>NW_027256884.1:98358911-100758911 GCF_029215685.1 Pituophis catenifer annectens | reverse complement strand
CCAGAATAATAAAGAACAGGGTTTGTACTAATCATATCATGTTACTGTTCCGAGTACTCACAGTTATTTTGTTACATGCTCTTCTTTTTTTAATTACATTATACTATTATTTTTCCATATGTTCTTGTCTCAAAGTAAATTTGGCCTCATTTAAAATGTATTAGACAGAATGGGATTAATTCAATTGAAGAGTGTAATGGAAATATGAATTTAATAGATAAAGAAGTGGTGTACGTACCAATCTGTTTCATCCTTGGGCCAACCTCTTCCTCCTGGACCACAATAGCATCCGTAACCTACATAGGCCAAAGAAAATCGGCTTGTACCACATTTTAGGGTTCCGTATAATTCAATGAGTCCTCTTTTATTCACAAAATGGTTTTTTCCAAGAACACCATTCCATACTGCAAAGGCAGAAATTAAGATTTTACTGCATTTGAGTAGGTCCGACTCCATACAATAATTGCTTTATCTCTTTTTACACAATCTGCTTCTGCATTAATATATACATTATATCTGTGTTTGGCTGGAGTGTTGGGTAGCTGTTAGAAAGTAGAGGAAGTTTAGATTAAATTTTGGGTTGCTGTACCTCTCAATATTGGTCAAGGCTTCAAGCAAGCCTGCATGAGGAAAGTTGCACAGCAACATTGCTATTTTGGAGGAACCAACTTCTTACTTTCCATGCAATAGCTTTCAACAAACTTCCTTCCTGCACTAGATGATGAAAGATGAACAGGGCTTTCAAGGCACTCCTTATAGTCTATATGAATATACTGTTTATCTTGCAACATTTGCTATGAACCCTGTGCATTGATTTTAGTCTGTACAGGTGTCAAGAAATATGAAAATTAAAACCATGTTGGGAGTACAGCAAATGAATGAGAAACACAACAAAGTAGAAAGGGCAAGCTTCCAACTTCCTGATTTGAATAGAATTCTTTGCCATTTATCTTGGACACATTTTCAAGACAAAAACAAAACTCCAAACTGAAGAACTGTTTTAAAATTTATTTGCTTTTTTTCGCCCAGGAGATTTCTTGACTCTCTAATATGCATGCCTGAAAATATCATATTCTTTTTTTATTACACAATATTCAACCTTAACTATAAAACTAAAGACAAATATGTGACTTTGTTGTAAGAAGAAAATTAAAAACTTAGTAGCGATTGCAACTTCTGAGTCATAACAGGCAGACATACACTTAAACAGAAACAGTCTACTTCTACTTCAAATATATAAACATTAAAGCGTGTTTTAAACATATGTGTGTGTATGTGTGTGTGCTGCAGAATTCCTCAAGTCACAGAGAAAAAAGTCTAACTCATTGATAGAAAAATACGAATGGGTGTGTATAGAATCTCAGACCCTAGAAAAAAAATCTTTCAATAGAAGTTTATTAAAAGAATTACATCAACATTAAGATAAACAAAGTGATGAATTATTCAATAATTATTCAATTATTCAATTATTCAAATATGTAAATATTTACAGGTTGCAAATCACAGCTTTTGGCCCCAAAGAAATTAAAAAGAAACTAAGGGTGAATTTCATCTTTTTTTATTGATTCCTGCCACCCATCAAATTCAAAACCAAGTATCATTTCAAAATGGTTTCAGTCACATTTTATAATCTTAAGTGTGGTTTCAAAATTGGCTATTGTGTTACAGTATTTATTCAGCAAGGCAGTTTTGCTAAAACCTTAGAAGTTTAAGAATGCACAGAAAGCCTTGTGTTTTCTTTGTGTTTTAATGTGACGACAATGTGATACCGCAAGTTTGACATCCCTGCCCTAGGGATCCCAACAACTGCCTATGCAGCTGTGTTCTGAGCCAGTTGAAACTTCCAGATACTCAAGGGTAACCTCATGTAAAATGCACTGCAGCAGTCCGTGTGTGAGATGACCAGGGATCCAATGACTGAGTACAGGTACTCCCAATTCAAGGGCACAACTGGTGCACTACACAAAGTTCTGTGATGGGTCTCTTAGCCATGATTGCCAGCTGCTCATTGAGTCCAGGAGAACCCCCAATTGTGCATGGAGTTTGTCTGGTGGAGTGCAACCTCATCCAGAACTAAAGATGTTAAAGTCCCAGAACTAGAAGCTCCGCATCTTACAGGGTTTATTGATCTGTATGCAAGTTCTACATTGTGAAACCAATGCCTCTAATGTCTGACAGCATCTACTGTCATTATTTAAATCAACATTTTTTTTCTGCTGACATTTGTTTACTCCATTTCAACCAACACATTAAATGAACTTTTCTACAGAAAGATCACTGTAGGAGGATGGAAAAATAGATGAAGTGATATTTAAAGAGTCCCAAACACATAAAGATGGGGGAGATATTCAGCTATGACAATTGTTATTTGCCCTTGTGCTGAATTACCTATTGAACTAGTTCCACCAAAGTAGTTTTAATTGTCTAATAAAATGTTTAGGTGTGACACTCACTTAACTGGAATATGTACAATCTTCAAGATACAAGTCTTTATCTCTGTTTGCCGGTTTTCAGACAAATAAAACAAATGTACCTATTCCTTTATTATTTAAATGCTCAAACAAATTATTATGACACCATTAAGTGTTTTCATAACTGAGGACAATATGAAAAAGTGTGCTATCCATGTCTTTCTTGTTTCACTTGAATACAGCAATTTAAGACTCATATAAACATTGTCAACATTAAGTGAGGAAAACAGAAGGGGAAAAGGATCGGCTTTTCTTTCAGGCCAGCATCTATCACCATTTAACATTTCATTTGCACTCACCTGCCTGAAACAGCAGCAGTGTCACCAACCGGCGTTCCATGTGGAAATCGTATCACTCCACTGTGCCTGCACACCTACAGTCTGTTTAGACTCTCCCTGTAGTTCTGCTGTCAAACTGAGCCAAGCAATGGGTGTGTATAAATAATCTTACTGGATACTCTCAGAACTAAATGTATGAATCCATAAATTTCAAACACTTCCTTCTGAGCAAAAAGAGATCATTATTCGGAGGCTGGAAGAAGGGCAGTTCTTGATGGCTGGGCTTCTATTTGCATATAATTCATCAAGTCTTGGTAAAAGGGAATTTGACTGAATGTGCTGGACAGGTCGACATATTACAACCACAAAGCTGGTGTTCTTTTCCTAAGCTTTTGTTTGCAGTCCCTAACTGACCTCACCATTTGTTTCATAGATCTTAGTGTTAAAGACTTACTTCTGTAACTGGTATTGGCAGCATTTAAACTAATGAACTATTAAAATAAAGATCCTTTGTTTTAATGCTTGAGATTTTAGCAAGCTGTTTAAAATGAAAAACGTGCAGTAGTTCAAAATCTGGTAATATTAGGTTTCCCAATATATCATCCGTGGTTCAACCTTGCCTAGGGACTTCTTGAAATGCCTCACTTTTATTTGGGACTTTCCTTCCTCCATGATAGCCATTTTGTGAAAGGACAAGTCCTCTTCCATGACAGATACCTCAAAGGTCCATATGATTGAATGTTCCAGTCTCATCTGTCCTGCAACAAAGCTGACAATGTATATCCCCATCTACTCATTGGAGCCAGCTATCTGTAATCCATGAATTTTAACATTCTCCAAATAGAATTATTAATTATTTATTGTTTAAATGACTTGAGGTACTAAAGAAAGTGGGATTAATCTAGCTGATTAATGAAATTTAAACAGAAATGAAAAATGCAGTTCTAAAATTGGTGATCTTCTGCTTCTGTCCTAGTTTAGTAACCCTCACATGACAACTCGACACAACCAGCTTGCCACTACCGCTGCCAACTCACCACTATCAAGTCGTCGCAAGATAACTCAACTCTGCCAATTCATTGTGGAGACAACTCATTGCAGATAGCCAGAGGGAGAGGTGGGCGATTGAGCGAGCAGATGGGCAGAATGCAGCGCGGTGGTGGTGACCAGGAACATACAATTTTCACACACCCCACTGCTGCTGCAGCTGTTTAGTGGCAGCGGTGTTTGGGCTATTTGGGCCAATAGTAGCAGGAGCGACAGGTGGCAGCAGAAGCAGGGCATATCCCATTTTCATACCACCCGGGAAATTGGCGCAGCAGCAGCAGGGTGTGTGAAAATGACAGGCCCACCCACCACCCCCGAATGGCCCAATCATTGCCACTGCCTCCAAATGGCCCATGGCAGCAGCAGTAGTGGCAGTGCGTATGTGAAAATGGGAAGCCCCCAGCTGCCACTCTATGCTCTGCCCACCCACTTGCCTGTTTGGTTGTCCCACTAGCTGCCTGCGGCGAGTGGTCCCCACTGTGAATTGGCCATGTTAAGATGTCCTATGACTTGGCAGAGGTGAGTTTGTAGAAGTGACTTGGCAGTGGTGAGCTGGCCGCACTGAGCACCTTGCGCCAAATTGTCACATTCTACCTCACAGTAATATAAATGGCTTAAAAGAATTTTAAAATCAGATTGTTATAGTTGGATATGAAAATAATAAGTAACCAGTCATCTGAAATTAATATTATATAAGTTTTTACTGGCAACAGGCAATTTGCAATTGCACACACCTCCTTCAGCTCTTTCTGGAACTATCCTAAACTCTGCATTTAAATTACAGGAAATAAATACTCAAGGATGGGTGTGCGTATGTACAAAGCAAAGCTGGAAACTCCTGCAATGACTTGACCCATGAAAAAAATGATTTCCTTAGAATGTGACGTGTATATGTTGAAATATCAAGTCCTTTGATACATGAGGCTAATGCATATCAAAACCAAGGCCCTGGGAAAACTAAAATAGGTTTATTGCAAAAGGGAAAGGATTTCATCCTTGCAATATGAAGTAATAGTACAAATGAGGGTATGGCTATACCCTAAACATATTAATGTGAAAAAGAAAAGGAAAAAAATAACAAAATTAAAATTCTTAGTGAAGTGACTTCTGATATTCATTATAAGTACAAACGAACTTAGTAGTTCTTCGCTCCCTATAAAGTAGCCTTACAATCTTTCTCAGAAAACTGATTACTAATTACAGGCTAGTTCTTCATTCTGAAGTATGGCATTTCCTTAGGTAAAATAGTACTCTAATAAAGCAATAATTGGTAACTAGTTATGTCCCTCATGGCAAAGATATTACTTCCTGATAATATGTTCTCTAAATTCCCGAAAAGTTCACCAGCCCCAAAAGTTGGTATCTCTGAATTAGATGCAATAAGATGATGACAAAGAAGGAAACAAGGAGAAAGCTGCGATTTTTAAAACACACACACGCCCATGCACACAAAAGAGTAGAATGGACAGATTGGAAGGTGAGACAGAAGAGTTAAGCCTGCTTACGGTGCAACTGAGTCCTGCTTGGAAGCCATTATAAGAAGTCGATTGGTTATCTAGTAACCAGTGGTGGGATTCAAAATATTTTACTACCGGTTCTGTGGGCGTGGCTTGGTGGGCATGGCAATGCTTGGTGGGTGCTTTGTTTGAAGCGAGGTGAGAAGAGGCGAGACAGTATTAAATAACAATGTCCTTTATTAGGCAAGGCCTCAGGCCATAACAACAGCAAACACCCATTACAGTAGGAACAAATGAACCAGGCAACAATTTCTATCATGTCTGCTATTTATACAGCAGCTGTCAACACGCACTCATTTCTCCTGCTGGGCGAGCTGTCACTTCACAGCCAATAGGCAACACTTCCGTGTTGCTGGGCAGAGGCGTGGCTAATTATGCCACAGTGGGCATGGCAGGGGAAGGATACTGTAAAATCTCCATTCCCTCCCAATCAGCTGGGACTCGGGAGGCAGACAATAGATGGGGGCGGGGCCACTCAGAGGTGGTATTTACCAGTTCTCCGAACTACTCAAAATTTCCGCTATCGGTTCTCCAGAACTGGTCAGAACCTGCTGAAACCCACCTCTGCTAGTAATCTCTATATGCATCTATATAGCTGCCTTCTAGAACTGTTCATGTGAATGGACCGAGTGTGGGAAGCAAATTAATGTTATATTAAATACTGCAAAAAATAAAGTATTAAGAACAAATATCAAAGATATTTTGCCTGTTTTTTATCCACTCACAATGCAGAATTCAGAATAATGGTTTTAAATGACAAGAAATGAGATACTGATTGAATGTTTGGAAAGTGAGTATCTCAGATGATGATTTCTCTACAATGTTTGGGCTGCCATGCCATGATCAATAACATGGACATAATGTTCTGTAAACTACTATACTCACAATGCACATTCCCAAAACCTCTGATTCATCCCAATTGAGAAAATGAATGTGCATTTTGTCACCCTCAAGATTTGAATAAAACTTGCATTACAGGTTCTGCCTATGTTAGTGGCAGGGGTGAAATCTACTTACCTTCCTTACCGGTTCGGAAGTACACACGCACTTCACATGTGCATGCAGACCATGCACATTCTGCATGCAAAGAAGGTAAAAAAATACATTACGTCCTGGTTAAAACCAGGAAGTTACAACACCGGGGCGGGTGGGCGGAGCTTCACTCTGCCATCGCTACCGGATCGCCGAACCACACACCATATCACTACCGGATCACCCAATCCGGTCCGAACCAGGAGCATTTCAGCCCTGGTTAGTGGGCCTTACTTTTTCTATGGGGAAAACCTGCCTGCCATGTCTCCTAACTACCAGTTCCCAGTTAATGCTTCTTTTACCTAGTCCTAGCTGAAGGAATGCCTTCAAAGGGAATTTTGCTGGCATACTGCTCACACAAGATTTGCTGGATTAACATACCTCGCAGCTTGCTAGAACACCATGTGCATTGCTGATTAAGCACTAAAGTGAAAAGAAAACTTATAAGGTTTTTCAGTGTATTTATAAATAATTTTCAAAAAATACTTGCAGCCATATCTCTAGCAGCCTAATGAGGAGAATGTTTTGCAGATAATCAAATGTGTACAAATATATGTGAACAAGGCATGGGCAATGGGTGTGTGCCTTCCCACTGGGTGGGAACCCTTAAAATGAATATTTTTTTGTGAAGGAAGGAAAAAAGCTGTTTGTTAATTGAAAGAGCAGTGAAAACTCAGTTTGAAACAGAAAGTGAGAATCTGCTAAAGGGTATTTTCTGCAAGGTGTGCAGACAGGCAAACATACTGTCATCATTCTGAAAGTATTTGAGATCTGCAATTAATAAGAAAAATGTGAAGAAATTGTGTATTGGTTTTACATTATATGATCAGCAATTTAGCACCTAGAAAGACTGATAGCATGACAGTTAGGATTGGAGTACCAATTGCCCATGTAAGTGATGGATTGCTGTAATGTGTTTGATAAACTGCTTAACAAATTCATTACATCCCTTATTTTGTCGTCCCCCCCCCCACATACACACAAAATAATATTGCCAAAATTGGCAGAGTTGCTTAGTTATGCTCATGGGGTCAACTGCCCATCCTGAACAAATTTAAGTGCATGATAACAATGCATAATACAGGTCATGATAATTAAACTCTCTTCAGTAAAATCTGTTTCATGTTTTCTCATGGCAACTAATCTAGTAGAAATGTGAACATTTTAAATATGCACACTTGTTTTAGCTGCCACAAACTTAAAATGGATTAACAGTACATGTGCATTTTAAAATAGCTTTTATAGCTATTTGAATTCACTTCAGAGAGGCCTGATAATTACATTATGTATAACATGTACCATGTGATATAAAAATTAAGGAATTGATATTCCTTAATGTACTTAAGAGCCTTGGTAGTATAGCGGTCTAAGGCACCCTGTTATTAAGCTGGTTATTAAGACCAGCTGCCTGCAATTACTACAGGTTCGAATCTCGCCAAGGCTCAAGGTTGACTCAGCCTTCCATCCTTTCTAAGGTAGGTAAATTGAGAACCCAGTTTGTGGGGGCAATAAGCTGACTTTGTATAAATATACAAAAGAATGAAGACTATTGCTTAGCACATTGTAAGCCGCCCTGAGTCTCCGGAGAAGGGCGGCATATAAATCAAATTAAAAAAAAAATTGTTATAATCAGCTTTTTTAGATTTCAAAAAAATGCTTGTATTCCATCTCAAGTTAAACTGTGGGAAAAGATTAAGGCCACTAACATTGACAAATGGCTAGTGCTCATCAACAAGTTATATATTAACACTAATTGATGCAATCCACTTGGAAGACTCTGGCCCAATGCTCTGGCACCCTTATTGTTCAATCCTAGACAAGACTCTCCATAGACCACATTCCCACCTACTCATATTGGTGCAGCAATCCTTATGGATGCATTGCTTTTATCATATGACCAAGTCAGCCTTAGGAGGATCTTGTAGAGTAGAGCAAGGGTGTCAAACTTGCATCATCACAGCATTGTCACATGATGTATCACGACTTTCCCCCTCTTTGCTAAACTGCGTGCGGCCGTGTGACACATCTGGCACCTGGGCCGTGAGTTTGACACCCCTGTTGTAGAGTCTCATCCAATATTGCAGAGAAAATATACATAAACTATCTACCAAAGGACAAAATTAATGGACTTTGCTCCCCCAAAAAGTCTAACCTGCATAATTGATTAACTGACACACATTTAGATAGAACAAACTGTTTCAAGTATCTTGAAGCCTAAAAGCCTACACAGAATATGCAATGTTTTATCCATTTATATTATTTATTTATTTATTTTATTATATTTCTATACCGCCCTTCTCCTGCGGGACTCACGGCAGTATACAGCCAGGATAAAACATAGCATATAAAATTTAAAAACATTTAAAAAAACAATTAAATAATTTTGGCCCGAATTTAAAACAACTCAATTAAAACCGAAATTCGATTAAAAACTAAGAGGGTGGGATCAAGCCAGCCCAGCTAGATGGAACAAGTGTGTCTTCAGGGCCCGACGAAAAGTCCGGAGGTCTGATATCGTGCGTATCTCAGGGGGCAGGTCATTCCAGAGGGCAGGCGCTGCCACAGAGAAGGCTCTCCCCCTGGGGGTCGCCAGCCGGCACTGCCTGGCCGACGGCATCCTGAGGAGGCCCTCTCTGTGTGAGCGAACCGGTCGGTGGGAGGCTATCGGCGGCAGAAGGCGGTCTCGCAAATACCCCGGCCCTAAGCCATGGAGCGCTTTAAAGGTGGTCACCAACACCTTGAAGTGCACCCGGAAGACCACAGGAAGCCAGTGCAGCTCGCGCAGGAGAGGTGTTATATGTGAGCGCCCCGTCACTCCCATAATCCCCCGCGCGGCCGCGTTCTGGACCAACTGCAGCCTCTGGGTGCACTCCAAGGGGAGCCCCATGTAGAGAGCATTGCAGTAGTCCAGGTGGGAAGTGACGAGTGCTTGAGTGACCGTGCGTAGGGAGTCCCGATCCAGAAAGGGACACAACTGGCGTATCAGGCAAACCTGATAACCCCCCCCCCCGGCCACGGCCGTCATATGCTCTTCTAAAGACAGCCGTGCATCCAGGAGGACGCCTAAGTTGCGACCCCTCTCCGTGGGGGCCAGTGATTCGCCCCCAATAGCCAGCGATGGCACCAGCTGGCTATATCGGGACGCCGGAAGCCACAGCCACTCGGTCTTGGAAGGGTTGAGTCGGAGCCTATTACTCCCCATCCAGGCCTGCACGGCCTCCAGGCACTGGGACATCACTTCAAGGGCATCGTTGGGGTGGCCTGGGGTGGAGATGTACAGCTGAGTGTCGTCAGCGTACTGATGGAACTCCACCCCAAAGCCACGGATGATCTCGCCCAGCGGCTTTACATAAATGTTGAACAGAAGTGGCGAGAGGACCGACCCTTGTGGCACCCCACAAACAAGGCGCCTCGGGGTCGACCGCTGCCCCCCTGTCAACACGGATTGCGACCGGTCCGAGAGGTAGGAGGAGAACCACCGCAGGACGGTGCCCCCCACCCCCAGCCCCTTCAACCGGTGCAACATGATACCATGGTCGATGGTATCAAAAGCCGCTGAGAGGTCTAACAGGACCAGGATAGAGGAACAACCCCTATCCCGAGCCCTCCAGAGATCATCCATCAACGCGACCAATGCCGTTTCCGTGCTGTGCCCAGGCCGGAAACCGGACTGGAGCGGGTCCAGATAGACAGCTTCATCCAGGTACCGGGGAAGCTGCCGCGCTACCACACTCTCAACAACCTTCGCAACAAAGAGAAGGTTGGAGACTGGACGATATTTAGCTAAAATAGCTGGGAGGGCTTCTTGAGGAGGGGCCTCACCACCGCTTCTTTCAAAGCAGTCGGCAGGATCCCCTCACTCAGAGAAGCGTTAACAATCCCCTGGAGCCAGCCTCGTGTAACCTCCCGGGAAGCCAGTACCAACCAGGAGGGACACGGGTCCAATAAACATGTGGTCGCATTCAGCCGTCCCAGGATCCTGTCCACGTCCTCGGGAGCAACAGGATCAAACTCCTCCCAGATAACACTCTCAGGACCTGCCTCAGTCATCCCGTCCGGACTTACCCAGTCAGAGGCCAAGCCTTCCCGAATCTGAGCGATCTTGTCATACAGATACTGCAAAAAATCCTCAGCTCGACCCTGCAAGGGATCATCCCGCGCTTCCAGATGGAGGAGGGAGCGGGTCACCCTAAACAGGGCGGCTGGGCGATTATCTGATGACGCGATAAGAGTGGCAAAATAATTAGATTTCGCCGCTTTTATCGCCACTAGGTAGGTCTTAATATGAGACCTCACCAGTGTTCGGTCGGATTCGGAGCGGCTGGTCCTCCAACTACTCTCTAGGCGTCTTTTCCGGCGCTTCATCTCCCTCAGCTCCTCAGAGAACCAAGGAGCTAGGTGAGTTCGGTGCCGGGTCAGAGGCCGCAAAGGCACGACACGGTCCAAAGCCCCAGCGGCCGCACTATCCCAGGCAGCCACCAGGTCTTCAGCCGAGTCATGAACCAGAGTCTCAGGAAATGGCCCAAGCTCCGTCTGGAACCTATCAGGATCCATCAGGCGCCTGGGGTGGAACCACCTGGTCGGTCCTGCCTCCCTGCAGCAAGGTGCAGCGGTTAGAAAGTCCAGTCGAAGGAATGAGTGGTCAGACCATGACAAGGGTTCGATGACTATATCTCCTATATCAAGGCCACTCAACCACTGACCAGAGACAAAAATCAAGTCCAGAATGTGTCCACCTATGTGAGTAGGGTCATGAATTAACTGAGTAAGGTCCATGGCCGTCATGGAAGCCATGAACTCTCGAGCCACCTCAGACGTTTCACCGATAGATGGCAGGTTGAAATCCCCCATGACTAAAAGTCTGGGGGTACCAACCGCCACCTTGGCTATGACGTTGAGCAGCTCGGGCAGGGCCGTTGCCACGTGGCAGGGAGCCAGGTACGCGATCAACAAGCCCATTTGTACTCCATGGCCCCACTTCACAAAAAGGGACTCACATCCGGCTATCTGTGGAACAGTGGTCTCCCTCGGATCAAGACCTTCCTTTATAATAACCACCACACCCCCGCCCCTGCCCTGGGCTCTCGGCTGATGGAATGCACGGAAGCCTGATGGGCACATATCTACGAGGGGGACTCCCCCCTCTTGGCCCAACCAGGTCTCTGTAATATCTGCCAGGTCCGCTCCCCCCTCTTGAATAAGATCACAAATGAGGGGGGCTTTATTTACCATGGACCTGGCATTGCACAACAGCAGCCGAAGGCTCGGACCCTGAGAGACTGAACAGCCTGGGGTGCGAGAAGGGCTATGGGGACCGGGGTGTGCCACCGCTCGAAGATAGCGAGTGCGTGCCCCCACCACATGATACGGCCCCCTGCTCCCGCCATATCTGCCCCTCCCACTCAATGCGTTGATGGAAAAGCCCTCAACAGAATGGACTCTAATGTCCCCCTTACCCCCAGAATCCGCACCCTCTGTGGCCCCATTGACAGCTGGGCTGGACCCCTCCCCCCGCAGGTTAACCCCCAAACCCACACAAACCTCCCGCCCCTTAAAATCCCTTAAAAATCTATCAAAAAGTTTCCCTAAAAAACCTCTCAATCCCCTTTTTGCAACATGCCACCTCTCGGGGTGCCAACGCCCGTCATAAAGGTAGGCCCTTGATAAAGTAGAGGGCCACACCTGCGAGAGGGGGGAGTCTCGCAGAACAAGAAGCTCTGTTAGCGAATACATCTAATCAATCAATTAATTAATTAATCAATCAATCAATCGGGGGAAAATCGACGGCCTGGGGGTAATCAAGATAGTCCAAAGTCTGGAAAGGGATATTCAATCAATTCCAAGTCAGTAAACTCCACTGCTCTCTCACAGCAGTGGATGGAGTCTTAGGCCACTTCAAGGCCAGATGTTAACACCAGCTGCCCTCTCACGAAAGCTGGGAAGGGCCAGAAACCGCAGTCATCGACCGGCACCATGAAAGACTTGAAATCCGAATATTTCCCTCTTACAATTGGGGGCATTGATAACAAACCACCAATCTACAGGTTCACGGGCCCAGAGAAGACTCCGATAACTCTAGTGGCTGCACCTTAGGCGAGTAGGGAGGTGAATCGGGAGGCTATAGATGTCCATGTCCATGAGAGGCAGGTATCGTATCATATCATAGCAAGTATTGTATTATATTATTCAGAGGCATCTCCAGATGATAAGTGGCCTCCTGGAGGCTGACAGACCACGTAAGGCATAAAAGCCTGGTCCAAGGTCTTTTGCGACCATCAAACAGCAATGTTTCTAGCTCACCCCATCCAAATAAGGGGGGGGAGCCTCTGGAAGGACCAGGAGTGGGCCCCCTCCAGGTGGGCCTCCCATCCATAGCTGTAACCAGCAGTTCCAAGAAACAAACATTGATGGTCTGATTCAAATCGTGGTCAGGGTGCCCCTCTCTCCCTATTCAGGCTCCTGTCCCTTTCCGTCCACTCTGATGTTATCTCTCCCAGCCGCTCGTCCCAATGTTAAAGCGAGTGCCAATCCCGACGATGCCAGCTCTTAGAACACCTCCGTCCACCATTGGGTCTAGCAGGAAGCCCCTGCCATCCCCTCAGAGTCCCTGGAGCTCCAGGGAGGGGCTGCATCGCCGACGCCGCCACCGCCCGTTCCACTAGTTCGGCAGCTGCGGGGAGACGCCGAGGGCGCCGAGGGCGCTCTCCCCGCTCGTAAAGCCGCAGCACAGCCGCCTCCGTCTCGTTCATTTCATTTAGAAGCTGCCCAAATGACTCAAAGTTCAGCAACTGTCCTACGTTTTTCCCATTTACAAGGGGATAGATTCATAAATGGATACTTGAAGACACAACGTATATATTTATCTAGTTATGTGCTTTAATAACTTATAGTATTCAGATTGACTCTAATTTTATAAGTCTCTTCCTGATTTTAATACCCATACTTTCTAATTTTGCACTAACCATGTTGATTTTTAGGTGTTTTTTTTATTCTATCAATATATTTATTTTTTATTTCTATTTTAGAGTGGTTTTTATTAGATTTATGTTGGTCTATGACCAAAATAAATGATAAACTAACAAACAATAGTAAGGCTCCACCTTAATATTTTACAAGGACCAAATGTTATATAAGGGTAAATTAAAATATCCAGTTTCCAGTATTCTGTAACCGAACTCCTCCTTCTTTGTAACAAATCTATTTACTTTTTCTTTACAATAAATCCACTGGGATAGCTTTACTTTCTTGGTTATAGGTCAACAGAGAACCCAAGTCATCAATCAATGTGAAGTGCTTAGAAAGAAATGACATGCTTTATGGAAACTTGCTAGCTGTATCTCCTTCCTTTAAAACAGAAGAAAACTGCAATGAGGTTTAATGTGTTCCCTTAATTGTCCTATAAAGCCAATTCTAAAGTAAACTGCCCTGGCAGATTAGGAATCATAGAACACATGACCAATGTTTGACTATACTTTTAAAGAGATTGACACATTAACTTTATTGCACTTGATCATTATCCAAGCTAATTAAAGCCATCCTATACCCTTATAATGCTTTCAGACAAAAGTAACTTTATTATAATTCTTATTGTGATAGTTTGTAGACCATAGCACAAAGTAACAAGGCCTCCTTTATGAACAGGCCACCTGACTGTTAGCTGATCGCAGTTTAGTTCTTATCCTGCCTGCTTTGGAGTGACTTGGGATTGCAAATGTTCACTAGTGTAGATACGTTTATCTAAATTTTGAGGGAGAATCTCATCCTAAATCTATTAGTGGGTAATTTCTATAGTTTTCAAAGTTCATTGTCTATTGCTGAAATAGCTTTTTCAGGGAAGTGCCTCAGATTGTAGGAAAAAATGGGGAGGAGAAAGTGCAGCACAGCTACTGGCAAAACACTCTGCACATTTTGAAGGAAAGGGGAATTGTTTGTTATAAATATTCCAACTGCTATGTTTAGATATCATGTAGAAGTCATTTCATAGTTAGTTAGGCAGACACACATGCTACAGAATTTAAGGCAGTTTTTGGTTGCTGAAGAGCATAGTGATGACACACTGACAAAATCTTATATTCCATTCAGTATTTCTATATGTATTTTGGAGATGATTGTTGTTGATGTCCCTTTAGCTTTCTGAGAGTTCACACGACTATTTTTTTAAATTGTTTTCTGACAAGTAAAGTAGAAAACTGTGCCTCCATTGTTTGGAGTTTGCCACTAAATTTTGCTGACACCATTTAAAAAAAGAGCCAGAATAGCGTAGTGATAGCATAGTACCAAGAAGACCAAAGCTGAAGTCTATCGTCAGCTATGCAATCCAACTGAATGATTCTGGAGCAGTCAACTCTTTCACCCCAATCTACCTTACCATGTTTGTTGGGAAAAATGAAGAAGGAGTATTATACATACTATTTTCAGTTACTGAATTATATCATTAGAGTGAAGAGAAGAGCAACAGCACTTTATGTTCTATTTGAATGCGGACTACATTGCAGTTTGTGGTATACATGAGACCACAGAAGGTTCTCCAAAGCCAGTTCCCTCAGCTGATCTAAGACATTCTCATTTCAAAGATATATTTGATGTAGTTGAGAGCTGTTTGTCCTTCCCTTCCTAAGTTTCCCTAGCCTCGTGATGGCGAACCTATGGCACAGGTGCCACAGGTGGCATGCGGAGCCATATTGGTGGGCACGCGAGCTCAGCTCCGGCATGTATGCATGTGCCAGCCAGCTGATTTTCGGGCCTTCTGAGCCCACCAGAGATCAGGAAACACACAGTTTCCGGCCTCCGGAGGGCCTCGGGGGGGAGGCCATTTTTGCCCTCCCCAGGCTCCTAGAAAGTCTCTGGAGCTACAGGCCTACCAGGCCCACCGGGCCATCACGTGCCAAAAGTGGGGGGAGCACGGGGGGGGCATAGACTTATGAAAGTGTGTGTGATCCATCACGCTCCCCACACTTTTGGCATGCGATGGCAAAAAGGTTAGCCATCACTGTCCTAGCCACTTGAAAAGGGTTCATGACTTTTCAGTCAAATAGTAATTTAAAAGGGTGTGGATGGTTTTTTCGGTTCACTTGAGTTTCTAGTTCTAGTAAATGCCATCTAGTATCCATTATTCCTGGTATCCTGATCAGCAGAGACTATGATGGCAAACTAGAAATACAAGTGTACCGAAAAACCACCCACACCAATCAAGTGTTTCACTACCAAAATAATAACCCAACCTCCCACAAGAGAAGCTGTGTAAGAACCCTATTCAGACTAGCACAAACACACTGCAACAACCCTGAACAGCCAAAAAAGGAAACAGATCATCTATATAACATCTTCCAACAAAATGGATATCCATGCAACTTGATCAGAAAGTGCCTGACCATTCAACCCAATATAGCACAACCAAAGCAAGCTGTAAAAAGGATAACAGTGCCATACATCAAAAATATCTCAGAAAGTACCAACAGACTATTATAACCACATGGAATCAGCATAGCACACAAGCCAACTAAAATTCTCCAAAACATTCTGAGTATCCAAAAGATCCAACAGCCCCAGAAGAAAAAACATGTGTTATCTACAACATACAGTGTAAAGATTGCAACAGCCACTACATAGACAAACAGACAGAAGACTAGGAGAAGCATGCACGAATGCCAACTAGCAGTCAGACGAAAACCCTTTAATTTCACAATATATGGACTTGGCTTAGTTTCAACTGGGAAACTTGACCATCCTAGACCAAGCCAAGTCCAAAAATACTAAAGAATTCCTGGAAGCCTGGCACTCTGAAAAAAAGGCCTTCAATAGACACATAAACAATACCTACATACTGTGCAAAAGAGACCGTCAACAAGCCAAAAAGAGAGCAAAAATACCAAAGCACTTCCCCACCAGCAATCAATCTCCAGATGAGCAGAGATTAACACCAAGATTAACCTCAGATCAAAAATGAAGAAGTAAACAATCCTAATCAACTACCGAACAAGTTAGCAGTAAACAGCCCAACCAAAGAATATCCAAGACCACTCTCACAAATACTGACAGAACAAGCCACTGGAATATAAATTGAGAGCAAATCCCACAGTCTACTAGCACTGATGATGTTACCTGGTTTGGTTAATGAAACACCTGCAAAAAAACAATCAAACTCAGAGAGCACTCAGGACCCCTCATAATTTAATTTTGCAATATATAGTACTTATTTGCATGTTTGCACTGTGTACACTATATGCATGTGAATTTATGTAATGGATACTTATTTATGAGTGTTATAGTTGTAAAACCAATTTGGTAATTATAAGATATTTACAATTTCTGATGAATTCAGGAAGCTGTTAGAGCAGGAGTGTCAAACTCACATCGTCACGGTGGTGTCATGTGACGTATCGGGACTTTACCCCCCTTCGCTAAACTGGGCGTGGGCATGGCCAGGAGTTTGACAGCCCGGAGTTAGAATATTTTGGGACATACATTTCATGTCAGTCATAGCTTCATCTGATTGAAGTTTTTTAACAGAATGGGCTTATTTTCAGCAGCTAGAGTTATTTTAGAGATCTCTTGAAATATTGCAATGTATTTCTCCAATGTGATGTTTTCAGCATAAAAATAAGACTTTAGTTTCTTGAAGAACTAAAACTTACTGACAGAATCTCTAGATTGTAGTCTACTATACAGCAACAGTAAAACTCTGTTTCCACCTAGTGGAAATTACCAGGAAAGATTGCGCTTTACAATGGAATGTGAATTTACAGTCACTGATCTATGGGACATACTCTACAAAGAGTCTTTTAAAAGGCAAATTATTAGGAAATATGAAATTAGAAAATATGAAATGTATGCAATATCCAAGTCACCTACAAGTATTAAGAACCAAAACAGTGATATTTCACTATACATTTTCCTATTCTATTTTAAAGTTATGTTGTCAACTGTGATAGATGTTATTAACTGCACTGACAGTATATACTTATTTCTACATATGGGAGTGAAAGTACTTACATAATATGTAGTGTATAAGAATTATAACTGTGAACTACAGGAACTTTTTTTTAATATGAAGACTCTCATATAAAACTTTACCTTGAATGCAATAGCAGAAACTATTCTAGAATACCACATTAACATGCAACTCACCAATAATCTGCAAAATAAAATACTTTCTAAAATTTCATAAGACATTTCCTTAGAACAGTGTTTCCCAAAGTGTGGTACGTGTACCCCCAGGGGTACGGGAAGAGTTTGGTGGGGGTACGCGTTGCACCGGAGTTTGGTGGGGATCACGTGGGAATATCCACTGCACCGTGCTTAGCTGCGCCCACAGAACAAGGAAAGAAATAGGCGCGTATCGCAGTTTTTACATAGGAACTGGGGCCATCGTACATTGTATCGCAACTCATTATGGCGGGAACTTCTGCGCATCCTTCGCGCAGCTCGGGTTCGACCATTTTTAAACTGCGGGAACATTAACAGTTGACGTTGAGCTGTGGAGCTGTTTAAATGCCGGAGAATTGCAGTGTTATCTAACGGTTAGAGTTAAAGCATATGTTTTTTATGAGGGGTACTCAGTGTTACGAAAATTATAGAAGGGGTACACATATGTCAAAAGTTTGGGAAACACTGCCTTAGAATACCAATGCTGAGTCTTCAGTTGACTCCCTATTGTTATTTATATTTATTTATTCCTTGAAAAGCTAAGCAGGGTTGACTAGCAGGCTTAGTCAATGTTTTGGTGGGAATAAACCAAGATACTATATATCAAAGATCCAAGCTTTGATGGAGAAGTCAAAACACTCAGGAAGAAGCTAGTAGCAATCCAGTTCCATATCACTGCCAATAATTTTGCATGAACTCCTAGCAGTTCATTTTTACTCAATTACTCTCTATCTAGAGAAAGACAATCATATTGTGATACTATCGGATTTGCTCCTTCTGCAGGTAGGCCAGCCTTCCCTAACCTGGATACCTTTCAAAATTGTTGAAAATGTAACTGCAGTTGCAATCTCAATTTCTGGAGGCACCCAGCTAGAAAAAAAAAACAAAAAACCAGGGATAGATTGTTACTTTCTGTATTTTATCATTGGGCTTGGTGTGTGAAACAGACTCAGCCCAGAGCATTTGTTGCATTACACTACACACTATGGTATTTGTTGAAAATGAAAAAAAACCAGAACTCCTTAGAGCAGTGTTTTTCAATTTCTAACCTTTTCTACCTGTCTCTCAGAGCTGTACCCTAGTAAACATCTACTTTGTTGAGCATCTACCAACTCTCCCCTTATCCTCCCTCCTGCTCAGCGTATCACTGAGAGAGAAAAATAGGAAGGAAATCGGCAGTTACTTTGGTATACGCTGAAAGCCTCTTTCCTTCCTTTTCCAGACCTCAACAGCTGCCCTTTGTGTAGAGGTTGCACCTCCCTTTGGTGCTTCTCTCAGCCCTTCCCTGTTTAGGGTTTCCTCATAGATTCCAGGTGTCTGTCCGCAGGCAACTACCTCCCTCTATTCTTGACTGCCATGAGGTTCAAGTGAAGCCTCTCCGTTGGGGGGGTTTCCACTTCTCCCTCTGAGTCTGGGCCCAAAAACACTCTTTGCTTGATGCTTTAAAGCAGGGTTTCCAACCTTGGCAACTTTACAACTTGTGGACTCAGCACATGCTGGCTGAGGAATTCCTCAGCGCATGCTGGCTGAGGAATTCTGGGAGTTTAAGTCCACAAGTCGTAAAGTTGCCAAGGTTGGAGACCCCTGCTTTAAAGCCTCACAGGCTCAAATGTGCTAACTGGCCTCTTCAACTGCTTCCACCCTTTTGTTTACAACTCAAGCCACCAGATTAGCAGCTGAGGAGACAGGCTTCTCTCCAAGGTTGTAGTTTCCATATTTGAGGTCTGGTCAATGAGCAGGCTGCCTCCTTCTGCCACCAATAGACCTGGGAAGCAATCAGGGTGGGATTGGGACAGCAGAGCCACCCTGCAAAGCAAAGTTTCCCCTCTATGCTTTCTCTCTTTTCTTTCTGCTGACTTGTGCCAGCATAGCCACAATCAGCTTGGCCACAAAACCCATATGCCAAATGCATACCACATACCACAACAGGAGAAATAAAAACAGACAAAATTTAATGCCTTTGAGCACTAACAAAGGCTATTAAAGGGAAAGGTGTACATAATAAAAGGGCATGTGTGGTTTCATTTTTACAGAGCGGTTTCTCCAAATTGCTCAACAGTATTTCTGCCAACAAAATTATTGCTTTCCTAACAACCCTCCCGAGTCTGGTGTTTATAATAAAACCATATTGTACAGATTAGAATATCGGCTGAATCAGTCTACTGGAGGATGAAGGTCTTTTCAAAGAAGGTTATGGATTATAATTCATCATGCTGGACTACTGTAGTTGGAGGCTAAAGATGCAACATGGCCTTCTCCAATTCGAAGAGACATTGTTCGGCAGGCTGATGCAAAGAGACAGTCCCGGAACCAGTGAAATCTGGGGGCTGGGCAGGGGACAGAATCAGTGGTGGGATTCTGCCGGTTCTAGGGGGTTCGGCCGAACCCTTTGTTAAATTGCTGGCTTGCCCCGCCCCTTGCCCCACCCCTCCGCACTACTATTTATTGCCAATAAATGGGGCCAGCGAGCCAGCAATTTAACAAACGGTTCAGTGTTTTTTTGTAATTTATTGGCCCCGCAGCACACCGAACCGTTTGTTAAATTGCTGGCTCACCCGCCCCTCGCCCCGCCCCGCCTCCCACCCGTGCGGTGCCAGCCTACCCTAGCCAGGGGTAGGCAATTGTGGCTCTTTTACAACCTGTGGACTTCAAGTTCCAGAATTCCTGAGACAGCTTGGTTGTCAAAAGGTTGTAAAAGGTTGTAAAAGAGCCACAATTGCCCACCCCTTCCCTAGCCTGAGTTCCGTTGCCTGGGATCCACATGGGCTGCCACGTGGTTCCCCAGCGGCTCTGGACGGGCTCCAGTGGCTGCAGCAGCGAAGGCGTCCGAGCAGATCCAACAGGTGAGAGCGCAGGAGGCGCCGCGCAACGCAGGTGCGTCTCTGCAAAGCGGCCTCACGGCCGGCACCTCCTTTCCCCAGCCGGGGCTGCTGCACCTATGCCATCAGGGAACCGGCGGAGGGAGTGGGGAGGGTGGGCGTGGGGGGATGCTATCCAACTGGGCTTTTGCAAAACAGGCGCGAGTTGGGGATTCTGATGCTCAACGCGCATTTTGTGTGGCTCGCGGGGAGAGGGGGGGTGGGCAGGAATCTGAGTCTGTGGATTGGCTTGTTTGGGGTGAGGGGCCAGGATCTCCAATGACTGGGACTTCTAGCAGATGCTCCTGGCTTTGCAGTGGAGGGGTCTTTAAACCTGCCTTATCTGTGTTCCTTTTCTTTGCAAAAATCCCCCCCCCCGAAAAAGGATGGGTTGCCCAAACGTTTGTGCTGCTGGCTTCCCTGCCTGTCTTGGCTCTGTCAGGGTTGGGTCTCTCTCGCCTGGGGAGAGGGTCTCTTGGATATGTATGTGTGTGTTGTGTTAGGCCAGGCAGGGAGGTGTGATTCACTGGTTGTTAACTTAAGTGAATCCGGCTCCCCCCCCATTGACTTTGCTTGTTGGAAAGGCTTCCCCCCCCACCTCTCATCGCCATCTCAGCCCTTCTGCCCTGCCTTAACCTTAAACCGAGCTGCGTTTCCTCCGAAATCCAGTCTGTTTCCTCGCTGGGAGAGACTTTCCTGCCCCTGCCACTCAATTTTCAGGAGTTGTTTGTTTAGAGACAGGAAACCTTCCAAGGTTTCTGGTGGAGGGAGGTTTGAGCTATGGAATATCTCATTGCCACACATGTGTGTCCCCCCCTTCGCCCTTTTTTGCCTTGAAAAGGCAGAAGCTTGAAGAGGTTGCAGAAAAAAAATGCTCTTAGAAGCTTCTGAGGATCAGGCAACTCAGCTTAGATCGTCAGAGGTTTTTAAAGGGGTTTTTTGAAGAGGTTGTAGGAAAAAAAATCGCCTTAAAAGCTTCTGGCGATCCCAGCAGATTTATGTGATCGTCAGAAGCTTCTAAAAGCATTGTTTTCTGCAACCTCTTAAGGTTGTAGAAAAAATGCTTTTAAAAGTAAAAGTTAAAAAAAAAATTGGCCATACCACCCAGTCACATTACCCACAGAACTGGTAGTAAATGGACTACTCAGAGGGCTGAAAAAGTTACTTTTGACTGGTTCTCGCACTTTTGACCAGCCCTTGAACTTACGACTGTCCTCACATTTTACGTTTTGTGCCCTATCTTGTCACTGTGGTGAAGAGAAGTAGTGGTGAAATGACTGACACGGTTGTTAAGAATGCACAATGGGCATAAATGTGAGGATGGTCATAAGTGTGAGGACCGGTCAAAAGTGCGAGGACCAGTCAGAAATGACTTTTTTCAGCCCTCTGAGTAGTCCCTATACACATAGCCACGCTCACCCGGTCACATGACCAGCTAGCCATGTCTACACAGTCACATGACCAGCTAGCCACGCCTACACAGTCACATGATCGCCAAGCCACACCCCCAACTAAGCCACCCCCACAGAACCTGTTGTTAAAAAAATTGAATCCCACCACTGGACAGAATATATCTGCCCTCAGTGTGGAAGGGATTGCCACTCTTGAATTGGCCTTTTTAGTCACACTAGATGCTGTTTTAGGACCTCTTTCCAGAGCACGATACCATAGTCTCTTGAGACTGAAGGATGCCAATGACATGACGGATTACTGTGAGATGGTAAATGGATTTTTTTTTTTTTTTTTGAGATCCCAGCCTAGGGCTGAGAGGAATGATTTACCCAAAGTTACCCATGAACTTCCCGACACATCTTAATCACATACTGAATAACATTTTAATAAATTTAAGCTAAATACTAAATTCTTTCAATTCCTAGCAGTGACATTCCTTGATAGATAAATCAATTGGTATTAACAGAAGGCAGAAGGCAGAAAGTTGCAAATGTTGTGTGTTAAAGAGACCCATAATCCAAGTAGAAAGGGAAAGAAAGGATACTTTATCATGTTTCAGAAATTCATTAGTTAAGAAAACTGAGGTGGACATATACAACATGTCTAAAAGTATCCACAAAACCTTACTTATAGAGCCAATTACAGATAGTTAACTTACCAAACAATATTCTAAATAGTGGATTGAAATTTCTCTAGAACTGACTATGCCTGATTGTATCTTTATTGTAAGCATAGAATTATGCTCCTTAACAATCCGCCAAACAAGATCTATTCATGCATAGGAAGCAACTGGTAGGAGGAACAGAGAACTATCAATGCCCTTCTGTCGATTTATAAGCTCAACTTTGGGTAAGCTGCATGTATCTCTTTCTTGGTAACCTCTATCTTTCAATCTATTTTTCCTGGAAGCCTAGCACTCTGACAAATCGGTACATAGATATAAACAACATCTAAATTCTATGCAAAAAAGACAATAAACAAGCCAAAAAAGGAACAAAAAGACCAAATACCTTCCCACCAGCAATCAACACCCAGATGAGCAGAGATTAACACCAAGATTAACCTCAGACCAACAATCAAGAAGTAAACAATATCTCAAGAAACTGCCAAACAAAATAAACAGCAAACAGTCCAAGCATAGAACCTCGAAGACTACTTCCACCAACACTGACAGGGCAAGCCACTAGATGAGCGCAAACCCCATTCCCTACTAGTGCTGAAGATGTTACCCGATTTGGATAATGAAATGTCTGCAAGGAAACAACCAAGAAAACAACCAAGCTCAGAAAGCATTACAGATCCCTCTTCTATCTCATTTCTCACATATGTATCTCATCAGTCGTTCAATTTTTCAGAATAAAAATCTCTCTGATTTGATTTAAGCAACTTACTAACTAGGAGTGATCCAGAGGAACTGCTAGAGAGGTGCATGGATAAGTTGCAAAACTACATTTGTGAAGTATGAGGAGTGCAATGCAATGTAGTCTAATATTTTATCATTTAAAAATTACAAGCTTAATTTAAAAACTTGAAATTTTTGAATTGTATAATTTTAAAACAATTTGGCTCTTCCTGCATGCTATATATAACTCTACTTTTCCTTATTCCTCCTCTTCCTGACCTACTTTAGTTTTCCTATCCACATTTAGAAGAAACTTTATTTGTACAGATGAAATGAGAAAACAAGAAAACAAAAGCAGATTTGAGAAGAAAACAGAGAATATCAGCACGTTAATTGTACTTTAAGGTGACTTTCACTAATCTGGGAAAGAAATCTAACACATCATCTGACATGTATAGACTCAGACTTACAATACAGTATGTCTGATGGAAGTGAGGAAATTTAAGTGTCAATTAATCTGTTTCATAAATTGCAATAGGGTGTATTTACTAATATTAACAAACTTACTAAATGCAACAAACTCCAATCAACACAATGGAGGCACACTGATACTCAAGATAAGTTAAGTCTATTAAAAATGCATTATCTCTGCTACCGAAAATACCAGCAATTCCCAATACCATAAAGTGTACCATAATACCACAAACATACACTTGTCAGTAGATTATTGAGCAACCCACCCAACAGAGCTTCAATAGCAAAGTTTCAGTTTTATTTCAAGGCATCTCCACCCATTTCACCCTTCTAAAATTAAAATTGTTTTTTGTGTTCCAACATTGTACACATAGTTGCTGTACTCAGATTTCCAATTAATGCTTTAAACTCATTTAAATATTTGACCAATTTACCCCTCGCAAAACTCCCTTTACATATTATGGAATTCTTAAATGAACAACTCTTCTTTGTGGAAATTAGCATGGAATTTTTAATTACAAAAGCATATCCTATTTTTAATTTAGCTTCAAAAATAATTATTTCATATAAAAAATTCAATTTACTGATGTGTAGTTGCTAAAGGGGCAAAAGAAAGATCTGGCTCTCTGGATAATTTAAAGTAATCCATCAAGGATTCCATGTATCAAAAAGAAAATCATGACATCTGTCCTAGGTAAGGGACAGATCATCATGAAGAAAAACTATGTAGTCAGTAAAAAATAATGACTTTATGTCACATAATCAATAAAGAAGGAATAGCTTAACAGTGGAATATAAATGATCCCACAACATAATATTTGGGGGGGGAAATCAGTTTTAATCAAAGATGTCTGGGAGGGAGATGTGAAAAATTCATGATGGTAACCACAATCATGCAAATGAATTCACATTTTGACTTTTGTGACTTCCCCAATTATTTCCCTTAGAATACATTCATGAGTTTATAATATTTTAACAATTAAGGGTTCCTCAAAAGCTAAATTAAACAAATAAACAAGCATGCACTCACATGCTTTCGAAATTGATAGCATATTAGTCAATTTAAAGTCTAAGTCACAATTTAGTTATACATTTCTAGGCAGAAGTATGTTCCAAGGTTAAAGAAAACCTATAAACTTGAAAAAGCAAAAAAAAAAAAAGAAATATTACACAAAAACTTGGAGGGTTGAATAACAACTCTACGTGACCGTCCCTACGGACGGTCACTCAAGCACTCGTCACTTCCCGCCTGGACTACTGCAATGCTCTCTACATGGGGCTCCCCTTGGGGTGCACCCGGAGGCTAGTTAGTCCAGAATGTGGCCACATGGGGGATTATGGGAGTGATGGGGCGCTCACCTATGACACCTCTCCTGCGCGAGCCGCACTGGCTTCCTGTGGTCTTCCGGGTGCGCTTCAAGGTTTTGGTGACCACCTTTAAAGCACTCCATGGCTTAGGGCCGGGGCAAGACTGCCTTCTGCCGCCAATAGCCTCCCACCGACCGGTTCGCTCGCACAGAGAGGGTCTCCTCAGGGTGCCATCGGCCAGACAGTGCCGGCTGGTGACTCCCCAGGGGGAGAGCCTTCTCTGTGGCAGCACCTGCCCTCTGGAATGACCTACCCCCTGAGATACGCACGACATCAGACCTCCTGACTTTTCATCCGGCCCTGAAAACACACCTATTCCATCTAGCCGGGCTGGCTTGATCCCATCCTCTCAGTTTTAATTGAATTCGGTTTTAATTGGGTTGTTTTTAAATCTTGGGCCGAAATTATTTAATTGTTTTTTAAATTGTTTTTAAATGTTATATGCAATGTTTTATCTTGGCTGTACACCGCCCTGAGTCCTGCAGGAGAAGGGCAGTATAGAAATAAAATAAAATAAATAAATAAGTAATGCCTCCAATATTATAAACTGCCAACAAGTGATGGTACTAACATGTTAAAAGTTACGAATTAGAAAGAATGAACTGGAAGGGACCTTGGAGGTCTTCTAGACCAGCCCTCTGCTCAAGCAGGAGAACCTATACAATTTCAGATAAGTGACTATCTAGAATCTTCTCAAAAACATCTAGTGATGGAGTGCCCACGATTTCTGGAGGGAAGCTGTTCCACTGGTTAATTGTCCTCACTGTTAGGAAGTTTCTCCTTAATTCCAGGTTGCTGCTCTCTTTGATTAGTTTCTAACCATTGTTTCTTGTCCTGCCCTCTGATACTTTGGAGAATAATTTGATGCCTTCTTCTTTGAGGCAGCCCCTCAAAGTACTAGAATACTGCTATCATGTCAACCCTAATTTTCCTTTTCTTTAGACTAGCTAAACACAAATCCTGTAGCCGTTCTTCATATGTTTTGGTCTTCAGGCCTTTGATCATCTTAGCTGCTCTTCTCTGAACTTTTTCCAAAGTCTCAACATCTTTTCTGCATGTTCTTTAGATCTGTTCTTTCACTTCAATTGGCAGGAAGTGTCTGTGAGAAAATGCTGTTTATGGTTTGTGAAATGAAATCCTGAAATGAGTATTCATCAGGGTGTTTTAAGCAACACGTTGCGATTTAATTTTTGACTGCTGAAGGAGTCTTTCCAATCAAAGTATGCACAGTCTTATTTTCTATAGTTTAGGAGAATAAATATATATTTCTCAATTTACATAGAAAATATTCTATATCAAAGGATTTCCAAAATCTTGTACTGTAGTATTCCAAGCTGTCTTCTTTTTTTAAACAAACTGCCCATTCCTGTTCTGCCTAAATTCATATATTCAAATGAATGGAAACCTGTTCTAGAACACAGCAAAGCAATGTTTATTCAACACACGCTCTCATATTTAGAACACTTATGTTTTGTGCTTCAGGCTAGAGGAGTTTAAAGTATGCAAATTATTAATCTCATCTATTTTGAAGTAAAGTAGGATAAACTTCTGACAATTAAAAACGAACAGTAGGTTTCAACTAATAAAAATAAGAGGCTGATATAATGCTATTTACCAAAAATTCAATTCAAACTCATTTTTCAATAAAATGAAAAGCTTTTTCTCTAAAAAGCTAACTAGAGTTGCCATTCATTATGAGAACCAAACACTTCTCTACTATATCAAATTTTCCCAGAGTGAAAACTTCAATAGCATTCTCTTTGCTCTCAGAATGCATGCAAAACTAACTGCTTTATTAAAGATGTCTGTGAATATGTATTTGAAACATATGACTTAGCATTTTTGAATTCTTCAGCAAGAAGGAATAATTCCACCTCTCCTTTCTCCCACACTGTACTTTACAGAAGTTTTATTGCACACACATATACGTTTTATGTCCTCTGTATAAAATAAGAAAACATTATTTTAATTTCAAGCTGCAAGGCTGGACAGAGTCTTTGCAAGATATATCCTAAATGTAGCTATTTATTTGTAAGGATTCTGGTGCAAATATTGACAAACGTGGAAGCATTGTATAAATTTTCTTACTCAATGTGTATCTTTTCTAATCTTGGTTTTATCATTTGAAGCAAAATCAATGCACTCTTCATTTTCCCGCTATGTTTATCATATGATTTGAAAAGGAAAAGGATGGATGCCAAAATTTTAATAAGTGCATTAAAATTAACTGTTATATCACATGTATTTTCTTCTATCATCAGTCGCATACAACTCCAGAAAAATTAATGAGTCTTAGCTCAGGTTTATTTTCTTAAAACAAAATTGTTCATTTAGATGACATGAATAATAATTCTACAAAATGTAGTATTGCATAAATAAAATAGTTAAAAAGTCAGATTTATATACAGATATATTTGTCAAATTAGAAAGTAAAACTTGTTATGGATGCTTCTATTACAAGAAAGAGAAATGCACACATAATCTTGGTAATCATTTCACAATACTTAAACATTCCACAGTTGTCAACCATTTTATAACAATCTGGATCAAACAGATGGAAAAAGACATAGTAATAGGTCTGAAAATGGGAACAAAACTATGTCAAAACCTTTAAGTAGGCTGCGTATTTATCACTGTGAAAAATGTGGTCTTGATTTATCTGATACACATTCTGTCCATTTTAGTTTCATCAAGACCTTTCATTCCCTTAAGGATCCTATTAGTTTGCTTTTCAGATAAAGTTTAGATGTGAAAATATAATTACGTCAGATGTATTTTAAAAATGTGTTGAAATCCTATAGATCTCTGGCAAGAAAAAAGCAATTTCTCATAATCTGTCCTCCAAGTCTCTTTAGTTCCAAGCCATTTCATTGAATGTAATTAGAAGCATGCATCCTCTGAAACAGATAAATAACTAATAAAAACAGCAAGGAAGTTTAAAAAAAAGTTATGAAAATAAGAGACTGAGGAAAAACGAGGAACTTATTATGCCACTCTGTATGCTTTCAAAAGTGTGAATTCTTTCCTGTTTGTGCGTGCAGCCCAGATGAAAAGGGCAGCGGCCATGAACTGCAGAGGTGCTGACACACAAGCCAGACAGAAGGACCAGCCAAATTGGCCTTGCACAGGAGGAGGAGGTAGTTTCTTATGGAGCAGCTCAATTCCAGCTACATAGCAGCCAACTGAACCCAGTGTGCACAAACCTGGTGAAAAATCATCAAACAACAGTTAGATCAGAGCAGGAAACACTTGCCTTGTATTATTAAGGCATCCATGTTTCAAACAGATGATGTTCTGCAAGACGACTCACCAGCTAGGAAGTGGAGAACTCCAGTGGCAATGGCAGGATAGAGACTGTGGCAAGCACAAGCACAGACTCCAATAAGTGCCCCAAAGCACATGAGTCCTAAACTGACAAAAGGCAGGAGAAATTGCAAGCGCCAGAGATCTAAAAGAAATGGACAAATGAGCATCATTAGGTTATGCCACTGTTCAGTGGTGGGTTTCAAAACTTTTTACTACCGGTTCTGTGGGTGTGGCTTGGTGGGCGTGGCATGGCGTGTGTGGCAGGGGAAAGATACTGTAAAATCTCCATTCCCACCCCACTCCAGGGGAAGGTTACTGCAAAATCCTCATTTCTTCCCGATCAGCTGGGCTGGGACTTGAGAGGCAGAGAATAGATGGGGGCGGGGCCAGTCAAAATTTTTACTACCGGTTCTCCGAACTACTCAAAATTTCTGCTACTGGTTCTCCAGAACTGGTCAGAACCTGCTGAAACCCACCTCTGCCACTGTTTGATATACCGGTAATACAGCGATATCGGAGGATTTTTGGCTTTCCAAGCTATTCTTCCTGCTCATTCAGCTTCACCCTAAATTTTGCATCCTGAAGCACTCACAGAATTATTTGAAGCAGCAATACCCTTTCACCCATCTCTTTCACAAAGGATAGGGAAGTTAGACTAGCAACCTATCGTGGTAAGGTACTCTTTTTACTTGCTCTTATCAGAACTGCTAGTACAGTGTCATTTTCTTGACAAGAGTTTCAAAACACTAGACTTATTTTGCACTAAAATGCTAAATAAAATGACATTATTTTTGAAATTCTTAACCACTAACTACAAAACTATCTATAACCTCTTCAAATACCATTAAAAAGAATTCAAACTATATATATATATTTACTGAAATGTAAAAATAAGCCTAGATCTTATAGAAAAAGATATTAAAATTTTACGAGATTTTAGACATTCTCTCTCTTTAATCTATCATTCTCATGTGACTAAAGTCGTAACAGTGAGATTGCTAAAAGATTATGAGATTTAGTCAACTTCCTGCATTTTGCCCATGTTAGAAAATATCAGACTACATATATTCATTGGTGGAAGCCTGCTTGCCATTTACCTTTGCGAGAAAAAAACATTTAAGCTATTTGTTTCCAATAAATAGAACCAAAAATACTCACAGGTTCGGTTCAGATCAATGCCACTATTATGATTCCCAGGATCTTTGTATTTTTCCATGAATTGATCCGAAAGAGAAAAACTGACACACTTTGTGACCATCTCACCTTTTAGAATGAAATAGATATTTTTATTAGGCTGTGATTTTTGTTTGATCATCTGCCTTTTATACATATATATTAATAGATAAGGTCTTTTGTTCCTGCTTTAAATGATCTTGAGTTGGCATAAGGATAAACAGATTTGTCTGAAATGGCTTTTATGGTAGGGATGGACAATATTTTAATTTTAAGGCCTACAATCCTTCAAAAGTAATACGTTCAGGACAGATATCACTTGGTGAGCAATGCTGAAGAAAACTGATTTGGCCAGAGCCACTCATTCTCTATTTTTCATATCCTCTTTTTATTCTTTGTCCATTTGATTTTTATTTTTTTCTAATATCCTTTTGTTTCCCCCCAACCCAGGAAATTGCCAGGAGTTGATGAATCTTAGGAAGGATCTGAATTGATTACTTGAAACAAGTTTTGAAATCATACCAGAAGCCACTTGAAATGAATTAAAAGTCTTACATGGTCCTAGAGTTACAAATGTATTTAATTCCTGCTTTACAGTGTTGTAAGATTTTTGATTATGCTAATCAAGGAAACAAGAAAACTCTTCTGGAAATTTAAGATACACAAGCTAGATGATTTTAAAAAATGTTGTAAATTTATTTCAATTAATTGATATAAATCTGAACATCGCTTTTGTGCTCCCCAAGCCAGAAAGGATTCCTAGAATTAATCAGTGATTTAAATGTAATTTAATTTTAGGTGCCATCGTTTTAAAAAGAGAAAACATATTTGATGGCTTTCAAAATATTATCTTTTTGATTAGTTTTAGTGCCATGCAAAATTTATTTTTCTGAAAGTAGAGATAACTTTTCTTGTAAACTCCTGGATTTTCATTTGGCATTCCAAGATTTTGTCGGCCCTTAAAATACATTTCTATGCTTATCTATTCAGAAACTGGATTTTAAAAATAAAATCAAATTTTAAACACACGATTTTTAAAATAAGAATTTAGAATTTTCCTAAAATACTTTTGAGAATATAAATCTAGCTCCAATGTATCACAAGGAATTATCTTAACTTCATTTTATTCTATGAATATTTATATTTTATCACAGTATGTGGAGGCTCGGCTCATAATCAACTGGACAGCAGGTACAAATGTACATAACAGTCAGTCATCAGCTTTCTTGTTTTAAAAGTTGCAAAAGAGAAAAGAAATCAGTGAAAGAACAGTAGACAGGTAAAATAGATACGGGTAAGGAAGAAGTCTCAGGATATGAGATGCAGAACAAATGAAACAAGACTCAGGCAAATATACTTGTAGTGTCCCCCAAAATACATTTCTTATGTTAAATATATCTATTTAGCATGAAGGATTAAAAGAGGAAATCTATTATGGCAACAACAATATACAAGATTCTATTCTAGAATATTTGTCACAAGCCATGAATATGAAAGAAAAATATTTTGACAAAGAATTCAAGACTTGATTGTCTAAACAAAATAGCATCATAAGAATTTCTTCTCCTTTGAAGATACTTGCCTAAATATACAGGATCTTCAAATTAGTTAAAGGTCATATGCTAACTTTTTCATTTCCACAACTGTTTATCTAACCTGAACACAGTTTTTGTTGGCTTCTTAACTTATCAGACACCTGAAACTGAACTTCAAAGAAAATGTCTATTTTTTTTACAGCTTTGAAATGGTGCACACTGTAATACTAAATTAACAGCATGAATTTAATTAAATACATTGACCTATTTATTTTGGACGATCTATTCTCAAAATACAAGACTTTGATTCTATCCACTTGTATCATGGAGAATATCCTACCAATAACTGATAAGAGAGTTCTAGTCACATCATGTCTGTGGAAAAAACTGCACAAAAAAGTTAAAAAGTGTTAATGTTTGGAGAATAAGCAAAATTGTGTTTACAATAAGAACCAATTAAAATAAAGCAAAAAAAAAAAAACCATCTGTTTATAGGTCTCAAATTCTCCGTAGGATTAACAACATTAATTTGAGTGACATGAGGGTTATTCAGAAGGGGCTGCAACCCAACAATAAAGAATGGATTTCAGGTAATTTTAAAAAGTGTAGAAAAATGTTTAGAAAAGTATACCAATAATTTAGCAGTGATAGATGGAATAAAATCCACACAATCCAGTTTGTGTGTCAAGAGAAGAATGGAGTGTTTTCCTTTCTTAGATAAATTACACATCAGAATTGCATATACTATTTGAATACTGAGATGTAGCAGCACTACAACTGAAAAGAATTTCAAATTCAAGTAGGGAGCCTTATTAAAAGTAATGCAACAAATGTATTTATGAAAGAAGGTAAGAAGAAAATGAAGAAAGCTTAGAACTAAAAAGATATGGATATAATGCTTATTTGAGGTTGAAAGAGATTTCAGTGCCCAGAAATAAAGACCAATTTTGTGAATCTCCAAAATAATTCTGCAATAACGAGAAGAAAGCAGGAGGAACAAACTTAATTATTTGTTAAGATGCCAGATAGAACTCTATGGAATGTTTTAAACACTATGTCAAGAATTGGCCTAATCTGAAATCATGAAGAAACAGAATGGTCATAGACGAGATTCTCACCACAGGACTAAAAAGAACGATGAATTTATGTGGACAGTCCTCAAGTTTGTTTCCACTGATTTGAACAAAGTACTGAAAAATACCTGTTTTACTGCTGGTGGTGTTGAGGTTTGGAAGAAATTGATTGAAACCTTGAAAAGAAAAATGTAATTACAGAGTTAAATTATGGGCATTAAAAACAAACAAACAAGATCGTCTTCTTGCCAATACTTTCAATTCTTCCTCCAGGATCAATCCTTAACTACTGAGAAGAGAAGTTGACTATGATATGGATACTCTGCAATCATCTTCTCTAACAACACACTTTAATGAATTTCAGGATTAAAGGTGACCTTGATCAGGTTTTAAAGTAAGCTATACTGGTGAGCTGGTAGGAGACATTTAATCATTTGGTTTCAGAGACTAATGGAGTAATAATCAAGCTTTTAATAAGAGTAGCTACTTCTACAGCTGCAAAGAGAATTTTTAATTCACTGATAACCGAAAAAGTAAGAAAGCTTGTCTTTCTTTTCCAGACTATGAACAAGAAGACATAGATGAAGACTCAGTTACTTACTGGCCGCACCAATGAATTAAGTTTCTTGCAATGATTTAGCCAAGACAAATCTTATACTAAAAATCTTTTGCATATGTAACAAAAATAACTTAATTCCCCTTTGTCAAAAAACATGAAGAAAATTTATCTCGATGAAAAGTATGCAGTATTGAACAATTTAAAAGTTGATTATTATAGTACACTGTAGTAAGATAACTTCAAGACCCTATTATTAATTAAACAAGTTGGTTAACCTATCAGTATCATCCATTTTGATAAGAAATAATCAGATCATGATTCAACAAGAGCCTCTTTGGCATGGTAGTTAAAGAGCTGGATTGGAACCCAGGAGACTTTGTGCCATGAAAACTGTTGTTGTGGGGAAAAATAGAAGGAAGAAGCGCTACATACATCATCCTCATCCTCTCCGAATAAAAGGCAAGTGATAAAACTAACAAATAAAAAAGTGAATTTGCAATGAAGTCCCCACAATTATCAGAAAATTCCCTAATTGTCCTGAGATTATCTCATCTCTGAAATCCTGATGCTGCACAATTTTAGGCATATTCAAGAGGAAAAATCTTTTTTATGTTAGATATTGAAGAAAACATAGGATTACCATATATCAATCCTTATACAAAATACTCTATGCAAACATAATTTTTTCCTCAAATGTCAATGTTATTTCTATTATGAAAGATGGAATAAGCATTGTTGAAAGGCTGATTTGTATTAAAAAAATCATAAATGCAACATTATCTTATTTATATTATTCCCCTAATGTAAATATTTCTATTACACAAAATACAGAAAAGGAGTGAAATATATTAAGCCACAAAAAGGGAAGAAAAAAGTATACAGCTAAAAATAGTTTACATCAAGCCTATCAAATATATCTCTGCAAATACTTCTATAGTGAAAACCAATCTTGCTTTCACAAGGTCAGTTCATTCTTAATTTTTTTTTTTGTTCTTTAAACATCTGGTCTTACTTTTTGAGGTTGTCCTCAATTCTATCGAACCACAATTTTTTCAGTCTCTCCTTCCTCTGACCCATTCACTCTAATATAAGTTTTGTGAATCAGTCCTCATTCATTCTATTATATAATCAAACCATTTCAAAATATGCCTTTCATACTTCACTCAATTTTGCACTCACTCTATATTAAACCTCCCATTCATTCTTCATTCTACTTCTTATTTTGCCTATACACCTAAGCATTCCATTCTCAATGAATTCAACTTATTTTTATATTTCTTCTGCTTTCACTTCCATATAACAAAGTATGCAGTAGCATGCCCTTATCCAAAGTCATGATTGCTTCTTTTGATGTTTACTTCTTTTGATGTTATTCATGAAAGACAACATATTATTCAAGGTCCTTCTACCAGCACTCACCATCATAAAATTTTCTTTCCTGGCTCCTTCCTTCATAGTCTCATAGTTTGGAAGAGCCAACAGAATTCAGCTAATTAGCTGACTACAGATCAGACAAAGGAGCAATATAGCAATGTCCATCGTTTGATTTGGTCCAAATTCCCACCTTCAGAGAAACTGTCCCTTCAGGAATTTAAGTAGTATTTTGAATGAACTTAATAAAAAGGCATTGGTGAACAGCTATTGATAGGGATCCTATATATTCATTCTCTATCTTCCATTAACTTCTAGAGGCTTTAATGTAATTTAGGACCATTATTAAATGAATGGTCATGAGTTGAGGATTAACTAATATTTTGTACATCCTAAATCTATACCTATTTTTCTTCTTTGTTTTTTTCTGTCTTCCAATGTTAGCAAAAAAAAAAAAAAAAAAGCAATTGCCAGTTGCATCTATTAAACTCTTTTCCCTAAAAACTGTATATGAGATGAAATGTTGAGCAGGAAATGAGATTGTTAAAACATTTCCAGTTCCCCATATCGTACCCATTTTTTAAAAAAAGTAGTGATACACTTAGAAAAAGAAATATCATCATGGACAAAACATACACTGTAGCATAGAGAAAGATACATTCCAGAACCTCTTTAGAGCAAACTTACCTGGTGAATTGTACCAATGAGAGTTTTCAGACATCGTGATGCATCTCCGCCACAGCCCAATGGTGCCATTCCATCGAAAAAGGGCTTCTGTGTAAGAGTTTTCATCTGCATTTTCCCCAAAAAGTTCATCCCAAGTGGCTTTACTTTCACTATTATTTTCAGGAGGTGATGGGTTACGGTACTCAAACCAAAAATCTGTGCCAATTGAGGCTGCCAGATAGATGGTAGAGATAAGGCTGAGCACACAGGCAATTACCAGAGCAGTGGCAAAACGGTTATCCATCATGGTATCTCAGTTACTGTCAATAAAAGGGGGGAGGGGAGAAAAGTCTGTATCAACAAATGAACTTTAATACGTGAGTGCTAGGAAATATATTCATATCTTTCCAGTTACTCTCTTTTAGATGATCTTTAAGGTAATTTTCACATTTTACATTACATTAAGTTACAATAGTCCAAAAAAGACAGTTATTCAAACATCAAAAGGAGAGAACTAGAAAAGAGGCAACAAGGTATAGCAGGTAGTATTCTAATAAGACAGAGCTAATATCTCCCTCCATGGACACAGCAAGAATTTTGCATAAGAATAATTCTGAAAACCTTCCACAACAGATGCTGGGGGAAGGAGTGGAATATTTATTAATTTATGTATGTACCTATTACATTTTTATTCCACCTTTATTACTTTATAAGTAACTCAAGGCAGTGAACATATATAATACTTCTTCCTCTTCCTATTTTCCCAACAACACCCTGTGAGATGGGTTGGGCTGAGAGAGTGACTGGCCTAGTCACTAAAAACAAAAAAAGGGGAGGAGGCCAGGTCAAACCCCCCCCCCCTAAATAACTGAAATTGAAATTCATATATTTAATAAATGAGATGAAGAGAAAGATTGAAAATAGAAACAGAAAAAAGGAAGAAGACCTGTTTAGAGTTTAAATTATAATTCAACAGGAAAGCAGCGGTAATTGTGATGTCTGCTTTTCTCATCACTAAAGACATTATCTGGGGGGATGGGTCAACTACCAATTGAATAAATACAATGCTACTAATACATGATCAAGAGAGACAGTCTTGTGGTAAAAACATCAAGTTCGAAATGGGGAGACCGTTTAGTCTAGTTCCACTTTAGGCACAAAGCACCTGGGTAAACCTGGGCCAGTCACTTCTCACAGTCCTAGGAAAGGCAATGACAAACCATTTCTGAAAAATCTTGTGGAAAACTATAAGGACTTATTTAGGCAGTCTCTAAGCAGTCTCCTCAGGCCCGATTAAACAGAAGACAAAAATACATGATTCAGAAAGCCTCCAGATGTTAGCTAAGCAACAATGATGGAAATGAAAACTTAATTTGAGAGTGAATCCTCCATCAGATTGGCAATAGATACAGCTGAAAAGCCCGAAGGGCTCCAAGCTGGTCTATTCAGGTTTGAGGACTGGCTCATAGTCGTCTCTAAAATACCTTGATAAATCAGGACTCACATATTAATTGAGAGCAAAGAACTGTACAGAGAGCAGGCTTTAGATTTGTAGTGAAAAAAGAATGCATTGCAAAATGTTTTGCAAAAAAAAAATGCAGATACAAAAACAACCCCTTGAGATATTCAGATATGCACATCTGAAATATATAACTTTAGTGATTTTTAGTCTATACCTCAGCTGTTTGAACTGTGTTTAACTCCTGTGATTTAAGTTAAAAAAATGCCCCCCAAATCATTTACCATAAACTGAATCCATTCCGTATGATGTCTTTTATTGTGGTGGTTTGAGATCTCAGAGAAAAAGGGGCTAAAACCATCATCTGATATTTAGCAGAGCTATCAACAAATACATTCTCATGATGATGCCAAATCCAAACTTTCAAATCAGTCCACTTTTGGTACTCAGTGTGCTCTTTCCTTTCTGGGTAAGTAGCATTATGCAGAGTGGAGAAAGAGAGTAAGAATAGTACCCAATGAAGTTAAAGGCATAAGCTAAGACAAAGAAAAGGGAAATCGTGCCTAAATGTATTTATACCAACACTATACTTTTATATTTTTGCAAATTATCCTTCTTTCATCACATCCAGACAGTACAAACAGAGCTTCATATACTGTGCATTCTTTTCCCTTGACCTTTTCACCTATCGATTTTTGACAGTATCATCATCTCCATCCAACCACAACTTTCTCAGCCTTCCTCTTATTACTGACACATTTACTATTGTTTCCTATATTTGTTCTGAAATTTAGTCCTGAGTCACTCTCTCAATATGACCAAGCAACACACTTCTTTCACAGTAATAACTAACCTCTGAATCTAATATAAATTCATTCAGCACCCTCTCATTCTTGACTCTCTCTGCTCTTATTTTACTACATATATATAGCATCCAGTTCACTGAACTTAAGTTTCTCCTGACTTAAGCAAGTCTTTCTTCCATATATAAAAAAAAACAATAGCATATTCTTAAACTGCTATTTTAACTTCTTTTGGCATTCATTCATTCATTCATTCATTCATTCATTCATTCATTCATTTATTCTTCACAACAGAGAATATAAAACACAAACATCAGCATTTGTACATCTTAAAATCTTTCCATCCATTTCCCCATTGTTAGAAAGCAGTCTATCAAGAAACACAAAAGCATTCATTTGATCTGCCTCTTTGAATTGTATATGTAATTTGCAATTGTTCATTCCACTTTCCCTGTCAAATACAACTTCCCTGATATTTAATGTAGTTCCTCTCAAATGTATACTCTTTGTTGCATCACATTATCACATTACATATCATTCACTGCAGATACTTTGGGTTTTTAGTCAACAACATGATGTTATCTATGTAAAAGAATACATGCCCATTCAGATCTCCAACCAATGCAATTCTAACATGAGCACAACCACATACATTATTCATAAATGCATTAAATAACCAGAATTATTCTAAACCCTGTCTTACTCTATGTTTAAAACTAAACTATTTGTTAAGCATGCTTTAATTCTTAATGCATTTATTCTCATGCATGTTTTATTTCCATAGTAATAAAGGAAGAACCATATATCGCTTTTATTACATTCAGCAACTAATTTTCAACGCTATATTTAAAGAAGCTATTCCACAAAGCAAATTTGTTTCACTTTATCATATACTTTTTCTAAATCAACCATAATATAATAAATTGTCTTATTGCCAATGAGAATTTTGCCAAATATTTTTCCAAGCACTTTTAATAAACTAATTCCATCCAATTTTCTTTTTTTATGTTAGAGAGAAATAAGAGAGGAATTATATTTTAACATTTCTCAGTTATACCATCAACAATTGTAGTTTTACTATTATGCAACATTCTAATATCAGTTTTTACTTTCTTTTCAATACCCTTTCCAGTATTCCTTGATTTTTTAAATAGATTTTTTATCCTGTCTTTACTACTTTATAAATACTTCCAGGGAGCAAACATACATAATATGCCTTCCTATTTTTTCATCCCAAACCATTTCATCTTTTATTTTTAATTGCATTCACTTTAGACTTTTTAACTCACTCCTCCCTCTCAATCTGCATTTTCTTTCTCTCTTAAATCTTAATTAAATTCCTTGCTGATATATTTCCCCATCTATACATTATACAGTATCTTTCTTTTATAATTTATGCAACAATCATTTTCTTCTATGTATTTTTCTTTTCTCATTTCTGCAGCAATCATTCTCCTCTGCATTTTTTCATCCATAGTGTTTCTCTTCATCTTTCTTTTATACTTTATTTGGCATGAATCAACACATGCTTCTGGCATTTAGTATTATTTTCACTGTGCTCCAAGAAGGTTTACATTACGTTCCTTTATATCTACTTTCCAATTACTCAGTTGGAAGATTAATCTATTGTTTTATGTAGGACACATCGTTTCTTTTCCTGCAACCTTGCTATCTTTATTTTTGTTGTTTCATTTCCTTCCTTTTCTTACATGCCCTTTCATCTTCATTGTTAGTCTCTCTTTGTATCTTTCCTCAGTCTTTCATCACAATCAAATCAAACTTGCTTTTATATTTATATTCATTCCTTGCCACATTAAGGGTGTGTATGTAGACATGAGCACTCTTAGTGGAAATACAATTAGTAAGTATATAATTTAAGTATATAATGGGAACAATTTAGAATACTTTTTTTTTCCAAAATATCAATACGAAAGAACTAGATCTTATTTTTTTTTTCTTGTTATGTGAAAGGCTCAAAAAGAATCAAGCTATTAGTTTCACTTACAGAAGAATTGGATTAGGAGGGCCCATTATGTTATTGAAAGACATTTGACCTGTAGTTGATCATATCAACTTAGGGGAGGGACTTTTAAAGGGAAAAACACAAAGTCCATCAGTTCTTTTGTTTGTTTGTTTTCATTAAACATGCTATTTGTGGGAATTCACCACCCGTATCTGAATACGAAAAACAAATTCTCACGTCCATTTCTATGGTACTTTTCAAGGCTTTTTTCCTCGGGATGAGTAGAGAAGATAATGGCAACCAAAATGCACCCATTTCTAAACCCACTTAATACTCAGTTTTGTGTTTTCCCAGAAATGCAATCCCACTCTCCTTACATCTCTGAAGGCAATGAAGTGAAAGTTCTCAGCAAATATGTGCAGGAGAGCATTTTGAAAATATTAACTGCATAGGAAATTTAAAGACGTCTATTCAAGGGAATCTTTTAGGGCTTGAAATATTGCCAGTTTGACATGGCTAGGGAGAAACCCGCAAGATTTATCCGGCTTCCATAGAGGTATGTGACAACTCTCCAAGCAATATGGGGTCCCGGTCTTCCTCCTATCTAGCGATAGCGACTCCTGACACAATACAAGGTTGCAGCTCTTTCAGGGTCCCGTTTTAAGGCAACCACATCCCCTGCAGTGGACCCAACCGTGCTCTTCAACACTGTCCCCCTAACTATTTCATTCACACATTCTTTCCTTGGAACACCGGGGAAACAATCGGGGCTCGGTACGGCCCAATTCTACTTACCTCCCATCGTTCTCCCGACTCCACGGCGTCGTTTCCACCCCCCACCCCCAAGAGCAGCTCAGCCGGGAGAGCGGGAAGCGCCTCTTCGCAGACGCTTATCCGCCCCTGTGCCGCCAAGATTTCTGGGAAGTGTAGTTCGAATTTTGTTGGCTGCCACGTTCTGAAGACAAAGTGACCCGCTTATGTTCGCTCCAGGACAAATAATTGGTTTTGTTAACTTATGAATGCGCGCATTCATGCATTCCGGGCATCAGAGATTCGCTGCCAGGATTGTTAGATTCAAACGGGAAGGGAGTTGCGGAAAGCAGGTAAAGTTCTCCTGAGGAAATGAGGGCATCGTTAAATGTAAAATTATCTGTAAACCAGTGGTGAAATCCAGTTTTTTTTACTACGGGTTCGTTCTGTGGCCGTGGCTTGGTAGGCGTGGTGTGGCTTGGTGGGCGTGGCAGGGGAAAGATACTGCAAAATCCCCATTCTCTCTCTACTCCAGGGGAAGGATATTGCAAAATCTTCATTCCCACCCCATTCCTGGGTGAAGGATATTGCAAAATTTCCATTCCCACCCCACTCTAGGGCCAGCCAGAGATGGTATTTGCTGGTTCTCCAAACTACTCAAAATTTCTGCTACCGGTTCTCCGAACTGATCATATTTTCTGCTACCGGTTATCTGGAACCTGTCAGAACCTGCTCGATTTCACCCCTGCTGTAAACCCCTTAGGGTTACAAACGTTGTAGCAGTTTTTCGGGCACTGAATGCCTTTTAGTTATTGTCCCCATATCCATTTGGAACTGACAGCCTGCACATACATTCATTCACAGGGAGGTTCCCTTATGAATTGATGTATTAAGCACTATCCTCCAGTGGGCAGAAAACAATACTGTCAAGTTTGGCTCAACAAGCTAAGATCAGGTAAACTGAAACATACCAGCAAAGGGACATTAATCTTGCCATTAGATACTTGCATCCTGACATCTGATGCATATATGTAACTTCTTGTTTTAGCATCATGATCATGACACAAAATGATGTCCCTAACAAAAATTACCTGTGCTGGCAGGAAATTAGTGATTCCCACTACTAATCTGTATCTGCCTGTTCCCACACACTGCCTTCACACAACCTTTCTCCCTAATAATGTTTAATAGAACTTTGATTTTACACATTTCAGGCTGTCCTATGATAATTTTAGATCAAGAAGAAAAATGTTAATTGCATCTAACTATGGCACAAATCCTGGCAACATTTTTTTATTGCTATATCCCAGTGGTGAAATCCAATTTTTTTTACTACCAGTTCTATGGGCGTGACTTTGTGGGCATGGCAGGGGAAGGATACTGCAAAATCTCGATTCCCACCCCTCTCTAGGATAAGGATACTGCAAAATCTCCATTCTCACCCCAGTCTGGAGCCAGCCAGAGGTAGTATTTGTCAGTTCTCGAACTACTTAAAATTTCCGCTACCGGTTCTCTAGAACTGGAAAACCTGCTGGATTTCACCCCTGCTATATCCCCATCATGTTGCTTTCATTGTAATCAGCCCTGAGTGTTCACTATGGTGCTTTTAAAGTTTTCTTTTAATCTTAAATCAAAATGGTCATTAAGAAAAACTTGTTCCTGTATTGTTTTGTTTTGACAACAGAAGCAAAAATCAAGTTCAAAGAACACCAAGGACTCCAATTCTGATTTACATATACTATACATATTCTCAGTGGTGGGATGCAAATAATTTAACAACCGGTTCTCTGCCCTAATGATTTCTTCCAACAACCAGTTTACCAAACTGTTCAGAAAGTTAACAACCAGTTCTCCTGAAGTGGTACGAACTGGTTGAATCCCACCACTGCATATTCTCTTCTATCAAATTTATCTGAATTTGCTACTATATGTCAGGAGTATTGTTTTCACTGTATGAATAGAAGAATTTTCTGCTGAAAATTAGTCAGATAAAATTCCTATGCAAATGTCTGTCTGTTGTTATTAAGAATAATTCTGCTATAGAAAGAAACAGTGCTGGGGATGAGAATTTCCATAAAACGAAGTTTTTTTAAATTCTTAGCACTTAGTTACTAAATGCAATTCTTAAAAGCCAGCAATCCTAAACATCCTTACTTGAAAGAAATCAGTTGTAATTACTTTAATAAAACATATAAAAGCAGCATAATAAAATAACAAATAACAATGAAATGGGTTTCTAAGAAAGAAACTAAGGTCATCAAGAACAAAAACAGTGAAACACACCCTAGGGTGGGGTTGTTGTTTACACTAAAAAATTTTTTAGGCATTTCTTTAAATTCCAGGCTTAATGGCTTTCCTAAAACACAAGAGGGTGGGAGGTAGTCTGATATGGGGTGGTAAACTGTTCTAAAGAATGGGGGCTGCAACAGAAAAGCTTGACTCCTTGTGGCCCATAGATTATAATTCTTAAGGGAAAGGAACAGAAATGTAGAAGAATGGTCCTGTTGTTCTATCTACCACTTGGCTAATTGGTTAACTGGCTAACACAGAGCTGCATTAGCAGATGGATTAATCCCTCACTTAAAAACTTCATTGACTCTATCTATCCAAAGGCTACCACAGAGTTGCATTAGTTTACATTGGTCCCAAAATTCTGTCAATCTGAAGGAAATATGAGGTATTTTCTTGGGAACAAGAAGATGAAAAGTAGTCACCATAGCTGCTTTTATTCATTTGCCTCTGGCTTGTTTCAACCATCTCTCTGCTTGAGGGAGAGGGAATATTTTTAGGAGCTATGTTACTTTATATGCTGTGACTCACTTAAACCAGCCCTGGAGAGACTTTGAAAACAAAGTAAACAACAGCAATTTATATCATAAATATATAAAAAACTAACATTATAGTTTCTTCTAGAAAATCTATGTTATACTAAAGTAGTTTGAAAAAATAACTGCAAAAATAACAAGTCTGTGTAAATCAAGTCAGAAGGTAAAAAAAGGCTACTGGTTAAACATTGTGTGGTAAATGTTCTATGGTAATTCACTGTAGAACTGAAATTAACATTAACAGCTGAGTGAAATGTAAAGATATATACCTGTTTGTTTTTGTCAAAGATGGGTATATTTTGGTCAAGAAAGGCTATGGAAATGAAAAAAAAATGGGCAAGTAAACATTACTAAAAAAAAAAAGGTCCTCTGAGAAGGTCACCTGTTTTGCTTCTACTAAACAAGCAAAAACCACAACACTTCTTTAAATCAAAAAAACATAAATTTGTCTAGGTTCAGGAAACCACCAGTTTTCATATGCTGTTCTCCACATAAGTGGCTGCTTAGTCATTGTTATCTGGAAGAAATTGAAGGAAAGAGCTGTTTATTGCACCAAGAGTAGAGTTGCTCCTTTACCAACCAGCTGCTGAATTATTTTTGAAATGGAGGAAACAACTCCCAGCTATGATTACTTCTATTCTCTTAGTTCAGATGCTCCTGAAGAAAATTGCCAAACTCTGAAGCTTCCTTATATGGAAATTTTTGTGAGTGTTTTATATATTGTTATTTTTCTTGTGGGGACTGTGGGCAATGGTCTTCTGATAGGAACATTAATCTTCAAACGATGTATCTGGAGACTTACTGATACCTTCATTGTCAACTTGGCAATTTCTGATTTTAGTTTTCTTATCACATTGCCTTTCTGGATAGACAAGGAACTAGCCTCAGGACTTTGGAGATCTGGCTCTATTCTGTGCAAAGGCAGTTCCTACATTATCTCAGTCAACATGTACTGCAGCATCTTTCTTCTGACGTGGATGAGTGGTGACCGGTATTTGACCATCATGTACCCATCAATGGCTAAAAAAATTAGAACAAAGCTTTATCCTATTCTTATTTGCATCAGTGTTTGGATATTATCCTGCCTGTTAGGGCTGCATACTCTACAGTCCAGAGAGTTGAAAAGATATAACAACAATACTTATTGTGTGGACAAGGAAACCATATCCAACAATTGGATTGGATCATTGATGTTGCTTACTTTGGCTTTCTTTATACCATTGTTCAGCATATTAACGTTGCATTATTCCATAATTAAAAAACTCTATGCGCACTATCAGAAATTTGGGAAACATGACAAAAAACTGAGAAAATCCATCAAAATTGTCTTCACGGTATCAATTGTTTTTCTTTTCTCTTGGACTCCTTTCAACATTTTTAAAATCTTGGCTTTAATATCTAGCATCTTGGAACTGAAGCAATCTTTCTGCCTTTACTATAAAATTATCTATCTGGGCATGGAACTGGGTGGTTTATTCGCATTTGCCAACAGCTGCACAAACCCTTTCATCTACTTCTTCTTTGATGATTGCATCGGTAGGGCCATGATACAAAGTATTCTTCCATGCAGGAAGTACAATAAACCTGGAAGCAGTTTTTCAAGCTTGGACACTTAGATTTTCAGAGTCCATTTCTGCCTGAAAAGGTTATTCTTGAGAAGAGAAGAAAGTTGTTATCATCCTGCATAGAATCACTGTTTTGAAGTATTGATAAAAAGGGAAAGGTTGAAATGTGAGGAAATGCAAATAAAGAATTAGAAAGGAATTATGACTAAATTAGCTATTGAATATTTATTTGAGTTACATGGAAGACAAGATATGTATCTTTAATTGGATAGTTAATGAAAAGATTGAGTATACTTATACTGTAAGTATTATATATTCCTGAATGTTAATAGGTAATTGCATGAAACAGTGCTTGAAACTAATATGATCTAAAATAACAGAAATTGTTAAAATCTTTATCTTGGGGATTATAGAATAATTCAAGCTATTCAACAGTCAAGCTTATTTAGACCTAACTCATTATGGTTATCTATATAGATTAGTTTAGAATGCAAAGTTTTAAAAATATGCCTCTTTTTCTGTTAATTATAAACTACTTAAGCTTCTTCTAAAATATACTCTTTTTTCGGATGTACATCTATATCTCTTACATTGTATAAAAACTATTTCAGTTTAACTGTTGGTGTTATTGTGATTCTTCGAGAAATACTTATTTTCTGATTTTTAAAAATAAATATATGCATAACAAACTAATTGGGGCTCTTCCTCACAGTTATGTCCAAGTGTATTTCTCAGATTTTGGGGTTAATTGAAAATTATGTTGGCATAAATTATGCTACACTCAGGGTTTTATGCTGCTTAACAAAGGCAATAGCTTATTACGAAACAATTGAGAGATGTGTTGCAATGTTAAATACACAAGAAATTATTTGATCTATCAGTATCACTACAAATGATTTTACTGAATAATATTGATGTACTCAAATATATTTAAATAGTTGAAAGTCCCACTAAATAAAAAACATGTTACATGTTTTATAATAAATGTATCACAGCAAAACAACATGTTTATTAATAGCAAGAGGTTAAAATACTTGTAGCTGCCCTTATTTGTTTATAAGTAATGGTTCTGTTTTTTCTATGTGGTTAAGCTGCACTATCAGAAACCGAAATCTACTGAAACAAATTCCATATATGGATTTATTTACACATTTCGATGGTATACAGGGTTCTTTTTATCAAATCCAGTAGTGATTATAGATGCTACTCATAGGATTACAAATTCAAGCCCCCAAATCCAGACAAATAATAAATGGCAACAAAGAAATATAGAGAACTGTAACTTGGATCATCTGGATTTTTCCAGTCCAGATGTACCAGTCTCAAAAGCTACATTTTGGCTTCCCGAAAAGGCCGTTTGCAGGTTAATCAGAACATAAGCAGCAAAGTGAAAATCTAAAATAATTACTGGCAATTTATGAGCAAGTTCTTTAAACTCAGACATATCTTGGACGTTGTTTCTGCACCACTTTGCAAAATTTGTATCACAAGAAAAGTTTCTGTGAAGTGCTTGATTGTTATGATGCCAAGTAGAGCTGGGGAAATGTTCTTTTATCCTACGATCTGAGGCCATGTTTTCTGTAGCTGTGACATGCACAAGTTAGGAGGACCTAATTGGAGGCCACCTCTTGCCAACAAACAAAAATCAGGAGGGAATAAAAGACTTTGACCCTAATTCGAGGACATGGGAATTTCAGGAAAGAAACGCAAAACCTCTTATGCGGTTTAATTTCTACAATGAGAAATTAAATGATCTAAACAATATTTTGCTGTGAACTGGACTCTAAACATATTATTTACACATTTACCTTCCACTAGATCCCAGTAATTCTGGGCATTTGAAATTAAATACAGGTTATTTTAAAAAATAAAAACAAGAAAAGATGGCAGATTAACAATTGAGTAGAAACAAAAAAAAAAAAAAGGAATTTAGGTCAAAAGGAGTTTCCGTCATTCTCACCAAAGACCTAGGTGAAGGTCTTCAGGCACCTTCAAAACATCAGCAGGATAGGAGCCATTTGGATCTCATGAGGAACCTCATTCCAGAAGGCAGGCTATGTTACAGAGAAGTTGCACTTCCTGGGCCTTGATAGAAGGCATTGCTTAATTGAAGGGACCAACCCTGGCACATTGAATCCACCAGGTAGATATTATAGGAAATCCCTGAGGTAACCAGGCCATCTGCCATGTAGACTATTCTTGGACCCAACACAAGTTTCAATTGGTCCGGAATGCATGGGCAGTGACAAGCTTGCTTGGTATGCCCATATAACACCTCCGATTCATGAGCTGCACTGATTGCTCATGTGCAATTCAAGCTGCTGGTTTATCACCAATGAAGTCCTACATGGAATAGGGCCAGTTATTTGAGGGACTATTTATCTTCCATGGTTTCTGCCTGGCAAGTAAGAGCTGTCAGTTAGTGTTTGTCTCCTTGATTAAACAATAGCAGGATCCAGGAAGTGCACCTTAATGATACCTACTTTTCTGGGATGAGATTCCTCCAGGGATTCTTACGGTTTCCGCCTGTCAGGCCTGGGAACATGACACGTAAAAGCCCAAGAAGTTTCTTTATTGCATGTTCACCCATGGACAAAATCTCACCAAACTAAAGCATACTCTGCATAACTACATGATAAATGCTAAAAGAAATTAGGGAGGATCCCTCCTGGGCCACTTCCTGCACAGCAATGGTTCATTTTTATGAACCCCTCTGCTAGCTCAGCATGAGATTCCACCACAGCACCAGACCACAAGTTCCCTACTAGAGAGGTATATGCTTCTTAATAATCCTGTCAAGAAAAGCTGTTTGCCAGATGAAAATAAAAAATCATTAAACTCATACCCGTAAAGGTAACTATTGGTCTGCAACCGAGAAAAGGTATACTTTCACAACTGCAGCACATAGTCTTCTCAAGGAGGCCAGTTATATGTCAATTAGTAAAGAGGTTTTTGGATATAAGTTCTCAGATCTCTGGACAGAGGCTGCAATTGATTTTGACTTTTGAAGTCCTGTGTGCTTTTGAAAAATGAAGTCCTGTGACTTTGAAGAATGCAACTTCAAGATTCCACAACCTTTTTTTTTTCTTTCCAAAATTGAAGCATCAATCTGATCAAGAGCAACTTCCAGCTTCAGTGTCATGCATCACAGGGCTTCAGAGCTATGGCCTCTTCAGAAAGAGACTACTGACAAACAGCTAGGAAATCTGGTTTTGGAGTTTTAATGAAGAAAATAGTTTCTTCAGAGCAATCTTTCTGGGCTGTTGTAATGTTTGCAATCCTGAAGAAAGTAATGAGAGACAGTTCGGTTTACTGATTAAGACACCAGAGTCAAAACCAGAAAAGAGTTAAGTAGTAGTCTCACCTTAGGCATGAAAACCAGCTGAGTGACCTTGGACCAGTCATTCTCTCTCAGCCCAATCTACCTCACAGAATTGTTTTGAAGAAAACAGAAGGAGGATTGCGTATATTTGCCACCTTGAGTTTTTTATAAAAATAATAAAAGTAGAATAAAAATAAATAAAATTAAAAACACACAGAAAACCTAAGCTATGCATGTAACTCTCACCAGGCAGCCTGTGAAATGGGAATGGCCCTCTTAGATCCCTGTAAAGTATTCCTGCAAGGATATGTAATTTTTAGTTTTCGTTATATACATCAATGTCAATGTATGTATATCAATGACTATACATTACCCTAAAGGATTTTATTTATATTTTACAGTCGCTGAATTAAAAGCAGTTAGAAAGTGCAATTCAAGTGCAGCTATGTTTATATTACTGTGATGACTGTTGCTATCACAAATCTTCTAGAATCAATTTTTCTGATTTGCTTTAATACGTGGGAAATCTCTAATCTGAATTTGAGAAAATATGATTTTTCTATTCTTGTCATAAACCAATTAGAGCATTTCAGGTTACTCCAACATTTTGGATTCAGCCCATTAATACCTACTGATATGGGGAAAATGTGGCTTTTCCAAATAATGACTAAAATTATAATTAAAATATATGGAGTATATATGAATTAAAGACTTGTTTTCCCACATTAAATTCAATGGTTATTTCACTGCAAAAATAGAACTTATTGTATACAATAACCTTGGACTCCAACAATATGTATTCAACATACTTTAAAAGACATTTAATCTATGAAGCAATCTTTAAATGAAGGGCAGAATATAAATGAAACTAATAAATTTTTGAAAGTGTATTTTGAATCACAGTGACCTTTCTGCATGTCCCAATCTACTGAGCACAAGGGACAGAGAGGTGTCAATTAAATTGTTTCCTGTTCCTTCTTTATTTCTCACTCTGGTTCATCCACATGTCCTCTCTGCCTCACAAAAAGGTAGCCCATAAGCTCTTTCTCAAAGACCATTATGTATAATAAAAGGCTCCAATTGCCTGGTCTACTGTGAAGTAGCTTCTGATATTTTCTTGCTCTGCACCCAAAGTATTGCTGACTTCTTCTGGTGTGGTTTGTTCACTGCACTTCATTTCAAACATTTCTGCTCCAAAAGTCCACTGTGTCTGGTGGCAAGAATATCTCTGATCCTGTTGGACATTGGAAATTACCCTTTATGACCATTTTTGGAGTGTCTGCCCCTTTGTGAAAGAATCATCTCCCCAATGATGATTTAGTCTTTCTGAGGTAAAGTTGACAAGAGTTCTGCCAGTTTCTCCTTCTGGCCTAAGCAACAAGAAAAGTAAAATAATGGGTTTTCTTCAGTGGTGAGTTGCCCCCGGTTCGCAATGGTTCTATAGAACCAGTAGTAAAACCGGTGGGAGGCTCCGCCCACCGACCCCGACGTCACCAAAATACTTCTGTGCATGCACGTGTGCAGCCCCGTTGCGAACCAGTAGTAAAGGTAAGAAGAACCCACCCCTGGTTCTTTTCCTCATGGTTCACTGAGGGATATGAAAAGTACAAGGAGGAGTCAACAGAGATAGATTCATACAGAAGTGTGTCAATGAAAATCATATGGCTTTAACAACCTGCCCTTGGATAGAAAAGTGATGGATGCTTGCTTTCTTGCCAAAGAATTGACCAACTGGGGATCATCAGGGGTGAAATGCTCCCGGTTCGGGCCGGCTCGGGCGAATGGGTAGCAATGGTGGCAGCAGTTCGGAGAACTGGTAGCAAAAATCCCTGCCCCCCCACCCCCATGCCCAGCTGAGCCGCGCAATCATCAGAGGCTTTTTTTCTTTTAAATGCTTCTGACAAGCCAAGCTCTGACGATCCCAGCTGAGTTGCCTGCTGATCAGGCAACTCAGCTGGGATCGTCAGAGCCATTTAAAAGCATTTTTTTACATGGTTTTACATGTAAAAAATGGTTTTAAAAGTAAAAAAAAAAAATTGGCCACCCCCACCCAGTCACATTACCCCCCCCCCACCAAGCCACACCCACAGAACCAAATTTTAGATTTCACCACGGGATCATGATAATGCATGTCTGAACAGTCTTGTTGCCAAAGCTATAATACAGGATGAAATCCAGGCAGGAATTTCCTAATAGTTTAGCATGAGAAACAAGTGCATTAAATCTGCTGTGCAGAAGAGTCTTGAATCTGCTCTTTTTCTGTGAGGCAGCTCATCACAGGATGAGTGAGCTGTTTCCAGCTCACTTATACTCTGACTCCTTGCCCGTCAGGATGCTACCTAGGAAGTAGGCACTGCTTATTTTTCCCTTACATTTCCTGAGGGTTAGCCATTTTCTCATTTGCAACGAATCCAACAAAAGATAATATCTTAAAGTTGACAGATTTGTTTAGCGTGACCATGGCCAGAAATAAGCTTTCATGAACCACAATCATTCAAATGTATGAAATGTTTGCCATAACTGTAAAAGATGGGCAAGCACTCACACAAACACAGGAATCAAGTGTTAATGAAATGAGTTAAGTGTTCTATTGTGATTATTTCCAATAGCAGAAGCAAGTAACATTTGTTATGAAGAAAGCAGCTTTATAATTTATTCTTGCCGAGTGTAGCTTATTTATTTCCCAGCGTCCTTCACAAAGATTTCCCTTTGCAGTACTGATTTTTTAAAGATCTGTTGTATGCACAAAAACACAAGGATATACTTCACAGATCCATGTAGGTGTTATCACTGTGCTGATTCTTTCAATTCTTTCCATAATCGAGATATTTTGTCTTGCAGTTGTTCAAACAGCATACTGAGTTTAGCCGTTTCTTTTATCAGGAAGTTCCTGCCATAAAGAGATACCTATGTTAGAGAGTTTGAGAAATGTTCTAAAACTACCCCGTCCAATAAACTTCCATTGTCTAGTGCCCTCCTGATGTGCTAATTTACATGGATCTATTTCTTCTTTGGCTGACTTGAGTAGCACATTGAAATCTAAAAAAAGGAAAGGACTGTGAAATATGGAAGCATAGCAGCAACCAGATTAAAAGAAAATCAACAGCAATATTAAAGTCCATTATTGCTCCTAAGCATGTAATAGTAGTGGCAATCTTCCTATTGTGGCTGCTGCTTTTCCTCCAACCTATAGCTGTTTCTATTTCAGCACAAACCAAGTTGTAAGGGATGGTGAGAGAGCCTGGTGATTGGGAACAGGTGGTTATGATGTTGCCGAAATAGGAGTCAATGGAAGGTGGGACATCCCATTCTCCTACTACATCCTTGCCACGGTGACTACCAAAGTGGTACCCACTGGGAAAATAACAAGGTTTGGGTTGGGAAAAGACAAAAAACATCTTTACATCAATTCAGATAAATCCAAAGTTAGGTGGCCTTGGATGGAAATGAGATAAAGGCTGCATCATGACAATGGAAGCTTAAATAATGGTTTGTGAAGTATCTTCAAGCCACAGTTAGAGGGATGTGTGGATATATGCTAAGAAAAGTAATGGATTAATAAAAGGGGCATTGAAAACCATTTGCTGCGTGAATTAAGGTCGATATAGCTCCACCCATAGTCCTATATGTAAAAATCAATCAGCTGAGTTTTATTTCAGTAATAATATTTCAGTATTGAGAAAAGGACACTTATTTTACCACATCTTTGGGCTGCAGGCAAAGAAAAGAAAATCAGGCTCTGTGACAGCCATAACATGTCATTAACATCTGTCATTTATGACTTCTCAGTGTCCACCACCTGTGACAAGGTAGTCTCTCTGCCAAATGGTTTAATGGCCCTGGAGCTAGCTAACACCTTTACTCGCATTCTTGCCTTTCATACCAATTCATGCACCTTCACAAATGACCTAGCAAGCTGTGGATGACAATCACCTGACATCACATACCTTGTTTCAAGAATAACTGGTGTTTGGACAGCATTAAACAAATACTCAGCTGTTTTAGGTGACACTTCATTTATTAATGAAAATATATTGAATGCAACTGTATCAGGAATAATCAGCCAATCGCGACGAACATGCCTCTTTGAGATGGCTTTGGCTTCAGTTTCTGGAAAAGACCAAAATTAAAATTAAAACTTCATCTGAATGAGGTGTACATGTAGTCCTTGACCTATGACTGCAGTTGTGATTGGAACCTCTATTGTTAAGTGATGCAATTGTTAAATGAATCATGCCTGATTTTACAAATGGGTCATGATTGATTTTACAACCTTTTTAGCTATGGGATCATTAAGCAAATCACACAGTTTTTAAATGAATCTGGTTTCTCCCATTGACTTTGCTTGCTGGAAACCCCCCAGAGAAAATCACAAATGGCAATCACATGACTCTGCTACAACTGATATAAATACATTCTGGTTGCACAGTGCCTACACTTTGATCATGTGACATAAGCGCAGTCATAAATGCAAGGACTGGTAGTAAGTCTTAGTGGAGTGGGTTTATAGCTGCTGTCTCAATTCCGGCTTTTTGGACGATCGTGGTTGACCAGCCGCCGTGAGAGGGGGGCTGGGTCACCCTTTGCCGGATCGAAACAGCATTTTTACTCCCGCCATTGCCGTGAGAGGGCACTGAGGTCCCACATGCTCCATTGGAACTCTATGGAAGTCTGGCATTTCACTCCTTCTGACTGTGATAACATCAAATTGGCCCCTGGCTATTGGCCATGGACTATCACCTCCCTTTGATGTTCGATGTATTCGGTGAATGACCTTCGTGCCCTGCGAGATTCCCCCCTCTCGCAGGTCTGGCCCTCTTCGTTATCGAGGGCCTATCTTGATGACGGGCGTTGGAGCCCCGAGAGATGGCATGTGGCAAAGAAGAGTTTGAGGGGTTTTTTAAGTGGGTTTTTTAGTGGGTTTTTAACAAAAATTTTAAGGGGTTCGGGGGGGATTAGGGTGGGTTCTGGGGGAAATCCACCGGGTTCAAGACCAGCCTTAGCGAAGGGCTGCGACATTAGAGACGTAGAACCGGAGGTCGGGGAGGGGGTGGGAGTTCGATTTGAAGAGGGCTGTTCCATCAACACTGTGAGTGGGAGGGGCAGATATGGCGGAAGCTGGGGACCATATCATGTTTGGGGAATGCGCACTCGCTATCTTAGAGCGATTGCACACTCCGGTCCCCAATACTTTTCTTGTTCCCCAGGTTGTCCAGATTCTCAGGGCCAGAGCCTCCGGCTGATGTTATGCAACGCCAGGTCCGTTGTTAATAAAGCCCCCCTCATCCACGATCTTATTCAGGAGGGGGAGGCGGACCTGGCGGGCATTACGGAGACCTGGTTGGGCCAGGAGGGGGGAGTCCCCCTCGTGGATATATGCCCACCAGGCTTCCGTGCATTTCATCAGCCGAGGGCTCAGGGTAGGGGCGGGGTGGTGGCGGTTATTATAAAGGAAGGTCTGGATCCAAGGGAGACCACTGCTCCACAGATAGCCGGATGTGAGTCCCTCTTTGTGAAGTGGGGTCGTGGAGTACAGATGGGTTTGTTGGTCACGTACCTGGCTCCCTGCCACGTGGCAACGGCCCTGCCCGAGCTGCTTAACGTTACAGCCGAGGTGGCGGTGGACACCCCCAGACTTGTCATCATGGGGGATTTTAACCTGCCATCTGTCGGTGAAACGTCTGAGGTGGCTCGAGAGTTCATGGCTTCCATGACGGCCATGGACCTTACTCAGTTAATTCATGACCCCACTCACACAGGGGGACACACTCTGGACTTAGTTTTTGTCTCTGGTCAGTGGTTGAGTGGCCTTGATATAGGGGATACAGCCATTGAACCCTTGTCATGGACTGACCACTCGCTCCTTCGACTGGACTTTCTAACCGCTGCACCCCGCCGCAGGGAGGCGGGACCGACCAGGTGGTTCCGCCCCAGGCGCCTGATGGACCCTGATAGGTTCCAGATGGAGCTTGGGCCATTTCCTGAGATTCTGGCTCATGACTCGGCTGAGGACCTGGTGGCCGCCTGGGATAGCGCGGCTGCCGGGGCCTTGGACCGAGTCGTGCCTTTGCGGCCTCTGACCCGGCACCAAACTCACCTGGCTCCTTGGTTCTCTGAGGAGCTTAGGGAGATGAAGCGCCGGAAAAGACGCCTGGAGAGTAGTTGGAGGACCAGCCGCTCCGAATCTGACCGAACACTGGTGAGGTCTCATATTAAGACCTACCTAGTGGCGATAAAAGCGGCGAAAACTAGCTATTTTGCCGCTCTTATCGCATCATCAGATAATCGCCCAGCCGCCCTGTTTAGGGTGACCCGCTCCCTCCTCCATCTGGAAGTGCGGGATGACCCCTTGCAGGGTCGAGCTGAGGATTTTGTGCAGTATCTGTATGACAAAATCGCTCAGATTCGGGAAGGGCTGGCCTCTGACTGGGTATGTCCGGACGGGATGACTGAGGCAGGTCTTGAGAGCGTTATCTGGGGGGAGTTCGATCCTGTGGCTCCCAAGGACATGGACAGGGTCCTGGGACGGCTGAACGCGACCACATGTTTATTGGACCCGTGTCCCTCCTGGTTGGTACTGGCTTCCCGGGAGGTGACACGAGGCTGGCTCCAGAAGATTGTTAACGCTTCTTTGAGTGAGGGGGTCCTGCCGGCCGCTTTGAAAGAACCGGTTGTGAGGCCCCTCCTCAAGAAGCCTTCTCTGGATCCGGCTGTTTTGGCTAACTATCGTCCAGTCTCCAACCTTCGCTTCGTTGCGAAGGTTGTTGAGAGTGTGGTGGCGCAACAGCTTCCCCGGTACCTGGATGAAGCTGTCTATCTAGACCCGCTCCAGTCCGGTTTCCGGCCTGGGCACAGCACGGAAACGGCATTGGTCGCATTGGTGGATGATCTCTGGAGGGCCCGGGATAGGGGTTGCTCCTCTATCCTGGTCCTGTTAGACCTCTCAGCGGCTTTTGATACCATCGACCATGGTATCATGTTGCACCGGTTGGCGGGGTTGGGGGTGGGAGGCACCGTTCTGCGGTGGTTCTCCTCCTACCTCTCTGACCGGTCGCAATCTGTGTTGACAGGGGGGCAGCGGTCGACCCCGAGGCACCTTGCTTGTGGGGTGCCACAAGGGTCGGTCCTCTCGCCCCTTCTGTTCAACATTTATGTAAAGCCGCTGGGTGAGATCATCCGTGGCTTCGGGGTGGAGTTCCATCAGTACGCTGATGACACCCAGCTGTACATCTCCACCCCAGGCCACCCCAACGATGCCCTTGAAGTGATGTCCCGGTGCCTGGAGGCCGTATGGATCTGGATGGGGAGAAACAGGCTCCGACTCAACCCCTCCAAGACCGAGTGGCTGTGGCTTCCGGCGTCCCGATATAGCCAGCTGATGCCATCACTGGCTATTGGGGGTGAATCACTCGCCCCCACGGAGAGGGCTCGTAACTTGGGCGTCCTCCTGGATGCATGGCTGTCTTTAGAAGATCATTTGGCGGCCGTGGCCAGGGGGGCTTTCTATCAGGTTTGCCTGATACGCCAGTTGCGCCCCTTTCTAGATCGGGACTCCTTACGCACAGTCACTCAGGCACTCGTCACTTCCCGCCTGGACTACTGCAACGCTCTCTACATGGGGCTCCCCCTGGGGTGCACCCGGAGGCTCCAGCTGGTCCAGAACGCGGCCGCGCGGGGGATTATGGGGCGACGAGGCGCTCCCATGTGACACCTCTCCTGCGCGAGCTGCACTGGCTCCCGGTGGTCTTCCGGGTGCACTTCAAGGTGTTGGTGACCACCTTTAAAGCGCTCCATGGCTTACGGCCGGGGTACTTACGAGACCGCCTTCTGCCACCAATAGCCTCCCACCGGCCAGTACGCTCACACAGAGTAGGCCTCCTCAGGGTGCCGTCCGCCAGACAATGTCGGCTGGCGACCCCCAGGGGGAGAGCCTTCTCTGTGGTGGCGCCCACCCTCTGGAACAACCTCCCCCCAGAGTTACGTACAATAACAGACCTCCGGATTTTTCGTCGGGCCCTGAAAACCCATTTATTTCAACTAGCTGGGCTGGCTTGAGTCAAATTTTAAATTGATTTTAAATTGGAACAGTTTTAATTATGGCCAAGATATTTAATTATTTTAACCAGTTTTTTAGATTTTGTATGTTTTGTATGTATGTCTTGTTTTTTACTTTGGCTGTTCACCGCCCTGAGTCCTATATTGGAGAAGGGCGGTATAGAAATTTAAACAAATAAATAAATAAAATAAATAAATAAGTCACCTTTTATCACCAACATTTGGCACACAGCTGTGACCGCCTACTGCAACCCTCTGCCAGTGAAAATGGAGCTCGTTTTGCTGGCAGAGGCACTGCAGGCCAGTCCTTCGCTATTTCCAGGGCAGTCCCGTGGGCCACATCTAAGCACCCCACGGCCTGGATCTGCCCCCCTCCCCCCGGGCCTTGAGTTTGACACTCCTGCCCTAGAGCTCTGTTCCAGTGAAAACCAGAGGCAGATCTTGAAGAAACAGGGTACAAAGCTGCCTGCCAAGGTGGACAGAAGGAAAGAGCTACAGTACTTTGTTTTCTTCCAATATGTGGTTAAAGTGGAATTTCCAGGAAATTTTTTTTCCCAGGTATCAGTTGGAACAGTTTCTCTTCATTGGCTGTCTATTTTCTACAGGAACAGGAACAAACATTCTAATGAAGAACTGTTTTTAGCAATTTTATTTATTATTTTAAATTTTCTCTGTGTAATATAAATTGTCTAAATTTTTGGTACAATTTAAGGAAAATATTTTTGTTATTGAGAATTTTCAGAAAATGTACTAACTTGAGATCCTGTTCTATAGTCTCTTTACAGCAGTGGGTCTCAACCTTCCTAATGCCGCGACCCTTTAATACAGTTCCTCATGTTGTGGTGACCCCCAACCATAAAATTATTCCTAAGACTATTGAAAATATGTGTTTTCCGATGGTCTTAGGCGACCCCTGTGAAAGGGTCATTCGACCCCCAAAGGGGTCCCGACCACAGGTTGAGAACCACTGCTTTACAGGAAGTTTCCTTTTATTTTGTAGAAGATTGGTGCCATCTTGTGGTCTGCAGAATCCTTATTTTTATTTTTACATGTCTGTGGAGATTCTCAATCATCCAAGTCATGTCTCAAAGGTGCTTTTTCAAAAGGCAACTTGACTTTTGTTTTTTCCTTGAGAAAAACATTTCGCTTCTCATCCAAGAAGTTTCTTCAGTTCTGGCTGAATGGGGTGTGTAGGGGAATGGAAGGATTACATTTCTTTGCAGTCATCTGGACATTAGCACTCTCTCTGAGAGCCAGGTTTATCTGTGCGGTTTATCAAGAAATCAAGAAATTTTCTTGGAACTGTGAAAGGATTGTGTTGTATGTAAGAGATAGGTGGTGTCCTATTCCCCTTTGTTGAGAGAGGGCTATTCAGTGTTAACATAGCTGGCCTCTTTTACCCCTTTTTTCAAGTCCACATTCTTTGTCCAGAATGTGGACATTCTTTGTCTTTTGATTTTTATATGTTTTCTTGTTTCATTCGTTTGTAGTTGCTGAATTCCCAGATTGGATCAGCATTGTGATTGATCTTTTCCAACATCAATTACCTGCATTGTAATGTTAACTCCTATGTATTTTTTCACAATTATATTTTTCTTATTCCTGAATTTTGTGGGATTAAATCCTTTTCAGGGTATGATGCTGAAAATGGATCAGGGTTAAAGAGGTGAATAAGAATGATCAAGGGACTACAAACTACATCTCTATGAAGGGAAACAGAAACAATTGGTAATATGTAGCTAAGGAAATAAAGAATAATGAAGGCATACAATAGTATTCTTCAAATACCTGATGTTAGAAGAACTCAAGACCTACTCTCTGTCATTCCAGAATGCAGGAAATACAGGTACTCACAGAATGGTACAGCAATTTCTATTACAGCAATAGTAATGTTAATTTGCCAGAGTCCTAGCTAGATATATGATGACTTTTCTTATCTGGGTATGTTTATGTGAAGTGTATGGTCATCTATTGGGGATTCTTTAATTTGGATTCTTGCACAGAGCAAGGAAGGGAACACTTAATGGCCTAAGTGTTCCCTTCCAACATCATGACTGATACCGTAATAATATCTGGATATGTTGATTTTTAAAATATTATTTAATCACATGGCTAGTCCTATTGCTAGAACAAAGTTTAAGCTATTTCTTGACTAATGCAATACCCAATATTGATGCTGATCATCCTGCTTGAGCAGAGAGTTGGACTAGAAAATCTCCAAGTTCCCTTCCAACTCTGTTACTTTTTTTATCTTTTTCTGAAAAGTGTCTGAGCCTTATTTAGTTCATCAGTAACTAGGTATAGGAACAATAATAAATCACATACGTTCCACGCTTAATACCAGGACTTAACTTGAACTGAAAGCTGAGGCAAGCAAGATTCAGCAAGCAAAACAGCTATGAATGGAAGGCCCCCAAATCTTACCAGTCATCATATGTGCAAGTAAAAGGATAAGAACAAGAGATAAAGGCTTGAGTTGGAGCATAGTTTCGATCACTGTTTTGGCAGAGGCTGACAAAAAGTTTTGCAGGGTTCTGGGGGAAAAAAGTATTAATGCTTGGCTATTTCATACGGATAACATAATATCATGATACAACCATAAGAAATATAGAAGCCAGTACTTTATTGAAACAAGATAGTATAATTTTGTGTTATGTCCCCACTGTTCAAATTATATCCATTGATGGATTCTGTTTCTTCACAATGTATATTGGAACTAGGTGTTCCTCTAGGTGCTGCTGATATATGTCATACATTGAAGGAAAATGAGCTTCCAATTTGTTCAAAGTCGTACACATTGTTACCCAGCAAGAAAATCCCATTATGCTCTATGCTACCTAGGGTTAAGATCAGTGGTGGGTTCCTCCCGGTTCGGCCCAGTTCTGCTGAGCCGGTAGCGGTGATGATATGATGTCACCGAACCAGTTCTGCCCCCCACCCCACCCGCGTTTTTTTTACCTTTTATTTGGCCCCACTCCCAATCTATTGCTGAGTCCCAACTGATCGGCTAGAAGGAAAAAAATTGTTTAAACTCTTACCGCGGGGCTTCAAAGGGCCACCCTACAGCTGATCAGTGTTAAAAGGCAATGTGGTGGTAGACCAGTGCCTCCTAAAACAAATGAGTAGACCGGTGCCTGCAAAAATAAATGGGTAGACCAGTGCCTCCAAAAAAAATAAGTAGACTGGTGCCTGCAAAAATAAATGAGTAGACCGGTACAGCTCTGCAAGCAGTTAAAAGCCTGGTAGACCAGTACCTCTGCTAAATCCTAAAGAATTGTCACATGACCATCAAGCCACGCCCACAAAATAAGTCACGCCCACAGAACCAGTAGTAAAAAAATTTAGAACCCATTCCTGGTTAAGATTGTTTATAAAGTCTGCTAGAGTATAGGAAATAATGTTCTTAATAATGTAATTTGCATTATATCTGTCCTGAATACTGTATATGTATTCAGGAGGACAGATATAATGCAAATTACATTAGACATCCACTATTAGTTGATTTGAAAAATTCAGAATAATAGAATTGGAAGGTCTTCTAGTCTAACCTCCTGCCCAAGCTGGAGGCCCAATACCATTCCAGACCAATACTGTACCTGTCCAATTTCTTCTTAAAAACCTCCAGTGATGGAACATCCACAACTTCTGAAGGTAAGCCATTCCACTGATTAATTGTTCTCAGTCAGGAAATTAATCCTTAATTTTAGGTTGGATCTCTGTTTGATAAATTTCCATCAGTTACTTCTTGTCTTGCCCGCAGGTGCTTTGGAGAATAAGTTGTCCATCTCTTCTTTGTGATAGCCTCTCAAATATTGGAAGACTGCTGTTGTCATGTCACCCCTAATCCTTTTCTCTATTAGACTAGGCATCCAATTCCTGTAACTGTTCATCATGTTATGGTCTTCAGACTCCTAACCATCTTTGTTGTTCTTCCCTGCACTCTTTCTACAGTCTCAACATCTTTTTTGTGTCATGATGATCAGAACTGGACACAATATTCCAAAGGTGGTCTTACCAGGGAAATATATAGTGATACTAATACTGCACATGAACTTGATATTATCCCTTTTTGCAGTGGTGGGATTCTACCAGTTCGGACCAGTTCAGGGGAACCGTTAGCTGCGACTTTCAGCTGTGAGCGAACCAGTTCACTCTGATTTTGAAGTAGGCCCACCTGCCTGCCCCTGCGTTATACTCACCTTTATTTCCATTTCCGAAGCCCAGCTGATTGGTGTGGCAGAGTGGATTGCCACACCTCACCTGTTTTCCTTGCCGGCAGCAATGCGGAAGGTGAGTTTTCTCTAAATTGCGCACTGGCCCGCACTTAGCGAACTGGTTGCTAAACCAGTAGGATCCCACCCCTGCCTTTTTGGTGCAGTCTAGCTTTTTTGGTAGCTGCAGCACCTTGCTGGCTTATACTTAAATGGTTGCCCTCTAAAACTCCTGGATTCCTCTCACAGTTACTGCTATTGAGCCCACTACTTCCCAACTTCTATAATGATTCCCCAACTACTACATTATTTTAAGGAGTGAGAGCTCCCATAATACTGACTGCAGCACTGTGAAATAATAGATATGACAAAAATTCATGTTGTAGTTAAATTATCTCTGTCATATATATTTTAAAATACACCAGCAAATAAAATTCTTGAAGCACTTGAAAGCCTGGCACACTTACTATGGTAAAATGTTTGGTTGTTGTTGTTTACAAGAATCTACTTCATCAGATGCATAAACTATTTCAAGAATTATGTGAAATCATAATTGTTAAAGGGCCAAAAGTTGGTAGCAATAACATTAAATGAAGTGTAACAATCATGGTAATTCATGTTTTGTGTTCAGCTAAGATTATTGTATCTTTCTTTATTTCTCCAAGTAAGTCAAAAGGCTCTATGGGATGTTCTTCAAGTTTATCCTCCTAATAATCCTGTAAGGTGTTTTAGAAAACAACTGTTGGCTTGAAATTACATAACAATAACAATGTCTAGGATTGAAAAATTATCTGAAACTACATCATTCTTAATTTAAGTGCTACATTTTAGGATGTACAGCATAACTCAAACTGAGTATTTCGGATTATTGTTACCATTCTGTTCTCCCCCTCCCACCCATTGTTAAGAAAATTAATTTCTTTCTTTACTCATTTGATATATATATTTGCGCAGAGCTAGAATTATCACCTACCTCTTCACTGGCTGCCGTTACTTCTGATTCTGAAATGTCAGCTGCCTTTCAGTCCCAAAATAGTTGCACCCAAGTCTTGTTTCAAACCAGCTCTTTCACAATAGACAGAGTTAGTTAAACCTTAACAAAAGTACTCTTGGACTTGATAAGATACCAAAAAGCTCAACTTAATAAAGTTATTGGAAGTTTATCTTTGAAAAAAAAAACCCTAAAGCAACTCCTAAAATGTAGTTTTCTATGCCATTTTCTATAAAGGCATGTGCAGATGACATAAATTTGAACTTATTTCAGTGATGTAGATTTGCCTTTACAAGATTGATATAGTGAATAATATCTCTTTTTCCTCAAATTCAGAATTGCCAGGTGGGAGGGGAGGTAGACTGTAGGTTTTATGGAATTATGTGAAACTGCATTATATAAGAACTGATTCAGTAGATTACAATGACCCCCCATCTAATCCTAAATTCTGTTTTCAAGCAGCTTCTACCTACATGAAGTTTGGCCACCTGTTTTACAGAGTAATCCTGGGTAGTTTAGAACAACTGATAAAAACTAGATAAAAAATCATGGCCTATGAGCCGTGGCGGTTAGAATGCAGTATTGCAGGCTAATTCTGCAAGTAGCCAGGAGTTTGATCCTGACCGGTTGACTCAGCCTTCCATCCTTCGAAGGTCAGTAAAATGAGGACCAAGATTGTTGGGGTGGCAATATGCTGACATTATAAACTTAAGTAGTTAAGAAGGTGCTGTAAAGCACTTTGGAGTGGTATATAAATTTAAATGTTAAGTGTTATTAAAACACAACAAGCTTCTAAGTGTCTCCTGGTAGACTCATTGTGGTGTTGATGCCTTTACCTGAAGATAACTGCCAAATTGAAAGGAGCAGCAGAAGACTAGAAGCTATCATCAAAGTTACCCTGCCTATAAATATTCCCAAGGCGCATGGAAATTTTCAATTGTCATTCTGAGTTTAAATGGCAAGCAGCACTATCAACTTTTCTAAAATGCCAAACAGCTGCTTTTCCAAATATACTCTTTATTACCCGTGAATGAAAAGATTTAATAGCTGAAATATAATTCCTGTGCAGTGGACAGAAAGTAAGTATATGTACAAGATATTAACTTCTATTTAAATAACTTTAATGCACTCTAAAACTGTTTCATATCTAGATCTGCTTTATAGCAGATAGTTTCAAAACCTAATCCAAACACATTTCATAAACATTATTAGAAAATGATTTTTTTAGCTTTATTTTACATTTCCTTAACAGATCAGTTTGCTAGTAATGACAAAATGTGGGCTTTATATAATATGCAATTGAAAAACAAATTGTGTAAAAGATAAAATTGTTTGTATACAGAAACATCTGAAGCAGGCAAGAGAGTTTTTATAATGAAATATTTTTTCCTATATATTTGTTATAAATACGATTCCAAATGTCTTTTTGCTTGTTCAGGACTGCCTCATAAATGTTGTTCATTATATAAATAATCTTAATATATGAGGTAACTGCAGACACACAAACACACTTTCCTAGACACAACCCAGGATAGTGTACTTGAGTACACTTTTTAACTACAAAACTTTATTAGCCATAGAGATATAGTGATCATCATCATTTTTCTTGTTGGACAGAACTTTCACATCTCCTGATGCCAAATTAAATAGAACTGTTTCTAGATTATGTGCTAATGATCAAGTGATAGGTATATGGACACATTTGAACCAATTTTATACAAATAGTGATGAAACTGGAGAATCTTTATTTCAGTTAAATTCAATTTGAAACCTTTTATTATTAATGTACTATTTTACATAGTTCATTTAATAATTGCTGAAGCAGATATTGTTTTGTATGTGTCTTGCAGTCCAGCACTATAGATTATTAGACTATGTATATGTCAAAGAAATTCAGTACATATTAACTTTAGAGTGTATAGTTCATTTGTAGTATTTGTTTTATATGGAGATAAGGACTTGTATTAGACTCTTTCTTAGTTATCTTGTAGTAGAGATAATTAATGATTCACAGATTCTCTGTAGAATTGTTTCCCAGCACAAGAATTGTACATTAGTCAAATTATATTGTAGATATTCAAGATTCAATGCAGTGGTGGATTGCTACCGGTTCTCCCCGGGGTTCTTGTGAACCGATAGTGGAAATTTTGAGTAGTTTGGAGACCCGGTAAATACCACCTCTGCCTGGCCCCGTCCCCAATCTATTTGCTGCCTCCCGAGTCCCAGCTAGAAGGAAAAAATCAGGGCTCACTTGACAAAGAAGAGAGAAAAAAAACAAGACACCTTAGCTTTAAATTGAGAAGCCAAGAAGCCTCCCAAATGATCAGCTAGAACCGAGCCGCTCCTTCTAAACCGCTTGGTGATGGTAGATTGGTAACTGAGGCTAAGCTGCCTGAAAGCGGTTTCCGATGCTCTCGGTGGTGGCAGAGTGGCAAAAAACTGTTTAAACTCTTGCCGCAGCGCTTCAAAGGGCTGCCCTACAGCTGATCAGCGGTAAAAGGCAGTGTGGTGGTAGACCAGCGCACTCCAAAAACAAATAGCTAGACCAGAATGCTCCAAAAACAAATGGGTAGATCAGTACGGCTCTGCAAGCAGTTAAAAGCTTGGTAGACCAGTACCTCTGCTAAATCCTAAAGAATTGTTTGTCACATGACCATCAAACTTTGCCCACAAAATAAGCCACACCCACAGAACCGGTAGTAAAAAATTTTAGTACATGAGTACGAGTACATTTTTTACATGAAAATGTACATGAGTATATTTTAGTACTTGAGTACATTTGATTCAATGTACTCATGAAAAAAATCTTAATGTGAAGATTTAGTGCTGTACCTTGTTCACTTGTTCACTCTGAAGTGATCCATCATTAAATAGTAATGTTCTATTTATAATAGGGGTCTCCAACCTCCGGTCTATGGACCAGCATCAGTCCGCGGCATGTCAGAAACCAGGCTGCACAAACAAGCGAAGCCCCATCCGTGGGATGTAGGCAGCATGTGAAACCACGCCCACTCTGTCCCACGGAAAAACCTTTCTCCATGGAACCGGTCCCTGTTGCCTAAAAGGCCATTTTGGGGGCCACTGATTTATAAGTTAAATAGGGGTATATGAACAAGCTGGGCCAGTTTCAGTTTTGTGACTTAAAACCAGTGGTGGGTTGCTACCGGTTTGCCCTGGATCGGATGAACCAGTAGCGGTGGTGGCAGGAGACTCCATCCACCCACCCAGATGCTTCTGCGCATGTGCGTAAGTGTTGTGTGCGCGTGAGCACATGTCCACAAGTGAACCGGTAGTGACAGATTTTGAAACCCGCCCCTGCTTAAAACCTACAGTCAGCCCCCCCCCAAGTCATCTTTTGCAGCCCACAACAGAGCATATACATGGGGCATGCGCCTCTTAACTGGTAAGCTAAAAGGCTATAACATTGCTCCGTGCCCATTTCAGTGCTTATAACACCAGAAGCAAGAGGAAACTCAAAGGATGGGCTAATGGAAAAGAAGAGTGTTGCCACATTCGTAGTCCAGAATAGAAAGCTCCTTCCTCATCACATCCAGCAGGAGATAATTGCCAGAAATAGAGCCACAGCTATTGTATTCTCCCACGACCACTGATGAGCACCAGGTGACTGATGATGTACAAATGCTGTGTAGCATTCACTGGAGTCACAGGTGGTGAGCTCAAGTTACACATCTGTTTGGGAATGGAAGGTGCAGTCACACTCCTAACCCTACATTTAAGTGCTGTGATAAGATTGACTTTTCCTCACTTGCCTGTTCTCCTCTCATCACTGACACAGTCATAGAAGCAAGAACTATTCTAGAGACTTTTAGATCAATGTATGCAAACAACTTCAATGCTAATGAACTAGTTCTTCCATGGCACTTACGACAATCCAATTTATGACTAACCATGTCAGATGTTGCATTCCTATACCAGAAACTCATCGTTTCAGCTCTCCAAATGCTTGTCCTCATGTGGCCAAAATAGATCTCCCCACAGAGAGAAGCATTAACAGTCTACCCTATTTGCTGACATAAAATATTTTAGGGGGAGAAAACAAAATGACACTTTTCCAGATTTTTCTTTTTATTTTGTATCGAAGTTCTGAACAAATGATTTAAATTACATAGTAACATTTTGTTATGCAAAAATATTCCCAAAATACTGGTGGAAAAGTATTAAAAAGTATCAAAAATTAATTATTTTTTCAGTTACTTTTTATTTATTGGATTAAAAAACTTCCTTATATCATTACAGCGCTGGATGGCTCCACCATCCACTCTAGACCTATACTTGGGAGATGGGCTCCGTTTTAATTCAATTGCTTAAATAAGAGCAAGGTGGGATCCATGAGTGGTATCACCCCACAGGGCAGGTGCTATGATCGAGATGACCCAGTTCTGGGTTCCATCAGGTAGCACTGCTTAATTGATGGGACCCAGAGCATGCCAATGCTATTAGATCATATTGGACAGCAACCATAGGAAACCATAGTAACCATAGTCCCTCAAACAAGCAGGCCTGATACCATGAAAGGTTTTATGTGTGTTACCCAATACTTGAATTGCACCTGAAAGCCTACCAGTAACCAACGCATGTCGTGAAAGAGATTTTATAAATACACAGTGGTATGTCTGTAACTGCCTATGCTACTGCATTCTGCACCAGTTGCAGTCCCATGTAGAATGCAGTATAACAATTCAACCATGAAGTAAAAAAGCACGTGACTATTTTAAGGGACTCCTGAAGTCTAGGTATGGACATGACACACTCAATTGATTGGTGAAATGCCTTCCAGGTCAGAGTTGTCACTTGTTCCTCAAACTGCATACTAGTCCTGAAAGGGGAAATGCAATTCATGGTCTAAGGCAGGGGTCCCCAACCCCTGGTCTGTGGACTGGTACTGGTTCCCAACCTGTGGGGAACTGAGTTGTGCAAGTGGTGGGCACGTACGCATAACTCTGTTTTCATAAGCAGCATGTGCACGAAACCATCTCCTCCCCCTGCCAGCCACCACTGCCGGTCTGCAGAGCCAGAAAGTTTGGGAACCTCTGGTCTAAGGTATCAAAATTTGCTGAGAGCTCAAGAACGGGGACAGTTACATATATCTCCAAAAAGAGAACACAACCCTGCCCCGCCTTCCAGCCTCACTCAGGTCTTGATTATACGTAGAAAAACAGTTTGGTGTAGTGTTTAAGGTGCTTGCCTAGAAACCAGGCAACTATGGATTCTAGCTTTCTCTTAGTCATGAAGAGACCATATGAGGGAATGCTCTCTGCTTGTCTGAAAAGCAGCTGCAGTCATGCAGACAAGCAGTCCCCCTCCGTTCCCCTAGGCATGCATTGATTTATTTCCTCAGATGTGCACTCCCTGGCATTCAAACCAGTGTTCCAGCTGCCTGGCTAATTGAGCCTGGTGTTTTCAAGGACATACAGGGCAGCAGTAGCTTAACCCCACCCAGTCTTTTGAACTTACAAAAGCATAAGCTAATAAGAGGTGTGTGTATAGTAGGAAAGATAAAAGCAAACAGCCTACAGATGAAGCAGAGGCTGTATCTGTAGACTGACAACTATTATAAGTAAGCAAGAGGACTTTCAACTGCCAAGACCACAAGTTATGATGAGCAGTACAGCTTGGTGGGAGTCCTGCCAGAGACTAGGAGCTTTGCCTGCAGCAACTACAAAAGGAGCAACCACATTGAAACAGCACTTCCTCCCAACTATTGCAATATCATCTTGAAGGCAAAGGTTATATGTTATTTTACAGACTATGAGACTTTTGTGTAACAGACTGAGTATAAAAGACTGAGTTTTGAACACATCTTTATGCAGCAACATCACCTTGCAAAGTCCTAGAATGGTGACCAGAGCAATACCTATTGTTGGGGAAGGTGTGTGTGAGCCTGTCACACATCAGACTGTCTTCCTTTCCTGGCTGACACATACTCCCAAGTGCATTCACCAAGAACATGCCACAACAGGACCAGAATCAGCTTCAAGAGTGAAAGTGAGAGAGATAAAGGTAAGGTTTAAGTTCCCTTTTAGTGGACACATAATGAACAAACATTGTTGTATCCTTTATCTCTTCCATTAAAAAGTGCATTAAAAATCCACCCGCAAAACAGTACCTCAACATTAGGCCCTACTAATATAAGCTTTTCAGACACCATATTTCAAATTATTTATTTAATCCTCCTTTCAAATATGGCTGGGTTTAAATCGACAAATGATAGAAGCCAGTTTCCACAGTGCACAATGTTACAATACTGTACAACTGCCCATAATCCCTACATAGTGATGTTATATCTATAATTAAGATAAATTAATGCAAGAAGGATGGGGCCTCATATGTTTTCTAATTCACCCATATTTGACCTCCCTATCCTAAACTTTACTGTGATTAGAGGCTTCCACACAATCAGAAATCCTGCTTTATCAAGACCCCTGACTTCATAAACAATTCTACTACCATTCAAGTATACTTACGTATGAACCTTTTGTTGACTTTCCTGCTCGATCTAGAGAAGGTAGTGATATCAGAGGAGGCATGATGGATACAAAGATCCTGAAGGCAGACTATTAATCAAATTCACATACTCTGTCCAGGTGCAATAGGTTCCTCGTCCCCTCTTTGTAAAGACTTAAGTTTCTAGACAACTTATCATCCTCATTGCCCTTCTCTGGTTCTCTGAATTTTTTGTGCCCAAACTGAGCATAGTAATCAAGATGGAGTCTGAGCAATACAATGTAACCAAATGAGTAAATTTCCTAATTTGGAAACTATACTTCATGAAATTTAACATCAGATTGCTTATTTTGCAACCTAATCATACTGCTGATTCACAATTAGATTTTAATCAACTACTATTCCTTGATCTTTTGCACAAGTATTACAATCAAGCTTAGTATCACCTATCTTACACTTGGTGCATTTGATTTGTTTCATGAGTAACTTTGCATTTGCCATCATTTAGTTTCATTCTGTTACTATCTACCTGCTTTCTAGCTTTACGTTACCTATACAACAAAACTCATTTTGAGTTTTCTCTTTAAGCATATTTGTAATTCCCACCTAGTTCTGTATGATTTGCAAACCTGATAATCATTCACAACTTCTCATGTAAATCATTAATAACAAAGTTGAACAGCATCACTCCAACAATTACACCCAACTTTATACCTTATTTCCTAACAAAAGTAGTTTGAGCAGTTCTGAATAGTGCCTCAGACTTAGAATGATTCAGTCTAAATGTGATTGGACATGCTTTAAGGATCATTAGAGATGTCCCTCTAGCCGTTTTCCTTGATGTACCAGAAGTACACTGTTGTGTTATTTTTATTGCCTACTGCCCAACATTACAGCAAAATGTTTTTCACTTATCAACTTGTTGGTTTTTTTGAATGTTCATAAATTAGGCTACATTTTTGTTGACATCAAATTATGTAGCACGGAGACTTGTGCAAACTGTGGATACTAAATATATGCACTAGTATCTGAAAGTTTTCTCACTCAAAATTTTCTAGAAATCTTCCTGACTCAATTTTTTAAAAAATATCCTAGTACACAATATGTGTACTAAGCAAGACTGAATTCTGTAGTTCATTACCCAAGATTAAAAGCATTATCTTTTGGAGTAACCGAAACTACCCCACCAATTAATGAACAATTAAGGAGGCAACTGGATTACTCTGCGTTGCAGCTTTGTATTCTTAATAAGAGTATTAAGATCCAGGTAAGACCTCAAGATCCAGGCAAGGAAATCATCTACGTAATGTTTCAGTATTTGTTTTGTAAAATAAAAAAATATTACTGCAATTTTCAAAGTGCAAAAACAATTAAAAACTTTTAATACAAGAAAGTGCAGTCTGGTGGTGATGGAGAAATAAACCTGTTACTGACTGCTGTACTTAGTGAATAATATTAAAAGCCAGAATGAAAATCTGCTGTTCAGGCAGCCATCAAAATCTCATTTTATACAGTAGCGGAGTAAAGAGGCTAAATGACGACACTCATCCCACTGCGAGAGCTGCCTTTTTCCTAGAAGAAAAAAAAACCTTCCATTAGTAAGAGGCCAGGAAAGATGACAGGTCAGCAGCCATTTATAATGCACTTCATCATTTTGGGATGATTAATTTAAACTACATTTTACACTTGCATGATTTGAAGCCATCCAATCCTTAGCGTTTTGATGCTATTTAATAGTTACTGAATTTTGAGTGTGTAAAGAAGCTGACAGCAGTGAAGAGCTTCTCTTTGATTTGGGTGGAACGCATTATAGAGCTTTACTTTATTACTTATAAAGCCCTACATGGCATAAAAGGTAAAGGTTCCCCTCGCACATTTGTGCTAGTCATTCCCGACTCTAGGGGGCGGTGCTCATCTCCGTTTCAAAGCCGAAGAGCCAGCGCTGTCTGAAAACATCTCCATGGTCATGTGGCCGGCATGTCTAAATGCCAAAGGTGCACAGAACGCTCATACCTTCCCACCAAAGGTGGTCCCTATTTTTCTACTTGCATTTTTTACATGCTTTCGAACTGCTAGGTTGGCAGAAGCTGGAACAAGTAACGGGAGCTTACCCTGTTACGCGGCACTAGGGATTCAACTGCTGAACTGCCGACCTTTCGATCGACAAGCTCAGCATCTTAGCCACTGAGCCACTATATCCCTTGCTACATGGCAGAGGGCCAGGCTATTTGAGGTACCACCTTTCTTTCATTGTTTCTATTTGCCCCACCAGATCTAGTAGAGGACATGTCCTGAATCCCTACTGTCAAACACCACCACCTTATTGGACCCTGTAGTTTTGCCCTCTTAGTGGCCGCATCTCCCCTATGAAGCATCACCCTCCATCCCATTCTCTATTTCCTGTCTCTGTTACAGACCAGCATGTATGTTTCAGGATAGAATAATTCAAGTAATCATAAAAGCCATGATATCATAATTTACCGACTGTTCTGTCGACTTTTTGAGTTTCTTGTTCTTGGTTGGGGTAACTTCAACGGAACAATAACTAGGTGGTTTTTCGTACTGCCAGTCTGGGGAACGATGCTGACGTTGAGGCCTATTGTTTTTCCGGGAATAGTCCTGTTCTCCAGAGGAAGTCCATGACTCCCCGGAGGATGGTGGAGAATAGCTGCGAGGCCGTCGTCGATCCTGGTGAGCAAAGTTATTGTCACGTTGATACGTTCGTTGCTGTGATTGTTGATTTTTTCTCTCGGAGTGTTGCTGTCCAGAATACCCTCTTCTTGTCTCAAGATGGGAATCAGAACTATTTCTGCCTCGCGAGGTGGGTACTACATCTGTTGCAGAACTCCGGTATCTACCATGATGGCTGCCATATCTTTGTGATTCAGTTTTGTTTCTATGCCTATCCCATAGTTCCTGATCATAGCTGGACGGAGAATCATCATCCAAAGATGAACGACGACGCCATCTCCTCTCCTCCCTGTGGTTTTCATTTGTGTTGCTCCGAGGTCTTGGAATATGTGTAAACCTCCCTGGTCGTGAGGAACTGCTAGACCTCTGAGAGGACGGGATACGCTCAATGATAGGAGGCAACTGGATTACTCTGCGTTCCACAATCTCTGAGCCCAGAGAAGAGAGAATGCTAGGATGCTGACTGCTTCCAATGTGATGTGAAGGTAGTACAGGCTGAGACAGATTAAGGTTCCTGATCTCGGATTCAAGATGATCCAAGATCTTGTTGCTAGAGGGCACTTGGGCAAATGGAGGCATTAATGGTTGGCTGCTTTGGAGAGATACGTCTAAAGAACATAAATGATAAAAAATGTAATATAAAATGTTTAAATTAATTTCTAGCTACAGAGCGCGCCTTTGGATAGAAAAGCAAGATATAAATATCTTAATGATCAAATCATGCTTCTGCTGTTTTGATAGATGGCATACTTCTGAGTACAGCACACTTAAAAAGTTACTTTTGCACAGAGCGCAAAGGATCTCTGCAATACAAGGCACTTTTGTAACACAAGCTGAAAAGGATAGCTTCTCTCAATTGATTCAGCATTGTGCTACTTAATCATGTCTATCCCCAAGTCTCAAAGGGATAAAAGTTTCTAAAAATTGTACATAACACCGCAGTATTGGGGTGCAAAAAGCCAATGGCAGGATATTTTCTGGTTATATTCAAGTGTAATATATTCAAGTGTAATATTCATTAAAGTTAGAAATTTAATAGACAGAAAAGAAAGCCAATACTCAGGACAGTAGATACACTATAATCTGTCCCAGAGAGTAAACTGAACATTTAATATTATCTGATCTTCATGAACAAATAGCTTCAAATGATAAAAAAAACATCCTTTAACCGCCCATAGATTTTCCATCATTGTACTCTTGTGCCTCTGGGAAAAGAAGCATTATAATTTCATAGAGGAAACACTCTAAATCAAGTGAAAAACCAAATGCTTCAACAAAGGGACAGCATCCCTTGGGGCTCCTACCTCTCTGCAAAAGTGGGTTTAATTGGTATGAAGATGACTGGGAGTGGTGTGTCATCCACGGAAGAAGTTGTTTAGCTTGTTTCACGAAGTGGTGCCGTTCCAGGACTAGAGAATTGAAAAATAAAATTGATATTGTTCATTTATGAATTTAAATACTCCTCACAGAACAGTCAAGTTGGTTGAATAGCTTTGTATTTTGCAGAGTTACAATAATAATTATCAGCTTCATCCTCACTTGTTTTAAAGTACAGGTGGTCCTTGACTTACAGCCATTTGTTTAATAACCATTTGAAGTTACAATGGCACTGAAAGAAGTGACTTATAAGTGGCTTTCACGCTTAAAACCATTGTACCATCCCCATGGTCACATGATCAAAATTCGGCTGCTTGGCAACTGGCATGTTTTTATGACAGTTGCACTGTCCTGGAGTCACGTGATCACCATTTGTAACCTTTCCAGCTGGCTTCCGACAAACAAAGTTAAAGGGGGAAGCCAGATTTGCTTAACAACTGCAGTGATTTGCTTAGCAACTGTGGAAAAAAGGTCATAAAATGAGATGCAATTCACTTAACTGTCTTGCTTAGCAATGAAAATTTTGGGCTCAACTGACTTGTGTAAGTCAAGGATTACCTGTCAATTTAAGATATATTTAAGATACATGTTCACTTTATCAATATGAAAGTGACAGGTCTTTCAACTTTTGCATTCCAGCCAAAGCCTCTTACATTCCTTTTCAGGGGAATCTATCTAATTAAAGGAACAAAGCAATTATGGTTAGACCTCAATTATATGATAGGAACTGCAGAAAATACAGTAGATGGTTCTATGACATGTTGGTGGGGGTCCCATGAGAAACTATGAACCTCCCCCCCAAAAAAATCATTTTCCAAACTTTGTTACACAAATGCTAGTGCCTCCAGTGGTGAGGATTTTTATGTATTGCAATTCAGCCACTGGCATTCCACTTTGTTGTCATTGCAAACAGTGTAAAACATGGATTGTGTAGAAGTGAATTCTACTGTGAAGTTTTTCAGTTTTTTGCAACTTTTATTTCGATGTTTTCTGAGGCCTGAACATTATTTCAAGGATTCCTCCAAAATAGAAAGGCTGAAAAAAAGCTGTTCTATATACTTAAGGATTGAAGGAAGTCTTACAGAACTTCTGAGGCCTTGGCAACCATTTTTTCTGAGGTCCTTAGTGTCCACACCATTTGCAAGCTCTGCTGCATTTCTTCTATGCTAATACTACAAACATTCATCCCCAAGCAAGTTTTTTTAAAAAAGCAGACCATTATTTCAAAAAGCTGCCTCACAGCAGACAAAAGCTCTGATTAAATCTACAAATGGCATAAATATGTAGAGAAAGGGAATGGCAAACAAAACATGGTTGCAAGACATAGGGATTGAGATATTAAAATTCCCTTCATGCTACTTGTCTATACTTTAAAATCTGCAAAGGTCCTCCTCATATTGCTACCTGAATTAGACTGGTAGGCACAGAAATTAAAGTCTTTTCTGCAGTGGGTCAACTTTAATTATATGAAGTTTACTGTTACTGTATTTTTTATATGGGATACTTTTTTTATATACACATAAAGTGTGTTCTAAATATTTTTTAAAATAGAAAACAACTGAACAAATGAAATATTGAGGGATTAAATCTGGAAAAATGTACCTTCTTGCCATGATTTCTTTTGGTTCCGACTTCCTGAAGTCACTGAAGTACATATGGAAGCGACATACATTTCATACACCTCTTTTATGCATTATTTTTCTAAGGATTCTGGATTACCTTTTTCATTGCAGCAGCAACGAGTTGGGCAGCAGGCACAGCGCACATGGCAGCAGCAATGCTGTGGGCAGCACTGACACCAGCATATTCCAATTACCATGAAGAGGAGGAGGGCACCAAGGATGATGAAGAGTACTGTAAGCCAATCTGCATCAAGTAAAAGCCCCCCCCCCAAATAATTATTCAATATTCATTGCTTTCTCCATTCTTAGGTACCTCATCTCGCAGTCTGAGAGAAAATGTTCCCAATTTTTCCTGATGTTATTTTTCATATCAAGTGCTTACATTCAGACAGAATGATTCAAATCTCAGTTCATCCACATCTTTCAGTGTGGTTGTAAGGAAAAGAATGAAATCGATTCCTTTCTTCTTCAATTATACACAGTTTAGTCTTATTAAAATTAGCTAGTTTGATAAACCAAATTTGAAGGTGTTCACCTGTTCCATGAAAATATCCTGAACCATTATTTATTATGATAATTTACTGCAACTAATATGATTTTAAAACATTTCCTTCCAGGATTAATTAGATAATTCAGCCCTGTCATTATATTTTCTATTGTAATGCCTTGTTATAAGTAATGCTCATAGAAGAGCCAGACGATATTGTTCCAAAGTATCCAAACAGCAATATACATTTGCATTAATCCACTAAAACAAATGTTGAAATCATGGACAGATGTAGGAATCACATAGATGATCTTGAAAGAATGCAGTAGCAGTTAATACCACATGAGCTAAGCCCAGGCAAGTAAGACAATATTAAAACTTAATGTAACAACAGACCCTGAACATCCAGGAATACATCAGTAAGATAGCACCCAAAGATAAGCTGCTGAGAAAATGCCTGTAGTAGTAGCAGACATGGGAAGGAAGATCAAGCAGAGGAAGTGCCATGGCGTGGGATGTATCACTGACAGATAGCTGAGATGACTGACATCAGGAAATCCTACCAATGGCTGGACTAAAAGATGGCATTGATCATAGCAACTCAAAACAGGCACTAAGCTTCAGATTCTGTAGAAGCTAGGGTCTTCCACACTACATAGGACCTAAGATACAGAAACAGACCTGGAGACAGTCCAACACACAGTACCAGGGTGTAAGATGCAGACAGGAACAACATACACTGAATGGCATAACCAAGTAGTTGGTATTATATGTAGGAACATCTGCACATTTATGGGCTAGAATATCCCAACTCCAGATATGAGATTCCACAGAAAGTTGTGGGTTAAGATCCTGTGGAGTATTGGTCCACAGGATCCTTTGAAATATTGGTCAGTACCAACCTTGGTACCAACCAATTAATCAGACATTATGATGATAGGCAAGGACTAGAGGACAACAGTGGTGATATATGCAGCAGTGCCAAGTGACAGCAACATCAGAAAGGAGTATGAGAAGCTGAAGAAGTACAAGACCTGAAGGAGCAAATAGAGAGGATGTGGAACCTAAACGCCAAAGTGATCTCAGTGGTGCAAGGAACACTTGGAGCTGTGACTCCTAGGCTGGGAGAATGGCTTGAATAGATCCCAGAAACTACACCAGAGCTGTTTGTCCAAAAGAGTAGAGTGCTAAGAACAACTAAGAACCCTCAAATTCCCAGGCCTCTGATAGAGAACCTAACAATGAAGAAGACACATACCACCCATAGGGATGAGATATGACTTTTAAAAAAAACATATCCATAGTTAATTCACATATCCATAGTTAATCGAATGCTGCAATCCAACTGTATTCATCAGGAATTTCTAGCTGAACTTAATAGCATGCATCTTGAGGATCATGTACAATTCTTGTGTTATTTCCTTTATTTACTAAAAAACACCATGGTTGGCACCAAAAGAGAAAAAATTATCCTAAAATTTGCCCCTCCCCCCCCAAAAAATGATGCTACATACTCAAAACAATGAGCTTGATTTCTTTGTCTGGATCACCAGTTGTGTCTCCTGGAGCTTCAACGGTACAATAATAGACTCCATGGTCCCACCACATCACCTCATTAATTACAAGATCTGCTCCTATAAAATGGAAAACAACATAATGAAGCCCCACCAATGTTGGTTTCAGATAATGACCTAAATTTCTGAATAACAAAATAATTATTTTCAACTATAAAAAGTCAACAATTGTAATCCTGAGCAGTGCTCAGGCACCAGTGTAATTGGAGGCTTATATTACCCTCTGCTAATTTGCATTAATGCAGATAAAGAATCCTAAATAAAATTTATTGTACAATGGACATAAAATAGTGCTGAAGAATTCTAAGCTGCATAAATACTGATCTGGTAAATTCTTACTGGTAACAATCATTTAAAATTCTTATTTTAATCTGGTGCCCATCAAATTAGAAATTCAAAGGTTGCTACCATATATATCCGTGATGGTGAATCTATGGCACGTGTGCCAGAAGTGGCACGCAGAGCCATCTCTCCGGACATGCGAGCTGTTGCCCGTTGCTCTTCCGGGTTCTGGCGCGCTGGCCTGCTGGTCTTCACATGTACGGGTGTGCCGGAAACTGGAAGAACAGCTGTCCGATGTGTGCATACACACACTGGGAAGATGATATTCTGGTTTCCAACGTGCACATGTGTACCAGCCAGCTGGTCTTCGCGGGTGCATGCACGCCAGAAACCGGAAGACTAGGTGGCCGGTGAGCATGGACGCGCTAGAAACTGGAAGATGATCTTCCCGGCGCGCGCATGCACACCAGGCAGTTGCTCTTCTGGTTTCCGGTGTGCGTGTGCACACACACTCCTGTTTCGGCACTTGGTGCCGAAAAGGTTTGCCAACACTAGTATATATCATGGAATGATGACAGAATTGAATGAGGATTGCATAAAGCATTAGAAAGAAGGAGGATCAAAAGCATACTGTACTACATAATAATAACTTATTAGACTATATTGAAAGGGATTTTTGAGGCTGCTAACATATCCAAATATCACTTACTATTCTGAATTGTGATCTTTCGCTGCCTGTAATCAACACCCAGTATTGGTTCATTCTGACCTCTTTTCTGAGCAACAATGCGTACTTCCCGTTGGTTGTCATTGCAGTCATTGGAAGGATCCTGGCCAAGATCTAGGCTTGCCTGGTAGGCTGTAAATAAAATATCAAATTATTTATACTATTTGGGAACCAATTTCTTCTTGCACTTTTGTATAATTTCCTTTAATAGTGAATGCAGTAGAAAAAATAGGATTATATTAAGTATCAAAACTTCTTGAAGAAGTTCTTTATGTTCTTTAGGGGTTCTTTAATTTTGATTTTTAGGTTTGCAGCAAGTTCTAATATTTACAACAGATTTAGAAAGTCAAAAAACTATCACTTCCGCCTTTTCTGACCACACTAGCATTAAAATCTCACTTCCAAAAAATATCTCACTTCCAAAACATTTTTGCTCATTGCCGAATTAAGCAGTTGGCGCAATATCCTTGTTGCTGTTTTTAAAGAAAACAGATAACAAATGGTTGGTAATCCTAATCATATCCCATTGGTGCAAAAAAGTCAGAAGACAACTGAAATAAGGAGATGTAAACAAGTGGTGTGCCACACTCATTGGTAGGCAAAAATGGAACAAGAGCTGGCAAACCTGAAACAGAATAAGTCTCTTATGTCATATAAGCCATACATTTGAAGCATGTCTTACTATACAAACAATTGATGGGTTAACAGAGCATATCAAACGGCAAGCAAGCAAATACATTATATAGGACAGTATGTTATGTCAACCATACTAATAACTGAATAAAGGCCAAGCTCTTGGGATCTGTCAATAAATGGGAATGGAAAATGATGGACCTAGTAGGCTTTTTAAACAATGACCATTACAATTCTAAGTAATAATAAACAATGAGTTTCATTTTAATTTAATCCATTACTCGTATAGTTCTCCTAACTCTGACTTGGAAATTTTGGATAGAGATGGGATCTTTTATCTTGTATGTGAATTGGCAGAGTTTGGAGGGGAGTGATTTGCTGAGGATGGGGAGTAGCATTCTGGATATGGAAAGCAGACCCAGATACAGTGGGTGACAGGGAGGAGGGGTGGATAGACTGTTCAGAAGGAAGTCACTCTTGGTGTCTTGTATGCTTCTATCTTTTACCCCCCTATTCTCAACTTCAAAGAACAGTCATTAGATTCTTGGCAGCCGTGGCTTTAGGTGCTGCTGCCTCATGTCAGGTTGGCTTATAATAAAGCTTTCCCCTCATTCAAAATCTCATTCTGGAGACAAGCAATCTGCCTTGTATTACCAAAACCTCACTAGACACAAAAGGTGGACTTCTGAACCACAATCCAGGGAAGTGGCTATTTGTTTAACAGCTAAAACTTTATTTAGCAATAATACAGTATAAACAAATATATATTCATTTCCCCGTTTTAAAACGTGCATCAATGGTACTCTCTGCTTATTATTTTATTCAAAATAAAATGTTTTTTTTTTTAAAAAAAATCATCTATGAATAAAGAGATAATTACTGAAGTTATAAAACTGTTCAATTAATAAAGAATACAAGCAGGGTGTATTACATTATTTTTATGATATAAAAACTATCATCAAGTATACTTTTTTGTGCTCAATACCAAATTTTTCATTGTGTTGTATATAAATGTTAAAAAAGAGTAAACCACCCTTAAAATAATATATGTAAATAGTTAATTTCTGACCTTCCTCTTTGTATTTCAGCTGATTTACAGTAACTCTTGATATTAGAAACTATACTCTAAATGTATTTACCATGCAGCATAATATATGGAATTTATTCTTGCTTAAATTTAGTTAAACATTTGTTATGTATATTTAATGTTAATTTCATCATTGTTGCATATTCCCCAAAATTAAGTTCCCAATTGTACTGTTTTTCTTCCAGTGTTGTCCAAAATTTATCCTTACAGCTGTAAGCAATGTATCTTAATAAATCAGTTATTTTTTATTGACATTTTCGGTGATTATGCTTAATAAAAATGTAGTTTTTAAAAACTACAAATTCTCTGAATGAGAGATTTTTTTTTCCAATACAGATAAGTCCTCGACTTATGACAATTGAGCCCAAAATTTCTGTTGTTGAGACATTTGTTAAGTGAGTTTTGTCCCATTTTACAATCTTTCTTGCCACAGTTGTTAACTGAATCTCTGCAGTTCTTAATAATATAGTTAAGCGAATCTGGCTTCCCCGCTGATTTTGCTTGCAAGAAGATAGCAAAAGTTGATCACATTACCTTGGGATACAGCAATGGTCATAAATATGAACCAGTTGTCAAGCAACTGAATTTTGATCACATGATCATGGGGATGCTGCAAAGGTCATAACTGTGAAAAACAGTCATAAATCACTTTTTTCAGTGCTGTTGTAATTTCAAACAATCACTAAATGAACTTTGTAAGTCAAGGACTACCTGTAGTTAAGGGATTTTCTACATATCCATCACATACAGTAGACACTTTCTTCTGTTTCACTATGTTTTGTCAATTATTGACAAAGTTGAATACTACTTGTAAAAATTTTATACAACTTCTCTCTCAAACAATAGCATGGAGTACATTTTATAGATGTGTTCTACCATTCTTCCCACCGCCGAATTGGGGCTATTTCTTTGAAATGTTGCATCTAATTTGTCATGCATGTTTTATCATATCACAGTGATGGCTAACCTTTTTGCCGTCATGAGCCAAAAGTGGGGGGAGCACGGGGGGTCGTGCACGCACATGCCTACATCCATAATTTAATGTGCCCCGTGCATGCGCGTGCGACTCCCCCACGCTCCCCCACTTTTGGCACGCTGGCATGGTGAGCCCGGTAGGCCCGTTTTTTGCCCTCCCCAGGCTCCAGAGGCTTTCTTGGGGGGTGGGACCGGAAGTCGGGAAACAGACCGTTTCCAGCCTCCAGAAGGCCTGGGGGGGGGGAAGGCTAGAAAGCCTTTCCTAGAAAGCCTCTGGTGCCTGGGGAGAGCAAAAAATGGGTCTTCCACACCCACCCACCCATCCCCAGAGGCCGGAAAATAGCCTGTTTCCTGACTTCCGGTGGGCCCGGAAGGCCGGAAAATCAGCTGGTCGGTGCACGCATGCGCGCTGGAGCTGAGCTAGGGCAATGCTCGTGTGCCCACTGATATGGCTCTGTGTGCCACCTGTGGCACGCGTGCCATAGGTTCGCCATCCCAGTCATATCATATCCAATTAAGCAGCCTAGTAAATGGCTGATTCTATATAGTCATTTCAAATTCTGTCTTTTCTTTTTAATGTCCCATCCTCATTTTTGAGCTCAGATCTTTTTCTTTGAGCAGTTTGTTGATGCATCAGCCATGGTATATTCCAGGGGAACTAATTGGGGATTTTAGGCATGGAAAACAAAATCTATTTCCTTCCTTATATCATGCTAGATAGTAATCCTTGGCTGATCCTTAGCAGAAGTACTCACCAATAGTATAGTAATCAAGAATGGGATCTTTGCAAAAAGATTTATAGCGCCAAGTAACAACTACATCCTGCAGTGGTGCTGAAGTACTATAATCACATCGGAGGGTCACAGACGCAAATAAAGTTGTATATCTCTCAGTATCCGGCACTGTCACGAGAACAGAGAAACAACCTATACAGGTACAAACACAAACATCACATTGTATTCTGGGATATTATTTGAATATCATAGTTCCAGACTAGGAAAGAGATGTGAAGAAGAGAAAGTAGAAGTGAAGTCAGTTTTAGTGTCTGCAAAAAAAGAAGTTTCAATTTTGTTTCCAAATATTTATCAGGTTCAAGAAATCAGGAACCAGCATAGGGTTCAAAAGTACTACAAATTTATTTCACTCTACCTATACGCAAGAATCTGATCTACTAGTGATGACGCCAAATTGGTGCTATGCAAGAGACAAAGGGCTTCAAGCTGGGTTGGACATAGATCTTTTTCACTCCAGACTGATGATGCATTTGACCCCACCCTCAGGCTCAGCCTGGTCATCTCTTACAACATTACCCACAAAAAAAATTAACAGCAACATGGAATAGCTGTTGCATTTTTGAAATCACCACTTGATCTCCCTCTACAGATTTTTTGCAACACTGCAAATGCATAAGGAGAGTAATTGCAAAATCTTCTTGGGACCCTCCCTCCCCCCCCCAAGCCTGATAACATAGCCAGGTCTTGAAACTTGTAGAACGTTGAAAGGGAAGGAGCTAAGCTTATTTGGGGAGGGGGAGATACCATAAGGTGGGCACCACAGCAGAGAAGGTCTGCCTCCTGAGATCACCAAATGTGATTTGCTAAAAGATGGTACTTGCAACATGCCTTTTCTGCCAGACCTGATGGGGCAGGCAGATGTGTTCAGGCAGAGGCAGTCCCTCAAATAACCTATGCCATGAAGGTCAAAACTAGCACCTTTAAAGGTCAAAATTAGCAGCTTGAATTAGATCCCAAAGCAAATTCATAACCAATGCATGCAGAATAGAGGTGTAATATGTATCATTCTAGGGGCAAACTGAAAAGGGAATGCTTTAAACTTGCAATATCTTAAAAGTATTGATCCAAACTGCCCCGAGTCATAAAGTATGAATTGGGTGGTTTTATAATTTTTTCAAGTAAAATAAATTATTAATACTTATAGTGTTATATTAGAAATACCTATTATCTTAGCTATAATCCAGTGAACTCTCTATCACATAGGTTTACAAGATAACATAAAATAAATATTCCAGTATGAAAGCTATCACAGTACTTGTGATAACGTAATATAAATATATGCTGCCTTATGTAGAATAACTCAAATAGTACTGACTACAGGGACTAGAAGAACATTTCATTTTATTTCAGCAGTTTTGTTCCTTTGAATTCCAGACAGAACTTAAAGTAATTCTATAGGAGAGATATTAAAGCAGTTTCTCAGTTATGTAGAATGCTTCCTCTATCCCATAGAGTTTGCGGACTACACTGCTCTTTTCCAATGGAGTGGCTATTACAGCTGTTGAACTGGAACATCTGCATACCTCAATAGCCTAGTCTTTTCACATTATTGAATCTATTACATTTGGACAGCAAATAATCTAAGTATTATACCTCCAGAGAAGTTTTAATGAATTGGGGAAAAATATTTTTCAAGGTGGGGCTTAAAAAAAATAACCATTATGAAGAGAGCTCTGTATATTATTATTGTAGACTGGAACATGATTTGAAAAACAGTAATTAAATAGAACACATTCCCTTTCTAGACACTGTTGATCTACCTGCATTCTTCTCTATTGAAACTACCGCTATTGGAAGACATAATTGTATAACATCTGAAGGTCCTCAGGCCTCCATATATGATCCGAGAAGTCAATTCCATAAAGAATTGAACAGAAGAACAGAATATAGTGACACTCTCTTTAGGCCGAGATGGAAATCCATCCATAGACTAATTTTATTTAGTGCTTTATAGAATTTACTGTATCATTTAACCAGTGCTATGGTAACAAATTATCAACAAACATAAATTTTATATCACAACAGCTTGGGCTTGGTGATATTATAAGACACTATTGAGGAAATGACACCTCAAAAGATCTCTGTAGCAACTCTGAAAAAAAATTGTAGTTGTTAGTCCTCTGCGGTCAGTGCTCTAAGATAATGGTCAGAAAGAAATCATTTTTAAAGCTCTTCCATTCTCTTGATATTCCTCTCTCAGTATGGAAGAAAGTACATAATCTTTGGAACCGACATATTTTGTTTTCCTACCACTTGGCAAAGCACATACCTTGAAACATATTCTAATCATATTAGCCACCACCAAACTTTTAAATTATGTTTTATACAAACTCCTTTGCATGCTGTGTTTGCAAATATGATGTGTAAGCAAGAATTTGTGAGAAAAAGGAAATATAAAAGTGATGCATGTACATTAGGAGGGTATGTGACTTTAGTTATTTCACTATTGGTGAAAACCTGGAATTCATCTCAAATTACTGTATTGTCCTCAAGAGAAAAGTTTCACCCAGGAGCAATAATAGTTAAAACAAACAAACAAACAAAAAAAACTGCACACATACTGTATTTCTGTGAATCCAAAGTTATGCATTCAGTTAACTTACAATTTTCATCTAAAGAAAAATTACTATATATGAATTTCTAACAATTTTCACTTAGACAAAACTTCTATAGTATCTATGTACAAATCTCTACATACAGGCAAGTTTACAACTGGAATATAGGGAGGTGACATTAACCAGATCTCTAGTTCCTAGCCAAACCTCCTCCAGCCCCCAAAGTGCGATTTTTACATCAGCAAACATTCCGTTCTTTCAAGCAGTTTAAATAATTTAAAACAGTTGAGAAATATCTGAATAGGGTTGATCAATTGTTCAGCCTCCAGGCTGTCTGATGAGGAAATTGGTTAAAAAAAAAAAAGACAAGCGGGGAAGAACCAGGTAAGGAGTCCTCGGAGTATGGGCGGCATAGAAATACGAATAATAAAAATAAAAATAAAAAAAGTAAGGGTTTTTTTTTCTCAATTTAATAACTGAAAGCAAGAGAAAAGATCGAGATGAGTCCGTTTTGTTTAGCTATCAACTTCTCTCCCCTCTTGTCGACTCACCTGTCGAGGTGAGGCCGATAAAAAGCGCTTGAAATTGCCACTGCCAGATCCAGGCCATGGCGTCTCCTCCCACTGCCCGGAGTTTCTAGGTAAACCTCAGCCCGCCCTTCCCTAAAAGCTAATTCCACGAATTTTCTTGTTTTTCTGCAGCCGAGGAAGGGAACCTCGAACCTTTCTCCCGGGGGGTGGGGGGGGGAGCGGCCCAGCGCAAGCAAGCAAGCACCCACTTCCTCCGTTCAAGGCTTCTCCAGCACCTGTTGCTGAGGCACTTTCCCATTCCCTGTAGGTGCACTCCGCGGCGAATGCCTGCAGGTGCCGCGCTCGCCCTAAGGGTCCCTCCTTCCTTGAAGCTTGCTGGGAAAGCGTGAGCAGAGACCTCTGCTGGCTCACACCGAAGGGCGCCGTCCATTATTCTGTTCCAGCTACGGCTAGCGGCCCGATGCCGAAGAGAAGGTAGCGAGCAAGATTGGAATGCAATAGCACCATCCCCGCTTGCAGCTTCTCCCTATATTGGAATTTATGTCGGCGGTGTTCTCACGACGTATAAGGAGCTGGACCGCGGTTATTAAATGAACACGATCGTCTCGGTTAGCGCGATCCTGCAAGCCATACGCTAAGTACGCTAGTTGGAATCCCATAAGGCGAGGAGTCGCAAACTCTATGGATCCAACTATTACATCTGGTACTAATTAATATGACAGTTCCGATTCCTTATTTCCTCCCCTTTCCATCTTTCTAATATCGCCTTACAAAGCAGAAATTTGATGGAATGGGATAGTGGGTGCACACAAGGTTGCACCCTTCGTGTGGAATAAACTGGTGTAGTTCCTTTGAAAATGTATTCCCGAATACTGGCATTTAAACCAAAGAGGTATGTGTGGGTGTGGGTATGGGTAGACACACCATCAACATGCACATTTTTCTCCTTACTGTGCCCAAGGGGACGATTTATTCACTGGGCATGCATTCGTAAAAGATTGTGCCCCGATCTTTTCAATCTGGATCTTTTCAATTCAGAAACACTTGATCTTTTGAAAACTTTTAATTGTCCCTAACAGAAAACTGGACAGTTTGGGGTTTTGCTGCGGCGAATATATTTCCTCAACTGCATTACACTTGCCAATAACCTAGTAAAATTAAAAAATGCAATTGCCAGCGCAGAGTTGCAGCGGCCACGCCTTTGGCAACTGTAGAAGAAATGAGTTCATTTGCTTGATCCTCCCGCCCCGCTTTTAAGTTTCCAGCATGTTTTAACCGAGTGAAGAAATCAACAGGTGCAGCTTTCTCCCATTACTACATTTGCATTGCTGAGTATTCTACAGCTCTTTGGAAAGTTTACGAGCCTGTCGGCTGGAAAATGGCGGCAACTCCCGTGGGAGATGGGAATTTATAAACGAGCCGTTCCTTTTTTTAGGAATGTGTTGGGATTTTTTTAAAAAAAATCCCGTTCAGCAACTGTTAAAACTGGGAGACTTTGGTAGTTGGCGGTATATCACAAGAGTAACAAATGGAACAAGCCCCCTCTTTTTAACGCGCTGTTAGAGGAAACTTCTTGAGCACGGAGGCATTTTCGGATTAATCAAATAACAGCCTCCGCGCTTCCGTAAATCTCAATGAATGGGAGTAGCAGCCGGGGATTATGGAAGTTGCAGTCCAGCAAAAGTAGAAAGTAAGCAAGAAGGACCTCAATACACAAACTGATTGTTATTTGCTTGTTATTCCTCAATCTTCAATTTATCGCCACCATTGTCTTATGGAGATTCTCAGTCATCAGGTCACGTTGGTCCAGTTGTTTCTTGAAAAAGCATCTTTGGGACTATCGCCACCATTCCAAACCTGCTTATGTTTTTTCCGTCTCCTTCCTGTACAAAATAACTTCCTACGTCCACTAGTTAATACAGAAGCAAAGTTTACAAGTACCGAATCGCTACGGGAAAATACCTACTAAAGCCGCCACTAGGATCCTATTACTCTACGCAGGCGCCTTAAGCACGAGCAATTTTGAAACTCAATTTCCCAGATACCTTCGGGCGCCTACCTTTGGTTGCTCAGCAACCAGTGTCAACCTACAATGGAGCCGAGTGGGGAACCCGAGGGCGACGATGCAAAAGGTAACTTTCCCGCTTTCTCCACGCCAAGACGTTAAATTTGGAATTGACTTCTCTTGACCTTGAAATACCCCGCCCCCGAAACTTTCTCATAGCAAAGAGCTGCTCATTAGTAGAGTAGAGTAAAAGCAGGCAAATGCATGCATTGAAATATTAAATAGGTTCAGAGCAGGGATGAAATCCTGCAGGTTCTGACAGGTTCTGGAGAACCGGTAGCAGAAATTTTGAGCAGTTCAGAGAACCGGCAGCAGAAATTTTGAGTAGTTCAGCAAACCGGCAAATATGACTTCTGGCTGGCCCCAAAGTGGGATGGGAATGGAGATTTTGCAGTATCTTTCCCCTGGAGTGGGGTGGGAATGGAAATTTTGCAGTATTTTTCTCCTGCCACACCCACCAAGCCATGCCCACCAAGCCACACTATGCCCACCAAGCCACGCCCACAGAACCAGTAGTAAAAAAAATTGGATTTCACCACTTGTTCAGAGTCATTGGAGTACTTTGTGGAAATCACGTCTTCAAATTGAAAAGAGGGAGAATGTTAAAACATGATCGAGTAACCTCCATTGGCGACTCTTTCCTCTCTTTGGGAAAGGGATGTAGAATCCAGAAATAAGCGTATTTCTCAGATTTGCTATAAAAATGCAACATAGCTTTAAGTTAACATTTCTTGCTGTTGCTTTCTGACTTTTGCTAAATGAAACATTTGGTACTTTCCCTTTACTTTTTAGCAGATATATGAGTGGCATTCCTAGCAAGTGCAGTTACTGTCCAGAGGTGTACCAAACACTAACTTTTAAATTTTTAATTTTTATTGCTATAATGTGCAAGTGAGGAAGGAAAAAGACAAAATATACAACAAAATACAAAACAAGTATAAAGTATAAAAAAAGGAAATAAGAAAATGTGTAAAGTAGCTTAGTTTTTAAATTATAAGTTAATCATTGTCCACACAGAATTCATATTGATCAATTTTTCCATTTGTCTATGGATAGCTAATTTAGTAGTGGAGTATGAATACATTTCTTCAATATAGGATTGTAATTCCATAATGATAATTTTCTGTCTGTGCAGAATTATCTTTATTTTGGTATATTCCAAGCAGACAAAATGTCCACACACATCTTCATAATTTTTTGGTATGTAATTCAATATCATCACCCTACATCCTGAAACCTCACTTTGGTTTCCCAAATCTTTTTAACAGTAGGATGAATACTAAACCAAAATGAGACATCCAGGTCTTGTATATCAGAGTGCCCTCAAATATATTATATCTCTAGCATAAAAACACTGATATTTAAGCCTTCCTAAATATCCACTGAGGTGGGCAATAAACAAATACAAATCAGTCAATGAATTCATCTCATGATCATTAGATATGCATTTTACATTTTAAAAACACAAGACCATAGATTTGTCATATATTCTAAAGTTTTGCAAATTACTAATATCTCTGTTAATGTGACTCTATACAAATAAAATAAACTGAACTTTCTACAAAAAAAATTAATGAACTAAACTTTCCAAAAAACTCTTTCAAAGCAGTTTCCAATATATTAAGTAATTTGGGACTTTCAGAAGTTGTAAATAATAAACAAATTAGGATATCAAAAGTTTAGCCATCAAAATTTACAGTAAAAACAACAGCATGCATAAGAATTTCTTTGGAGTTTCTGTGCTTTGTGACAAGTTTCGATTAATATTGTTCCTATAGCATTACACTGTTCCAGTAAAGACTGAAATTACACTTTTGTACATACAAACTATGCCATAACTGCATGCTTAGAAACAAGTATACAAGTAATTTAATTCAAGAAAATACAATTCAGTAGTTTTTCATTGAAAAGGAAAATTGCAGTTTTTGTTTTAAATATGATTAACCACTCAAATTAATCCCTTAGCTCACTGAGATACTAGATAGTTACTCTTCTGCTGTCAAGCAACAGGTCAATTGTAGCTTGAAAACCATGGAATTGTTTATTCATTCAGTCAATTTATATGGATGCTCATTTCAAATGAATAACTCTGAGAAACTAACAATTTTTAAAAACCAGCCAAAAAATAGACAATTGTAGATGAGATTTTTTTTAAAAAATGCATCAATACAGGTACCAGTATTTTAATAAAGCAGTTTTTCAGGATCCAATGGACATTCTAGCCCCCAAATCTGGGAATACAGCCATGTATTCAGGGTCATGTATAAGACCAATCTGATATGGGTGATATTTCACAGGGTAGGAACAGTGACAGAAAAGAAGGTATTCTTTAATGATTGGGATCTCCTCTCCTCCTGGATCTGATGGGATCTGTAGGCATGACTGGGGAGGGGTGGTCCTTTAAATAATCTGGTCCATGTCATGGATTGCTTTATAGCTAACCACCAACACCCTGAAATGAACCTAAAAACATATTGACACTAATTCAGCTCACAGAGCAGATACGTAATAAGCAGATCAAGAAACATTCATAATGTACCTGCCAACACTGCTACATTTTGCACCAACTCTTTAAGGGCAACCCTCTGTTGAGTGCATTGCAATAGTTCATCTATGAAGTGACTAAGGTCGGAGTGACAGAAAATCCTTCAGATCCAGGAAGGAGTGGCACACAGTGAAAAGCTATGTAAAGGTCTAGCTTCAAAATCCACTACCAATCCCTCAAACAGGAGCTGTGAATTGAGGAAGACTCTGAAACTGTGTACTGTTTCTATTTGTGATACAAAGCCCCATTGAGAAAAGAGATGGATATCCAACACCCCCAACTCCCACCCTAGCTTCCAGACACCAACATCTATCACATTACTTGGGCAGCCTGGGTTGCAAATGCAAAATTAGGTAACATCAGCATATTGATTCTATCTCACCCTGTGCCAGTGGATGACCTTACCTAGTGGATTTGTGTAGATGTTAACAGAAGTGGGAAGAATACTAAGTCCTGCTGCAAAGCAAGGGCCATAGACAAAACTGAATAGAACCTTCCTTGGAAGGAAGCATAGTACTGCTCATTCTCAACCCCTGGAGATGGTTCAAAAAGATACCATGATTGATACCGTAGTATCAAAAACTATTGAGAGTTCAAAGAGAAGCACCCCATCCTGCTTCTGCCAGAGATCATCTACTAATGTGATCAATGCCACTTAGTATCATGATCAATCCTGAAACCCAAATGGAAGGAGGGCTGATAATCTATTTTATAAAGAGTTCTTTATGGAAACTTATTTAAAAATTATATTTTTTTCCCCAATAATTTCCCATGTCTTCAAATGTTTTCTGTGTCTGAAAAATTTTGTGCAAGAAATATTAAGTAATTGTTATATATAATTATATAGAACTTCAGTCTCAAAATTTATTTGTGGGTTTCATGGAATTTCAAGTACCAAGCTATGAATTTTTAACAATCAGTAAAGTGGTGAATATGTGTAAATTCATGTTATGCATTAGAATCACATTGTGATTAAAAAAAATATAAATTGTTAATGCAAATGTGTTAATGTTCTATTTCTGTATTTGAAAGTAAGGATGATTATATATTTTTCTAAATATGTAATATGAATAAAAGTTTTAACTACACTAATGATTTTGTTATCAGAAATGCTCCATGAAATCCTTCAACTTGATTGAAAATTGATTTTAAAAAGTTCCATTAATATAACTAATAATGTATATAGTAAAATATACATTATTGTCTATGCACCATAGAACAAATTGGACAGAGTTTGTGGATTAGATGATTAAAATGTGCCCTATTAAAGGGATATCTAAATATTTGTGATATTACAGATACAAGTGAAAAATCAGAAGAGGCACCAACAGTAGCAGAACAGCAGGAAGAGATCAAAGAACCATCAGCTGGTGAGTAATGCTAACCAATTATTACAGGAAGTGTCATTTCAAGTGACATGTCTACTAAAATAAAGATATACCACAGATAGAAATATGCAATAATTGCTGTACTTTAGGAATCATTTCTAAATAGATGATGATACAGAGCTGCTAGTTTAAATGTGCTTTATCCTGTAAGTCTATTTAGTCTTAGCAAAATTAAAAAAGCTAAACTATATATTGCTGTCATTTTTGTTGTGTTGGTGTAAGTGATGGAATTAATGCATGTACTAATTCAGTAATATGAATCAGTAGACTTTTTTGCTCCACAGTTACTCCTCAGCGTAAGATCATTCACTCAGTGACCATTCAAAATTCAATGGCACTGAATGAATGGTGGTTATGATTGGTCCTCCGAGATCTGGCTGTCTTAGCATCCTCAACTCACATGATCTTGATTTGGGTGCTTGGCAACCAGCTTGCACTTACAAGTAGTTGCAGCAACTCACAATCATGTAGCTGCCATTTGCAACCTTTCATTACCAGCATTCCCAGAAAGTCAGTGGTGAAACTGGCAGGGAAGGTCACAAGTTGCTTGGTAAGTCTCCCCCACCTGCAAACTTTTTCCTAGCCTATTTACATTTGTGCACCTCCGTGAACCTCACTGTGCCTCCTTTGCACTCTTGTGCACCCCCTTGAACTTTGTCTCAACCTCGCTGTACTACCTTGCATCCTTCCATACCTCCGTGCACGTCATGCACTCTTCCCGAGCCTCATCTTCACACCCTCATGCACCTCCTTGCACCACCATACGCTCTCCCCGACACTTGAACCTCCTGCATACCCCTCAACCTTTGCCATTCCTCCTTCCACCTTCACACACACCCTTACCCTTGTGCATCCTTCTCAAGCCTTGCTGTGATTCTCTTGCATCTTCATACATCCCTTCGCGCCCTGCCCCACATAATAGCAGCTACTTACCTGCCTGCTAGCCTGATTACAAGCTGCCTGAGACTTAACAACTTCCTGCCAGCTTCCTCACAGACATGGACATAGGAAGCCAGCAGGAAGTCACCTCATCTAACAGTGATACCAACTGAGGGATTCAGTTAGTTACAACAATCAGAATTGTAGCAATTGCCATCACTAAGCAATATGGTCACAGTTTGCAACAACGGTGCTTAGCAATGGAAATTCTAGCCCCAATTACTGTCATAAGTCAAGAACTATCTGTAGTTCTTGTGAATATGTTTAGTGGTGGGTTTGAGAAGATTGAAAGCCACCAGCTTTCTCAAATTATTGCTCAGTTTATAAAAACATAGTTGCAACATTGTTTACTTTAGTCAGTATATATTTGGAATGTGGTACCAATTGCCACAGATTTTCTTTGGATGGAAAAGCTGAGGCACAAATAATTTTTAAAGATAAATTAAGCCAGATTTTTATTTTTCAACTTTGTATGCATCCTAGACAGCCTATATTAGGATCATGTTGTGCATTGTTTTTTATCTGTCTTGTTCTCAGATGTGCATTGAGTAGGTCCATTAGGCCTAGATTTTTTTTCCAAGCAAAACAGATAAAACATTTGAACATTGCTATTCCTATGACCCACTACCAAGGGAAGTTGTATTACTCTAAGTCTATGACAGAACTTTTTGTGCAATGGCACTTGGTTGGTAGAATAATTTTCTAAAGAAAGCAAATCAGTACTTACTGATGAGTCATTGAATGACTATAAGTACACTGCATCTATGTTTTTAAAATATTTGTCACTCATGCTTTTTTGCATGTGAAAATTGTTTTAATTTTTTGCACTGTTTAATGTTTTCCAATATAAGGCACTTTAGGACCGCCTTTGGGCTGAAAGGTGACTGAAAAATCTCTGTATGCACGTGTGTATATATGCTGTATGTGTTAATATATGCTGTATCTATACACCATTTTTTTATTTGTAGAAACTAAACCATCTCCAGAAGGAGAAGAAGGAGAAAAGTTAGTTGAAGATGAATATGAGGATGTGGGAAGCGCTGCAAGTGAAGGTGCATGTTGTTAGCAATCTATGGACTTCAAAAGTGAATTTTTATACTGCTCTCTGCTTATCAATTAATTCTTAATCTTATGTGATCTCCTTTTATAATTTCTTTCTTTCTTTTGAAATCTTATTAACATTAGACATTGTCTCTTATAGTCCAGACTGATATTTCAATGAAATTCAAGGTCATTGTTGTTGAGACTGCAAAGTTATCTCTGCTCCAGGCACCTGAAATGATTTGTTCCAATAGAAGAGAATATACATATGTAGCTCAGAGTTGAACAGTGGAGTCCTTGGTTCTGTCTGAGCTTGTTTTTTTGCTCGCAGACTTTTCATTGCCCAGCTAAGGTAACATCAGTGCTACTGAGTGTGGGATTTGCTCCTTGTTTATATACAGTAGCTTACCCTGCCAATGTTGATGATGGTGTAGTTTTCTCTTTGGTAGTTTCTTGATTAGGGTATTGTTTTCTGCTTGATTGATTGTCTGGTGTTAATCCCTATCTAGCCAGCAGTTCTGGCTTCTGGATCCTTTCCAGAAAATACTCAGTAACAGTGATGGTGCTACCTAGTTGGTAATGAAATGTCTGTAAGCAAACAACCAAGCACAGACAGATTTGAGGAGTCCACTGGAATTGTTTTTAAAATGTTTCTTTTTTAGCAATATATATTGTTTTTATGATGGCATTTTTGAAATCCAGAAGAAGAAGAACCACCACCAGAACCAGAAAAACCTCCAGAACCAGTGAAAAAGAAGAAAAAAGAAGTAGTAGAGAAGAAGATCTCTGAAAATTTCTATTATAACTATGAAGAACTATGCTCAAATCCATATATAACTCCAGATTCTGGCATCCCGGTGAACCTGCTCTCTCTTATGTATCCATTTTTGCCAGGGATCCATGTATTTAGGATTTGAGTTTCCTATCATAAACCAAAGTAAGAAACAAATGTATTTGCTTTTAAAAACAGTATTGGAAATAATTCATTCATATATTAATGGTGGAATGCGTTACAGATTTAGTAAATAAGGTATTGGTTTTGTTTTGAAAAAACGGGGGGGGGGGCGTTAAATTAGGTTAAGGCTGACAAAGCAGTATAGAGTGGAACAAATTGCTTACATTTGCTTCAGCACTTTGTGCAATTCTGAGTACAGCACTTTAAGAAGTATTCAGATAAAGTGAACAGATTCAGCCAAGGGCAATAAGAGTTAATAGAGAACTAGAATCTAAACCCTATAGAAGAAAAGAAGTAATTGGGAATATTTAGCTTTGAGAAAATATTACAGAGGGTGCATGTTATACTACTGTTCAAATATGTACACAATGCCTTTTAGATATCTGAATCAGCAAAATCTATTTCCCACGGTTTGAAAGTACTTAAAGATAAGAATGAAAAATTTCAACTATATGTTAGAAAAAACTAGCAGCATTTCAGTGATGCAACAATTACCAAGAGAAGTATTGAAGTCCTCTTCATTGGATGAATTTAGGTGGGGACTAAGTAACTGTTTGGGAGATGATTTACTTTGGATTCCTGCAGTGAGTCACTGGCTTAGATTCAATGGTCCACTCAAAACTCTGTGCCTCTAGGATATAGGATTCCTTTACTCCACTTTTCCCAACTACAACAACCCTATACTACAGACTGAGCTAAAATGAGTGACTAACTGAAACTCACCAAGTGATTTTCCCAGATTACAATGAGCTACATCTTGGAATTTCCCTGTCCTAATCTAGTCCACTAACCAGCACATCATGCTGTCTTTTTTCATTATGCATAATATATTACTGTTTTTCATTAATGGTACATTTATTATTCAAATGCAATAAACCTAGGTCCCATCATCATTTATTTTCTTAGCATGCATTCTTCAGACATTCTTTTGGCTATGACTGCACTAGACGAGCAAACCTCCAGATCCTGGATAGTCAGATTCTCCTTTACATAGCTGGCAGTCAGTTAGTTCTTCTGGATTTGAAATTGAACTACCAGAGATACCTTCGAAGCACAGGTGGTGGAGGGATTGGTGTAATCACGGTATGACATATATCTTAAATAATTTTTGCTTAAATTCTTTTTGGGAGAAAAATATGCAGAATTTTTAATGGTTTTTGTTCCCCTTTATATTTTTTGCTTTTGTTTAACAGAACAAACAGGAAAAAGGAAAAGCATATAGTAGTGTTTCATGCATGTATATATAGGCAGAGTTTTACTCAACAGTTTCAATAAAGAACTATTATATTTCAATATAATCTTCCATACGTAGTTTACATCTATAAGCATCTCATTCAAAAGTCACATCAGTTCTCAACTCCATTGATTATTTATTTTTCTGTTGAATAAGTTCTTAGGAGTATAAGAGAACCCGATTCTGTTATCCAGGTATTAATTTCCATGTAGTAAAAATGTAATTTAAAAAAGTACAGACATCCAAAAATATAAAAATCTATCTCAAAGTCAATATACAGATATCAGAGTCAACATACAGATGTCCTAAAGCATTATATTCTGGAAAAAATAATTTTATATTTTTTTCTAGAATATAATGCTTTAGGACATCTGTCTGAATGAAGAAGCATTATTCTTACTGCATTTACAAAACCATACTTACTCGGTTATGTAAAAACAGGCTCCAATAAATCTAGTTTATTATTTTTGGGTTGAATAAGTTGTAACCTCTGAAATTTTTGATTTAGACATTAAGATAGTATCCTATTTTTAAAGATAAAATGGGGATTTCCAACAGCTTATTCATTCTTTAAAATTTGTATATTTATTAATAACAAATATTTAGAAGACTATCCTGTTTCTCCCAAAATAAGACATCCCTGATAATAAGCCCAATCGGGCTTTTGAGTGCATGGCAATAAGGCCAAGTGCTTATTTCACGGTTCAGAAAAATGTAAGACAGGGTCTTATTTTTAGGGAAACATGGTAATTGTAGAATTTTTAATCTCAAAAGATTTGGTACTTATTTCTCAAATTATTACATTAAATATGAATAAGATATATAATAATTTTTATTTGGATATTGTTTCATTGGAGCTTAAATTTTACTCCACATAGATAAGCAGTCATAATGAATGTAATTTCTAGGATATATTTTGCATAGGATTCAAAATTACAAACATTCTGAGTTTTTGAAAATGTCTTCCATATGTATATTTGTGTATTTACTTACACACACACACACACACACACACACACACAGAAAGAGAAACATGGAAGACATTTTCAAAAGCTCAGTACATTGTAAATATCCATGAGGTTCTTCAGTTCCAAAGCTATGTTTGAAAAAATGCAGTTGTCAATTAAAGATAGGGATTTGGTTTTCTGAATATTGAATTATATTATTGTGCATGTCTTCTAATTAGTAACAAATTTTGGATGGTTTTATTCAGCATAAATTTTCTTCATAAGCTTTTTGAGAACATACATACATAGCAACATTAGTTAAGTGGATTGTTGTGAGTTTGTTGTAAATGTATATTAGTTGTAACTCCTGACCTTGTTATATCGATTTGAATAATGTGGCACATTTTTGGAAAATTGCATTTTGTTCTTTATTTTTTCATGCTCACGTTCATGTTGGAAGCAACTAAGGCATTTCTGGGTTGAAAGGATTAGCTGGTGATATCAGCATTGCCTGGGAGACACCCAGTCGAGGCTCCTTTCCTGTCCCTGTTAATGTGCTCACCAAAGTGGTACCTTAACTATCTACTAGGACAGGGGTGGGCAACTGTGGCCCTTTTATAACCTATGGACTTCAACTCCCAGAATTCCTGAGCCAGCTTGGCTGTCTCAGGAATTCTGGGAGTTGAAGTCCACAGGTTGTAAAAGGGCCACAGTTGCCCACTCCTGTACTAGGAAGTAGGAAGCTAGGGCTGAGAAAGAGTCACTGTCCCAAGATCATTCAGCCGAGTGTTGGTGTCTTAACCACAATAACCAAACTTAACCTCTAATTATACAATATTGTAGACATAAGATAAAATAAAACAGTTGTTCAAAACTTAATAAGAATTGATTTTAGAGAAAAGCGCTGAGAAAATGGACCACTGGTTCTCATTGCTCATAGAAGTTCCATTCCCGCATAAAACAACACACACATTTCCCGTCTTATTTCCATAGTTCTTGTAAATGTATTTGTGTTTGCTCCTGCTCTTCATTACAGTGCAGCAAATTAGTGTTGGGTCAACTCAATCACAAGGCTCAGTAAGGTTTTCTTGTGGTAGCCAGTCACCTTTGTCCTGACTTGCTCAAATATCAATGAAGGAGTTTCCTTGCTACATGCACAGCTCATGCTCCCTTCTCTTGCTCTGGGGGCTGCTTAATTTGTTTGCTATTGTCACTAGCATTCACTGGCTTGATCATGAGACCCCTCCACCAAGATAGTGTAGAGATGATCTAATGCAGTGTTTCTCAACCTTGGTAGCTTGAAGATGGGTGGACTTTAACTCCCAGAATCCCCCAGCCAGCAGCGCTGGCTGGGGGATTCTGGGAGTTGAAGTCCATCCATCTTCAAGCTTCCAAGGTTGAGAAACACTGGTCTAATGTGTGCACAGATGATATAACCCTATCCCTTAAAACATCTACTTAATACTTGTCCAAAATCTATATGCTATTTTGTATGTGCATTAAGTAACAAAAATAAGGCCAAAACTATGGATGTTTTTTTTTAATGTGTATATTGATGTTTGATCTCTAAATACCAATCATGGATATGCAATACTGTGGATAATAAGGACCATCTCTATTTCTAAATACTGTTGATATATAGAATCCATTTCATAATTTAGAACCTATTTTAGAATGAGGAACAGTAGAAGGCCAATTTTTTCTTTGTCCTTGGATCTGCACTTTCTGAACAGAAAAGCTTTGTGCTTAATGGTACTTCAGGATTATATTGGTTACTGAAAAAATAAAGGAACAGTTTGATTTTGCTAATTTTCTTGTTTTATGTAAGCCAAATATGGGACCCTTTCAGATTGCAAGAAGATTATGATTAAATGAAAAATATCTTCAATTAGGCACACCCGGACAGAACTCATTTTGCAGTAGGAGAAAAAGGTTGGAAGCCCAACATGGTTATCTATGAATACCCTTCTTTAAAACCATACAGAATATTACGAGGTACGTTAAAATATAATGAATTTCACAGTTTGAAATAATACAGAAGAACAAACTGTCGTAGAACTGAAAGCAATATTTTTTATTCTTGTGTAAATATATGCTGTTTTGCAAAGAGCAACCATCTTTTGTTTAAAGGCAAAGCACATAATTTTGATTTAAAAATCATTTGCCCCAACTCTTTTTCTTTCTTTGTGCAAAAGAAAAAGAAATGGAGATTGGGTAAAAAGCTAAATATAGAAAGAATGAAAATAAATTAAGAAGGTGTCTTCTGCTTTCAAGGTATATTTTTTGTTATTTGTTTTATGTTTTTTTGTATGTATTATTTGTTATGTGATCTGTTATTTAACCAAAAGCAGAAAGAGACAATGTATGTATTTTACTTCATTTCATTTCATTTTTCTAATGTTTTTTAATTTAAAATTTAAAATATACAAATGGTACATCTGACTTTTTGCAGCTGACAAATCAGGATCTGTAGCATATTCTAGAAATTATTGCACTTATTTTTATTTGCTTAAATCAATGTATTTTACAATTATATTAGAACTGAACACAAAATATATCGTGTCTCATAATTTATGTTCAGTTTTATGTACTAATAGTGAACTCATTTTCCAAGTGCTGAACTTTTTATAATAAAAATGGCAACACCTCTGGGCAGAAATAAAAGTTTCCTAGACCTACAGAGAAAGCTCAGAAAGTAAACCCTCATGGGGTAACACCACCACCCCCGCAACACTCAAAATTCAGTAAGAACTGGGCATTCTTTATTGCTAGAAAAAGCTGATTGGTGAGATGGGAGTAGAGGGAAGAGGATTGGAATTGACTATATTATTTGGGAAAAATCATGATTAGCTGACAAGAGCTCCAAACAAGCCAACAGTTAATTGAAGGTTCTTCTCATAACTTTTCATTTAAAATAGAATTCTGTTGGATATTCTTTGAATGCTAATTCTGAGAAGAAAGTGTAGAAAATAGGACATGCCAAGCCTTCAAGCTACGATATATTTGTTTTATAGCATCAAGGAGCAGAACCAGGGGTATCTTTTCCCATTAGCATTATCTCATCAGATCATTTGCACATCCTCAATAAAAATAGGTACTTTTAATTCACACCACCCACTCACCCTTTGAAAGCACTTATATGCTTTGAAAGCAAGTAATTATTCTCCTTTTTTTTGGTAGTTTATTTGTATTTTTAAAATTCTTATTTCAAGATTGTGCCATTTATAAAACCTAATAGCTGATAGCACTGGTAAATAGGGATGTTTTCTTGGTCACGAACAATATGGTGAGAAATTGATTGTTTTGCTTTATTTCCAGGTGGAACAGAACAGGCATATGCATTTGCTGACTTTAACCGTTCTGGTACCCTGATAGCCACTGTAGGGAGTAGTCCTGACTTTACATTGACAGTCTGGGACTGGAAACAGGAAAAGATCATATTGAGATCAAAAGCATTTTCACAAGATGTTTATAAAGTCACGTTTTCTCCTGAAAATGAAGAACAACTTACTACATCTGGTTCAGGCCACATCAAGTAAGCCAACTACCCATTTTTTAATGGATTATCAAAAAGGTATCCATATGAGGAAATGATACCAATCTTTTTTTTTATTTTTTATTGAAAATTATTAAAAATTACAGAAAAAAATATAGCAATATGGGTAGAATTGCAGAGAGTAATATAATACATATAGAGTTTTAAAGCATCAGTTTTCGCCTAGCAATAGTACAAACCTCCATTACACCAAATCATCAAAAAAAGAAAAGATTATCCAGAAGAAAGAATTCTCAACTGCCACGCAATGCTCCTATAAATATTTACCCACATTCACACTAAGATTAATATTTTACATTCTTCTTAAGATTTCTTTTTTTGCAGCCAAGCATACCACCTGTCCCAATTCCTATATAACCCCGATTCTTGTCTATCTCGCAAAAGTCCAGTAAACTTGTCTGCTTCTGCAGAGTCCATGATCTTTGCGGTTAATGTACCCGCCAATGGAATATTTTTGGATTTCCATTCTTGCGCAAACGAGATCCTGGCTGCAGTGATGATGTGGAGAGCGAGATACCAATTAGATTTGTTTAAGTTCTCTGGTTTCATACCTAGTAAAAACGTTTCCAGGTTCAATTCTATCCTACATCCTATGATTTCTAAAATCCATTTTTGAATTCTAGCCCAATATTCTTTTGCTCGGGGACAGGTCCACCAGCTATGAAAATAAGTTCCCATAGCAGCGTTGCATTTCCAACAAACTGATGATACCAATCTGATTCAGCAGCTGTAGGCTTTGTCCCCCCACAATGATAATACTTCGTGCACTGCTACTGTTACCCCAAGCTACCCCACCAACCTCCTATTCCTAGCAACATTAGTAGTTCTTTCACCAAGCCAATCAGCAAAAGCCAAAATAGAATCTCACTATAGTCCTTGCTTTTTTCTTATCGTGTTAGTTTTTTTACAGGGAAAAAGGCCAGGGAACTGCCAGGGAAATGAAAGAACCTCTCTCTCCTGTTCATTGACAAGAGGAGAAATAAAGTACTGCAAGGAAGTGAAAATGCAATATGATTGTCTTCAGGAAGTGGGAAACCCAGAAGTAACACAAAGCAGGAATGCTTGCTAACTGGAAGCCTTAGTCCACCCAACCAAGAAAACTTTGCACAATTATTGTTGTGGTGCTTTCTCTGTAGCAGGAGTCTAGCTAATTAACTGGGTAAATTAATCAGCCAAGCTTTTTAAGATAACTGAAAACCCATTTGGTTTTGTGCAGATATTCAAGGGCAGCATCAGCATTGGATCAAATTATCTTTTGTGCATAGAATCCAGTGGGCTGTTTCCTGATTTTATTTAAAGAAATAGCTTTGCTTATTTCGTACATATCACGGAAAATCGTGTTGATATTTGAATAGCAGTATTGTGTATATAAAACATCCCGAATCACAGAAAGATGATAAACTATAATTTAAAGAAATATAAAGTACATAAAGACATTGTAATAAGCTGCCCAGAGTCATCTCTAGGCGAGATAGGACGGCTTACAAGACAAATAAAAAATTGATCCATTTTGAAAACAACTCCGCTTGTCTGTGTTTCTTTGACATAGGTCCTATTGGAGAGTTGAGTGAAGCTAGGTTTTGGTTTAATGTGAGATAGTGTGGTCCATGCGAAAGAGCTTGTGCCTCAATCTTAGTCTAACTCCTGAGCTTCATGTAGTGTAAATAAAATGTTCCCTTGGAGCTCTTTCAAAGTCGCCCGAACAAAAAAAGCAAAAAATGGAACTGAAAAGAATTTTCAGCAAGCTTCCTTGTTGCTTACTTTTAGTTGGTAATCAAGAATGTGAAATGCCACATTGCTTAGCTTTTTTGTTTTTAATTTTCTTAGAACTTGTAAGTTGTGAAAATTGGCAGTTGAGGAGATTTTTGTTGCTGTATAATTTGCAATAACTGGGATAGACAGTGATTTTTTCTCTTTGTTCATAGCATAACCAGCACTAACATCTAAGACAAATGAAAATGCTCTTAATTCCTGTTGATTGATGACAAACATATGCAATGGATTATATTCATATTTTTTTTGATTACAGTGGTAAAAGTCCATTCTGGACTTTTCTGTTCCTAAGCTTTTTTTTCCACTCATTTGTTTTAGTATTTAATTAACTGTGGTTTTTTGTTAGTCTGATCCTAGGCATACTATCTTTAACAATAATTTGGAAAAATAAAGCTACTCTAGTTGTTTAAAACTTTGGATTGTTTTCCCAAATCAGAATTTGAGGAAATCATATTTAGCCATAAGTACATTTATTGATTTGGCTGAAATGGTGCAGTAGTTGACTAAAAATTAATTTTTTTTAACATTCCTCAAAACTGTATAGAAGCATGTAGAAGAGTTAGGGCTGTTTTGTAAACAATGATCTATCTTTACAATTAGTTTGGTGCCTACAAAAAGGCAGACATAATTCTACTGGAAAAACTAATTCAAACATAATTTTCATGATTGTGTATCCAGGTTTTGGAGAATGGCTCTCACTTTTACTGGCTTGAAATTACAAGGGGCATTGGGTAGGTTTGGAAAGACATCACTGACAGATATTGAAGGATATGTGGAGCTGCCAGATGGTAAGGTGAGAAGCATTTTCTTCCTTAAACTTTTCCACATGATGAATCCCTTAGAATCCAGATTTAAATGAAGAAAGATATAACATTTTTGTTTTCTGACATTGCTAAAAGTTAGACTTAAACAATGTAATTTTTAAATAGTTCTATAAAGTAACATTGGGTGATGAGTCATTTTTATTTATTTCAAAATTTACTACCTAAAACTTAGTGGACTTCAGTCAGAAATTATGTTGCCTGCAGATGGCACACTCATTTTGCAGTATTTTATTGTTAACTTCCTCCCATTTACTACTGCTTTCCAAAGCAAGGGCTGAACTATATTCAATATCACAGAAATGGCTGCAGTAAGTAAGGAAGATTAACTCCACACTGCATGATGTACAGTACCTTACATGAATAAATGCACTTTCTGATGTGGTAACGCTTTGTTGGATGTAGCCCTATATTTCTATAGTATGCTGGCTTTCAATGCTGACAATTTTGCACTAAAAATGACACTAAATAATAACATTCCAGTACATCAGCCGTAATAGAGTAACTTTCCTTGAAATGAAAACTAGATTGCCTACTAGATGGCGACAAGTTGAAAAGAAGATGTAAAGATGGATTTTTGTTTATTTGTTTGTGTGTTGTGTTGTTTGTATGTTTGTTTGTATTGTTCTCTTTTTAAAAAAAATGTTTAATAAAGTATATTTGAAAAAAAAGGGGGGGGGAAAGAAAATTAGATGGCCTACTAAGGCTACCTAGATGAAAGAATTCTTTCTAGGTCTCTAAAATAGAAAAACTTCTTGACACATTCATCAGCACCTGTTCCATCTCTGAAGGTAGAAACATCTGGAGAAGAAACTCAGATAAAAATCTCAGGCCATTAGGGTAGAGATTAGTATTACTGCAGGTATTCTTTCTCCCATATAACATAAAATTGCAAAGCAGATAAGAGATTACCTTCTGTTACCTCCTACCAAATTTGCTCCTTGGGGTTTCCCATGTATCCCTCTTTAGAACAATGTATTTGACAAATCATATTACAAAATTCTAATAGCTGTGCAGTATGATGTTCTTCTGTTTATATTTCCAGCTATATTTCCTTTCTAACCTTCAAATCTGAGGGGAAGAATGCTATTAACAATATTTTTTGAGGAAATATAGCAACTGAAACCCAATAAATATATTCTAAAATGTGGGGAAATTTCCAAAGCAGGTTGTCTTATGATATGGAGTGTACAAATCATGGGGGGAAATTGAAAATATTCCACTGGGAATATCCAAGGTCTTTGATACATTTGGCAGCTGTTTGCATCATGGCTGATGTCAACTATTAATGTCATTGAACAGAACATGTCTGTGGTGCTTTGGCAGCTACACTCTTCATCAGTACGAAGTTTTCTTAGAATTTTTCTAGCATACAAAGACAGAAGTCCTTTTTATAGGAAAATTATAAAAAAATTCTTGCTTCAGTAATAGCAAGTATTACGTTGTTTACAATGTCCCTACTGGAAAGCACATCTGGATTTATGATACTAATTAATATTGTTTCATTTGTACTCAAGGTACTTTCAGGTTCAGAATGGGGTAATTTGCTTCTTTGGGAAGGGGGACTCATAAAAGTGGAACTCTGCCGACCTGGCCGTAAAAATTGTCATAATGGTCCTATTAATCAGTTAATTCTGGATGAAGGAGAAGTGATCACTGTTGGAGCAGATGGATACATCAGGGTAAGGGTTTTTTTTTTTTCCCAAAATAAGTGTACTAACTCTGCAAAAATTTGTACTCAAGCTTATTTATAAATTAAAAGCAGGAATCATCAGGCAGCTATATAAATTTAATAACATTTATATTATTCATATTTTATAACATTCATATTCTATAAATACTATTCTGTTCAGAAGCAGTTATAGAGAGTGCTGTTTGCTAATAAATTCTATGGAAATATTGTTCATTAAACTTATACCTAGGAATTAATAACTTTAATTCCAAGTATTTCTCAGAGAAGTATTTTACAGGTAGATACCGCCACAGAAAAGTTTCTTGTTCCAAATGCAGTAAGGTTTAGGGCGAGGGATGAAGAGACAGATCTCAATTCTTTTGCCAGTATCCTGGCAAATTATGATACCTCAAATGTTGTTAAAAGCATATTAAGGCTAAAATATTAATTTTTTGTTACTGCCCTAATAGCATCTCTTGAAATACAAATAGCTCTAGGGATTTATTTGTCAGACAGTATCATGAGAAAAGTTGAGTTTCAAGGCTGCTCAGATTTTCTAAGGGTTGCTATTTAAAAGGTTATGTTGTTTGTCTGAAGGCAAATAATATTGCTGTTTTACAGTATTATCAGTATATCAGGACTCATAGATCTCCTCCTCCTCCTCCTCCTCCTCCTCCTCCTCCTCCTCCTCCTCCTCCTCCTCCTCCTCCTCCTCCTCCTCCTCCTCCTCCTGGAAATACAAATTTCTGGCTCTTGCTCTTTTGGTGACCTCAACCATTGTTAATTGGGGCATATGAATAACATCTGTTTATTTGTCTGATTGCTTGCTTATTTTATTTCTGCACAAACCAAAAAAGTCCTTCTGAATTACACTTTTCTGAGATTGTTCGGTCATGATGCTTTAGCATTTTAAACAATGCAATAACAATCTATTTTTTCCTCAAAATCTTTTGTGAAGGTTTGGGATTTTGAAACAATAGACACAGCTGATGTTGTGGATGATACTGGACTTGTAGAGATGGAACACATAAATGAACTTTTAGTAGGCAAAAATGTCAGTCTGAATTTTATGATGAAAATTCATGAACGGGGAGAACCATATTGGTATGCTCAGGTGAGAGGTTTTCTAATAATTAGTGAATAGACAATTCAGTACTGATGATGTCAAGAATGCCAAAGGGAATAATTTTTTTAGTATCAATTGAAATATCACTAGCTTTTTACTCCCATTGGCTTTGTTCACCCAACCATAAATTCAAGTTCTACAAACCACTGACTTGCACTGTCAGACTAATGCATATTAAAACCAATGCATCATTTGGTATTAAAATTTACCAGTTCTACCATGGCATCAGTATGAAAAATGTTAGATGATTCTATATGTTGTATCTTTATATTCCTTTTAATAAAGAAGTACTTAAATTGGAACGAAGTGAAATTGTATAAGACAAAATTTTTTACCCTCACTGTTATAACTTTAAAAAAGCTTTTAAATTATGGGTGTCCAACCTTTTGACTTACCTAGGCTTCATTGAGTGAAGAGAAATTGCCTTGGACAACATTTAACATATATAATAAAATTAATGTATACAAATAACAAACTTGCAATTATTTTTTTCAAAATCAAAACTATGCTTTTAAGACAGGAAAAATGGAATAATAACCAAGTATTATTATAATTATGCTTCTTTAGGATTTCAATGGAGCTATATGGAAGCTTGATTTAAGTTTCTCGAATGTTGTAAGTTTTACTTCATATTCCCTTTCTCTGCTGTATCCTTCCATTATATGATATATGTGATGAATAAATAAAATTACTTTTACAGTATCACTAGTGACTAGTGTTATTTTAAAGCATATTTAAAATCACTAGTAATTTTAAGCGACCACAATTAGTATTTCATATTTATAAATGGAAAAAAGTAATAGAAGTTAGAAGTACCAAATTTAAAGCTATGCACTATCAAGCTGTTACATTACAATCTGTAATGGGAAGGACAAAAATAAAAGAAAATCAGGGTTCTTTCTGAAGTAACCATATTATAGAATGTATATAAATTCTTAGGGTCCTGTGGGTAGAAAGCTAAGATGTAAATAATAATAGATAATATATTTTACAATTGATGGATATTTTTCTTTAAAAGTTTAGAAGAAATATCAATCTTGCAAAAGCTCCAGTTGCAATAATTATATGCAATATGGAATTGAATAACAATAATAATTTATGAGATATTAAAAGACAGAAAGACATTTTTAAATATACAAACCTATTTCACAGAATATGTTTCTAGGTATATGAAGAAATTAATCAAGCCTACAGCTAGAGTTAAGGTGAAATGAGTAATGTATATATTTTTATTTATTTGTTTGTTTGTTTTATTTATATCCTTTGTTATTTTTATAAATAACTGTAGGCAGGGAACATATCTAATACTCTTTCTTCCTACTGTTTTCCCCAAAACAACAACCCTGTGAGGTGGTTCTGCTGAGAAAGAATGTCAGGCCCAAGATAATAAGTTTTAAAAGACTATATAACTTCAAATACATGCATGTCCACTTGTGCACAATACATGCAATATCCTCCCCCCCCCCCAATACAACAGCTCTAACAGGTGAGTTGGGCTGAGAGAAATGACTCACCCAAAGTCACCCAACTGGCTCCATGCTAGAACTTAGGGTTTCCTGGTTTCTAGTTCAGCATTTTATCTACTATATGAAAACAAGTTAAGATTCTACATTACAATAGATTCAGGATATGGGAAATGTATAATTCTTGAGAAAATCTCATCCTAATTCTTGCAGTGTTTGTATGTAATGAAACTTTGAGGGGAATTACATCCAGACAGTAAACAAACAAACTTTTATACTAATTGCTAAAAATAAAGGTTAAGTTTAGAATAATAGATGTGTTAGGAGACCAAAACGATTGAAAGAGAATACATCAGGGGTGGGTTCTACTTACAGTACCTTTACTACCAGTTCGCAACGGTAGTGCGTGCTTCTGCGCATGTGCAGATCATCAATTATGACATCCAGGCGGGTGGGCGGGGCCTCCTGCCGCTTTTACTACCGGTTCTAAAGAACCGGACAGAACCGGGAGCAACCCACCACTGGAATACATGTACCTTGTTAAATAGTTTTATCAACAGCCCTTTAAAGATCTTTTTAATTATTTCCATTATAGACACGTGATCCAGAATGCCTGTTTACTTTTCATTCTGGAAAGATAGAAGCCGTAAGTGTATCTCCAGTTACATATATCATGGCAACTACTGCTCTTGACCGTAAGTATACCTTCCTCCTTCTAATTTTGGTTTTAGAACATAGAATAATAAGGTTGGAAGCGACCTTGGGGGTCTTCTAGTACAACCCCCCTGCCCAAGCAGGAGACCCTATACCATTTTGGACAAATGGTTTTTGAATCACTTCTTGAAAACCTCCAGTGATGAAACACCCACTACTCCTGGCTGCACTGATTAGTTGTACTCACTATCAGGAAATTTCTCCTTAATTCTAGGTTGGATCTCTCTTTAACAATCTTCCACCCATTACTCATTGTCCTGCCCTGAGATGCCTTGAAGAATAGGTTGATCCCCTCTTCTCTGTGACAGCCCCTCAAATATAGGAAGATTGCTATCATGTCACCCTAGTCCTCCTCTTTGTTAGACTAGACATAGCTAGTTCCCACAACTGTTCATTGTATGATTTAGCCTCCAGACCGCTTACCATCTTTGTTGCTCTTTTCTGCATTCTTTCTGGAATCAACATCTTTTTTATATTATGATGATCAGAACTAGACACAGTATTCTAATTCTGGTCTTACAAAACTGTATATACACTGGCATCAACGCTTAATGTGATCTTGATACTATCCCTGTTGACTTAGTCTAGGACTGCATAGATTCTTTTGGCAGCTGCAGCACATGCTGGCTCATACTTCAGTGGTTGTCTACTGGGACACCTGGATCCTTCTCACAGTCCTAACTGTTGAGCCAGGTATCACCTATTCTATACCTGTGCATTTGTTTTTTCTTGCCTCAGTGTAATCTTACTTTTTTCACAATTGAATTGCATTTTGTTGAATAAGGCCCAGTATTCAAGTCTGTCAAGATCCTTCCATATCTTGAGTCTATCTTCTAAAGTGTTGGCTATTCTCTCCAATCTGGTGTTGTCTGCAAATTTGATTTCTCCTTCTGTACCCTCATCCAAATCATTTACGAAGATGTTGAAGAATATTGGGCCTAAGACAGAACTTTGAGATACCCCACTGGATGCTTCCCTCCAATTAGATGTAGTTCCATAGAGGACTATACAATGAGTGCAGTTGGTCAGCAATTTTTTAATCCATCTGGTGGGAATGCTGTCTGTCCCACATTGTTCTGTTACCAAGAAATTGGCTCTGATCTACTTTGTCAAATCCCTTACTGAAGTCTAATTAAACTATGTCCACAGTGTTTCCTTGATAAAACCAATTTTGTCACTTGTCAATTTAGTCTGTCTTAATTCCTCTTCTTATGGATTTAAAAGTAAATATTAATTACATTAATTAGTTGTGGTGAAGAGGATCATTCACTGATGGTATAATTAATGTGGTATAGATTCCACCTATGCCAATTTTTCCACTTCCTGAATATATAGGATTACAGTTTTCATTATTTCAAATGCAAAAGGTTGAACAGTCTTTGAGTTTTACAATTCCTATGACACAGATTTTTGTAGCTTTCTTTTTGTTCAGGAGAAAATTTTCTGAGTGGATTTGATCCAACGATTCCTTTCTGTGAGGTTCTGGCAAGAACCTACCACCCCTCACCCACCCCCACCCCCCACCCCACTGTCCCAAGAAGCAATAAGATCGCAATTGTGTCTTTTGGAAGGAAATAGAAAAATTCAAATTTACTCAGGTTTTTTGGAACGGCCTCTTTGAGTAAACTGTCTTGACTTTCTAAGTCAAGCTATCACTTGAAATTATTTTGAACAGTTTTAAAAGGGTGAAATTAGGGTATTATAAGAATGTTGATGGAGAAGAAACAGGAAAGAAAATTAATGTATGGCTGTATATTACTAACCACCCCCCCTTCCATCATGTCTGATTGTTGGAGACTGCTTGGACAAGTCCTTACAGTTTTATTAGCAAGAGTGTTCTGCCATTGCCTCCTTTCTAGGGCCAAAGATAGAGACTGGGCCAAGGTCACTGAGTTAGCTTTGTCCCTAAGGTAGGATTGGAAATCACAACCTCTCGTTTCTAGTCTGATGTCTTAATTACTATGCCAAACTGGTTATCATTACTAATTATGTATAAGTACTGCACTTAGTATGTATTACTATTGTATTTTATTATTCTATTATTGTTTTACTCTTAATATATAAACGAACTAGAATTATTTTGGTAGCTGAGGACAGCATATACATGATCTGTCCCCGTCCCCACACACACACACACAGCCAGTCGAGGGTTAAGGAAACACTTTGGAATGCACCCAGTTCTTATCTCCAACTTGGCAGCGATAGACACACCGTCTGCCAAGTTACTTTATTTTCACAAATAGACAGATAAGATACGAACGTTCAAGAAAGTCCAAACAGAAATAATATTCCTCCCAGCAGTTCCGGACGAGGCTTTAGTGACTCCAAGGTTTTGCTTTGTTCGTCACAAAAGATCCTTGACCACCACTCTCTATTATATAGTCTCTGGGGTGTGGTCTCTGGGGTGTGGTCCAGTGACTCAGTTCTAATCCCTAGCACGCCTCCCAAGCTGCTGCAAACGTTTATCACGCCTTCGGAGGCGTGCGTCCAGGAATGATGTGTCATTATCACTTTGACTCGAATCAGCTGTCTCCTCTCCCTCGGCCGGCACTTGAGACAATGCCAGAGGGGAGGGGCCTGGAGAGGGAGGCCTGGCTGACTCCTCTTCCTCATGCTCGGAGCTTTCTTCCTCCGATGGGACAGGCTCAGAGGGCGGGGCCACAACACTATCCCCCACCGCAGGGCCCTTCCCCCGGGTCTGACGGTCGGGATGGGGTCGGGACGGGAACTGTTCGTGGAAAGCCCGCACCAGGTCAGGGGCCTGAACGGCAGACGCGTCCACCCAGGTGAAATCCTCGGGCCCGTACCCCTTCCAGGCGATGAGGTATTGGAAGCGCCCCTTCAGCCAACGGGAGTCCCGGATACTGTCCACCTCGTACGTCGAGGCGTCGTCCTCGTCGGCTGCGGCTGGGGGGGCAGGCGTCGGCGGGCGGCGGAGATGGCTCGCGGGGGCCTCAGGGACCAGGAGGGACCGATGAAAAACAGGGTGGAGCCGCATGGAGCGGGGTAGAGTCAACCGGTAGGCCACCGGATTGATGACCGCCTCGATAGGGAAGGGACCGATAAAGCGTTGGGCCAGTTTCCTCACCGGCCGGTCCGTGGGGAGGTGTTTCGTGGACAACCACACCCGATCTCCTACTTCCAGCGGTGGCGTCGCCCGGCGGGCGCGATCGGCGAACCGTTTATAATCCTCTTTCGCCCGGATCAGCTGCCGCCGCACCAGTTGCTGCACTGCCTGCAGCTCCGAGAGGAAGTCCCGGGTCTCGGGAACAGGGGAGTCCATGATGGTCAACGGGAAAAGCCGTGGATGGTATCCGACGTTGGCATGGAACGGGGTCATCTGGGTGGAGGTGTGTTGGGAGTTATTAAAAGCGAACTCCGCCAGGGGAAGGTACTCGGCCCAGTTGTCCTGCTGCTGGTTGACAAAACAGCGGAGGTACTGCTCCAGTATGCCGATGACCTTCTCCGTGCCCCCGTCAGTCTCCTGATGGTGCGACGATGACAGGCACACCTGCACCTCCAGCGCGGCCATCAGGCTTTTCCAGAAGCGAGCCGTGAACTGGGCCCCGCGGTCCGAAACCACCCGGTCCGGCAGGCCGTGGAGGCGGAAGATATGTTGCAGGAACAGGCGAGCCGTGGTGCGGGCTGAGGGCAGGCCGCGGCACGGGATGAAATGTGCCATCTTCGTGAGCGCATCCACCACCACGAGGACGGTCGTGTACGTAGCGGACAGGGGCAGGTCTGTCAGGAAGTCCATGGAGATGGCTCCCCAAGGTCTCTCCGGTGTCGGTAGCGGCTGGAGGAGTCCGGGAGGGGGGCCGGACGCGGCTTTGGCCTGTCGGCACGTCACACAGGACGTCACGTAGGCGTGCACATCGTGCCGTACCCGAGGCCACCAAAAAGTCCGCGTCACCAGGTTCAAAGTCTTAAAGAAGCCAAAGTGCCCCGCCGCGGGGTTGTCATGACACTGGTTCATGACGAGGGCTCGGAGCGGACTCGTGGGCACGTACAGCCGACCCCGATGTCTGAGCAAGCCCTCCTCCACGGTCCATGGGGACGCGGGGCCGACGTCCACTCTCCGCTGCTGCGACCAGTCGTCCCATCGCTGCGCTTCCAGCACCCGAGCCCGCAGGTCCACCGGTTCCTGGACCGCGGCCAAGGAGTCCGCTGGCAGCACCGTCCGGGGGGGAAGGGAGTCCTTGGGGCAAAAGTATTCCGGCTTACGGGATAGCGCGTCCGCCCTCTGGTTGAGGTTGCTCGGAATGTAGGTGACGTGGAAGTTGAACCGGGCGAAAAACAACGACCACCGGATCTGCCGCTGGTTCAACTTCCGTGCCGTGGTGAGGTGCTCCAGGTTCCGATGGTCCGTCCGCACCTCCACCTGGTGTCGGGCCCCCTCGAGGTGATGTCGCCAAGCCTCGAACGCGGCCTTGATGGCCAGCAACTCCTTTTCCCAGATGGTGTAGTTGCGCTCGGAAGGGTTGAGTTTCCGGGAGTAGTATGCGCAGGGAAAAAGAGTGCCGCCATCCACCGGAGCCTGTAGCAGCACCGCCCCAATCGCCACGTTGGACGCGTCCGTCTCCACCACGAACGGACGGTGTGGATTGGGGTGCCTCAGGACTGGCTCCGTGAGGAAGGCCTGCTTGAGGACCTCGAAGGCCTGCTGCTGCGGGGGCCCCCACTGGAACGGGACCTTCTTCCGAAGGAGCTGGGTCAACGGCAAGGTCAGGGTGGCGAAGCCCGGGATGAAGGTCCGATAGTAGTTGGCGAATCCCAACAGACGCTGGACGTCCTTCACCCGACGCGGGGGTTCCCAACTGCGCAAGGCCTCCACCTTGTGCGGGTCCATCGCGATGCCCTCGGGGGTGATGATGTGCCCGAGGAACTCTATGGAAGTCTGGAAGAAGTAGCATTTCTCCAACTTCGCATAGAGCTGGTGCTCCCGCAGGCGCTGCAGGACCTGGCGGACATGCTGGAGGTGACTTTCCGGGGTCCGGGAATAGATCAAAATGTCATCCAAGTAGATCACCACGAACCGATCCAGCATGTCCCGGAACACATCGTTCATCAAGTGCTGGAAGACCGCGGGGGCGTTGGTCAACCCGAACGGCATGACGGTATACTCGAAGTGTCCGTACCGCGTGCCGAACGCCGTCTTCCACTCGTCCCCCTCTCTCACGCGCACCAGGTTGTAAGCCCCTCGGAGATCGAGCTTAGTGAAGATCGAGGCCTCCCGCAACCTCTCCATCAGCTCCGGGATCAGCGGCAGGGGGTAGCGATTTCGCACTGTGATGGCGTTCAAGCGCCGGTAGTCGCAACACAGGCGCAAGTCCCCCGTCTTCTTTTTAACGAAGAGGACCGGGGCCGAGAGCGGGGAGGTCGAAGGCCGGATGAACCCACGGGCCAGGTTCTTTTCCAGAAAGTCCCGTAAGGCGGCCAGCTCGGGCTCCGACATGGAGTACAGGCGTCCCGAGGGCAGGGGCGCGTTGGGCATTAGGTCCACTGCACAGTCGTAGGGTCGGTGCGGGGGCAAGCGGTCCGCCTCCTTCTCGCTGAACACGTCGGCGAAGGGCGTCAGCTCCGGAGGCAAGGAGACGTTTGGGGCAGAGACGTCCTGGCCGGCGCAGGTGTGGCGAAGGTGGTCGACACACTGCAGGCTCGGGAACGAGATGGCGTTTCTCGACCACGCCACCTGAGGGTCATGCGCCCGAAGCCAGGCCATCCCCAGGACCAAGGGAAAGTGCAGATCCGCCGTTACGTAAAACTGGATCGCCTCCTCGTGGTTTCCAATGGCGAGGCGCAAGGGCTGGGTAGCGGTTTTGATGGGTCCCGCCACGAGTTCCCGCCCATCTATAGTTTCAACCCTCAACGGAGGGTCCACTGGAACCAAGGGGACTTTGTAATGGGCCACAAAGGCCTGGTCCATAAAGTTCGCGGTGGCCCCCGAGTCCACCAGCGCGTGCGCCTGGAGCCCCTCCGACCGGTTAGCCAACAACACCCGGGTGTTCAAAATCAGGTGCCGAGGGGGCTCACAGTCCACAGCCGCCGACTCCGGCGGGGCATGGTCACGTGCCTGACCCAGAGTTTCCCCTAGGCCAGGCCTGGCCCGTTTCCCGGCAGGTCACGCCGAGACTCCGGAACAGGCTTGAGCGGTCCACTCCGCTTCCGGGGACACGAGGCGGCAAAATGTCCCGCCTCGCTGCAATAGAGGCACAACCCCCCTTGACGTCTCCGCATCCGCTCCTGGGCCGTCAGTTGAGGTCTGGCTGCTCCGAGCTCCATAGGCTCCTCAGCCGTCGCCACAAAACGCTGTGCGGTCCGGAGCGCTGTCGGTGCGAAACGCGGGGGTGCCGACGCTGTCGATGGTTCCGGAAGAGCCCGACGGGGCCGTCGCCGTTGCAAGCGGGCGTCGATGCGCAGGCATTGTGTCACCAGCGCGTCGAGGGTCGGTGGCGCCTCCACACGAACCAGCTCGTCCTGCATCTCGTCAGAAAGGCCATCCTGGAAAGCGTCCATCAGCGCCACCTCATTCCAAGCCGAATCCTGGCCTAGCAGTCGGAACTCTGCAATATAGTCCTGCAGGGGGCGCTTGCCTTGGCGGAGGTCCTTGATGCGCCTCGCTGCCGTCTTCACCCGGAGGGGGTCCTCAAACATGGTGCGCAGGTGTTGTAAAAAGCCCTGAAAGTCCAGGAGCAAGGGGCTATCTTGCAACAACAGGGGCGTGGCCCATCGGGCGGCAGTGCCCGAGAGGGAGCTGATAACAAATGCCACCCGAGCCCGGTCATCCGGAAAATCCTCCGGCCTCATTGCCATAAACAGTTGGCATTGTCCCAAGAAGGCCGGAAACATCTCCTGCTGCCCAGAAAACCTATCTGGCACATTCACTGGGCATCTCGGACGGGGAGGGGGAGGAGGTGGAGCTGCAGGAGCATTTCCCAAAGCAAGTTGGGCAGTTAGCTGTGCTACTTGCTGTTGCAGAAGCTGATTGGCCTCCAGCATCTGCTGTATCTGCTGCTGCAGCTGTTGGTCCATCGTGGGTTAACGATGGAGTATGGGGTGACGAACAAGATGATCTGTCCCCGTCCCCACACACACACACACAGCCAGTCGAGGGTTAAGGAAACACTTTGGAATGCACCCAGTTCTTATCTCCAACTTGGCAGCGATAGACACACCGTCTGCCAAGTTACTTTATTTTCACAAATAGACAGATAAGATACGAACGTTCAAGAAAGTCCAAACAGAAATAATATTCCTCCCAGCAGTTCCGGACGAGGCTTTAGTGACTCCAAGGTTTTGCTTTGTTCGTCACAAAAGATCCTTGACCACCACTCTCTATTATATAGTCTCTGGGGTGTGGTCTCTGGGGTGTGGTCCAGTGACTCAGTTCTAATCCCTAGCACGCCTCCCAAGCTGCTGCAAACGTTTATCACGCCTTCGGAGGCGTGCGTCCAGGAATGATGTGTCATTATCACTTTGACTCGAATCAGCTGTCTCCTCTCCCTCGGCCGGCACTTGAGACAATGCCAGAGGGGAGGGGCCTGGAGAGGGAGGCCTGGCTGACTCCTCTTCCTCATGCTCGGAGCTTTCTTCCTCCGATGGGACAGGCTCAGAGGGCGGGGCCACAACAATACAGTAGATTTACTGTATATATAGATAATAAGTAATTCAGACTTCATTGAGATCTTTCTTTTCTCTTTTCTTGTTCTGTCAACTATCTAACACAGGTTCAGTGCGTATTTATGATTACATTGGCAAGGTTCAGTTGGCTGATATGAAATTTAAACAGGGAGGAACAGCACTTACCTGGGCTCCAACAGTGGTAAGTACACACAGAAAAAAAGAATACATGAATTAAATCTGGTTGGTGTAAATTGTCAAATATCAATTATTTATAAGAATGGGGCTGAATAAAATTAGGAAGTGACTGCTTGTTTTTTCTCCAAATCATGTTCTCATTATCTGGATCTAGGAACTATTGGTGCTTTGATTTTGGAGAAATGTATAGATTTTCGGAAGATGTGAGAGTGAGTATGTTTATTAGGAAACACTTGGAGTTTTTCCTAAAAATAGAAAAAAAACTGATAATTTATGGATTTCATGATTAAAAAAGGAAAAATGTTAGAAGAAGGGAAATGAAGAGAAAGGATAGATGACAAATTTACTTGTAACTTTGTTGTAAAGAAAGTTGGAAATCCTTCCGGACAATGGAGGAATGGATCTCAAATCTGACAAAAACATTGCCGAATGCCATCCTTGTGTGCCTTTCAGAATGCTGATATTTGTTAGCCTTTGCTAGCCATGTACTGTATTCAGGAGGGGAAAATGCTAGTGAATCCCAGCATTCTGAGCCTTTCAAAAGACTAGTTTTTGCTAGTATTCGGAGTCATTCAGAATGGTAGCATTTTCTAGTATTTTAGTGAATGCCATGATTCCACCCCTCCAGATGGGAAAATGCTACTGAATTACAGCATTCTGAGTCTTTCCAAATGCTAGTGTTCTGGCAAACACCATCATTTCCATTCCTCCATAGAGGAAAATGCTAGCAAATGCCAGTATTCTGAGCCTTCTAGAACAATGTTGTTCATTAGTGTTTTTGCCACAATTAAAATTTGTTCCTCCAGCATGCAATACAATTGTTCTCTGGTGTTGGGAGAAGAGGGCCTGGCCTTCTGTGTCTGGTTGGAGCCCAAGCCCTTTCCTCAACCCACCATCACAAAGGCCTGGGCCCTCTCTCTGCCACTCAGCTACCTGCACAGTTACTTGAGAACCATAACTGGGAGAGATGGGATTGCAGTCACTGAGCGAAGTGGTCACTTGGCGGCTTGCTGAATGACTACTTCACTCGACGACCAAGATTCCAGGCCCAATTATAATCAGAAGTGCAGGACTACCTGTATATAAAGACTTGAAAGAGAATATATTTTTGAAAAGAAAAAAGGATAGTGTTTGAAGAAGCAAAAGTGAAGACCAATGTAGAAGCATCATAGCTGGGACATGCAGTATTTATTTATTTATTTATTGGTTTGATTTATATGCCGCCCTTTTCCGGAGACTCAGGGCGGCTTACAATGCGTTAAGCAATAGCCTTCTTACTTTTTGTATATACCTGCTTAGTAGGGCTTTCGCGCCCCGCCCCCCCAAGCAGTGTTCTTTTTTATACAAAGTCAGCTTATTGCCCCCACAAACCGGGTCCTCATTTTAGCTACCTCAAAAGGATGGAAGGCTGAGTCAACTTTGAGTCTGGTGAGATTTGAACTTGCAGTAATTGCAGGCAGCTGGCAGCTAAGTACTACTTTAACAGCACTTAGTCCACTGCGCCACCAAGGCTCCTATTGTCAGTATTGTTGTATGTCTGTATAACAACCTAAGTAAAACCTTCATATCTTAGCAAAGAATAGTACCCATAACAGTGCTTAAAGGAGAAAAGTTGAAGAGAAACAGGGAAACAGGAAAAAGTTTAAACAAACTTAAATAGTTGAAATGAGACTACAAGTAGGAAAAAAATGACAATGAGAGCAATTTGATAATAGAACCAATTATCCAGAGAAGGAGTGAATCTCCTCTCAATGTATTTCAAACAGAAGTTAGACAGTCATTTGAATGGTTTGAGTAGTTTGATTTGTATCTCTGCAGAGTACAGTTTGTATTCCACATTATATTTCAATATAATACTACCTTTCGAAAATAAAATGTCAATCACAATTTTGCAAAATTGTTCTTTATTCATATCAACTACTTTATGTATCATAAATTTTCACAGATTTAGGAGATGTTTTCTCAAAGTACCTTATATTAATGCAAACATATTTTTTTTGTCTAAGGTGAATCCCAAAGGAGGTATATTTGCTGTAGGTTTCCAGGATGGCATTGTTCGCATAATTGAACTTTATAATCCCAAAGGACTGCCTGTCATTGCTGGACGGGAAAATGTAGGAGATGCAGCCTTGCGTCTGAAACAAGCTTTTAAACCTCATGTGTCTGTAGTTACAGCTTTGGCCTATGAACGTAATGGGGAAATGCTAGCCACAGGGGTATGTATTGACTTTTCTGTGAATACTTGTTAATAAGCCACATGAGAAAACATGCAGGGAAAAATAGGACTTGGTATTTTTGCTTTATGATCAAGTTCTAAAGTAGGTTCTGAAGCTTTAGACCTAAGCTATGTTGATTTTGTAATGGACTCCAGGTGATTACAAAGTTTGACCTGAAATGAATTTGAAGGAAGTAATGAGTTCATATGAATTACTTTGCAGTTTGCTAAGATAATGGAGGCACTTTTCTGATGACCCTCTGTTGCAAAGAAAATTGACTAATGATTGGTCTTGGACATACACAAAATATGCAATGCATGATTTTACTAATAATCAAGTTTTTCTATTTCAGAGCAAAGATAAAACTGTTTTCTTCTTTACTGTTGAAGATAAATATGATCCTGTTGGATTCATTAGTGTTCCAGGACCAGTACAGGCATTGCAATGGTCACCCCATTCTCATGTGAGTAGCTAATTTGCTTTTATTGTATATGAACCTCATGTTTGTTAATTTTGCTATGTACAATTATCTAGTGTTGTAAGAGTTAAGTTATATTATTTAAATAAATAAATATATATATATATATTTAAATATTGATCTAAATATATTCTAACTTGATGAACATTTTAATATAGTAAAGATTATAATTTTTGGACCAATGTGCATTTATTTCCATGTATTTTTATATTTCATCTCTCGTCTTCCCATTTACTTAACTGGAAGAGATTTGTTTTGTTTTTATTTCACTATCATAGTAATATTAAAAAAGACTACATTTGGAAACTGCATCTCTGAAGATACAGAAACAGACATAACTAAAAGTTGTTATTTCAGATCCAAGAAATAGGAAAACATGAATTTGAAGTATCTATATGTTCTAATAATTGTTCTGGAGTCATATACCAAAAGTACATCAGTGTATAAAAATTTTCCACAAAAATTGGTTTTGAGAGGCAGCAGGGTGTAGTAGTCAAGATGCTGGTCTAGGAGTTAGGAAATCCAGTTTCTTTCTTAGGCACAGTAGCCAACTGGGTGACCTTAGGCCGGTCACTCTTTTCAGCCCAAATCAGTATCAGGCTTTACAGCAAGCCTACTAAAAAGCAAACTATTGTTGCATTATGCATTTATAGCTTTGCTCCAAAAATTAGATAAACACAGTACAAAAACAAGTGGAACCTGCAGTTATATAATGGCATGTTTTCTTCATTATAATAAAGCCTATTTTTGTCCTATTTTTCAAAATCTATTCTATATATATATATATGTATGTATGTATGTATGTATGTATGTAAGTATGTATATATATATATATATATGCGCCTGCTAGTTTTGTTTCATGTTCTGATCTACAGCCAGAGAACAAGCTCCTTATCCTCTGTCAGAATGGCATTGTTGTTCAGGTTCCTGCCCCAGACCCTATGGCCTACGATGCAGTAACTACCTATAGGATCAAAGATCTACCTGCAGAATATTTTCGTTTCTGGAGCATCAAATCTCGGATATTGGTAAAATATTGTTCTAACACTGTGGAAAATCTTCCATGATAATCTGCTTGGGAAACATTCTGTTTGCCTTCCAGACAGTGGCACCCCAGGTCATAGGGATACATTATATCCCACCAATGCAAAGATTTGCATTTTAGAATGATTCAGAGCGAGGGATGCATTGGCACCCTATAAGCTTTGGCACACCCTAGGGCAGTGTCTACTTAGCCTCAGCCTAAAGCCAGCCTTGCTTCCAGAACATCCTGGAGGTGATTTATGTAGTAAAAATGTAGTGTCAAGACATAACGTTTTCAATTTTGGCTAATAGATTGTGAACTTATTTTTAGAAATTTTAACAGATTAACAGTAGGAGTAGGAGTTAATCATTCTAAATACTTGTTTTTTGTCGTATATGTAATTTAAGATCCAAATATTGTATTTTACATGAAAACAGGATCATTCTGACGAAAAATATTTTATATTTTTTAAAAAAAGAAAAATCTTTGAGTAGCATCTTCTGTTAGTGAAGTTCACTGTTATGTCTTGTGGAACCATATTAAGTAGTATGTTTTTCATTCCTTCAAGAGCCTAATCTTACACTGAATTTCATTGGTTCTATAAAGAGAGAAGAGGAAATTAAACGCAGAGAAAAAATTAAAGAACAGAAGGAGAAAGAAAAGCAGCAATGGATCAAACATCAGCTGGATCAGGGGAAAACACTAGAAGAAATAGAAATGCCCGAAGAAGTGCCTGTCGAAGAGGAACCACTTCCAGAAATCTACATCCCAGAAACTCCAAGTCCCATCCTTTGTGGGTTTTACTCTGATCCAGGGAGATTCTGGTTATCAATGGTAAGTGTTATTCATTTAAATTATTCATTTAAATTATAGTTATTAAATGTATTTTATTTCTCCTTTTGTGGAAGGGCATACTTTATAAATTAAATAATTTCAAATCTTGGAACTCAGATATTTTTCTTAAGTAAACCCAAATGTCTTTAAATAGCACATAAAGTTTTAAATTCTTTAGACCTCTTCAATAGGCTTAGATGTAAATTTGAAAAGGGTGAAAGTTTCGGCTTGATGCTGAAATCAGTAATTTTGTCTAGATATCAACTATGTGGGATGAGACATTTACGTTAGTCTTGTTATGATCTGATGTGAGTTAGCTTGCACCCTGTGGTATACCTTGGAAAGTGCAAAAGCATGAAACCAACGGGCTAGCAGTCTTAGGAAGCCAAACTACTACTCTGTCTTAACATTATAATCTCCTGGCTAATGTAACATCGCCATATGGACTATTGTAACGCTCTCTACATGGGGTTCCCCTTGAGGTGCACTCAGAGGCTCCAACTGGCTCAGAGTGCGGCCACGCGGGTGGTTATGGGAGCGACGTGGAGTTCCAATGTAACACCTCTCCTGCGCGAGCTGCACTGGCTCCCGGTGGTCTTCCGATGCAGTTCAAGGTTATGGTTATCACCTTTAAAGCGCTGCATGGCTTAGGACCTGGTTATCTACGGGACCGCCTGCTACCACCAATAGCCTCCCACCGGCCAGTACGCTCCCATAGAGAGGGGTTCCTCCAGGTGCCGTCGGCTAAACAATGTCGACTGGCAGCCCCCAGGGGGAGAGCCTTCTTTGTGGGGGCACCTACGATCTGGAACGAGCTCTCCCCGGAGATACGGAGGATCCCGGATCTGCGCACCTTCCGTCGCGCGCTTAAGACTTTTTTATTTCATCAAGCTGGCCAGGCCTAAATCTTCTCCCCTTTTTAAATGTAAATTTTAATTTGTTTTTAAATTATGGGGTATTTTAAATTTGTCTCAGCCAAATTATTTAATTCATTTTTATTCTGTTTTAAACTTTTGTATTTATGTGTTTTATATTGTGGCTGTTCACTGCCCTGAGTCCTTTGGGAGGAGGGCGGTATAGAAATTTAATAAAATAAAAAGAAAATAAATAAAATATGCTAAAATAAATAAATAAGGTGCTATGATTGCTTCAGGCTGCGCTCAGAACTAAGCTTAAAATTGCAGGGATGAAAAAACAATGCTTCGAGATAGATGCCCTGCTCAGCAATTATCAAACTATAAAAAGCAACTGTTCCTAAATCTGTATCCTTAAACAACGTACAAATTCCTAGGTGCAGTAAAAAAAGAGTTTTTTCCTCTGCTTTATAAGCTCCTTAAGTAGCTTTGGAAAACTCATTTAACTCCATTGCATTCCAGATTTATTGGCAGTTTTTAATGTAGGGAAAGGATTAAATCATCTTTAGTTTTCTTAGCACACCATTCCCATTGCTGATTCAACATTGCATTGTTCCACACAACCCCCAATACAGGATTAATATTTAAATGGAAAAATGCAAAAGGAAAAACCATTAAGTGTGAACATATGTTTCAGATATATAAGAGTTGCCCATGCTGCTGAGCCAGCTTGCTTTTGGTTTTAACAGAGCTGAAAAGTTTGTTTAAAAAAAAAAACAGAGAAGAAAGAAAAGAAAAACTCCACAGCCTTCTTTGCACCTCCAAAGAAAGAGTATTTGTGTATTAATTAGATGGTATGAAATGTTACCTTTAATGGAGCCCTTTTGTGAAAAAGCAGAGGACTGGATTCAACTGTAGTAGGTTTATTCACAATTGGGTGTAGAATGAATGCATGAATATGAAATGATTATAATACTTTCACAGAACTGTTCCAATAACTTCTTGCAACATTGTCTTTTTTCCCAGGGAGAATATGACACAGGATTTTTGTATCACTGTGCATTTTCCTCTGACCAGCAAAAAGATCCTGAGACTCGACAGGATGAACCCTTTGATGTTATCCCTATTGAAGATGCAGAGGACAATCCCATTCACCGCATCACGTTTTGGTAACAAAGCTTTTTCAGCCTGTAAAACAAGAAAGAATTTTATGGCCGATATTTAAAAAAAATATTTTTTGTTTATTTTCAGCATGTATATATTCATTAAAATGTACTGCTAAATAATGTAAAAATACAATGGAAGATTCATTATGATAAAAACAAAACCATTTTATTTTGGGGTGAATATTATGGAAGTTTTTGATAGTGTTTGATTGGGTAGTATTCTTTTTCCTTATTCTCAAATGTATTTAAATTTATTTAGCAAAATATAAGTTATTTTGAAATCACAAATTATTTTCCCAGTTCTGCTTCTTTCAGCAAGCATATAGAAGGGCAAAATATACTGTTTCCCTTTTCATACTGTATCCAAATCCAAGCCTCTTGGTCACATATGATTCAAATCAGGGGTGGGTTCTACTTACCTTTACTACCGGTTCGCAACGGGACATGCGCAGAAGTGTTCTGATGTCATTGGGGTCGATGGGCGGAGCCTCCCACTGGTTTTACTACCGGTTCTATAGAACTGGTGCAAACCGGGGGGCAACCCACCACTGATTCAAATTCATATTTTCTATTAAAATGATATGAAAAATATGAAAACTGGCTTCTAGTTTTTTGAAAACTAAGGCAAATTTAGGTCCTACACCCCAGTGTATCTCCTCTCATTCTCACGATGCTGTACTAACATGGAGATGGTCTCATATCTCATCCACCTCCCCAAGATATAATTTTTCTGCACATAGAGGTCTGTCTGTGGAATACAAAGTACATGCAGTGAAGTTCAGAATGGTCCTTTAATTCATGAGAGGGCTTAAGGGGATGGTGTGTTTTTGTATGCAAATAGACATAAGAGAGGTAAAGTGAACGAGTCCTCAAAGGAAAGCAGTAATGAGACAGTAGAAACCATATTGTTTTTTATAAGCAGTGGATTACTTGCAGGGTCACAGATTTTAAGTCTCTTTTTGGCCCACTATTGGTACCAGGAGAGACAAAAGTAGTGAGTATAATAGTGACTTTGTATACTTGATATCAAATTGAATATGGAATTTAAGAGTTTTGAAGATGCAGAAACTTCCTACTTGTTCATACATTATTCAAGTGACATCCCCAAATGTGCAAGGAGTAGAATATGGCAATCTGCTGCCTGGCAGAGAAATAATATTGTTATAGTTTCTGTCTCTTATCAAGAGCTGCAATGAAGTTCTCTGCCAGTTTTATCATCATAGGATATTTCTTTTCTCATCTGCTGTGGATAATAAGGAATATTGTCTTGATGGAAATACGTGAGAATTGTTACCTAGGCAAAGGGGGGTTAAATATTTTTTAAGCCCTGAGAAACATTTGGAGGTGGCTTAGCTGGACACTTTTTTGATTCACTAAGTATCACAAGGTTGTGTAGAGGGGGTAGGAGGCACAGCTCAGTTAGACATGCAAGATTCTGTTATTATACCCAATCTAAACAAAGTAGTTTTAGAACTCCTGTAGTTTTTTTTTTCTGGACTAGTCTCCCTAGTGGGACTGACTTATGTCTTCTGTTTTATCCCCAACATAAACAGATTTAGATATCAGCAGAGTATATGAAGAAAAACCATTATATTCATGTGTTAATTATTTTTTCAGCTCCACAGGTTTACTAATGTTTTGTGGGATGCAGAATGGAGTAGTGAGGATTTATCCCCTGCACAGCAAAGAACTCTGTGTGGACAACATAGCTGGATATTGGTCATTTAGTTTGCATGATAATGACTATGGGCAAATTCAAGGGATATACTCAAGTTTTGATGATCGATTTCTAGTAACTTGTGGAGCAGATGGCAACATCTTTGCATATGACATTCTTTCTGCTGAGGAAGTTAAGAAAGTCCTGAAGACTAAAGTGCCCTCTCCAAGAGTAAGTAACAATCAGGAATGCATTACTCTGTACGTTTCCCCTATCATTGAAGTACTTGTTGACTGGGAAATATTCACAGTTTTCTCCATAATCTAGATAGATAGAGAGGATGGGGATCAGTGGTGGGTTTCTGCCAATTAGCCCTGGTTTGGGCGAACCAGTAGCGGCGGGACGCTCTGCCCACCCGCCCAGATGTCATCACAGACGCTCTGCGCATGGACAGAAGATTCTGTGCATGCACAGAAGCGCCATGCACGAGCGAAGTGAGTGCACACACACATGTGCTCACAGTTCCGAACAGGTAACGAAGGTAAGTGAAGCCCACTACTGGTGGGGATGAAGGGAAGATAGGCAGACACACAAGTACATAAACATATACACCTGTACACACAGGTAATCCTTGATTTACCACTATAGCAGAGTCTGGAATTCCAGTTGTAAATCATAAATCAAAGCCCATGTGACCAAACTTGATTTTATAACCATTTTTATGGTGGTCATAAATCAAGTCACCACAGTTGTGAAGTGAATTCTAAGGTTGTTAAATGAATCAAGCATATCCAAAGGGCGGTTTTTGCTGTTTTCCGCTGCAAAACAACAAAACCTTCAAATTGTAGTCATATGACAATAGAATGCTGCAAACAGTCGCAAAGTGAACCACTTGCCAATTTCCTGAAATGCAATCATGTGACTGCAGGAGGGGATTGGCAGTTGTAACTTCAAAGATAGTTCATAAGCAACTTTTTTGAAGTTCATCATAGAAAAACAATCATTAAACTACCCCGTCACAGGTCAAGGACTACCTATATATACAGTATATTAGCTTGCTTTGAAAGTGGGAAGAGAATATTATTATAAAAAAAAATGCTATAATTTATAAAACATTGTGAGAACTTATCTGGAATTCCATTTGAGCTTTAGTTGAATCCATGCCACTTATAGAAAGAGCACTGATTATTTAATTTCATTTTTCTGCAGAGTGGATTAGACAAAGAGAAAGCAGCAGATGATATTGAGGATATTTATGCCTATAGGTAAGGTTGCTAAAAGTGAAACATTAAGCTTTGTTGTTGGATACCTAGCTTTTTTTATGATTACTTTTATTTTTAATCAATCCCTTGAAAACAAATACATTTCCAAAATGAATTTGACTTTAATAAAGTCAGTTTAGTGGCACTTGCGACTCCTATCTGGAGTTTCTATGTTTCTCTGAAGCATTACACTTTCCTTTGCAATTTTCTCTAGAAAATAAAGATAACATTTAGTGATCTCAGTAGCTCTTTATCTATAATTTTGAATATTTGCATTTTAATATTAAAATGTGAGAATTTTTAAAGATTTTACCTTGTTAAAAACGTAAGTGTGGATCTATCGCCAAGGATGGAAGGGGAAATGCGAATTTTTTTTGGCCACATACCTATACACTATATGTCCAGGAATTAACATTATAAAACTTCTACTTTTATATTTTGACCATTTAATTACCAGAAATACATTTATTTACCAGGTTAAGAGAATCCTATTTCTCTCAAATGTCAGGTTTCTGGGCAGATGCCAAATAAAATGCATCCCCAGGAGACTACCCACCAAGCCACTAACCCTAGAACAAGGATATGGAACCTTGGCCCTTTTATGATTTGTGGACTTTAACTCCCTGACTTCCTGAGCCAGCCATGTTCACAAGTCCCAAGTCATAAAAGGGCCAAGGTTCCCCACCTCTGCCATAGAAGGAAGGGCCAAAGCATGAAGATTCTGAATGCTAGTTGGAGACTTCTTGCCTTCCATTCTTTGGGCTCTGTGGTCTTCTACATTCACATTTAATTATGAGGGTTCTCCATGCTTGTGAGTTGGTTTCTAAACATTTCTTTACCAGGCTAAGTAACATCTTCTGCAGAATTTAGGGGATGTCAGTGTCAGTGTTCTTCTTATAAGGGCTCTGTATGGTCAGTAGATCTTGTGATGGGGAAGTCACATCAGGTAAGGGTCATTTGGAAGTGAAATGTTGGTTGTGGGAGGTAGCATGGGTTGGTTGAGGGTCGGTGCTGTCGCTGGTTGATTGTGCAGTTGATTTGAATTCTAAGGGTTTGTAGGCTGGTTGTAGGTCAATGTGTCTGTTGATGGAATTGCTTATGGAGTGCCAGGCTTCAATAAACTTATGTGTATGGTAGGTGGTAGCATGGCCAATAATTCTTGTATTGCTCCAATCAGATTGGTGCTGTTCAGTGTCAGTGTGGGTAGAGATTAGGGATTTGGGATCATAGCAATTGTCTGCCAGCTGATGTTCATGGATTCTTGTTTTCAGTTGACAGAATGTTTGTCCCACCTCCACCCTCATCTTCTACCTGAGCTGCAGATATTCATCACTATAGCAAACATTTAATTATGTTAACCAAATTCATGTGTTAATGCCCAGCTTGATCAATACTATATAAAAACATATTTTGTTTCTACAATATATTAAATAAATAAATCTCTGTCTAAAAGAGATCTCCACTCAATATAATTATAGACTCCCTTCCATCTAATGAAACATGTTGCTTTTCTTTAGTCAAGCTTCATAATTTCACTGTATATTGGTTCCTGGAAAGATTAATTGTTCTGTCTCCTTTTCATGTTTTTTTCACATTTCTAGTATTGAGAATGCCAAGCAAAAAAAAGAATATGATCAAATAATGAGAACTGCAGAATATAAGAAACTTTTGAAGAGACAAGAACTGATTTTATTGAGGCAGGAGTTTCAGGAATTGCTCCGGATCAATAGCGAATTGCCCAAACATATGCAGCTCCTTAGAGAAGTATGTATGTTGATTTCTTTTCCTCATGGGGAATAGGGATTAATGTAGGGTTATACCTTGAGTTTTACGATGAGTTAGTGTTTATTTTTTATTGTTGGGTTCCACTCTATTCTAACTGCTTAAATTGTTTTTTAGTATACATAAAAAAACCAACCTTAATATTGTTGGATAAAGTTGTTCTGTCTTATTCCATACCCAGATATAACCGGTATACAGCTTGGGTATTTTAAACTTAGCCCTTGCTCAAAGGCAACTGTAGTGACAAGGACTTTTGCACAAATTTTTATTGGACACCAGTTGGATCCATTTCTAGAACAGAAGTCCTGCTCATTTGTCACTTCCCATCTGAATTATTACAATTTGTTCAACATGGGGTAGCCCTTAAAGACACTCAGAAACTGCAACTGATCCAGAATGTTGTGGCATGGATATCTTAGTGCTGGGGTGAAATCCAGCAGATTCTGACAGGTTCTGGAGAACCGGTAGCAGAAATTTTGAGTAGTTCGGAGAACCAGCAAATACCACCTCTGGCTGGCCCCAGAGTGTGGTGGGAATGGAGATTTTGCAATATGTTTCTTCCAGGAGTGGGGAGGGAATGGGGATTTTGCAGTATCCTTCCCCTGGAATGGGGTGGGAATGGAGATTTTGCAGTATCCTTCCCCTGCCACGCCCATCAAGCCACGCCTATCAAGCCACACCATGCCCACCAAGCCATGCCCACAGAACCGGTAGTAAAAAAAAATTGAATTTCACCACTGCTTAGTGCACTATGTAACATTAATGGGAGAATTTCATTGACTTCCAGTAGATATCCAAAATGCTGGTTATCATATACAAAGACCTTCATAGCAAAGGGGCAGACTTTTCTCTAACTGCTTCTCTCAGTGGATCTGGCAGGGTGAGCGTACTTCCTTTAATTAAAGAATGCTATCAGATGGGATGTAGGAAAGTATGTTTTCTCTGTTACTATACCTCTCCTGCGGAACAGAATTCCTGAAATTCAGATGGCTCCAACCCTGCTGGACTTTCCAAAAGTGTTAAAAATGTGGATTTTCTTCCAGGACACTAGGCCAGGAAGTTAAGGGAACCTGTTTATTTGTGGGTTTGATATGGATAAGTGTGTGGTCTCAGACATGATTTCTTTTGCTGTTCAATTTGTTATTCATTATCCAGAATCTTCTTAGATGATACGTCTTTTAACCGTACTTGCAGAGTAAAATATACATTATGAATTTTGAAAGATAACAATAGGAAAATAATGGGAGATACTAGGCTAGTTTGGAAATGCGAGCATTTAGTGAGATACTTGTAAAGTAGATTTAGTAGGTATAATTTGATTAAAGCAAAAGATGAAATATAGTAGCCAGTGAATAAGTATCTTTGCCAAACAAACCTAAACCCTATAATAGAACATCTAGAACTTCTCAAGACACCAAAAAATGCAAAGAACACAACAATATGTTTGAAAAACTGCTGTTCACTTACTATATATTAATGAACCATTTGTGTGAGCCTTTGAACTACAAAGCAGTCTTCCCTAGCATGGGTCTTTCAATGCTGTGGATCACAACGCCCATCTTCCATTACTATTGACCTTGCTAGTTGACAAGAAAACGATATAAATACCAAATTGAGGAAGATATATCTAAAGCAAAGCCTGATAAAGATATATTAATACATTTAAGGGTTTAAGATGGCAAAGAGTCTAATTTTTAATTTAAGATCTATCAAAAATTTTTAAAAATGTAAAAGGATGACATACTTGATAGACCCAGCTGAAGAAAAAGGGTACTGATTTACAGTGGATGAACACAGTACAGAATATAAATGGAAGTTTGAAATGTAGGAGCATCTTCACAGGGTGTGAAGTCCATATTCTGGAATAGAGGATTTCTTTCTCTGATATTGCAATATATAAAGTAGCCCAAACCTTGTATTCTGGGTATGTATGCACAGTAAAGCAAAAAAAAAAAAAAAAAAAAAATTCCAGATGCATTTATTTATTTACATTTCTTATACTTGCCCACTCTGGTAACAGGTTAGCTTACAAAATCCAAGGACAATTAAAACAGTGCATGCTTTTCACCAAATAAAGTAGAATGTGGCAGACAAATATGATTTTATCTTTTACAATATATAGCAATTTGAAATGGACAAGAGAATTCGTGCAGAAATGGACAGAAAGACTGCAAAAAATATTAGGCAAGTAATGAGAGAACTGGCCTGGGAACAGGAAAAACATCAAATTGGGTTGCGAAAAGTACAGGAACGGTAAGGACCATTTTATTTTCTTTTTTTGAGATGCTTTTATTTCCTAAGATTTTTCTGCTAAGGAAAAAGAAGGGAGCACCATGAATACTGCTTTGTACAAAAGATGGGATATAAACCTTAATGATAACAACTTTAAATAAATAAATAAAGTCCATCTTTTTCCAGTTTTGAAAGGCTTTGAAGGATACGCTCCAAACAGTATAAGATGTTTTTGTTTTATTATTTGCTTTCTGTTATTCTGTAATTTGTAATTTGTATTGATACTTAAGCTGTATTAGCAGCCAAGAATTGATGAACAGCCATATAAATAAAATAAGTAATAAATGAAATCCTAATAAAAATTAAATTAAATTTATATTTACTTAAATATAGTCAATATGATTACTGTTCATTTGAGTGTTTAATAATGATAAATTTTGTCACATCAACACTGTAATAATTTGATAATACTGGAATTGGAGATTTCTGGATATTGCAACCTGAGCTTTTAGAAAACACATATCGTATTTTTCAAAGTATAAGACGCACTTCCCTCCCCCCCAAAAGAGGGTGAAAATTTGGGTGCGTCTTATACACTGAATGTAACCCCGCCCGCCCGCTGGCCCCCACCCTTTGGCCTCTGCCTCCCAGCAATTTGCCTCCTTGCAGCAAACATCCCGTTTCAGCTTCAGCACAACCTGATTAGCACAAGCAGCTAATTATTGGTTGGATAGGCCTCCCAACCGTCAGCTGTTTCAGGCTGCAGGGATTGCCATTGCCTATTGCCACGTGCCCGATTTGCTGCAAGGAGGCAAATTGCTGGGAGGCAGAGGCAGATTTTTTTTTCTTGTTTTCCTCCCCCAAAAAGGTAGGTGAGTCTTATAGTTTTCAGAGACTTATACTCTGAAAAATACGGTAACTCTGGATCCTCTGGGTATGTATGTTTGTCACTTAGTCTATTGTTAAATTAATCGATTGTTAAACTAAGACTGCTTAAATATGTAAGAAGCACAAAACAAGATTGCTATCTTTGCTGTGGTCCTAACAGATACCGGGGCAATTTGGAGTATGACACCATTTTGGTCTGTGCCATGAGAAGTACTCACCGAATCTCCACATACAGACTATTGGCAATCTCAGAGAGTTTATACAGAGCCAGAAAACAAATTCACCCAGGGAAAAAGAGAATAAGCAAATATGAACGGAAAGGAAAAGAAGGAGAACAAAGAAAAGAGAGCCAAAGAGATATTAGTAAGGATTTACAAAAGTGTGACAGAAATACTGCAATCATAATGAACGCAATGCCTACCTTGCATTCGTTTTCATGGTTCTGTATCAGCAAACGTTTCGTCAGATGGTATCTTTGCTCTGCCCTGCAACTTTTCTCTAACATTTCTTAGAATGTAGTTTTCCATGTAGGAGTATTAACTACACATCCCAACATTTAGTATTTGTTCAATCCTTGATTAATGTGAGTTACTTCCTGCAAGTGTGTACTGAGATAACAAGTTGTGGTTTCTATTTACATTTTTCCTATTGACATTATTATTAATACTTTTGTATTTTTTTTTATTATGATAAACTTTTAAAGTGTTTATTGCATTATATGTTATTTTGGTATTTCCCTGCATAAAGTGAATGACACTTAAGGAGCCATCATGGAATAGGTAGTAATAAATTACTTCACACATTCCCTGTATAAAAGAGAAAGACAGAGGGAGGAAGATAGAGGAGGAGACAGAGAGAGATGGGGCTAGGGAGGGAAAATAATTTTGATAATGTAAAGGCATAGTATTTTTAAGCAATAAATGGAAGTATGGGGGTAATTTGAGGGGGAAATTGTTATTTTTGAAGCTTTGTTCGGTCTCCCTGTTGGAAAGAAATTTGCTTTGCTTTTGGCAAACTATGAGCAGGTTTTTTGTTTTTGTTTTTGCTAAAAATAGTATATCTGTGTTCAGGATAAACACAGGAGGAACTTCTTGCCAAATCACACCTATGGTTGAATTTGTCTAAACATTATGGAACTGTACATTACAAACAGCTAATTATTGTTGTAGCGACTGTGTAACTTTCATTACACAGGAAATGGCTTGTTTGGGAATGTTAATGGAAGCTAAAGACTAAGTAATATTTTTTAGATTTATACTAAGTGTCTAAACTGGAAAGGGAATATGTTTACAAAAGAATAGAGGTTTTAGGTGTGGGACATGCAAAAGTTAAAAGGATTTGAGATGTCTTGGGCAAGTCTCCAGAGTAGTACTTTTGGGTAATAGATCTGCTACCTGGGAAGAAAGCATACATGGTTAACTTTCATTAATTTATATCCATATATATTAAAATTCTTGTTATTATAATTTTTAACTGGGCAAAACAGTTGATTCAGTTTTTGAATCAAGGGACCTCAAATGAACTAATTACAGAATGTGTCCAAAATCTGGAATCTATAACTCTGAAGGGATTGTAGTGACCACACACACACAAAGGTTGAGGATGTATGTGAGGGGTAACTTTATTGTCTTACATAGTGACATTATATAGTTTGTTACTTTCAAGTTACAGTGTACTTGGCAGCATCTCATTGGCTACAGAATCTTCCAGGTAACTAGAGTCTTTGGTTAACCATTACTGCTTTGCTTAAGCACTTATAATGTTATCTAGGGTTAACACACATCCCACTTCCTTTCCTCCTGTTCCTCTTGTTTATAGAGTTAGGGTCTTAATGCCATTTCCTGGTGCCTACATGTGAGTAACCTTCCTTATCTGAGGTTTGCCATCCAAGATAAGGAAACAGTCCTACACATAGCAGACTACAGGCTCCTACAAAGGATGACATTTTAGAAAGTTGTGGTTGCTTCAGTGCTATTGGCTGCTGCTGGGCAGCTGCTGCTGGGCAGCTGCTGCAATAATGTGATCTTGATTTTTAATGTTTAGTGACAGTTTCCCAGCCAGTTTTGCAATCCCTAGCTCCTCCTCTCCCCCACAGCAGCAGTCATCTACCTGCCTGCTAGAAAGGAAAGGAGGAAGGATGGGTGGATGGATGGATGGATGGATGGATGGATGGATGGATGGATGGATAGAAGAAAGGGAGGATGGGAGGAACAGGAAAGAGGAATGGAGGAACAGGGAGGAAGAACTATGTTCTCCCTTCCTGGCTCATGCCACGCACACATGCTTCCCTGACCTGTGCTACCCTCACATGACTTGTCCAATACACACTGCACCCCAGCATGTCTTCCCTGATCAATACAGTATATCCTGCACTCCCCCATACACCCTCCCTGATCCACTGCACACACTCAGTGTGCCTTCCCTGATCTGCGCAGCACCTCTTGTGCAACCCCCCTTGCAAGGGAGGAAGGGAAGGGAGGGGAGAAGAGGGGAAGGGAGGAAGGAAGGAAGGAAAGGAAGGAAGGAAGGAAGGAAGGAAGGAAAGAAGGAAGATTGGTTTCTGGTGTTCCCCATAGCTTTCCACAAGGAAACTCAGTGGGAAATCAAAGTTTCCAGGGAAATCTGAAGTCACTCCCACTTTTTTTTTTTTTTAATCAACCGTGGTCATCCTGTTTAGGTAAGGAAATATATCTGAAACAATGACCCAACAAGGCGTGGGTTGTCTAGTACAGGGGTTTCCAACCTTGGCAACTTTAAGACTTGTGGACTTCAACTCCCAGAATTCTGGGAGTTGAAGTCTACAAGTGTTAAAGTTGCCAAGGTTGGAGACCCCTGGTCTAGTATGTATTATAAAAATCCACAAATTCTCCAGAGCTCTGTTCTGTAAAGAAACAAGAACCAGATAGTACTATCTCTGAAATAGGGAAAGCAGTAATGGAAACCTAGTTATAATATGGCCTTAGTTTTGTAGAATCAGTAGGTTTTTCATTGATTTATTTTTAAAATGAATTCAAAGAAAAACCAACCCCTTAACGTTTAAAATTAACGTTGTGGCCAGGGGGGCTTTTTATCAGGTTCGCCTGATCCACCAGTTGTGTCCCTTTTTGGACCGGGACGCCTTGCGCACGGTCACTCACGCCCTCATCACTTCCTGTCTGGACTACTGTAACACTCTCTACATGGGGCTCCCCTTGAAGAGGACCCGGAGGCTCCAGCTGGTCCAGAATGCGGCCGCGCGGGTGATTATGGGGTTGACTCGGTGCTCCCATGTAACACCATTCCTGTGTGAGCTGCACTGGCTCCCAGTGGTCTTCCGGGTGCAATTCAAGGTGTTGGTTGCCACCTTTAAAGCACTCCATGGCATAGGACCTGGATATCTACGAGACCGCCTTCTGCATCCGATAACCTCCCACCGACCAGTACGCTCCCACAGAGAGGGTCTCCTCAGGGTGCCGTCAGTTAGACAGTGTCGATTGGCGACCCCCAGGGGGAGAGCCTTCTCTGTGGGGGCACCTGCCCTCTGGAATGAGCTGCCCCCGGAGATTCATCGGATTTCCGACCTCCGTACCTTCCGCTGCGCCCTTAAAATGCTATTATTCCATCAAGCAGGGCTGGCCTAAAATATTATTTTAATGGGTTACTGTATTTTAGACGATCGGCCAAACTATTTAATAATTTTAAATTGTTTTTAACTTTTGTATTGTTGGTTTTATCTTGGCTGTACACCGTCCTGAGTCCCCTTGGGAGAAGGGCAGTATAAAAATTTAATAAAAGTAAACTAAACTAAACTAAACTAAACTAATGCTAAAATGGTATCTTGTTTGGGGAATGCCTACAAAAGCACCTTATATGCTGTTTAAAATATATTTGTACAGGAGCAATAGTTACAGCCCAGGCTGCCATTGATGAAGAACCAGAAGCTGATAAAATAAGGAGAAAATCCCAACCTCATACAGCAGCAAGTCGTATTGTTGAAAATCGAATGGAAAAACTTAGGAAAATTATTGAAAAAGCAGACAAAGCCAAAGCTAAAATCCAAAAAAGAAAGATGGAGTGGAATGAATTGTGAGTCAAGCATAATCTTCTCTTTGGGGCATGATTAAAAACATGTTTCTTAAAGTAGGAATAGTTTCTGAATTATTTAGTGTATATAATAATATTGAAATACAGTTGTTCCCAACTTGGCAATTTGATCTGAAGTGATTTGATTTGAAGTACTTAAAGAGTGAAAGCATTCTGTTTCAACACAGAGCTCTAAATATAGCTAATCTCTGGTATTTGAATTTTTAAAAATTTATTAGATTTGTATATGTTACCCTGGGTGGCTCATAATTAAAAATAACAGCAATAGGACACAATAAATTATAAGTAAATGCCGAAGTATATAACATGCTAACACCACCACTGAAAGCTCACTTAAGCAAGAAACAATCATAGTCTTTAACCAAGTTTGAAAAATTCTTTATGGTTATTTCTATCACTCAAATGAAGAATGGCCAGCATTTTGGGTTAACATAAATTAAAAATGAGCATGGGAAACCATAGAGAAGTCTTTGACTCTGGTTAAAGACCTATATTGGGTTGGATGTTGCAGCTAAGCACCCTATGTGGTGTATCACATCAGGCTGTATATTTTGGATGATAATAGATTTTGGGTGAGACCAGATAGTTCCAATAAAACAGAATTTGACAATCTGAAAGGTTTGGCCATATAGGCTTCATTGGAATTTCTCTGTCATTTCCATGGTGCTGACAGAAGATTTCTACTTCATGGCAGTAGATTCTACAAATATTTGAATACCTTCAACTACTTTTTGCTCTGAGCATCAATATGTTTTCATAGAGAACTAAGGAAGAACTGAATAATTATAATAGTTTTGTTTTTTGGATGATTGAAAAATAAAAAACAGATAAATTATTATTATATAATATTTTTAGAATTAGAATTAGAATTCTTTATTGGCCAAGTGTGATACACACAAGAAATTTGTCTCTGGTGCATAAGCTGTCAGTGTACATACAAGCAATAAGTGATAATCATAATCATAAAATACAATCATCATAAATCATAGATACAACACTTAGTGACAGTCATAAGATTCTAAGCGATCAACATAACTCATAATAGGATAATAGGAATAATCAACATAAATCATGAGATACAACAAGACGTTAGGGGACTTGAGGCTAAAACATAAAGAACGGTTGCTGGAACTGGGTATGTCTAGTTTGATGAAAAGAAGGACTGGGGTGACATGATAGCAGTGTTCCAATATCTCAGGGGCTGCCACAAAGAAGAGGGAGTCAAGCTATTCTCCAAAGCACCTTAGGTAGGGTAAGAAGCAATGGGTAGAAACTAATCAAGGAGAGAAACAACTTAGAACTAAGAAGAACTTTCCTGATAGAACAATTAATCAGTGGAACAACTTGCTTCTAGAAGTTGTAAATGCTCCAACATTGGAAGTTTTTAAGAAGAGATTAGATAATCATTTGTCTGAAGTGGTGTACGGTTTCCTGCTTAAGCAAGGGGTTGGACTAGAAGACCTCCAAAGTCCCTCCCAACTCTGTTATTCTATTCTATTCTATTCTATTCTATTCTATTCTATTCTATTCTATTCTATTCTATTCTATTCTATTCTATTCTACTCTACTCTACTCTACTCTACTCTACTCTACTCTACTCTACTCAATTCTACTCTACTCTACTCTACTCTACTCTACTCTACTCCACTCCACTCCACTCCACTCCACTCCACTCCACTCCACTCCACTCCACTCCACTCCACTCCATTCCATTCCATTCCATTCCATTCCATTCCATTCCATTCTGTTATAGTCATAAGAATCTAAGGAAATAGGTAATAGGACAGATAAGAGGATAATAAGTAATACAGTCCTACTAGGTAGTTTGACATCCTAGGGCATAGACAGCGTTGTGGGAATTAGTAATTTAGCAGAGTGATAGCACTCTATAGGAGTACTTTCTATGGGAGAAATAACTGTCTTTGTGTCTGGTTGTTTTGGCGTGCAATTCCCTATGGTGTCTTGAGGGAAGACATTGAAACAGTTTATGTCCAGGATGTGAGGGGTTTGTAGATATTTTCACAGCCCTCTTTTTGATTGTAACTTGGCAGATTCAAGAGCAAACCAAGTGATAACTATGAGGATCCTCAAGATGTAGCAAATATCAAAGAAGCTCAAGAGAACATGGGGGACTTCAAATTAAAAACTGCCACTAACTACAAAATTCCTGAGCATATGAGAATGAATGCCGATAAAAAAACAAGCCAACTGCAAGCTTTAGAAGCAGCTGTAAGTAGAAGAATTGATCTGAATCATATGATTTCTCTTCTTCTCCCAGGAAAGCATTTACTGCGGTGAAATTAAAACTATACCACATGTATGTTTATTGACTGATTTTTCCATATATTTTTTTTATTGCTCTTAATATAGTAACAGGAAAAGAAAAGAACACAGAGGAATGAAAAACAAAGATACATTATTAAAAAAATCAATGAAAAACACAAAAGACAAAAATTAATACATTTAAATATACTGTATATATTTTACTGCAAAAGTGAACAGTTACAATTTTATATATAATTATCTAATGCAAACATTTAGCAACTGTTTGTGTGTATGTATTTCTAATATAGTAATATAATCATGCTTATTAAATTACAATGGCCTTGGAAAAAGTGACTCATGACCTGTACTTGCACTTACAACTTATCCTCACTGTCACATGATTGCAATTTGGGAGTTTAACACCGTCTCCATTTATGACCCCCCCCCCCTTTTTTTAAAAATTTGATTTATATGCCGCCCTTCTCCGAAGACTCAGGGCGGCTTACAATGCGTTAAGCAATAGCCTTCATACTTTTGTATATTTTATACAAAGTCAGTTTATTGTCCCCACAATCTGGGTCCTCATTTTACCTACCTTAGAAAGGATGGAAGGCTGAGTCAACTTTGAGCCTGGTGAGTTTTTGAACTTGCAGTAATTGCAGGCAGCTGATGTTAATAACTGCTTTAGTCTCTGCGCTACCAGGACTCTTGCAGCATCCTGCAATCATGTGATCATGGTTTGAGAGCTTTTTGCCAATTTCCGGCAAAAAATGGCAAACTGCCCCTTAGTAGGGAAGCTAGATTTACTTAACTGTGTGATTCATTTAACAACAGCATTGATTCACTTTAATGACTGCCATAAATCTTGTCTAATCTTGAAACCAGTTCAATTTATCACCACCACAATTTATGATGGAAATTCCTGTCCCAATTGTGGTTGTAAATTGAGTGTTTCATTATACTTATTGATACAAGGTCTATATCTGTAGGCAATCAGCTAAGAAGTAGTAAGTGTCATCAGATCTTCAGTCATTGAGTAAATCGGATCTTACCTTTTCAATGTTGCAACATCAGTCTTTTAGCTGTAGTAAGGGCATGGAGAATTCATTTATGAACTACTAGACTATGCAGTGACCAGGAGTCAAAAACTGAGTTGAAGGCACAATTTTTTTTAAAAAAAATCCCATTAAATATGTACATTGACTTTCTATGATATCCAATAAAAGATAACAGACAGCAACAATGGTTTCATTTGCATAGGGTTTTAATTATTTAGATTTTAATTATTGCATTTTGGGGAAAAATAACTATCTAATAAAGCATTTGCTACCTAATAAAGTGTCTTGTTCTCTTCTTTGCAGATACATGAGAAAAAGCTGACGATGAACAAATGGATTGTGTCTCTCCGAGATCTTAAAGTTGCTATTATAGAAGAGATTCAGTGTGTAGTACAAGAATTGAAAACTATACAGTCATCTCTGGATCCATCCAAACATCTGCCAATACCTTCGGTTCCTCAACTACTTCCAGAAGAAACACCAGAAAAACATTTCCAGTATGACCATGACATGCTTTTGAAGTTCAAACAAGAAGCAGAAGACAAAGAGAAGTTAAAAAGTATAAAGTCATCGATTCCTTCTATAGAGTCTGGAAGTTTAGGAGGATTTGGTGGAGGATTTCTACATAGTCCTTCAATCAAGGAAGTAGAGAGTGGTCGGATTGCAGTTTTAAGGCCAGGGAGACTACCGTCTGGAATTTCTGAGGCACCACCTAAAATATTTGAGCTTCAGCAGGCAGAACCAACAGAGCTTGAATTGGAAATCAGACAGAGGGAAGAGATAAGAAATATTCATCTGCAGGAAACTTTGATCAAGAGGGTGAGAAGTTGCTTTGAAGATATTATACATGCAAAATTATTTCCGGTTTCTATATTTTTGTTTCTGCTAATTAAAATATTACAATAGCAATACTTATTGTATATATTTTGAAGCAGACTTGTTTAAAACAATATTCTAAAATGAAGAAATCTTATAAAATATGTCAGCGACCGGTTCATTTTTAATAAGATTTTGAAATCAAGGTTCATATACTATCACATTCATGTTTTGTCTTTGTATGCAATATTCACATTTATGCAACTCAGAAAATACGATTACATCAACAACTAAATAGTTCCTAAATTTGGTATTAAAACCAGACTTCCCTAAGATGTATATAGTTGGAGCACCCATAATCATTATTAGAAAGGCATGCTGGCAAGGATTACAATAGCTGAAATTGTACAGATCTGGCTTTAACATATTGGAAAAGGCTGCCCTATACCAATTTTGTGACTAGACCTGACAGAATTTGTAATATTGCATCAAACATCAATTAGATTGTGTTTTAGAATAACTGAAATTCTGATATTATTTTTCCTTGAGAGCAGCCAAGTTGGAATGAAATGTTTGCAGACAAGTTAAACAACTTTGACCTTTTTAAAACAACTTTTTATCCCCATTTTTAGTTTTAGCTGTATTTTATAGTATTTTATTCTTACTGTATACATGCTTTATATTGTTTTATTCTTTTTATCACTGTCAGTCGCCCAGTGTCACCATGTGGAAAGATGGGCGGCAAACAAATTTACTAAATAAATAAATAATAAATAAATAATAAAATTAAAGATACTATACTCTGATAATAAATACAAGTAATAAACATAATTCAAATGAATAAATATAAATAATAAATACAACATAAATGCCATTTATTTATTTTAAAACATTTATATAGCTGCCCATCTTTCAACCAACTCTGGGTGGTTCCCAATTACATTTAAATAATACTATCTGAAATTGTTACCTTCATAGAATAGAGTTTTTAGATTGTGTGTTGTCTAATTTATACTATTGTTTTTGACTCCTGATTTCTTTCTTTACTTGCTTTACAGATAGATGAGCTGATGATCACTTTTGATGCTGAGCTTTGTCTTCTCCGTCACCAAAAGATGAAACTTGACATACTAATGAAAACAGCTGATCTGCGCCACATCACTTGGTTCGAAGAACTGCTTCTCCTGAAGAATTTTGAAAAACATGAGGACATTCTCCAAGAACGTGTCAACAGTCTTGTCAGTGAAGAAGAGGAAATGCAAGTATGTAGTATATACATCAATATAGGCCTTCTTATTAGCCTATTGTTAAGATAGGTAATACCTACAAAAATGTATTTGTTGAGAGAATATTGTTGGAACTCTTGTCAGAAAAATATAAAACTAAATTGAATACAATCAGAGTGGAATACTTGAGATACTTACCAAATATTGTATAGTAAAACAAGAAGAGCTAGAGTCCTAGGATGGGTGGGTGTAGAATCAGTGGTGGGTTTCTACCGGTTCGCCCCGATTCCTGCGAACTAATGGCAGCAGCAGGCTCCGCCCACCCACCCGGACATCATCACGGACGGTCAGCGCATGCACAGAAGCGCTGCACGCCCGGTCACAGTTGCAAACTGGTAGCAAAGGTAAGTGGAACCCACCACTGTGTAGAATGAATGCAGACTGAACACAAAAGTGAATTATTAAATATGGAAGAAATACTAATTTAAAGAGGATTGATTGGTTGGTTGGTTTGATTTGATATGATTTGATTTTGGCGTCAGCCAACTCCAGACCAAGTCTGGGTAGCTGAATAAGGATTGCATTGCAAAACATATGTAAAGGAATAGTGAAAAGTTGGACAGGAAGATTGGGTGGAATTGATACTTTTCTCAAAAAAGAATTAGGTGAAAAGTTTAAAGAACAAAACGTGATTTATAATTTGGTATATGGGCATGATGGAAGCAAGAATGGTTTGGAAAGCTAGAAAAGGAGACATACAGCAAATGGCATCGTATAAAGTAGATTGAAGTGATCTTCTTTTCTCTTTTGTTTAATTTTTTTTGCTTCCTACTTTTTACGAGGTTTGTATAGCATTGCTTATTCCAAAAGATAATTGTGTGATTGGTGTGAATCTGTGTAGCTGTGTAGCTGTTCCATCATGGTTTACATTGTGAAGATTCAATATATATATAGGCTGTTCTTATATAGGCTGGAAAGATGGAGATAGTGTATAGATGGAAGTGTTAGACAAGCATTGTCTGGATTTATTTCCTTAATGCATTCTGACTAGAATTCTCACAGTATAATTCGAAGATGGAGGAATTTGTTCCAGTTCCCCATTCCTTGTGTTAATATTTTTGGATAGAGAATAGTAGTGACATTTTCACTTTAAGAATTTAAATCAAGTTCTGTGTATATCATATTGTTAATACTTACATCAATATTAATTAGCTTTGTTGTTTTCAATGTTTTTTTTAAATAAAAGAACAAGTTAAATGACTGGCTTGCCCTAATAGAGAATAAAAAAACAGAAATTGCAAAGCTCCAAGAAAAAGAAAAAATCCTCTATGCCACTTTTCAAGCATCCTTGGGAGAAAATAACAAGTTTGCCGCATTCCTTACTAAAGTTCTCAAGAAGAAGATCAAACGTGTTAAGAAGAAAGAAGTGGAAGGTGAAGGAGGTAAGTCAGAAGCATAGTTTCTTGATTATCTTTTTACTTTTTAGAAAGTTCCACATTACAATGCAGATAAAAGTAAACACTTCATGTTCCACCTAGTAATTCTTCTATGTGTCTAAGTTATTAAGAAAGAGCATCTGTACTGTTTTCTACAGAGAAAAGTTAGATAAACTACAGTAATTATTATTATTTTAATATTACTTTTTATTATTATTATTTTCTCTTACACAAATCCACTTACACGTACCACGAGTGGAAATTAATATAATCCAGGATATACCATATTGTGTATGTGCATCTTGATATATGTTTTGCTTACAATTCCCTATATAAACTGAAAGTGGCATGTAAAAAGAAAGCAAATGATAAGCTCCAAATTTTGCAAAAATGTCTTACCTCTTGTTTTTTGTTTTCCCATTCTTAATAATTGCCATGTTTTTGGACTTTTCTTTGCTGAAAAGTTAGTCAAACTATAATCAATAAATTAGATTCTGTTGATTTTCTGTGCCATGATCACATTGTTTAATTTCAGATGAAGAAGAAGAAAGTGAGGAAGAGAGTGAAGAGGAATCTAGTTTAGAGAGTGATGAAGAGGAATCAGGATCTGAGGATGAAGTCTTTGACGATACTGTTTGTCCAAAAAGTAAGTAGCGTAATCTCTTCTGCAAATACAACATTTCGAAACAATAAAATACTTTTTTTCAAAAACAGGAACTTCAAATTTTGATAGTATATATGGCAGCTTCATCTGTATTGTCAGAGTGTGCTTGTGTATCAGGAAAACATAACATTCCCAAAATTTAGCTTCATTTATCCTTTGCAACACAGATTATATCTCTGCTTGATTAGTGTATGTGTGTTGTGATGATCCAATTGTTCTAATAAATATTCTTGTTAATTATGTGAAGAAATTAATGCTGAATAAGTAGCAAGCTAGTGTTGTGGCCCGCCAGCAGTTAGCAGAGCTGGCAGCAGACTCGGACAGTAGGAGGTTGGGGAAGAACGTGGGCCAGTCCTGGAGTCTGGGGAAGGTTCGGACGATGGCTCTGAGTCAGAGGCAGAGAGGGGGCCAAGGCCATCTGGTAGTTCTTTGCTGCCTCTGGAGTCTCCGGAGTCTGACATCAGCAAGGCAGAAGAACAGTGTGAGCGTGTTCCCAGTGTGCGCATGCGCAGAGCTGCTAAGTGACAGGAACAATTAAGGAAACAGGGTCAACTTGGGAGTAAGGCTTGGAGATGGTTGCCCCCTCCCATAAGACATAAAAGAGAAGCAAACGGGAAGCGAGCTTTTGTAGGAAGCAATTAGTTCATCTGGCTGATTCAAGATTTGAAACTTCTGTTTGTGACTGTGTGCAAAGTTTGGCCTTGCCCTGCGTCTGAAATTAGCTCTTTGGCAGTGTTCCACGTAAGATAGGTGGGTGTTGATAACCTTCCTCTGAAAGACTGTTTTCAAAGAGGTTTGCCGGGACTAAGTTTGTGCTGTTTACTTTCTAAGGAAGCCTTGGGTCAGAACAGCTATCTGATATGAAACCTTGATGGCTTTTCCTAAGAGTACAGAAAAGCTCATGGGAAAAATTCCATATTGTTATGAATTTTATTTTAAATTCTAAACCCCCTTTGAGGTCAAAATTCAAACTAAGCCTTTTGCTGCCATTTTAGGATTTTAATCCATAACTTCCTATTAACAGAAATCTCCATAATGTGACATAAGGATAGCCAGAGCCTGAGCCATATTTTTATTTCAAAACCATGTTCTGTAGAATAATTTTATATATAAACCACAGAGAAAACTATGCGTTCTTAAAATTCTTCTCTGTGACATTCTATGGTGATTTGTATTTGCAATTTTCAGTTTATAGTCGTGTTTTTGTAAACATAGAGATACCTACCTGTAGTAAAAGGCTGTTATAATCTTGGGAATTCTCACTATTGTTTTGGTCCCAGGGAAAGTTCAGTAGGTTCATTCTTATTATAAACCAGCATTTTTAAGCTTGGCAACCCTGAAGATGTGTGGACTCCCAGAATTCCCAGTATATTGAATTTTTCATTATGATTTCTCCCTCTCTTTCTCTCCATCTAACTTTAATTGTTTTGGTTCTGTTATATAATAATAGCAATAAAGTTGGTGATGATTATTATTACTGATGGGACTTCCAGAATAGATTAGTAGCTGAAAAAAAGAATATATTGCTGAGTATCTCTGTCCTTTAATTACTTTCTTTTTCATATATTACCCAATGTGGATGTATTTATTGTATTTATTTATTTGCAATATCTTTATACTCTGAGCAGTGTACAACCGAGCATAAAAAATTAAAATAATCAAAACAGAATAAGACATACACACCAAGGCAGAATGTACATGGTCAGCTAGAATAACAGTGTAATGGAAAAAGAAATTTTCATTGCCTTGTAGTATATTAAAAGAAAGGGCATTATTAGTAATTCTACTACTCTATAAGTACAATGTTCCAGGGCATGTGGCCACTATAGAGAAAGTTTATTTCCTGACCCAAGTTCCATGAACTTTCTGGGGAGATGGGATTTTAGCAGCTCAGCCTAAGATATTCAGACTTGGCAAAATCAACTTTGGCAAGGCAGTACACAATGTAACTCAGTGCTTTGCCACATAGGGCTTGAATTGGGCCCAGAAGATTGTTGCTAACCATGCCCTGATTTCAAAATTAATGTTATCTTGAAGCAGCTGAATTGTTTTGTCAGCAATTTGACCACTGCATTCTAGCTCAATTGAACCTTCCAAATCATCTCCAAAGACTTCCCTACATGTAGTGAATTGCGCCAAACTTCCAGTGTGTGATGATCAAAACATTAGTTATCATTACCAACACATTTGTGGTCCAGGTAGGAGTGCAACTAAAGATCAGCCAGAGGCAACTATGTTCTTTTAGCAGGAGCTATGAGTCAAGATCCCCCTCCCCCTTCACGTTGTGAATCAACACCTTATTGAGGACTATGGGGTCCTTGGTGCTCTCTGACCTTGGATGTTTCCTTGCAGATGTTTCATTACCAAACTAGGTAATCACTGATGATCTTGCCTAGTTTGGAAACGAAACGTCTGCAAGAAAACAACCAAGCTCAGAGAGCACCAAGGACCCCCTAGTTCAAAAGCCTGAGCTACAAATATTCTCTCCTTTTGATATTGAGGATTTGACTTTACACTTTTGGGGGGCATAGTTCTCTGAACAGAAGAGCACAGAAACAGATGAAGGCTGAGCCAGTATTGGGTCTTCTCAATTCCTCCAGTATCTTCCCACAATTAGTATATTCTACTTTCTTCTTCTTTTGTCATAATACTTCATTTCCCAAACCATCACAGCTTCTGCAATCAGCTTTGATTGTTGCTGTTTTCTACTTCCACTCTATCATTTTTCTCATCCCCACACTATCAATTTCTCTTCCCTCCCTAATCTTAACAAATTGCTATTTCACAAAGAATCACCCATGAAATTTACCAGCTAAGATTTCAGGCATTTCCAAATCCACACTTCCTAGGTGAAGGAATTTCACAGTTTCATGGCTTTATTGCTTATCTTGATACTTTTATTTCAGAGCAGGAATTCTAAAACTCATGATTAAAGTAATATTGATGATCCTAATGGCTGGCATTTGTGCAGTTCAAAAATATGCATATTTATTTAGAAGCGTATTCCAGAAGGCATGGAAGTATTTGTAGTAGCACAGTTCTAAATAACTATGCACAGCTTACATCTTTAAGCTGTCTAGTTTTTAGATTGTTGTTTTAAAATAACTGAACTTCAGGCTAAGTTAAAATTGCAGCAGTTATTTAACTTGAATTCTTTCTTATGCCAGATTGTGATGAGGCACTCTTTGAGAATACTCTGCAGCTTCGAGAGAAACGACTAGATATTGAGGAGGCTTCTGCTGAGGAGAAAAAGGCTATTGAAAATGCCAGGAAAGAATATGAAGCATTGACAAAGAAGGTACAATGGCTTTTTCAACTAGCTAGGTTTGTCCCCTGAAAGCCCTTTGCTGTTTACTTAGATGAAGGTTAGAATATTAAGGCTGGAACAATTATTTTATGGAAGCAAGAATGAACAAGTATTCATTCTACTCATTGAAGTTTGGAATCATAATCTGAAATAACAGATGAGATGTCCTGTGGAGACTTGAAGTTATCATTGATATGTTTATTGCCTCAATTAACTTTTCTTAATATGGACTATATCAGAAATACAGTAAACATCCATTTGGGCTACGTGAAAACATGCTTGTTTCTAGTCAGGAAATGACTGAAAACAAAAGTAGCAATGAAAAGGCTTGTTTTGGAGAACTGCTATTAGCAGGGAGAGAAAGGTCCTTTAATTGTATCTTGGGAGCAGGGGACATGTTGCTTGATAATATTCTTTGCTTTGCAGATACTATCACTTCCTTATTCCCTCAAGCTAAAAAACTGAGAAAAAGAAAAAAATTAGTTTTCCTATAGTAGAAAAATAGTGGAACACTTCCTCCTGTTTTACCTTAATCTAATAAATCATTTTGTGGTGGTCAGTGCCTGCATTCTAAGATCTTTCTTTTGTAACATGGCTATTTCTTAACAGGTGAAAGTAGTAGCGACCAGCCTAGATGCGGCAGAATGGGAACTTGAGGCCTTTCAGAGAGAAAAGCAGCAGAGACTGAATGAGCTGCATGTCGTAGTGCCTCTAAAACTTCACCAGGTGATGACTCAGATGGATTTTACTGTTTCTGATTGGACTTTTGATAAATCCTTGTTTTTGTATATGATGGCTTGTAATTTTTTTTTCTTTATTGCTACTAGTGTACAATTGAAGCGTCTTTCAAACCATCTTCACAACCGATCTATTTGAAATATTGGACAGAATTGTGCCAAAGATGGTTTTTTTCAAAAGGCACCTTTTGGAAAAACTTTGTTTTTCCTTGAAGACTTTTCGCTTTTCATTCAAGAAACTTGTGCAATAATTGTACAGAATTATTTTGTTTCTCTAGAGTCTAGACTCACTGTGCACCCAGAAGCATATGAGCAACTCTTGGACACTTGTAGAAAATCAGTGAGAATTAGCAAAATAATACAGAGCTCTCCAGATTTATGTATATTCTACTTTTATTTGCAGGTGGAATATATATCGAATGGAGAAATTCCCTCTGACCTCTCACAGTCTTTGGTATTTACAAATCTATCTTTAGTGAACCTGCAACAAAGAATTATGACTTTGCAGCACGAGAAATTAGAACAGAGGTCCCTTTATAAGAAGGCCCGGGAACAGCATAAACAACTAATTCGAGACAGAAGAGAAATAGCACATACGATTGAGCGTGAGTTGCTAATTTCAAGTTAATTAGTATGTAAAAATTTTTCAGTTTGGTCCAGGGCAAATAGATGATGAACTACTATTTCCTGCAAGTGTAGTTTATATATTTAGCTGTTTTCTGACACAGAAAGGTGGAAATGTCTTACAACATTGCTTCTACAGTTCAATTCAACCCTAGATATTGAACCATTAAGGCAGACTTACCATTAGGAAAGTGAGATAGCAAATACCAGTAATATTTAATTAGCGATTCAAAGAAGACATTGGTGCATAGTGCTATGTATCCTCTGGACTGCCTTGCACTTTCTAATCAAGCCTGTCAATTTCAGTTATCACAATTATTTTGTTTTTAAAAAGGAATGACTTAGGTCTAATATGAGTTTAGCTGGTCTTGCACTGCTCTGCTGGCTGGGGAATTCTGGGAGTTGAAGTCCGCACATCGTCTAGCGGCCAAGGTTGAGAAACACTGCTCTAAAGAAATAAAAGATGTTGGGTGATTTTGTGTCCCCTCAAATTCTTAACTAACTTAAATCTCTCATCAAAGTCGCTGAACTCACTTTTTCAAAGTAAGATAAAGCTGTTTGTCTGGTTCAATTTCTATATGAGGCTCAGGAAAAAATGCCATCTTGTACTTCGCCTCAGACAGTAAAATGGTATAGCACATAGTTGTTGTGGCCCCGCCCTCTGAGCCTGTCCCATCGGAGGAAGAAAGCTCCGAGCATGAGGAAGAGGAGTCAGCCAGGCCTCCCTCTCCAGGCCCCTCCCCTCTGGCATTGTCTCAAGTGCCGGTCGAGGGAGAGGAGACAGCTGATTCGAGTCAAAGTGATAATGAAACATCATTCCTGGACGCACGCCTCCGAAGGCGTGATAAACGTTTGCAGCAGCTTAGGAGGCGTGCTAGGGATTAGCACTGAGTCACTGGACCACACCCCAGAGACTATATAATAGAGGGTAGTGGTCAAAGGATCCTTGTGACGAACAAAGCAAAACCTTGGACTAAAGCCTCGTCCGGAACTGCTGGGAGGAATATTATTTCTGTTTGGACTTTCTTGAACGTTTGTATCTTATCTGTCTGTTTGTGAAAATAAAGACCCTTGGCAGACGGTGTGTCTATCGCTGCCAAGTCGGAGATAAGAACTGGGTGCGTTCCAAAGTGTTTCCTTAACCCTCGACTGGCTGTGTGTGTGTGTGTGGGGACGGGGACAGATCAATAGTAAGCTGTAAGCATTCTTTCCTATTTTTACAATGACAACTGAAGATTGTTTTAGGCATGATATGTTAGTGCGCATGCTTGCTGTATTTATTGAAAATGTAATATGGGGCTTCAGTATTTCAAGACAATATTTAAAATGTTGTTTAAAAGATGGAAAAACAATGGACAAATGGCTTCAATTTAAAGTTTCCATTTTTTTAGAACTGGAAGAGAAATGCAATCAGCTGATGATGATGAAATTTGGCCGGATTGTAGACTTGGAAGCCCTTCAGACTCTTTCTGTTAACACAAACCTGGAAGAACTCAGGATGAAAGTAATGGAGAAAGAGCGAGTTCAAGCCATAGAAATTAAAAAATGGGAGGTATGACTTGATATTGAAGCAATACTATGAATCAGCCTTTGAAAGTATCAGATGGATTGGCATTGGAGATGCTTGGGGCATGGTTAAAAAATGGAGTAAAAAAAGACTTCACTCTGTATTAAATCACATACTGCATTTCATGTAATCTATTTTCTTTTGTAGAAATTATGTGCAAGGTTGGAAACAATGTTAACAAAAATGTTAATGGTGAACTATTGGCTCAGAGAAGTTGTTAGAATTGATGATAGGAAAGTGAGGGACCAAAAATATATCTCAGGAATTGAAATTTTGAGAAATTTTTATCTTTTGTTGACATTGCCTTTTGAAAAAATGGAGCCAAACTTAAATAATTTTAATTTTAGTCACTTCATGCTTCGTTTTTATTTCTAGTTTTCTAAAAAGAAAACGGTTTGGTGTACTGTGTAAGGCAGACGGGTATTTTACAGCCCCTGGGCCACATCCGGCCCTTTGTCTGTCTCTGTCTGGCCCGCGTGAGGTCAGTCAGAAATTAGAAATCAAGTGTGCTGCAGGGGACTGGAGAGGAAGCCAAGTCGGCTCCAGCTCTCCATCAATAGTAGGAATTCTCCCTAGTCATACATATGATACTCAATATAATATAATATTTAATCTTCCCATGTTTCTCCAGATTTATTTGACTGCATATCTGTAATGGTTTATTACAGTTTATTTAAAAAGATAATTTTCTTAAAATATCAGGAAAGTTAAAAGCTCTCACCTTTGCTGTTGCCAAAAACACACGAATGCTTAACTCAGAAGTCAACTTCATTGTAATTTACGAATATTGACACTGTTTTTGAGGTACATCTTCAGATCCCTACCTAACTAGTAATGTACACTGACTGAGTTCTCAGTCAGTACTAAATTGGCTTTATGATCAGTGAGGGGAAATCTTGAGCTCTCAAGTGCAAATATAAGATATGGATGTTGTCATTAATAAGTTCATTAATATGCTTGCGCTCTTCCAGGATAAAATCCTTGAGATGCGTCAGCAGCAGATGATGGTAACAAAAGAAAATACTAGTAAACTAAAGCAAATGAATGCATTTTGCATGGAAAAGATGAAACTTGAAGCTAAATTGGATGCACTGCAGAACTACTTGGTATGTGTTACTTTGTTTAGAAATTCATGAGTAGTAAGTCCAAAAGCATTTTCTTTTATCTTTTAAAATTTCTATAGTGGTTGTAACAAAAGGTTGACCATCTGTGTATGCAGCTACTATTCAAGATTCTCAGATTGATCTATGACCTTTATTTTATATAAGACCATTTAATATATAAGACCGCTGTATACAAGACCATTGTATATATGACCATTTAATCTCCATAATTAAGATATTTAATCTAGTTACACATTGGACTTTTTATCTAGGTTGCAAGCAAACAAAAACATAATTTTATCAAGCCAAAAAGGGGATAGCATATTTGGATTGTTTTGTTGTGAAGAATGTGTATTTAACAATGTGAAATTATAGCTGGCAGTTCTTTAGCTGCTGTTGGCCTTAATTTGCACTGAGTTCTTCCAAAGAACCTAGCATGTTATACTGTATTGGCATAGTATACGTGTGGATCCAATAGCTTTTATAATTGACAGATGGAAATTTTGTCAATGTTCCAATTTTCTCAGTATTCTTCCAATTCTACTTCTGTGAATATTTATTTTGTATTATACATATATCATAAAAGAATATTGATTTGCTATGAATATTTATTTTGTATTATACATATATCATAAAAGAATATTGATTTGCTAGCTTTTATTCTTTGTTTTTAATTCTGGATGTGATTCTTTCCAGAACTGTGCAGCAGTGGTGGGTTCCTCCCGGTTCCGCCCGGTTCCGCCGAGCCGGTAACGGTGACAATATGACATCACCGAACCGGTTCTGCCCCCCCCCCGCATTATTCTTACCTTTTATTTGGCCCCACCCCCAATCTATTGCTGCCTCCTGAATCCCAGCTGATCGGCTAGAGGGGAAAAAACTGTTTAAACTCTTGCTGTGGGGCTTCAAAGGGCCGCCCTACAGCTGATCAGTGTTAAAAGAAAACAAATGAGTAGACCAGTGGTTCCCAAAGTGGGCGGTACTGCTCCCTGGGGGTCGGTGGGATGTCTTAGGGGGGCGGTAAGAGGCATGGGGGGGTGGCAGGGGGGCACTAGAGGCAAAAGAGGGCGGCAGGAGGGCGCTAAGTAGCAAGGAGGGTGGCCCCCATCTTTTGGCCTGTGCAGTTACCTCCTTGCAAGCAAACAGCAAGAAAAAACAACTCCTTTCGGCTTCAGCATAAGCTAATTAGCCCATTGATTAGATTGGCCTCCCGACTCTCAGCTGATTTGCTCTCAGCTGTTTTGCGCAGGGCTCTGCTGCTTGCTGCAAAGAGCTAAATTGCTGGAGCAGATTTTTTTTCTCCTTGTGCAAATCAAGCTGAAAAGAAAACTAAAGCAGGCTGTTGGCTTTGCTATTTGCTGCAACATTGGAAAATTAGGCAGAAGCAGATTTCTTTTCTTTTTCCTCACCAAAAAAGATAGGTGCAAACAATGGGAAATTTAGGACAAAAGAGGAGAGTTCAAGATTTTAAAACACAAAAGAAAAAAAGCTCTATTTAATTAGGGAATTGTAATAATTGAGATGCTATTAATTGTATATTGTGTTGAAAGCAGAAATGGTTAAGTTGTGGTTTGGAGGAATATATGGGGGAAATTATTTGGTTTATTATTATTGGTAAATATAATTAATTGATTTGTAAGAAATTGGATTGCATGGAAATAATTGGACTATTCATGTTCATATTAATATACAAAAAAGATAGTTATATAACTAATTGATTTATATTAAAATGTTGAATTGGTATTAAACAACTGCAATATTACATAATTATCCAATGTGAGGATGGATATAAAAATAGATGACAATGGGAAGGGGTATAATATAGAATAGAAGGGAAAAATTGAATTTGATTAAGATTAGAGATGAGGATGAAGGGTAATATTGGTTTTTTAAAAAAATAGATGAGGAATAAATATGGCAAAAAGGAAATATAGAAATTGTAAATTTAATTGAAATGACTAAACACTGTTTAAATTTGTGAACCGGCCAAGTATTCTGTTCAAAGAAAATACATTGTATATTTGTATGTGTGTTTCTAATTATTGCTATTTATTCATATTTGTTCTCTTTTATTCTTTAAAGTTTAACAATTCATTCTTTATCTTAATATCTTTATATTTGTTTGGGGTTGCTAGGATTTTTAAGCTTATTCTTTTCATTTACATATGTGGGGGGGGATGCTTTTCAAGGAGCCACAAGGGGGGCTGAGAGCAGAGTCATTCTGACAGTGTCTTTTAAAATTGCTTGGAAGACCCATTTTTTCCCTAATAATAATGGTTTGTATACTTGCAATAAAACATATACCTGGAAAAAGTACTTACAAAACTTGGACAGAAGGAAAAGAAAGACAGGACTGGACTCATTATCAGTAGCTAGTTAATTCATTGTTATCAGTGACTCCCACTGATTCTAAACTCATTTTAAGACTGGGATTGGTGACTACTGAAATTTAAGTATTCAACATTGGTCTCAGAAATCTTTGATTTGAACTATCAAATCTTTAATTTGAACTATCAAATCTTTGATTTGAACTTTGATTTGAACTCTAGCAAGAAAAAACATAAAATGGGGCAAAACTCACTTAACCATAATAATTTCTAGATATTTTAAGTGTAGAGAATTCAAGTGTTGAGAATGACCCATTATTTCATCTCTTTTTCCGCACTAGGTACCACTATTTGATTTCTTTTCATTTTATTCAAATAACAACAGAAAACCCGATACAGTTCAGTATGAATTGGCTTTCCAGTCCTTCCTTGATGCACTTTTTCACATTGGTTATCTAGTTTAAATGCCAAAGAAAAATCAATGATATATTTTTCAGATCTTTGGAGGATCACACTATCAATTGTTCACACTGCTCAAGCAAAACTAACAGGTGTGAATTAAGTTTTAGCTAAAAAATGGAGCTTTAATTCCAGAAGTCCATTCTTTAAACTTGGATTTCTGGAATTAAAAGGGTCTGGATTAAATGGTACTCCAGACAAAAGATGGAGAAGAGTATCTTGCTTTTAGACATGATAATAGCTGTCTAGAAAGGTGAGTGATGAGCTATTTTTACGTCATCAGAAATTTAATTTATTACTTGTTAAAAATGCAGAGGCAAGGAGTACAAGGAGCAAATAAAAGACCTTCATGTTGGGGTTGGTTCTGGACCAAATCTTACTTGTGGGACAGAAACCAGCTCTCAGCCCTCCTTGTGACTTCTTGAAAAGCATCCCCCCCACACACTCCACCACCTTAGGAGAGAGGGGAGGGCTGCAGGTTGATCCCAAGGGGGTCTGGGGCTACTGGTCTACCAGTTAAAAGCCTGATAGACCAGTACCTCTGCTAAATCCTAAAGAATTGTCACATGACCATCAAGCCATGCCTACAAAATAAGCCACGCCCACAGAACTGGTAGTAAAAAAAAATTTAGAACCCACCCCTGCTGTGCAGGTTTTTTTTTTTCAGATATCGCCTTCTCATTGGACTTTATTTGTATTAGCAGTATTAGTATTTCTGTTTTTAGCCTTTGTATACTTTGTATAATTATACTTATGACCACTAAACAACTTTTCTTCCAGTAGTTCTGCAGCTTCTGGCACTGGCTGCTCAGCCAACAATCCTGTGTGCCATAGCCCACTTGTCACCAGACATTCAGGAACTCAACACCTACCGTGTTTTCCCGAAAATAAGACCCTGTCTTATATTTTTTTGAACCCCGAAATGCGAGCTTGGCCTTATTTTCGGGGACATCTTATTATTTTGGGATGCATGGAGGAAACCAGAAAAAATGGCGGGGTCCAACTGCACATGTGTTTAAATATTTTTGGGGAGGGCTTATTTTCAGAGGGGGCTTATTTTAGCACATGCACTCACAAGTCCGATTGGGCTTATTATCAGGGGATGTCTTATTTTCGAGGAAACAGGGTAGCACAATCTTTGTTGTCCTGGACAACAACCAATCTGAATTATTATTATTGAGATTTAGAAAAGTTTCTGGATTTTGTTTTACAGGGAGCAGAATTTCAAGGACCTCGCAGAGTAGATATTGAGGAAAAGGAAAAATTAATTGCACTTGTTCAGCTGCAAGCTCAAGAAGCTGAAGTCTTGAAAGAAGAAATAACTCTCCTGAGTCGAAAGGATGGTCGTATCTTCCCAGCCTCTCAAAGTCTTTTCCACAGAGATGAGATTATAGATTAAACAGTATCCTAGTTTTGGGTTGTTGTTTTTTTTAAATAAAAATCAGTCTCATTTCATGTATATAGCCAGCAAAGTGCTCTTGAGAGTTTACCCTTGTTTATTTTAATTTTGGAAGAAATGCTCTGCCTTGAACTATTGTTTAAGTTGAATTTTAAGATTATAACTTCTCTGGAGATGCAGTGATTGAGAAAACCTGTACCATTTGAATGACAGTTATTAAAGATATAGAACCATTCTTGATAAAATAGACTGTATCTCTCATTCTTCTAATCAGTTGGGTTTCCTATAGATATATGAAGGGTCTCAAAAATCTCCAGATAGTTCTATTTCCTAATCCAACATACATATTTGTACATGTCAAACAAGCAATAGTCTGCAAATGGGAATTTGTTCTCCCAGTTGGCTGGTAAAACTGCGCCTTTATCACAGTATGAAACAATAATGTATTGCTACCCAGTGGCATGCTGCACATAAGAAACTTTGGACTAAGCCAGACCCAAACTAAGCCACCAATAACCTGGAAAATGGAGGCAACTGCATTCGGTCAAAATGCAGTTGTCTGAGAAAAAAATTATCAGCAGAGGGTTCTCATGTCATCACTATTCCTTCTGCAGGATCTTAAACTGTTACAGACTTTGAAATTGGCAGTGTCACTTGCTGGCTGCTCAGCTATGTGAACTGCTTATAATTTTCATAGCTAACATATGGAAATATTTTCAGGTTTTAATTTAACTTTTATATTATGTAATAAAGCATATGGGAGTAATTAAATTTTAAACACACTATTGAGCCTGAGTCCCACCATATTCTTTATAGTAATCTGATTTTTAAGCAGTTGACTCTTGGGGGGGGGGTCTCACTTCTCAATCCCTTTTTAAATAATCATCATCATCATCATCATCATCATCATCATCATCATCATCTTGGTAGACTGTATTTCTTTTTCTTTCCCTGTCTGAGCACGTCTGGTTCCATGTTGGTCTAGAATATTTTTCAGAAAAAGAGGAAAGGTAGAAGCCAGAGCCCTGTTTCTTCAAGTCCCTTGAAAGGAAGGGAGTGGAAGGAGAGAGGAGGGTAGCTGATGTTGGGGATACTTGGAAAGGAAAGCAGGTAACTTACCAAACCGAAATGGCACAGAGGGATAGAGATACTATAGATCTAGCAAGCCAAGCAAGTATTGGGAGACAGTGGGGCAGAAAGAGGGAACAACTTTAGCATAGTGAGAGATCAGAGAACTAGCTAACCCCAAAATAAATCTCTTAGATGGAACTCTCTAAGAGAGAAAGCCTTGGGTGCCAATCCCTTCCTCCTCCTCCACCCCCCATTGTAACTTTTCAGGTCAGATAGAACTACCATTTGTTCCCCACTACTGGTACAACAGCAAACCTGAGCTCTATAAGGGTCTCTATAATGATTGGTTCCTAGTTTGATTAAAAACTCAGGAGATAAACTGTGTTCTTCTGTTATCCCCAAAAGACTTCCTCACTCTTAAAAATGAAGACGTCTCCAACTGAATGTTTTAGAAATAAATCGGTTCTAAATAGCTTAGTTGTTGAATTCATGTAACTGCATCTCTACACGTCTTGCTAAAGAGCACTCCAAAAATTTTGCTTGGAAATAATTACTCTCAATTTGTGACAGTTGCCAAAGACCTTGACAGGTGCTCTGAAGGAGAAGCAGGAGAGGAGAAAAAACACCCAGTAAATGAGGATGGAGAGTTCTTCTGGTTTGGTCTTTCATTTCTCCATTTCTGGGCTATGCATTGTAACAGCAGTTGCCTCCTGGCCTTCACACAACCCTATAGGATTGCAGAAGGGGCTTCTGAATTTATTATTTGACTGGATTGGATGCATCAATTTAGAGTAATCCAGAGGAAGAATTGTTTTGCGGAAATATACTAAGGAAAAAGCTTTGAATATCCCCCAGTAATTTTAAAAGATGTTATTTAAATATAATATGGAGAAATTTGCTTGTCTTTCCACTGAAAACTTTTTGAGGAATAAAAAACTCTGGAATTGGTAAGAATGTAGTCAGTGCATTGATATACAGGTATACTTATAAAATGTGGCTTTCTTTTATTGAATGATTCTATCTCTTGTTGATTCCTGACTGAAATAGTACAGTGAACTTTTTAAATTAAAAGAATTGTAGGGATCATTTTAAAGTTGTCAAGATTTAAAAAGCAAAGATATTTACAAAAACAAGTTCAATAAAAAAGGAGAAATGCTTTATTTCTGAAGCATGGTGTTTTTTTCATTACTGGCACACAATATATATATTGTTTTTAATGTAGGTAAATGGTGGGTTAACTTTTGTATTTGGCATTCTGCAGTGAAAATCTTCCAACACAATTATAGAAAAAGATTTTCCCATAGTTTCATCATTAGAAATACAACTCTAGCAATTGGAAAATGAAGACAGCTCCAATGCCCTTTTAAGACATAAAGCAGTAATCTGTCTTTTCAAGTCCATGATCTAACAAAAATATATATGGTTGACTTAATCTTGGTTTATTCCCTGCTGTAATTTTCACATGATATAATTCCTCTCTGTAATTATAGAAGGCACATGTACATCTATTTACAAGTGCATAAATATATAAATAAAAATGTAATATAAAAATAAATAAAATTTTCTCTGTTTAGAATAATCTTTGTAAGGCAGCTTGTTCCTTATCTGATGCTGGAACAAGTATCTGAGAAATTATGTAGTGGCAGGCTATTCAAATATTTCTCTGAGCTTTCTCCTGAAGAAACATCCTCTGGATTTGTGGGCCACACATGTCTTCTCTTTTGGCATAAATCTGTTCCCTCTGTGTGTTCAACAGGTACTAGACCAAGACAGCAAGTGGAATCTGAAAATACAAAGAATAAGAATTAAACTGCATTCTTTATCAGACTCTTCTATTCAAAATATTTTGAAGGGAAACCAAATTGTAAAAAACAGAGATCCTGCATATTTTTTTGGGGGAAACAAGATAAGAATATATACTGTTACATTATACATGAGAAGACATGAGCTGATAATGTTAAGAATTGCTGGTAAAAGAAGATAAATTTCAGTAATTTTCACTGGTATTTGATTAATAAAGAAATCTAATCTACATTTCTATAGTTTACTAAATGAATATTAGTAAAAGCTTCCTGACAAGCACTGTTGACAGTTATTTCAAAGCCATACCAATCTATTCACATTTTTGGTGGCTCTACCGATGGTGTAAGAATTGAAACATTTAGATACAACTTAACAGGAAAATCCTTTGTTTGACGTTTTGAGTTACTGGTAAAATATATAGATTTTAGCTAGCAATAGACATAATACAAGAAATATAAATGTGCTATCCCTAATCAGCAAGTCTGATTATTGATAAATTATCTTTTGCAAATGCTTAATTTTTAATAAATACATAATACAGAACTCTGTGTGAATAGAAATATCTTGTTCACTGATCTTCCCTTATTTTGCTCTTCATTACTTCTTCAAATCAATACTTTTTCTTCTGATTTTAAAAAATACCTCAGGTCTCTCTGGCACTGACCTGTATGGAAGACAAGATTCCTCATGTCTTCCATAGTAGAATTTCCCATCTTTCTTTCTGGTGTCGAGTGACACAGACTAAGGAGTTGTTCATGATGATGGTGTTGGTGTTGGCAGTTGTCATGTTGTTGTAACAGTTGATTTATGGAGTCATCTGGTAGACCACAGAGAAAAGAACTGTGTTCTAATCCAGGGCTAGTAAGCCTAATTATAAGAGACAGAATGAGGACATCAGTGATCCAATTACTGAATTTCATATGTATACAGATAGTAAAAGTAAGACAGAAATTGTCAAGTGCTTAATTTTCTTTCACATTTGATATTCCAAATGAAAAGTATTCTTACAAATTAATATCGAGATATTCATTATGTGTTAAAATGCTAATTATTTCTATGCATTGTAAAACACATGATTTGAATAGTATAAGTGAATGTTCTATAGATAACTAAAGTAAATATACTCTAAATATTCAAATGCCAGGATGTGTCTATTCTATACTAACGTCATGCAGATATTCCATGAAAGCAAAAGTTGAAGAACTGGATAGAAAATGTATTAATATTTTGAATGTTAGTGTTTAAGAAGTTCCCTGAAAATATGATTAGCCAAAAAAACCAAAGTTCAACCCATAGTTCTCACTTCAGGTACAAATGATCAGACTCAAATTATCATACTTTGGACATATGTGAAGATGTAGCTTTCTAGAGAAGGCTATAATTCTGGGAAAGATGGAAGAAAAAAGAATTGGATGACCAGCAGTAAGGTAGATGGACTTAATTAAGGCAGAAATGGGTGTACCATTGGAATAGCTAAAGAATTAGGCTGGGGACAGATCATCCTGGAGAAAACCTGTAATTGCCAACAATTCACACCAAACTGATTCCCATAATCAAATATGTTCTCCATCAAGCCAAAGAGGAAAATATCCCACAGAAATAAACCATACCTTTGGGGTTCAGGTAGATTGTTTCCATTTTGTAGTCCCCTCCCTTGCAGAAAAGCATTGGTTTCATTTTGCTGAGAACAGAAAGAAAAATAAGCACATTAAAAAAATAAACACCAGAGAAAGATTAAGGATTAGATATCAAATCAGTTAAATCAGCCAAGTTAACAAGTGATGCAGCAGGCACTCAATTTTAAGAATTTAGCAATAAAATTGGATTCAGCATTACAAAAATTAAGCTGATTTGTAAATCTGGAAATACCCACTGAAACTTTATGTTGGTGTCTTTTAGAATGCAAATAAAATAGATATTCTATTATTTATATACAGAGTTAATTTGGGGCTTGTTTCTCTAGCTATAAACTCAAAGATTCTACTTTAATCAACTATTCAGTATTTTTAAGTACAAAACTTATTTGCTTATTACCATTGAATCCTCCTTTAATTTAAGTAGGAAACTCATATTTCTGGCAAACATTTTCCTTCGACTTCTAAGGTAAATTGTATAAATATCCAACATTCAATACTAGCCAAAATTTTATGAGAGGCATGAGAAGTAGGTTACCTAACAGTTTCCAAAGATGGATGAACAATTTACCTGTTGAGCTTCATCTGAGTTGCAATCATATGACTTCGCATAGGAATATCCAACTGTAGCAGAAGGAAAATGGCCATTTCCACCATTTGCATAATGTAGCCCATTAACTTGAGGAGTAGAAACACCTCGCAAAGGCACCATGGTATACTGGCAAGATGGTACTAGCAGTCCTGCTCCTGGAAAGCCCAAATCTATAGCCTGCTCTGAAACAAAGAAATATACAGATTAGATTGGGAATACAGATCAACTAGCACAACTGTAAGCAAAAGATTTGAACTGGGCCTATATTTTTGTGTTTGTACCCACAATTAGATTTCCCCCTTTCCTCCTCACAGCATGTCCTCTAACTCTTAGAGTATAAAATTGAAAATTCTGGGACTATGTTGCAGAGAATACAAAGAAGTTCCAACAGCTAAATCTTACCTTCCTGCTCATACCCCATTTTACCTTATTTATTAGATTATATCTTCAAGCAATTTTATAGATAATCCTTGCTTAATTGCTCTGTTTAGCAATCTTCAAAACTAGGAAGATGCTGAAACTTTTTGAGGGGTCCTTCCACTTACAATTAGTGTAATGTCTCTGTGGTTACATAATCAAGATTTGGATGCATTGCAACTGGTGGCTGTTTACACCAGTTGTGCATAGCTGGCTTCTGACAAGCAGAGTCAGTAGAGAAGCCAGCAATAAAATTGCAAGTCATGGTTATGCGATGCTTCACTTAACAACTGTATTATTTAGGGATGGAGTTCCCAATCCCAACTGTAGTTAAGTGAAGACTACCTATATTGCCATACAAGAATTCTGTGTCAGACTTTGATTATTTATATCATCTATAATCCATCTACCTACCTACCTAATCTATCTCATCCATTATCTATATATCATCTAGCTATCTATGCAATTTATGCAGATAGCACCAGCAATAGCACTTCACAGTGCTTTACAGTTTTCTCTAAGCGGTTTACAGAGTCAGTATATTTCCCCCAACAATTTGGGTCCTCATTCTACCGACCTCGGAAGGATGGAAGCTGAGTCAACCTTGAGCCAGTGAGACTCGAACTACTGAACTGCTGACAGTCGGCAGTCAGCAGAATTAGCCTGCAATACTGCATTCTAACCACTAATATTGCTTGGCAGCTGTGAAAAATACTATGATCCCCCCCTTTTTGCAAATTAATGGAGGGCACCTTGGTGTCAGGGTATTTTGAATTATTATTAACATAAGCTGCAGGTAATCAAATTTGGGGGTTGTATATAGGTTAAAATATTTCAACCAACTACCTTTTCATGTTAAGAGACTATAAATTTCAAATCAAAGATGTACATTCTGTACATGCAGGAAAAAAAAATCTCTGGAAAAATTTATACAGTTTGGCTCTTCAAGGTACTTACTTTGCTTAGACCAAGCTCTCCAAAGGCAAAATGGAATAAAAACCACAATAATGAGGACGATGGAGCACAACACCACACCTACAATCAAATATGACAGGTCACTGGATCGGGCCACCATGGCTCCTGCTCCTAAGACAGTATGGCCACTATTGAATGGTGGGTGCTGAATCGTAGATACTGTAGATGGTGGACGACGACCAGGCAATCCGGATGATTTCCGAGCTTCAGGGGGGAAAAAAAACACTGTTATAGTCTCATGTTACATAAACATTTCTCCATTCTTCAATTTCTTTCTGCCCAAACTTTTTTTTAATCGTTCTTTTTCTAGTCATGTAATTTATTATTTATATTTTAATGACAAAATGTTCATTTCCTCCTAGCACAAATACTGATGATTGGAATGATGGGAGATATAGTCAACTTCAACTTCCTATAATGCTATATTATTATCATGTGAATTTCTTTCCAAGTGAGAAAGCATGAGTTGCCCTGATGGGTTCTGGATGATGCCATGGTCTCAAAATTAAATATTTTTTTCCTGTGGACCAAAATCAGGTTCAGTGATATGCAAACACCAGGAAGCTTTGTACCTAATCAAAACATCTGTCTTAATCATACAAAAGAAAGTCTTAAATAATGGGGAGAAAGGTTGTTGGGTATTCCTAGTGTTATCATGAGAGAACTGGCTGGTGGAAGAACTGTAAGTTTTGAAGGAAAGACCTGAGGTCAGCAAAGACAGCTCGAAAAAGGTAATGGAATCTCAAAAGCCCAGAAAAGTTATTTTTTCCTTTTCTTCCTAAAACAGAAGCAAAGCTTGCTGTGATAGCACAGAAAGAAACTGCATGAGGGAAGGAGGACGGGAGAGAGAGAAACAGATAAGAAATTGTACAGAATTCCATTTGGAATTCCATTCCATAGAACACCATATATGGATAGTTTGCTAAACTAAAGCCACTGTGTATATTAATAACACAGTAAATCAAGAAGATTTGCACGTGTATCTCTGGAAATTCCTGTCTCCTTTTCTCACTCTGACACCTAACATCTAGTAAAGTCCACACTATCATCCTTCTTGATGCTCCCTTTCATTGTATGCCCAGATCATGAATACTTTCTTGTTTGGAGTATTCAGACCACAATGCTCAAAGAGGTTGGTAGTCTGCTATTTTAATCATTTCTGCTATTCATTACTAGGATCAACAACAAGAAATTGTATCTCAAACTTAATAAATTACTGTCTTAAGAGTTTACATCTGCATCACAGATTCAATCTTCTCATTCTATAGGCCAATCTGCTAATATTTAGTGCTGATCACTTAGTAGTTATCTTCTATTTCAATGATATTAAACTGTAAGTCTGTTTACTGAACAAGTGGGAATCTGTGTCCTGCCAAAGATTGGTGAAATCTATGCCCAAAAGCTCTAAGTAGCATGGCCAATCCTATGGCTGCTGATAACTAGTTTCAGACAGGTTAGGAAGGTTAAACATCTTACAAACCATATGTATTCAATGGAGCCTCTGTGAGGCCACCAGAGGGGGGAAAAAATCATATTTGTTATTTGTTTCAAGTTACTGAAACATGACGTATTCTGTTAATCCATCTTTTTGATCTTTAATATGTAAATATTTTAAAATGTCATTTTTGGGTTTTATACTGTCATTTTTTCCCATCAACTAAACTGAAATGTCTAGATATTTCCTGCCTTGCTTGTAATTTTTTTCTGTCATCTAATACCAGTAGGGACTTATTCCCGAACCTCAAATTGTGTACATAATGCATCTGTAATTGAACTTTTGTCTTTGTTGGTTTTATACTGTTTTCTCAGCAACACAGTGTATTTTGAGACTTTTCTGTTCAAAAATTATTGCAGATTAATTAGTGATTACAGATTCTCTGGAGATGCTTTAGCACTAATTACCTTTAGTTTCACACATCATCACATTACTAAATTCACTCTCTCCACCTTCATTGAAACACTGCATTTTAATGTCATATGAAGTCTCTGGCTGTAGGTGGCTGATAGAATGCCAGTATCGATCACCTGAACAAAAACAATACACAATGGTTACTTTCTTGTCTCCTCCTCATTCCACCCTAAATCTTTACAGTAAATGGATATTTATGATATCAAGGCTAATATGAACATTGTACTCTACGGTAATCAATGAAAACCATGAAACTTTTTTTCTCCCTTGTTTGAAAATACATACCCAGCACACTATTCTCTTTCAGGCTAAGCAATTTTACTCAGATTGCAAGAAAGGAATAATAAATTACTCCTAAATCTAAGACAAAGAAATAAAGCTTGAGATACGAAAAGAAACTAAATAACAGTAATTTACATCAATGTTATTCACTACACCACTGTATACTTTCTATCCCTGTAAATATCCTTGCTTCCACCATTTCCACCACACATTGTTACACATCTACAAATTGTCATATATTGTCTTTAACACTGATGTGAAAGTTGTTTTCTTAATATCAGCTGCCTTTGTTTATACCACTTTGTATTTTATTATATAAACAGCTCTGCTCCTTAGCAAATGAGTAAATAAAGGCATCTTGTAGAAGTACTCATTGAAATTGAATCCAATAATCATTTCTTACCTTCTACCACATCTTTCTTGTAATCACTGTCATTATCACTATCAGTTGGTCGATAATAAATGTAAAATCCATGAATTGGTGTATTGTTATTGCTGGCTGGGATATACTGTAAAAAAACAACAACAACAGCAAAATAAAAAATGAAATAAACCAAACCAAACCAGAGGTAGTTCTCAAAACTACTCTTGTAATAGAATAACTACAAGGAAACTGTTTATTCAGGGGAAGGAGGAAGAAATATTTTCTTGCTTTTCTAGAACTTCCTGATTAAATGGTGGATGCAGAATAGCTGTCAAGATGGATCTTGAAAGAAAGTGGAGGTTTTGTTGTGGATCTAATTGGCATCCATAAGCCAAATCTTGAGGTAAGACTCCCTCATATGTAAGTGCAAATTTCACACTTATTAATTGACTTACCAGCAAACTTGCACAAAGTTCTGATAAAAGACAATCAACTAATAGGTGTGAAAGGCTGAAGGATCATTGTTAGTACAGAAGATTATTTGTCTTTATATTTTCAGATTTAACTTATTTTCATATTCAATTCGTTTAAATTTATATTTTCCATGCCAATTAGCATGAAAGCTAATCAAGCTCCCATATGTCTAAAAACACTAAACATTGCCATGTTATATACGGCAATAGAGAAATTTAAGGTGTTAAATTTGCATTATTCAATGCATGATTTGCATTAGCAATAAATCTAACATCATAGGGACCGTCTTCTGAGAAATATTGTACAATTTTAATTAGACAGAGTCTACTGCAGTTTAAAAAAATAGCCCCATCTTTGCACGCCAGTTATACGTTTTCTGTCTCACACTTACCATCCACTTTAGCATGATGGTTGTCTCATTAATGGCATCAGTGAAAGTGATATATGGACCTGTAACAGGACGCTCATATGCACGATTGCTGTAACCTGATACTACATATGGTTTAGATGCAGCACTAGGTTCACTCTCCCCCAGTATGTTCAATGCTCGCACCCGGAATTTGTAAGATGTGCCTAAAGGATTGGACAAAAAGCAATTGAGAAAAATGGTTAGCAAGAGAAATGACATCTGACCATTGTAATACGTTTCTTAATTTCTTCCTTAAAACTGGGCATTATATTCTATTGGCATTTCCTTAATTCACTGACATAAACAACATAGCAAAAAAAATTATTTTCATTTTTTTCCTTTTGGCAATGAAGTCTGTCCTAATAGTCAGATAATAACAGTTAATATCTTCTATTGAATGAAAAGACCATATAAAAAATAAAATGAAAAGACCATATCTTACATGCCAGTGAAGTTTCGAAGGTACTTAATGACTATTTTATTTTTTTTACCTCAAAAGCAGACTGAAGAATAGATATTTCTTTCTTATTTATTTATTTATTTATTTATTTATTTATTTATTTATTTATTTATTTATTTATTTATTTATTTATTTATTTATTTATTTATTAGTCCAATTTATATGCCGCCCTTCTCCCTAGACTCAGGGCGGCTTACAATGCATTATAGCAATAGCCTGCATACTTTTTTGTATATACCTGCTTATTAGGGCTTTCGGGGCCCCCTAAGTGGTATTGTTCTATACAAAGTTGGCTTATTGCCCCCACAATCCGGGTCCTCAATTTACCTACCTCGAAAGGATGGAAGGCTGAGTCAACTTTGAGCCTGGTGAGATTCGAACTTGCACTAATTGCAGGCAGCTGGCAGCTAAGTGCTAGCACTTAACAGCACTTTAGTCCGCTGCACCACCGAGGCTCTTGGCCTTCGGGAAGGGAATAAAAACATTTAACAGTAACAGAGTTAGAAGGGACCCTGGAGGTCATCTAGTCCAACCCACTGCTCACACAGGAGACCTGTACTAGGGATTCAAACCGGCAACCTTTCTGATCGACAAGGTCAGTGTATTAGCCACTGAGCCACCTAGCCAGGTTAACATGATTCTGCAGCCTTGCTTGGGGAGCACAGAGAAGCCTGCAGTCCTGGGACTGATTTGCGACCTGAAGCCCTCCCCCACCTTTTAATTAATTTTAACATTGTTTTGCCTTTTAAAAATCTTATATACTGTTTTTATGCTTTTAATATTTTATTGTACACCACCTAGAGCCCCTATGTGAGGAAAATGGCAGATGGAAATGATAAATGAATAAAAAATAAATATTTAGCAATAGGGAGGAAAAACACGTGGGAACTATGTTTGCTTTTAGGGGAAGAAACAAAATGCTGATTGTTCCAAATGGGGATATACATCCTTCCATAGAGAGAAATAACCCATCTTTCACATTAGCAATACATATGAATCAGTAAAGGAGAATATTTGTAGCTCAGGGTTGAAATGAGGGGTCCTTGGTGCTCTCTAAGCTTGCTAGTAACATCATCTGGCACTGATGATGTTACCTAGCTGGGTAATGAAACGCCTGCAAAAAAACAAGCAAGTTCAGAGAACATCAAGTACCCCTCACGCATGAATCACTAGGTGCCAACTTTTCCCCACTTCTTTACCCGTGGGTTTGCAGCAGATAGAGAACTTCAATTTGACCACAAAGGAGCTCAAAATTTATGTTGCTAAGTGAGACAGTTTTTAAGTGAATCACTACAGTTGTTAAGTTAGTAACAGGGTTGTTAACACCATGTGACTAATGGAGGAAAAAGCTGGAAGGTACAATCACATATGACTGATAACAGTATTCAAAGGATGTGGGGCGGGAGTTAGTGTCATCTCACTTAATTAAGGGATTTAAACCAGTGGTGAAATCTAAAATTTGTTACTACTGGTTCTGTGGGCGTGGCTTGGTAGTGGTGGGGGTAATTTGACTGGGTGGGCGTGGCCAATTTTTTTTTTTTACTTTTAAAACCATTTTTTCTACAACCTCTTCAGCGAAGAGGTTGTAAAAAAAATGCTTTCAAAAGGCTCTGACAATCCCAGCTGAGTTGCTTGATCGTCAGAGTCTTTTTAAAAAAACTTACTTGGATCGTCAGAGCTTGGATCATCAGAGGCATTTAAAAGAAAAAAAGCCTCTGATGATCGCACAGCTCAGCTGGGCATGGGGGGGGGGGGGGCGCAGGGATTTTTGCTACTGGTTTTCCGAACCACCTGCCTCCATCGCTACCGGATCGGGTGATCCAGTCCGAACCGGGAGCATTTCACCCCTGATTTAAACCTTCTCCTGCTCTGAAAAACCCTAGTACTAAGAAAAGGGCAGATTGGCAAAGTTTAAGGAAGCTATTCAAGAGCAGCCTTCAGGCAAAATAAAACTATTGCAGAAATATCTTTGACATACAACTATTTGTTTAGTGACTGTTTGAAGTTACAGAGGTTCTGAAAAGAGTGACTCATGACCGTTTTTACACGTATGACCATTGCAGCATCCCCATGGTCACAAGATCAACATTGGGATGCTTGGCAACTAGCATGTATTTATGATTGTTGCAGTATCCTGGAGTCATGTGATCACCTTTTTCGACCTTCTGACAAGCAGTCAATACTTAACAAAGTGTCTCACTTAACAAATATGGCTAGAAAGGTCATAAACAAGGGGCAGAACTTTCTTGCTTAGTAACATAAACTTTGGACTCAATTGTAGTCATAAGTCAAGGACTAGCTGTATTTTCTTTCTCCTTGGTATGGATAATAAAATATCTACGTACAAGCATATTACCTGTTTCCCCCAAAATAAGACATCCCCTGATAATAAGCCCAATCGGGCTTTTGAGCGCATGACAATAAGGCCAAGCGCTTATATCAGGGTTCAAAAAAATATAAGACAGAGTCTTATTTTCGGAGAAACACATATAAAGCCACTATAGAAAGTACAGGTAGTCCTCATGACCACAATGGAGCCCAAAATTTATGTTGCTAAGTGAGACAGTTGTTAAGTGAATTTTGCCCCATTTTACGTCCTTTCTTGCCACAGCTGTTAAGTGAATCACTACAGTTGTTAAGTTAGTAGTTGTTAAGTGAATTTGGTTTCTCCATTGACTTTGCTTGTCAGAAGGTGACAAAAGGAAATCACATGACCCTGGGATACTGCAACAGTCACAAATATGAAGCAGTTGCCCAGCATCTAAATTCTGATCATGTGACCATGGGGATACTGTAAAGCTTGTAAGTGTGAAAAATTGTCATAAGTCAGTTTTTCAGTGATGTTTTAACTTTGAATAGTCACTAAATGAACTGTTGTAAGTCAAGGATTACCTGTATAAAAAGATATGCACATTGGGAAGGGTAAATCTACCTTTTTCTAAGTCTTTAATTTCCACAGAGAGACGTGAAGGGGGAATGTCATTCCTGGCTAACATCCAGTCACCAAGTTTCTTCAGTTTCTTATACTCCACTCTGAATGCCTGAATAGGAAACCCACCATTCCCGCGTGGGATCCAAGTCACATAGGCAGATGTCTCAGACGCTACTGAGATAGTGGGACGATCTGGAGCCTCAGGAGCTGTAAAGAATAAGAAAGTATAACAGGCATGAAATTAATCTCAGGTTCAGATTGGAAGAGTAAAGCTGAAATCACTGTGGTTTGCTTCGTGTTTAAAATGTCAAATTCAGCATTTGTGAATGGAAAATCAATAATTTCCTCATAAAAATCAGAAAATCTAATAACTGTTTCACTGAGTGGTTATTTTATTTTAGTTTTTTTAAAAAAACCATTGTTTCTTTCTATCACTACCCATAAAAAGAAGAGGGTTGTACTCCAATAAGTGAATAAAGGAAGGAATTTAGCCAGTTTGGTAAAGTGAGGGGCCTTGGTGCTCTCTGAGTTTCGTTGTTTTCTTTCATTACCCAAATCATTAATGCACCTATGATGTTACCTAGTTTGGTAATGAAACTTCTGCAAGAAAACAAACAAGCTCAGAGAGTACCAAGAGTACCTCATTTTCAACCCTGAGCTGCAAATATTCTCCTTTTTTAGTTTGGTAAAGTTCATGAAGTTCATAAGGTTAGTTTGGTAGAGTTCATGTGTTCTTTACCTACTCAAGAAGTGCTTGTTGCCTAAATCAAACCCAGTCTGAGGGGCTAGAACATTTTATATTGACTGAAAAATAAACAAGAAACTGTTGAAGAGGAAGAGGAGCAAATCTAACAAATGCAGAGGAGCTGCAAACGTCCTTTAAATTAGCCATTGCTTGGGAAGGGACATTTGGCTGGTGAATTCTAACTTTTTTTACACAGTAGGTTGTAAAAATAGCATTTCTCAATTTTGGGGGAATCCCTGTCCATTTTTGGTGGATGATCCTTCAACTGATCTCCACCCTGGATTGTTTTTCCTTTCTTCTTTTGCTTTCAGTTTCTCTTATCTACACTCTATCCTGGCTTTTAGTAACGGTGTTGGTTTTTGAAGTTAGTGTTGGAAAGAGGGAAGGGAATATGTTTCTCTGAGAGATAAGAGAATGGTTGGCATACATAGGGGAATCTAATAATTTTATACATGAGATGCAACTGATTATCTTTAACCAATAGTTATTAATAAATCTCTCTTTTTGACTTTGCTCTCCTTTGAAGCGTGATGCCTATCAAGGACTTAGATAATCAAATATGCCTTCTTCGAAAGATACAAACACAGATCTTTATTTGGGGAACAGTAAGAGAATCACAAGGTTCAGTTTTAGTTGGAATTTATAAGCTTTGATTGACAAGAGGGGAAACCGGACACTGCATAGGATTTCTACCCCCAAATTTTTATGTATTTTTTCTGTTTATTTTTTGGGGGCAATGTTGTCTTAAATGTAGAGTTCTCTTCCTTTGGAAAAAATATAGTATATTAGTAACAAGAGATGGTTAGAGTCAGGAATGTGTAAGGTATAAATAAGAATTAGTTTTTAAAGTTTCCACTTATAGCCAATATCTGCCCTAGATTCATCAAATGCTCAACCAGCCCCTGTAAACAGATCTGTATATCACAGAACAGCTAGAAATCCCAATTGTTTATTTTATTTGCTGATATCCTTTTAGTTAAAAACATTTTTTTAAAAAATATATAAATGTTGTTCCCTAATAATACGTGAAATACTTCATGCCAAAAAAAACACTGTCTCTGGAGAGAGATATGACCTAATAAGGACTGGAGACAAGTGAAAGAATAAATATTCTCTTTTGTTATTTGTATAGTCTTGTTTCTGACTTTTCTTCAATATTGCTGTCTGGACTTTTCCGATTCTTTTCTTCAAATAAACTGGCTTCTAGATTCCAAAAATATTGTTACTACGATTCTGAGATGACTCACGGGATAGGCGATTATTATCTGACTGATTGCTATTTCGAGAGCCAATGCCTGGATCATCCTTCGGGAACTGCTGTTCTTTACTGGCAACAATATCTGGTTTTGGTCGTCGTCCTAAGCAAGACAAAAATAATTAACCAAGGAGAATTATATTAAGTGGCTACTGATGTTACATAAACTTCACCACTCTGTGGGAATTTGCATTCCAAGGAATTACATCGCTTTAGTTAATGTGAATATGGCAAACTAAATGCTTTCTTTGTGAGAAAATGTTTTCACAGTTAACTTTTCCATTTTAAGTTTTCTTAAATATATGACTGTATGGATTAATTTCTTTCTAGACAGAGACTTTGCATATGAAATGGGCATGACATTAGAAGAAGTAAGATCATGTTAGGGATTGTAGCCACCCAGAATTTGGTGTCATAACATGTATACTCTAAAACACATCATTAAATACCTATCAAAACTGATAGCTGGAAAAACAAGTATTTATAGAAAGAAAGCATAGATAACTTAATATTAAAAGCAATTCAACATAGCTTTTTCCAATATGAAGTCCCAACCAACATGATTGCTGAGTCCATCACATCAAGAGAACATCAGCCTGGAAAAGATCTCCTTAATATCAGGACAAATCAATCACTTTATAACAACTGCATTCTAAAATACAATTATTCGTTACCAGTTCTGAAGGTCACCATGGCTGTCTGGCCCTCTCCAGCACAATTATAAGCAGCCATCTCCACTTCATATAAACTTCCTGGATCCAATTTTGTTAGGCTCAAATGATACTGGTTGGCAGGGACATCTTGGATTATCCAGTTATCTGAAAAATTCATTACCTGTTTTAAAAAAAAGATGAGCACAATAAGCTTTATGGCAGATAAAGGGCTATAAAAAGAGTGTGCCTAAGAGGGATTTATTTATATATTTATTAAATTAAATTGCATAGCCATATATCTCACAAACAAGCAGCTCTGAGGATGCACAACAGAATATATAGCACCTTTTTCAATATTTGACTATCAAGCAATTATGGGCTTTACATAGCTGGAGGGCACCAAGTTGGGGAACCTCAAATTACTATTAGGAAAGTTTAAACTGATATCTGAAAAGTTGAAGAAGCTTAACTTAATGTAGACAAATCTCAATATTTGCAAGTCCACTTTCATAAAAAATAAAATATCAGTAGAGAAATAGATCAGGAAAAGCAGAAGCTAATGATAGTTACATTAGCAACATTATTATTCAAATGTTATCACAATATACAATATACATTAATATTGTTAATAGTAATATTGCTAGTCAATGTTATTTGTATTCAAGACATAAGGCCATGGTTAAAAACTGAACTTTTATATACATTTTAATACAGATAGTCCTCATTTAATGACTGCCTTGGACAGTGATCATTCACAGTACAACAGTGATGAAAAAGTAACTTTGTGACCAATTGCTCTATTTATGACCTTTTCAGTGTCTCTCTCTGTCACATTTGCCAGTCAGTTAGCACTTATTATCCTGACCTATTTTTTTCTCCTCGCAGTACAGAGATTGCCTAAGTAAGTCATGTATTCCTGAGGTATTTTTCTTCTCCGCATAGCACATCCCTAAAATGTGTACAGGGGAAATTAACATGCTCAGCTCTGGGACCTTAATTAGTTGATTAGAACCTGCCAGCTGACTTGCATCTGTTGCCTAACAATGACAAGATCCTAATCAATTTCACACTGAAGACTTTTTTTTTTTTTTGGCTTCCTAAGCAGGAGCGAACTAGGCAAACAGCCAGCACTAGCGCATTCCTTTCTACGTGTATTTCCCATTGTGTGTCTGCTGACTGTCTTGTAACCCCTTCCTCCCTAAATACAAACATTATCCTAGCACTGGGGCGAGCATTTCCCAAGGGCAGGAGAGTGAGGAAAGGGGCTGTAAGGTTTGTTCTTTTAACCAGTTTCCTTATGAATTGAGCTCCAGAAACCTTGTGTTGTTTAGACTCACCTGGCTATTTGGGGCATATTTGTAATGGAAATCATGAATAGCCTTGAGGAAAGAAGACAGGAGATGCTACTTAGGAAACCTTCAGAAAAGAGAGACACTTTCCAACACTTCAGGTTTCTTCTCTGCTGATTTTCATCTTCATTTATATTACTGTAAACTATCTACATGGTGTTTCTTTATGTTAATACTCACAATGAATCTCCTCCTGTCCACAACCTTCAACAGCAGTGCACAGGACAAGACTTCTGTCCATCATAAAAGGAAAAAAAGGCTGCTGCTACATAAGCAGGTTTTCTGTCGAAGCACCTGGTCTACCCCAATATAGGAGGGAGCACACTGCTTCCCTTTTGCCTTTCAGCTCCAATCCAGGAGCTCTCAAACAGTTGCATGCACGACAAACCATTTTATACCAAATTTATATTTGCTGATAAAGAAATAAAGGGAGACTAGTATAGTCTTCTAGTATAGTAGTATGTGTGTGTGTGTGTGTGTGTGTGTGTGTGTATGTATGTGTATATATATATATATATATATATATATATATATATATATATATATATATATATATATATATATCTTTTTTCCTTTTTCGTAGGCTTTTATGTGCATATTCTTTCTAGCCAGGTTTTACCTACGTAAACTTAGTTGTTCTACAGCCCTAGGTTCTGTGAAATCTCATTCACAAGTATATGTATATATTCACAAGTATATATGTATATATATATATTTGTTTTCTGAGGTTTTCGCGGGTGTTTGTATGTAGGTCTTTGGTTATTCGGGTTTTCTCCTGCGTAAAATTGGAGGTGTTTTGGCAACGTTTCAATGAAGTCTCATTCGTCATCTTCAGGCTGGTGTTTTCGGCTTCGTGCTTCTAGGAGCAATGTGTGTGATCGCAGCTGTTTCTTCCTTTTAACTGCCAGTGGGGGTGTGGACTGATTGGGTAGGAGCTTGGCTGTGTTCTGATTGGGTGGAGGTGTGTTCTGATTGGTTGGGGGTTTGGCTGTGCTCTGATTGGATGGGGGGTTGGCTGTGCACTGATTGGATGGGTGTGTGTTCTGTTTAGGTGGGGGCTTGGTTGTGCTCGGGTTAGTCTGAGTAGCAGGGGGATTTGAGCTGGTGAGCTGTGTTGCTGTTGTTTGGCTTCGTGTTCGTGTTCGTGCTACCTCTTCATGGTGGGTGTCAGTCTGCTTCATGTATGGATTGGAGGGGTTTAAAGTGGCTAATGATGCAGCTGTGGTCTGGCTTCTGGTCCATGGTCGTGCTTCATCATCAGTGTGGGTTTGAGTCTGCTTTCTGCTTGGATGTGTGGTGGTTACATCCTGTGTGGCTCTAGTGAGTGTGGGTCTGGTGTCATTCTTTGTGTTAGGGACTCGTTTGTCAATAAGGGCAGGTTTCCAAATGGCTAGTAGGCGGGAGGTATCATCTCGTTTATTCATGCTGTGTGGATGTTTTTCTATCTCGATGGCTTCTCTGATTATTCTGTTGTTAAAGTGTTCAGTTTTGGCGATAGTTCTGGTCTTTTTAAATATATATTTATTTTTTAAAATATATAATATATATAGAGAGAGAGGGGGGGAGAGGGGGAGAGAGAGAGATTTTCATGGAAACTGTAAATTGATATTGCTGTTAATACAGATGTCATATAAAAAACTAATTGGAATATACTAACCTTGCGATACTTTACAATATAGTAGAGGATAGGTGTTTTGTTATCATGCCGTGGTCGCCACAACAATTCATATCCATCAGTTTTAGTAGTTCGAGGAGAGCTAAGTATGACCGGGGCCTCAGCTGGAGAAACCAGTTCTTTTGAGGTACACTGGACAGATGCTGCTGATGCTGTTGGTTTTGATTTCAAAAGAACAGCTTTTCCTTTTGGCATTTTTTCACTATTGGTAAACCTAGTAGATGAGGTGGCAGATTGTGCTGAATCTCCAACAGGTCCCTGCAGTAATATCTGACTTATTTCTGGAATATAAGAGGGAAGACAATGGCCATGTTTAGCACTTGCAAAACATACATTTTGGCAAATTCAGCCATTTTGTTTACAATGGACATCTGATCAGTCTCAATAATCAAGAACAAATTTTTAATGTCACATGAATCTTCAGCAGGCATTAAAATATTTCCCCTTAATTTGGTGTTAATCAAAATCAGGAACGGAAACAGCAAGGAGTTTAACACTGAAAAAACAAAGAATCAAAGGACTGGAAGAGACACTGGAGGTTTCACAGATTTCAGAAATGGTCAAATTTTTGTTTGAAAAATGCCAGTGATGGAGCACCCACAATTCCAAGATACAGGCTGTTTTACCCTCTAACAGCTCTCACAGTCTTTCTATTTTAAGTTTGGAACTCTCTCTGGAAAACTTCTACCCACTGGAAAACTTCTACCCAATGGAAAACTTCTACCCAATGGAAAACTTCTACCCAATGGAAAACTTCTACCCACTGGCTTTTGTCCTTCCCTTTTGTCCTTCCCTAAACCACACCATCTTCCCTATGACAGACCAAGTATTGGAAAACCGTTATGTCTTCTCTTAGTCTTACAAGGAGAGACAGATCTCAAAGATGATTATTCTGTTACCTTAACTTCACTAGAGACTTACCTGGTTGGGAAACTCTCAACTGTATCATAGCTTGTGCACTCCCAACTTCATTTTCTGCCATGCACTGGTATATTCCTTCATCCTCAGGCCCTACACTAGAAAGGCGAAGAGCCTTACGAGAGAGTTGCATTCGATGGCTGGAAAAGAGGGGAACTGCATTGCGCAACCACACAACTGAAGGCTGTGGATTCCCTCGAACTCTGCAGGTAAACTTTGCACTTTGTCCCCAAGTGATGATCTCCTGGGATAGTTCCATACTAACCTCTGGAGGTTCTGAAAAGGAGATACAATTATACTGCCAGTCATTTGGAGAATGATGAAAGAATAGCTATCTCTGAAATAGAGAACTCTGTGAAGTATGGTGCTGGCAAAGTTGTACACAAAGAGAAATAGTTTTACTTTTACTTATAGACTTATGGCACTATTTGTCTGCCATGATTGCTTAAACTGCATTAGATTATTCAGTAATAAAAAGTGATTTCAGACAATAGCCCCCATAGTTAAACCTATATTTGCATACAGTATTTGTGTATTTTACAAGTTAGTGCCTCTCAAGAGATAGGAATGGCTTTGTATTACAAAATCAAGAGAATGAATGAGAGGTACCAGAGAAAAAATTCCTTCCCACTTTAATCCCATCCAGCCAACAAACTGAGAAATTAAAACTGCTCTGAAAATTATAGTGAAGTCAAATTCTGCATATTCAAGGCCAGAATTTCAGATTTTGGAGACAATGTTATGTCCAATGTTCTGCTCTATACAGAAATCCAAATTAATGCATTATAAATGAAGACCTTTTTGTCTGAAATATATAAATATACAATTCATACAACCATTAATAGAACAAAAATAGAAATGAAGTTATAACTCTTCGCACCAAATACTTGAACATTGTAGAGAATGACACTTGCTGCAGCTTTCCTGACTCCGTTGTCAGCCATACAGCTGTAAGTCCCTGAGTCTTCCTCACTGATTGCATCTATCAGAAGATTGCTAAGAAGGAACCTAGTTTTATTGTAGCCAGAGACGCTGGAGCCATCTTTAGTCCAAGTAACACGTGGAGTTGGAATCCCACTAGCCACACATTCAAGAATGAGGCTTTGGCCCTTGGTGATTATGATGGTCTGGGCCTCTGTGGGATAAATTATGCGAGCAGCCTCAGCTGTTGAGCCTAATGCAAAATCAGATAAAGCAAAGTAATTATAAAACAGGATTGCCAAAATAAATGGTTGTCTCTTAAAAACATACTAAAACAAAGTTATAAAGTTTCAGCATCTTTGTACTAAAGATCTAAAACTTGGACTTTTTTTGCAAGTTACCAAAAAGAATCATTTGTAATATCATCAGCTTTTGTAACTTGTCTTGCAGAAAGGTGCCACATAATATTTCATGGACACTTCAAAAAATTAAGATATCACTCTAGCATATATTACTTTAATTATCCTTTTTTGATACTTGAAAATTTTCATTCTATTTTACTTCACAAAAATGATGTAAGGAAGATCAGATAATGTTTCTAAATAGTCAGCCAGATTTATTGTTACTAGTATGTATATGGATCTCATTTACAATCTAGTGATCAGCACACTTAACATTCTATCCCTTATGGCACACATCTTTCTAACCATTCATGCTTTTGTTTTCAGTGAATTATACGTAATAGAAAACAAGAAACATATTAATAACAAAAGGGTGGAATAGGGAGTTAAGTGGTAAATCATCTACTTTCAAATGTCTCTAGCTTCACTCCAGGCAGAGTAGATGCTGATAGCTTTTGCCAACATTTCTGTGATTTTTTAAAATATATTTACTACCTTAAAAGTTTGTGAACTTTTGAATGTCCAATATTTCTGCATAAGTATGATTTAAAACCTGACCTCTATATAAATTCTAAATAAAGAGAATTCAATTAAACAAAACAGTCAAAAACATTATACTTGTTCATTGATTAATTGAAGAAAATTATCCAAAGTTACATCTTTCTGTGTGATAGAAATATGTGAACCTTTGCTTCCAGTAATTGGTACGTTCTACTAAGCTGCAATAACAGCAACTAAACATTTCTGATAACTGTTGATCAATCCTGTACATTGGCTTGGAGGAATTTGAGTCCATTCCTCTTCACAGAACAGTTTTGATTCAAGGATGTTGATGGACTTCCTCACATGAATGTCCTGCTCTGGGTCCTTCTACAACATTTCTATTGAATTAAGGTCAGGACTTCCATTTGGCCACCTCAATATTAACTTTCTTCTGCTTTAACGATTCTTTGGTTATACAACTTGAGTTTTAGTTCAGGAACCTCTAACCTGACATTTTCCTTTAGAATTGGCAGGTACAATTCAGAATTCATAGTTCTGTCATTGATGGCAAGCCATCCTGGTCCAGAGGCAGCAAGGCAGGCCCAAAAATGATACTGTTGCTGCCACCAGATTGGAGTGCAGTGTTTGCCTTTTGCCAAACAATGCTTTTGATTCAAGACAAAAAAATTCTATTTTGTCTCATCCATCCACTATTTGTTCAATAACGTTCTGGGTTTTCCATAGTTGTTTGCAAATTATAGACAGACAACCATGTTCTTTTTGGAGAGTAATGTTTTTTTCCTTGCAGCCCTGCCATACATACCATTCTTATTCAGTGTTCTCCTAATGAGTGAGACCAAACACATGAATGCAAGAAAGATCTTTAGCTCTAGATATGACTCTGGTGGTTTGAAACCTAGCACCTTGCCTAGATGAAACCAAGTGCCTTGCTCTTGGTGTGGTTGGTGTGGTGTGGTTGGTGAACTCCTGGGAGGGTAACAATTGTACTGAATTGCCTCCAGTTGTACACAATATGCCTAACAATGGACTGGTAGAGTTCAAATAATTTTATAACCTTTTCCAGCATAGTGAGCATCAACAACTGTTTATCATATGTTCTCAGAAATCTCCTTTACTGAAGTCACACCACACTTCCAGCACACCTGTGTTGTGAAGATCAGATCCTGATAGAGAATATTCAGAATTCTGTGATTTAAGTAAGGCAAGTCCTCCCACATTCACACCTGATTATCATCCCATTGTTTGAAACATCTGACTTTAATTTTACCTTCAAATGAGCTGATAGTCCTAGAGTAGGGGTGTCAAACTCACGTCGTCATGGCAGCATCACGTGATGTATTGGGACTTTTCCCCCTTCGCTAAAAAGGGAGTGGGCGTGGCCAGTGCGTGACGCATCTGGCCCGTGGACCGGGAGTTTGACAGCCCTGTCCTAGAGATTCACATACTTTTGCCACACACAAAGATATAGTTTGGGATCATTTTCCTCAAAGTGAATAAGCATGTTTTGACTCATTTGTTTAACTGGATTCTCTTTATCTAGTTTTACCTCTGCAGCCAAAAGATTTAGAAGCTACAACAGCTTCTATTAGTTACTTTTTCTGGGAATAACTAATCTAGGAAGCATCTTTATAATTTCTTTTTCCTAAGGGCAGGCAACTGTATTTTGACTATCCAGGAATACACAGTAAAATATGAGACTACAAGGAGCAATGGGAGGGAAGACAAATGGCTGTAACTCACAGAAATACTTACAAAAATGAAGTGCAATCTTAGAAGCAGTCATACGAAATTTAATAGACTTGCACAAAAAATTCCACATATGAATATGAGATCATAAAAGGTGAACAAAGGAAGACAGCCTATGCTGAATGCTACTGAACTTTTACAGACTAGGGATGCCATTATTCAACAGTTTTGAACCAAAAGAGCTGAATATTCAGAAATACTGCCTTACGTCTCACACGGAGTCTTTCACTAGACACAGATGTTTTTACTTCTTGGGTAACAGGATTATAGGCTGCACATTTGTAAGTTCCTTCATCATCCTGGCTGGCATTGACTATCTGAAGATTCCCAGATGGCATGATCAAGTAGTTGTCTATTAAGATAAAGAAATCATTCAGAACTATCTTCTGAAAAAAGAAGCATTTCTACTTCACAAGTTCTACCATGATATGGATAGAAAATGAAATCTTTTGGCTACGTTTGCAGCAAAAATTAAGTCATTTGAATTACCTATTAACTTGAAAATCTCAGACAACAATAAATGGAGAAATATGGCTTAGAACTGTAACAAAACAGTCTATCTCATATTAAAACATGCTTATTTTAAAATGGACCATAGTGGAACAGTTCTCATACTATTGTGGCAATGTATAACTTTTGCCTCAAAGTCAACTAAAAGGAAAAGAAAATGGGGAAAAATGCATAGAAACTTCCTAAAGCCTTGAACTCCATAAAATACGAGGTTTTAGAAGGTTTATCTAGTGTACATGTCAACTACTTGCAAATTTAATATACTTTGTGACCTTTTTTTAAAAAAAACCACGGTATCTAAATATATTTTAATTGGAATTATATTGATCTTTCTACCAGCCCTTGCATCTGGCTGTGTATATGTAGTTGTGCAGTTCAGCCAAGAAGCGATTGGAACAGCTGTCAAATTCCCAACTTCAATATTTTCATATACACTTATTTCCAACTAAAATATTCCCTCCTGTTATCTGATATATCTGTTGTGGATTGGTGGAATGGAACAAAGCTTGGCTTAAAAATGACTCAATAATCAGTATCTAACATCTCTAAGATTCCTTATACCTTCCTTTGACATCAGACATAAGTATGGTATGATCCACTCATTCCTAAAATTTTCTGGCAGTCAAGTGTACTTTTTACAGGCTATGTTTAACATCATGTTAATGTGATAAAGATAATAATAAAGTTATGAAATTGCTACTGGATAATAGACAGAAATGTGTGTGTAACCATGGAGTCTTGTGTAATAATACCTAGAGTATCTTGTTAAAGCTCAGAACAACTGCACAGATAAACAAGAAAACATAGGGGGATATTGAAATTGATTAGAAGAACAGAACTATTATCTTCCCTAATGTGGATGTCTTCAAATGCATTGACTTCTATAGCCAGCATGTCACTGCTTAGAATTTTGAAAACTGAAATCCACTTATCTGCAGGTTGTCTGGGCTGAAGTAGGATAAACTAACCATGATTAATTCAGCTGCTTCTCTTTCCACCATCAATCAAGGCTCACCTCTAGAGGCCTCCAACCATTCTTGCTTCACACTGTAGCGAACCTGGGCTTTTGGATGGCTTTCAGGAAGGTCACAGGCAATCACAGCTGTATTTCCCTCATCAACTTCTATTACATGCTGACCATCATATTTAAAGTCTTTGAGATCTATTAAAATTACAGTAAAATTTTAGAAGAAACAATGCATTCTAAAAGTAGAACAAATGAATATATATATTCAAGGCACTGTAACTATAATCATTGAATAAACATTTCCAAAAATATACTTAATTTAATCCAGGGAATCCAAAGTCATTGTCTATGCTTATTTTCCCAATAAAACAGATACATATTTTTGTAGACAGCAAAATGCAGTGATATATATTAAGTAGTTATTATGCCTTAATGACCTTGACTAGTGCATTTTTTAATTTAGAAAACTTTAGAAAACAAATACTTCTAAGGATTATCGAATAGAATATGCAAATATTCTGAAATGCTTCCAGCATATAATTTGGTGAAATGATTTTTTCTGTGTGCAGCATAGGATATTTGATATATTTTAAAGCATTTTGAGCTAAAGCTTCAAATGTTGAAAATAGCCGGTTTTGCACTTAGAGTAAGATGTTTCATAAAATCCAGCACTCGAAATGCTTGAAGATAAAGGTAAACCTTTACTATAAATCATGACTGCAGTGACTGTATGCTCCAATGCAGTAGGTCAGCAGGATCTTAAACATCTCACTAGCCCACATTGGTTTTATCTGATAACAACACTTAACTGAATATTTATTTATTTATTTATTTGTTTGTTTCAATTTCTATACCGTCCTTCTCCAAATAGGACTCAGGGCGGTGAACAGTAAAAAACAGGACATACAAAATTTAAAAACAGTTTAAAATAATTAGATATTTTGGCCGTAAATTAAAACAACCCAATTTAAAATCAATTTAAAATTTAACTCAAGCCAGCCCAGCTAGTTGAAATAAATAGGTTATTTAGGTTATTAATAAAACCAAGAGCTCAAAAAGAAATACTATTCCTATGTGAGGGCCAAATATTTCCTGTACTGGCCTTCTGAAGTCTGTTTGGAATTTTTAGGTTCTATATAACTTCCCAGAATTTTGCCTGCAGCTGTAGGGTTTATGCATACTGAACATTAATCTGAAGATTAAATGATAATTCTTTGGTTGAAAGTTGCCATATGCTAGTTATATATTTAGAACAGGAGAATGTAAGTTCAAAAAAGTTTGAGAAACATGCTATAAACAGAACTTCATGCAAAACAACAGTTTATCCATGTTCCAAATTGAAATCATAGGATTACCAGCTTCAAAGCACTTTATATTTTAATATTAGTTACATTGAAAAGAAATACTGTATCAGTTGTTTCCTTACTTTATCACTGTGAAAATAAAACTCAATATTATTTTAGTTACCGTTTCTAAATCACAACTTATTTCCATTACATATTCTGAAAACAAAGAATTTCTTCCAAAAATTAAACAATTTTAAAAGCAGTAGTTTCTCCTTGTTTTTATAGCTGGAGAACCTGGCCCATTTGCTTGGAAATTTTATAACACTGAGTTAGACTCCCCTTCATATGCCTTGGAAAAATAAGAAGGTGTTACTATCACAAGTTGGACTAGCTCAGGGCAAGTATTTAGGGAGTTTGGACAGCAGAAACCAGAAGAGACTGCAAGTCTCTATTGGCAGAATGGGAGAGTGGAAAATTTTGTTTTCATTCTCTGGGATTTATATCAGCTCTCCAACAGTAAAAGACAGATCTGGCTCCAAGGTTCTCCCACCCACGCTCATGGAAAAGTGACATGAAATTTCTCAAACAGGCTAATTAAAGCAAGATTGCTTCAAAAACATTTTAAAATAAAAAACAGCTCCCTTGGCAGTATAGCAAAAAGCCTTCCAAAATGCAAAATGTATTAGCTGTCAGGAGACTATTTCAGTGCTAGCGCCTGGATTCATGGAAAGAGGGAGGGGAAAGGCTTAACAAAGACATAAAAATGATTTGCAGCAAACATGTTTAATACTTTAAGAATGTCTTGGCATTGTACAACTGAAAATAATTAATAAATGCCAAACAAAAGACGACGTTGCAGGTAAACTTCAGTTAAAATAATTAATCCTTTAAAGTCAAATTTAGGAGGGAGAGCTGTTTCCATGGGATACTGCAGATAGATTAAAGTTAATTCTTCTCTGCAAAAGTTTCCATTCTTCCTAATGTGAAAATGGTGTTTGGGAAGAGAAGAGTGCTGGAATTATTCTCTCATTTCCCTTTTTTCATGCCATAAAGTTTTAAAGAAGGATAAGAGTGGAAAGTAAAAAAAGTAAAGATAGAGCTTGGCTGTTCACAGCACACATTTCTCCGATCAACAACATATGAGCCGGATTTTTTTAAAAAAATGTCCATCCTGGTGGTCCAAATTCATCACAGCGATAGTTGAGCCCTACGAGTATTGTGAAGGCTTCAAAATTATTGGCAGAAAAATAAGAAAAAAAAACCAATTTGTTTTCTTTTTAAGTATTTGAATCCATGAGAAAAGATAACAGTTCCAGAGTTTTGCAATACAATTTGAAAACTTTCTTTGCAAAAGAAAATTTACATTTCTACAATTAGAAGACATTTGTGGCTCTAGAAAGAGAAAACTATAGTTTCACAATAATAAAATAATCTTAAAAGTATAAAATAAACTCCTAGAATGTAATGATGTATTCTGTTCTCCTTTCCCCCTCCAAATAACTTGTTAGTACAATAGAGATTTTTTGGAGATGGTGCGGGCCCATAGGAAAATATCTATCTAACCACTACTAAGCATACAAAAAGAGGAGATTAAAGCAATTTTAGCATAATTCTTATTCTAAAGGAAACGATCTGCAGACCATCACAGATTATAATTTTAAAGGTAAACTTCTTTTCAAGAAGAAGCAATGCATGAAGAAGTCTTTAAATTACAGAATTGGAAAGAACCAATTAGGTCATTGATCTCTTGCCCTGTCCAAGAATCCAAATTAAAACATACACAACTGATAGCTGTGTAGCCTTTACCTGCACACATTCAGTAAAATCAAACCTATGTGGATAATTGGTTCTACAATTAGATGTTATTCATTATTTGGAAATGTTTCTCATCACTTAATTGGAATCAGCCTTCCTATAACTGAAATTCACTCTTCTATGACCTGAATTCTGGGATCAGAGAAAATATAGATCATATAATTTCAGGTATGTGTTATCATATCCCTCTCCATAGTAACATCTGTAGCAAACAGATGAACTATTCTTTGCCAGAAAAAGGTGAAGCATCCATTCACAAGTGAAAACTATGATTACATATTTTAATAATGGCTTCATCACAGATATATTGTTATTTCTCCCCTTTGGTATCTTGTGGCCATCCCGGCTTTCAGTCTTCTCAGAACAACCTTTTCTGTTTCTTTGATCTTTTCTTATACGACTTAACTTATAACCCACTGATTATCCTCACTGCCCTTCTCTAATCCTGTTCCAGTTAATAAGTGATGTCCAAAACTTGATACAATCCTAGATATGCAACCTAACCTATCTCTTCTGCTAACTTTCAGCTATATCTTTGAAAGTAAAAAGTAGACCCATGCTGAAGTAAAAACTGGGTTTTAACAGAACCCAGTTTTCTACCACACATGTGAAACTTGAAAGGTAGGTGATGCACCTGTCTGCAATTTCTACTATCTGTTGGTAAAAATTTCACTTGTCAATGGATGCTTCACCTTTTTCTGGCAAAGAATATTTAGAATGACCCAATGAAATGGCACAAGATTACACAGACCCAAACAGGAATCCACGCTATAGTATACATTAATGACCTCAATTTTAGTCTTTGCTTATTCTAAAAAGTCTTTTTAATTAAAAAAGAAATATGCAGTGCTGCAAAGTAAATATCAGCCTCTAAGATAATGTTTAGTTAAAGGAATGCTTTTGTGCTTTAACAAAGCTCAACTGTCACTTTTAAAAATATGAATAATGAGGACTACAGCCCAATTCTTTGCTCAGAAGTATTTCCAGCAGCTTGGATAAAAGAGATCATTCTGAGGAGAAAAACTGGATGACAGTTAGCAATCATGTCCACTTTTTTTCTGATAAATTTTGTGATTACGTCTACCATGGTAGCTTTTTGTGAATAGGAAATTTTCTAATGACAGCCATTTTATAAGACTAATGAACTAGATTGAGTGAACTGTTCTTAAAAATGCATTATAAAGTCACCAGATTTTTAAATATACCACAATATGAAAAATAATAAAAGGTCATTTTGGAAAATAAAGTTAATAAAGGATGGCAAAGAGAAAAATTTGAGAAAAATTTGAAGTGCAGGATATGAGATATTCCACTATAACCTCCAGCTAAACAGCATTTAAACAGTATAGGGGGACTTTCTGCATGGCTTCCATTAAACTTTAAACAGGATCAAGAGTCACTCAATACTGAGATGGGCAGCAAATAAATTTAATAAATAAAGAAATAAAAATAATTTGTCTTAGTTTTTGATGGTATTCACTTCTTTAAATCTCTGGTTGAAATCTCTGGCCTTTAGCATAGGATATATATTTGTAAAAAATCATGATATGATTGAATTGAAAGAAGAGGCTTGAAGTTTCCTATTACATCTTTCTAAACCTTCCCCTGCTCTTTTGCCCAAAGAGTTCTTATACAACACTACTGTATTGATTCTATAACTTTTGTAGACTAATTGAGGTGACACAGAGACCAGTCTCTGACTATAAGAACTATAGGTGACCATTATATTGATATATCATAAAAATACTATGACTAAATCCAATCCAGCTATTTGCAAGTCGTATCAAAACTGAATTTTATCAGAGTACATAATTTTTCTTGTATTCACACTTACACACCAAGTTTAAAAAAAGTTATATAACCACAATTATTTCATACATATTTCTTCATCCTGCATATATGCACCTCTTCATTCTACACTGGAAATTGTTAGTTTATCAAAGCATCTACTTGATCAGAATGGCTTTTCAATATGGAGCCAAAACCTGCATCAAGGGACTGATTAGATTAGAGGCCCTGGCAGAAGCAAAGTGAAGAATGAGGCATTTTGTTGTCATTGAAAAGACAGCTGCAAATAAACATAGGTCCCCAAAGATATCTTGAGTAGGGGTCATTGCCCATTGGTATTTTGTGAAAGAAAATAAAATGAGTTGAATATTGTTTTGAGAGAATTCTTTCAAATCTGAGCATCAGAATGTAGAACTGCACTATCCTATTATAACTGTGCACCAAATTAATAACAAGAGATGATAGCTAATTACAACTGTAATATTTTAGCATATTACAGTTAAAGACAGCTGCCAATGTTTTCAAACCATACCAATGCAGTGGAATGTTTCCTTGGTATGAATCAAAATGGTACATTATCTTCAGAATCAGTTCTTCTTACACTAGAACTAGCCTGTTTTAAGGGCATTGATAAATATGTCAATTATATATTTATTGAATTCATTGAAGCTTTCCCATACATGTCTTGCCTGAACTTGTATTAATTTCAGGAAATTTTGAGATGCAGTAGCTTTCAAATTTCAAGAATTTAAAATGGAATTTATACTAGTTACCCAAAATTCTATATACTATATATACAACTAGTCTTATGCTAGTTTGTCAGAGATAATAAAATTCATCTTGGGAAAAAGGGATTTTATTGAAGAAACATCATATATTTTTATTTCAACAAATATTTATCATATTTTGAATATATCAAATATCAGAACTTGAGCAATTATGAAACTATTCATAGAATGTGAATAGTTTAATAGAAACTATTAAATTAAGTTAACAAAGAATAGTTTAATAGAAATCCAAGTATTATTCACACACACACACACACACTCACACACACAACAGGGTGGTAAATAGGGAGTTTTATATCAAACTTCTTAACCACCTATTTCCTTCATATAAAAGTCAACATTTCAGTATAAAGCAGACACTTAAAATTCCAAACTCTAACTTATTTTAAAAATTTGGAATGAAAATGAAGATTATGACAATAAGTTAGTAGCATGGGTGACCTTGTTTGAGGAACCTCAGCAAGGACCCCTGAAGAAAGATCTCCAAATATCATTGAAGGACTCAGATAAATTCACAGCTGTAGTCTGTACAGTTTGAAAGCCTTCTTTCATTTCATTTTGGCCAAAGACTGAAAAATATTGAGACTTAACTGTGAATACTTCCATGGATTGCACTCTATGCCACGCTGAAAGCAACTCTACATCTCTGTGCAACTGGTTCCTGGTTAGAGTTTAACTACCCATGGTCCTAAATATTAGGCAACGAGAGGGGATATAATAGAAAGAAGATAGTCTAGAGATAGTGAAGGAATGCAAAAGCTATTAGCACCAAAAAGAGATAAGAAACAAAATCTCACCCTTAGGAAAAAACTAAATGTGAGAAAGAGATTAAAAAGAAATCTTAACTCAGTGTGGTCTAAGAGAAGAGAAAGGGAAATTCTAGCAGCTTTCTGTCTATGGAGATTCTTGATCATCCAAGTCATGGTTGTCCCAAAGGTGCTTTTTTCAAAAGGCAACTGGACTTTCTTCTTTTTTTCCGTTGAAAATGTTTTGCTTCTCATCCAAGAAGTTTCCTCAGTTCTAACTAACTGGTGGGGAATAGAAGAATTTATAATCTTTGACAGAATATAAGATCAGGATCAATTCCTCAGTATGAATTATCTGTAGCAAATCAGCTAGCAGGATTTTTTAAAGATTGCTCCAGGATGACTTGTTCTGAGTTTCATGAGAGAAGGGGCAGGGAAATGTGCTGCTCAGTGATCAGTTAGTTATTGGATTATTATTATAACTTCATGCAAATATTTAAAACTGTATTTTGGGATATGATTAGAAGAGCAATGGCAAACTGAGAAATTTGAAACAAGGAGCCAAAGAAATTTGTCAGTACATACTAGATTTTCAATTGTATGCCAGAGATGTGGGGTAGAATGATCTTGCTCTGACTGACTAGTTTTGAGTCTTCGCTGATGAACTGAGAGATAAATTAATGAAATACCAGATTTCTAGATTACTAGATTTCATACTAGAAAATTTGGAAGAACTTTTCCAATGTTGTATATAGGTCAGTCCACAATAGGAAATGTTAAGGCCATCCCTGCCACCCACAAGGCCTCCTTAGATGACTACATCAGGGAACTCAAGCAAATAGGACCAGAATAAGATTCTTGTCAATATCAGAGAAAAGAACTAAGTTCATTTTCTACTGTGGAGCCACAGGACACCTAGCCAAGACTTGCACCACTAAATTTCAGACCTCTGAGTCAGCTACAAATTGCCATATCTGTGGAGCTGCAGGCTATATAATAAGCAAGTGCCCAAATAACTTCAAAGCCTTGTCTTTGGGAAACTTCACAGCTCCCATGAAGACCTCAGCAGGAGTGTGCTCAGACAATTAACTGACATCAGGCAGGTGTATTTCATTATGCTTGTTATTCTTCATTCAATTTCTGGTTTTCGCAGCTCTTGTAGATTTGGGTGCATAAACCAATTTCATAGACAAGGCACAGTGCAATTATTTAAACTGCCTACATAGTAATTAGAAAAACCAATGCTTGTGGAAACTATTTTCAGGCAAGCGCCCCAAGCTGGTCTTATTTTGAAACACACAACACTTTTGAAACTGACAATAAATGATCATGCAAAATTCTTGCCATTCTATATTACAATTTCTTTAGATAGTCCCATTGTGCTGGGCACTGACTGGCTGCAAGCCCATAATTTAGGTGTATAGGGAGAGAAAGGAAGAATTTATTTTCATTTCAAAGATGCCAACAGCACCATCTACAGCTTTCCTCATTATTACCCTTTTCCCTCTCCTGCTCAGTTATCTGAACCCTCTTTCTTGCCAGAAAAGTATACAGAATTTGCTGTTGTTTCTAGGGAAAAGGGAACAAGTACATTGCCTCCTTATCCCATATGTGACTATATCGCTTGGAGCTAGAATCCCAGAGTCTAAGAGGCAATATCTTACATAACTTAATGGTTACCCTGAATGGTTACAATTTGGTGGTAACGTTACACTTTAGAAGTCCTGAAAGAATTAACTTAAGGAGGCTGATTTTTTAAAGGTTTCTAAACAATGTAATCTTTAGGAAATTGTTAATAATTCTGCCTTTTATTTCAGACCTACAGGAACATATTCAAAAGACAGGCAGGGAGAGGTGCATACAATTTAATTAGAATGAATGAGTGCCATGAATTCTTAACTGTCTTTGATACCAGATGAGGCAAAGTTTAATGCTCAAGTGATGCCTTTTGAAAGGGTTAATTGCAGCATGTCTACTCCAGATTCATGAATGAAATACTTTTCAATATTTGGGATAAATATGCCCTTTTTTTAAGAAGAACCACCTTTGCACAAAGCTCCTCAGTATCTCAGAGGAACTCAGCAAACAGAAGTGGGGAAAAGCCATAGGTAGGTAGGCTAATCAATTACTATTTTTCCATATTTTTTAAAAAATGACCACTAGGGAGGCCCATAAGCAAAATAAATGCATTAAGAGGCAGAGCAAGCAGCACTTTCTACATTTCTACTCTTAAATGGAAACCATGTTCTTTGAAACTTAATCTAGCTGCAGAGCTCAGTCCAAATCCCCCAAAGGCTTCAGTCCAATAGTGGGCCTCTCCCACAGAGCTTTAGAGTTGCTCTTTCGCTCTTATTGTGCTTCTCCCTTTTTATCCCAACCCAGCCTAAACATTTCATTTCTGATTAATATTTTGATAGCAAGCCAATATTTTTTTGGCATTGCAACAAAACCAGGCTCCATTTTACAAACATATCTCCTTCAAACTTTTTAAAACAATTTTTCTTTCTGTACTCTCATTTCCCCCCGTTTCCCTAAAGAGCTCCTCTTATTTCTGAAACAGACAACGTGAAGAGTTCGTCAACTCATGAATGCAGGTAATAGCATTTACCCTGCAGGTCTGTTCCTCAGAACTCTTGACTCTTGAACATAACCCAATTTGATTGTGCATGATTTACTAAATAGGAGGCACATCCTAATTTGAAAGTGTTGATATGGGCTAAATTCTGTGATGCCTCCTTCATCACGGTTAAGTGTTTATATCAAATCCTAAAATTGGAAGAGGCCATTTAGATCAGAGGTCCCCAACCTCCAGTCCACGGTCACAAGCTTGGTGCCTTGGCATGCCAGAAACTGGGCAATGCAAACAAATGAAGTCCTATCCATGGGATGCAGGCAGCATGAGAAACCCCATTCCCTCCAGTCCGCAGAAAAACCTCTCCGCATAGAACTGGTCCCTGGTGCCCAAAAGGTTGGGAGGCACTGATTTAGATTATCAAATCTAATACCATGCTCAGTACAGGAGCTGCCCATGTTAGGAAGTTTCCCCCCCCCCTAATATTCAACTTGAATCTGTCCTCCTACAGATTAAGATCATCATTGTTATATTGTTATTTACACATATTTCCTCTGGCCAGTCTGATAAGCATCTTTGACAAAGGCCATGTTCTGACATGGACATCAATCCAACGGAAGGACAGAATTTAAATGCTTCCTCTATGTACAAGAGATGCCTGTTTCATCTAACTCTGAGCAATGAAACTATGTTCCCTTGCTGAGGCAAGTCAAAAATTTTGAAAAAACAAATTCAAAGCTACTTACTGGCTAATGTTACCGTGGCAGGAACACTGGCAACAACACCTTCAGACATGCGGGCTATGCACTGGTATCGACCCACTGTGTGATTGTTTAAGGCAGCAATGGTGAGCAATCTTTGATCAATATGGATTCCTAGAACATCATCTGATTGAAGCAGCTCCTTTCCATTCAGTCTCCAAGTAACATTTATTCCCAAAGGCTCAACCACACATCCCAGAGTCACCAAGCCACCATGCTTCTGGACAATAGAATCAGGTTGGACAGAGACATGAAGAGAATCACCTGCAAAGGAAGACAGGTAAAGTCCTCATAAAGTAGATCAGCTACTTCCACTTTAATTACTTAACTACTTGACTTCCCCTGTACAAGAAATTACAAGCTTAAGGCTTTATGGCATTCAAGAGCTAGTTATTTCTTGGCAAGAAAATGTGAAGGTATCTACTGAAATACTAAACTTTCAGATATATATCGTCCTAATCTAAATAGGACTGTAATGCTGAATGTCTCTGCAAGTAAATACTGGCATGTTCAGCTATCTCCTGCTCCATTGTTTTGTGTCTCGTCTGTCCTTAAGCAATCAACTGTGAGTCCACCAGAGGTGGTATTCAGCAGGTTCTGACCAGTTCTAGAGAACTGGTAGCGGAAATTTTGAGTAGTTCGGAGAACCGATAAATACAACCTCTGAATGGCCCCGCCCCCATCTATTCTCTGCCTCCTGAGTCCCAGCTGATCGGGAGGAAAAGGGGATTTTGCAGTAACCTTCCCCTGAAGTGGGGAGGGAATGGAAATTTTACAGTATCCTTCCCTGGAGTGGGGTGGGAATGGGGATTTTACAGTATCCTTTCCTGCCAGGCCCACCAAGCCACACCCACAGAACCGGTAGTATAAAAATTTGAATCCCACCACAGGAATCCACTCTACATCTTTGGGAGGTGGAGAACATGTTGCTCCACAATAATCACATTTGCTTCCATGTCAATTTAAGGAAACTTGGAGTAACAGCGGTTATAAAAGTAAATATGTATTATACCAAAAACCTTGATCCAGTATCTTTTTTAAAAAACAATGTTATTCATATTCCCCAGAACAGTTACAAGCTGACAATAATCCCTTGCTATTTTATCATCCCCAGTGGACAATCAGATTAATGGTACTTTTGAATTAGATAAATATGTTTGGTTGCTCACTCAGGAGCTCATTCAGTGTTTACTGAATGTAAACAAATTAATCATATGTAGGCAGAATAGTCAGTTTACAGGAAGTTGATAAGAATTATGACTAAGGAATAGGCAGTATATGCAGCAGTAGAAACTCATAAATATCAAATATAAAACCATGGTTCTTTAAAAATTACAAACAAAAATTGCAAATAAAATCAAGAACCTGAAAATGCATCAGCTACATAGATAAAAAAAATAGAGGAAACAATCACTCACCCAAATTTGTAATGCAGTTAGCAGATGTCAAAAGCAAACATGCAATAGCAATAATTAATCTTTCCCCCTCTGGTATCATTGTCATCCCACGCAGAGGAATATGGACCAAAAAATACCAACCGGAGTTCCCATAAGCTATCACAGAGCACTTAATAATAGAAATTCAACTTCATGGATCAACCTGGATAGGAAAGGAAGAGATAAAATAAAACAATATATTAAATAAAATGTAGGAAAATTATATTGCTGAACACAACTTGCGTGTGGTCTTCCAGAGTCCTTCCAAAGACACTGCCAATTTGAAATATGATTTGGAATATAATGAAAGGAAACAGTAGTTAACAATGTAAGAATTAATAATCAACTATATTTAATCCAATCATTATATATACAATCTCTCTCTCTCTCTCTCTCTCTCTCTCTCTCTGTGTGTGTGTGTGTGTGTATGTGTGTGTATGTGTGTGTGTGTGTGCTTTAACCCCCCTCCATGACACCTTTTCAATTTCGGTACAAACAGCTGCATATCTCTGGTAGAAGTCATTGATTAAAAATTTAAAAAGAACTGGTCCCAACCAGGGTAGCATGAAGTTGACAAAATGCATCACATCATAAATAAACTCCACTGCTTACATACTTGTATAAAATGTTATGACATACATTTTGTCATTTGCCTCTTGTCCCTCCTGCAGATACTCATGATTCAATACATATTTTTGAGAAGCTCTACTTGTTTCTTTTCACTAAGGAAGTGGATCTTTTTATTTCTATTTTTAAATTTATTTTTATTTCTCTTTTTTAACTAGTTACCAACAAAATGTAGGTCCTGTTATCCCATAGCTGCCAAATATACTTAAAATTCTTTAATGAAGAAATCTGTCATTTTTTAAAAAAAATCCAAGCATGTAGTGCAAATAGATCACCTCTATTCAGGTACCTGTTGAACTCTCAAAAAACTAATACATTGTGAAGCAATATTTATCTTTCCAGAATCCATACTGATTTTCCTTCAGCAAGGCGTCTTCTTCTCTGTGGCTAGTTCAAACCTTTAGATGGCCAAGCTGATTGGCGTATAATTTCTTAAATCTCCCCCTGAATTCTTTTTTAAAGTTATTGTCATTGTATTGGCTATCTTCCAGGACTCCTGGAAGAACAGGATTTGAGGGTTAGATAATTTTTCTTAAAGATCAGCAATTTCATATCTGAATTCTTTAAGATCTGTTGAATGGATGCCAACAGGGCTTGGTGCTTTCTAACTAAGTAGTATTTCAAGTTGTTCTATAATATCTGCTCTTGTAAACTTAATTTGCTTTAACTGTTTTAATTCTTTCCCTGAGAAAGTCAATACAGGCCAGATATCTTATGTAGTAAGGGCAAAAACAAATAGTTTATTCAATTTCGCTGAAATCACCTTAGCCTGCTTGAATTCTCCTTTCACTTCTTTGTTGTCTAATTGCTTCCCTGTGTGATTTGGGGATATGTCAAAAGAAACACAGAATTGAATTTAGTGGGATTGCATGTGGTACAACAAGATGGACAGTATTTAGAATAAATAATATTGAGTAAAAATATGAGGTACTGATATAAAAGAGGTACAATGAGGTAGTTTCATAACACAACAAAGTTGTGATTAAACTTCAGTTTAAAGACTAAAATCAAAACCTGAAGTGGTATATCGATACAATGGAAGTAAAGATGGCTTACAGAATAGAAAAGTATGGAAAAGCATAATGAATGTATTGGTGTAAAATAGTTCTAGTTAAATTCTTTTCTCTTCCTCTATCTCCTAGCTTTAATTTCTTTTGCACAATGTTGTTTATCCTGAAAAAGAATACCATGATGGTTCTGATTTATAAGTATGTATACAATAAACATTTGTTGAATTAATAAAATATTCTAGGTAGCCCTGTAGAACCTGCCCATCATGGTAGTAATTCAGGATATTGTAAAGCAGATCAGTTATGTGGCTGACCTGATTTTACAACCTGTTTGAGATGGCCATTAAGCAAATCATCATGGTCATTGAGTGCATCTGTGGTTGTTAACTGAAATAATAGTTCATGTCTGTTTTCTTCAAAACTGTCGTAGAATACATTTATGTGACCATGGGGTTGCTGCAAGCATCCATAAATGCTACATGGTTATGGAGCACCCAAGATGCAGTAATATGATGATGGGAATGACCACTGATCTATTGGAACGTAAAACAGGTGTGATATGACCGGTTATAAGTCAAGAACTATCTGTACAATAACTATTTCCAGATACTTAAGAATTTTACAATAGTACAAGATGTTTGGAATATTTGTTTTGAGCATACTTTGTGGTGACTTTTTTTGTTTTGAGCATTCTAAGTCAATAGCTCAGCTTTGATCACTAATAATAGTGGTTCAGTAAATATTCCTGAATTCTGCTCATTTATTCTTTAACTTTATTCTACATGCCCTGCTATACGTCCTGCTTTTAGCAATTTTCCAAAAATCAGTCCAGTGCTCTATATAAAAAGTCAGCTTTTCTCATATGATTTCATAAAGGATATATGAATAGTAGATATGAACCATGTATTTAGTGCTTATATAAATCTATGTATCACAAATCAAATATCCCACCAATCGAATATATTCATAAGGATATTTTCAGCTATAAATAAAAACATGTCTAAACAAGCAGAATGTAATAATGTTTGCCAAGTTTTGTTACCTTTTTATTTGGCTGTGGTTAACTAAAACTAAATGTTTTAGTTTAAACAGAAATACAAATGAAAATATTTCTTCAGCTCTTGGGCTCTTTTTATGGATTGGGATCTATTTTTCCAGATGAAGAATTTACATCTGGAGTTGCTATCACCTTAACCAGGATTTTGATTGGAGCAGAATAAAATAGTCCTCTTCTTAGTACTAAATACATAGCTCATTTTTCCTTTTAAGCAAACCTATCAGGTCAACTGATTTAGACTATGTGGACTGAAGTAAACCTTGAAGTAAAAAAAAAACAATAGAGGTAATCCTCGACTGTAATTGAGCCTAAAATTACAGTAATATGTTGTGGTCATTTAGCGGGTCATTACATGACTGGACCCGATTTTACATTTTTTGCACTAGTCATTAAGCTGCAACCATAAAGTGAATCCATTTTACCCAATGGGTTTTTTTGTTTTTTGTTTGCCAGAAACCAGATGTAAATACCACAAATCAGCCAAAAGTATTAAAAATCATGGTCACATGACCAAACGGCGCAATAAATAAACGTAAAGGTGAACCAGTTGCCAAGTGCCCAAAATGTGATCACATGACCATGGGGTGGAGAGGGTTACACCTGTCATAGCTTTGAAATCAGGTGATCAGTAGCTTTTGTGGGGTGCATTGTAACTTCAAACAGTCATAAATTGAGGACTACTTTTATAAGGATCTTCATGTCTAACAAATTCCAGCACATTAAGTACTCAGGGAATACAATAGCTGCAGTGGTGGGTTTCAAATTTTTTTACTACCGGTTCTGTGGGTGTGGCTTGGTGGGTGTGGCATGGCTTGGTGGGCGTGGCTTGGTGGGCATGGCAGGGGAAGGATACTGCAAAATCTCCATTCCCACCCCACTCTGGGGCCAACCAGAGGTGGTATTTGCCGGTTCTCCGAACTACACAAAATTTCCACTACTGGTTCTCCAGAACTGGTCAGAATCTGCTGAAACCCACTTCTGAATAGCTGCATCACCAATTCTGAACTCAGAATGAGGTCCCAACATCAAACTGATATACTAAAGATGCCGATGGATAGATAATAACTAATCCAAAGAGGATCCAACAAAGATTGAAGGGGTATAGCCAAAGACTATAAAGATGTCAACATTTATGATACATTAGTAGCTATTTCCTAATGAGATTCAACAGACTGTATAAAGTATCATATAATTTCCTTTATTTCACATGTTAGCAAAATGGATTATCTAAAGCAAATTAGAGTCCTGTAAGGAAAAGGAGATGAAGCTGGCTTTATAAAAGGACCAGGAGCTCAAGAGATTTGTGCGTGCTAAAAATGTAAAAACCCAAAGAATATGGAAGTCAGTATGCACTTCCTTAATTATATAAAAAGCAAAGGAACATGTTTAACACATTCTAAAATTTCCACTCAAATCAATAAACTTTTAAAATATTTAAGTGGTTGGATTTTTTCCTTAATAATTCCATAATTATTATTAGTAGAAATCTGAAACTAAGCCTTAACCTGATTCCCTTTTGATTTAGCGCCAAGTGTAATTTAATCTATTATGAATTAAGATTATCTGACAATCTGATTATATTTTATTCAAAATATCATGGTTTTAAAAAACCAGTGCAGTGATATTGTAGACACAGATCGAGAGCGTTTCATCAAATATTGATGAAACTTTATAAAGACAGATAAAAATGAAGAATTGATGAAAATTATATTATGGTCAAATAGTCTACTTCAATGAATTCCTATATGAATGGAATCTGACACAATGTCTACATGGAGCAAAGTTAAACAATTACTTATGTGCGAATTGTTTATAGATTCAGAATAATATAGCAGTAAAATAAGTAGTGCAAACATTTATACAGCTTTCAGTCACTACTTTCAACACATTTCGAAGAAGTAACATTTCCATTTATAGATTTCCTTGCATGCACAGGATGTTTGAATTCCTCCCATAGATTTTCAATAATAATAATAATCTGAGAACTATGGAGCCATTCCAAAACCTTTATCTTTCTTTCTTGCCTTGATATTATGGCTGATCTTAGAAGTTCAAGATGTTTCAGATTGCTATTTTGCTATTCAACACTTGTCAACTTCAGTTCTTCACTGTCAGCAAGGAAGAGTGAGGGGGAAAAAATCCCGAAAGTAAAAATAGGTTCTTGTGAATCATATAAATAAAATGTAAAAGAGCAAAGTTGCACAATCTCGTTCAGAACAAATGTCTTCAGGAAAACAAGTTAAATGAATAAAACAATGGAAGATGGGAGGAATCCTGTTGCCCCTGAAAAATATTCAGAAGCTTCAGTTGGTCGAAATGCAGTGGCCTATATGGTTTTGTGCCAATCATGATTTGCATACGTCACCTCTCTTGCAGGAGCTGCATTGGTTGCCGATTTGCTTCTGGGTCCAATTCAAGTTGCTGATTGTCACTTTTAAACAGTGGTGGGTTGCTACCAGTTCGCACTGGTTCGGGAGAACTGGTAGTGATAATTTGTTGTTGGTCACCGAATCGGTAGTGACGGCTGGCTGGCCATGCCCCCGAACTGGTCCCCTAGTCACCGTTCGCTCTCCCAGGCCGCCATGTTCGTTGTTGCCATGTTCTTCGTGCACACGCATCCCATTGCCTTGCAAGTCCAATGAGATGCACATGCATGAAGAACATGGCAGCGACTGCAGCTTTTTCCGCCAGTACTTTTCAGCGGCCTGCGGAGAATGTGGCTGGCAAAGAAGCCTTTTTGGAGGTTTCTTTGCCAACCGCTTTCCAGCAGCAGCGGCTGGCTGGAGGACGCCAAAAACTCCAGTCAGCTTGCCTTCCAGACTCTGGATTAGCCGCTGCGGAAGGTAAGCAGCCTGAACAAAGAGGCGGTGGTGGGGAAGTGGGACTAGGACCAGGGCTGCTAAAGGAGGGGAAACGGGGGCAACTGGCGAAGGGAGGGTGGGGGTAGATAGGTGGAAATTCCAAACTTTTTCCTACCTTTTTATGTGGGCGTAGCTAGATGGGGGAGTCATGTGACTGAGTGGGCGTGGGCGTGAGTGATGTCAAGTTGGCCATGCCCACTCAGTCACATGCCCCACCTAGCCACACCCACCAAACCGGTAGCAAAAGATTTTGAAACCTACTATTGCTTGTAAAGCCCATCTTTCGCCAGTTACATGTACCCAACTCACCAAAGTGGGGAGCAGGGAATATTACAGGTCCCCTCTATTAAAGATGTCCATCTAGTGGAACCAAGAAAAAGGGTTCCCTGCAGTGGTGGGATTCACCGGTTGTACAATCGGTTTGCTTCGCGCGCTCTCCAGAGTCTGGAAATGGACGCGTTTCCGGACTTCCTGTAGGCTTGGTTTTTGCCCTCCCTAGGCTCCAGAGGCTTTCCTGGAGCCTCCAGGAGGGTGAAAATGGCCTCTCCCAGGCACCAGAGGCACTCCGGAGGCTGGAAACAGGCCCGTTTCTGGACTTCCGGTAGGCCTGTTTTTCGCCCTCCCAGAGTCTCCGCACGCCCTGCACTTACCTGGCATCCAAAACCGGCTGCATGGAGACTCCTGGGAGGGGTGGTGTGGTGTGGGTGGGGTCAGCCAGTCCTTGGAACAACCAGTTCGGCGAACCAGATTAAAATTAACATCCGGTTCGCCGACACCGGTGCAAACTGGCTGAATCCCACCACTGGCTCCCTGCCTGTGGATCATCACATCTCTGTGAAGATAAAATTAGCCCGCCTCTTGAAACTCTTTCAAAAGGCGCAGAAGGCATGGTTTTGCCAGCAGACTTGAGGACCCCAAGGTGATACAAAGCCCATAAAGTGGTGTCTTTAATTGTTGTTCCCAAGAAAATGGAATTTATTGGATTTTTGCATTTAGAATTTTGTTTTGTAAGCTGCCCAGCGTCACAGTGAATTGGGCAACCAAATAAATTTTCTTAATAAACACATGAAAAAGGAAGCGCTGTGCCCATAAAGCTAAGGCTGAAATAATTTAACTATATTATCATTCATTTGTGGGAATAAAGCCAATGTCTCACTACAGCTATTTATTTATAGGAATTATATGGACATCAATCTCACAATAGCCACTATAGGCTGTTTACAACATTTAAAAACAATATAAAACATAATATGGATAGTATAACATAAAACACAGGAACAGTAGTGGCCAAGGATTCAAACTAGTATTACAAAACAATAAGCACATGATTCACTCCCATTAACACTCCAACCTGCATGTCCAGGAACACATTCATATCTTAAGAACTTTTGAAAGGCCAGCAGGGTCAGGGCCTCTCTAATCTCAGGGTGAAAGTTGTTTTATAGGGCAGCACAGCAGCTGAAAAGATTACATCCTTCAACTGGCAGGATCTGCAGCTTCTTCTTGGTCAACTTTTTAGGCTTCAGATACAATGACATAATCTTCTAAAATGACCTGCTTGACCCACTAACCACCGCTACCATTCCTTGAAAATCTTGCGTTTAAGGAGGTAGGTTTATCATTTAATTTGGGGACCTGAAAGCATCACCACAACCCTTTGATTGCATAACAAGAAGATTCTGATGTGCTTGTGTTAATGTCCAAAAATTGCATACTATAAATAATGCAAAAGTATAATCAAGCATTAGTGATTTAGCATTATGTTCCATAGCCAAAAATTAGAATTATGGCAGATAGGATAGGATAGGATAGGATAGGATAGGATAGGATAGGATAGGATAGGATAGGATAGGATAGACTAGACTAGACTAGACTAGACTAGACTAGACTAGACTAGACTAGAATAGAATAGAATAGAATAGAATAGAATAGAATAGAATAGAATAGAATTCTTTATTGGCCAAGTGTGATTGGACACACAAGGAATTTGTCTTTGGTGCATATGCTCTCAGTGTACATAAAAGGACAAGATATATTCGTCAAGAATTATAAGGTACAACACTTAATGATAGTCATAGGGTACAAATAAGCAATCAGGAAACAATCAATATCAATATAAATCGTAAGGATTCAGGCAACAAAGTTACAGTCATGCAGTCATAGCGGTAGGAGATGGGTGATAGGAATGGTGAGAAGACTAATAGTAATGCAGCCTTAGTCAATAGTTTGACAGTGTTGAGGGAATTATTTGTTTAGCAGAGTGTTGGCGTTTGGGAAAAAAATGTTCTTGCGTCTAGTTGTCTTGGTGTGCAGTGCTCTATAGCGTCGCTTTGAGGGTAGGAGTTGAAACAGTTTATGTCCAGGATGCGAGGGGTTCTGTAAATATTTTCACAGCCCTTTTTTTGACTCGTGCAGTATACAGGTCCTCAATAGAAGGCAGGTTGGTAGTAATTGTTTTTTCTGCAGTTCTAATTATCCTCTGAAGTCTGTGTCTGTCTTGTTGGGTTGCAGAACCGAACCAGACAGTTATAGAGGTGCAGATGACAGACTCAATAATTCCTCTGTAGAACTGTATCAGCAATTCCTTGGGCAGTTTGAGCTTTCTGAGTTGGCGCAGAAAGAACATTCTTTGTTGTGCTTTTTTGATGATGTTTTTGATGTTAGGTGTCCTTTTTAGGTCTTGAGATATGATGGAACCTAGAAATTTGAAGGTCTCTACTGTTGATACTATGTTGTCTAGTATTGTAGGAGGTGATAGTATGGGAGGGTTTCTCCTAAAGTCTACCATCATTTCTTCAGTTTTGAGTGTGTTCAGTTCCAGGTTGTTCCGGTCGCACCATGAGGCTAGTTGTTCAACCTCCCATCTGTTTGTGGATCCACTGTTGTCTCGAATAAGACCAATCGCTGTTGTATCATCTGCAAACTTCAGTAGTTTAACAGATGGATTGTTTGAGATGCAGTCATTGGTATAGAGAGAATAGAAGTGGGGAGAACACACAGCCCTGGGGGGCTCCTGTGCTAATTGTACAGGTATCTGATGTGACTTTGCCTAGCTTCACCTGCTGCTTCCTGTCTGTTAGGAATAGCTGTTTCATTTGACACACAAGGACAGAAATGGCAAATCTATTCATAGAATCATAGGGAGGGGAGGGACCTTGGTCCAACCCACTCTCTGCCCAAGGTAGGAGACCTTATTCCATTCCAGACAAATGGCTATCCAATCTTTTCTTGAAAACCTCCAATGATGGAACACCCATAACTCCAAGAGGCATTGGTTAATTGCTTGTACTGTCAGGACATTTCTCCTTAGTTCCTGGTTGTAGCTTTCTTTAACAAGTTTCTAACCATTGCTTCTTCTCCTGCCTTCAGGGGCTGTGAAGTTGACTCCCTTTTCACTGTAACAGTCTCTCAAATACTGGAAGACAACCATCATGTCACCCCTAATCCTTCTCTTCATTAGGCTAGACATATCCAATTTCTTTAACAGTTCATCAAACAGTTTAGCCTCCAGACCTCCTTACTATCTTTGTTGCTCTTCTCTTCATTCTTTCCAGAGTCTTAGTATCTCTTTTTTAATCATTTCAACCAGAACATGGTGCAATATTAGAAGTGTGGCCTCACTAGTATAGTATTGAGCGGTATTATGTTTTCTTATGATCTTGATACTATTGATGAAGTTTAGGATTACATTGGGTTTTTTTGGCTCATTTGGCAACACATTATTGGCTCATACTTCAGTGGTGATCCAGTAGGACTCCTATATCCCTCTCATAATTACAAGTGTTGAGCCAGGTACTGCCTATTCTATACTTGTACTTGATTTTTCCTGCCAAGTGCATAACTGCCTAAGATTCAATATTTTTAAAATCTTTATAATGAGAGCCTACTTCCCCCCCCTCCAACAAGGATAGCGTTCCAACAGAAAAATATGGTTTCCAAAAAATATGGTGGTAGCTGCTTCATGAAATACATACATTAATAACTATTAAACATTATTACACTAACTAAACAATTGACCTCACTTGAAAGTATTTAACACATTATTTTACATTTGAATTTTACATTTAATATTACTTTATAACTGCAGGATACATTTTGGGAGAGTATCTGAATTTGAAATTTCAGGAAAAATGTAATAAAATAAAGAGATGTAGACTGAAATAAATAGGAAATAACTATACCCATAAACATGCAAAATTACAAAATTAGATGATGCCAAATGAGACAAACAGGTGTTACAGGTGCTTTAATATCAGTATTAAAATATGCATAATATTACAATGTTTTCAGCTGTTTTGATAGTTTTCACCAACCATTTCGAATCCTATACCATTTTAATTTTTTTAAATATTAGAATCCCCATCAGCTCTAGTTTTGATAGATAATATTTAGGATATTAATTTTATTTGCTACTATTGAAAAAATGTCCATATTTTCAGAATCACCATGGAATATCATGGAATTCAATCAGAAGTACCTTTACTGGTGAGATTAAGGACTGGAATGACTCCAGTGCACTGCAACCAAGAAACATGTACAAATGATGGATTGTCTCATCCACAATTTAACATATAGCCCCAAATCCACCACAAGTATTCTCTAGATACAAGGAGACCTTAATAGAAAGCAAAGCTAACCCGTTTCCTATCATTCTATCCTATCCAGAGAGACCATCATACTAAAATGGGATGTGTAGCTCATCCCCTCATCATGCCAGCTCCCCCATAATCTGAAGCCGTGGCAGCCCGGTAAAGAGTAAGTTCTCCTTACATACGTCCTTTCTTCTATATATTGCTCCCCTCGCAACCTCACACACTTAATTTTCACTCCTCTCCCCCCTTCAATTCTGTATAAATTCAATTTGACAACCCTGCTAATTGGATAAACGTCGTTCCCTGTGCTCCTTTAAAGCAGCTCTCTTTTCTTTTCTTGTTTTTGGAGGGCGATTGAGACTGTTCTTTAACATGAATTCCATCTGCTTTATTTCTCCTCTCCCTATTCAATATCCTTCCTGAATATTTATGAAGGGTTTACTGCTGCCACAACCGCCATCACAACTTTCTCTCTTTCTTGCCTCCTTCAGCAACCTCTCACCTCCCTCTTTCCCAATGCCCCCCTACCCAGGTTCCTCCTTCCTCTCCCCCCCAAGATATTCTCCCCTCCTATCTCTCATTGCCCTGCACAATAACCTTCCAAATGCCCCCCTTCCACCCCGCTTTAGATAAACACAGGCAGTGTCAAGTGTGAGGAGAAGGGGGGAGGGAGTTCAACTGCCAGTCAAGCCCCACGTCTTCAATGAGACCCAGAGGCCTACCCTAATCTGCTGCATGCTTGCCATATGGGAGCTCTGTTGCCCTGGGAAACGCTAACAGGCAGAACGGAGCTTAATAGAGTCCATATTCATTGTAATGCAGTGAGATGGCTCGAGGGACTATTGCCCCTGGGGTCTGTTTTCATTCTTCTGTTCGTTCTCTTTCTTTCTTTCTTGCCCTCACTTTTTTTCATTCTTTCCTCTTTTCAAAAGACCAGGTCCCTGGAGAGCTCTAATCTGGAGAGGCTGAGACTCAGTGAAGGGCCAAGGTTTGGAGCTGGCAGGGAAGAAGAAAGAGAGCTAGGAAGGTGAGGGAGATGAAGAAGTGGAATGGACAGCAAAGGAGCAACTAATAAGCATGCTCTAGGGCAGCTGTCAAGATGCCTCCTTGTCCTGGCTAGCTCTGTGTGCCACGGTTGCAGAAGTCGTTCACCCTCAGAATCATTGTCTTGGATAGGGAAGCCAGAGGATGTGGAGATCACCTAGATCAGAGGTGAAATCCAGCAGGTTCTGACAGGTTCTGGAGAACTGGCAGCGGAAATTTTGAGTAGTTCGGAGAACTGGCAAATACCACCTCTGGCTGGCCCCAGAGTGGGATGGGAATGGAGATTTTGCAATATCCTTCCCCTGGAGTGGGGAGGGAATGGGGATTTTGCAGTATCCTTCCCCTGCCACGCCCTCCAAGACACGCCCACCAAGACACGCCCACAGAACCCGTAGTAAAAAAAATTAGGATTTCACTACTGACCTAGATAGTGTGAACAAGGTCTGCCTGCATTATCCTTGTTGGATGGATGCAGGGAGGCCAGAGGAAAGCCTGATCTCAGCAAAATTGAGCCACACGATACGTGCCAGTCCCAGCAAACAACTGCTTTCTGTGGGAAGTGCAGGGATTTGCTCAAAATTCTTTTACCATTTGGCAGAATGGAAGGACCATTCTATCCATTATCTGTTTAATAATAAATAAACAAACAAACAAGCGGGAGAATGATCTTGAATATTTAAGGAAATCTCTTCAAACTTGGAAAAAGAAGTCATCTTTAAAAACAAAATTTATCCTGCAATTCATAGTATCGTGGGGAAAAGGAGTCTTAACTGGCAACTGTGTTTGAATGAAGTGCCAAATTATTTCTTTCTAGCAATAATGCTCATTTGGACCAAACCAATCGAAGTGTTTACCACTATTACTCTGTATCCAGTGGTGGGATTCAGCCAGTTCGCACCACTTTGGGAGAACCGGTTGTTAACTTTCTGAGCAGTTTGGCAAACTGGTTATTGGAAAAAATCATTAGGGCAGAGAACCGGTTGTTAAATTACTTCAACCCGACCACTGTCTACATCACAAAGGAATTCCAAAACAATTCTCTCTAACAATTCTCTTTTAAGCTCTGATATTCATATTGTTCAGTAACTTCAGGGAGAACACACTATACAACTGGAAAAAATGCCATGTAAATTTGTTTAATAAATAAATATTAAAAAATGTTGTCACCAAATAATTCACAATACTGTATATAAAAGCTACAATATCTACAATGAAAGTTAGCATTCTTTATCCACAATAATTTTGAGGAAAATAGAATACTTATCCCATAAAATATATAAAAATTGCTATGTCTGTACATCTACTATGTTCTTATAAAGTTTTATGCCTAGATTTTGTGACATTTTGTAATGTTAGAGAACAATTTTTAATGTAGATTTAGAAACCATTTGGTATTTAGTGAATATGTCAGATAGTCAGACAGACAGATATGTCTTAAGATTTTTGTCTCTTGTCTATCTCCACATGCAGATATAGATGGTCCTCGGTTTAGGATCACAATTGAGCCCAAAATTTATGTCGCTAAGCGAGATAGTTGTTATATTATGTTGTTAAGCAAGGTAGTTGTTATGTTACTATGTTGTTAAGCAAGATAGTTGTTATAGTTTTGCCCCATTTTTACAATCTTTCTTGCCACAGTTGTTAAGTGAATCACTGCAGTTGTTAAGTTAGTAACAAGGTTGTAAAGTGAATCTGGCTTCTTACTTGTCAGAAGGCCTCAAAAGATGATCACATGACCCTGGACATTGCAACCATCATAAATATAAGTCAGTTGCCAAGCATCTGAATTTTGATCATGTAACCATGGGGATGCTGCAACGGTCATAAGTGTGAAAAACGGTCATAAATCACTTTTTTCAATGGTGACTTTAAATGGTCATCATTTAAATGGTGACTAAATGAATGGTTGTAAGTCTATCTGTAATGATAGACTTACAACATATCCAACGTAACAGCAATGATTTATAGTCCTCTATAAATCCCCTTTATGCCAGACAAGAATCTTGGTTCACCACAATTTTAATGTTTTTTAAAATCTTCTATTTCAGTTGGAGTCTGGGCAACTTTTGTAAAGGTTCCAAAATTTATCTGAGTCACTATACTTATCAGAATTATTATTCATACCTCTCACTTATCCTTGGTTGAGTAATTAGCTGGTACTTGGGAAAGGGAGAATGCACTGACTACACGAATTAAACTTTACAGAAGATGATTTAAAGCAGAGGTCTCCAACCTTAGCAACCTTGGCAACTTTAAGACTTGTGGACTTCAACTCCCAGAATTCCTCAGCCAGCAAATTCTGGGAGCTGAAGTCCACAAGTCTTAAAGTTGCCAAGGTTGGAGACCCGTTTTAAAGAGTGCTGGTCTAGTCTCCTCTTGCGAAACCTCGGAGATTTGTAATCCTATAGAGGTTAGGATTAAGAAGCAAGAAGTTAGTACAGGTAGTGACAACTCCATTTCAGTACTGGCATGTTGTATGAAGTAAATCATTGAGACCAGTTTTAATCTGAATTTAGAACTGCTTTTGGTGTTGGTAGAGTTTTGTTCAGGTTATTGTTATTAGTTTATAACATGTTACTTTGTTAACCGTTCACGTTTCAGTGGCTTTTTGTTCATCCATTAGGGAATCATATTTGAACCAACCCAGGGACTTGATACATTTATTCCGTTTTGATCTACAGGGTCTGTTCCAAAGTGTACTTTTTTGGGGGCAGGAAGATCATGGCTTGGCTCTTGTACTACAGAGACTTCCTTGGTCCACCTTCAGTCTTCTTTAAAATCTGTAAGAAGTCTCTGGGGGATTCATCATAGGATTTGGAATGAGATGTATTTAATATGCTGGTGTTCTATTTCACCTGAATTGATTAACATTTCTCGGTTGGCAGCTTTTATTACTAAAAACAATCTTAAAGATGTGATTTCCTGTACTCCCTTTGTTTATACAGGTAGTCTTCAACTTATGACCATAATGGAATGTGCCTATTTCGATTGTGAGTCGGTAACTATCATAAAGCACCCACATGACCAGTCTGATTTTGCAACCTTTATTGCAGTGGGCATTAATTGAATTCCACAGTTGTAAAGAGAACTCATTGTTCACAATGGGCCATTTTTGCAACCAACCACAAATAAATGCTGGTTTTCAACAAAAATGTTGTAAAATATGATCATGTGGCTCTAGGATGCTGCAAACAACCATAAATGTGGCCTGGTTGCCAAGTGCCCAACATGCAGACATGTGACCACAAAGGAGGCCTACCCATTGGAACTTCAGAACTGAGTTGAAAGTAGCCCTAGGGAGGTCTATTGTAACATTGAATGGTCACTAAGTGAGTAGTGATAAGTTGAGAACCTCCTAAAGTAATAATGATGCCAAGATGATCGCGATATATGTTTTCAAACATATAATAGTGAAAAAATAACTACTACTACTACATCATATCTCCAATCATCATGCTCTAGAGCAGGGGTGTCAAACTCGATTTCATTAAGGGTTGTGTTTGACCTCGGGGAGCTGGAGTGGGCGTGGCCAGGTGGGTGTGACCAGCTTGTCATTATTCATGTCGGGGTGGTGGCCACTGCTCTAGAGTTATCAGATTTTATTGAATCTGGAAGAAAACAATCATCTTCAGCAGGTACCCAAAACCAGCAAGGAACTGCATCAATTTGAAAAGAAATAAATCCCATAACTAATGTGCCACCATTTAGAAAGGTCTATTATTATGAGTCCCAATCTATGATGATTGGTATATCTAAGTGGACTTAGCAGAAGGTCTGAAGATATGATAGGATGCTATCAGGAGAGCTGTACATTTATACAATAATATAGTGAAGCATTTAGAGCTTAATATGTAAAATAATAAATTTAATGGATTAGCCAAGTGACAAATACGGAACTATTGCAGATCTTTAAAGATTTACATTACATGGTCCCACCATACCATGCCTTTCATGATATCATGCCCTGCATCTACAACCTACACTTTCAAAAACTGTCTTTTTGGGCAGCACTAGAAACATATAATGCATTGCAATACTCTAATCAGCAGATTAGTAGAGTATGCAGATAGGCTACCTTTATCCAGACTGAGTTGTGGTCAGAAATACAGCTGTGCTTGAGTCTTCAGTGACAAAAGCAAGGAGTACTTCCAAAATATTCAATTGTTCTTTTTGAGAAAGTACAATTGTAGCCTGAACAATCTGTCTCCCTGAGAGCCATGACTCAGAAACCACCAGTCAAGAACTCCACCATTTTGTTTGAACTCAATTTCACCATATTCTCTATATTCTCCAACCCACTAATCCTTCTTTTCATTTGAATCATGGTAAACTGTGTAGTGTGAATAATGTTTATATATAATTATCCTGAGATAGGTAAAGTCAATAAATTGAAGTTGAATCCAGGCAACAACAAAAAAAGCCCCATGAGCATGTGGTTTTTATGTTCAGGAATTGATTCTGTGTCCCAGATAGGCTTACATTTTAGTGAAAGAGCAGTAGCATAACTTGAGGTGTTCCTTGATCCAGCATTTTACTTAAGTCAAGTGGACTGTGTATGTTACAGGACCTTTTATCAGTTTGGTTGGATATACAAGTACAGCTATCCCTTAACAGAAATAAATCCAATCCAAATGGTTCATGCTTTAAGAACCTCCTGAATGGACCATCATGTAGGTCTGTGGAATTCATTAGACAGCTTTTAATCTGTGGAAGGAAACTTCCAACTGTGAGGAAATGATGGAATCACTATATGCCAACATTTTGAAAAAGCTGATGAGCTATTTGCTTTTATGATTTTCATCTTTCAATCTTTCGGATTGCAAAGATTTTGAAAGAGAAGCTTTCTATCTATGAGTGTGTCTGGTTTTAAGATCATTATAGTTGTCTGTATGAACCGGAAGAGCCTCACTGTATGGAATTATACATTCTTTCACCTATAAAGCATCTGAAGTCTAAATTCATCTCCTCTTTAAAAGTTTGATCAATTAACTCGATTATCCAACTGATTGTAGTACTCAATTTAGGTCATCAATGTTACTACTGAAGTAAATAAAAGAACCCTTTTATTTACACATCAAGTGTTTTCCTTCCTAATACAGACACACAAACAAGGAAACCTTTAATCAACCATAGTTTCCATCTTGTCAGGAAAATATGTTTTGTGCTTCGGAAAAAAATAAAATGTTAAACCACAGCTTATAGTTCTTTTATATCCTAACTTGTTTTGAATTTGATAAATATAACTTCTAATTTCAGCTGAAATAATTTTTTAAAATGGTATTTTAATTTGGAACCTTCTTGATTTTATTTCAATTCATTCAAGCTGGTTTATGGACAATGAATCATGTTAAGGCTCAGCAATAAATGGGTTTAGCACTACTGGTTTTGTTTAGTGAATCATTTGGGAATCTGAAGCTAACATCTTTTTTTCTTGAAATAAGCCATACTAACTAAAATACCATGCTAAATAAACTGCATTCTGTAATTGATTAGCTGATTCAGTGAGAAACAAATGAATGCAGTTAGCATAATATATTTTCATTTGATGAGGAAGAAAGTCATGCCATATGAACTTTATTGTGTGCAAAAAATGGGGGGATTATATCTTGGCACTAGATATACTTATTTGATCCAGTTCTGTGATTAATGCTCACCATTTGTTCTCAGGGACAATTTGATTCCCAATATGACCCACAGAGCTAATTCACTCAGGGGGAAATTTTAAAAAATCCAAAGGATATATTAGAGTGCTTGGCTTATAACAAAGTATTAAAGTAGAAGTTGGGATAAGAGGACCTTGAGGAGAAGTTACAATGAATGCATGGAGAGAGAGGGAGGGAGAGAGAAACTTGGCATGGCCAGTGATGGTTAACTTTAGCTGGAAAAAATAAACAGACATGAGGAGAAAATGGATGATTACCACCATGAACGACTGCACACCTGTTGGCAGAAAAGCATATAGTATCACATTTTGTTGGAAGTTTTCATAAGATGAAGATTCCCTCTCTGCCAACCCCCCATGCTCTCTTCTCCAAACTCCTCAAACAGGGAGCAGGAGAAGGTCCAGCTGGAAAGTTGCTTGTACTGACACAGTTTACATTCTCCATTTCCCCATTCCCTCCACACCACTTTCCCCACACTCCAAAAGTTTTCTGAAGCAGACTTTAAGATTTAAACAAATATCAGTTTATAAAGAAACAGTCTGCTCCCGTTTCTCTCTGCCATCCCTCCATCCTGCCTTTCCCCTCACAGCCAAAACTCAAAGAAGTGGCATTAACAGAACATGTTCAGAAAACAAACATGTGGAGCATATCCAACAATGAATCTGGATGTAGCATGCCCTGTAAAAAAACAACAACACACGAATAGGAGGAAAGAAAAACAGCAAAGTCAATTGGGATTATATACCAGTCAGAAAAAACATGTATGTATAAATAGGGAGAACAATGCCTTCAATTCTCAACTTCTGAACTCAACTTCTTCTGTTTCCAAGTAATTCTACTCTTTGTGGGTTCCTACCCACATCTTAAATTAAAAACATAATTCTATATAGTTATTACTCTTCCCAAAAGGGGAAGAATTAAGTTTTCTAAAGTTGTCCAAAAGTATGTCTGACTGCAAACAAAGACCATTGTTGGTTGCAATTTATTTTGCCTCTAGTGCCCTGCACTAATTTTTTTGGCTTAATCAATGTGGCAACTTGCATTCCCCTTGACCTTGTCCCCTGACTCCTTCAATGTTTTTTGTCTCAATGTCTCAATATTGTGGAGTGACCCAGTTCCATGAGGTTTCTACATAATGCATCAAATCACCCTCAGATGATTTTTTAAAGCTATGTTTTGGATAGTTGTAAAACCTGGTGAGATCTTCCTCCTATCAAGCTTTGAGGAAGTTCAACTTTGAAAAAGAACTGCTCATGCTAATATTTACAGGAAAATATTCAGCACATGTATCAAAGCACCTTTCATAAATACCTTCATAATTTGGTAGGATCAAATGATATGCAAACTGAAATGCAATTGTTTGTGATATACATTTATGCATTCAATAAAATATCCAGTTGAAATTTTCTGTGATTTTTATATAGTTGTATTATACTTTAAATATGAACATTAATTTTCATATGGTTGAAAGGAATGAATTGCACCTATTGGGCTTCTGAAAATATTACAAGTGGCCAATAATAAACAAAAAGTAGCCATTCTTGGTCTAGGGCCATGATGGCGAACCTATGGCACGTGTGCCCAAAGTGGCACAGGGAGCCATGTCGCCTGGCACGTGCGGCATCGCCCGTTCCTCTTCCGGGTTTCTGGTGCGCATGCTCATGCGATGATCAGCTGGCCTTTGTGTGTATGGCAATGCCAGAAACCGGAAGAGCTGATCTTCCATTTTCCAGCATGAGCATGCGCGCCAGCCAGCTGATCGGCGCATGTGCATGTGCGGCAGTAACTGGAAGACTTGGTGGCCCGGCGTGCGTGAAGCACTCCCTTTTTGGCACTCATTACCGAAAATGTTCACCATCACTGGTCTAGGGCCTAGGCTTAAATTACAGTAAACTTAATTTCAGTTTATCATTCTTTACTTTATCTACATAGACTGAAAACTTCAGACATAGTAGAAATTACAAAATAATCAGATTGCACTGTGATCTCCTAAAATATCAGCTAAAGACAAAATGTGGGGTGAGGGAAGACAAGGTTCATAAATATTAAGTGAAAGACCCATCCCTGTGCTTTCCACCAAGGCGTATCATTTTCTCTGTGTATCTCTATATGTATGTGTTGAATTTAGGTGGGTTCATCAGATCCAGATTCCCTACACCAGCTATGATTCCCCAAAATTGTGCCAAAGGGCAGCAGTGCTATCTGCTGTTCTTAGTGTACTCAGTTTCCCTATTGTACCTAATTATATATATTTAAATTATTTTACTTTTTTTGGAAAATGAATGGGAAACTGCAAAGGAATGCACCAACCTGAAATGTAACTTGTTACTGTGTCTTTTCTGGATGTTTTAAAACATACGGTGTCAAATTGGAACATAAAAATGTACAAGTGAGTTTAGATGCAGCCTGTTCTTTATCTTTTTGTAAATGGATATTCTGACTATTCACATCCCTTAAGGCAGGGGTGTTAAACAGGCAGCCCGCGGGTCAGATGCATCATGCACAGGCCACGCCCATCCCAGCTCTGCGAAGGGCAAAAATGTCATGATACATCACGTAACGGCAACATGACATGGTGAGTTTGACACCTGTGCCCTAGGACAACCATTTTTTGACAGTAGCACATATGACATTGTCTCTCTCTCAGTTGTATTTACCCACAATATCATTCTCATCATCATCATCATTCTAACCATTGTCTATTCACTGCAAGGTGAAGGCCTCTTCTGCATGTTTCCAACTAATACAGTGTTGAACTTTCCTTTGCCAATTGGGCCCCCAATACTTGCTGATGTCGCTGCTCCATCTTGTTTTAGGCCTCTTTTGTGGATGCTTTTTACCAAGTGGAATCCATTCTATGACTGTCTTGGTCCACCTGCCATCAGTTCTTCTTGCTATGTGACCAGCCTGTTTCCTTTTCAATTATTTTACTCTTTTGATGGCATCAAGTATCATTCTATCCTTCACATATTCATTTTTTTTAATTAATGTAGAAAACATTATTGAGGCATAATCCAACCCTCCCTGATTAAAGCAACTAAAATTTTATAGTAATCATCTGTTTTCTTCTAACACTACTTAGCTCTCTTTTTCAATTAAAATATAAATTTGGCAGTGAAAAACTACATTTTTGTCAATCTCATTCTTGGCATGATATAAGAATGTTTGCTGTCCAAACACTCCAGCTATACAAGGAATATCATCCTTTTCAAGAAAAAATGAAGTTGAAAGCTATTTCAGAGACAGGGAATTAATTTAAGGAAGACAAATGGTGCCTTGAGTAATATTTGATCTCTAATCTGTAATCTTTTATTATTTAAAATATAATTAAAATTGATGTTTCCCTTTAATCAAGGAAAATCTGCCAATGTATTTGAGGATTATTGCTGGTTGTTAATTTTCATAAAAACATTCGGTTGATGATAACAAACTATGAGAACATGTCAAAGTATTTACAGGACACTTGTGACAGCAGCAACAAGTTTGTTGCAGTCCTGAACATTTCTTCTACTTCAGTTAATAAAAGGGTTAATGCTAGAATAATGTCAAAACGTTTGCTTCCTTTTCCAAGCAAAACACATTTTTGGCAATGTTCCCCATCTGGGGAGAGTCATTCCACTCCTCTTTTCCTCCGCCTTCTCTGCTCAACAAATGAATCTCATTGCCCAACACACTTCACAACTAGTTTCATCTTAGTCCAAACTCATGGTATGTTTCAACTTCTGCCAAAAAGACTTTTTTTTTTTTTAAAAAAGAAGTTTCTATGTAAGTAAAAGGAGAAGTAAAAAGAACAGAGGAGAGCAGCTTACTGTGTGATGATTACCCTTTAGAAAGGAGTTGGAAGTAGCTGAGAGTAGAGATTTTACTCAGATGATCAGAGACTGTTTGAAGCCAGTATCAAACAGCCACAAGAGACTACGACTTAGTCTCTTGTCTTTCCTTTCCCTTCCTGTACAGTTATAGTTTAGAAATATATATTCTTGACTCTAGCACCAACCCACTCCTGTTTTTTCTTCTTGTTCTGCATCCTAATTCCAGCCACTGTCATCCAAGAGCAGAGCAAAACTGGCACACATTCTCTCCCCACACCCAAAAGCTAAGAACCAGACAACTGTCTCCGAAGATCATTCCTGTGGCCAAAAACAAGAGGGTTGACTTTCCCACAAGCCCAGGATGATTCAGGAGTGATCAGACAAAATCAACTTTCTGGGTACTCAACCGCCCCTCTCTAACCAACAGAATTGGAGGTACTGTTGAGGCAAAGCAGGGATGACTAACGTGAGCCCATTCTTTGTATACTTTCGTACCACTTCAAGTCTGTCTAAGACTTTCAAAATTACTGATGTGCGGTTATGTGTTCTCATTCTCTAAATATTCTCTGCTTTTGTCTTCAACTTCTGTAAGATCTTGCTTAAGGTGCACTGCAGCAACTCTACAAGAACTATCTTTTGAGGAATACAAGAATGCAAAACTAAATCATCAGATCAAGTAAAAGAAAAAATAATTTAGAAGAGAAAAAGAAGTATTAAGAGTTCTGTTTCATATTGCAAACTGAGCTTAAATCAAATCCCAAGTCTGTAATGAATGAGAAGAGTCCTAAATACAGTTAGTCCTCAACTTACAACCCATCGTTTAACAACAGTTTGCAATCATTATGGCCTTGGAATGGGTACTTTACAGCTACAGCTGTAAGGCACTTCCAGCTATCGTAAAACATTGTAACAGTTTCCTCCCCCCATCACATAATTGCATCTCTGAACACTTGGTGACCTATTCACTTTTACAACCAGTTGCCAAGTGCACTGCAATCATGTAATAGCCATTTGCAACCTTCTCTGCTGGCTTCCCCAGAAAGTCAAGAAGTTGGCAAGGAAGGTTGCAAGAGGAGGGGACACTGGACTTGAAGTCTGTTCCCCTCGTGTGCCAAGAGTTTTCTCTTCCTGTCCATGCAATGAGGAGAAATCTTTCCCTTTGCTGGAGGAACAGACCTCAAATCTGGCAAAAACACTAGCAAATGACAGCTCAGAGCCTTTCAGAATACTGTTTTTTGCCATCAACTCTGCCCCTCTTGAGGGGAAAATGCCAGCAACAGCAGGAGGATTGAGCCTTTCAGACTGCTTCTCAAAGGACACTGGAAGGACAGACCCCCAATGTGGCGAAAAGGCTAGTAAATGCCAGCATTCTCACGATTCTTCTCCCTGGTGCGGCTGAAAGCGGGCCTGGATCTCCTGGGTGTGGTGGGAAGCCCAGGTCCTCTCCCCACCATGCACACCAGGAGGCCTGGGCCCTCTTCCTGGTATTCCACTTAAACACCCAAGCGTTGCTTATTTACTACAAGTGGAGAGCTGTGATTGTGGTAATTGAGCAAAGCAGTCATGTGGCATCTCGCTTAATGACTGCTTTACTCAATGATTGATCTTCCAGGCCCAATTATGGTTGTAACTGGAAAGCTACTTGTATAAACTGTCTAAAACTGGTGGGATTATCTGGAGTTTTGGGAAGTACACGAGATCAAAAAACAACTTCCCATCTTACATATGGAATAGTATGGGGCCAGACAATCCCTGGTAGATGTACTTGTGTCATTATATCAGTATCAATGAAACAAAGAGATAACTTTTAATTATCATTAGTTTATATTCTGCATGCAGAGTTGTTCAGGTTATATATTATTACTTGGTTATGACATTTGTTCATTGTAATAGTCTACCCTTTCCACCATGAGTGCCCTCCAGAACTATTGGGCTGCAACTTCTTATGTACCGAGCTGAGGTGGAGCAGTGGTTAGAGTGCAGCACTGCAAGCTACTTCAGCTGACTGCTAGCTGCAGTTCAGCAGTTTATATCTCACCGGCTCAAGGTTAACTCAGTCTTCCATCTTTCTGAGATCGGTAAAATGAGGACCCAGATTGTTGGGGACAATATACTGACTCTGTAAACCGCTTAGAGAGGGCTGTAAAAGCACTATGAAGTGGTATATAAGTCTAAGTGCTATTGCTACTACTAGTATGCCAATGTCTGTTTCTTGGGCTGATAAAAGTTATACTGTATCATATCTGGAGGGAATCAAACTGAAAAAGCTCTACTGGATCAAGTACAGTAATTTGTCCCAATGCATTGTTTACAGCCTTTATTTCTATATCAATGTTATCCTTTCACTTAATTGTAATATGATGTCATGTAATTGCCTCAATACCTGGATATTGGTCATTCATTGGTCTTCTTTGGTTTATGGAATTTCTCACTGTTGTCCTGAAATGATTTCGATGTGAAGCATAGCCTATAATGTAGGTATAATGGCATCATGCCACACCATGATTAATTTGGAATTCTGGTGATCAGGACACAAACATATTTTTTCCCAGTCATGGGAAATTTTGAACAATTTTGAACAATTTAATTAATGTTCGTTAATTTTTCCAGATTTGTAAGATATATTAAATTGTAAACTAGCTGAACAGGCTGGGTACCCAGACATTTCTAAGCCACTCCCTACTCCACAAAATCTAATTAAGGTTAAACAATCCATGTTGTGGGGATGCAATGCTAGTCTTTATCTGATTTGGATAAGAATGTTTTGCAATCAAGCCATATTTTATTCCAATATTACTACAATGTGTCCAATATGCATAGATCTCTTTAAACTGAAATAAGAAAGCTCTGATATTTCATCAGCTCTTAGTCCATGTAGTATTCTCTGCAAGGTTTCATCCTTCCATACACTCCATCTCTCTTGTTGCTTGCTAAATTCCAGAATAAAAAACATAATCATTTATCTTCTCCTCATAGACATGTTGCTTTCTTCTGAACAGATTAGATAGGGAGCTGGAATTCAGCAGGCAGCAAATCTTTGAACAAGACAACCTCCCTCCCTGCCAGAAATTGAGGGAAAGATACCTCCCTCAGTTTTTCAACTTTGTCTGAAAAACAATATAAAAGCAATAAGCAATTTCAACTACCTTTTGAGAACTGCTGAAAAAGCTGTCTGCCTGTACATAATCAAACTATTAATGCAAAGATTATTCTTAAACCAGGCAGTGGAATGGTTAGGGTTAGGGCTACTGCTATTGTGTCTCTACCCCATTTTTGTGCTTGTTTGTTTAATCAATCAATCAATCAATCGTATTTTCTTACTTTTTTTTAATAAAAAAAAATATGCATTTTCCTTTCTATTCTGGCATACCTCCCACAGCATATTGGAAGGCCCATGAGACCTATTCATTCTATCAAAAAGTGCAGAGAGTCTCCAGCAGTTCCTCTAAAAACTTCAATTCATGTGCAGAGGGTGGGCAGAGCTTTCAGCACGCGACGACAAAAAGGCTAGCCATCACTGGTCTAGTGGTTAAAACACCACACTAGAAATCCAAAAACCATGAGTTCTAGCCCTACCTTAGCCATGAAAGCCAGCTAGGTTAGCTTGGGCAAGTCACTCTCTCTCAGCCCAGGAAGGTGTGTACATTCACTGGCTTGAGTTATTTGGAAAAATTAAAGGAAAGAGAGAGAGAGAGAGAGAGAGGGAGACAGACAAACAGACACACACACACACACACACACACACACACAAAGTTGGTGTGTGTGTGAGAGAGAAATCGTTAACATTTCAAAAGATAGACTCAAAATTCAGAGAGATCTTGACAGATTTGAGCATTGGGTTCTATCCAACAAAATGCAGAAAAGTGGTGCGAAAAGTCCTGAACTTAGACAAGAAAAATCAGATGCACAAGTACAGAATAGGCAGTAGCTGACTCAACACTAGTATCTTGAGAAAGATCTATGTATCCTGGTGGACCACTGTTTAAGTATGAGTCAGTAGTATACTGCAACTACCAAAACACAATCCTAGGCTGCATCAACAGAGATAACACCATGATCATGGGAACTAATAGAACTGCTGTACGCAACACTAGTGAAGCCATATTTATTTGGAATACTGCATCCAGTTCTGGTCCCCATAATATAAAAAGTGCAGAGTACAGAGTACAGCACAAGATGATAAAGTGTCTGGAGGCTAAATCCTATGAAGAATGACTAAAAGAATTAGGTATGTTTAAACAAAAGACCGAGAGGAGACATGATAGCAGTCTTCCAATACTTGAAGGGCTCTATAGGGAAGAGGATATTGACTTATTTTCCATAGCACATGAGATTACAATCATTTGTCCAAGATGATATGAGGACTCCTGTCTTGGGAAGGAGGTTGGACTACTCATTAGAAGATAATCAAGGTCCCATCCATGCCTATGATTTTATGAAGATAATCAGAAGCCAGTGCAGATTTATTAAGAATGAGTCTCACAAATTAATTTTATCTCATTTTTAAATCAAGTGTCTTCCTTAGACTGTAGTTATAAGCTTTATATATCCTTATTTCTTTTTCATTGCATCATAATTACTAAGTTAATTGACTGTATATTGAATGACTTGAAATGAGCCTTGATAGTACAAGGGTTTAGTGCACCCTGTTATTAACACAGCTGCCTGCAATTTCTGCTGGTTCGAATCTCTCCAAGGCTCAAGGTTGACTCAGCCTTCCATCCTTTCTAAGGTAGGTGAAATGAGGACCCAGTTTGTGGGGGCAATAAGCTGACTTTGTATAAAATATACAAAAAGAATGAAGGCTATTGCTTAACGCATTGTAAGCCGCCCTGAGTCTTCGGAGAAGGGCGGCATATAAATCAAATTAAAAAAAAAAAAAAATGCTTGCAGGAAGACAATGATAGGTTCACAAATTGTGCAAAGTCATAAATTAGTATAAATATAGTATAAACACACACACCATTTTAAACTAAAGTCAAACAAATTGTAGTTAAAAGAAATATATGAACCGTGTCTTTGTCTTTTAACGCCACCCTTAAAACATTTATTTCTGATATAAAACTAAACTATAGACTAGTATTAATGTGGGCATCAAATACATGTTCCATCTTCTTTAGTGTGGCGAAGGGGGAAATGGAAAGTTATGTTTCTACTTTTAACTAACCATAGTTTATTGTATATGAACATATGTAAACTTATGGAAGCTTCAATCATAATTAATTCAAGGAAGTCTGGAACACACTGTAAATTTTGTGTCTTGACTTGTTCACTAACCATGGTCTTGGTTATAAACTTAAATATAACCATTTTATAACAGAAGCTTTCTTTTTAAAAATCTACTCACAAACATGTGAGAAGTAGTACATAAACCCAAAAGTTGAACCTGGTTTGTGTGTATGTTTGTATGTTTAATGATAAAATTTAATATTAAATTACAATCAGATCTCTATCTTCTTCCTAATCGATACAAAACGCTATGATAATCCTTTGGTTCACCTTTAAATATTGCCATGTATTGCCTGTATTGTAATAAAAGTTATATACTGTCAGTGTAACCATTTGCACACATCTATCCTATATTATCTTGCTCCTTCTCTCATCCCACTGTTTATATAAATGTGACATTTGTTGGGACTATATCTGTGCATATCCCTAAAATGTAATTATTGCAAAAAATCAGGACTTGCTATAATATTTATTTATGGCAGCATGTTATTAAACTATTCTATATTTCTCACATTGATTACCCCACAGTTTTTACTGTCATATTTTTATTATATTATTTATAACACTTTGGAACATTTTAAAAATTACATTTAATGAAGAGTATTATCATCAAATAAAAATCAAATAACTTTATTATCACCATAAAGCCACAATATGATACGGTATAAAACCTAAAAGTAAGTGAATATAAATATATTGACAGGTATGTATAAATATAGAATATATAACAAAGAATGAGAATGAAACAGAATATAAAGCTGTACACTAGCCAAAGGCACTCTGAGAGACAGATACGTGCTACCTAAATTTGATGAATAAATAAAAACAAAAACCTTTTTTTAAAGTACAGGGATATAAGTACATTGATAATAGAATAAAACAACATAAAGCACAGATAAGAATGAATAACTGAATAAATTAGAATCTTCCACTACAAGTAAGATGAATAACAGAGAAGGAACAAAACTGAGCAACCTGTGAGGAAATATAGATAAGACAACTGACAAATAAATGTTGTTTTCTGTGTCTGGAAACCTGAAAGTCATCCTAGAGTCCTTGTAAAGGAAAAAAGATATGGCTAAAGATTCTACTGAGCCATCACCACATTGGCATAGGCACTAGTTTAATGGAGTAAACTTACACTGTCAAAAGAGGGCTGAAGAGGGCAGCGTGTCTAGCATGACTAAAATAAAAGTCCTACATAATTTTTATATTGTGTCAAACTCGTGACATGACGTTGTTGTCACATGACGTATCGTGACCTTTTCCCCCTTCGCTAAACTGGGAATGGGGTGGCTAGTGCGTGACGCATCCAGCCTGCGGGCCGCAAGTTTGACACCCCTGTACTAGATGATAAATAAGAGGCTGATACAAATCCTTCTTGAAGAATCCCTTGAATTTTAGGACTAGACACTAGGCTTAGGTTAGTTCGAAGGTCCATATCCCAGATCTATTTTTTGTGAGCACATCTGGCATTTTCAAAATCTACAGAGCAGAGTCTCTCTATTGACAAACCCAATAAATAAGATTTTATTGATAGCTTTTTTAAGCCATATTGTTCAAATAGCCCCTAAGAGCCAAAGGGACCAAACCAATAGGAAGACCAATTTTAATCCTAACCCAAGTTGGCAATAACTAAGCTCTAAGCTCCACAAAAACTAAAGCCATCTCCAAATATAAATGCAGCATTCTTAATACATTTGGGGATTGCAAGACTGGCTCTAATAAGCTTAGTTTGAACCATTTTACAAATATTGGGAATACAAATACAAGTAAGAGTTCAGACTTGAGTACTGTAGAGAAGCTAACGGGCAGCCTTGGCCAAGAACACTTTGGATGCTGCAGGGATGTACAGTAATGATCTCCCTTTGAATGAAAAAATAATAATCTCAGAATACTTTGGCCTACATTGAGCAAGACTAGCACAATAGAAAAGATGTGGATTCCAAGACTGAGCACATGGAACAGCACCCCGAGGTATTTAAGGGTATACACCTGTTCAGTGGAGTTCCATTAATTTACCATTTATAGTATCAAGCAAATATTAAAACGTTCATTTTCTAATACTTTATTAATTATTAATAATCTTTCTTTTACATAAGATTAGAAATAATATTTTGTTTTATGCCAGTGTCCCTAGTCCTTCTCACTCCTACATGAGAAATGGACATGATAATTACATCTTCTGCATATAAGGATACGAGAGTCACTTACTCCTCTGCAAGAGGAGAGTGATGAGCAGAGATAATGAGCGCCTGTATTATTGGATTATTGTAGATATTGAAAAGTAGGGGACCTAGCAGAGGTAGTCCTCAATTTACGACAGTTCATTTAGTGACCATTCAAAGTTACAAAGGCACTGAAAAATGTGACTTATGGCCATTTTTCATAGTTATGGCCTCTGCAGCATCCCCATAATCATGTCATCATCTTTTGTGACCTTCTCACAAGCAAAGTCAATGGAGAAGCCAGACTCACTTAACAACCAAGTTACTAACAGTGATTCACTTAACAGCTGTGGCATGAAAGGGGTCAAATGGGGCAAAACTCACTTAACAAATATTTCACTTAACAACAGAAATTTTGGTATCAATTGTGGTCATAAGTTGAGGACAACTTGTACAGTATTCAGTCTTGCTTTACCGCTCTATGTATTGGAACAACTTCAGAGAAATGGGTATTAGGAAGGTGTTATGTCTATTGGCTTTGCATTTTCCTGGGCATCTTTCTACATGCTTAAGCTCCTTATTTCAACTGATCATAAATTCGCTGACACCTTTTACACAAATGAAAGGTGTAATGTATTTACTTGAGGTTCCCCTCCTTCCTACCTGTGACACCGCATCAGAAACTGCTTTGGCACTTATCTTAACTTTAAAGGTGGTTTGATCATAGCATGAAAGCCTCCTGTTGAAAATTTTATTGCATGCCCAGATATTAATGCACACAGCCTTCATCATGATTTAAGGTTTTTCTATTCAATGATTCTGGTTTTTAAATAGCATGCAAACCGAGTCCTCTTCTACTAGGGCCGTGATGGCAAACCTATGGCACACATGCCACAGGTGACACATGGAGCCATATCTGTGGGCACGTGAGTGTTGCCCTAGCTCAGTTCCAGTGCGCATGCACCCGCCAGCTAGGTGATTTTCAGGCCTTCCAGTCCCACCAGAAGTCAGGAAATGGGCCGTTTCCAGCCTCCAGAGGGCCTCTGGGCAGTGGGGAAGGTAGTTTTCGCCCTCCCCAGGCTCCAAGAATGCCTCCGGATCCTGAGGAGGGCGAAAAATGGGCCTACCTGGCCCACCATGCCATCGCATGCCAAAACGGGGAAAGCATGGGGGGGGGGTTGTGCACACATGCGTGGGGGGGGAACGCATTGAATTGTGAGTGTGGGCACGCAGACATGCAACCCCCCATGCTCCCCACTCTTTTGGCACGCAACAGCAAAAACATTAGCCATCACTGTACTAGGGTATACAGTGATATAGTTGACTGACAAAACTTCACTTCTCAAAATACTGTATGTTTTAGCCACTGCTTTCACTTCATGCTCCTATAGCCAAAGGCATAGGTGGAAATCCCAGTTATAAAGATATGAACAGATGACACATCAAAAGTTGCACACCTAATCTTTTTATAATTCTTGCAAGGACAGGAAAATTCAGAACTAACCATTTCACAGATTTGGGACTGACAGACGCAATTAAATCTAACAATAAATTGTTCATCATTGAGGAATGCAATTTTAAGTTACTCAGCTATTGTTTCTTTTTGGTTGAATCAGAGAAGCACAGCTAGATCCTTTATTTTATTTTTTTGCTTTCTCTCCCATATATGGCCTTTTACTGGAACACCACTTCCAAGAATCTAGTGACTACACATATCATGGATTACATGTACTAAAAAGTTTGTACAGAAAATCCCCAGAAGCCACACAAAGCACAAAATCATTAAATATTTCTTCGAACATGCATCAAAGAAAAGACTAGTACATTTAGCAGCTCATATGGGTCATCTCCACTTGTTTGGATTAGAACTGGAAACTTAAATTAAGTTCTCAATGTGTGTTTACAAACAGATTGTTTAATCTCTGCTGAAGACTTTTATAGTTCCGAAAAGGTTCTTGCCTTTAATAATTTAAAGGTTCCAGAGTTAAACTAGGCTTCTGCAAGGTGATACAAAAAAAAAAATGGTACCTAAAGCTGCAGTATTTAAAACTGAACTGACAGTACATATTTTTAAATAAGGTTAACCATGATTAACAAAATCACAACAGAGATGTAAGACAATCAAGCATTAGCTATTTTCTAAAAGGATGGCCACAATATACAGAATCTGAATTGTGTCTAGAAAGATATGAAAGCGCAAAGGTTTGTGCATTGGGACTATGCACCACTTCAGATTGAAAGCAAAAAGCTGGTAGGCCATTATCTCTAAATCTCAGTGGTGGACAATAGTTGTGTGATTCCAGGATATTATTCAGCTGTTTTAAGAAGCTGACTCAGATAAGTGTAATGTTTGTGCTGTCACATTGTCAAAAATCCAAATTAGCGCACAGCTTTATTTTGTTTTTTCAAGGATGCATTTTATTAAGCAGTCAACTCTTCTATTCCACACTTGGAGAATTGAGAACTTTGAAAGTGGCATAGCTGTGTGTAAAATGTAATCAAAGGATATTTTCTCAAAACATGAATAGATCTAAATCCAAAATATCACAGTAGACCACAAGGATCACTTACTTGAGTCTGTTTATGTCAAATTTATATGTAGTTTTATTTAAATTGATTTCAAATATTCTATCCCACATTTCTACTTCAAAGCCCTTACTTTGAAATTTATTTATCTGAAGTCAAACACACCTATGTCATGGATTCTGGAGAAATTCTTGAAGAGTACTTGTAGATGTTAGCTGCAGTTATTTATCAAAAACAGGCCAATGCCATTTATTTATAAGATAGTTACATTGTACATTTGTAATGCTTAAACTTAAGTTCTCATTTTACATTTTTATGACCTCATTATCATCCTGAGAATTCAGTGATCTTGTATTTAACACAACTTCTCAAGTTCATAGTATTAGTATAGGCAAAACTTCCTAATACCCTGCAGTTTTACACACACAAATAACATGAATAAAGAGAGTACCAGAGATTTACAGAATCAGCATATTGCCCCCAACAATCTGGGTCCTCATTTTTCCAACCTCAGAAGGATGGAAGGCTAAGTCAACCTTGAGACAGTGAGAATCGTACTGCCAAACTGCAGGCAGCCGGCAGTCAGCAGAAATAGCTTGCAATACTGCATTCTAACCACTGCGACACCATGACTCCTAGGTTAAGGAGAAATATATCAGTGTGATATGCTTTTGAAAATCCAGTGATATACGTTGAAAGTAGTTTTAGCATATATGCCCCTTTCCATAGCTATTGAAAACATAACCTTAAGAGACTCATTGTAAGACTTAAATTGTTTAAGCAGCAGACATTTTAACTAAGTGTGTTTATGCATATTTTCTCTGACCATAATACTCCTCTAAAAATTAAGCATCGGTGCAAATCAATAACGTAACAAATTCATCTTCTCTTAATATAGTTCTTTTTTTATATTTCAGTTTTACCAACAGAACCAACTTTAATGACTATACATTTCCAATCATCAGTTAGAATGCATGTCATCATCATTTGTGTTTGTTGGTAAGAAATAATCATAGATGACAGTTTCAGCAAGAAATACCCCTTTGTACCCTACTGACTATTCTCTTCCAATATATTTCATGGCAAAAAATTACTAAAATAAAGAACATTTGATAGGACATTGCTGAAGGATGATGCTGAAACTTCAATCAACCACAATTTTTTATCATATTGGTCAGAAGTAGTTATAATTATTGTTCAGCAGTACAGTAGCTAGGCTTCATAGATTCCTCATGTTGCCTAGGCCCTGAGCATTACAGTCTCCAAATATGTTGGGACATCCAATTTTTAATACTTTAAATATCAAAGTTTTGAATATGATGAACATTTCTTTAGTTAGGTTGATGGGAAAATGCAATTTAGTTCATGTAATAAAGATGGGAAATAAAAACACTAAATAAATAAATGTAGGAATGCTGTTTTGGAGAACAAAATTACTGGATTGGAAACTAAGAATCCCATGAACCTTAAATGATAAAAGCCAAGCCACTCTGTACAAAACAATACACATACACATACAGACACAGACATACACATACACACTATCATGGAGTTAAAGAAACATGATATCTTATATAAAGGGGTTGAATTATTTGTGGGGATCAGGATAAAGACCAAACAATAAAATATCAAAATATATTTTTCTGCTATAACTTTAGAAGAAATTATAGGTTTATTCAGAGAGCATGTGCAGATTTTAGACCACTAAAAACTTACTCTTTTCTGTAAATTAATTTATTTGCCAACAAGAAAGTGATGGACAAACAGCTATTTTCAGCACACACAAACCCTTTCCCTGCTTCTTCCCCTTAAGAAACTTGACAAAGCAAAATAATTGGAGGAAAAAGATGGATTGTTATAACAATACATTGAAACCAAAGAAGATTATGATGCTCAGATCTATTATATATGGACTTCAGACTACATAAATTCACATTGGAATAGACACAGAAATATTACCATGATGTCTCAGTCCTTGTTAGAAATAGCTACCTGTAATTTAGACACTTTGTTTTTCATTCGCTAGTGCCTTAGCGCACTTATATTTCAAAGCTTTCATTAAGAAAACAGATGGGAAGCCTAAAGAAACAGGAAGTAAAATTGCACTTAGTTCCCACCTATGCAAATCAACCTTATGTACTTTTATGAAAACACTAAACAATCCATGACCTCTTGGGTCAAGGCTTTCAACAATAACAGAACTTCTAATATATTTGAAAAGTTCTTAAAAATTCACAAAGTTATTTAGAAATGTGCCTTAAAAGTAGCCCATGTTGAACTATATAGCACAGTCAAACATCAGAGTAGACCACAGGAATTGTGTTATGACATCTTGCACGATGTCATAAAATGCCTTATGATAATTTTCGGTTATAAAATGCTTGATAAAGTTGGGCAAATTTCAATTCCACAAGAGTCATGGGTCCTATAGTTTGGATGCTTTCTTTAAGTTAACTCATTTGAGGTACCTCACTTGAAAAGGTTTTCCCCTATGATGCACTGTTTTAACCAGTTAAAGATGGCAGACAGGAGAGTTTTAGTAATGTATAGATTAGCATAGTCTTCCTTTGCTTAAAAAGAATAAGGAATATATAATACAATATTCTAAATATTCATATTGAGTTTTGCATCTAATAAGAGCTGTGGACTTGTATTCTTAAGTGTGGCAATAATGAGATCTAAAGAAAGAACACAAGGAATCTCTAATAAGTGTTTCAAAAGTTGTGTAACTCATAAAATAACTCAAATAAAAACAACACCTGCCTTACAATTTGTACAAATGTTAGACAATAATGCACTTTTGTTCAATCTCCTACAGAAATCACTAAATCTTAACTTTGTTACTTAAATCAACTTGATTAAGATGTTCCTGTAAACAATTATTTCCTTCCAATCCATTAGACTACACAGCTAAACATCTAGTTATGAAATCTAAAATTCTTCTGTACATAAAGAAAAAGCAATGTTTCCAAATTCTGTTGTATTTAAAAATGTCTGCCAAGACCAAGCAGCTACAGGGCGGAAGGCAAGCAATAAAAGTGTTTCTTCACAGCAAACCCATCCATGCATTTTGTGTAACAGCAACTCTTGAGCCCAGCAGAAGCAAAGGATGCTGCTGCCTTTTGATGCTTCACTTCTCTATCCCCAGTCAAAACATTTCTAGAAGCAGATAGATAGATAGATAGATAGATAGATAGATAGATAGATAGATAGATAGATAGATAGAAAGAAATAGAGAGAGACAGAGGAATAGATACAGGCTTGCTATGGAGAATTTCCAAGAGTATTCTTTCTTTTAAAGCACATTTAGAAGAAGCTATTATTTGGAGAAGTTTAGTCAAGTATTGAGGTTCAACGACAGATGCCAGGCCTTCTATTTTGGTCAAGACTCAAGATACCAAAAGAAATAGGAGAACCACAGTACAATCCCACCTGCCTAGGAGGGAAAACAAACGTGCATAAATACAGTACAATCACTGAAGTCTGCTCCCTCTTTTCTCACAAATTATCAAATTCTCCCAACTATCCCTATTCCTTTCCTTAAATTTTCAGAGCACCAAAGCACCGAACTGCAGCTGACTTAGAAAAGTAGCAAAGTAAAATCAAATCAAATCAAATCAAATCAATCCATCTGGTTCTTCCCTTGTTGTTGTTTCAATCAGCCCCGGGAATTGTTTTGCTGTTATTTAGGGGGGGTATGTTTCAGACTCACCTAAGAGCTCTGTTGATGCTAACGGGAGACCCAACTAAGGAAAAGGAAGGAACGACAAGGGAGGAGTGGGAACGCGAGGAAAAATAAAACAGCAACAAAGAAGCTGAAATCCCGAGGCTGAAAAAAGGTTTCAGGCCGGACAGATCTGCGAAGCACTCACCAAAGTAAAGCTGGAGCGGCTGACCTGGATGGAGAGGCTTTACAGGGGGGAAAAATAAAACGAGAGAGAGAGAGACTGTTGTAACTTGGATGCTGGTTGCTTTTAGGAAGAGTTGCAACTTTCCTAAAAAGCCCAGCAAGATAAGAAAAAGACACTGCGGAGAGGCACTGGAATCGAGGCAGCCGGTCCCTCCATATGGGAGAAGGTTTTTGGATGACTGAACTCTCAAACAATTCCCTTCTTTTTGCTCGCCCACTTCTGGAACCTCCCACTCCTCCTCCTCCTCCCTTTCGGAGGAGGAGGAGAAAAGGGGGAGGAGCTGAAGAAGTGAAAAGAGGGGAAACCGAGCTCCCTCCAAAGGGGCTCCCAACAATACCCTTCCCCTTCACGCTGTGTCGGCGGCGAGAGAGGGGAGCCCTCCATTTGCACCTGACGTCTCAAAGAAAGGGAAAGGGCGACGTTTCAAAGGCTGCTTGTAAAATCGATTTTCCAAATGTGAGAGAGGGGTAGGATGGGAAAGTTAGATGCAAAAGTTTGGGGTGGGTGGAGGGGGGGGGAAGGAAGAGGAGTCTCTCATGGCCAGTCCTTTGCTTTGCAACTTGATATGCAGCGGTCTTTACTCCTAGCTGCTGATCCGTATTGACCAGCAACAGGCGGCGGAATAGCTAAAGTTAGGAAGAAGTTTGCTATAGTGAATGATTCTCTTTAGCGTAATGAATGATTTCATTAGGGAAAAAAAAAAAGCCAGGCCAATCAGGCCACGGATCGCAAAGGTAATTTAAGTGTGATGATGGAGGGACAGATCCTAGCAAGCAGGCTTTGGACAGGAAAATAAATCCTGTGAAGAGAGATTGCAGGCATTGGGAACGTTTAGTTTGGATAAGGGATAAGAGAGGAGGAAAGCTCTTTAAACCAAAGAGGATGACCCAGAGGAGGATAAAGACCAGGAACCAAAATAATAGATTTCAGTCATAGGAAGGAAGAAGATTAATGAATGTTAAAGCAAATTTCCTAACAGTAAGAGCTATTTGATCATGGAATCAATTAACCAGAATGGGAGGCCAAATCAGGGGTGAAATCCAGCAGGTTCTGACAGGTTCTGGAGAACCGGTAGCGGAAATTTTGAGTAGTTAGGAGAACCGGCAAATATCACCTCTGGCTGGCCCCAGAGTGGGGTGGGAATGGAGAATTTGCAGTATCCTTCCCCCAGGAGTGGAGTGGGAATGGGGATTTTGCAATATCCTTCCCCTACCACGCCCACCAAGCCATGCCTACCAAGCCACGCCCACAGAACCAGTAGTAAAAAAAAATTGGATTTCACCACTAGGCCAAATGCATCATTCTGTGATGATGATAGCCATACCAGTAACAATAGCACTTAGACTTAGACTTACATACTGCTTTACAGTGTTTTACAGCCCGCTCTAAGTGGTGTACAGAGTCAGCCTATTGCCCCCAACAATCTTGAGTCCTCATTTTACGGACCTCGGAAGGATGGAAGGCTGAGTCAACCTTGAGCTGTTCAGAATCGAAATTCTGGAGTGAGCAGTGAGTTGGCCCTGCAGTACTGCATTCTAACCACTGTGCCAACATCATGATGATGATGATTTTTTTAAAATCTAAGAATTCTGCATGGCTGCCCAATTTGAGCTATTGCAACTCTGGGCAGTATAAAGTCAACAAATAAACAATTGGTAAAAACAAGCAGAGGCAATATTGGTAGTCCTCACAACCCCAATTGAGCCCAAAATGTCTGTTGCTAAGTGAGATATTTGTTAAGTGAATGTTGCTCCATTTAACATCCTTTATTGCCACAATTGTTTAATGAAACATTGCACTTGTTAAGTTAGTAAAGCGGTTGTTAAGTGAATCTGGCTTCCCCATTGACTTGTCAGAAGTTTTGCAAAAGGTAATCACTTGACCCCAGGACTGCAACTGTCATCGATGTGAGTCAGTTGCCAAGCATTTGAATTTTGATCCCATGACAATGGGAATGCTGCAACAGTCATAAGTGTGAAAAACAGTCATAAGTCACTTCTTTCAGTGCCATTGTAACACTCTCTCTCTCCCTCTCTCTCTCTCTCTCTCTCTCCCTCTCTCTCTCTCTCTCTCTCTCTCTCTCTCTCTCTCTCTCTCTCAACACACGGGGCAGGCGGACGCCCCTGGAGGCCTTAAAGTTAGCTATAAAATGTGCGTCTTATACCCCGAAAAATACGGTATCTTCCAGCTATATGCCTCCCAGATCATTCATTGGTGACAATATTCTATCTAATCATTTTTATCTGCATTCCTATAAAAAGCAAGCAATATCACAGATTTTAAGAAACAACCTAAAGCATGACATTTAAATGTGTTTGCTTTATATTGAAGAAATCTGGTATGTAGTAAAACTACAAAACGGATCCGAAAGGCCACTGGCAGCCAGTGCAGCTCGCGCAGGAGAGGTGTTACACGGGAGTAACAAGAAGCTCCCGTAACAACCTGCGCGGCCGCATTCTGGACCAGCTGGAGCCTCCGAATGCACCCCAAGGGCAGCCCTATGTAGAGGGAATTACAGTAATCCAAACGAGAGATAATGAGAGCTTGAGTGACTGTATGGAGAGCATCCCTGTCTAAGAAAGGGCGCAACTGGTGCACCAGGCGAACCTGTGCAAAAGCCCCCCCTTGTCATGGCCGTCAGATGATCTACCAAGGATAGCCGGGAATCAGGGAGGACGCCAAGATTGTGAACCCTTTCAGAGGGAGTCAGCAACTCCCCTCCCATCTGCAGAGATGGGGATTCTAGATCAGGGGATGCCGGCATCCACAGCCACTCAGTCTTGGAGGGGTTGAGTCTGAGCCTGTTCCGACCCATTCAGACCCGTACCGCCTCCAGGCACCAGGACATCACGGAAAGGGCATCCCTGGATTGGTTCGGGGTGGAGATGTAAAACTGAGTATCATCAGCGTACTGATGATATCCCACCCTGAAACTCCGAATGATCTCACCCAGCGGCTTCATATAGATGTTAAAGAGCAGGGGAGAGAGAACCGACCCCTGTGGCACCCCACAAGTGAGGGGCCTCGGGGAGGATCTCTGCCCCCTCCCGCCCAAACTGACTAGCATTGTCATTTTAATGTTACAAGGTATGCAGTCTTTGTCATGATACAACTTAGGTGTGTAATCTCATCTATTTTTTTTCCTTTGCCTTTCTAAAAAGCATTGTGAAGACTTTGATATACACATAGCAAAGGAATGATTGTAAACCTTTAAAAAATGATTTGATTGTTCAAGATGAGAGTTTGAGAAAATTATTGAAAGGTACATGGGTAATGAGAGGTTTTGAATAGTGGGCAAACAGATTTTAGGTAATGTCAAGACTGGACCTTGAGAAAAAAAGACATGGGAAAAATAAGCACAATAAATTAAACTGAAAATAGAATAAAATGTAAAAAATAAAGTATGAGATTTGTATGAAAATAATTGTTAGCAATTACCCTGTTTTCCCCAAAATAAAACACCCCTGATAATAAGCCCAATTGGGCTTTTGAACGCATGGCAATAAGGCCAAGCACTTATTTCAGGGTTCAAAAAAATATAAGACAGGATTTTATTTTCGGGAAAACATGGTAGATGCAACTGGTTAAAGGAAAGTGGGTGTTAAAAAAAGACAATGTGGAAATGTCTTCTCCTTTTGTTCCATTTGAATGTGAATCATAGCTGAATTAATCCATCAGGAAGCACATTGGGTGCAATGATGGCATACTCAGTAAATTGTAGAATTCTGATAAAAGCAATCTTGATGTTTTCTGTTAGTCATCCCACAGAAATAATGTTGAAAAACTCCATCACTTCATGTGATATACTGCTGTGGCAGTCTCCCAGAAAACATGAAAAAGAGAGAGAAGAAGAGGGAAAGCAATAAAAAAATCACCTCCTTAGGGCCCTCAGCCTACCTCAAAAAAAGAAGAAAAAAATCTTTGCAAAAACACCTGTCTCTTTCTTTCCAACTAATCCAAAACATTCCAAAGACTGCAAAATGACCTGCACAATTGCTAGGTCAAATCAAATTCCATCACTTCTCAACCAGACTATTGCCTCAGCAAAGCTGCCCTAAATGGTCTCTTTTCTATGTTGTGACTAGGGAGAAAGTTATACAGGGATGTTAATAGGTTTTCCAATCCCTCAGAATAGGAGGTGAAACAGACGTCCCAAGTCTCTTAATTCATGTTGAAATGGAGAATATTTTCTTTGCATTTTCTGGTTCTGCTTCAGTGCACTAGCTTTGCCAGATCTCCCTACACAAAGGAGCCTGCTTCAGTTACCTGACTTACAAAAAAATATTGACTGTTCATTTGAATGTGGTTGCTTTGCCACAGGAGTGGTTGTCCGACTTTGGATCAGGGATTGCAGTAAAAAAAAAAAAAAAACTTGCAGAAAGTGTCTACTCCCAAATCAAAATGAACAAGGCCAAAGATATCCCTGTATCAGGGATGAAATCCAGCAGGTTCTGACAGGTTCTGGAGAATCAGTAGCGGAAATTTTGAGCAGTTCGGAGAACCAGCAAATACCACTTCTGGCTGGCCCCAGAGTGGGGTGGGAATGGGGATTTTGCAGTATCTTTCCCCTGGAGTGGGGTGGGAATGGAGATTTTGCAGTATCCTTCCCCTCTCACACCATGCCCACCAAGCCACGCCCACAGAACCGGTAGTAAAAAAAATTGGATTTCACCACTGCCCTGCACACCTATGCAAGTTAAAAAGAAATGCCTGTAGGACTGGTATGGCTATTTTAGCCAGAGAAACACCATTTTGTGAGGGGGGGGGGACCTTAATTTGCTTTTAGATGTTTAGATGTTTTCTCTTTAAGCCTCTTATTTTTGGGTCTCACTTCCTTTGTCTTAAAATTCCTGGAAATCAGCCTGATAGATCTATTTAAGATGCTTCTGTCTAGTGTTTATGCCAGTTTAAGAAAACCCTGTTCTGAGATTAAAGTTACTTCTTGCCCTGGTGTTAGAACTGGCTAGCAAATGTTTCTGGTAGGCAGAATCAGAAGTTGTCCTGTCATTTCCTATTCACCCTCAAAACAATGTCTGTACATATTTTCCTGCTCTGCTATGTTGTCTATTCAAAAGTTTACATCTCTACCCTATCTCTGTTCTTGTGCTCCTGTCTGGGCTACAGTGCTTCAGTTTGCTACAGATCGGTTCACAGACACTGTCCTTTTAGTTGAATCTTGGTTTATCATGAAGGGTAATAAATTCTATAATCTCCCCTCCTCCCTATGCCACCGCAGATAGGAGCAATTAGTCTCGAAAGGGTAGGAATACTTGAGACACCAGCAAAGTGTAAGTTGGAAGCACAACAGAGAAATACACCCTGAAGTCATTTTGATGGTGAGTGGATGATTAATGAAGGGTGATATCACTCATTTCTGCCCACCAGAAAAAAAATACTGCATGTTATAGTGATGGGGCAACAGGCAACCATGGAGAAAAACCCTTATTTGATAATGTTTATATCCACAAACCACTTAATACGGGGCTCCCCAAACTTGGCAGCTATAAGACTTGTAGACTTCAACTCCCAGAATTCTCCAGCCAGCTATACTAGCTGGAGAATTCTGGGAGTTGAAGTCCACAAGTCTTAAAGCTGCCAAGTTTGAAGACCTCTGACTTAATATGATCCATAAATGCTTAGTTTTCTCAAGGCAACTGGTTGTCCTCAGTTTAAAAATGCAGCTGATATTCTTTCCACAAAGTGTGAATATTATATGGAGAAAGGAGAAGAAGGTGCTACGATTCTACTGCCACTTCCTTTTATTATAGGAGGCTGAGATACTGAGCAGCTACTATTTAATAACTGCAGCATTTCAGCAATGTGATTCCCAGTTGAAGCATTAGGTGGGCAGAGCAGGATTAAATCTAACAAGACCAGCAAGGAAGGGTATATGTTAAGAAACATTGCTGGAGTTGCAGTCTTGTTCATACCTTCTTGAGAACAAACCCTTGAATTCTGCAGGCCTAAATTCTAGCAAGCATACACAGAATATTACTGTTAACCTTATCTTAGAAGATAAAACTTACTTTTTCTAAAGACAGTATATTACTAATGAGGAAATGTTTGCCCATTGAAAAGAATGATTATGCCCTTATTTTATGCCACATGCATCTGATATCTGTTGAGGCTGTAAACAACCGGACGTTAGGCACCAATACAAATGGAAATGTGTATGTCTAGACCAGGGATCGGCAATCTTAAACACTCAAAGAGCCATTTGGACCCATTTTCCACAGAAAAGAAAACACCGGGAGCCACAAAACCCTTCCCATGCCTGACAATTTTCTGACCGGCCACAAAATTAGCATATGTAGTTGAATTAAACTTTCTGTTTTCTTCTGAAACTTTACTTTTTTTGGATTTATCCATAATTGGCCTACCGGGGTTGAAAAGCTCAATAAATTGCGTGCCGATGGGTGTCGCACATTGGTGGTTGTGACACATATTTTGAGCGACAGGGAGCCGCAGCAGAGAGGTGAAAGAGCCACATGCGGCTCCAGAGCTGCGGGTTGCTGACCCCTGGTCTAGACAAGCGTGCATCAAAATACACACAAAATTTACTGTAGATTTTTTTTTAAACAAATGTCAAATTTACAAAGATGCAAATCTGATAACTCAGAAAAAAATATTTTTTTATTAAATTAAAAATAATTAAATTAAATTTGGCAAAAATAAGAAACCAAAGTTATGTTTGTTTTCTTGAGTTATTTGTCAAAATAATAAAGGCAGGATACAAACAAACAAACATATTCTCCCATTCCTAGCAACAATAAAATCTTAAACCAGCCTCAAAGCCCTGCAAATCTGAAGAACACAATGTTGGGAAATCTACCTTAAATAAGTCCATTATATCAATTTGTGCTCTCCGTCTCCTGGACAATGAAGAATAAATCAGCTTAGAGTCCTTTAGGGATACAGCATGCTTTGTTAAAGGATATTAAAAGAGGTCATATGTTTCTCCATGCCACCCACTAGGCTCAACCCTAAAATACCTTTCAGGCCTCCCTTTCAAAGCTGCTAGGGGCATCAAATTTCTTCAAAACTTCAACAAATATTTCTGTCTTGGACTTAATTCTAAGGAACTTCTGATACTCTGCCTACATTTTCCTTTGCTTCATTTCATTTCATCATGTTGCTCCAAGTTCTTACAAATAAGGGCCACCCAAAGCAAATGCTTTTTCTTCTTGATGTCTACAGTTGCTCAGTCACCTTTGTTTATTTAAGTATTACATCTTCAACGTTATGGAATAATGTCAATTTGGATTGGCATGAACATAAAATAATATAGGAGAAGAGAGAATAAAATCCCAATTTACAATGCTTTTACATAAATAAGTCATTTTTCTGTACTTTAGACATCTTTGAAAGCCAAAATGTAATACCACAACAATTCAGCCAAGCAATGGGAATAATCCTTTGATGTTTCAAAATGGTTGGTATAGTAACATTATACTGCCTTGTTCCAAGTGAAGTCCAAGAGGTACAATTATTTTCAAAATTTAAGTCCATATGAAGAAAATGCGGGGGAACCTTTATCTTTGTATCAGTGGTGGGTTCCGCCCGGTTCCGCCGAGCCAGTAGCGGTGACAATATGACATCACCGAACCGGTTCTCCCTCCCCCCTGCGTTATTCTTACCTTTTATTTGGCCCCACCCCCAATCTATTGCTGCCTCCTGAGTCCCAGCTGATGGGCTATAAGGAAAAAAACTGTTTAAATTCTTGCCGTGGGGCTTCAAAGGGCCGCCCTACAGCTGATCAGTGTTAAAAGGCAGTGTGGTGGTAGACCGGTGCCTCCAAAAACAAATGAGTAGACTGGTGCCTGCAAAAATAAATGGGTAAACCAGTGCCTCCAAAAACAAATGAGTAGATCGGTACAGCTCTGCAAGCAGTTAAAAGCCTGGTAGACCAGTACCTCTGCTAAATCCTAAAGAATTGTCACATGACCATCAAGCCACACCCACAAAATAAGCCACGCCCACAGAACCGGTAGTAAAAAAAATTTAGAACCCACCCCTGCTTTGTATGTATGTTAAAATCGCTCATATTTGAGTTGTTTTATTCATAAATAATTGTCCAATGGAATTATTGTACACTGAATGGGTTAGGAGCAATCAGATAAATAAATTTGTTTCTTTTTACCTTTCCAGAAAACTAATGGTAATATATATAATTCACACACATATGGTACATACTACGAGCCACAAACAATCAACTGGTCATATTTTAATCTGATTTATTCTGTGAAGCCAATCCATGGACATTGCATCTTGGAAACTTAGAAAACTATGTCATCTGAATAAACCATAGCAACATTTGTAAATGAGAAGACCCCATTTTCTGTTATATAAAACCTATGCATAAAGCAACTGCATAGCAGCCAGTTTCTGATTCCACAACTCACTGTGAACTTTCCAACTGAATACATGTTAGACAAGTGTTTCTCAACTTTGACAGCTTGAAAATATGTGGACTTCAACTCCCAGAATTTCCTTGTTAGCATGCTGGCTTGGGAATTCTGGGAGTTGCAATCCAGACACCTTCAAGTTGCCAAGCTTAGAAACACTGTGTTAGACTTTCTGGATTATCATTCAGCAGTATAAACTCTGGACCACTGGTTTTCTTAGCATTCTAAGAGCAGTTGCATGGACCTATTTATTGTAATCACTGTTCCTATCCTCTATTACTGTTACGTGGAATATTAAATTGAACACTAGAAATATTGGTATCTATGCTGAAGAGAGATGTTGCTCACTCTTTGTCGTATATGCACCCAACAGCCTATCTTTTTTTTAAATAAACGTGTGTGTATCAGTTACAAAATTGTTATTGTAATTGTTTTTGACAAAAGACAACTCCTAATCGGGACTAGGGATAATCAGGAATATCATTCATATTTTAGTAACTTTTAGGAACTGCATTCCTCCAAATCCATCTTACCACCAGGCTTCCAAGATAAGCTTATTTAGAATTCTATTTCTTAAACCATTTATTTATTTATTACATTTTTATGCCACCCATCTGCCCTATAAAGTGACTCTTTGACTCTCTCTCCATTGTTTTAAATTCAGTAAGCTAGTGTTTCTCAACCTTAGCAACTTTAAGATGAGTGGAGTAGACTTCAACTCCTAGATTTCCCCAGCCAGCCATGGGGAGTTGAAGTCTACTCATCTTAAAGTTGTTAAAATACTGAGTATATAGGCTTTTCTCAGATTAGGCATTCGTAGGAGTGAACTGCAAAAAATTTGCCTAATCTGGAGATGATGAGAACTGGAGTCTGACATAATAGCCTGCCTAGGTGTCTCAATGGCTAAGACACTGAGCTTGTCAATCAGAAAGGTCGGCAGCCGAATCCTAATACAGGTCTCCTGTGCGAGCAGGGGATTGGATTAGATGACCTCCAAGGTCCCTTCCAACTCTGTTACCGTTACATCTGCCTATATGAGTTAAAGGAGACAGCTCTGGTTATTAGTTTTTTCTGCGGCTTCCAGATAAGCAAATGTCTTGTTGTTCAGTCTTCTGTAGAAGGCCTGAAGGTTCACATTTGGAAAAAGTTTAGCAAAGTTTGACTAATATTTGCCATTCCAGAATCATGCTGTTCATTCTTTGATCAAAGCACTCAGTTTTAATGATAGCTACTGTGTGACATCATTTCAAACCTGTAAATATAATTGTAGGTGTGGTATAGAATCAAACAAGAACATATGAGCAGCATGAAAAATGTCTCCTGCACTGTTTGTTTCCATCTCTACCTGCTGATATTAATGTGAGTCATTGACAAGTAGAATACAAAGTTTTTAAAATATAGTAAAATAAGCTCTCATTTATCCTGGTTGGTATCTTCAGTCATTTCCTTCTTTTTTTCTTCTCTTCAGCCTTAATCCAAGCTAATGCCTTCCAGATGAGGTGTGAGCAGCTGGTAATTGCACTTGGATCCATCTTCATTTGTGCTTCAGTCAGCACGGCACCTCACTAATGGAACTGAGTTCTGGCAGAGATCCCTGAGACCTGTGTCAAAGAAAACACATTGGAGGGGGAGAGGGGAAGATATTTGGAAAAAAAGGGAGGGGGTCTAGCACAACTAGAATCTGAATTCCGATAAAGTCTGGGACTCCTGCAAGTGAAATGGTATGTGTGGGATTTCAGACAGCACAACTTCATTTCTTTCTGCAGGCAGAAACCCGACACCTGCCTTAACTGGCCCTCCATAGCTCTTTCCAATCACTTGGCAAGAAACACTTTACTCTGAGGGAGGCTCATGTTCTAAAGCTGACAGCCACACAGAGCTATAACACACCTGGATGTTACGAATACTAGTCCCATGCAGGGCCTCTGCTGGCTTGACCTACTGGAAATGGTTTTCTTGGAGCTGAGCTAAAAAAGAGGCCTTTTCAAGGTGTAGGTTTGTGTGTGTGTTTTGCAAACCTGAAACTAAAGCATTTTTCCTTTTATCAATTGCTTGCATTCATTGCTGTTTGTAAGCTCAGCAGCAGAAGATAACATCAAATTAGTCCAGGGAGATTTAATTCTGTTTCCTCAGGACTTGGGGTATCATGATTGTAGGCCTCCTGCTAGATGGGTTTCTGGATTTATAGTGTATTGTTTAGGCACTGCCTGATCTTGTATACTTTGTATTAAATTTTCAATTTTCCATTTTTTTTTTATTGTGAGCCACCTAGACTTGTCTTGGAATTGGGTGGCACCTAAATCTAATGAAGAAAAATGCCAATGAAAAGATTGTAAGGGGATTCTATTATTTTACTTCTGTTTACACCCTTTTCAATTTTCTTCCTTTTTATTATTGTAAACTGCTGTAGAAAGTTAGCACCCGCTCCTCTTCTAGAAGAATGAAATGTTTTAGGAAATATTAAAAAGGCAGAATATTTCCCCTAAAAGAGAAATAGAAATCTTAAAGTAGAAATTCAGCCCCAGCTCCTTACCCCCAGCAGTTATTTTGGTTATCTACAAGACAAAAGGCTGGGCCAGCTTATCTACAAAACAAAAGACCTTCACCCTCAAGATATAATATGATTAGGCCCTCTACCCATCTCACCACATGGCACTTGGGAAGATTGTATCACTCAGCAAGGTTCAACCAAGCCTGGAACTCAAGACAGCCTACAAAGTTACTCCTACATAGCCCCGGGAGTCTAACAACCAATCAGAAAACATGCCCTTGCCACAGGAACAGGAAGTTCAAATTCAAAGCCCAAAAGAGGGTATAAATCTCTCTCTCTCTCTCTCTCTCTCTCTCTCTCTCTCTCTCTCTCTCTCTCTCTCTCTCTCTCTCTCTCTCTCTCTCTCTCTCTGTCTCTCTGTCTCTGTCTCCCATGTGCTCATTTCCCCAGGACCCAAAAAACCTATGTGGTCCTGTCCACCATTAAACCATCTTTCCAAACAGCCTCCATGTTTCCAATGTCTGGAACTGAACCCAGATGGACATTTCTTTCAATACTGCCTAGAATAGCGCCATGGTGACATAGGTGGCAAATAAATTTATTAAATAAACTATCTTTTGTAAATAGAAAAAAACAATTTATTTCCTCCTAATACTAAGAAATGGATTCAGGATACTAGTCTTCTCTATTTCTGAGAACAATTAATATTCTAAAAATGAGAAAATGAAGCAATATTGTTTCCATATAGTCTAAATTAAATGATAATCTTAAGAATTTAATTAATTCTGTACTGATACTACAGAGAGTATTTATTTATTTCTATCCTGCCTTTATTACTTTAAAAATAACTCAAGGCAGTGAACATATCCTGGACCTTTTTTCTTTTTTAACTAATTTTTCTAACTGATACTTTAGTCACTACCAATATATGTTGATTTTTTTTCTCACTGTATAATCACTACTTTAATAATTTAAAAATGACAGGTGTGATTCCTGAAGGGTAGCAACCTGCACTGCCTGGACCACTAGACCTCTTCTGTATATTTATGTGCACACATCTTAGCAAACTGTGAAACCATACATTCATGATTCCATATGTCTTTACTTATACTAAGCCAACAGAAACTTACAAATATTCTTGGTTGAAAAAAAATGTTCTTTCATCAACTTAGCAATTGTTGGCAGATCTTATAGGGAGTTTCCACTGTAGACTGTGATTCATTTACCAGATGAAATCTGATCTTGGCCAGTAAGAAGGAAGAGGCAGAAAAACAGACAGACACACTACAAAGTTTTAAAATTTTAGAAAGAAAAAAAAGGCAATCAGAAGAGTAAAAGTTGTATATTTGGATACTAGAGTAGAGGATTACAGAAACAGCTCAGTCTGCAGATATTTGTATGTACCTAATGAATCCGTGTATCTTTCAGGATTCTCCAATCCATTTTTCTCTCTCTACAAAGAGACACTAATATTTTATAAGTATCAAACAATCTCACTCTTACTGATCTTTACAGATGAGCATTCACTTGATATTTACATTTTTTAACTTTATTATTTATATTTCTGTAAACATTGACATTCTTTCCAATAGTTGTAACCATAGAGCTATCTAAACTTGGTTAGTTGCTAGTGTATTGCTAATATAATAGTTGATAAATAAATAAACTTATGTATGTATGGCATTATCTTATGAGTATCACACCTAATAAGATTTTTAAAATGGTCTCTCTTCAATATATAAGAAATGGTGTTAAAATTTTCATGATGAAATTGCCTTGTATACTTTTATTTTTCCCTTGAGAATGTCCATCTCTGGAAATCTTTAGTTATTCTATTCCCCCCGGTCTACTGTTAAAGTTTTAGCAAAGTTGTTAACAGCCCAGCGTAAACATTAGCAGAGTATTAAGGGTATTAATAGTCAAAAATATAGATTATGTCCAAGGTTCATAGTTCAAGATTCAAAATTAGCAAAACTTAGTACCCAATGTTTTTTTTTTAATTTGATTTATATGCCGCCCTTCTCCGGAGACTCAGGGCAGCTTACAATGCGTTAAGCAATAGCCTTCATTCTTTTGTATATTTTATACAAAGTCAGCTTATTGCCCCCACAAACTGGGTCCTCATTTCACCTACCTTAGAAAGGATGGAAGGCTGAATCAACCTTGAGCCTTGGAAAGATTCGAACCAGCAGAAATTGCAGGCAGCTGTGTTAATAACAGGGTGCACTAAACCACTGTACTATCAAGGCTCTTATGTTCAAGGGGCAAAGCAGAAAGTTTTGTCACATTAAGGTGAAGGGCTGAAATTTCTAGGTGGGCAAACATGAGTTCATACAATGTGTTTTGTCACAGATAATGTTCCAACATTTCACTGTTCTCAGACAGAGTCCTTACATGGAAGTTCTCAGCCTGCAATGGTACTCAATCAGCTCTGATTGAATTTGGGCATAACATACTTCTCCTCAAGACAGATCTCTACGCTACCAGGTGCTTCTTCACCTGTTCTGGCTTTTTATTTAAGGACATGAAGGTAGCAATGCTGTCAATAGTTGGCGAGTTGGAATAAGAGCCGCAGCCCAGCTGCAAAGTCAGAATCAGTGGCTGTGCCTCACCTGTGTTGCGGTTAAGGACTTAGACATGTCTGCTTATTACCACATCTTGTTTTGCCCTTCCTCCTTCAGTAGTGATTCCTGTTGTGGCTCCGTTACCAGAGGACTCCGAGAGTGAAGGGGAGGAGTTGGCAAGGCCTCCCTCTCCAGGACCCTCCTCTCTGGCAATGCCTTCAGTGTCCACCGAAGGGCAAGAGATAGGGCCAGGGCCAAGCACGTCCACGCAGCCACAGATGGACAGTGATGAGGGTAATGAGTCTTGGCTGGACCCATGCCAGCGTCGCAGAGATAAGCGCGTGCAACAGAAGAAAGGGCGTGCCCAAGATTAGGCTGAGTCACTGGACCACACCCCACAGGATATAAAAGGGAGCGTGGTGGCCAGTCAAACCTTGTGACGAACAAAGCTGAAAGCTTCCACGCCATTCTGCATTGCCGGACTTTTGCTTTAAGATGGGATTATCTCTGGACTTGATTGTAATTATTGAGCTGCTTTCCTTTGATGTATCAGAAGTAGGAAGAAGTTATCTCTCCTCTTTGTAAATAATAAATTGTTGGCAGGCAGCCACTAGGTTGTTGCCAAGTTCCGTTATCATAAGGAAAAGGATTTTGCCGCTGGTTTGGTCTTTAACTCCTGAACATCTGTTGGTGTGTGTGCGTGGGGTTGGGAACAGAACAGATTCCTACGTCAGAGGCATGAGATCTATCATGGGGTTTTTTTGAAGGCACATATTGCTGGTTTGAGGCCTATATTCATTAACACTAGGGACTAGCTAGTTTGCCCAGTGTAAAAGGCAGTAGAGCATACATTTTGTTCTTGATGGAGAGAGCTGTGTAGAATTGGGAGACAACAGACCTCAGTGCGGAGTTGGCAATGTGGATGAAATTTATTTTTATTTATTTTATTTATTTATTTATTTTGTCAAGCATGTATAAGATAACAGATATAAGGATAAACACAATTATGAATACAGGAAATGGATACGAATAAATGGGGACAGTAGGACAGGGATGGTAGGCACGTTGGTGCGCTTATGCACACTCCTTACAGACCTCTTAGGGTGAGGTCAACAGTAAGCCCCCCTGAGTCTCCGGAGAAGGGCAGCATATAAATCAACCCCCCCCAAAAAAAAACAGTAGACAGCCTAAGGTTAAAGTTATGGGGGTTGGGGATGAAACCACAGAGTCAGGTAGTGCATTCCAGGCATTGACCACTCTGTTGCTGAAGTAGTATTTTCTGCAATCGAGTTTGGAAAGATTTACCTTAAGTTTGTATCTATTGTGTGCTCGTGTATTGTTGCGGTTGAAGCTGAAGTAGTCATTGACAGGTAGGACATTGTAGCAGATAATTTTGTGTACTACGCTTAGGTCAGACCGAAGGCGGTGTAGTTCTAAGTTGTCTAAGCCCAACATTTCAAGCCTGGTGGCATAAGGTATTCTGTTGTGAGCAGAGGAGTAGAGGACTCTGGTGAAATATCTCTGGATTCTTTTTGTCAGATGTAAATGCCTTATTCTCTAATGTGTAAATAATGTATATATGGAACATCAGGGGTTAACTTATTCTTTGGACTTTAATGTATTCATAATTTACCACTCCCATTCCTGGCTCCACCCCTTGTATATATAAGGAGCCATCCTCCCCATTTTCCTAGCTTCTATCTTGAATATTCAGCGAATATAGAATGCCTATTATGATTAAAGAGAGATATATTTAAATCTCTAACTTCTATTATCTTTATTGAGTCTGATCCTGAAAATATTGCAACAAGCTGGTAGCAGAGGATGGTTAATTGACTCAATAAGTAATTAAAAATGTCCAAGAAAGATAGGCCCAACACCAGGGCCTACAGCAAAGAAATAGAAACTGATCAAGAGATGATCAACGAATCCACTAATGCGATTTCGAGAGAATCCGAAGAATACACCACTGAAGAAGAAGAACTGATGAGTGAAAACAACGACCAGGAAGAAATTGAGATAGAAAATAACGAACTCAGGTCAGAGATATTAAAGATACTAAAAAGCCAAAAGAATGATGAAAGCCTCATCGCGGACCTCCAGGAGATGCTGAGGAACAGCGGAGCAGCGAGAGAGAAAAACGTCATTAAAGAAAAACCCAAAGATCAAAAAACTGTGAGTGAAATGACTACTGAGAAAATAGTTGTAAAAAAGAAAAGATGTGACCTCGCGTGAAATTTTGAACGGCAGCCATCTTGGTTTCAACGAACTTCAAAAGAGAGTGAAGCAGAGCCAATCAAAACGCTCAGTTCAAAATTTCTGGCGCGAAAAACGCTATCAGACGAAGAAAGTGAAAAAGAAGTCTCAAATTCTTCAGATGAACCAAAATCAGAAAGTGAAGACGATTTAACAAAGTCTCAAGTAAAGTCAGCAATGAAAACGCTTTTTGCTGCTTTTGGGCCGAGATTGAAAATCTCCAAGACATCAACGAAGAAGCAAGAAATCAAACCGACAACTCAAGACCTGCACGCTCCCATCCTGACTTCGAAAACGACGACACCCGAGCCCAGAGAGCCATGCCGATTCCGTCCTACACCGCAGACAGAATCGAGTGCCAGCGCACACAAGAGAAAGAGAAGAACCGTCGCCATCACCAAAGCCCCAAAAACCGAGCCAGAGACCGACTCATCTGAAGAGGAGCGGATCGAGAGAGCTGAAATGGAGAGAACCTTCCACAACGGCGCCAAAGAAGAAATGAGCAACGCGCATGTGCAAAACTACGTAAACGGCCCCGAAAGACTTGAACTGGCCAGAGAACCGCGCAGACTCGTTACAAGCATCCCAATGCCGTTCTGTAATTTCCTGCACTTGAGAGACCACGGACTGCCTCAGGTTGTAAGTAATGGACAAAATAATGTGGGGAACTTACCCAGTGACTTCCCAAAACTTAGAGTTGATGGCATTAATTTACAAGAGTGGTACCAACAGCTTCAGGTTATTTTCATGAAAGAAAATTTACTATTCTTTATAACTAGTCCTCCAAGAAGACCTTGGACTTTAAAAATAGATTGTTTACATCATAGAGCATTTTTCATAATAATTTCTAGTGTGTCTCCTGCAATGTATCATAGCATCAAACCAAACCTAACTGTATCAGAAATAATTCAATGCATGTTTAATCTATTTCACAGCGATAGCGTAGCCACAACCACAAGAATGTCTAAGGATTTCTTTTCTTCTAGAGTGAAGCCAGGGGTTTCTATAAGTGAGCATTTGATAAATCTAAACAAAATAAGAGCTGAGCTGCAATTGAGGGGGGAAGTGATTTCAGATCAAACAATGAAAAGTGTTATTATCAATTCACTTGATCCATCATGGGATAGCTTTATGTCACACTTAGATACCATTAATTTGGGATATTTATCAATAGAAAGTCTATCTAACAAATTGATAGCAGAAGACAATTTAAGAAAAAATCGTTCCAGTAACCAAACGGAACACAAATCTTTTAGGAAAGTAGTCTTTCAAGATAAATATAATGAGGCCTTTAGATGCCACAATTGTGGATCCAGGGAACACAGTAGAAGAGACTGTCCCAAAGTCCCAAGGGAGAGACATAGGCCAGAATATAGGAGCAAATACAATTACAGACAATCTTCCACAGATAGACACAAATATAGAAGTCCACCAAATTACAGAGAAAGTAGAGGGGGTAGAGAAAATTCAAAAGAGAGAAAATCTGGGTCACTAAATGGGCTAAATAAACAAGACAGCACCAGAACACAACAAGATGAGAACAATAATTGGCTTATTGATTCTGGTGCAACAAATCACACCACTAACAACAAAAGTATATTAACCTCATTTACAGAAGATAAGTTTGTGATAAAGGTAGCTAATCAAGAAAAGGTTCAAGTATTAGGCAGAGGAAATGTGACCTTGCCTGGTTTAGGGAAAATAGAGGGGGTATTATTAATCCCAGAAATACCTCACAACATACTGAGTGCTATAAAACTAAGCAGAGAATCTGACATCAATATAGTTTTCTCAAAGGGGAAAGCAACTATAGAAAAGAACAAAACAAATGTAGGTACTGTGATGATAAAAGGGGGTCTACCCTATCTGATAACCAAAGAAAGATGGTTACATAACATTGATTCAAATATGGAAGATTGTATTGAAGCAGATGATGAAAATGTCAGTAACAGTGACAATGATGAATGTAAAATAACTCATGATAACAAAAATACACACAATGAGAAGAAACCAAAAATAGGTAAACCAATTCATGATGAGTGTGCTCACATCTTACATAGGAAGTTAGGACATGCAAGCTTTCCCGTAGTACAAAAAATGACTGAACACGCAGAAGGTGTCAAAATAAAAAATTGTGAAAATTATTTGGAATGCTCAGTATGTAAATCCACCAAACTAAAAACCAGTCCCAGACCAAAAAAATCTAACAGATCAACTAACAATATTTTTGATTTGGTACATATGGACTTAGTTGGTCCATTAACTCCATCAATTACCTATAGAAAACGTTACTTCCTAACAATAGTGGATGATTACAGTCGCTATGGTTTTGTTTACACATTAAAGCACAAGGGTGAAACCTTTCAGAAATTTAAGGAATTCTACAAACGCATAGAAACACAGCATAATATCAGAATAAAACAAATTATGACAGATAGGGGATGTGAATTCATGTCTAAAGAATTCTCCCAATGGTTAAAGGATAGAGGGATGCTACATTTCACGTCCAATCCATTTTCTGCATTTCAAAATGGGATTGCAGAGAGAAAGAATTCCACACTACAAACCATGATTAGATGCACATTAGAGGATGCTGGTTTAGGCAAACAATTTTGGTCAGAAGCCTTACATTATTCAAATTACACTCAAAATAGAACATGGTCCAGTATTGTGAATAAGACACCATATGAGGTGATGTACAATAGAAAACCCAAATTAGCACACATGCACATATTTGGAGTTACTGCAGACGTACACATACCTAAACAATTGAGAAGAAAGGGAGAAAACGTATCCAGGAGATTAAGATTCATGGGATACGAAACTGGAACCAAAGGGTACAGATTCATTGATAATAATAACAAATTTATAGTATCCAGAACAGCTGTGTTCCATGAGCAGGCCAATTGGTCTAAATTGCACCTTAATGAAATATTTCCTAATAAAAGCAAAGATAATATATCTTGCGAGGAAGGAACAACAGAAAATCAAAATATTAACAAAAGTAAGAACAAAACCAAAACTTGGACAAATAGTCAGCATAAAATAAAGACAGACACATTAACAAAAAAGGAAGCCAGATATTTGCATGACAACCATAGCAAACCTGAAAGAAATATTAGAAACAATAGAAACCAAATACCAAATAAATACAAAGATTACATAATGCATATGGATGGAGAACAAATAACACCTAATACATATGAGGAAGTATTGAAACTTCCCCGTGAAGAAAGAGAAAAATGGGAACTAGCTATGGAAAAAGAGATGGAAAGTTTACAAGAATTAAATGTATTCACACCTGCGATCGCACCCAAGGACAAAACAATTATAGGTACCAGGTGGATTTATAAAATTAAGAATTTGGAAGGAGGTAATACCTTATACAAGGCCAGACTAGTTGCACAAGGTTATGCACAAAAATATCCAGAAGACTATACTGACACTTATTCACCAACAGTGAGAACAGAGAGTGTCAAAACAGCTCTTGTAGTAGCATCTGCACTCAATCTGGACGTGTTTCAATATGACATACAGACTGCATACTTACACGCAAAATTAGATAAGGAAATATATGTAAGAGCACCACACAGTCAATACACTAATAAGAACGAAATTTGGTTATTAAATAAGAGTCTGTACGGATTGAAGCAATCTGGCAAAAGATGGTACGATTGTTTGGTAAAAGTACTTAAGACCATGGATTTCAACGCCACCACTGCTGATAACTGTTTCTTTGTAAAAAAGAGTAATGATCATATTGAATTTGTATTAATTTATGTGGATGATATTTTATATATTGGAAAGCATAAAGAGAGCAGGGAAATCTTTGTAAATAAGTTAAACGAACATTTCTCATTGAAATCACTAGGTAGAGTGAATAAATACCTTGGTGTACAAATTAACAAAACTAAAAGGGGATTCAAACTTACTCAGAAAGATAAAATTATTGAACTCCTAAACAAATGTAACTTAAATAATGCCAAAACATGTGACACACCTATGCAAACTGATTTTCTTAGAAACACTGATGAATCTTCCCCTGAGTTTAAAGACAACACATTTTACAGATCAGTTATAGGTTCACTCCTTTATATATCTAATTGGACTAGGCCAGATATTGCATTACCTCTCAATTTATTGTCAAGATATGTTAGCAAACCAACCTTGTATCATTGGGAAGCTGTCAAAAGAATTTTAAGGTATCTGAAAAGTACATTAGATTTTTGTTTAATATTGGAACCAAATAATGACAAAGAACCAAAAATTACTTGTTATGCTGATGCAGATTGGGCTGGTGATACATCATGCAGAAAGAGTACCTCTGGTTATGTTTTTCTATTGAACGATTGTCCAGTTTACTGGTATACTGGTAAACAAGAACTGGTAGCCACTTCTACCACAGAAGCGGAATATGTTTGCTTGTCTAAAGCTGCAAATAACCTTGTATGGTTCAATGATTTGATCACAGATGTTTGGAAGAAACCTACTTTACCATTTATTATGCATGAAGACAATAAAGCGGCCATTGAAATATCTAGATCCGATGCAATTGGACAAAGGTCCAGGCATATTGATATAAAATTTAAGCACGTGAGACAACTATCTCAAGACGGATTCATCAAAGCAATACATTGTGATACTTCTGAACAATTAGCTGATATATTAACAAAACCCTTACCTTCTAAACAACACAAATATTTAACTTCTAAATTATATGTATTATATTGTCCTGAATCTGAATGTAACTGGTGTTGTATAACGAACCGGCATTTAGAGGGGGATTTGTCAGATGTAAATGCCTTATTCTCTAATGTGTAAATAATGTATATATGGAACATCAGGGGTTAACTTATTCTTTGGACTTTAATGTATTCATAATTTACCACTCCCATTCCTGGCTCCACCCCTTGTATATATAAGGAGCCATCCTCCCCATTTTCCTAGCTTCTATCTTGAATATTCAGCGAATATAGAATGCCTATTATGATTAAAGAGAGATATATTTAAATCTCTAACTTCTATTATCTTTATTGAGTCTGATCCTGAAAATATTGCAACACTTTTAATTGTATTAATGTCCGATATGCAGTTCCAGACAGATGAGCTGTATTCGAGAATTGGTCTAGCAAATGTTTTGTATGCTCTAGTTAGCAGTACAATATTACCAGAGAAGAAGCTTCTCAAGATTAGGTTAACAAGTCTTAATGCCTTTTTGGCAATGTTGTTACAGTTGGCTCTGCTACTTAGATCATTAGAGATGAGTACTCCAAGGTCCTTGACAGAGTGAGGGTTGTCTACGAGGTCATATCTGCCCAGCTTGTATTTTGTGTTCTGATTTTTTTTGCCAATGTGTAAGACAGAGCATTTGTTGGTTGAGATTTGGAGTTGCCAATTGTTTGACCATTCTGACACTTAGTCAAGGTCTTTTTGTAGGGCAGAAGTATTGTTGGTGGTGTTGAATAGTTTTACATCATCAGCGAATAGAATGCAGTTGCTTATAATATGATTGCAAAGGACATTTTGCGATCATATTATATAATAATATAATAATAATATAATAAATAAGGTAGCTCAGACCAGGAATGTGGGAGGCTTAGGGCACCTGACTTCTGTGGGTTGATGTCTGTGGGAAAGGGTTGATATCTGTGCTGCTGATTTGACCTGCATCCTGAGGCTGCTTTACCATCTTATGTTTGGAACTGTATTCATTTTGTTACCACAGTGTGGATCCTGGAGTGGGGTATAATGGAAGGCCTGCCCAGGGTGTGTTTGGCCACATATCAAGCCTTATTGACTTTTCCCTCTTCCCTTGGAGATCACTGGTCTTTTATCTGGAGGAATTTTGTTCTGAGATTAGAAGTATTGTAAAATGGATTGGGAAAGGTTGAGTGTGATGCTATAGGTGTCTCCATGTGGGTAAAAGGAGGTGGAGAGGAATAGCAGCCCGTAATTCACTTTTGGGAGAGACACTGCATTCTTAGGGGCCTGGTGGGAGCAGGCATTAAATTGGGGCTACACTGAGAGGTGTGTGGATGTTTTAGTGATAGATTTTTGTTTGGAGAGGTACTGGCATGTAGAGTAGAATATATTAGAATGGTAAATTTAGGAAAGACTTAGTCTTTGCTGGAATAAGAAGCAGCATGTAATGTTCCAATTATTTTCAGAAGACTTTAGCACTTTCAAAGATGCATATGGAATTACAGCTCCAAGCAGTCCCACCCCCCCAAATCACCCCTCTAAAATTAGCAATAAAGCCACCAATTGTTGGCAGCATGGTGTTCCATTTTTTTCCCCTGACTAAAAAACACAAAAGAGGGATGCTAATTTTTTGGAAGGCTTCACACTATTTTGTACTTTGCATTTCCAAACCACCAGAAAGAAAAAATAAATAAAAGGATCAAATATTTCCAGTCTCTCTCCCGTGGAGGAATTGTGTCATTGGATATGCATATTGCAGCCCATGCAAGCCAATGAAGTCATTTAAGAATGCCCAACAGTTATTGTAAGCAGAATGGGACTTGGTGTCTCCGTTTCATTGAACCTACTTTTTTCATAAGTGATTATTAAATTATATTGAGACTAAGTATCTTGAATTAAGAAAAATCTATACCAAATTGTTCTTCAGATACTCTAGATTACTTTTCTCCCCTCTTCATTTCAGAGACTTTGAGGTTTTGCTACACTGTTTCTTTAAAATTACCCTGTTTTCTTGATTTATTGCACTATATTTTTAATAACCAAATACTTATGGAAAAGTCATCTGTGCTTGTGAGAAAGGGGCCTTATGTGTATGAGAGACAGAAACAGAGAGAAAGGGTTTTTTTTTCAGGAGAGCTGAAAATGTTGAATTTTTTACTATTTTTCTGTATTCAGTATCATTTTTTGTAAAATGTAATGTATTTAGCTACAACATTATAGAGTTTTTAAATTGATATGTTTATTAAGATATGATGAATTCTGCACTTGAACTCAAAGTCCTTAGCTCGCATCTGATAACAACCCACAGTGTAGCGAGTAGGTGCTATCAGTCCATAGACTTCATAACATATTATTCTATATGTCATTCTATATATTACTTAGAAAAAGAAGAGCGCTGCAGCTGAATATTTTGCTTTGGATAGTAAATTAGTTGGTTTCGCTTGTGTTATTAAATTAATACTAGGCCTCACTGCTACTCTTCACATGTATTGGCTTTCAGTTTCCATTTCTATCCAGGGCAGCCAATTGCACAAATTCATCTAGTGTACAACTTCTTCATTATTTATTATTACAATTATTATTTATGTAGTTCGCATCTTGACAGCATTACTGAAGGCTAGCAGGTTAAGTGACAACCATATGTCAGGAAATTCATCCCATATTTCTTCCTTTATCCTCATTTTTGGAAATGTGGCTCAGGTAGCCTTATCAAGGTGAATGAATGAGATTGGTTCTCCCAGGTATCTTCATAAAGGCTTCAGCGTCCAAGGTTCTCTAACCTTTATACCAATAGATTGGTACCATTTGTTTTATAACTGACTCTAATCCTACCCTATCTCAAATAAAATGTTCTCTAAGGAACTTCTTTCTCCTTCACATTCAAGAATATTCTGTCTTGTGGGCTTGAAGTTATAACTGTTGCTGCATAGGCCTTCCCTTGGTCCACTTATTCAGATTTGCCAGATGTTTCAGTGCCAACTGGCATTCTGCAGCAGAAAGAGAGAGAGAGAGACTCCTTCATAGTGAATTGGCAGACATTATTGTATTTCTAGACTATGAAAGAGAAAAGGAAATTCTGCCTCAGCAGGCCAAGTTAAGCTGCCATGATAGCAGAGACTGTGCCAAAGAAATATTAGCACACCCACCCACAGAGACATCCACCCACATGCATTTTTGTCCTGAGACATGGATAATACTGAAGGGATAGTGAATGAAAATGGGAAGGGTAGAAAAAACAAGGTACAAGTAACTTCAGGTAATTTCTGATTAATTAAAATCTTATAAACTGTTCTTTGGCACTGGGCTTATTTTCATAGACCAGTTCCAACCAGTACATTTGGAAACAGGTATAAATATATTTTTCTAACTTGATTATAATCCAGGCTGCTTTGCCTCCACTTGTTTTTTCCATCACTGTACGTGTACATGTGACTCTGCATGTAAATATTTTTGATGTTCTCCCAAGCACTTTCTAAGTGACAGGAAGTTCTGGGCAATTTTACATAGGGATTTTACTTTTATGGATGAAAGGACAATGAAGGATTATTGTTTCTTTTATAATATGTAATATACATATTATATGGGCAGGTATCAAGCAAACAGGCAAATGCTTTGATTCTTCCAAGACTACATCAGTTCAAACGTAATGCACTGACTTTGAGCCCATGATTGTGTCTCCAATTAGCTTCCCAAATATAATTCCCACTAAACTGTTTTTGGCTTACCTGATCTGGATAAAATTATCTTTCTAAGTCCTCAAAGACCACAATTCTAATTGATAGTTAATTATCTCAAAGGTGCTTTTTCAAAAGGCAACTGGACACTTCGCTCAATGGTGAAATTCAAATTATTTTACTACAGGTTCTGTGGGCATGGCTTGGTGGACGTGGGGTGGCTTGGTGGGCATGGCTTGGTGGGCGTGGCAGGGGAAGGATATTGCAAAATCCCCATTCCCACCCCACTCTGGAGCCAGTCAGAGGTGGTATTTGCCGGTTCTCTGAACTACTCAAAATTTCCGCTACTGGTTCTCCAAACTGCTCAAAATTTCTGCTACTGGTTCTCCAGAACCTGTGAGAACCTGCTGGATTTCATCCCTGATTTCGCTTCTCATCCAAGAAGCTTCATTCAGTTCTGATGAAGCTTCTGGGGATGAGAAGGGAAAGTTTTCTTCCTCAAAGAAAAACATAGTCCAGTTCTTTTTGTAAAAGCACCTTTGAAACAACCATAACCTGGATGACTGAAAGACATTGATACAGTCCTTGGCTAATTGATGTTTTGGAGAAATTTTCTTAGAAGAACTGTTTTACTAATGTTATTACAAAGCATATTCTTGTTAAATAGAAATAATTAATTATTAAATTTAAACTTAAAACTTTTGAAATGTTGTGTGGTGCATTATCCTAAATCATTATCTCTGAGTGCAAAAGGAGGAGGGACATGAGAATAAAAATATGTGAAAAAAATACAAAGGAAATATATTCCAATATTTTGATAAATACTTCTGGAAAACTTTCCTTTGCTTTGAAAAAAGGGGGAACGAAAAACTCAACCCTTTATACAAATAAACAGTCAAAGAAAACATCATGCCATCTCAGCCCAGGTAAGAAATTTATTTTAACAATTCAGAATTATAACAATTGAGTTTATACTCTCTTATTATTATTGACTGGAGTTTCTGGACAAATAGTAACTAGTATAACTAATTAGGCAGCTTAAAAATTACTTTTTAAGGGATGCGGTGCTCAGTGGCTAAGACTCTGAGCTTGTCGATCAGAAGGTCGGCAGTTCAGCGGTTTGAATCCCTAGCGCCGCATAACAGAGTGAGCTCCTGTTACTTGTCCCAGCTTCTGCCAACCTAGCAGTTCGAAAGCACGTAAAAAATGCAAGTAGAAAAATAGGGACCAGAGCTCCATGCGCCTTTGGCGTTTAGCATGTCGGCCACATGACCACGAAGACATTTTCGGACAGCGCTGGCTCTTTGGCTTAGAAACGGAGATGAGCAGAGCTGGAAATGACTAGCATGCATTTGCAGGGGAACCTTTACCTTAGCCACTACTTTTATAAGTAGTGGGATGAGGGAACAAGAGAAAATGTTGGGAGGAGGGAACAAGAAAAAAAACAATGGAAATAGGTTATTTTAAAAAAATAGCTACCATTGTCTCAATTTGCTTCCTTTTAATTCTGTTAGCACATCATTGAGAGTCTACTGCTGCTCATTCTCTCCCAATCCTATAATATAACATTTTCTCTGTTATTGCTGACCTGATGGAGATCAGAATCATATGAACCAGTGGTGGGTTTCAAAAATTTTTACTACCGGTTCTGTAGGTGTGGCTTGGTGAACATGGCATGGCTTGGTGGGCGTGGCAGGGGAAGGATACTGCAAAATCTGCATTCCCACCCCACTCCAGGGGAAGGTTACTGCAAAATCCCCATTTCCTCCCGATCAGTTGGGACTTGGGAGGCAGAGAATAGATGCGGGTGGGGCCAGTCAGAATTTTTACTACCACTTCTCTGAACTACTCAAAATTTTCACTACCGGTTCTCCAGAACTGGTCAGAACCTGCTGAAACCCACCTCTGATGTGAACCAATAAGACAGCTTAATTAGATTTATCCTTCAACAGTTCTAAATCAGAAATAAATAGATAAATAGAAACTGTGCGGGAAGAAGGAGAGCCCCCTGATTCAGTACCTGTTTGGATGAACCAACTGGCTGAGTCATCTGCTTCCTTGGTCAAGAACCTCGAACCTATGCACTGGTAACATATTATCACAGATCACTCAGTCAGTGGTCTCACAGCCATCTTTTTAATCCTCCCAGCAGCTCCTAAGGACACTGGGAGGATTTCACTTTTCAGTTCCCTCCCCCACCCTCTGAGGAAAATTCCTTAAAAACCCACAACAACAGTGGCACAATTAGTGTTGATGCTACTTTGACAGTTTAAGGGAGACTTATCCATCCCCTCCCCTCCACCCTTTTTCCACACTTCCCATGTGGTTCTGGGGACATGAAAAGGACAGTTAAACCTCTGCTAAGTAGTTTGCATAACACAGTTGATTGGCAGGAGTTAGTTTAGCCCCAAACAAACCTGTTTGGGGTTAAAATTAACCTTTTCTTTATCAATTATCTGGGTTAGGGTATTTGTATAACACACAAAGCTGTTATTGAATCTCATAACCTCCCAACTGTTTTCTGTGTTTTTTAGAAATCTCCCAGAGTTTTAAACCTCAAACAGTCATATTGCACTCCTATTTTATAGAGCTCATGAGCTTTGATAGAATAGAATATTCTTTATGGGTTACATATTATATGTATGCCATCTTGCTAAGAAAATTGCAGTGACTAGTTCAGGCAATTGCCAGGACTCAAGACTGAATTGAAGGCATAAAATAAATAAATATAGCCACTGCCAATATATCCTTTCACTGAAATGTTATTTCAGTAAGATGTATTTGCACTCCTGTAACAAACATCAACTGCCAGTCTTGAAGAAATGGACAGAGTTAGTGCTGCCACTTGCATCTTAAATCTTTGTCCTTGGTTTCAAGGGACAGTTTCACCAACTTTGAAGGAAATGGTGTGGCATCCTTTCATGGTAACCACCTGTGGACCCAGCAGCAGATAATTTTTAATTAGTGTTCAAATTCCCTTTTTAGGAAAGTGGTAGAGGCAGTTGTAGAATTCAATTTTTTTTACTACCGATTCTGTGGGCTTGGCTTGGTGGGCGTGGCAGGGGAAGGATACTGCAAAATCTCCATTCTCACCCCACTCCAGGGGAAGGATACTGCAAAATCCCCATTCCAGGGGAAGGATACTGCAAAATGTCCATTCCTACCCCACTCCAGGGGAAGGATATTGCAAAATCTCCATTCCTACCCTACTCTGGGGCCAGCCAGAGGTGGTATTTGCTGGTTCTCCGAACTACTCAAAATTTCCACTACCGATTCTCCAGAACCTGTCAGAACCTGCTGAATAGCACTCCTGGGTAGAGGAAGTAGGGCTGTAACTATAGAAGGCCCTGGATAAAGAGGATTTGGACCCTTTACTGCCAAAGTTCAGGCCTGGGTAGAGTACTAAGATTACATCATATTTGTTAATGTCTTCTGTCTGAATCAGGAAAGGGATATGGCAACTTGTCTAAGCTGCGTTCAGTACCATAGTTTGTAGTATCCTTCTAGATTATCCTTGACTGATTGAAGTAGAAGATAAAATATTACAGTGGTTCTCCTTTATTTGGGATTAGTTGGGGCACAGGAGGTGATATTGCTGTAACTTCATACAATATATTAAGCCATAAACTATAAAAACTGGGTTTTAAAATAATATATAGAGCCAAAACCAATCAAACTATATTATGGTTTTGAATAATGTATCAAGCAAATCTCTATATAACTTTGAGTTTCACTGCAATTTTTGGGTTTGATCTAATAGCATACTAAACTAGTATGTTCAATATACAATATTTTTCATAAAACGACTTAATGTGATATGTGAACCCAACCATTTACCATACAACGAAACAGGTTTGTAATTGAGATCTTGAAACTGACTGGCTTTAGCATGGCATGCTAGCAGCTTGTCATTGTTCTGTCTGTTCATTTTTAATTCTGTGTGTTTGGCTCTGGGGGAAGGTTGCATTCCTCTGGAGGCTGTTAAGACACCATCAATTTTAAATTTGCAAAATGACTTAAAACAGTGGAACTTAGGCAGACATATTTGAATGTAGGATAGCAACCCATGACTTTGGTTGGGTTCAGATAGCTTTCTGAAAGGGGAATGTATCCAAATTCAACTTTTACAGCATTTTTATGTTATCTATTAGCCTTTCTCCTGGCCCATGGTTTTCCCTTGGAGAGATTTTTGCCAGTTTCTTGCATCAATGTGCTCAGATTGACTTTCCCATTTCAATGGGAAACAAGGAAGCATAAAGCAATTGTCCTTCCTCCACCCACATAGATCTTTAATACATTAGCTTGTTGATGAAGCACTCATGTTCTCATGTTTGCAGCTAACCTTCCTTGGCTTCTCACTACTTCTGTAGGTTTAGTGCCATGAAACTACAGAAATATTTCTAAATGCAGCTGTACTCTACTATCAAACTATTTTTTGGAAGCCACCTAGGTGAGGTAGGTTTGCTGCTACATCACTATGGAACTTTTTTAAAAAAATGCAGTCCAGCCTTACAGCTTCTGGAAGTGTTATTCATCTCAGTTTAAGAACTCAGAATGTATGGAGGCTTTAATATGCGTAAGGCTACTCAGATATACCGTATTTTTCAGAGTATGATGCAGCTTTTCCCCCCAAAAAAGAGGGTGAATATCTAAATGTGTTTTATACTCTGAATGTAGCCCCACTCAGCCTCGCAAACAGAGATTTCAGAGGCTGAAAGAAGCCTCTGAAAAAAGGCTTTCATCTAAAATAATATGGCAAGCAACAAAAGAAGAATCAGTAAAGGTTCTAACCAAACTATGTTAACAAATCTGGAGAATGACACAATAACCAACAGATCAGAAGAGGTTAAACTACATACCAATATCAAAGAAAGGAGATTGAACAGAGTACAGATAGTCCTTCAGAATAAAAGCCTCTGAAAGAAGCTTCAGAAAAAAAGCCTCCAAACAGAGCTTCAGAAAAAAAGCCTCTAAACAGAGCTTCAGAAAAAAAGCCTTTTTTTTCTGAAGCTCTGTTTCTGAGGCTATCAGAGGCAGAAAAAAAAGCAAGGCACAGAGCTCACAACCAAGGAACCTGTTGCTAAACTTCACCTCTGAGAACAGCTGATTGGGGGTACTTTTCGGAGTATAAGACGCAGCGGAGTATAAGATGCACCTTAGTTTTGGGGGATGAAAATAAGAAAAAAAGGTGCGTCTTATACTCCGCTGCATCTTATACTCTGAAAAATACAGTAGTTAATATGGTGGCATATGACATACAGCTATACAGATAGTCCCTGATTTACGATCACAATTGAACCTGTATTTTTATTAAAGTTTCTGAACTTGGTTCTAAATCAAGATCTTTAAGCCCTGAAATAGTTTTCTGGCCACATCTGGAAGCCATCAGTTTTAGAAAACTATATTAGTCTTTACTTACTGATTATTGTTTATACCCAGTGTAACCTTTCTCCTATCTTAAAATCCTTTTTAGTCAGAGAGAATCCAGAACATTTTTAAAATGCTGAACTTTGTCCAGAGAGATAAAACCATGTGACAGTAAAGATAAATGAGAATTTATGCTTCCTCTTTTCCACCTGTTTTGAGTAATTCTCTCCCCTCCAATGTGTCCTCCCTTTCCTGTCCTCAATTTCAGTTCTTGGAAATAAATGGCTCCATGCAATATTATTGGCTGCTTTCCAGAAGCTTATGAGCTCTGCTCTGGGCCCCTGGCATTAACTGAAATTTGAGTTCCATAGGGCACTGAAATCATGGATATCAAGGCTATAAAAACATTGGAAAGAGGGTTGTAAATTCTTCAGAATTCCCACCAAGAGTGTTAAAGATTTCTTTCTTTTCCCCAAGTGGCATGAAAGAGGCTCTGCAATAAATTTGGGAACTGCAGATGTCAATAATATATCTGAGCATTTGGTTTTTTGGCACAGCAAATATTATGTGCCTTAAAATGTTAATTCATAGTCTTATTCTTGAACAGGTTTCAACATTGCTTTGATGGATCCTTCCCCCAATGTACATGTTTACATAACCACACATTTCTTACAATCTTAACACACACAGTATAATTAGATGCAGTGTAATGTTTTACAAAGGTAACCTAATATAATAAAAGGTAAGCAATGTAGATAATGTAGATAAATTTTAAAAAATCTTAACAATCTATAGCAGTGATGACTAACTTTTTCCGGACCGAGTGTCCAAAGCATGTGACCGCACTTGAATGCATGCATGTGTGCTCAAACCCCCAAAATGCAATGTGTGAGCACCCCCCGCACATGCTCCAGCCATGTGCACCTCTGCATGCGCCCTGGCCCCCGCGCATGCATGCGGCCCGCCCACATGTGTCCCATCCCATGCACATGCATGGCAGAGACCCAAAGGCCAAGTGGCCGCCGGGAGGCACACGCGCATGCGCAACGGAGCTGAACTGGGGCGACGGCTCACATGCCATCAGAGAGGGCGCTGTGTGCCACTTCTGGCATGTGCCAAAGGTTCGCCATCACAGATCTATAGGATTACAGTCATCTGCACAATTATCCAGACCCCCTGGGTAGATTAATACTTCTGTAGAAACAAAACATAAGAATGATTTGTAAAAATAAGGCAACTTATATATTAATAAGTCAGGTTCCTTTGGAAAAAACCTGCATAAATTTATTTCAATATAAAAACAATAAATTCCTCAATGCAATATGCTAAAATAAGATGTTCAGCTTCAGAAACCCAGCAATAACCTTAACCAGAGTAATATTATGACATTTACATTCCACAATTTCCCCAAAGATTTCAGATCACTATATGAGGTTCTTATTCAATCCATTGTCTTTTTTAATCTATAGGAGGTAAATTAAAACATGACATAGGTGACATTCAATTCCATTAGTACCATGACTGCATGGGATCTGAATTCTAAGAACTATATTTAGCCCTCTGTGACTTTTCTTCAGTCGAGTACTGTACATTTTCTTTATGCATTCCTGTTTTTTACATGATAATCTTTGACACTATTTAAGAGAAAACATATTAATGGTTGGTGTAATTGTACCTCAGATAAGTTTAATGGTTAATAATAATCATCTGCCCCATCCTAGACTGGAAATTTAGAGGCGTGCATAAAGGTCTCCTAATGGTTATAAAACTATAATGAATATCTTTTTTTTTTTATTGCAAAAGTTTTACAATTACATTTTCACCCCTTTTTTTTCACCCCCCCACCTCCCTCCCCAAACTTCCCATCCTCCCTAACCCTCCCTAACCCTCCCCCCCCAGACTTCCCTATTATGTACTCATAACTAATAACACTGATATATAAACTTGAACCCATCCCTCCCCTTATATAATTTTTCCTCTTTGTCTCTTTACATTAAGATATTTCTAATACATTATTTTCAAATAAAAGCTATTTGATACTTTCTAGTTTGATATTTGTTCTGAACATATTCTATCCACCTTTTCCATTCCCATTCATAAGTCTCTTGTGAACAATCCTTTAAATATGCTGAAATCTTCGCCATCTCTGCAAAACTAGCCATCTTCAAAGTCCATTCCTCGATAGTAGGCAAAGCTTCATTCTTCCATTTTTACCTATCAACAATCTTGCTGCTGTTATCATATGCAATATTAGTTTTATTTCACCCCGTGTAAAACCCTTAACTACACCCAATAAAAACAGTTGTGGAGAGAATTGAATTTTTTTCTTCAAAACATTCTGCATGACCCACCATATTTTTATCCAAAAAGCCTTAACTTTCCTACAGGTCCACCAAACATGATAATACGTAGCATCCAAACATTCGCATCTCCAACATTTTGGCTGAACATTAGGGTACATACATGACAACTTTTTAGGATCTAAATGCCATCTATAAAACATTTTATAAAAATTTTCCCTCAGGTTCTGCGACTGTGTAAATTTAACATTCTGAACCCAAATTTTTTCCCATGTTTCCAACATCACTGGTTCTTCAAAATTTTGTGCCCACTTAATCATACAATCTTTAACTAATTCAGTTAAATGAATATCTTAATTAAAACAATAGTAGCCTTCATAGCTGTTCTGTTTCAGTTAAAGTTTGTCTGCTTTGGTGACCTGCCTTGCTTTACCCAATTTATCCAGAACAAAGAATAATCATATATCAGCAGAAAGTTCCTTTTCTCCTTTCCTTCTCAATTTATTTCTCTCCCTGTACCTCCCCCTCCTCCCCATAAAGCATCCATCTCAATTACACTGTTCCCAGAGTAATTTCTTCATTTTGCCTCAATCTAGTAGCAAAATCAGGCACGGCATATCTCTAAACTTGAGGGCAGGAAGAGTTTTTCTGATTTGGACCAGAAGAACGAGAAAGGACATAGCCTTTCTCTTGCATCATATCCTCCTCTCCACTCTGCAGTTTTTAGAAGAGAATTCTCCATAAAACCAGCCTCTCTGGCTTCAGCAAACTCCCTGTACATGTCAACAAGAAATAGTATCGTGGAATTTGCAAGGATCTTTTGTTCTCACTTTCCTTTTGTTTCCTAAACTCCAAAGCTCCCTTCACAAATGGTTCTCAGTAGTATTCCATTGGCCAACTCATAGCAATGAAAAAGTGCAGTCTAAGCTTACTTTCACTTAACAAATTCAGTTGCTTCTTTGTTTGTTTGTTTTTGAAAACTGGCATTTCATGTGTTCTTTCCAACCATTTCAGAATCAGGAAAGAGTCTTACAAAATACAAGTGTTCTATTTAAACTCAGTTGTTTCTACCACTTACCTCTAAGACTGTATTAAAAGACTTGTCATGCCATGAAAATCTAAATGTTTCTGGATCACAATCCAATTAATATTGGCAATTTACCTTAAACACCATATACCATATGGTCTAAACCAGGGGTGTCTAAACCAGGGGTGTCAAATATGATTTTATTGAGGGCAGCATCTGGTTATGTTTGATCTCAGGGGGCCGGGGTGGGCGTGGCTGGGGTGGGTGTGGCCAGCTCAACGTCACTCGTGTCAGGATCGCCTGTGGCGGCCCAAGCACTCTGCCAGAGAAAACAGGCTCCCAAGCTCTGTTTTTGCCTGTGACAGCCTCCTGCAACCCTCTGCCAGTGAAAACAGAGCTTGGGAGGGATGCACTGGCAGAGGCACCGCAGGCCAGTCCTTCACTGTTTCCAGGGCAGCCCCACGGGCCAGATCTAAACACCCCACAGGCCAGATCTAAGCAACCCACAGGCTGGATCCGGCCCCTGGGTCTTGAGTTTGACACCCCTGGTCCTAACCATGAAGAAAGAGGAAAGTGCAATGTTTAGTGCACTGTTTCTCAATTTTGACAACTTTTAAGATTTGGGAGTTCAATTCCCAGAATTCCCTAGCCAGCATAGGGAGTTCAATTCTGCATGTGATAAAGTTGCAAAGGTTGAAAAATGCTGGTCTAGTAGCTAGACCCAAACATCACAGAGTAGAGTAGTCCTGCAAAAATAGAGTCCTTCCAAACACTTTAGCTCTGTCCCTTTAAAAAAATCATTTTCAAAATCCCTTATGGTATGCAGGGGTAAGATGATATCTGGGCAGGAGGAGAGTGAGGTTGGATATGCCTTGTCTCACTCATCCAGAGTAGCTCCCTCCTTATGCTACTGCAAATTTCAAAGAATTTTTGTCCTTAAAATGGATAACCACCAATTTAGAAAGTGAGATCACTGGCGAGATAGTTGAGTTACCTTCCACTAATACACTAATACACACAATCAACACAGACTTTGTTAATCCTCTACCGATAGATTATCAGAAAATATTTCAAGAATAACACAATTCCTTGTTAATGAATGCTGTAAATTTGTGAGCCCACAAAAATATGAATGACCAACAGACAGGCAGCAAAAAGTATAAAAATTCTCTGCCAATGGTCCAGAGTTTTGTAATCCAAATGTAGCAATCCAACTTTATATAGTAGTGAACTTATTTCCTAACAAATAATCAGTTTCTGCAATTTGTGTATCTAACTTGCTCTTTCTAAATCGTCTACAACGTTCTGCCTAAATTATTATATCTTCCCTTTCATAACATTAAAAAAATTAAAGCTCCTATAACTTATATAGCTTCAAATCCCCCTAACTAACTGACTAAGAGCCTGAGTGGCGCAGCAGACTAATGCTACTGTTAAAGGTAGTATTTAGCTTCCAGCTGCCTGCAATTACTGCGAGTTCAATTCTCACCAGGCTCAAGGTTGACTAGCCTTCCATCCTTTCTAAGGTAGGTAAAATGAGGACCCAGTTTGTGGGGGCAATAAGCTGACTTTGTATAAAATATATACAAAAGTATGAAGGCTATTGCTTAACGCATCGTAAACCGCTCTGAGTCTCTGGAGAAGGGCGGCATATAAATCAAAATTAAAAAAAAAAAAAAAACTTTAGACATAGATCCACTTACACTGGTCCAATTGGAAATATTTCCAAATGTTCTCCTAGGCACCCCCAATTTATAAGAATTTCTGTTCATGAATATAATCTCAACTATGTTCTAGAGAATAAAGATGTCAGCAAATATCTGAAGCCTGCATTCTCACTTTGAGGCAATTTTGGCCATCTTTATCCCACCTCTACTCTTAAACTGGCAGTAAAATCATATAGGTGAATCATACAGCAATATAGGGGAAGTGTCTACAGAGAAGGTAAGCGACTTGGAAACTTCTTACATGTTGTATAGTATATGCATTATATTCTAGAGCAGGGCTGTCAAAGTCGCAGCCCGCGGGTCGGATGTGTCATGCGCTGGCCATGCCCACACCCGGTTTAGTGAAGGGGAAAAAAGTCCCGATACCTCACGTGACACGGCCATGATGACACGAGTTTGACACCCCTGTTCTAAAGTTATGCATGAATTGTTTTAAAAAGGAATGAATAAGGATATAAACCTGAAGATACATGTATAGCAGTGGTGGGTTTCTACCGGTTCGCCCAGTTCGGGAGAACCGGTAGTGGCGATGGCAGGCGGCTCCACCCATCCGCCTGGACATCATCACGGATGCTCTGCGCATGCGCGGAAGTGCCATGTGCGAGTGAAGCAAGTGTGTGCACACACACTCACAATTCCGAACTGGTAGCGAAGGTAAGTGGAACCCATTACTGATGTATAGCCAGAATGTCTTAGACTTCAGCCTGAATCCCTGTTACTAATTAGGCATATTATTGTTATGACACTTCTGACTGCATGATTGGAAAATAATACCATGTTTCCCCGAAAATAAGACCCTGTCTTATATTTTTTTTGAACCCTGAAATAAGCGCTTGGCCTTACTGTCATGCGCTCAATAACCCGATTGTTATCCCGCTTATTATCAGGGGATGTCTTATTTTGGGGGAAACAGGGTAGGTAGTGGTAACTTGGTTTCTCTTAAAATAACTTGAGTTATCATAGTGTTAATAGGGGCTGAAGGAGAGGCTATTTGTGTATGCGTATTCAAAGTACACGGACAGAAACTGATGATCATAACAATGTACTCCTTTAAATCCTAATATTCAGGTACACATAGCACTAGGTTTCTGTACCTCTCATATCTAAAATCTTATATTTCATTCTGGTCTCTTACCCACATGTACTGCTGCATGGCCATAGTGGCAATGAACTAAACACCATATGGAAATGACAGGTCTAATATGATAAATGTTTATGAGAATTACCCTGTGGTGGGATTCAGCCAGTTCATACCACTTCGGGAGAACCGGTTGTTAACTTTCTGAGCAGTTTGGTGAACTGATTGTTGGAAGAAATCATTAGGGCAGAGAACCGTTTGTTAAATTATTTGATTCCCACCACTGGAATTACCCTAATACTCTTATCACTAAGACACCACTATTTCCATGAAGATGGGTTTCTGTTCACATAGCCTGATACACACATACACACAAACCACAGAGGTTAATGACTTATGGCCACTTCTGACCTTGGGTTGACTCTGAAAAAGTAGCCCAGATGTGAAAGTGACCATACAATGTGGCCTATTAATTACACGAGAGGCCGTTTCAGACTCTGAATACCGAGTCTTGGGATTTCTGTTTGTTTTCTTATTTGATAAACTCAAGTCTTAAATGCTAAGCCTTGAAAGCAACGCTTAAGAGTCCATGAGCTGAAGAGGCAACAGGCATACCACTTTCTTTCTCAAGTTCACACACACACACACACACCCCTCACCTCCACATCTTCTATACTACAGCATAATACAAGAGAAATGGGAAAAGGAGACAAGGAAGGCTACCCACCCACCCCCATGCTGAGCCTGAGTAGACTTTGTGAGAAAACTTCACTCCATCTGCAGCCTAGCCCGGTGGGAGTCAATTAATTCTGAATAACCTAAACCGACAGAGGTATTTGCATTCACAACCTGACTGATGACCGTATAAAATTGATTTATGAAATGAAGTGCTTCCCCACCCCTTATCCCTGATTCAGGCCATAATTGATTATATGTGCTGCAACGAAATTAAAGAAAAGGGAAAAAAATTAAAGAAAAAAAGAAAAGAAAAAAGGGAGGCCCCCCAGACATTGTTCTATATTCCCAAAGTTTCCTGGGATTAGCTGTTCTATTCATCACTTATCATTTTTTATTTAAAATCTTGCTTCCCATCCCCTTTGCTGATGCCCAACCTTTGTTACATTAGCTGCTTCTCACGATAATGTGCTGCACGGTGAAAACTACAAACAAAAGCTACAGCAATCAGGATAAGTCCAATTTGGTGGGTTTAAGAACTAAGAACTTTATTTGATATGATCTCATGTTGCATGAATGTGTAGCAAAAAGACTTTTCAGCATGACGCATCAGGTAGTGCCAAGTGATGCTGGCATGATACTGTGGTTTTTAAACTTGGACAAGCTGTCTTAAAATGACACATCAGTGGAGTTCTTCATGCCAAGTTGCCTAAAAGTTTTGTGGTATGGCGACCTTTGTTCAGTATGTTGGTGAAGGTTTGTGTGGCTGTTACCCTTACAAATTTTTAAAGACTATTTTGGGAACTGCATTTTTCTGCTACACAGAAGCACAAATTACTTAACTTCATGTTTTTTAAGTGCTGTTAGAAAAACATCTGATTTTTTTCTCCTTCACACATCTAATGAATCACATCCACACATGGACACATGACAAGTGGCTCAAGAGGTCCAAGACGACTTGCCATTTGATGCAGGAGAATCACTTGCTATACGCTTAATCTTATGCCACAGTGGCAGCACCGGCACTTAGTCTCCAGCTAGTTACATCAGTGGTTCTCAACCTGTGGGTCGCGACCCCTTTGGGGGTCAAACGACCCTTTCACAGGAGTCTCCTAAGACCATCAGAAAACACATATTTTCAATGGTTTTAGGAATAATTTTATGGTTGGGGGTCACCGCAACATGAGGAATTGTATTAAAGGGTAGTGGCATTAGGAAGGTTGAGAACCACTGCTCTAGATGCATTGCCTGGAAAGGATGGAGGCAGAATGAAGCAGTCCCCACAACCACTGGCAGCTGCTGGTGAGAATCTAGCATCATTTTGCTTTTTTTCAATCTGCTGCCTGAAGTGACTGTTTCACTCTACCTAAAGGTGGGCTGATTTCATCGTAATGCCAGGACTAATAGCCCAGGATATTTGTAGCTCGGTGTTGTAGTCCTTGGCGTTCTCTGACCTTCATGGTTTTCTTGCAGACGTTTCATTAGTTAACTAGATAACAGTGCTAGGTAATGCTAACATTGATGTTACCTAAGTGGATAAAGAAACATCTGCAAGAAAACAATCAGCCTCAGAGAGTACTAAAAACTCCACAATGCCAAGACTTTTATTTGGTATTTTATGTGTGACAAAATTTATACATGGGCTCATTACCTCTCACTAACACCAAACCAAGTGTTTTGTGGTTTATCATGATATGCGAACAAGCATATTGCCTGCAGGGATAATAAAAAAAATATTGTGTAATTACATTTTGTACAGAACTGGATAAAACTAAATGCAGTTTTTTACAAGGGGAGATAAGGTTAGTGCATTTGAAATAGCCACAGCAGTCAAACTCCTCAAGTTTAACGTAAGATTTATTTTCCCACATTTATTCTACATTTGAACATTCTAAAGTGAACAATAAATAATTTGATAAATCTGGATGGTACCTTTTAGCCTGTAGAAAATTATTTGGCATGGTTAAATTCCAGGGAAAAGGGACTAGTATCCTTGCAAGTATAAAACTAACATTCTACATGTTCATATAGCATGCTTTGCTTTGAAATTTAATTGTCTGCATATAGATAAGTCTTTTCTTTATTGTAAACTGAAGCTTGAAGAGGACCCAGCCTTGGAATGGTTTTAACCAGTTTCTCTATTTGTTAGAATTACCTCGGGGGCTGTGCTTCATTACTATTTATATGTGGGAACTTAACTGCTGCTCATATTGAATTCAGGAGTCAGCCTGTAACAGTGAGACAACAAGTAAGGAGGAGGGAGAAGAGACAATAGGACCAAACAGGCTGATCTCATGCAAGGAAGGACAGCAATGCTGGCTTGAGACACTGGCTGCCTCAGTCAGACTCCCCTTCATGAAGCCAGCACTCCTAAAAATTATATGGGAACATGTTTCTGTAGATACTTTCCAATGTTACCCAAAGCAAGCTGCATCCCCTTGTTTTATGTAGGCAGAGCTTAAATCAGTGGCCCCCAATCTTTTGGGCACCAGGGACCGGTTCCAGGGGTGAAATCCAGCAGGTTCTGACAGGTTCTGGAGAACTGGTAGCAGAAATTTTGAGTAGCTAGAAGAACCAGCAAATACCACCTCTGGCTGGCCCCAGAATAGGGTGGGAATGGAGATTTTGCAATATTCTTCCCCTGGAGTGGGGTGGGAATGGAGATTTTGCAGTATCCTTCCATGCCCACCAAGCCACGCCCACCAAGCCACACCACACCCACCAAGCCCATAGAACCAGTAGTAAAAATATTTCAATTTCACCACTGACCGGTTCCATGGAGAGAGGTTTTTCCACAGACCAGAGGGCCATGGTTTCATCTGCTGCCTGCATCCCACAGATGAGGCTTCACTTGTTTGCATGGCCCGGTTTCTGGCATGCCTCGGCCCGGTGCCAGTCCACAGATCGGGTGTTGGGGACCCCTTCTTTAAATGACTAGGTTTGCTTTTGTATGGGAACCCTCCTGCCCCAGTTTAAATCCAGCCTAGAAATTACCCATCAGCCATCTCAGAAGGGTGCTGTGGTCTCCCAAGAAAACTCTTATTTCTGCTCTTCAGTTGATTGAATGTAATAATGTAATATTTTCTACCCATAAGGCTTTACATCCCTGAGGTTGAAAAGCAGAGAGCTGTCTCTTCTTTAGTGCTATTGAAGAGAAATAGTTGCCAACCACAAGAATCTCAGCTGAAGCACTTTATGTCATCTGTCCAAGCCCAACAGCAGCTTCTTCACAAATGTTAAAAATATTAAGAAATCTCTGTTCTTTCATATCTGCTCTGTAAACAAACAATAGGTTTTCTCTATGTGTGTATCGCTATCCTCATTTCTGTCTGCCCCAAATCTGAGGTCTGGGAGGTTTTTAATTTTTTTACTGTTAAAGGGTCACCTGTAGGGGATTTTCAACCAGTGAGGTCTGTTGTCAGCAAAACGTCTTCCAATTTAGACTATTCTCAGTTGGAGGGGTGTGTGTGTGTGTGAGGAAATTCCAGCAAGGGATGCTTTCTTCGGATTGCATTCTCTTTAAATGGAAATTCCATCTGTTTCTTCCTTAGGGAGGCAGACTGCCGTGGAACTGAATTACCATGGAAAGCAGACAAAAAGCCTGCATCAGATTTGTTGCTTAATTTTACAGAAATCATGTTTCCTAGAAGTAATGTTGCTGCTTAGCTCTTTTCTTGCCCCTGATTTCTCTTACAAAAATGGGAAAGAAAAGAATTTAAAGGGCATTCTTTATTTTCCCCACAGCTGCCTCCTGAGCCCCCCTTGCTCCTTCTTGCCCAGGCATGCTGGGTAATGCCATGTATTCTTAGACTCCCAATGGCCCCCCATTCCTGTCAATTAGTTACGGAACGCTCCTGGGATTCATGCCTGACAGCTCTGGCAAAGCTGGAGAAATGGTCTCAGTAGGGAGCAAGGGGCCTGCCTTCTTTCTTCCACAAGAAATACCTTTCTCAGCAAGGCTTTGTCACAGCTGCCCCTGCCCCCTATCCACACACATCCACACACATATGTGCATGCATATTGTGCCTGATTGTGAGAACTTTTGGTACGGTACAGAACCAACCGAAGAAATGTTGGCGGGCTGAAATAAAAGTATTGTAAAGACTCCTGGTTTCCCTCAGCTCCTCTATGGCCACTCTTATGAGTGGTTCCTATTACAAAACTTCCTCTCAATTATGCAGCTATAGGACATTTATCTCCTTCAGTGTCCATGAATTCCACTCAGTTACAAAAATAACACCTGGGTTGGGTGGTGGTGGGGGGTTAGATCAGTATAAGCTCTTTCTGATTGTGGGGAAAACCAATTTTAAAATTATTCTGTTCTTTTTCAATAGATTGTAATTCAAATTAAGGGTAAGAATTTGTTCCTATAATAAGTTATAGAGAGAAAATGTCCACTTCTTTGTTGCTATTTGTTTCATGTAAATTGGCTTCTTTTGCATTATTTCTATTACTTCTCTCTTAATTTCTAGAACATCTACCTATTCAACCAAGTTCCTTTTTGTTTGGATTTTGGGGAGAGTTTTTCAGACCCAGGTCCCAAGTCACCCATCAAAAAATTTATAGAAACTTCCTAGCAAAGACCTTCACCCATCTGAAATATATTAAGAGAACTTTAGTTTGGGGAAAAGTTTTATCCATACTTCCTTGCCATTTGCCTCTCAACACCCCCTAATTATGCTGCTATATACCCTGCCCTAGAAAACTCACAAATGTCATCTTAAATGACATTTGTCATTTACTCGAAGGACAAATGCCAACTTGGGAAAATGGCTGTTAAGGAATTTGGTAGTGAAATGGAACTTCAGTGTGCCTTTCCCCAATCTCCCATGACTCAACATTAGCACTGTAGATGGGTTTCTACAAAATGAGATGCTTTTTTCTTCAAAATATGCCCTCTGCATTTCCACAGAACAGTTATAGCCATTTAAGCCACACAAAGAAATATCCACCTCTATGAGATTCTTCCTTGTTAGTATCCATTTATTCCTATCCTCAGTTTCCTGGACTTTAACCAGCTGTCTATCAATGGGAGGACCTCATCCCTTAAGTCACAATTACTAAAGTTACTCAAAGATCCTTGTTGAGAGACTCGGTCAAAAGCTTTTTGGGAATATGGCATCCTCTGGTTCATCTGTAGTTCCATGCCAGTCATATTCTCAAATAGTCCTAACTTTCCTTTGTCCCCTACTCTCTAGGCAAAGAAGGCCTCAAATAGCATAGAAGAAGGAGAATGCTGGTCTGTTACTGGCGAAATGCTATTAGAGTTTCCCAGTGCCATGCCTATGCAGTAGCAGGGCAGCCATGATGGCAGGGCAATATTCTTCTCAGAATTTCCTCAGTCCTGACAGATAGGAAAAGGAGTCTGACCTGAGCAGGTCAGGCTAGATGGTGGATATACAATCCAGCAAGCTAAACAGTTAACCTTTTTTTTTTTTTTGCAGTTTTTAGGGATAGCTACCAGAATAAAGTGTGTTTTTGCTTCACTATTCTTTACTACACCTTGTCATTTCTTAACTTCCTTTATTAATCCTTGCCATTTTGTTTTTCATCCTATTTTTTTCTCAGGGGAACACTTAACAATACTACAGCATAGCCCCTGGTCAAAAATATCCTTCTTATAGAAGTAGAAGGAGAGGTAGAACTCATTTTCACCAGTCTTGCATTTAGGGGTAGCTTCTTTTTCCAGTCTAACTTTTTTTGTAAAATTTGTAATCCCCAGTTCCCTGCTTAATTCTAGTCTCAAACAATATACTGCAGCCTGAAGCTGCCAGGAAAAATGACGCACATGGTCCTTAACTCTGTTTCCTCTCACTTTTTGAATTTAAAAAAATCCCTCTTCCCCTTCATAAGATCACAACGTTTTCTGATAATTCTCCATTCCCAAGCTGTTCCCCTTAGCATGTGTGTAAGTGAGCAGCTCAACTTGTTTTTCTCATTGCAGCATGAAAATGCCCTGTGATTTTTAGAGAGCATGTTTTAGACACCTGACATAATACAGACTTCCTTTCACTTCACTACACATCATTCTTCCCCTCCAACCTCCAATTTTTCAATGCAGGTGTACTGGTGTTCTAGAAAACTCATACATCTATGTATAGAAATTGCTCGAGTGACACATTATTGGCAGAAAACATCCCCATGCTAACATCCTGTCACTCACGTAGCACAAAAACATCTCTAAAGCTGCTGTCCTACTTGCTAAAGGGAAAGACTGCCAAGGAATTTTCCTGATGGTTAGAAAGAAATGAAGCCAATCAATAGTTACTGTTAAAGTTTACATTAAAGTTACTTTTAGTTGTCCCACAGTAAAGCATACAGTAAAATATACAGGGACAGAACCTCTGATGATTAGATTAGAATTTGACAGTTAGGAAAGCACGAATCATGCCAGCATATTTTTTGTCAACTCATAGATAGCAGGAATATATATTAATATGGTTATGAGGAAGAGTCCTATGTGTATTTGTCTGAACGCTGGCTCTTAACCAGTCTCTTAAGGTATGGCAAGAAGGATTAATTCCCAGGCTTGTACTTTTCAGCTTTCCTCCATACCTTCCGCCTTGACCAGAAGATTAAGGGTCTGTTGAGTCTCTATTTTTATTTCTCTAAGTTCTCTGTCTTTAGCTGAATTATGTGTATACCGGTGGTGGGTTGCCCCCGGTTCGGACCGGTTCTATAGAACTGGTATTAAACCCGGCGGGAGGCTCCGCCCACTGACCCCGACATCATCAGGAAGCTTCTGCGCATGCATGCACAGCCCTGTTGCGAACCGGTAGTAAAGATAAGTAGAACCCACCCCTGGTGTATACTTCATTGAAATGTAAATGGACCTCAGCAACTTTGCTAGTTTTTGCCTTTGCTAGTCTTCATCTCCCCTCTTTCTGCGGTTGGTTTAAAATGTGCTGGCTGCTGTATTCAGTTGGTTGCCCACAGCACTATTAACGATTTGTTGGGTTAAAATTCTGTTTTGACCTGTCCATGGTTAATTGTCATGATTGATTGTTATGCAATTATGTGGTTGCCTTATATATCTACTATTTGTTTATTGACAGCAACTATAGTATCATTTTTGGACTTAACCAACACTTAGGCCTGTTTAATAAAGTTGAAGATCTAGCCCAGAGGTGGTATTCAGCTGGTTCTGACCAGTTCTGGAGAACCAGTAGCGGAAAGTTTGAGTAGTTCGGAGAACTGGCAAATACCACCTCTGGCTGGCCCTGCCCCCATCGCTGAGTCCGAGTCCCAGATGATCGGCTGGGTCTTCTTTTGTTGCTCTGCACAGGAGAATGGAGCTGGAAAGCAGGTTAGTGGGATGGGGTGGAAATGAGATTTTACAGTATCCCTCCCCTGCCACGCCCACCAAGCCAGGCCCACCAAGCCACACCCACAGAACCGGTAATACATTTTTAAAAATCCCACCACTGATCTAGCCTCGCTCACCTTGCAGTCCTCTGCATTACTACTTCTCTGTTATCTGCTGGCCTTGAACCTTCAGATTGTCCAGGACTCCAGAGAATACAATGGTCGGCTCAGACTGCAACAGTGTAAATGATTGGTTGCAGAAGCAGCTGTGGGAGGAAAATTTCTAGTGGTTAGAGGGAATTGGGAAGAGTGGAGTCTAATGTAGTTGCATAGGTTGTCATTCCCTTTAATTGCCACTGCTTGAAAGAAATTTTTAATTAAAATAGCAGGAGGTAATGATTTTCTCTCAAGTGCATGATCAGTGCATATAGTTGATGCATTTTTTCTTAAACAATAACAACTCTGGAGGAGATCTTGACTTTGCTGTAGCTGTCATATTTACTTGTACCTTGAAAAGGCCTCTTGACTGGAACCAGTTCGTACATATAATAGAAGAAATGGGCTCCTGTACTACCTGAGTCGCTTCAGAATCAAGCCAACAGTTCTCTCCTATACCTTAGTTTCATGCAGCTACTGTAATTAATAGATGTAGGTAGATCTGGGCTCCCAGGATTTTCTAAGCTAGAGACAGAGAACTTCCAGGACTTTGCTGAAGATGGCTTGCAAGGTCCCTGATGCAAAGATCCTCCCCTCTAAACTCAAGACCACCTTCTTTTAAACAGAAGCCAGTGTTTGCTCTACCTGTAGGAAAGATGGCCAGAAGGTGGAACAAATTTCATGAAGCCATATTTTCTGTCATAGTGCAGCCTATATGCAGAGGGACATTCAGCTCTTAAGCTGCATTTAGTTCCTCAGCCTTAACCATTCTTATTTAGAGAATGCTAAAAATGACGCTGTCAGTCTCATGTGGATTACTTCCTTCCTTCCTTCCTTCTTAAATGGTGGAATTTCACTGGAACTTCCATGGTCAGAAAAAATGGAAGCTTTTCTTCTGCAATTAATACCTGCTTTACATGCAATATTGGATTGTGATATTGAAGTAAAAGTAGATTAAACCCATTATCTCTGTGTGTGGCAATTATAGAACTTTTCTCTGACATATACAATGGCACACATGCAATTTAAAAAGCATTGATGTCATTCCAAATGTTATATATAATAATATTATATCTAGGTTTATCCTAAGCCAATGGCTGTCTCTCATCTTGTGACAGTTAATTTTCAAAGTTCATTATGCATTGGGGGCGGGGGAATGAAATGTTTACTTTAGATTGAGCAGCATCCACTGGTGGTCTGGTTCTATCGAGTGACTCTGAATTATGAGAGACAAAAGATAAAAAACATTTTTACGTTATATTTATTCAAATGCTATTAATCTTTGGGTCATGTCACCTTTATCCTAGCTATAGAGAAACATTTCCAAACCATATATTAGAATGTATTTTATGTGTATTATGTTTGCTGCTAAATAAAACCCACCAGACTTCAGTATACAGTATTTTAACCTCTGTTCCAGAGGATAGCTTTCATATTGAGTCTTTCAACATTTGGGTCAATGTATTGCCACCTGGTGGCCAGTTGGGAGATAGCAAATTCTTTAGAACTGCGGGAGTGGTAATGGATTCTATGGAATAAATATTGAGAGAGTTATAGAGAAAAGATATTTCCTATCTCTTCAGCTTATCAGAAACTCTGAACCAGTGGTGGGTTGCCCCCGGTTCGCACTGGTTCTATAGAACCGGTAGTAAAACCAGCGGGAGGCTCCGCCCACTGACCCCAATGTCATCAAAACGCTTCTGCGCATGCACAGAAGCTTCTGCGCTTGCGCGAGCGGAGAAAGTGCACGCAGCCCTGCTGCGAACCGGTAGTAAAGGTAAGCAGAAGCCACCCCTGCTATGAACATGATAGTGGATGGATCCTGGAGGAACATTACTCTTTTTCCTATACTTTAGGTTGCACTAATGTTTTTCAAACTTGACTGTTGCAATATTTTCAGGATCAGACTCAATAAAATTAGTGAGAGTTAAAGGTTTAAATATACTTCCTTTTATTTACAATAGGCATTCTATATCCACTGAATATTCACAGATAGAAGCAAGGAAAAGGGTGTAGGTGGCTCCTTATATATACAATGGGTGGAGCTATAAGTGGGAGTGGTGAATTATGAATACATTAAGAAGTGAAGAATAAGTTAACCACTGATACCCCATTCATATACTATTTACACATTAGAGAATAAGGCATTTACATCTGACAAATCCCCCTCTAAATGCCGATTCGTTATACAACACCAATTACATTCAGATTCAGGACAATACAAGACATACAATTTAGATGTTAAATATTTGTGTTGCTTAGAAGGTAAAGGCTTTGTCAATATGTCAGCTAATTGTTCTGAAGTATCACAATGCACTGCTTTAATAAATCCATCCTGAGATAATTGCCTCACATGTTTAAATTTTATATCTATATGCCTGGACCTTTGTCCAATGGCATCAGATCTAGATATTTCAATGGCTGCTTTATTGTCTTCATGCATAACAAAAGGCAAAGCAGGTTTTTTCCAAACATCTGAAATTAAATCATTAAACCATACAAGGTTATTTGCAGCTTTGGATAAACAAACATATTCCGCTTCTGTCGTTGAAGTGGCTACTAGTTCTTGTTTACCAGTATACCAGTAAACTGGACAGTCATTTAAGAGAAAAATATAACCAGATGTACTTTTTCTGCATGATGTGTCTCCAGCCCAGTCCGCATCTGCATAACATGCAAGCTTTGGTTCTTTATTATCACTAGGTTCTAATACTAAGCAAAAATCTAGTGTACTTTTCAGATATCTTAAAATTCTTTTAACAGCTTCCCAGTGATACATTGTTGGTTTGCTGACGTGTCTGGATAATAAATTGAGTGGTAAGGCGATATCTGGTCTAGTCCAATTAGATATATAAAGAAGTGAACCTATGATTGATCTATAAAACGTGTTATCCTTGAATTCAGGGGAAGATTCATCAGTATTTCTAAGAAAATCAGTTTGCATAGGAGTATCACAGGGTTTGGCATTGTTTAAATTGCATTTATTTAAAAGTTCTATAATCTTATCTCTCTGAGTAAGTTTGAATCCCCTTCTAGTCTTATTAATTTGAACACCAAGATATTTGTTCACTTTACCTAGAGATTTCAACGAGAAATGTTCATTTAACTTATTTACAAAAGTTTCTCTTCTCTCTTTGTGTTTTCCTATATATAAAATGTCATCTACATAAATCAACACAAATTCAATGTAATCATCACCCTTTTTGACAAAGAAACAGTTATCAGCAGTGGTAGCGTTGAAATCCATGGTCTTAAGTACTTTTACTAAACAATCATACCATCTTTTACCAGATTGTTTTAATCCGTATAAACTCTTGTTCAACAGCCAAATTTCATTTTTGTTGGTGTATTGACTGTGAGGTGCTCTTACGTATATTTCCTTATCTAGTTTTGCGTGTAGATACGCAGTCTGTATGTCATATTGAAATACATCAAGATTGAGTGCTGAAGCTACCACTAGAGCTGTTTTGACACTCTCTGTTCTTACAGTGGGGGAATACGTGTCAGTATAGTCCTCCGGATATTTCTGTGCATAACCTTGTGCAACTAATCTAGCTTTATATAGAGTATTGCCTCCTTCTAAGTTCTTAATTTTATATATCCACCTGGTACCAATAATTGTTTTATCTTTAGGTGCAATTGCAGGTGTAAATACATTTAATCCTTGTAAACTTTCCATCTCTTTTTTCATAGCTAATTCCCATTTTTCTTTTTCTTCACGAGGGAGTTTTAACACTTCCTCATAAGTATTAGGTGTTATTGGCTCACCATCCATATGCATTATGTAATCTCTGTATTTATTTGGCATTTGATTTCTGTTGTTTCTAATGACTCTTTCAGGTTTGCTATTGTTATCATGCAAATATCTTGCTTCTTTTTTTGTTAGTGTGTCTGTCTTTATTTTGTGTTGGCTATTTGTCCAAGTTTTGGTTTTGCTTTTATATTTGTTGATATTCTGTTTTTCTATGGTCCCTTTCTCATGAGATTTTGTATCTTTACATTTATTTGGAAATATTTCATTAAGATGTAATTTAGACCAGTTGGCCTGTTCATGGAACACAGCTGTTCTGGAAACTATAAATTTGTTATTATTATCAATGAATCTGTACCCTTTGGTGCCAGTTTCATATCCCATAAATCTGAGTCTTCTGGATACGTTTTCTCCCTTTCTTCTCAACTGCTTAGGTATGTGTACGTCTGCAGTGACTCCAAATATGTGCATGTGTGCTAATTTTGGTTTCCTATTATACATTACTTCATATGGTGTCTTATTTACAATACTGGACCAGGTTCTATTTTGTGTGTAATTTGAATAATGTAAGGCTTCTGACCAAAATTGTTTGCTTAAGCCAGCATCCTCCAATGTGCATCTAATCATGGTTTGTAATGTGGAATTCTTTCTCTCTGCAATCCCGTTCTGAAACGCAGAAAATGGACTAGACGTGTAATGTAGCATTCCTCTATCCTTTAACCATTGGGAGAATTCTTTAGACATGAATTCACATCCCCTATCTGTCATAATTTGTTTTATTCTGATATTGTGTTGTGTTTCTATGCGTTTGTAAAATTCCTTAAATTTTTGAAAGGTTTCATCTTTGTGTTTTAATGTATAAACAAACCCATAACGGCTATAATCGTCTACTATTGTCAGGAAGTAACGTTTTCTATAGGTGATTGATGGAGTTAATGGGCCAACTAAGTCCATGTGTACTAAGTCAAAAATTTTGTTAGTTGATCTAGTAGATTTTCTTGGCCTGGGACTAGTTTTTAGTTTTGTAGATTTACATACTGAGCATTCCAAATAGTTTTCACAATTTTTTATTTTGACACCTTCTGCGTGTTCAGTCATTTTTTGTACTACAGGAAAACTGGCATGTCCTAACTTCCTATGTAAGATGTGAGCACACTCATCATGAATTGGTTTACCTATTTTTGGTTTTTTTTCATTGTGTGCATCTGCGTGATCATGAGATATTTTACATTCATCATTGTCACTGTTGCTAATATTTTCATCATCTGCTTCAATACAATCTTCCATATTTGAATCAATGTTATGCAACCATTTTTCCTTTGTTATCAGATAAGGTAGGCCTCCTTTAATCATCACAGTGCCTATATTTATTTTATTCTTCTCCAAAGTCGCTTTTCCCTTTGAGAAAACTATATTAATGTCAGAATCTCTACTTAGTTTTATGGCACTTAGTATGTTATGAGGTATTTCAGGTATTAACAATACCCCCTCTATTTTTCCTAGACCAGGCAAGGTTACATTTCCTCTGCCTAATACTTGAACCTTTTCTTGGTTAGCTACCTTTATTACAAATTTATCTTCTGTAAATGAAGACAATATATTTTTGTTATTAGTGGTGTGATTAGTTGCTCCAGAATCAATAAGCCAATTATTGTTCTCATTTTGCTGTATTTTAGTGTTGTCTTGTTTATTTAATCCATTCAGTGAACCAGATTTTCTATCCTTTGAATTATCTCTGCCCCCTCTATTCTCTTTGTAATTTGGTGGGCTTCTATATCTATGTCTATCTATGGAAGACTGTCTATAATTGTATTTGTTCCTATATTCTGACCTATGTCTTTCCTTTGAAATTTTGGGACAATCTCTTCTATTGTGTTCCCTGGATCCACAATTGTGACATTTAAATGTTTCATTATATTTTTCTTGGAAAGCTACTTTCCTATAAGGTTTGTGTTCTGTGTGATTGCTAGAACGATTTCTTCTTGAATTGTCTTCTGCTATCAATTTATTGGATAGACTTTCTATGGATAAATATCCTAGATTGATAGTGTCTAAATGTGACATAAAACTGTCCCATGATGAATCAAGTGAGTTGATAATAACACTTTTCATTGTTTGGTCTGAAATCACCTCCCCCCTCAAATGCAGCTCAGCTCTTATTTTGTTTAAAGATATTAAATGCTCACTTATGGAAACCCCTGGTTTCACTCTAGATGAAAAGAAATCCTTAGACATTCTTGTGGTGGTAGCCACACTATCGCTGTGAAACAAATTAAACATGCATTGAATAATTTCTGAAACAGTCAGATTAGGTTTGATGCTATGATACATTGCAGGAGACACACTAGATATTATTAAGAAAAATGCTCTATGGTGTAAACAATCTATTTTTAAAGTCCAAGGTCTTTTTGGGGGACTAGTGATAAAAAATAGTAAATTTTCCTTCATAAAGACAACCTGGAGCTGTTGATATCATTCTTGCAAATTAATGCCATCAACCCTTAGTTTTGGGAAGTCACTGGGTAAATTTCCGACATTATTTTGTCCATTACTTACGACCTGAGGTAGTCCGTGGTCTCGCAAGTGTAGAAAATTGCAAAACGGCATGGGGATGCTCGCAACGAGTCTGCGTGGTTCTCTCGCCAGTTCATGTCTTCCCGGACCGTCTGCGTAGTTTCGCGCATGCGCGTTGTCCATTTCTTCTTTGGAGTCATCGTGGAAGGTTCTCTCCATTGCGGCTCGCTCGCTCTGCTCTGCTTCAGACGAGTCGGTCTCTGGTTCGACCTTGGGAGTTCTGACGACGGCGGCTGCTCTTCTTTTTCTTTTGGGGGCGTTGGCACTTGCTTCGGTCTGTGGTGTAGGGCGGAATCGACAAGGCTCTTTGGGTTCGGGCGTCGTCGCTTTCGAAGTCAGGATGGGAGCGGGCAGGTCTTGAGGTATCGGCTTGCTCGCTCACTTCTTCGGTGGCTCTTTGGTAATTTTTAGTTTTGGCCCAAATGCAGCAAAAAGTGTTTTCATTGCTGATTTTATTTGGGATTTTGTTGAGTCATCTTCACTTTCTGATTCTGATTCTTCTGAGGAGTTCGAATCTTCTTTTTCATTTTCGTTGTCTGATAACGTTTTTCGCGCCAGAAATTTTGAATTGAGCATTTTGATTGGCTCTGCTTCGCTCACCTTGGAGGCCTGTTGAAACCAAGATGGCTGCCATTCAAAATTTCGCGCGGGATCACTGTTTTTCTTCTTCGTAATGACTTTCTCTGCAGTCATATCACTCACTGTTTTTGGGTCTTTAGACTTCTCATTAGTGATGTTTTTCTCTCTCGCTGCTCCGCTGTTCTTCAGCATTTCTTGGAGGTTCGCGATGAGGCTTTCATCATTCTTCTGGCTTTTTAATAGTTTTAATATCTCTGACCTGAGTTCGTTATTCTCTATTTCGATTTCCTCCTGGTCATCATTTTCGTCTATTATTTCTTCGTCTTCAGTGGTGTATTCTTCGGATTCTCTCGAAATTGCGTTTGTGGATTCGTTGATTATTTCTTGTTCTGTTTCCATTTCTTTGCTGTAGGCCCTGGTGTTGGGCCTATCTTTCTTAGACATTTTTTAAGTTTTTTATTGAGTCAATTAACCATCCTCTGCTACCAGCTTGTTGCAATATTTTCAGGATCAGACTCAATAAAATTAGTGAGAGTTAAAGGTTTAAATATACTTCCTTTTATTTACAATAGGCATTCTATATTCACTGAATATTCACAGATAGAAGCAAGGAAAAGGGTGTAGGTGGCTCCTTATATATACAATGGGTGGAGCTATAAGTGGGAGTGGTGAATTATGAATACATTAAGAAGTGAAGAATAAGTTAACCCCTGATACCCCATTCATATACTATTTACACATTAGAGAATAAGGCATTTACATCTGACATTGACAACTTTAAGATGTGTGGATTTCAACTCCCAGAATTTTGCAGAATACTGGTTGGGGAATTCTGAAATTTGAAGTTCATGCTACTTAAAGTTACCACATTTGAAAACACTACTCTGCTCTGAGGTTCTAGGTGTCTGGGAGTTACTTAGCCACCTATTTCTACTTCTCTTAAAATAAGTTTTGTCTCATAAGAAAATAAAAACAATAACATGCGATGGGCCAATCCATCAAGCTTGATAAGTAACTTTTAATATTGTCTCGTCTTGTCTCAGACACAAGTATTTCTTGTATGTGCAAAAGGGAAAAGGGATCTGTATCACTGTCTTTTCACCAGGTTTAACCAGTGCCAAGACAGTCAGGATGCTTTTAAACCATACCCTTCATCAAATCAGAGCTGAACTGCATTTCTAAGGGCCAACAGGTTCTGCGGCAGGGGCAAAATTCTGTAAAATGTTGACCCAAGCTTTGTAAATCCAAACTCCATCCCTTATGTTTGTGCATATACAAATCGGACAGATCTTAGATTGTCTCTGTGCCTGGCATTCCCCTAGATACCATGGCTAAGTTTCCAAAATTTGGAATTCTGTATATTCCTAGAACCATTTGGAAGCAACCAATGTACTACAGTGACTATTTCCTGTTCTGGAAGTCATGAAGTTAGGCTTACAAACATTCAGCTATTTACCAGAATTGCTGGTAAATTGAATTCCCACAAGCAAAATAGCTAATAGGTGCTTATGCAATGATGTTAGTAAAAATGATTAGATTATATTAATGATGATAGGGTTATTCCACACCCACAGAACCAGTAGTAAAAAATTTTGAAACCCACCACTGCTCTGGCTGCAAGTAATCCAGTAAACCAGGTTAACCAAACAGCAACCAGGGCTAGCAGTCCAATAAGCCAGGTTAGCTAAACAGTAACCAGAGCAAGAAGTTCAGTGAAGCAGGCAAACTGGCAAGCCCCACAAGACAGAGTACAGCAATCTCTAGGCTTTGGCAAGTGCACACGAGGCTCCACAGATTTAACGCTTGTTCCTGACAAATGCCCCTTCCACCGGCACCTACTTATATCTCAGTCCCCAGGTGTGCCTTGTGAAAGGGGACAGGGCACTCTCCTCCCTCGTAGCTGGCTCAATCTGCATTGATCTTGCCATCTCTCTTCCCTCCGTGGTCTCGGAACAGGAGGGGAAACCTCTCCGGAGCTCTCCCTGCCTGCAAGCCTTACTAATTCAGAAAAGTCTTGCCTGGACTGACTCTGCCCTTCCCCAGTTTCCTCCAAGGCCATTGGAGCTGCCCTCTCAGTCTCTGTCAGTTCTTGTTCCAGCTCATCTTCCCCCCCCAGATTCAGACTCCGAGGGAGCATGACAGGCAGTTATTGTAATGAATATGATAAAGTACTCAGCAGGCATAGATTTCCTAAGTCTGATTACAGAGGCAATCTGTCTGGTATGAATAACTATGATTGCCATATCATACAGGGTTCTTCTGTATCCCTGACAAATATTAGCCTTGGAAAACAAACATTTACAATACAAAATGACTATTTTTACTAGAATAAATAATAATAGTTTGGTAAGTTTCTGTGTTTTATATATAAGAAGGGATCCTTTCATTTTATCTAATTTTTAGATCATGAATAATTACTTCAATAAAATATGTTAAACCGACTGATTGAATGTTCTGAGGATCGTAATGTTGTAACAGGATTCATAGATCATTCAGCTGATTCTACCTATTCTGAAAATATTTGTAACTGCTGTTTGATTTTATTAATTAATTAATTAATTAATTAATTAATTAATTAATTAATTAATTTCATCAAGAATGTATTAGATAACAGATATAAGTATAAACGTAATTATGAATACATGAGATGGATACGAATAAAAGGGAACATTAGGACAGGGATGGTAGGCATGCTGGTGCGCCTATGCACGCCCTTTAAAGACCTCTTAGGAATGGGGTGAGGTCAACAGTAGACAGTCTTAGGTTAAAGTTTTGGGGGTTTGGGGATGAAACCACAGAGTCAGGTAGTGCATTCCAGGCATTGACCACTCTGTTGCTGAAGTCATATTTTCTGCAATTGAGTTTGGACCGGTTTACTTTAAGTTTGTATCTATTGTTTGCTCGTGTATTGTTGTGGTTGAAGCTGAAGTAGTCATTGACAGGTAGGACATTGTAGCAGATAATTTTATGTACTATGCTTAGGTCAGACTGAAGGCGGCATAGTACTAAGTTGTCTATCCCAAAATTTCAAGTCTAGTGGCATAAGGTATTCTGTTGCGAGCAGAGGAATGGAGGACTGTTCTCATGAAATATCTCTGGATTCTCTCAATTGTATTAATGTCCGATATGCAGTGCAGGTTCCAGACAGATGAGCTGTATTCGAGTCTAGCAAATGTTTTGCATATATAATCCACCATTTCTGAGCAGACACATCTTCTTTCAAAAATCAAGCAATCCTTGACAACTACCGTGTTTCCTAAAAATAAGACCCTGTCTTATAGTTTTTTGAACCCTGAAATAAACACTTGGCCTTATTGCCATGTGCTCAAAAGCCCGATTGGGCTTATTATCAGGGGATGTCTTATATTGGGGGAAACAGGGTACAAGCAAACCTGAGTGTGTTTATCCTTTTTCTTTTATTCAGTTTGGTTATGTTAAGCAAACCGAGCAAAGTTGCCATCTGGCAAAAAAAAAAAAAAAACAAGCAATATCAGTTGGATTTGGAGAAAGTTGACTGTGGCTTTTCATGAAACACAGCCCTCTATGTAGGAGAGCAAACTAATCAAGGAGAGAACTAATCTAGAACTAAGGAGAAATTTCCTGACAGTTAGAACAATTAATCAGTAGAATGACTTGCCTCCAGAAGTTGTGAATGGTCCAACATTATAAGTTTTTAAGAAGAGATTGGACAATCATTTGTCTGAAATGTTATAGGGTTCCCTGCTTCAGCAGGGGACTTCAGTGGGTTGGACTAGAATACCACCATGGTCCCTTCCAACTCTTTTATTCTGTATTGTTGTGTTTCAGATGTGGTACGGAGAACACAGAGCATACTTAGCCCATAACTTGGTTTATTTACTCTCACTTCTGTTATTTATGGCCTAAAATGTTGTGTGAACTTAGCTAATGGTCAGGTAATAATGAATTGTGGTTCCAATATCTGAGAGAAAAGTTCTCTCAAGGTTTGCTGTGCCTATTGATTGGTTTCTGGTTTGAATGTTTGAACGGACCAATCAGTACGCAGCTGTTAACTCTGAGTTTTCCGGGCTTTGTAACTGACACTCACTCAGTATATAAGGAACTGCTCTCCAGCGGGAAACTTCACTTGATTGCCTTGTCTTCCTTTGACCTCCTTAAGAGCTGAAGTCACTTAGCCTCCTTCTGAGGAAGGAAGATCCTGGGCTCCAATCGCATGGAGCAACTGCAAAAAGAGCTGAATGGACATTGTTCAAAGGGAGATGATTACCGATGTTCTTTGTAGATTTTGTTTTGTTTGTTTTTATTAAACTAGTTTGTTTTAAACTCTTCTGGCTCACCTGTTTGGTGCATTTGTAAGTGGATAAGTCTGCGGTCTACAAAACCTCCACGACACAATATACTTGCAAAGTAACTATAGATGACAAAGGCTGGTCTATAGGCTTCTAGGTCCTTGGCAGACATACTGTATATAATTGCATCAGTTCAAAAACAGTAATATTAAAATGTCCGTAGAATGTATACATTTTTATGACTAACAGTTAAAATGAGAATGTTTTTATTACAAGCAAAATGTGGATACATTTCCTGCTTCAACTGGCATTCTACCCTCCAACAAGAAAAGGTGCAAAGCTGGGCAAAGCTGATCCTTAGCTGTTAAGTGAAATATTGGAGATTTAATAAGCTGTTTTTTTAAAAAAAGTCATCAAATCCTGGCTCCCAAACTTTATCCACCTCATATATTTTACAAAGGAGGAAATCCTGAAGAAACATTATTGTGGAAACTATATAGCTCCAACTATAACTATGCCCATGAATTTGCATAGCATGGTGGGGTCTGAGGCCTAAAACACAAATATATTTGCTTGTTCATGGGATTTGAAGGTTAGATGAGTGTGTCTTTGTGAGTTTGCCTTTTCTGTGATTGGAATTAAGTTTACTTCTGGCCGCCATTATTTTTTCTATATTGCCTATGTCTGTTTGTCAGGTTTGCCTACATGTGCTGCCCAAAGTCACAACAAAGAGATGGGCAACTATATAAATTGATATAATGAACCAATCAATAAATAATAATATATATTTTAACTCATTCTCCATGAGAATCTTCTTCATGTTTGGGCAATCTTCCGTGGCTCTCATAGAAATAGGAAATTCATGGAATGGTATTAAGATGATATTGTGTCACCTTAGGAATTTGAAACAAGGTGCTTATTTAAAAAGAAAGCAAAGAAGCTTTGATTTTAACTTAACTATGCTCCTTTCTTTAGTAGAATATTTCAGCTATCATATTACAATGGAAAAGGGTACATAAGAAGTACTAACTATTATGGTGCCAAGATAAAGGCATGAGTATTCATCTGTCAAATGAAGAAAGATTTAAGAATTTGACACAGTCAAAACACCCATATTATACAAGTGGTAAATTTGAAAGTAAAGGCAGTATATAAACTTAATTTTGCAAAGCTTTTTTTCTAGAAACATTGTATTGCTAATTAGAGCTTCTAAAACTTATGCTAGACCAATTTTAGAGCATTGTTCAATCCCCACCATACTGTATATCTGACATTAGTACAATCGAGCGGGTTCAGAAGTACTTCACGAGAAAAGTCTTGTAGTCTTTTGTACATAATAGAATTCCTTATGCTACTAGGCTCGAAATGCTTGGTTTGGATAACTTGGAACTATGTCGCTTGTGGTCAGACCTAGATATTGCATACAAAATTATACGTAGTAATGTTTTACCTGTAAATGACTTTTTCTGTTTTAATAGCAACCACTTTAAATGCAATGTAAATCGTTCTAAACCTGATTGTAAAAAATATGATATCTGTAATAGAGTTGTCAAAGTCTGGAATGCCCTACCTGATTCAGTTGTCTCAGCTACAAATTGTCACAATTTCAGTCACAAATTGACTTCCATGGACCTTACATCATACTTAAGTGGTCAGTAGAGGGAGCGTGCATAAGTGCACTAACGTGCCTATCGTCCCTGTCATTGCATTTTTATTCTTTTATTCTCATTTTTGTTTGACAAATTCTAATAAACAACTAACTAACTAACTAACTAACTAACTAACTAACTAACTAACTAACTAACTAACTAGCTAAATAAATAAATAGATCAATTTTAATAGAAGGAGAAGTGCTGGGGGAAAAAATCACAGACCCGTATAATGATAAATTGTGTGTATCCGAAAGGGGAATAGAGAGAGTTGGACCAAGTAAATTCAAACAAACAAAAAATCCTTGTGGACTGCACTCTTCTCTAAAATATTGCAAGCTCATTTTGTATCTTTGATGTTAAAAATCTCCTTCTCACCACCTTTTACTCTGGGGAGGAAAGGGAAATTGCAGAAGGAAGGATGAAGATTGCACAATCAAAGTGGAAGTTAAAAAAAATAATAAAAACCTCCCTTCTATTGACTCCTGAATAGCAAGAGATAAAGAGAACCACATGGGAATCATTGTTTGAAATGAGAGTTCCTAGCCTCCCCTTTCTCATTATTGTGCTATTGCCCCCCTCCCCCCCAAGTCCTTACTCTTCTTATCCACCCTCTGGACATGGCCCACCCTCACTCGCCCCCATTTTCTCTTATAAGTCCCAGAAGTTTTTTCTCCCTTCCAAACTTGCACAACTCCAGGCCCCTCAATTTAGCCTGAAAGTCCTATTCAGAGTCACTGGATTGGGGAAAATCCCTTATTCACTTCCCTTCCCAATTTGCCTCATCAGCTGAGCTGCAGTTCAGATCCCACACAACAAAAACGAACAAAACCCCTTGCCATATAATTGATGGCTCCTGTAGGAAGACTCTCTTGCTCTCAAGGGCTCCTGCTGTTGTTGCTTCTGTTTGCAGTTGCTTCTCTCCCTCCTTTGTTTTGTGTTTGTGTGTGTGTTGCCCTTTAGTTAATCAGAGTGTACTGTAGAGTTAAGGCCTGCCCAATCCCATTTTTTTAATTTTCTTTTGCATCTGAGTTTAAGAGCTTGGCAATGTACAGACAACTTTTTTCCCTTTTACCCCTGGCTGCTGTCCAAGTGCCAAGAAGCCACATTGGGCAGAGCAGCATAATGTAGCCTGGTGATGGATGGGGAGACGCAGAGAGGACCTACCTGAGGCAATGGAGGAGACAAAAGAGAAATACACAGTAGAACGTGACACAAGGGGAAAAGCATTGAAAGGCAGCTTGGTTAATGGGCTGGATCAAACTTAGCTGAGTTTGTGTCTCTGTTTGGGTGCTTCTGTGCTTCTACTTAAGATGAGCAGACGTCTGGGGGGGGGAGAGAGGGGAATCAACAGAATTTTTCTAGCAGATCAGAACATTAAGGTCACCTCCTATCAGGCACAAGCAACGGAACCCACTCTTGAAGGGTTCAAATCAGTTATTTTATTGCATTCTACTTCTATTACAAGCATATCCCCAGTTTGCTTGCCTTCTCTTGGGAACAAACATATAAGATCCCATGGTTTTGGAATACAGTGTTCATGTATTTTGCACAACAACTACAGCAGTATTCAGTAGTTATAAATATTCTTCAATCAGTAGATGGCAGTGTTTATAAATTTGCAGTTGCATCTATGGTATACTCTATGTCTTTTTCTCTGAATAAAGGTTCCTACTTTCTTGTTGCAGTTAAGCAGAAAAGTACATGTGGACTGTGCACTGTTTGTTCTGTAGGGCTATATACAGACTTAGGAAGAGTCAGGCTTATACTTCTTGTATATGTGCAAGGATTGAAGTTCAGTTCCCCACTTGACCCTTTTCCTCTCCTGGATGAGAGTTTCCCAACAACTCAGGTATAATCTTTACTGGCAATCATCCAATCCGGCAATCATCCAATCCCATTGATAGAGTTTCAACTATATTTTTCCACAATATCTTTCACTTTTTTCCTCATTCTGTACATGGTCAAACAGAGGGTTGAGAAGGAAGAGACAGAATAGCAGCCAAAGGCTTTTTGATTCATTATGAATGATCAGTCTGAAATTACTGTACTGTACTCAGGGTTTGCTTTTTGTTATCACATGTAGGTTGCTTGTAAAAATATGCATTCTGCTATGTTCTACCCACACATTAGTTGGCATGATAATAGTCATCCTGCAATAAATATAAATATGCTATCTGATCAATTTTCTTAGTTTTATAACGTGCACCAAAGTTTTCAAGATGGAAAGAAAAAATAAGAGAGAAAATCAGGATGTCTTATTATTTCTAGCATGTGAATTTATGGTCATTGTCATATATTCTTCTGTTTACCCCATATAGAACTGTTCCTTTGGAGTCACAATAGAAATGAATTTATAGATAGATAGATAGATAGATAGATAGATAGATAGATAGATAGATAACTTTTTGGAAATTTTTGGAAAAGAATCTCAGCCATAGCAAACAATTTTTAAAAATGGCACTACATTAAGTATACAAAAGCTGAAAGAATAACTGAAAGAATCCTTGGTGAGTTTTTTTTTTTTTAAATGTGTTTATATCCCATCTGACCATTTCTATGGCAATGCCTGGCTAGTTTCAAGTTACTCTGAAACTTCTCAGGCTGATTTAATTCTTGCCAGAAGGCAATTCCACACAGCAGCCTGAGCTGCTGGTTTCCATATTGCTCCAGGCTCTTTCAAAAGCCAACTTCAGAAATTCCAGTCTGACAGTTTAGATTGTGGTAGAATGGTTTTTCAATCCTACAATTCCTCTGTAGGTCTATAGGAAATTCTGCAGCAAGAAAGAACTTGCTAGAAAGGAAAGAAGTAACATTCTCATTTTGTAATTTCCATACGTACATACATACATACATACATACGTATCATATCTTTCTCCCTCTCTCACACACACACACACACACACAAACACACACATATATGTGTGTGTGTGTGTGAGAGAGAGAGAGAGAGAGACAGAGAGAGAGACAGAGACAGAGACAGAGAGAGATGGAAACCGGAAGCATCGCGGCAAGACCGGCTGGAAAAATAGCGGGCTCCGACATGCTCTGCAAAAATCCAGCCAGACAAACCGCTGTCGGGAGGTCTTTGGAGCGGAACCATCCTGTAGGGACGGTGAAGAAGGAGAGGCATCTCGGACGACCAAGAGGAACAGGCAAGTTCCTCGAAAGGTCAGAGGCAGCTCTTCGGACCGGAGGCAGGGGTGGCGGCATTGTAAAATGACTTCTCTGAAGCTGGGGCAACCGGACTAAGTTTTTGTGCAGGAGCGGTGATTGAACAGAGTGCTGTTACCAGGTGAGTGATTGGCCAACTCACAGGTAAAGGAAAATTTCGAATTTGAACATTAAAAGGTGTCCCGGAGCTGAAATGAGTGGCTAACTGGCATTTGGGAAATTCTATGGAGGGAGAAGATCAAAGAGGAGGCTAAAATACTAAAGCCCAAGAAAGTTTTCATATCTACAATTGGATTTGGAGAAACTAAAAATAACAAAATAAAAAATCCCGAGGAAAAGCATTTTTATGTGGATTTAAAACATTTTTGACAGATTTGATGTTTAGTTGGTTTGAGAATATTGCAGATTTGAGAGAGATATCTGCTGGCAGAAAGAGAGTATTGCAATATTTGTTGGAAGATAGAAAAAAAAGTACAGCTTTGACCTTGACTACTAAAAGATAATTTGGAAATTGTGAGAACTTTTAAGGAGTATTTTGTCTTTCTATATTGCTTGGTTTTGATTCTCAATGGCTGTGGAAGATAACAAATCTTTAACTTGGAGTGGACTAGATAAATATTTGAATTGGACATTATTTGAAAACAAAAAGAGACTATATGGATTTTAAGTTTTAATTAAAAGTGACATAATTCAAAAGTTTTAACAATTTCTTAAATTGGCAATATGGAGACTTAGATGTGTGAGGAATTAATTGAGATGTTTAAAAATATGTGTGAATCACTAACGGATAATAAAAAGTCAGAAATTTTGTTGGAATACACAGAACAGGAAACAGGGAGAAGGTGGTAAAAGAGACCATAAATGAGGAGCAAGAAAATAATATTGAAGGAAAGGGAATTGAATGCAAAAAGCAGTTAGATGATTTTACTGGGATTTACAGTGACAAAAAAAGAGTGGTTGGGGGAACATCCCCCCAAAAAGAATCAATCAAAGGGTAAGGCAGGAAAGAGTGGAAAGAGATTAGGAGAAAGTTTGGGGAGAATATAATTTATTATAAGATATAATATACATTAAAAGCAAAAAGAAGAAAAAGAAGAAGTTAAGAGAATGGGATAAAAGGAGAAAATTATCAAGTGGAATTGGAGAAAATTATCAAGAAATGGAGACTAAGAGAAAATGGTTAAAGAAAGGAATATTAGTGGAAAGAAGAAAGGGAAATAAGATACATATTAGTAGATTTAAAGGAACTGTATTAATATTATTAATTGTGGATGGTCAACTAAGTTAAAAGGTTTTAATGTAGGATTTGAATATGATGATGTATATTGCTTATAGTAAAACAAAATAGCAGATGAAATGTGAAATGGTAATTTGGTTTAATTTTGAGGGCAATCTAGATTAAGAGAAAGTTGAAATGTTAAAAAGTGGGATGGGATTCTGAGGAATATATTTTGTAATGGAGAAATAAGATAATTAATCGATGTTATTGTAAGAGATTAAGAATTAAGGGTGGATAGTGATACTGTTTATGTATTAAGAAGAAATTAAGATAAGATAAAGAAATATGGAAAAAGAATATTATGGCTGAAATTGGAAATATGTAAAATGAACTTGAAAAAAAGAACAATATGGTAGAATCTGAACTAACAAGATATGGTGAAAAATGATTAATTTGTGATAAAGAATTATATAAAAAAGATGAATATGGAAAAAATGGGAACATTGGAATAGATTATAAAGATTGATATACATGAGATGTATAAAATGTGACTTGGTCAACACTCTGTTCATAAAATATGTATGATGAAAGAAAAATTCTAATAAAACTTGTTTACAAAAAAAAAGATAGATAGATAGATAGGTAGGTAGGTAGATAGCAGGGGTGAAATGCTACCAGTTCGCACTGGTTCAGGCACGAGGCTCCGCCCACCCGCCTGGACGTCTTTACTGCCTGGTTTTAGCCAGGAAGTAACCTGCTTTTTACCCTCTGCACATGCACAGAAGCTTTGCGCATGCATAGAGGGTCCAAAATCACATGTGACATGGGTACGGTGCACGCACTTCTGAACCAGTAGGGGAGGTAAGTAGATTTCACCCCGATAGATAGATAGATGAGAGAGATAGATGAGAGAGAGATAAGAGGGAGGGCAGGGAAAATTTGCAATAAGAGAAGCAAGTGAAGATAGAAGGTTGAATGAAGCATGAATTTCTAATGCTCTGGATAATTATCCCTAACCCTAACTCTCATGAAGCTGGCTCTCATGAAGCCAACTATTGAATAAACCACAATATTATTAATCACAAACTAGGAAAGAACATAGCTACTTGCAGTGGTGGGATTCAAATAATTTAACAACCGGTTCTCTGCCCTAATGATTTCTTCCAACAACCAGTTCACCAAACTGCTCAGAAAGTTAACAACCGGTTCTCCCAAAGTGGTGCGAACTGGCTGAATCCCACCAGTGACTACTTGGCATCCCAGGACAAAATGGCTGCCCAAGTCAGCAACCAGAAACTCCCAGGAATGGAGGAGAAGGGATGTACCAGAGAAAGCATCCAAGTGAAACTGGTCCTCTACTAAAATGAAATGAAGCACTGGAGACCATCTGCTCTGAATGGCTTGGACTGGAAAACAGCAGTTTTGAATTGTAGCTGGGAATGACAAGTGTGAGATGTATTCACAATAGCCTTGGCATTGGAGGAGATGACATCATCCATTCCTGCTCTTAGGCAACAATGAGCAGCCAATTCTGCTGGTAGGCCAAACAGGAAGCATAGATTTGCCTAGCCCTAGAATTACACTTCAGTAGAATTACATATGTAGAATTCACCTGAACGTAGTATCAGTTGGTGAAGGAAGGATCTAAAAAAAAAAGTTCTAAAACAATTTGTCAAATCAAGCTGTAATCAATTTTTCCCTATGGATGTAATCAATATTTCTCCAATATTTCCCCTATGGGAATTTCCATGCATGACAACTGTTTTTCATGTTCACATCTGTTAAGGAGTCTATTGTTTTAAAGAATTCTGTTCATTCAGAAATAACATTTATTTACTTCCAAATGGTTATTAATGATAAACTGTTCTTTATCTCATGCAATTTCTCTTTCTTAGACTGTTCCATTACAGAGATAATGGGGTGTGTGTGTGTGTGTGTGTGTGTGTGTGTGTGTGTGCATACACACACACAAATACACACACACACACACACACACACACACACACACACACACACTGTCCAATGTATCCATCTGCTCCCTGAAGCTACTGACTGATATACTCCAAGGGCCTTGTCTGGATTTCACAATGAAAAAGATCCCTTCAATTTGGACAGTAATGTAGCAGAGACTTCGAGGATTGGCTGAAGCTTGCAAGAACTGTCTGACACTAAGGAGTTGGTGTCTCCACATTATGGAATATTTGCCATACATGGAAATCAGTAGAAAATTAGGGAAGTGCTTTTTTTGAAGGAATGAACAGTTTATAATAGAAAAGGAGACATAGACTCCGGCAAGCAGTTTTGTTTTGTTTCCTCTTTTTCTTGTAGCTCCCAACTTTATAAACATTTATCTCTTTTTCAGTGGGGTCTAATAAGTTGAACTAGGACTGCTTGCTAAGCCAGTTGTCTCCCTGCCCCTAAATCTAAATTTGTACAGATCAGTGTAGATGTATTCTGTACCACTCTTTTGAAAGTTGAATATTTTTTTATCTCCTGCCAAGCATTTTCTGAACAGAGAGTTCTTTCTTCCATCCCTTCTGATTAGAGTAAACAAGAGAGTCCTGAAAATAATCTTTATAAATGGGGTTTAATGGGCTTTTGACATTGTAGGAGTCAAGGAAGACATCAAACCATAATCTCAGTGTATTATGTGGCTCAACTCTTGATTAAACTGTCTCTTTTAAAACAAAAGAAAACAAAAGAGCAAAGAAAAAGAACATTACTTTCCAAGGCACAGCAGATGACCCCAAACTGCACACACATACACAAATCACAGATTTTAATCCCATCCCTTTCGGTAGGCTTGAACAAGAACTTTGGTAGGAAAGTGAAACAAGGGGCTCTCCTATTTCTCAAGTGAACTATTTGCAGTTCAATGACTCTCACTGTGGATATTGAGCTATTTTGAACAAAGTCACAATGTAAAAAAACTTTTCACTCTAATTGCCTGTGATCCTGCTCAATTATGATGTAATTAGCAATGAAACAACAGTGATCCATTTCTCACCTTTGGCTGCTGATCAAATCACTGGTAGGAAAAATGGACAGGATGCACTTAGGTAATCCATAGGCCATACTTTTTGGAAAAGGATCATCATGTCAATTGTGGGATACATGGTATACTGCCAATAATTGTTTTAATATATCTTAAAATAAAAAGGAATCATAGTCATATTGGTCCATAGGAGGAAAAGAAATCTAAAATCCATAGGTGAGTAAACTTGTAAGATGTAAGGTTACACATTAAATGTGACTAAGCTATCTGTATCCAAGTTTGAATTCCAACTCAGAATGGTAAAAGGTGCCATTTATTCTCTCAGCATTTAGGACGATATTGGGCCCGGTCTGTAGGCATTCATTCCTAATGGTGGTGTAATGGTAAAGGCACAATCTGTCTTAGACACAAAGCCAGCTGGTCACTCTTTCTGAGCCCTAGGGAGCATCCAATGGCAAACTAATGAAATCTTGCCAAAAAATTGCAGAGACATGTCTAGGCAATCACCATAAGTGAACAATGACTTGAAAGTGCACAAACACATAAAAACAACCTAACAACTAGTCCAATGCATCTTCAGATATAATATAATCTACCATGTCCGCAAATGCTCTCCTAAGCAACCACATTTTAATGTACATATCGGTAGATGGTCTGAATAGTTGGGGGTAGCCTATTCCAGACGTGAGGGAGCATCACCAAGAAGGGGGCCTGCGGATGATATCCTAAGCACTTCTCTTCCCCAGGTCTCAATGGACAGGTTGAAAAGAGCTTGCCAAGAAATAGAAAATATATGATACTTTACTGAGAATGAAAATGTTATAAAGCATCAACTATCCACATTCAAAACTCTTCCTAAAGACTGAACATTGCATATGATGTTAGACTACTATAACTATGAGCCTTATCCCATATGGGGGGGAAAAACATGAATAGAGTCTGAATCTTGGCCTCCTGTAGAGAAACAGCTTCTTCTCATGTCTTTCTGACTCACAGCTGGATGCAACATGTGTTATTATGTGTTTCTATTTTTCCTTAATTAGTGTAGTGAATTTCCATGGCTAGCTGCTGTGCCACCTGCCCCATCACAGTGGCATTGACATTTTTAGGCATCACTACCATTTGAGCTCCCCACTATTCCAGATACATCTGGGATCCTCTGAGAGTGAGATTTTCTGGGAAAAACTGGACTTGAGCTGCACTGGAGACTGTCTGGTAGAGTCCAGTGACTCAAACTTTAAAACAAACAAATGTAAAGATACATGGGGAAGAAACTGAACTGAGGCAGTTCGCATTAACACTTTTAGGCATCACTACTCTTTCAGGATTCCAAATTAGTCCTGATGCAAGCTGCCATTCTCCTCATTTGGGATAAAAAAAGGCAAGTATTCCCAAATTGTTTTCATTTCACATCAAGGGGTTATTAGCCCTTTGGAGGAGGTATGATTCCAATCTGGGAAATGGAGGAGGCGAAAAGGTTAAATATCCCATCTCTCAGTGTCATTGCCCAAACCCTGTTCTCATACTCATAAATTCTCCTGCAGGCAGCTGTTACTGAGTTTTTCAAAAGCTTTCAGGAAATTTAATCACAGATCTCCCACATGATGCATGATTTTGCTGTTATTTTATAGTCCAGCCACATGGAATATATTATTCATGCAGCAGCTGTAGCCAAATATAAAGTATGTAAAGTAAATATTCAAGGGAAAGGGATATTGTAACCTGATACAGAGATTACAGGGTAGATTGCACTATAATCCCCAGATTTTCCTCATAATATAAAGCTAATATCTTTTCTAAATCATTTATAAGAGAACATGGATTCTAATAGTATCTCCTACAATGGCCACACAATCAGATTTTGAGCCAAAATAATTTTTTGTGTTTTTTTAGTAAACTTGCAGCTAGTAAATTCTGTAACTGATGAGCAAGCTTGTTGAAACTGAATGCTTTATAAAAATAATGGTGGGGAAAAACTGGATTTGTTGATCACTGCACTAATATCATTCTCTTGGTTGAGATTTTGTCAGTCTTTGTGGTATACTATGTGTCCTTTCTCTATATTGGGAGGGAACTCACAATCCTGCTCAACCTCATATCCCGTGTTTTGTCAATCTGGGGCTTCCAGAAGTCTCATGTCACAATTCCTAGAGTTTCCTTGAGGTATGACCACTGCCTACTTTTAACACTCCAGTTCCAAGAATCGCTTGTTGAGTACCTTCATAGCTATATGCATATCCTTAAAGTTTTTCCTATCTCTTCCATATGCTCTATTAATTTACTTTGCAGCTAAACCCACATATCTGACTGTTATTAAAGACTTTTTAAGCAGAGTTTCCTCCTGTAATGTGCTGTATATTATCTGTAGGTCAACCTGAATCTTACCAGTGGAAAGAAGTAATGCCAATGTACTGAATCAGTCTTCTCTTACTTAGCGTTCTCCTGATATGATTGTTTTACAATTCCCATTATTTCTAGCCAGCACAGGCCCGCCTTCCCTAAACAGGAAAATGTTTTATTAATTTGCAGAAGGCAATAATAATAATAATCAAATCAAATTATATACAATCCCCTATATCATGGCTTGGAACTGGCTGTCCATCTCAGCCCGCTGAGCCTCCAGGCGCCGGTACCTGGCCTTGCACTCCCGCAGATCTTCCCTCTGCTTGGAAAGCCTATGCTTGTAGTCCTCTGTGAGGTGCTTCTGCTGAGCCTCATTTTCGGTCAGATCCAATTTGAACCGAGCCAGCTATTTTGCCAACTCTTTCTCATGGTGGCTGCTTAGCTCCAACAACTGCTTCCTCTTGGGGCCCTAAGGAGCCTGGGCGGGCAGGGGAGATGTGGCTGGGAGGGAAGGAATGAGTAGAGGCCGGCAAGGCGCCCCTTGATGTGAGTGACATCAAATTGACCATGCCCACCCAGTCACATGACCACCTAGCCACGCCCAGCCAGCCAGTCATTAGGCAGATCATATTAGTGGTTCACAGGATTTAAAATTATGAATTTAGTGGTCCCTGAGGTCCAAAAGGTCCAAAAGGTTGGGGACCTCTGCTCTATATGATGGGTTCATATCACATGTTCTCATGATGTTGCTGTCATCTCACCCCAACCCTAGTTGATGCAGCTGAAAGTTGTCCTCAACTGTTCCAGTTTTAAACTAGTGTCTCCCAATCAATTTTCTCTCAATCAATTTTTGCCATGGACACTTGGGATACTTGACGCAGTCAAAGGTTGTTCAGTTTCTATTGACAATCGTAGCTGTTGTACTATAGGCATAATCCCACCCCTCAGTTGTGGGCATTGTTTTCCATTGTCCCTTTCAGGAGACTACAAAGCCTATGTTTAAAATAGCAATAAAAACAGGTGCAGGGTGTGTGGGGAAAGAGCAGAAGAGTTCAGTGCTCTTCTGAAAGAGTACTAAATCTGTGTTTCAAAGTAGTCTGGTATAAATTGACAAGACTATTCCTGTCCTGTCAGCTGTTTGAGCTGGATGATAGATGCTGATGAACCATTGCTTGGTTCTTTTTCCAAACTGGGAAGGGTGAAAAGCAAATCTAGGAGTGATCACTTTTTACCTGCCTTGTCTTCAATCTGCAACTGAACTGCAAGATGGGGACGGCAACTTTTGGGTCTAGCTGTCTGCCTTGCCTCCTTTTTGAGTCTCAGCTCATGTTAGGGACAGTAATTGGTACTTGTTTTCCCTGCTGCAGTGATGCTTCACGGGAAGGTAAACAATGCTCGTAAGGTAAAGGTAAAAGTTCCCCTCGCACATATGTGCTAGTTGTTCCCGAATCTAGGGGGCGGTGCTCATCTCCGTTTCAAAGCCGAAGAGCCAGCGCTGTCCGAAGAAGTCTCCATGGTCATGTGGCCGGCATGACTAAATGCTGAAGACGTACGGAATGCTGTTACCTTCCCACCAAAGGTGGTACCTATTTTCCTACTTGCATTTTTATATGCTTTCGAACTGCTAGATTGGCAGAAGCTGGGACAAGTAATGGGAGTTCACTCTGTTATGTGGCCCTAGGGATTCGAACCACCGAACTGCCAACTTTTCTGTCGACAAGCTCAGTGTCTTAGCTACTGAGCCACTGTGTCCCTGTTTGTACAGTGATGGTAGCAGGTATCAAATATTTCTTTAACTTATCTTGTATTAAATCTATTTTAAAAAGCATTGTTCACTAGCCTCATTCCTGAATCAGAGTAGGAATTAGAGCAAGAAATAGCCTGCTAATATACATTAATGTTGGTTCAAGGACTGAAGGACTGTACATTAATGTTGCCATCTGGCTGTGCCCTTAAAAGCATTTGCATTCAAAACAGTATCGTAGTTCACTTCACTGTTTGATATGCTAGCCTGAAACTACTATTATTGTGTACTAAAAAAAAAATTCCCTATTTTAAGGAAGACAATGCTTTTGCCATCCCTACTTTCCATTCCATATCATCCCACTTTCTTTATAAACTAGTCACAATAAATGGTAAAGCGAGTAAAGTCTTTACAGTGCCTTTAACTGTGGGCTTGATTTATCTCCATAGATTAGTTTGACAGATACGGTCTCATAAAAACTCCAGACAACAAAAGAGCTCAGTGTGAGAGCTTATGAGCTAAGTAGTTATGAGCAGTACTGAAATCAAGCTAGAATGTGTTTCTCAGAGTTATTTTGCAAAGCTTTGTGCTATTGATATTTCTAGAAAAGCAATGGAATAGAAATTTCTGTAACAAAAAGGTGTGACACTGATAATTGGAAATTTTTTCTTTCTGACTTCATGCTACTTTGCATACAGTAGTTTTTAGCATTTTGAAATTACACAGAACCTAAAAGGAACAGTTGTGGAACACATACAACTTAATAATAAAATAGATTTAACCCATTTATTTCCCCATGCCACTAATATTTAAGGGCTGATAAATAAAATGCAGCAACCAAGAAATAAAAAGAAAATGCAATTGCATGCCATAGTGAGCTTATGGAATGTATTGCTTCCTTCTATATGTTCTGTATCATGTTCTCCATTTGAAAAAGCTATTGGAGTATTTTTTAAAAAAACAAAATCAACAATCATTTATTTATTTATTTATTTATTTATTTATTTATTTATTTATTTATTTATTTATTTTCCAATTTATATACCGCCCTTCTCCCTGAGGACTCAGGGCGGTGTACAGCCAAATAAAAACATAAATTACAAACATTAAAATAGTATTAAAAGAATAAATATAAATTTGGCCCCATAATTTAAGAACAATAACAAACCCATTTAAAATATTTAAAAGATTAAGAAAAAAAAAATCTTGCCACCAACTATATGAAAATAGATATAGAATGATTCTTCCAAGTAATCATGAATTTTAAGAATGTTTGCCAATCCATTTACACAGCAAACATGTGCATATGTACTCCATTTTTTCTACAGCTTGGAGAAGCACCATGCCTTCTTGTTCTAGGAATCCCTATATAATATGAGTAATCCTCAATTTACAACCACAATTTAGCCCAAAATTTCTGTTGCTAAGTGAAACATATTGAGTTTGCCCCCTTTTATGATCTTTCTTGCCACAATTGCTAAGTGAATCACTGTAGTTTTTAAATTAGTCAAACTGTTGTTAAATGAAAATGGCTTCCCCGTTGATTTTGCTTGTCAGAAGGTTGCAAAAAGGGATCACATGACCCCAGGACACTGCAACCATCATAAATATGAGTCAATTGCCAAGCGTCTGAATTTTGCAACAATGGCCATAAGTGTGGTCATAAGTTACTTTTTTTGATGCCGTTGTAACTTTGAATGGTCACTAAATGAACTATTGAAGACTACCTCTACTACCCATTTTATATCTCCCAAAAACTCCCAAGAATTCCCAAAAAACATAGTCCTAGATAGGGGGAAATTATTGTATTCCAATACTGCAAGAGTGTTTTTCTACAGAGAAAATATAATTTGTTGACTGTATAGAAGTGTCCTACTTTTCAGTCCTTTATTTAAAAAGTAATCCAATGGAAATTGTTGCATCCGGATGCCGCACACGTGACAAGGACAGAGCAGCCGATTGGCCCAATCGATGGCTACCAGCCGGCGGGAAATGGGCACTTCCTGATTGGCCCAGCCGCTGACAGCTCTGCATATATAAGAGCTGTCAGTGCCTCAGAAGTTGCCTGCTCTCCAAGGTCCTCAGCACCGAGCGGGTCTGTTGTTAGCTGCTGTTGTTTAATAAAAGTTCTAATTACCTAGCCTCGCCTCAGTTCTCATACATTGTTCTCAGAACAGAACAGAAATAATAAAATAAACTCATTTGGGAGTTTTACCATTCTAAAAGGAATGCTAAATAGGAAACACAGAGTGACTTCTGCAATGAAAATAGTCTCCTTCAAGAGAAACACATTATATCTATTTAAACTAAAGTAACCCTTCCACTTACACCTATCATGCTAAGCAGATGTGAGTAGAAAAGGGGGAGGGAATTTTGCATGGTTCAGATCCTTTAAGGTTCCAAGGTGTTGCATTTTGTTTACACCAATGTGCTTGGCTGAATGCGCATTTCCAGTGCTTTACACAGCCCTACTATGCAGCTGAGCTTTGTCACTGAAGAAGTTTCATAAAGACTGAAAAGCTTTGCTTCAGATTCAGGGTGCCAGTAATTCATATCCTGCTTACCATTCATTTGGACTAGCAAAGTTTTCTGGCTGTGTTGCCTTTGGAGATAATCCAAATGCTGCAGCTGATACCAAATGCTGTTGTGAGACTGCTGGCAAGATGCTTCTAATGTACATTTCCATCTATATTAAAGGTGCTACCTTAGTAGGCTTCCTGGCCCAATTCAAATTGCTGCTTATTATCTTCAAGGCATTATGAAGCACCCATTTTTATAAGTCTATGCCTTACTAGAATGTCTTTAACCCCGCATACAAATTGCTCTAATAGGGAATCCTCCAAGTCTTTAAACTCACAGTTCAAAGCTGCAGCTCTGAGGGTAGCTATGTATTGGTTGATAGATTCCCCTTCACCTTGGAGAATCTGCCTGAAGTTGAATCTGCGAGTGATGCGTGAGGGAGTTGGCGCATAGTGATTCTTTAGCTTCTCCCTCAAAACCTCCCAGGGAACTGACTGGACAGGAACAGGGGCCATCAAAGCCATCGCTGTGGTAAACATTTTGGGGCCGCATGAGTTCAAAAAGTGAGCCCTTTTTCGGCTGCTGGTCAGGCCTGTGTAGTTGTTTGCCTCAAGGAAGCATTCAAAGCGGGCTTCGTATGAGTCCCAGGTCTCAGTCAGCGGGTTGAAGGGAGCGAAAGTTGGAGGTGCCATCCTGACAAGGACAGGGTTCTAGTTCTCAGCGAAGCTGTTTGGGCAACATATTGTTGCAAGTGATTCAGATGGCCCTTGGCTAACATGGCCAGCTTCAGCTCGTAGTGACTTAGCTACCTGTCACCTCACGCCCGTAATCCCATCCTCGTCGCCAGTGCTCTGTAGAGCGATGGTGGGCAATAACTGAGGCAAGACAGGTGTAAACAGAACAGAGGTTTATTGCTAACAGCTAACAGAACAGCTTCAGAACTAGAACAGCAACTCAGGCGTTTGACAGCTATTTATACAGTAGCTGTCAAACCTCCCAACCAATAAGGTGGCTGGAATTCTCCCGCCGGCTCTTGGCGTGTCTTAGCCAATGGGAGCGCTGCGTCATATGTCTGAGGACCAGCCATAAGTCTGAGGACTTAACAGATTCTGTTTTTCTAGTCATCTAGAAAGGGCCTGTTGAAAATGTCCCATCCCTGCAAAGTAGATAGTGTGTGGCAGAGGTGGGTTTCAGCGGGTTCTGACCAGTTCTAGAGAACTGGTAGTGGAAATTTTGAGTAGTTTGGAGAACCGGTAAATACCACCTCTGACTAGCCCCGCCCCCATCTATTCTCTGCCTCCCACATTCCAGCTGTTCGGGAGGAAATGAGGATTTTGCAGTAACCTTCCTCTAGAGTGGGGTGGGAATGGAGATTTTATAGTATCCTTCCCCTGCCACACCCACCAAGCCACACCCACAGAACCGGTAGTAAAAAATTTTGAAATGGTGTTTCCACTGGTGTTTAGACATTACTTTGTTTGAACATTTATTTTGGTTTTGTATCAGACGTTACTGTTATAGGTTCGTGTTCTCTTTTGCTTACTTGTTTTTATGGATTATTTTTTACTGTGTGCTGTGAGAGGTCCTTTGGATTGAAGCAGTTATTAAACAAATATTTTCATTAATACAGATCAAGCCAAAGCATGCTGTGTTCATAGACATGTGGAATGCCCTATGCACTAACAGCAGGCAGATTATTAATCAAAGAATAACTCCACATGTTCTTTGGAAACAAAAATATTGAGTGAAGTATAGTAACATAATTTTATTAAATGCTTTTCTTGGTAAACCTTTTCCTTTTCCTTTGATATAAGACTTGTGTAGAAATGTATCGTGTGATTTAATCTCAAAAGTAGTTCAAAAGACTGCATATTGTTCAGTATATTTTAATTCGATATATGCCATATACAATAGTTATTGATAATTTCAAAACTACATTCCTTTTGAAACAAATATCAAACGCCTATTTTAAACGTCTACTTTGATGGGCACAAATGAATCAACTTTATTGTCTTCTAATTTGCTGCCTGCCAAAAAATTCTAGCAGCTGTTTGACCAACAGGTCTAGATTAATATGTTAGATGCTGAACTCTTAAAAGAGATCACAAGGCCCTAAATAGCAGAAATGAAAATTTCAGGATTTGTTGCCCTCTTGTGGAGACTTCACATCAAGCATTTCTGAAAACAGGTTCGTGAAACTGTATCAAAAGGCCCCTCATGGCATGTTAAATAATTTTAATTTGTTCTCTTCAGCACACCATGGTTAAATCTTCAAGAGGTGATTCTCAACCTGTCAGAGGAATAAATTAAGCAAGATATTTTCCCCCATGTCTAATCACCAAACTCAGTCTGCTTAGGTTGTCTAAGAATTTTTTCTCAAAAGGAAGACTGGAGCCTGTGCCCCAAAGATATCTGCTGAATCTGTTTCAGCCTTCCTTCCCCCTTTGCTAACCCTAATTACAAATAAATTAGAAAACATTGCATAGAACACTGATAACATGTACTAATTTATCATGTAACATGTAATGTTCGTACTTTGAGGCAATACACAATTTCTTAAAATCCATATTGCAGTCCATCAGAGCAACTTAACAGTAACATATTTAAAGTCAATCAGTTAATACAGTCTGATAAAACAAGTTCGCCTTAATTTTGGATGCTCTTATCCAAGCAAATGAGGAAAGGCAAAGAGACACTGTACATTTAACTACACTATAACCATCTATATCCTTCCTTGATGACAGTCCCTTATTTTAAGTGTATAGTTGCAACCATGTAGGTTTAACATTAAATATATAGATTTAAATTGTGACAAAAAGACTTAAAGCATGGGTTTTGAAAGTATTTATTGATTGCATGTAAAAAGATGTATATGATTTTTTCATTTTTTCTTTAATAAGTATAGTTTTTCAGATCAGGTTAATAGAATTCGTCCCGTTGGGTGAGAAGAGAAAAAATAAAAAAATAACAAGGATCAATTCATTTCAGTCTGTAAGATCACTGGTTTACATTTGTCCAATTTTGCACAGCAGTAAAAACCATTATTCCAATTCAGTCCATGACAGGCGTCTTTTTCTACAGGGAGAATGATGGGACAGCATCTCCAGAAGGTATTGCTCACATTTGATACAGATGTCCATGGAAGGCCAATCCATCATACTTTTTATGCGGCAGGCAAAGGGTGGTGTTAAGCAATGGGGTTCAAACACAAGAGGTACTCTGGAAGTCATGAGAAGAATTCAGATTATTTTCAAATATGCCTTTTTCATATCTTTATATGTTTTGAACACCTAGTAAGGGTGTTAAAAAAATGTTTTTTGAAGAAATGTGTGAGTGAATTTTCTACTTTGTAGTTTAATTTGCAACATGATAGGAACTAAAAGCTACTGTCTTCACATATCACACTAAGTTATAATAAGCTTGTTTGGCTTAGACTCAGCACAACTTGGGAACTCGGCAACTGTAGCTCTAATGTAGGGTTTATGGTAGGGCACAAAACTTTCAATTTTTTAGGACATGCAAAAAAAGTAGAAGCAAAACAAATAAATTATAGCGTCAGGATAAAAATAGATGTTATTTAACAAACATCACATTTAAATTTAAATAGTAAATTAAAATTAGTAATTTCCTGAAGGCAGATGAAATAGTTGGAAGTTACTAATTTTTCCTACCTCATTAAAATTACTATTTGATGCCAACTTTTGGAGAGTCTCTGGACACTTTCGGAGATCCTTTATGGCCATAGTTTATAGCATAGCATGATGTGTAAGCCAGGCCATTATGTCTTATTCAACAAACACAGGCTTTATATGATATGATATAAAGTCATATTTTAAATATTCCACTGGATCTTTTAAGTATTCACAATAGTACTTTTTCATGCTACCAATAGAATATCTGTCACAAAGAGACACATAGATGCATACTTCACATCTGATCTCTGTGATTCTTTTATAAGGTTCTGCGCAGAACGCAATTTCAAGTGTGAAGGTCAAGGTCAAGTGTGAAGGGATGACAGATAGAGGTTCTCCAGGACAATGAACCTGGGGAACTCCACTGGGAACCCTGAGATGGCCTCCACCAAGTCAGGTAGAAAGGTTGCTATGTAACAGGGAGGCTGGCACAGTAGTTTATTTTCTATTATAAATTAATAGATAAATAGATAATAAATAATATATTCATCTATAGAGATAAAAAAATGAATCAATACCATAATTTTCTGATTTATGAATCATGGAATGTGGAAGTCATTTTCTCAGCATAGAAGCATCATAGAGCATCCATCAAGTCTATTATGGACTAGTATTTGAGAGTTGGCAAGATAGAGCTAGAGAAGAGAATGTATTATTAATGTAGTTTCATCTTCATGGCAAACTCTCACCTTGATGAATCCCACTGTTCTACTTCAAGCTGTGCAGCTTTTTGGTTGTGCAGGCCTTGATCATCTTCCTTGTCCAGTTGTATTGCTTTAAAGACGTTAAGCGGAAGGCGTGCACAAGGTCTGACTGGCATAGACATCTAGAGAAAAATACCGGGATAATTAACCCATCGATCGAATCCTTTAAATCAGTTAATATAATAAATGAAAAGGATGTTCACTATTAATCTATATAAATAAAAATGTAAATGTCCATTTGTACATAACTGCACATCTCCGAAAGTTCTTCACCAATTGCTTTCAAATTTTGACACAACGTTGCATTCGACTACAGGCATGTTTATATATACCTATATTATATACATGTCACATCTGTGACAGGTAAAAACATGAAAAACATTGGAAAACATTGAAAAACATTGAAAAACAGTGCCATCTGCTGGACGTAAAACCAACATGGCAGCCTCCCAGCCCTGATTACACTCAACAGATTTCTGCTCCTTATATTTAGACTCTCCATATTGCTTCCAAGAAACTGCGCATTTGTAAGGCAGAGACGGCTGAGGGCCATATCCTGCCACCAGGCTCGGCAGGTAGGCAGCCGGCTTCCCACCGGGAAGCCCTCGCAGCCGGCGCTTCTAGGGCTGGCTCCAACCTCCCCCCCCGCCCACCCCACGAACAAGCCTCGCCCGCCGCTGCTGCTCATCCCCCTCGCCAGCTGCTCTCGGGGCTCCCTCCAAAGAACACCTGGCAATGAGGCTGCTTGGGTCAGCCAAGCAGGAACCCTCTGTCCCTCGCCTGGCCCAAATCACGCCTGGCCCAATGCTACCACGGGCCCTGAGGTCAGAAAGACCAGTTGCTAACTGGGGCTATGCGAATCCGGTCGGTGAGCGGGAGATGGAGGCAACTGGAGCCTCCCCCCTCTGGGTCGCCTTTGACCAGCACCGCCTTTGATTCCCAGGTGGACGCTCTGGCAGTTCACGGAGCCTACACGAAAATTTCGGCCTCTGGCAGAAAAGGGGCTCTGGGGAGGCTTCGGGGGGCGGAAACAGCCAGGAGGGAGGATGGCTGGCCCTCCTTTGTTTCACCTGGAAGAGTGGGGGATTTAATCATTCCCCTGCCCTTGGCAGGCAGGGGAGGAGAACTGCACAGCAGGGGTCCAGTGGGGTGTGCGTGGCTCCTCGCTTTCTTCCTTCGGGCAGGAAGCCCCAAACCAGCCTTGAACCCCCGCCGCACCCCCTCCCTCCCTTCCCTTCCCTTCCCTGCTATGTGTCTCCCTGTTGAGCCCCCAGAGAACATCTGTGTAGGGAGGACGGAGGGAGCCCCCGAGTTTCTCCTGTGGTGCGGAGAGCTGCGAAGCCCTGGCCTGAAAAGCTAAGGGCGATGGCGGGCGATGCAGAAGAGGCCGGGCCAGAGATAGAGATAGAGAGAGAGGGAGAGAGAGACATAGAGAAATACAGAGAGACGGGGGGTGGGGAGATAGACACATACAGAGATATATAGAGAGAGGGTGGGAGAGAGAGAGACAGAGAGAGATACAGAGAGGGGGGAGAGAGAGAGACACAGAGATACAGAGAGGGGGGGAGAGAGACATAGAGAGATACAGAGGCGGAGAGAGAGAGACATAGATACAGAGGGGGGAGAGAGAAAGACAGAGAGAGATACAGAGAGAGGGGAGAGAGAGATATAGAGATACAGAGAGAGGGGGAGAGAGAGACACATAGAGAGATACGGGGGGAGAGAGAGAGACATAGAGAGATACAGACGGAGAGAGAGAGAGACATAGACAGATACAAAGAGAGAGGGGGAGACAGAGAGGGAGGATTTTGTGGTTCCCATTGTTTTTTAGCAACCGGTTCTCTGCCCTAATCAGCAGCTGGCTAGGCGTGACTCGGGGGTTGTCATGTGACTGATGAAAGTGAGTGACATTGAGTTGGCCATGCCCACCAAATGTTCGTGGAGAGTTTGGAACTTCAGCCTTGCTCTTTTAGCCCACTGGAAGCACCAGACTGAGCCACAGCAACGTGTGGCCAGGTCCAGCTAGTATTAAATAAAAAATGAAGCTGCGTGTTATTAAATAGGACAATGCAACATCAATCAGATACGAAGTACCATCAAGCAATTTGATAAATGTTTTATACATTAATTGCTTAATGGCTCCTAAACAAAACTTTATAATATGGGTTAAATTTACACAATGTCTTAGTTGCTCTAACATCTGTAGTTATGAAAACCTTTGAAAGGCTAGTGCTGTCCCACTTGAAAACCATCACGGATCCGTTATTAGACCCCATGCAGTTTGCATACCGAGCAAATAGATCAACAGATGATGCTGTTAATATGGCTCTGCACTACATCCTACAATATCTTGAATCTCCAAAGACCTACGCAAGGGTCCTCTTGTAGATTTTAGTTCAGCATCCAACACCATCATTCCAGACATTCTTCTAAGGAAGCTAAACCAGCTAGCGGTACCTGAACACACTTGTAAGTGGATCATAAGCTTCCTACCAGACAGGAAGCAGCAGGTGAAGCTAAGCAGAATCACATCAGATACCTGTATAATTAGCACAGGGCCCCCACAAGGCTGTGTGCTCTCTCACTTCTCTTCTCTCTATATACCAATGACTGCATCTCAAACGATCCATCTGTTAAACTACTGAAGTTCATAGATGACACAACAGTGATCGGTCTCATTTAAGACAATGATGATTCCGCATACAGACAGGAGGTTGAACAACTAGCCTCGTGGTATGACCAGAACAATCTGGAACTGAACATACTCAAAACCGTAGAAATGGTGGTGGACTTTAGGAGAAACCCTCCCATACTTACCACCTCTTAGACAACACAGTATCAACAGTAGAGACCTTAAATTTCTAGGTTCTACGATATCTCAAGACCTGAAATGGACATTTAACATCAAAAACCTCATCAAAAAAGCACAACAAAGAATGTTCTTTCTGCGCCAACTCAGAAAGCTCAAACTGCCCAAGGAGCTGCTGATACAGTTCTACAGAGGAATTATTGAGTCTGTCATCTGCACCTCTATAACTGTCTGGTTTGGTTCTGCAACCCGACAAGACAGACACAGACTTCAGAGGATAATTAGAACTGCAGAAAAAACAATTACTACCAACCTGCCTTCCATTGAGGACCTGTATATTGCACGAGTCAAAAAAAGGGCTGTGAAAATATTTACAGACCCCTCGTATCCTGGACATAAACTGTTTCAACTCCTACCCTCAAAATGACATTATAGAGCACTGCACACCAGAACAACTAGACATAAGAACAGTTTTTTCCCGAACGCCATCACTCTGCTAAACAAATAATTCCCTCAACACTATCAAACTAGTTATTAAGTCTGCATTACTATTAATCTTCTCATCGCCCGTATCACCCATCTCCTCCCACTTATGACTGTATGACTGTAACCTTGCTGCTGGTATCCTTACGATTTATATTGACTGTTTCCTAATATGATTTGATTGCTTATTTGTTCCCTATGACTATCATATGCACCAAGACAAATTCCTTGTCTGTCCAATCACACTTGGCCAATAAAGAATTCTATTCTATTCTATTCTATTCTATTCTATTCTATTCTATTCTATTCTATTCTATTCTATTCTATTCTATTCTATTTTTGGTCAATCAAACAAAGAGAATCATTGAAAAAGAAAATAAAGAAAATAACTTACTTTGATGCAGCAATCTTTGCAGATGACACTAAAATTAAAAGGTAATACCTGAATTATATCAATAGCAATCGAATAAAATGAAATAACAAGAGAATTGAATATAAAGAAAAATAATAAAGGAATTGAACAAAAATTAAAATAAAAAAGGAATTGAATAAAAGGAAAGAAATAACAAAGGAGTTACAAAATAAACCACAAACATAAGGTACAAAATAAGTTTCAGGACTGAGAAATTGGCTTGTTATTTTTTCCTTATGCCTGCATGATCAATTGCAGGCTTTCCCACAAAGTAAAGATCCCAAATGCCACAACTGCAAAGTCTTTTATGAAATGCTTTACTGCAATTAAGTCTGAATTTAATCAACATGTGCTCAGGAATGAAAATCTTGGCTTATTTTGAGGGAAACCAAACAACAAAAATAGTATTTGCTATTGCAGTGGTAAACAATTATTTTTTTGGCTTTGAAACAACTGGAAGAGAGTGTCAAATTTTCTGGGAAATACAATAATAGAACAGGTTTGGAAAACACCATTTAGGCAGTGTTTTTCATACTTGACAACTTTAAAATGTATGAATGTCAACTCCCAGAATCTCCCAGCCAGTTGAAGGGCACTGATGTCCAGATTTAGAGCACAGAATCCAATCCCTGCTCAGTTGAAGAATTGCTTCAGATTTCATAACAGAAGGTAACCATGCTGTTTTGGGAAAAATAGCCAAGACTTTTCTTTTCTAAAGTCTTGGTTACTTTAGAGTGGCAGATCGAGGCTGGGAGTGTACAGATAGTCCTCGATGTACGACCACAATTGAGCCCAAAATTTCTGTTGTTAAGTGAGACATTTGCTAAGTGAGTTTTGCTCCGTTTTACGACTATTCTTGCAACAGTTCTTAAGTGAATCACTGCAGCTGAGAAGTTAGTAACATGGTTGTTAAGTGCACCTGGCTTCCCCATTGATTTTGCTTGTCACAAGGTTGCCTAAGATGATCACATGACCTTGGGACACAGCATCAGTCATAAGTATGAACCAGTTGTCAAGCATCTGAATTCTGGTCACATTTTTTATAGAATAACAGAGTTGGAAGGGACCTTGGAGGTCTTCTAGTCCAACCCCCTGCTTAGGCAGGAAACCCTACACCACTTTAGACAAATGGTCTGGTCATGATCATGGGAATGCTATAAAGGTCATGTGTGAAAAATGGTCATAAGTCACTTTTTTCAGTGTTGTTGTGGTCACTAAATGGTCACTAAATGAACTGTTGTAAGTCAAGGACTACCTGTACTTTGATGCGCTCCAAATACTCCCCCTTGGGAAATAAAAGCACAGGCATGGTAAATATTTCTCTGCTGTTATTGCATATTCAGAGTACTGCCTGGCAGTCTTGTTTAGGGCTACCCAATACCTTTTTTGGTAAAGGGACTCTAAGAGTTTTATCTTCAGGGCCGTGCTGAGGCATTTTCAACAAACCTGGGAGATAAAATTGCTCAGATCCATTCTCAGACGAAGACCAAACATGGGGCAGATCCATTGGAAATCCTTGGAGAACGTTCTTATCGAGCTATTTGGGAATGATTTGATTTTGTGGGACCCGAGGAAGTGGACAGATTCCACTTTTGTGGGACTGCATGCATGACGATGGTCAAATTCAACTGAGAGATGACATGTGAGTGGGTCCTAGTGACAATTAATTCATTCTTGAGGAAGTGTTCCCAGTACCATTTAAAGAGGTGATGCTACACTCCCTCCTCAAGAAACTGGACCCTACTGCTCTGGATAATTTTAGTGCAATCTCTCATCTTCCTTTTTAGGGATGATCACTGAGAAGTTGGCCACATTGCAGCTCCAGAGGATTCTGAATAAGGCAAATTATCTGGACCTCTTCTAGTTAGGTTTCAGGCTCAGACATGGGATGGAAACATCATTGGTTGAACTTTTGGATGATCACACATCTTAAAGTTGCCTTTGTTATTTTCCATTTCATTAATGGAAGTTTGCTTTATTTCCCTCATCCTGAAATTCCATTTCAGAGAGACTTCCTGAACTGCATATTTAGAAGACTGTCTAAGAGAAGAAGTAATATGCTTCACCACTAATTCTGTGTTGCTGGCAGGCTGACAATCCTAAATCAATTCACAGAATATGAACTCTGTTTAACATTTTTTTAATCCTTCTAGTAGAGTTTTCTAAGTGAACTATGAACAACTCACTCCTACATTTGTATGCCGATCTTCCTCATTTATCAGTCAGAAGACTCAAATCCAGGAAGCCCCCACTGGTACTTGCACAACTTCTGCCCAACAACTTTAACATTGATTCCCAATTGCAGCCAATGCTGAACACCCAGATATAGGAAGACATAAAAGACCCCACAAAAAAGCTGCCAGGCTTTGAACTATCACGTCAGCAATAGGGAATCCTGAATAAGATTTGCATCTCACATGGTGTCTGCTGGGATCCTCCCTCAGTGTGACTGCGAGGTCCAATGTCAAACTGTAGAACATATCATGACCGGCTGTAAATTGAGGGCTTATACCAGTCCAGTATCTGATTTTTTAATATAAATGATGCTGTGTTTCAATGGTTAAATGGCCTAGACCTAGACATTGGTATTTGAACCTATATATTTTGAACATTTATATTTTAGTGTGTTTTAATAATCTAGATGAAATGTTAATATATATTGCGAGTCCATGTATAATATGCCATATGCTAAATAAATAAATAAATCTAGGTGAATTAGAAAATTGAATATTTAAAACAGCAAAGCAATTAAACGTATCAGTACATAGTAGGGCGGCACAAAGAATTTGAAAGGGTGCTTCTTAAAATGTATTATTGCAGGGGAGACACTCTTTCTTGAAAGATTAAAACTGTCATATGTTTTAAGTGCAAGTGTTTTAAAGTTTTCCCCAGTTCTTTTTAAATGCTTTGCATAGCCCCAATAAATGATAGAGCTGCATCCTGTTTCAGATACAGGAGTGGTAGAATGTAAGTGAACATGAACACAGCACCTGCTTATAACTCATTTGCCAAGACTGGAAGCTTCTTCTCAGCAGCCATGCAATCCTGGAAAATGACATAGCTACTTTAATGAGTAGGAAGCAGAGGTTGCTTTGGCACCACTACACATTCAAATCCCTCAAATCCAAAGCATTTAGCAGCCCTAATAGATAATAATGAAAGACATGAGAAGAAATACATGTAAAACAGTGGTGGGTTGCTATATAGAACTATAGAACCTATAGAACCGGTAGTAAAACTTTCAGGAGGCCCCGCCCACTGACCCCAATGTCACCAAAACGCTTCTGTGCATGTGCACACGCGCAGCGCCCCTGCAAACCAGTAGTAAAGGTGAGTAGAACCCACCCCTGATGTAAAAGCTAGTACCCAGGATAATATAGACATTTGACTTTCCCCCCAAAAAACTTAACCACACAAATTATAGGTAAAAAGGAGTGCTTTTCTCTTACACAGTAATTTAATTATAAATTATAAGAAGTATATAAATTATAAAAAGGTGCTGTTTACTTACCTGCTGCAGAGATGACACACATAAGGCCATATAAAGAATTGGTTGTGACAAAGGAGACAAAGCTGTAGATGGAAAGTTGTGACAAATGGTCCAATTTCTTTTTATAATATGATAAAAATCAATGCAAGTAATAACACTCGCACAAAGAATGAAGAATGTCTGGAGATTAAAATGTGGGCTACAGTTTCTGCAGTAATCTTATAGCTTCATAAACCATCCCTTCCAACCACTGAAAAGACTGAGAATAGGCTTTGCATTATGGAAGCGTTCTCTGCACACAAATGTAAAATGAGAAAAAGACCAAAAACAACAAAAAATCCTATGCTAGACTAATTGCCTTCTTCAAAATGTTTCCACCAGGATATTTACATTATTTTGTATGCTTAATCTGAGTGAAAAACCTGTATGCGATATAAAAACACTAATAGGAATTCATAAAAATGAAATAGGATAATAAGGGGAATGGAACTTTTAATCTCATTTTCCTCTCTTCTGAGACGGTGGGTGGTTTTTTTAAAAAATAAAATGGGGCACATTAAACCAAGGATGGATTTCAAAACCTGTCGCTATTGGTTTGCTCGTGGGCGCGCGCTCACATGCAACGCTTCTGCACATGCTCAGAAGTGTATGGGTGGGTGGGCAGAGCCTCTCGCCACCACCGCTACCAGTTCGCCCAATCCGGTGCGAACCGGTAGCAACCCACCACTGCATTAAACGTATTTATTTGTTATTGGGGGGGGAGTAGATGGTAAGCAATTATAGGAAAGAAGCTTCAGGATTCTACAAAAAGGAGAGGTGGAGACAGCCTATGATCTACACATTGTTCAACCTGATCTATTGGCAGGAGGATTAAAAACAAAGCAACCAACCAACCAACTAACCAGTGGTGGTATTCAGCCGATTCTATCCGGCTCGGGTGAACCAGTAGTAGCAGCTGCGGGAGGCTCCGCCCACCCGCCTGGACATAATCATGTCCCGTTTTTGATGCTTTGCTCATGAGCAGAAGGCCCTGCGCATATGTGCAGGTGGTGCGTGCGCTAACATTTGCGAACCGGTAGTGAAGGTAAGTGAATACCACCCCTGTAACCAACCAATCCTCTTATTAGAAAATTACCTCAGCCCTTGAAGGAAGATTGCTTGTTTCTCTTTGGCAGGAATCTTTTATTTCTAAATATCTTGTTCCCATTAAATCTGCAATGCTTGGTAATGACCATCTTGAACATGTCCGATTGTAAGTAGGTGACAACTATAAATCAAATGAAGACATTCAGAAATTTATGCTAAATTTGTAATAAAATTATTTAGAGATAAACTTAGTGAAGAGTTTTTAGTTTGATGTGAATAGCTTAAAAAATAAGAAATTCAAGCACACCACTGAGGACCAGCTACAGCCATATTATTATAAACTCAGGAAGTTACATAACTTTCATATTTATTCCTAAATAGAGGAAATTTTATGTATTTATTTATCTCCTGCCTTTATTATTTTTTATAAATCAAGACAGCAAACATACCTAATAGCAATAGCACTTAGCAATCGCAAAAGCACTTAGATTTATATACTGCTTCACAATACTTTACAGCACTCTCTAAGAGGCTTATAGAGTCAACATAGTGCCTCCAATTTGGGTCATTATACCGACCTCTGAAGCATGGAAGGTTGAGTTAACCTTGACCCAGTCAGGATCTAACTCTTGACAGTCGGCAGAGTTAGAATGCAATACTGCATTCTAACCACTGCGCCACCATGGTTCCTCTAATACTTCTTCCTTCTCTTATTTTACCACAACAACCCTGTGAGGTGGACTGAGCTGAGAGGATGACTGGCCCAAAGACACCCAACTGGCTTTCATGGCTAAGGCTCACAGTCTTTTGGTTCCTGGCCATAACCACTAGACTATATTGGCTCTCTATTTTATAATATACTAAATGAATAACTGCTAAGGTAATGGTATGTTAATACCCTCTATTTAGATTTAAATTCCAAGGCTTGCACATCTTTAATTATGTGCACATAGGGAAGGCACAATGCATTGTAGGGTTTTGTGTGGCTTCAGAGCCAAATCCAAAAAAAGAGGAGCAGTAGCAGCAATAATTCCCCAAACCACTGGAAGTTTCTCTACCCTTTCAATATGAAGATTTGGATAAATGAATGTGTGTTGAAAAAGAATAGATAAGCATCATTTGTTTGTTCTTGCCTTGGTTTCTGATCCCCTGCCATCCTCACATAACTCTCTAAGTTTTATTTTTAGTTCCAAATCTGAGTGAATGCAGCTCGACCGTGTTTTTTTAGCTTTTGAGAGGTTAATGCTGATGTTTTGTTCAGAGATTATACTATTATGTGGAGAATCCAAGACGAACTTCTGAATATCTCCTGTACAAAAAACAACAATACAGAATCAAAAATGTAAATAGAAATTTTAAACTATTTTTACTTTCTTCAGAGATGATAAAATACTTACAGTTAGTTTTCACTACAGCAGGGAATATATGACATAATGATGTACAATATGTCTGGTTCAAATATTTCATTTCATTTCTGTTATTTAAGATCCTCTTATGTTTCTTCCAGGATTCCATATGGATTAACCATTTTTTTAAAAAAAATCCTTTATTAATATTTTATTATTTTATTTTGTTCTAACAAGGTTACATACTTGATTTGGGAGAACTGTATAAATATAAACTATTATTTGCATTTTGGAACTTAATTCTATCAAATGGATATAATTTTTTTCAGGTATATGCTAATTGGCTTTTTAACTAACCAACTAGAGATACCGGTAGTTAAACTATATCTCTACTGCAAGAAAGCTATTCTCATTACTAGCCAACAACTGACACTTGAGTCGTATGAGAATATTGTAATTTTATTGTTGTATCACTTAATTTGAAAAAAAAAATATATGCTTGAACTCCATGACTTCTCTCCATAATTGTAGTTTTAATGACTTAGAGAAGTAGAGATAATAAAGGTTTGCATTTGATTTCCAAAGATTAAAATAATGGATAGGACAGTTAATATTCTAGAAGCTAAAAACAAAATTAAAAATAATCTACATAGGTTAGATAGGCTATATAAGTGAACTGAAAGTAACAGGGTGAAATTCAGCAGAGATATAGGCAAAGTTCCTAAGAAAAATAAATAAAATGTGCAAGTATAAGGAAACAGAAGCATGGCTTGGTAATAGCATCAAAAATTCCTGAAGGAGTGTTACGCAGAAGATAACCATGATCAAGTCTCTATTGTCCCAGAGTCCAGGACATAGAATTAAGGCCCTAAAGTATATCAATTTAAGCATACATTCTGGTTGAGCATAGGAAAGGAATTTGAACATGGTACCAGTTACCAAAGGAAGTAGTGAATTTCTTTTCACTGTACGTTTTTCAACAGAGGTTGTACAGTCATTTACTGGAAATATTTTATTTTGGATTTTTGAATTGAACAGGGCATTGGATTCAAAGTTCTACATGCTTCTTTTAAATTATGATTCCATTTTTAAGGCATTTGTTTATATAGACTATATATCTGAGGATCTGGTAAGTATCACCCTTGTTTTATACCAGATCATTATATTGGAACCTTCATCAACAATATTTGCATATGCTAGCTATAATGAAAACAAAGTTCTTAACCAAGAGTAGAAAGATAGAGAGAAAAAATAGAAATGTTCCATTGAATATGCATAGGATATGCTGGGATTTCTACCCCTAATTTTGATTATAAAAGAAAAGTTCATTGATGAAAAAGCAAAATGATGGATGTATTTTTTTTACACATTTATTGGTGTAACAATTACAACATAGATCTTAAAAATAAGTTTATTAACAGAGGAGGGATTTAAAAAAAATGAAAAAACAAAGGAACAGGTGAAAAAGATTGGAACACTGCCCCTTTCTACCCTTTTAGCCCAAGTGAGAAGAAAAATATTGAAATGGTGTTATTTTTCAGGATGGTGGGAAAAGAAGTATCCATCAATCAGAATAATCATAAATGTGTTATGGATGGGACATAACTATGGCTAAACCAAAGAAAGAGATTTTTTAAGTTGGCTTCATTTCCAGCCACTGACTTCATTTCCAGTCTCCACTGACTGGAAACAAAGTTCAACAGCTTCAGTCTGCTGAAAATTCCTGAAGCTCTAACCAGTACACAAAAATTGTACACAAAAAACCAAAAATTCCAAGACATCTACATGATCAAGAATGTCTTGAACATACCCTTATCATTGTTGCTACCTTTCTGTTCAAAGATAGGTCGAAGTTTAGGTGGATTTTTCACTTCCATCATAAGCTGCTCATGCAGGCTGAATTTTCGACAGGTCTTCTCCTTCAATTTCCATACTGATACCTAGCAAACACAATAAGTTATAAATGAAAGATGGCAGGAATCTAGGGCCTTGCAGCCCAAAAGATTGTCAAGCCCAGCACCACACACAAAAAAAAGGAAAGAAAACCACTCTCTGGCATGACAGGAAAGTGCAGACAGAGAGAACATAGTCAGCCAAAGAAGCTAGTAAAATTGAAGAGGGAAGACTTGGCACATGGGGTAGTGGTCCCATGGATCAACCTGCCTGGGGCCTCTTCAGCCCTCATCACATTGATAGAAGATGTCTCACAAATGAGAGAGTCTCACATCAGGGGTGAAATCCAGCAGGTTCTGACAGGTTCTGGAGAACCGGTAGTGAAAATTTTGAGCAGTTCGGAGAAACGGTAGCGGAAATTTTGAATAGTTTGGAGAACTGGCAAATACCACCTCTGGCTGGCCCCAGAGTGGGGTGGGAATGGAGATTTTGCAATATCCTTCCCCCAGGAGTGGGGAAGGAATGGAGATTTTGCAGTATCCTTCCCCTGCCACGCCCACCAAGCCACGCCCACCAAGCCACACCACGCCCACCAAGCCACACCCACAGAACCGGTAGTAAAAAAAAATTGAATTTCACCACTCTTACACATATACTGTATATGTCTCACATATACACAATAAAAGCTAAATCTGATATGACCCAATACTTACTGCATGGAGGCTGTAGCGTTTGTTTTTGATATCATCCACCACCATACTGTAGGGTGAAAGGATACCTTCTCCTGGAGGAATGCTGTGCAGAGTTTTCCCCATAACCTTCTGCAGTCTCATACTTTTCTGTAAATAATCAAATACATCCTACCACAAACCATCCTGAAATGGGGAAGCCCAGCCTGAAGGATTCATATTAGCCTGCAGGTGTATTATATTGTATGACTCCTAAAATACAAGTTGTGCGTATTTTTTTAAAAAAATGTTCTTGTACAGACCAGCTTATAATATTCAGAATTTCCACTGATATAATATGCTAAAATGGGAAGGGATTTGTAATCTGAAACAAGCAATGACCTTAGGGTTTCATAATGCAATCTTTTTTTTTCCTTCTTAGCATTTTCCTGCAAGTGCAGGGTTGAAGTTTTTTTTTCTTGTATCCATCAAGTATTGAACAAGGCTTGGAAGGAAGAGCTGGCAAGTTCATAGGCCCTTTGTAATTCTCTCTGAACAAGGAGAGGACTTGAGACTGTCCACAAGTGCTCCATACACTTTCTCCTTGTGAGAAAACTACAAGACAGTGGTTTCCACTGGGTTTAGAGCTCTGGGAGATAAAGAAATCCTTGTCTTACCAGTTAAATGGGATATACAAATAACAAACCAAGAGAGGAACCTGGATAATTTTCCTATATTGGATTTACAAAAGAGACTTATTAAAGCTTTGAAGAATTTTATGAGATGGAACAAAGAAAAAATGAAAAGAAATTAAGTTTTAGGACATTATTTGAAGGGACTAAAGATCAAGATTGTTAAAAGTAAAAGGAAGGAATAAAAAGTTGTTTTATTTGATCAAGGATAAAATATATGTGTTGCTATCTCTTAATGGACTTTTGCTGCTGATCAGAGCTGAACAATGTTGTTTTATGGATTTGTTTTTAGATATCAGATGGGATATGAAAAAAAGAGATCATTTGTTGTATTTTATGAAGTGATAAATTACTAAAATTGTTTATACTAGTGACAAAGGGGGTCACTGCTTTTTATATTTCTTCCTTTTCTGTACTATATACTTTTTTCTTTCTATTCTTTCTGTTTTTCATTTCTGCATTTTTTATTCATTTTTAGTTTGTATTAATTTTTATCTTTTGAATTGTAATTTTTAATAAAATGACTATAAAAAAAAAAAGAAAACTGATATTGAAAATAACAAAGTAGACCATCCCTACCCAATTGTTTGTCTTCTGTGTGGCAGAACAGTCTTCTACCTCCATTCTTCCCAAATACTGAAATACATTTAAAAGAATTTTTTGTTTGCTCAGCGTAAACCCTTTGATTGCCTTTCCAACCTTCTGCACATTTTCCCTCCAATTTCAAAAGAAAAATTATGATGTGATGAAGATACTGAAGTAGTGACAAAGAAAGATTTAGTTACTCTGTTCTCGCATCCCCCAAATCAGGGGTGAAATACTCCCAGTTCGGACTGGATCACCCGATCCGGTAGCGATGCCGACGGGTGGTTCGGAGAACCGGTAGCAAAAATTCCTGCCCCCCCCCATACCCAGCTGAGCCGCCCATTCATCAGAGGCTTTTTTTTTTAAAAGCATTTTTTCTACAACCTCTTCGGCCGAAAAAATGCTTATAAAAGAAAAAAGAAAAGCCTCTAAAGATCGTGCAGCTCAGCTGGGATCGTCAAAGAGGTTGTAGAAAAAATGCTTTTAAAAGCCTCTGATGATCCCAGCTGAGTTGCCTAATCGCCAGAGGCTTTTAAAAGCATTTTTTTTTACAACCTCTTCGGCCAAAGAGGTTGTAGAAAAAATGGTTTTAAAAGAAAAAAAAAAAAGTTGGCCATGCCCACCCAGTCACATTACCCCCACCACCAAGCCACGCCCACAGAACTGGTAGTAACAAATTTTACATTTCACCACTGCCCCAAATACCTCTTTGCAACTCTGTATGGTTAATGTAAGTTTCTGAAGCTCAATGTAGTCAGAGAACAGCATTTGGCAGATGGTTGTATAATGACTGGCAGCTTCGGATGGTCTGTGAAAGTGATCCTCACAGGTCTAAAATGGAGAAACAGTTATTAGCTCTGGACACATATTCAATTAAATTCATTAAACTACTACTGAAAAAACTACTGAATTTATAGACCTGACATGCAAATCCTGCTCCATGTCCACTGAGTCTCTCTCTACTCAGGGAACAGCTTGTAATAATACCATGTCCCTATGAACTTCTATAGTAACTGTATTTAAAAGTTTCCTATTAATTAAAGTATTTAAACTAATTGTTAAAATTAAATGAACAATTAACTTAAAGTTGCACTTTAAACTAAATGCATTCAAAGGAGATTAGCATAAGGAAGAAAGAAAGGAAGAAGGAAGGGAAGGAAGAAATTTTTCCTATATAGATAGATTCATTCCACCTCTGTTCTTCCTTAAACATACTTTATACTGAATGTATAACATTATTTTTTCTACTCATCCAAAGGATATTTAGAACAAATGGCTAAAGATATAAATTATGGGAAACATACAAGACCTTGATTACATCCTGTAAAGCAACTGCGGTGTTTGAGGTCTCTGCGTTCAGTTTGAGCATAAATGTTATTAGCTTTGCCAGGGACTCACTCAACTCTCTCTCCATATGGCTCTCGATTCCCCAGTCTAGAGCTTTGTAGATCAATTTTCCTAATGATTCTGTCAACTAGAAAGGAAATACTGAGTGATCGGTCAATTCTGAAAATCTAGGAGAGTTTTGTCAAAATCAATACACAAATGGCTGCCTGGGTGACTGATATTAGAAGAAATTAGCTACTATTTTCATCTGTCTCTAGGCATTTTAAAAACAGTTTTAAAACAAAATTATAAATAAAAACAAATACAAAACTAAAAGTAATAAAACATTAACTAGTACAGTAACTTGAGGCAGCTGACAATATTAAAACTAGAAAACGGTTAGAGCGTGGGGATAATCCTGACATCAACTGGGGGAGAAAACTATTTCACTGAGATCCCCATCTACTCCACTGCCAAAGAGTATCATCAGCCACACATTAAGGTTAAACTCAGGAGTGAAATTCAGCAGGTTCTAACAGATTCTGGAGAACCGGTAGCAGAAATTTTGAGTAGTTTGGAGAACCGGCAAATATCACTTCTGGCTGGCCCCAGAGTGGGGTGGGAATGGAGATTTTGCAGTATCCTTCCCCCAGGAGTGGGGAGGGAATGGGGATTTTGTAGTATCCTTCCCCTGCCACGCCCACCAAGCCATGCCCACATAACTGGTAGTAAAAAAAATTGAATTTCACCACTGGTTAAACTAGAAGGAAGTTTTTTTTGTATCCCTACTTCCAAGCTATGAGACAGCAGTAATGTCTTGAAGATATTCAGAAAGGATTAAGAAACAGGTACAGTGCCACTAGCCCAAGTATTCAATATACAGCATAGAATCGCCTTGAGTAACCTGCCTCTTCTGAAATCATTTCAAGAGCAATCTCTCATACAGCTTGTTACAATAATTCAGTCTTGAGATAATCTATATACGAAATCATTGGCTGAACTCTTATGCACCTCTTCATGAGCACTTTATGACAATTCAGAATCAGTTCTATATTTGTGCTATTATACATTATTAGAAGAGTGGGAAAGACGCTAAACTGAATCCAGGAGCTGGGAAATGGCATCAATCAAGATTGCTATTTCTATTGCTATTGCTATTATCTTTTGTTGAAATGCAACAGAATAATGACATGATGGCTTGACAATTTTTCCTTTTACCAACTAATATGCTTATATGCTACATGAAATAGCAATAGCACTTAGACTTATATGCCACTTCATAGTGTTTTACCACACTGTGTAAGTGGTTTACAGAAACAGCATTTTGCCCCCCAAAATTTGGGTCCTCATTTTACCAACCTCAGAAGGATAGAAGGCTGAGTCAACCTTGAACTGATCAGGATCGACCTCCTGGCAGTGGGCAGAGTTAGCCTGCTGTATTGCATTCTAACCACTGTGCCACCATGGCTCCTGAAAAATGTTTTATGATCAAAATGATGGGAGAAAAAGATCAAAAGGATGCATAGGATGAAGTGGGGTGGTGGTGGTTTATTCACCAGTAGTAAGTATGGATAGGATGCTGATCAGATGATATTTCTTGGATTTGAGGATGATGAACATAACAATGATTGGCATCTACTTTATAAAAGTAGAGGAGTGGAAACATTATGGATGTGGAAATATTCTCAGCTTTAGCTATTCTATTAGGTTTTTTTGCCAAAAGGCTACATGGGCCATCACTAATGAAGACAAGTCTATGAAAATCCCACATGTTTATTCATGTTTACAAGAAGAACGAAATCCCATCCAAGTTAAATGAATTATCTAACAGCCAAACCTAAATATAGTCACTTCCAAATCACTACATTATTTTGCTAATGTCAAGACTATGCCATCAATTGTGTCAAGCACCATAATCTTACCTTATCTTCTAAAATCTCTCTTGGCTGTTGATTTATGTGACCATCTGAAACAAATGTTTTTGTCAATTTCAGTTTAAATTTAATTTGCATGTTCAGGGTGACCATGGAAGATATTGATAATAGATTGATTCCTGGTTATTTTTTAAAAAAAACTTGTCAAATAAGGACAGCTGAACAGCACTCTGTGGATCATAACCCTAGTTGTTAATGAAAATATTCCACTGTGGATAGATGGGAAAACCTTTCTTTTGTCAAATGGAATATGGGGGAGGGAGGAAACACTATAACATCAACATTCATCATTTCCTCTAGACTACAGATAGCATCCTTTCTTTACCTGCTGCTTTCTCCCTTCATGGCCATATTGCTAATGCATCTGGAAAACTTAGGTTGAAGTAGGCTGATAAATAGGATTATAATATTTTAAAAAGTAACTGGATGAAGGTAGTCATGTATTTTATAGAGGACTACCTTATGTTTACAGAGTCTGGTTTAAAGATAGATCTCAGAAGAGACATGTTGAATTTACTTGGCCATCAGATCGGATAGGCACATATTCCCCAGTTATTATGGGAAGGTGTACTATACTTCTATTTCTGTAATCATTATTTCTATAAATCAGCATAAATACATTATCAGAATATACACATTTTTCTAGCTTTTAAGTGTGATGATAGACTTCCAATGTTTCAATATATAGTGCATACTCCAGTGTTTTATTAAAGTTTTTATATAACATCACCGGTATAATTTGTTCCTTTGATTTAAGACAATATATAAAACTTCAAGCCTTCTAGAGGTATTTTTCAAAGGGAAAAAATTATCAGATACCTATCATTTTAAGAGAAGAAATGAAAATCAGGTTTTTAAAATACTTTAAACTCTCCTGCTGTTTACTCAGTGGTGTCCTTCAAACAACAGCTTGTCATTATCAACTTTACATTACATTATATTACATTAATTACATTAAAGTCAAATATTCAAATCTGAATTAACAGGAGTTGCTCATATCTAATAAGCATTTTTTCTCTACTATAAATACATTAATTTTTCTTTAGTTCTATTAACAATTCAACAGAATTAGATTTTAGAATTTTTATTTTAGAAAGGAAAGCACCATCAATTTAGATGATGTAAAGTAAATACTACTACATTAAATTTTCATAAACTGTAGTCACAGAGAAACATTTGCAATGATCTTAAATTCTATGACTTATTCTAGTTCCCATTATTTACTCACAAACCACAGATGGTGAGGTGATTGTTTCCAGGTAAGTACATTTAAAATTAACATCTTAATTAGGGTAACTCATAATACATTGAAATATTAAGGGAAATAAGAAATTGTAGAAACACATACTTGTAAATGGAAAGAAACCACCATTTTAGTAATTTTAATTTCAATTTCTTACCATAGTTATGTTTGATAGGGAAAGATATACTACCGTCAGAATGAATATAGAGTTCATCAATATCGGAAATCTGCATCTGTACTACAGAATCCAGTCCCTGAGCTAATATCTGATTCATTTTACAACAACAGTGAAAGCAAATAGCCCAGGCTTGTTCTTCACTTATGGGCTGTTTATAAAATCTTAGAAACTGAGCTAGAGAGACCTTAGTGATATCCTTTGTATTAACCATTGTAATTGCTGGTTTTGTCCTTTCTTCCCCTCTTCATAGTACTAAGTGAAATCTTTACAGCTCAGCAAGTACTTTCACTGTGTCTAATTTATATCCTTTGATAAGGTCTTTTCAGGTTTAGTTAGTTTAGAGAAAATGTGGATGTATGTCTTAAAGGGAAAGTAACTCCATACAGTGTTACTCTAGACAGTATTAATTTTGCCTGGATAAAAAAATCAAGCTAAATTTATTTATAATACTCTGCAACAGTTTCCTATAGAGGAATAGATAGCTAGCTGGACGTATCTTACAAAAATATTTATTTATTAAAATAATTTAGTGTTGATAAACTCTACATTCATCCAACACCTGAAATTTCTTACATTAATTTGCATACATACTTGTAATCTAATTTCAAACATCACATATTTCTTTGCAACTTAAAATGTTATGGGAATTCATAATATTAAATATATAAATAAATCATTTATATATTAGCCTCTTTGATTATGTTAATTGCAATTTGTTCAACAAATTATGGTTCAACATGCAGGATACTGATTTTATTATGCTCCATGAACTACAATAAGAAATTTATTCAGTGTTTAAGAAGTTATTGTTGAAGCAAAAATGTCATAGTATCAAAATCCCAGGTATAATTATAATAAAATGTTTACTTAATTTTTTTTTTAAATGAGAGAAAAGAACTTTAAAAGAAACTCAGCGAAGACCATGTAATACCACTTCAGGAGGCAGGTAGAAAACCAGGTGAAATTCATAGAATATCTCATCCTCAGCCCATTGTAAAGAGATCTTATATTTGGAGTAAGCTGTCTCAGTTTAAAGTAACATTTCCCTGTTATCTAAACACACTTTGCAATTTGCAACATTTCTGTGATGGTGCTGGGGAAGATGAAGTCAAGGGATTAGTTCTGCCCAGTTTTTATTGGCCTTATATGGGCAGATCTGTTTCCCTGTGAACTGGCTGGCAACAAATTTTTGGCTGCTAGGATTCAGTGAAGTGGCAAGAAAACTGGGGAGGAAGCATTGTGGAGGAAGTACAGTAATTGTCAAGCTCAGTTCTCCATTCCCATGGCAGTATGGGAACTTGGTTATTGCCTTGTTTCCTTGATTTTATTCATAGTCATCATCTCCACACTTTGAACCCTTAGCGGTAATGGACATGCTGCTACAGTGGTTTCTATAAAAATTTGGTACATAAAGCTCTTAAAGACTTAGCAGGATAGCCAAGGAAAGATGATCAGAGTTTATGATTGAAATAAATAACAGATGCTATGAAGTTGCGGGAAGGGGAAGGTTTGTAATTTCAAAAGGAATTTCAGATTGCAACCTCTGTAGAATAGATGCTTTCAGAGAGGAATTGTGCTGCTCTATAATAAATTTAAAAGAAACAAAGCAAAATGGAGCAGCATTTCTTTTTGTAGATTACATATTGAAATGTATGTTTTAGTCTCCAAAAATTGGTGCCAAATTTCAGTATTCTTGCTGTTTGCCCTTTGAGCCAGCTTCTATTTGGCACTTTGCAGAGATCTCATAATTTATGTCATATCATACAAAATCAGCCCTAGAATAATGGGAATTGCAGTCATTACACTTTGGAGAAATACTGTGGAAAGAGGATTCTCTTTCTCCAATCTGATTTGTACATAAATACATCTTCCTCAATTTCTCCCTGAACCTGTTAATGAAATTTTCCTAATTTTTTTCTTCTTTCATCTGTTTATGATGTGTAACTATTGCTCCTTTATCGCTGCACTGTTGAAGCTAAACCTTAAGTATGCAGGGAAGAGGAGTAAAATTAAACTCTATAGTAATTGCTATGCACCGATTAAGGTGCCCTTTTTAGAAAAATACATGTACAGCAATACTAATCTCGGGCTATTTGTGAGTTGCAAATATCTGGATGCAAAACATCTCAGCTGGCAGCAAAGCATTAGTTTACAATCAAACAATGAACAGAGCAGTATTTTCCACTCTTGATATTTTGGGGGAGTTGAAGTCCCCACGTCTTAAAGCAGAGGTCTTCAAACTTGGCAGCTTTAAGACTTGTGGACTTCAACTCCCAGAATTCTCCAGCCAGCATAGCTGGCATAGCTGGCTGGCTGGAGAATTCTGGGAGTTGAAGTCCACAAGTCTTAAAGCTGCCAAGTTTGAAGACCTCTGTCTTAAAGCTATTAAGAATAGAAATACTTAAGACAGGGGTGGGCAAATGTGGCCCTTTTACAACCTGTGGACTTCAACTCCCAGAATTCCTGAGACAGCCAAGATTCTCTCAGGAATTCTGGAAGTTGAAGGCCACAGGTTGTAAAAGGGCACATTTGCCCACCCCTGACTTAAGAGGAAAAAGGGCGAGCGTGAAACGAGGAGAAAATACGCAAGAGAAGCCTTCCCCGTGGATCAAACTAAAGCGCGCTTCCAGGTCCCGCCTCTCCGACGGAATAGTGAATCAGAAGGCGAGAAATAAAAGGATCCCCCACTTCTCCCTTGCCCGATAGGGGGGTGGGTCCGTCAGTCGTTCTCCTTCCGGTGACTTCTTTTAATTCGGGATTCCCCGCCAGGCAAGATGGCGGCGCCCGGAGGCGGCGAGATGGTGTGGAACCGGTGGGACGTGCCTTGGCCTGCTTGTAATTCGGCCGAAGTGGTCCCGGCTGAACATGCTTCAGGTTAACGGAGAGATTTCAATGCGGAACGAGGATCTCTGGATAAAGCGGAACATCTTTGCATTCCGCGTTCAATTTGAGTGATAGATAAAGCTGCGGACTTTCCTGCCTTGTCTTTTTTTTTTTTAGGAAATGTCGTTTAACTGACAGACTTTTGACTAAATTATTATCCAGCAGATTTGATCTTGATCCTATAAAATATACGCGTGCGATTGTAAAATAAAAAAAGAAGATCGCTCATTCCGTTAAATAACTTACATTTTTGCTTATATAGGATTGTAATTTGTTTCTGTTTGATTTTAGTGGAAACATCTTCCTTTCTTAATGTTAAACCAGTTGTGTCTTAGAAGTGTTTAACTTCGTTGATTTAATACTCTTAGGTTTTTCAAACGATGATTAATATGGGGATAATTGATTAAACTGGACTTAACTTGAGGGATAAACACTTGTGAATATGCACAACTGAGGAAAAAAAAACCCTAAGCACATTCTACTATCCTACTGCATGAAATCAGCTTTTGATTGTAGTTCACTGTAAAATTAAATAAACCATGGTTTAATTAAACATACATAAATGTGCCATGCAAAAAACAGCAGCTATATATGCAGCGAGTATCTGGAATTCCATGCCAAGAAGTAAGCAAAGTAGCTGAAGGATACAAGATCCTGGACATAATCCAAATGAATTGCCAAAAGGAAAATTTTCCTTATAATTCATAATTACTACAGCTGCTTTGCTAATCTGCTGCAGATAACTAACTCTGGGTTTCCCAAATTATCAAGTGTACCTCTCTTGAAGAGATAGAATATGTGAGGAAGATGGAAATAACTTTTTAATTGTACAATGTTACAATAAATCTACCTTTCCCAAAGTTTTATTTTATTGTCATTCTTTATTTGTGCTCAGATGATTTATTAAGGGGATGTACATTAAATTTATACTAAAGAGAGGTGTGATGGCAACTCAACTAACTGACACTGGAATTTGAGAGCCACTTCCTTTGTTACTGGTTTATTGAGTGAATTTTTGCATCTTCCTATCACATGTGTTTATATTTTCTAGTGAGATGCCTTTCAGCTGTTTTGAAGAGGTGTTGGACTGTTGACAGCATGTTAAACAGCAAAATGCTGGTTGCAGAACAGAGCCTTTTGCATTCAATCATTTATAATTACCATTATCAGATGATTCATCAAAAGGCATATGGGAGTCTTAAAAAGGTTGGTAGAATGTTGTGATCTTTTTGGAAATCTTGATTAAATCATTTTAATCTGTAGGAATCATGCATATGTGGCATCCAGCAATTCTGCTTTATGGAATAAGGCCTTCCATAATCAAAAATGATGAATTTGCCCATTGTGTCATCTTTAGTAGAGGAATTCTTCAAGGAGGAATGAAAAAAATTCCAAAAATAAGATTTAAAAAGACTTAGCTAGCTATAGCCCAACACTTAGACGCTTATATTTTTGCCATGGGTTATGTAATACTGACTGTAAGGATTTTGCATTTACTATATATAATATAGAATGCATTTGGTTCTGCAGAAAGTATGTTTGCTTAATTTTTGGGACATGTAGATTGTTTTCTGTTCACTTATTGAAACATACACTACATTGAAACTTAATTTTGAACGAATTAGGAGTGCCCACAAGTATATATGCTAGAGATATGGTGCATATGAAGAATCTGGTTATAATTAATATGAGTTATGAAAAAAATGATTCATTTACATCTAGAACTAAGCATATTTATTGGAAATAATGCTATCAATTTGCTTGCTTTTTAATATAGACCAATAAGCAACATTTTTTATCTTCATAATTTCAGGTAGAACAGTGCTTGAAACGTTTAAATTTAATGAATCTTGAAAAGTCGATTCAAAAAATTGTTCAGATGGATCCCATGTAAGTAACTTGCTAGCATTTCCATGTTTCTATAGTTTTATTAATAGAGGTTGTCCTTGAAATATGACTGTAATGGGCACATGTCACAATGGTCACACAGCATCACTTAACCCCACTCACTACCAGGATGGATAAAAATCGATTATTTCAATTGGATTTTTTAAATTTTTATCATATTTATTTTAATAAAATGCTTTTGGAGTAGAAATCTATCTAAAGATAGTTTTCTATTTAAGATACATTAATAATTTAGTTTATTCAGCATGAAATGGAGCTTAGTTATGTAGCATGAGGCTGTATATTCTACAATATTTACATTATTGTTAAACTTATTCAATGAACCCAAGCTCTGCAAGCTAACATGCACTTTAAATAGGAAACCTTCATTTTGTTTGCAAATAATAATATTAAAGATTCTAACTACCAGCAAGAATGAGTCCTTACATTTAAAGAGCACCTGTCATTTCAGATCCATCATGGCAGTGCCTGTTAGCGGGTATCCATTCACCTGCAGCCCGCCATGTCCCTCACCTTGTTGCGTCACTGCTGCATCACCAGCCGTCCCAATAAAGTGAATGGGACTGTTGGTGAGTCGTCAGCGGATCAGGAGCCCCTGTGGGACAGAGATGACAATTGCTCTTTAAAAATTATGATTTAAATCGAGTTGATTTAAATCAAATCAACCCTGCTCACTACTCTTCCTGATGTAACCATTAAATGAAAATGAGAATTATTAAATAGAGCACAGAATGCCTTGGGTGGGGGAGGCCCTGGTGGCCTATATAGGTTGCTTGCCCTGAGCCTCTGAAGGCTACTTCCACTCCCCGAGGCACCCCATGCTCCACATCTCTCTTGGGTCCCTATAGTCCTTCAGCTTCCTTTCCACCCAGCAAGCAAGCAGTCCATCCAGAGTTTGCAAACTTCTTCACAGAGTCCAAACACCACACTCATCTGGAATTCCTTACAGCAGATTTCCCCAATATAGATAGTTCTCAATTTACAACCTTTTGTTTAATGACCAAAGTTACAACGGCACTGGAAAAAAGTGACTAATGACAATTTTTCACATTTAACGACTATTGCAGCATTCCCAGGGCCATGTGATCAAAATTCAGGTGCTTGACAAATGGTTCATATTTATGACAGTTGCGGTGTCGCGGGATCATGTGATCACCTTTTGCAGTCTCCTGACAAGCAAAGTCAACAGGGAAGTCAGATTCATTTTACAACCATGTTATAAACTTAACAACTGCAGTGATTTACTTAACAGCTGTGGCAAGAAAGGTTGTAAAATGGAGCAAAACTCATTTAACTGTCTCACTTAGCAACAGAAATTTGGGGCTCAATTGTGGTCATAAGTTGAAGACTTATGTACAGTGTGACTACTGTCTGCAGCTACCATGTGATCGAGAAACAACTCATTTGATTTAAAGAGTTGCAGACAGGTTGTATTGCATAGTCTGTGTCATTAACACTATTACCATATCAGCTTGTAACAAAGCAGGAGAGAGTAGCATTCAAGCATTTTCTTCTTTATTTATTTTAAACAGAAAACAGAAATCTGAAAATTCTGAGGAGTCTTTGGTGCCTAGCCAGCCTGTAATAGAAGTTGTTCTGGTGAAGATACTGGGTAGTTGCAAGCTTATACTACGTTTACTTGAATGTTGTTGTACAGCATTTAGGTATCCTTCCCAAAAGATAATTCTGTAGTTGTTATTATCCTATTTACAACCAGTAATGTTATCATTATTGGTTGTGGTGCATAATTTTTCTGGTCTTAAGTTTTTGCAGTTCTCTAGCATCATAAATATAGTATAAATGACTTTGATTTTTATTGAATTAAAAATGCAAATAACAAAAAAGTAAATGTGTTTTACTCTTCACTGTCTTAGGACTGAGCATACTGAGCTGAGTAACTGTAAAATAGACATTTAACTTGGATCTCTAGCTTTTTGGGAAATATTATTCAGCCTTAACCTACTTGTTTCTCAGTTTAATTGTTAAACATCTGTGTTTGGAAGAGTATGTATTGTTCAATACTTTGATTCTGGGGTTGCTGAGTCGGTTATGGTATGTACACCTCTTAAATATTTTTATTGTTGCATTTCTAGTTATTCATTTACATGTTTATAATAAAGATTTTGCTTAGCCAGTTTCTTGCCAATTAGTTGGGGGGGGGGCATACCAATGGGTATTGTACCACAGCACAATTTATAGAGTTCCAACTGCATTTATTGCTAAGGTGGATCCAGGAAAAGGGGTGGATAAAGGAGATTAAATGGCATCTTCAGAAACTCAAGCTTTGTTTCAGTTGGGATGGGAAAAAGGAATGTACTTTCTTATAAACTTTTATTTATTTTTCCCTAATTGGTTTTGAGTGGAAGAAATTTAAATATGGCAGATGCCATTAGTGTAGACCTGGTTGTGGGCACTGTATGTGTAATGGGTTTTATATGCAGATCCCTTTTTCCAAATGCTCAATTTGGGATCTTCCTTCTATGCAAAATAATGTCAGGTTGTATATCTTAATTCCAATAAAATTTTAGCGGTATACAAATGGGTTTGGGCCATATGTACTGCCCAACCATTGGAATTCATTTTTTCCAAAGATGAAACTGTAGTCTTTCTCACTGTGTCAGAATTGCTCCATTATCTGGCAACTGGATCTCCTTTGTTTCAGTTAAATAAAATGTACCAGACATTCTGAGCAAAGTAGATAACTCATTCTTCTATCCATCTATCCTTCTTTGCTTTTGATTAATGAATATAAATTCTGCTTTGTGTGTGCATGTGTTTTGTCTATTTAAGTAAGGCTCATAACATTTCACATCCTTATACTAGTAACTAGCATTTTCAAAAATCCTGGGATGCTGTCCTAACATTTAGAAGCTAGTCACTCAAGTGACAAACCTCTTTGACTTTTTCTTCAGGATTACTGTTAATTTTATTGCCAAAGTTTATTGTGAGTCAGTACTGGTTAATTCATACTGAATTGGAGATCTTAGTAAAAATCAGAAGCAAACACAGAATTATGTTAGCCAATATCAAGTGTTACATCTCTCTTTGTGTTTTTCCTTTATTATTCTAGGATTCTTTATGAAGCAGTATTAAAAAAGCTTAGTACGTTATATAAGGATCTGTTTGAATTGCTTCAAGAGGTAGCAAAAATTCACCAAAGGCCATATATTAAAGGATTTGTCTTTCCTTCTGAAATAAATTATTTTCTGGAAACCAGTTATTTAGAGATTAAGAAGAAAATGCCTAAAGCATTTATAGAAAGGAAAACTGGCACTGGATGGATAAATACATTGTTTTCGGTTCAAAAGACCATATCCCACCCTCAGAATCTGAGTGTAGCAGTTCCTCCAGCAGTCAGGAAAAAAAAGAAGAAAAAGAGGAAAAGTACCCAAAATACTTCTGATATTGGAAAACCAGTTTTGATCAACAGAACTAATCAAGGTAAATAGTAATGGCTGCTTAATTTACTTCAATATTAGTAACAGTCACACTCATGCTTATATTACAGCATTGTATACATTTTTTATGCTTTTATAACTTGTATTAAGTTGGAAGATCTGTATTGATTACCTTTTCTCTTAATAGTGTGGAGAATGCCTGAAAAAAAAGATGGGCAAAAAGTAGGGAGGGATGAAAATTGCAAATGCTTAGATGTTTCTTTGGGACGAGACTATTAATTATCTACTGGTGAGAAATCAGGATATCTATTTAGAAATTCAGTGTAAATTACACTATTTAATGTACAAAGTAATAATTTATTAAACTTGCATGTTCAATTCCTAACAACTGTGCCCTAGCCTACAACTAAAAAATTACAATAGAACTATTAAAATATGGCAAGCATTATAGATAAGATAAAATGAAGCGAGGGGTCTCACTGTCCCTCTTCAAAGACCTGGGTGAAAAGCCAATTTTGCTTTTGTGAAAAATAGCAGATATCGTGAGGGGAAGCTCATTCTAGAGGGCAGGTGCTGGTACAGAAAAAGCATGTTTTGGATATCTCAATAGATGATATTTGTTGATGAAAGGAGAATGCTGATCCTGAAAGATTGAAGTGGCCAGCCTGACATAGCAGATTTACTGATTTAAACCTATTGTTATTCAAGATTATTTACCTGTTTTTAGTTTTATCTCTGTGCCTTTTCTCTTAGGTCTTGCAGAGAAGTTGGAGTTTGATCTGAAGACATTATGCAAATATCCTAATCCTGTATCACAGGAGGTTTGTCCATTCTATTCTTGTAGGCTTGTATTTATTTATATTTGATAGCCAGTTTGATGAAAGTTAAGACATTAGATTAGATTTGGAAGACCATAAATTTTAGTCTTGCCTTAGACACAAAGCCGGCTGGGTGACCTTGGGCCAATTACTTTCTCTCAGCCCTGGGAAGAAGGCAATGGCAAACGACTTCTGAAAACCTTGCCAAGAAAACTGTGGGGACTTCTTCAGGCTGTCTCCAAGAATCAGACATGACTGAGCAGAAGGAAAAACAATTTTATCGCACATTTATTTTGGATCAGCTGAAAGCAATTATATAACTAATGCTCCTGTCTCCTGTATTATCCATAACAACCCTATAGAAGGAATATCTGGCCCATAATCATCCAGCTGGCATAGTCTGTATTGATTTTCTTTAAATGTCATAAGCACTAACTCTGCTTTGTAATTTCTTATGTATATGAATAAACATTAATCTATCACTCTCCTTTGTAAATAAGGTTAGTGATTTAATTGTTAAATTTGTGTAATGAAAGTTTATTCCGTTGAATATGGATTTATAGGATCTCAAGAATATTTGGGAATAGATAATTTGATGGTCAGAAACACACTTTCATGTGGAAAGCTTAATTTTAATTCCTGTCTCATTCTTGTTCAGTATCTTTAGAACATGTGACTTTGAGGGAATCTACTCATTAAATTAAGCAGCACTAATCAATTGTGTAATTTGGTCCTAGACAATTTCATAACTTAATCAGGTCTTCTGTGGAATTTTCTTGGTCATGAGAAATAGTGCTGTTTTTTTTTAATATGAAGAAGAGATAACATTTCACAGTTGTTTTGGAAACTACTTTGATATGCATTTTAGGAGGCCATTCAAAAAGCAAATTTTGAAGACTCCAAAGAGATTTTTGTTCATGGTTAAAATTTGCCTTGTATTAACTCTAAATCTTTTAAAGTGGTTAAAACTTTAATTTTTCAACTTCTATGAACTTTTTAGCCAAGGATGCTGGGTGTTAAAGTTTATTCTGAGTCTTTAGCTTTTTAATTGTTTTCCAGTGTTAATTTTTTACTATTTTATTTCAGAATTCTAAATTTAGTAATATACTTCCTGAGTCAAAGAAAATCACATCTATTTCTTCTAAAGCCCTGAGATCTCGGCATCTTCACTTTTTTGTGTCCAAGTTTAAAGAAGTGCAGTCCTTTGAAGAACTGTCTCAAACATTGAAAACAACAGTCATCTGGTGTAAAAACAATAAATTTAGATCAGGGGCTTTCTTCTTAGGAATGAAGCTTTTAAAAAGCAAGAGGCTGCAGCATGTGGAAGCCCAAGGTTGCAGGTGTGTAGATTGTTAGTCCTTGTCTTTCCATATCTTCTAAACAGGCTCTGTGTAATCCTGAAATATAGGTGGTCCTTCCTTAGCGACCACTTGTACAGCAACTGTTCAGAGTTACAGTGGTACTCAATAAAAGGGACTTAGGACCAGTCCTCAAAGTTGTGGCTATTGCAGCATCCCCAGGGTCACATGTTTGGGATTCAGGCGGATGGCAGCTAGCTCTCAATTACAAGTACTGCAGTGTCCTGTGGTCACGTATTGACATTTGCAATCTCCCCTGCCATCTTCCTACAAGCAAAGTTAGTGGGAAAGCTGGCAGAGGTTGCAAGTTGCTTCTGCATTTTATTTTCCTACAACCTTTTTGGCTGAAGAGGTTGTAGAAAAAATGCTTTTAAAAGCCTCTGATGATCCCAGCTGAGCTGCGCGATCATCAGAGGCTTTTTTTTTTAACTTTTAAAAGCATTTTTTCAGCCGAAAAGGTTGTAGAAAAAATGCTTTTAAAAGTTTTTTTCAAAAAAGCCTCTGATGAGGTGGGCGGGGTAAGCGAGTGGCGACTGGGCGGGGGATCGGTTCGGGGGCGTGGCCAGCCAATGTTATTACCGGTTCTCCGAATTACTACAAATTTTTACTACTGATTCTTGTGAACCGGTGCAAACCGGGAGCAACCCACCACTGATCTGCATCCATGCTGTTAAGCTTTCTTCTGTAACCTGTTTCAGATTTTGATGAGTCGATTAAGCTCTTCCAAGCTCACTAGAACTTTGATATGTGAAAAAACTGGATTATGCAAAATAAATGACACTTGGTCTTACAGACTGTTACATCAAACAATTGCTCTTTGCTGCTTTAATTGCTAATCTTTTTTCTCTTACAGATTGCAGCGGAAACTTAGATGTGTTAAAGCCACTATCTGTAAATTCCTTACACTCCAAAGTTGCAGAGAGAGACCCATGCAACTTCTTAGAGGAAATCCCCAGCGAAGTAGTAGACTGTCACGGAAGCAGAGCTGTCTTTCACAGGCTACTTCTGTACATAGAGGGAGTCCTCTCTTCAAAGGAACTCAATCTCCTTTCCTCAATCAGTGCTTTCTATTTCAGACTTTGGGCTCCAGTGGTACAAAGATTTTTGAGGAAAGTATTCATATTTCTGCCCCTGCAGTGTTGGAGAGTCATCCTACCCATATACAGAAAGAAGCCACTGAACAGAAAGATGACATTGATGATATTTTTAAAATTATAGGTCTCTAAGGCTACTTTCTGTTAAATAATCAAAAAATATGTTTGGTTCAAATGTTATTTCTATTTCATTATAGCAAATGCAGGCAACTGCCTTTAGGTTTTGAAGTTTCCTTTTTTTTTTTTTATTGAAAAAGTTTTAAAAACAAACATATTTTCCCCACAACCCCCCCCCCCCAGCCCCCCTCCCCCTCCCCGACTTCCCAGAGCAGAACACAAGGTATTTCTATGGTTTTGAAGTTTCCTTGAGGTTGTTGAAAAGCAAGTTGTAATTGTTGGTGGACTAATTTGAATCATCCCTCAATTACTTATTTTTATAGCAATGTTTTACTCTTATATATCTGTAGGAGTGTTGCTACAGATCATATGAAACTTAAATTGGAACAGTGCCAAACAAATGCTGCTAAGAATAGTTGAATAACAATTTCCTCAAATAATTCTTTGAGGTGAATGGACAGTGGAGGGGAAAAGCACCAAAGAGCTAAAATGGAGTGCCTTCAGACCTTATAGCAAATACCTGGAACCAAAAGGTCACTTTGCAATATTGGATGGTTGCAGGAACTATCCATTTTTAAATAATAAGAATATGGCTGTGAATTATACTTAGTATTCTTTAAAGTGATATGCTTTGATGGCCAGTCCTAAGACGGGACAACTTAGAGGTGTCCCAGGTTAATGTTTTATCTCAGAAAGAAAAAAACCGTTACTTTTTGAAGAAGGGGGAAAACTTGCATTTTTTAAAAAGTTATGTATGGCATGGTTATCCTTTCTATGACAGCACATAGAATACAGTGAAAGAGTTTGTTTATGACTGTCTTCTTTTTGTTTTATTATGCTTGTTTGCCAGAGTTACTTGGACTATTGAAGTGCCTGATGAATTGAATACTGTATTTTTCGGAATATAAGACGCATCTTTCCCCCAAAAAAGAGGGTAAAAATTTGGCGGTGTCTTATACACTGAATGTAGCCCCACCGGCCCCAATCCTTTGGCCTCTGCCTCCCAGCAATTTACCTCCCTGCAGCGAACAGCCCGTTTCAGCTTCAGCACAGCCTGATTAGCACAAGCAGTTGATTGTTGATTGGATCGGCCTCCCGACCCTCAGCTGTTTCAGGCTGCAGGGATTGCCGTTGCCTATTGCCGCATGGGTCTCCGCCGCTTGCTGCAACAAGGCAAATTGCTGGGAGGCAGAGGCAGTTATTGTGAGTGTTTTATGATTCTTATTTTCTTTTTGTTGTAAAATTTGTCTAGAATCAACAATTAGCTGGAATTTAAAAAACATTTCACTAACTTAATTAAAATGTTATCTGAAGGAAAAGAGAGGGGAAAAAAGCTTTACATCTAACATTGCGTGCTGAATAACTTACTGATTCTGATTACAATACCAATCTATGCAAAGAAAAAAACAGTTCCAAACTGGTAAAATTTCATATTATTTCCCATATCCATGCATCCATGTGTATCTTGTTTTTCTCCCCAAAAAAGGTAGGTGCGTCTTATAGTCCAGAGCGTTTTATACTCTGAAAAATACAGTAAATACCTGTAATTTGTTAATAACAATTTTTTTCATATCTATCTTGTTCTTCTCTTACATACATCCAGAATGTAACCTCAATTGGTAACAAAGAGCACAAATACATTTTTATCAATTTAGGATCAAGTGATTCATCTAATTTACTGTTTAATTCCTCAAAACATTTTCTGATAAATTTGATGTAATTCCTCTCTATAAGTTGCTCTAGTCTAACGAGTCTCTACTCCCCTCTGCTACTTTTGCTGATTTTCTAGCGGTTGCCATTGTGATATTGTAATCCAAAGTAAAAGTTTCAATTGCAAGAGAAAGACTAAAAAGCAAGTCCGCCCCCTCTCCATTGTTTTGTCTTCCCAGACCCTTAATTCTTTAATCTTAGATGGCACGCCATAGTTAAAGTCAGCATCATAGTCTGGCTCATTTTTTTATATTTTATAAAATTCCCCAATTATCCGCACTTAAATTCCCACAAATGTCTGGTTCATTTGTCCATTTTAATTCCATTTCTCCCCCTCCCCAGCGCTTTCATTGAAAAATCTTTTAAAGATTTAAAAACTTTAATCTGTTTTAAACTTTCTTATAACCACTCTGTTAAGCTTTTTGCCAAGTTTAAAATCTTTTATTCATTTTAATCCAGAAAAATTGTTGACGCAACAAGTGGAATTTTCTTCCTATCACTCACAAAATCGCTCTAGCTGTAAATTATATTCAAAAGCATTTAAAAATTAAGCTTGTGCAAACCTTTTGTCCATATGAACTGCATTACAGCTGTGGACGTAGCTAACAGCTGTTCAACTCCCAAGCTTATCACAAAAATCTCAGTTCCTGAAATTTATTCACAAGGAGCAGCTGTCCAGAATGCAACTGGGTGCACACAAACAACTTTTTCTGGAAAGACTGCTTGAATTTACTGTCCGGCCACCATTGTTGCTGCACTCTCCACTCTTTCAGAGGTGTTTAATCTGCCATACGTGTTCACCAGAAGTCCAATTTCTTGCATTTTCTTATGTTAAGTTGCTATGCATATAGACGACTCGGCCTTGATGGTCCAGCAACTATCACTGACATAATGCATAAATATATATAGTTTAATTTTAATGCAAAGTGATAAACACACAGCACCCAAAGTATTTCTGCAGATTACTATTGTAGAAGAGACCTCATTATTTCGAAATTATGGTTTAATGCTTTTGGTGGAGTAAATAATTATTTCTGAGCTAGTGAGTTAGTTCCATTTGTTCCATTTTTTCCTGATAGATTAGCTCAATCAAATTAAACTGTTCCTGCTTGCTAACGTTTGTACTCTTCTGTGAATGAAGCATGGAGAAAAGAAAGATCAATTTAAAGCACAGGTGTCAAACTCGATGGCATCACGTGGTGTATTGCAATATTTTTTGCCTTTGCGGAGCCGGGGTGGACGTGGCCTGCATGTGATGGATCTGGCCCATGGGCCACCAGTTTGACACCCCTGATTTAAAAGTATTGAGATTTATGAGCATGTTTTGAGAGTTTGATGGGACAGAGTTAAAAGATAATAGATATATGGCCCTTAGAAATTTTTAGTTAAAATTGTGAACTAAATAAGAATGTAAAGAATGTAAGAATAAGAATGTAAATAAGAAGTAAGAATTATGATCCTCAAATGGTTGCAGTCTAAAAAATACAAGATATAATAGGGAATAATATCCAAGAATGAATACTTTAGCATTTTGTTTTAAAGAGAAGCAGCACAATACAAGGAATCTCTTAAAACAGTCCACAATTATTTCCATGCGCAGCAGTGTTCTGAATTATTTTTCACAGAGCTTCCTTTTATAGAAAGGAAGACTCAACAAATGAGATGAATCAAAGGGTGAATCAAAAAATGAGATGAGCTCAAAAAAAGGCCTCAAGAGCCATAGTTTGCTTCATCAAATGCTTTTCGAGCCCGTTTTAGTTCTTCATTCATTGTTAATAAGTCCTTCACACGAGCAAATTTTCGCGGGTCTTTACGAATCAAGAAGACTATATCTTCAACCTGTACTCGACCTTGTCGGCCAATCGACATTGCTTTGTGGGTCTATTGGACAAAAAGAAAATTCATTTCAATTAAATCCAATTAAAGACATTTTCTGTGATGCTACTGAGTTGCTCAGTATTTAGACAATATATTTGCTTATGAAAAAGAAACTAAAAGCTGATTATCCACTGACTTTGTGGCTGAGGGGAGACTAAAACCTGGATATTTCTGCTTCTAGTCCAACACTAATCACTATGCTATTTGGTTCATTAATCGTCTGAGAACCAGATTGGTGCACTGATTAAGGCATTAGCCCAGAAAACAGGATACTGAGTTCTAGTTCTGCCTTAGGCATTAAATCCGGCTGGGGTACTTTGGGCCAGTTAGTCTCAACCCAACCCATCTCACAGGATTGTTATGACAAAAATGGGAGGTGGAAGTAGTATTAGATATGTTTGCTGCTTTGAGTTACTTATAAAGAAATAAAGAGCGTGTATGAAAAATTGTAAAACAAATTGTTATTGGAAGTTTAGATGGTTGTGTCATAATAGCTTTTATACACGTCTCTGAACTCTTCTTGGTTTTACATAAAACATAGAACTGCAAGGAAACAAAAGCCCAAATATACCATCTGTTGTATCAAATGTCTAATAAGTAGTAACGTATTATAAGAGCCTACCATTTCTGTGATGAATTCTATGACTAGATCTTCAAGAATATCCACAGATTCTGTGTAAGGATTCTGATCATCTCCAAATCCATACATCATACATCTCACTGGAATTAAGAAAGCAAAAATCATCTGCAGGAGGGCACTGAATGCAGCAGCCTGGAAGACTTATGATCTACATAATTATTCACAGTCTTCTAAATTCTCCATTCAAGCAAATGTTTAGTATTTTTAAAATAAATCTACTGGGGAAAGTGTAGTTCAAACTTGTAAGGGAAAACAATGACAAATACTATAAGTATAAAAATACTTACTGTAACTTTAATATCAGTGGTTAAAAGATCATTTTAATAGAACATGTTGAAAGAGGAATATTCTTAGAAAAACTGCCACTTTTATAAACCAAATGAACAAAGTAGCCAACAAATTCAGTTGTTTATAGTTTATAGTTTATAGTTTATAATTTATAGTTTAGGAAACTTGCACCACTTACATTATATAAGCTTTAGTACAACAGTTTTCATAGAAATGATATTTTACAATGAAACTACTTAAGAGAGGCGTTTGCCTTACTGTTAAAACAGTGGGCTGAAAAGCAAACTCTGCCCTTAGAACTGCCATGGAAGTATTAGCAAATGCAAAAGCCCAGAATACAAATATACTGCACTGTAGTAAAAAATAAGTATTTTATTAGTAATACAATAAATTGATGCACAATTGTTCATCATTAACTCACTGCAAGACCAACTGGCAATGAAAGACATATGACTCATAAAATGTGAAATATTATTCAATGGATATTTCATTTTCTGTGCTACAAATTGTATCAAATGACACATGAGCAAATGTAAATAACATTTAGACTTATATACCGCTTCACAGTGCTTTACAGCCCTCTATAAGCAGTTTATAGAGTCAGCATATTGCCCCCAAGAATCTGGGTCCTCATTCTACTGACCTCAGAAGGAAATGATGTTAAGTATAACTTAACCATCTCAATTTCTTTTTACTTAGTAATGCAGATTGATAGGATACAGATGCTAGACAAAAATCATTCAATAATTCACAGTAATACTGGCATTCAAAAAGTGTACCGCATAAACAGAGTTTCTTCAAAAGTGGAGACTATAAAAGGGTTAAGTTTCCTCATTACCTATGAAAACAGAGAAAGCTGCCTTATAAAAAATTAGGTCATTAAAACTAATATATCTCTATTTCTTATACTAATAGATGGTACTTCTTTGGTATTTTAATATGCAAATAATCTACTTTACTCTTACTTGTAAGGCTGACATCAACTTACATTCTTTGGAGAACAACCGTTTCCTTTTTCCCTGTCCACCATCCGGCCCTCCTCCAGCGTCTTCAGTATCTTCTTCAAACTATAGATAATAAATCCAACATTTGGGTGAAAAAAGAGGCATACCTCAAGATTAAGCTAAGAAACAAGGAGTCTTAAAATTACTAATAATAAAATTATTAAGATGATTAAAAGCAAAGAGACAGCAAAGAGTTCTAAAAAGATCTCTTGAAGTTGGAGAAATAAACAGTACAATATGAAAATAAGTTCACTGTAAACAAAGATGAAATTATGCTTACATAAAAAACCAAATTGATAAGATCTCAGCTAGAACCTTGGGATGCTACAAGCAAAGTTCACAAAAACATCAAGTACGGCAACTGCAAAAGGCATATTCCATGCAACATATCATTTGAAGAATTTAACAAACTTTATCAACAGTACAATAATGCCTTTATAAAAAATATATGAATACTATACAGTTCTGTCCACAGTACATTAAAAATGATATTAAAAACCTAGAAGGGAAATCTAAATGACAACCAAACTGGAATAACTCATTTCAGAGAAAACTTTGATAAGTAAGAAAAAGAACTGAGCAAAAATAGAATACTATGAGAAAATGGATAGTATCCATTTATACTCATAATTCATAGTAGAGATACTCATAATTATATACTCATAATTCTTAGCAGAAGATTGTGCAGCAATTTGGAATGAAAGGAGAAAAAGTGATTCTTAGCACATGTTGGTACTTGTGTTGCGCATATTGACAACTCCTTAAGCTGCATCTTGCTGTGCAACTCCCAAAAAGATGCATATGAATTAACAAAATGCCAGTAATAAAAGATGCAACATAACTGTCGATACAATCAATTGTTCCCAATCAATTGTTCCACTCTGAATACAGATGTTTTACTCTAATATATTTCAGCATGTAAAGGTACTGATCTGTTTGAGCTGCTCTAAAACTAATTAGAAAAATTAGTAGTTTCTAACAGCTATTAAATATGCTAACTATGGGGGGATTGCATTCCATTCTGTTTCCTTAAATTGAGTTTCTCACAGACACCCAAAATTAACACTTTGAGCAATGGGGAAAGAGAAAAGATAATTTTTGAAAAAATATTTTCTACAAACTTTTTTTTGCAAATTCTATAAGCAAACAAGCTTTATAGTGTTTTTGCCTTTCAACTAATTTGAATCAAGGTTTAACTCTACAACCTCATTTATATGCCATGAATCCACGGAAAAAAAAAAGTCCATCATCAAACACATATAGCTGTATTAAACCAAGGGGCAGTCCTACGGAGCAAATCTTATTGTGTATGCATCTTGAATGAGGGAGACTGTACATTTGAAATTAGTTTGTAAAGCACCATACCACTATGAAATGTGATTCTTCTCAGATGTACCAGCATAGTCCATAGTCAGTAATGAAGGAAATACTAAGAAGATGTTAATGCAAAGTAGAAAAAGAATAATAGAAAGCAGAATTTTAGAATCTATAGGGAGTACATTACTGGCCCACATCTAGTACACATTAATTCCACAATAAACTTGCTTAACAACAATTTAACTGGAATGCTATGGGGCTCCTGCCTTGAGTAGAGGGTTTGGATTAGAAGACCTCAGAGTTCCCTTCCAGACCTATGATTCTATGAGATTACTGGGAATTACCTTGTATTTACAGGATTACATCAGAAAATGTTAAAACCAAATTCAAATTTATCTACCTGTAAATCTCCTAATGCCCAGGGAATCTTATTACCAGTTTTGTTTGCATAAAATGAATCTAGATTGGAATCCTACACTCCGAAATCCAGAGCGAATAAAACAATTCATTTGGACTTATTTTATAGCCTTTATAGTCTTATTAAAGGTTTTCCCTGGTCATTATTCAAAATGATGCGCTGCTATCAACCAACAGGATGTAACTTTTAATGCGAATAATACCCAATAAACCCTGGGTTAAAATTTCAATTTTCTCGAATCGATGGGTGCGATTGTCTCTAGCACCCCCGGGAAATTTTGAGAAGGCGGGAGTTGGTTTTTTAATCACGGTTCACATCTTTTGTGCTACGCAACACCTTATGTTTCGGCTTCACTTACAGGTGGATCTTCTTCCTCGTCGGCCATCAGGAATCACCTCCTTCCAGGTATAAAAATCTAAGACCGCTTCTGACTAGCAACTCTCCCTCTCCGCTTCAATACGGAAGGCAAGCGTTCAACTGCGCATGCTCCTTTGAGCAAATGACTCTAAACAGGGCTTCGGTTACTTTTCCACCGGCTTCATTGGACAAGAGTTACGCATGCGCAACCTTGAGAATGGCCGGCGCCGGAAGGTATTCTCCAGGGGTTTTCCACATCTGTTGGGAAGCATCTGCACGGACGCTTTAGAGCGGCGAAGAGATACAGAAAACACACACTCGGGGTTGCTTTCTTGTGATCACCTGGATCTTTCCAGCCCTGATTTATAGCCCTAGTGTTTAGGTAGAAAGAGAAAAGTAGCTTTGAAATGTTAACAACGATCGATAAATTAAGTCAGGTTTGCTATTTCTCTACCTAAGATACCGCCGTCCAGGGTGGTTTCATAAATACAAAGCTATGTTTGGCTTAATGGAATACTGTACACATCAAAACTGAGCTCATCTAATAATCCTACATAAATCAGAAGAAATTCAGCTTAATGTGTTATGTAAATACAACCACACTACTTTATTTGCCATTTTCAGTCTTTTGCCAAAGTAGCAGAAGTTTAAAAAAATAAAAACTATAGACTCGCATCAAGCTTGTTATTTACCCTTTATCAGAATAAACATCCTTTATGATTTTATCTTCAAATACTGACATATATGGGGAATACTTATGTCCTCGCTGATATTCCAAGTATTTTGAGTTCATGAAATTAACATATCCGAGCATGCATTAAGATGCTGTATACCCTGGAAAATTAGTATTGTGATGAGTACATGTATGAATGTATGCAGGGTAATGCATATTACCTCTGTATCGGGTGAAATCCAGCAGGTTCTGACAGGTTCAGGAGAACCGGTAGCGGAAATTTTGAGTTCGGAGAACCGGTAGCAGAAATTTTGAGTAGTTCAGAGAACCGGCAAATACCACCTCTGGTTGGCCCCCGAGTGGGGTAGGAATGCAGATTTTGCAATATCCTTCTCCCAGGAGTGGGGAGGGAATGGAGATTTTGCAGTATCCTTCCCCTGCCACGCCCACCAAGCCACACCACGCCCAAAGAACCGGTAGTAAAAATATTGGATTTCACCACTGCTCTGTATGAATGTAAATATGAATTGCTTCTGCATTGCTCATTTTGAGTTCACAAACTGGACTTCTTTCTGAAAAATCCTGCCTAAATCATTTAGCTATTGCATTTGATCTTAATTTCAAGAAACAAAGAGTAGGCTGCTTGATAGGGAAGAGGATTGGAAATTAAAATGAAAGTACTTAGAACTGCAGACTGAGAAGCATCAGCTATCTGGATGCTTTAGTCCTATCATATGCCTCTGCTAATTAGAGAAGTTGTGCATTTGAGGCTTATTACCTCACTTGTAATTGATTCCAGTCAAATTATTATTGAATGTATTTTTAAATCTTCTGCTGGAATTTGTCTTGTTTAGCTTAAATTCTTTGAGATTTGCAATCTTGAGTTGAAAGAAAAATGGTTTTGAGGTTTTGTGTGTTATCCATTCAGGATCTGATTGTCATATCTTTCATCTTTCAAACCTAAAAAGACTGAAGAGCAGGGGTGCTATTCAGCAGGTTCTGACAGGTTCTGAAGAACCATTAGCGGAAATTTTGAGTAGTTTGGAGAACCGGCAAATATCACCTCTGGCTGGCCTCAGAGTGTGATGGGAATAGAGATTTTGCAATATCCTTCCTCCAGGAGTGGGGGTGGGAATGGGGATTTTGCAGTATCCTTTCCCTGCCATGCTATGCCCACCATGCCCACAGAACCGGTAGTAAAAAAAATTTAAATTCCAACACTGCTCAAGGGTCTTTCATTTCTCATAATTTGGTTTACTTGATCTTTCTTTTCCTACTTCTAAGCATAACATTTAATCTTTGAAATTCACATTTAATCAACATAAGTGTGTATGTATATATGTATATGTATATGTATTTACAGTATGTACATATATAACAATATTGAATTTACATGGCATTTATTGTTCCAAAATAATTTATATTTATATAGCATCTAGCATGAAGTTTGAAATGATACTTCCAAATATAATGCTTTATTCAGTGGATAATGGAAGATTTCCAGTAACATGAGCTATGAAGCATCTCAATACATGGATTCCAGTATAATTCAAAGAACTGTGGAAACAAAGACAGAAATATTATATTAGCAGTCTCATAAAAATAAATTTGAATTGTTCTCTATTCTTGCTGTTGCTGCCTTTGCTTGAGGAACAACTCTTCCTTAGAGTTTAGGTTCAGCTAGATGGAAACACCTAGTCAACTTTGGCTGATCTCATGATCCTGAGCAGTCAGCTTTGGTAAGTATTGGGATGGGAAACCAAGATTGTAGGTTGTAGATGGTATCAAGTAGCAACTGCAACTCACATTTTAATACAAGGCAATGGCAAACTACTTCATATTATTCCAAGAAAACAACATATGACTTTGTTAGCTGTTACCTGATAGGAAAAAGTTGAGGAAAACATGTGTGAGCATTTTTCTCTACAAAGTCTTGAATCTGTAGCACATTTTTTGCCATCGCTGATTTTGATGCTTTGTCAATTTTGGTTAATACAAGCTGTCAAAAGACAAAAACATACCCACCAAAAATAGCTTAGAACAAGTTTTTGAAACCTTAAATTAAGTTCAGCAACGAATTAGGTTAAAGATCTTCACAGGCTGTTTTTTAAAAGAATAAGATCTTGACCTTTCCTCTTCCAACATTTTTTACTTTGAGATATATTTTTTGAATCTGAATTTCACTAACAGCTTTTATCTCTACCTACAAAGTACATGGCCTAACGGATGTCAAACTGGCGGCCCGTGGGCCGGATGCATCACGCACAGGCCACACCTACCCCGCTCTGCAAAGACAAGGTTGTGATATGTCATGTGACATGATCAAGTTTGATACCCGTGCACTAGAACAAGTAAGTTATAATTGTGAGGTCAAATGGAACTACCATATTTTTCGGAGTATAAGACGCACCGTAGTATAAGATGCACCTACCTTTTTTGGTGAGGAAAAGAAGAAAAAGAAATCTCCCTCTGCCTCTGAACAATTTTGCCTCGTTGCAGCAAACAGCAAACAGCCTTTCATTTTCAGCACAGCTTGATTAGCACAAGAAAAAAAAATCTGCTCCAGCAATTTACCTCTTTGCAGCAAGCAGCAGAGCCCTGCGCAAAACAGCTGAGAGCAAATCAGCTGAGAGTCGGGAGGCCAATCCAATCAACTTGTGCTAATTAGCCTATGCTGAACCTGAAAGGAGCTGTTTTTTCTTGCTGTTTGCTTGCAAGGAGGTAACTGCTGCGAGGCAGAGGCCAAAGGGTGGGGGCCAGTGGGTGGGCGGGGCTACATTCGGTGTATAAGACGCACCTAAATTTTCACCCCCTTTTAGGGGGGAAAGGTGCATCTTATATTCCGAAAAATACTGTAACTTTGGGTCAAATTCTATGTATTTACAGTGGACATAAAAAGTCTACACACCCCTGTGAAAATAAGTTTTTTGAGATGTAAAAAAAAATCAGACCAAGATAAATCACTTCAGAATTTTTTTTTTCATTTTTAATATACATATAACACATACAACTGAATTGAAAAGCAAACTGAACAGGGGTGTGAGGACTTTTAATATCCACTGTATACTTCTTAAGGAATGAAGTCCACAAGTCACTGATAAAGGAAGCATATAATATAGGCACATAATATAAATTTAATGAAGTGCTTAAAAATGCATTTCTTACAGGTAACACCTTTTTTTAAGCTAATATTTAGAATAGATTATGTTGGAGCAAAAGGGTTTATGTCAGGATTAGGCAACTTATTTAAAATGGATGGAAATGTTATATTCATTTTGTCATTATACTTCCACATTAATTTCTATGAATATGACGGTTAAAATACTCATACATTTTTAGTACAATTTTAAAATCCCAGTTAGTGAGAGCAACATTTTAATTACAAATTTTATTGTTTGCATGCACATCTCTTACTAAATTGGAATATAATTCCTAAAAAACTGGCTGCTTCTGTTTCTTCACAAGTTTTTTTTTTTTAATTATCGTAGACCAGTGTTTCTTAACCTTAACAACTTTTAAGAAGTATGGACTTCAACTCTCAAAATTCTACAGTTGAGAAATGCTTTCTTAGACATAATCAATAGAGTCTGGCTAGATGGTATTTATGCTTTCCAGTTACTGTTGGTAAAAGTTCCCCTCGCACGTATGTGCTAGTCGTTCCCGACTCTAGGGGGCGGTGCTCATCTCCGTTTCAAAGCCGAAGAGCCGGTGCTGTCCAAAGACAACTCCGGTCATGTGGCCGGCATGACTAAATGCCAAAGGCGCACGGAATGCTGTTACCTTCCCACCAAAGGTGGTCCCTATTTTTCTACTTGCATTTTTTACGTGCTTTCGAACTGCTAGGTTGGCAGAAGCTGGGACAAGTAACAGGAGCTCACCCCATTACGCAGCACTAGGGATTCGAACTGCTGAACTGCCGACCTTTCAATCAACAAGCTCAGCATCTTAGCCACTGAGCCACCACGTCCCCTATATATGATTTTTAGAGAATCTTAATATTATACACTCATTATTTTAAAGCAAGGTAAGTATGCTACTTACAACATAAGGGATCCCAAATTCTTCTAACATTTCTACAGCAATGTTATCCATTTCCTGAATTCCTTCTTTAGCGTCTACTAATAAGAATGTACGCTTCAAACTGCAGTAAATAGAAACAGAGCCACAACTTCTCACAAATAGGAAAACAAATAACAGTCAAGCATGAGAAATAGGTGGTTTTTTATTCCTAATTTTTAAATTCAGAAATATTTATATTCTATCATTCTACCATACATTTATACCATTATTATGTGGTAAATTCTCCTTTGGCAGAACAACGGAGGTAACCATTTTGAGTGAAGATACATTTTGCTTTTTTGAGAAAATGTGCTGTTTCAGATAGAATTGAAGTGACTCAGCAAATTAGAGCAATATGGCTTCACCCATACCTCAGGAATTACTTTAAAATTTAAAGTTTAAATAGTGGTTATAACAGCATTGTATCTTATCCAAATTTAATCGTTGTTTCACTTAAACTTTGTTTTGTATGCCCAAGCACATCTCTCTAAATTTTACAACTCTATTCCCCCTCTCCTAATCCCACAGAAAAATTTCCAAGAAATTAAAATTTTCAATCTTACTTTGTGCGTTGAGTTAAATAAGGCTCCACCATCTCCGCAAAATCTTTGGGTGCTTTAAACCCATACCCTGGCATATCCACCAAAGTGAAGAATTTTCCCACTTTGAAAAAATTCATTTTCTTTGTGTGACCCTGGAAAAAAAGGAGCTTTTTCTTCCCGACTTCTTTCAGATAAAGCATTATGGAATCTATGAACTTATTTAAAATGTACTTTTAAAAATATAAATTCATGACAAAGTCTAAAAATTTATCTGTCAATCCTGAACATTAAATAAAACATAAATCTGTAGATTATTGTAGATAATCTGCAACTCAAAAGACATATACAGTGGGGCAAAAAAGTATTTAGTCAGCCACCAATTGTGCAAGTTCTCCCACTTAAAGAGATGAGAGGGGCCTGTAATTGACATCATAGGTAGACCTCAACTATGAGAAGACAAAATGAGAAAACAAATCCAGACAATCACATTGTCTGATTTGGAAAGAATTTATTTGCAAATTATGGTGGAAAATAAGTATTTGGTCAATATCACTTTATATATCCTTTGTTGGCAATGACAGAGGTCAGATGTTTTCTGTAAGTCTTCACAAGGTTGGCACACACTGTTGCTGGTATGTTGGCCCATTCCTCCATGCAGATCTCCTCTAGAACAGTGATGTTTTGGGGCTGTCGCTGGGCAACACTGACTTTCAACTCCCTCCAAAGGTTTTCTATGGGGTTGAGATCTGGAGACTGGCTAGGCCACTCCAGGACCTTGAAATGCTTCTTACAAAGCCACTCCTTCGTTGCTCGGGCGGTGGGATCATTGTCATGCTGAAAGACCCAGCCACGTTTCATCTTCAATGCCCTTGCTGATGGAAGGAAGTTTGCACTCAAAATCTGACAATACATGGCCCCATTCATTCTTTCCTGTACACGGATCAGTCCCTTTGCAGAGAAACAGCCCCAAAGCATGATGTTGCCATCCCCATGCTTCACAGTAGGTATGGTGTTCTTTGGATGCAACTCAGCATTCTCTCTCCTCCAAACACGATGAGTTGTGTTTCTACCAAACAGTTCTACTTTGGTTTCATCTGACCATATGACATTCTCCCAATCCTCTTCTGGATCATCCAAATGCTCTCTAGCAAACTTCAGACGGGCCCAGACATGTACTGGCTTAAGCAGGGGGACACGTCTGGCACTGCAGGATCTGAGTCCCTGGTGGCGTAGTGTGTTACTGATTGTAGCCTTTGTTACATTGGTCCCAGGTCTCTGCAAGTCATTCACTAAGTCCACCCGTGTGGGTCTGGGATTTTTGCTCACCGTTCTTGTGATCATTTTGACCCCATGAGGTGAGATCTTGCATGGAGCCCCAGATCAAAGGAGATTATCAGTGGTCTTGTATGTCTTCCATTTTCTAATTATTGCTCCCACAGTTGATTTCTTCACACCAAGCTGCTTGCCTATTGCAGATTCAGTCTTCCCAGCCTGGTGCAGGTCTACAATTTTGTTTCTGGTGTCCTTCGACAGCTCTTTGGTCTTCACCATAGTGGAGTTTGGAGCATGACCGTTTGAGGTTGTGGACAGGTGTCTTTTATACTGATAACAAGTTCAAACAGGTGCCATTAATACAGCTAATGAGTGGAGGACAGAGGAGCCTCTTAAAGAAGAAATTACAGGTCTGTGAGAGCCAGAAATCTTGCTTGTTTGCAAATAAATTCTTTCCAAATCAGACAACATGATTGTCTGGATTTGTTTTCTCATTTTGTCTCTCATAGTTGAGGTCTACCTATGATGTCAATTACAGGCCTCTCTTATCTTTTTAAGTGGGAGAACTTGCACAATTGGTGGCTGACTAAATACTTTTTTGCCCCACTGTACAGCAGATTCATTTTTGAAACAGTACTGCAGCGTACTGCAAAACACCTAAAATGGAATAAAAAGTGTCTATTTATATGTATCTCACTTTGATATTCTATTAAAAAAAACTGAAGTAGTTTCAGTTTTCAGCCAGTATTTTCAGCCAGGATAACCAATGGATGGGGTTAGTTTGGAGCCATATCCAAAATACCTTGAGAACACTAAGTTTTTCTATTAACCTGTTCTTGACTTAACAAAAACTTTATACATATATATTTTAGACCTCACTATAATAAAGGAATATACCTATGTAGTATTTACAGGTCTGTCATGTAAATTCTCAGTCTCCCCAGGTCAAGCAGAATTTCTGTTTAAGTTTTCTGGGATACAAATTAAACATTTGCCCATAATTGAAAACCCTGATAAAAGCAGAATCCCAGGTCCCATGGAGTATTCTACTCAAATTCAAGCATGACAAAGTTTGGTATAAGTCCAATATATATTTACGTTGAATAAAATGTGAATAGGTTGACTGGACGGAACAACATACGTGTTATTTGTATATTCTGTAATCCCTCATTAATATAGATGCCTAGCACTTTAAAATTTTCACCCTGTAATTATGAAACTGTGACCAATAAGTGTATGATGCACTTATTCAAAAAATTTACCTGACCTTAAAACTATATTGTTTCAGAAATAAAGTTTCACAATACAGATATAACTTGTTTTGCTTATGCTCTATTCACTTTGAAATAATGTAATCAATCTTCACAAGACACTTACAGGACGTTTGGAAATTCTGACTTCAACATCAGGGGCCAATGAAAACAATGCTTTAATTAAAGATGATTTTCCAACATTGCTTCTTCCTAAAAAGCAAACCTGGAAGAGAAAGTTATAGTGATTTCACTATTCCATTCATGATGCAATAAAGAATATATAATTTAAACAAGGCATATTGATAGTAGCCTGGGGCTTTCCAGATGTGTTGGTTAGTATCAGGAAGCTGGTGTCTTTAATACCAACCTAATACCTGCAGAGTCCTGAAAGGGGGCCTGGGGCCAGCAATGGATACAGATGGAATTCCTGATGAAACCACCCTACCAGGACAAGGTGTGACTTGGATTACTCCACTCTTTTAGTTCTGTGTTCCTGTTCTTAGTACGTGCCATTTAGTGAAGGGAAGGTAGCAGATCTGCTTACATGTCTTGCTTCTCCTAGGGTGGGAAAAACCTTCCTTATGATCTCTGATGCTACCTCTATCTCTGTCCGCTGGTTAATACTTGGATAGAAAAGTCACTTGGAGATCAATCCTGGACCATCTGCAGACTCCTGTTAGGGAAGGGAGGTATGTGTTTTGGAAGGCACTATAGTTGGAACCAAGCAGTTCCTACTACCTATCCACACCTCCTCATCAACCACAGCCGTAAGTGCTGATTACCTAGTAGTATATTGACTGATCATCTTTATGCCACTTTGAGGGGGGTAGCTGTTCCTGAGCTCCAAGTCTTTTCTGGTTACCTTCAATTAGTATTGCTCAAGAAAGAGCAGTGAATCCCCCCCCCAAGTTAAAATATAAGCTGTCTATTTGTCATGCTCATTGTTTGCTTCTTTTACAAAATGAGAGCTTCCATGGCTCTGCAACCTGTGTGGATTTCTGCAATCTGCAACCATTACCCACCTATCCATCTCTTCTCATGACATTATTGTGAACAAAAAGCTGGAGTCTTGTTCTTGTTTGCTGCTGCACATAAGCAAATACTTGTGTTATTTTCCTCCCTATGACTCTTCTTCCATCCTTCTCAATAACATTCCTAAATCTCTCTTTCTCTCACTTAATTAAACTAAAATGAAGCCAAAGAGAAGTCCTTACTCTCTTGTAATACTTGTAGAGTTAATATTGAGAGTTTAAACTTTCTAGCCAAAGTAGTGAACTTAACCAATTCCTGATGTTTTAGCTAGCCAGGATCAATATTTTTTAATTCAAGCTCACAAAACTTGCTAAGCTACAATAAAACGGTAGGAGTTATCTTAGTGTTTCAAGCTTGTTCCCAAATTCCTGTGACGAAGGTAATACTGATGTACAGAGGTTGAAAGAAAAAACTGGGAGAAATTGTGCATTCAAATAATATTTTCACTCCTGAACTACAATTGTTTTTATTGAGTTGCCAATGTTACAAGATTAGCTTTATTTATAGTGGCTATCATTTTGTTTTGTGGATCTTCCCATTTAAAAACCAAAGCTACAACAAAATGAATTTGGATTATATTTCTTGCAAAACCAGATAAGTACCTGAACAATAACACTGATTTAAAATAGAAAGAGATAGATAGTATGAATCAGCTTCTGTTTATCTTTGAGTCATTTATAAACAATGATTACCCAAAGGTGCTTCTTCTTAAATGAGAAGCGAAACTTCTTCAAAGAAAAAACAGAAAGTTCAGCTGCCTCTTGAAAAAGCACCTTTGGGACAACCATGACCTGGATGACTGAGAATCTTCATAGACAATAAATTATTAAGTAGATATTTAATTCCTTATTGGTCCATCCACCAGGTTACCTTTGCAAGTCTGCTATTTGGGCAGCATTCACATCACAAGGACCAAAAATTTGTTTACAATAATAGAGATATTCTGCAATTAAAAAATACAAAGATTTCTACAACCTGGACTTTTGGAAACTTTTTTTTCTTCTGTATCCCACCCTCTGCTCAACATGTCAAAATAGCATAATTTTGATACCATTTGTCCTTCTTCCTCTTAAACCTAAATAATAAAAATGGAACCTCCTTTTCACTGATCCCACCTCAGGCTCAGACATTTCTGGGGCATGAGCCATCCGGACCGCAGAAGTGGAATAATCAATGATATGTTGATGTGATGGAATGAAAAAAATCTCGGATGTCTGGATGTCCTTCTGGTTAGGTTTGAAAATGTAGAGGGATGATTTGTCCACATTAGGAGAAAAGAATTTTGCCAGATCTTGGAGAGGAAACGTTATGGCAGTAAACTGTTTTTCAGGGAGCTGCTGAACTTCTGTAAATGAAGCATACTGTACAGGAGTCCTGCTTCGGGTCATAAGCCGTTTCTGTAGTAGGCTGATATATCTGCTAGATTTTGACAATTGATGCACCTTCACGCATAGATTTTCCATCATCAGGGCAACTCAGTAACTATAGATATGTATCTTCAAACAGGGAGTTTCAAGTCCAAATTTCTAGTGAGAAAAAAGGAAGAAAAAGTTAGCAATCATGATTGCTTTAACTCAGCTTTCTCTAACCTGGTGCTCTCCAAAGGGGTTGGCCTTCAAATCTTATCATCATCAGTCCCCTATTTTTAATGGATGATGGAAATTATCATTCCAAATATCTGGAGAGCATTTGGGTTGGGGATCACTTCCGTAGGTAGTTAAAAAAACAGTGAAACGGAGGCTGTACAAATCTAATAACTAAATAATACCACAAACATTTTACTCCTGCCCCCTCTCGCATTTTTTTTTCTTTAACTGATGCTGGCTAAAAGAATACATCATGTCATCCTGTATTTGCTCCTAGTGAATAAGATTCAATCGCGTCAAAAAATGATTTCCTTTTGCTAGATAAAATCGGATATTTAAAGGCAGATGTTTTTTTGGGGGGGGGGGAAGGAAAGCTGCAATAAAGATTTAACAATAAACAAAAGATAATCTGGAAGACGGTGCAGCAGTAATTATAATTGTAATATAAAATCCATACATTAGAACAGCTAAGTGATTTTTTTATTTATTTAAAGAAATGCATTTGAGGCGGCAAAGTTGCTTCCCCAAACACAGAAAGGAGACTTTTAACGCAATCTGATTGCAGGGACGGGGATCAAAAGAAGACGCGCACAACCACAGCAGAAACCAAGGTCTCACCATTCACGCTTCTATCAGTACGGAAAGCCAGCATGCCTTACCCGGAAGCCGGGATTGCTTGCTCTGAAGTCTTTGACCCGGACGCCAGAGAACATAGAGATAGAAACAGATGACGGACCTCGCAAGGCAGTTTAAAAAACAAACCACATTGTATACCCGTGATTGAACCTGAATGAATTAAAAAGCAGTTCCCTTCCGAAATTTTTACAGTTGTGGGACTTTGGCTTTGGCAATGATTACGAGTTGCGTTAAGCTTTAGATTGATTCACCTTCTGCTCTTAGCCATGTTGGAAGATATGATTCACTCCTAGAAAAAGGAAAAGAAACTCAAAATATATTAAAAGAGCAGGAAAGTTCCCCTAAAAGAAAATAAGCAGAAACTCAGGCAGAGTTTCAGCCCCCACCTTTGTCAATGGGCCATTAAGAAGCTGAAGCCACCCTATTTTCCACAACAAAGGAAGGACAAAATTACAGGGGCCTGCAACATCCAAACAGGTACAGGACACAGAAAAAAGCACCAAAAAGGAAAAGAAATCAAGCCAAAGTAATTAGAATTTTAAACACATGAGAAAAGGAGATATTCACTAAAACACAGTAATAACAAACTGATTAATTATAGGGAATGAACAACTACAAAGGGCTGGGAAAAACAGAGATTGGACTATAAAACAATTATTTGCCAGATCTAGGAAGGAAGAACCCAATCACAAAAAAGCAGGATTTAAACACCATCAAACAATCACACACACAAATCAAAGGATTCACATGCCAAATCAAAAGAATTTCAAAAGACTTTAAAGGGTCACATAGAAAAATCAAAAGACCTTTTAGGATATAAAAAAGGGTTTTTCTTACAGCTCAAACAGGCTAACCTCAGAATGCCGTGCTTGTATTTGTTTCTTGCCTGCCTTCCTATAAACAATAAACTAATTCTGCTCTCAAGCAGCTGACCTTCAATCATTTCAAAGTAATCTCCCAGCCGGGAGTTTTGAATTCAAGAAGGGAAAGCTCTGCCTTCCAACAATCCTTAAAGGGAAAAGCTTCTTTTTCTTCCAACAGCCACAACGTGGTTAGTGTTTTTCGCGTGGGCATGTTGTGTGAATTTAATCATTGTGGCTTATCCATCAAACAATGGATAACTCCATAAGAAAGAGGTGATAGAATAAGAGTACCATACATTTTGATGGAGGAATTTGTGGCTTTTCGTGTGTAAGCAGCTTCATAGGTAGGTCCATTTGTTAAAAATGAACTTATACCATATATAAGCAATTTGCGAGACCGCCTTCTGCCGCCAATAGCCTCCCACTGGCCGGTTTGCTCACACAGAGAGGGCCTCCTCAGGGTGCCGTCAGCCAGACAGTGCCGGCTGGCGACCCCCAGGGGGAGAGCCTTCTCTGTGGCGGCACCAGCCCTCTGGAACGACCTACCCCCTGAGTTACACACGATATCAGACCTCCGGACTTTTCGTTAGGCCCTAAAAACACACTTATTCCATCTAGCTGAGCTGGCTTGATCCCGTCCTCTCAGTTTTAATTGATTCGGTTTTAATTTGGGTTGTTTTAAATTATTTGGGCCACAATTATTTAATTGTTTTTAAATTGTTTTTTAAATTTTGTATACAATGTTTTATTTTGGCTGTGCACCGCCCTGAGTCCTGCGGGAGAAAGGCGGTATAGAAATAAAATAAATAAATAAATAAAAATAAATAAATAAATAGGAAATCATCAAGAGTAGACAGAAGTCTTGGAACATTTATAACATTAACAAGACAACGGTTTAATATGAAATGTGCAGGGTATTTTCCCTACAGTCAGTGATTATGCTCGGCAAGTAGCTTATCAAAGTCTATGTGTTCACATTTAACTCTAATTCAGATTTTTATTACTCAAGCAAAACAGATGTGCTCATGTATCATGTCCACACTAAGCCAAACATATCAAAATATGATTTAGGGCTTATCAGCATTACAGTCTTAAACCGCCTATTTTTGTATGTAAGCCTCTTTGAAATGAAGCTGTCAGAACAAAATATTTGGTTTCAAACACTTCTGAGTCCCTGACATTCTATCTGTAAGCAGTAACACAATAATACCGTAATTTATTGTTTGGCAGCTAGGTGGCAATACAGGCAAAAAAGCATTTTTCTGGGAATGTACCTATTGTAAGGAAAAAAGTTGTGAAAGTTTGAAAGTTTGTGTCTAGTTCTCAATTGGCCTGATCCAAACCTTCAAATCTATTTTGCTTGTGCTTGCTGCCTATTTTTTTCCCCTATGGCAAATCTTAATCAAAAACACTATTTGGATGGTAGTCACAAAAAGTTTTCAGGTCCTTTATCTTTCAAGTGTTTTTAATTATTATGGATCTGCTTTGTCCTTGTGCAAAATTTGGGCTTTATCCAACCATGTTAATATGCCTGTTAGTAGGAATAACACCACTTAGCTACCTAAGAACTGGGATGTTAGAGGGAACAATGAAATAGAGGAAACAATGATTAATTATGCAGTAAATTTAATCTGGTTTACATTTGTGAATAAATATTCAGGAAAAGAATAGAAGAAAGACATATTTTTTCAGAAATATAAAGTTAATATTAAATATTTGTCATTAATGTTAATATTTAGTATTAAATTATGTGCATGTACTATTTTCTATAATAAAATATCTATCTAATAAAAGATAACATAAATCCACCATGTTCCTAATAGTTGTGAGTAGAATTTATATATTTATAATTTTTATAATTTATACATTTTTTCCCTGAGACTTATAGAAACAATTACAAGAGGCTAAATTTGTTATCTATTTGATAATGCTACAACTTCAAATGGCTGGGGAATTCCAAGAGTCGTAGTCCATACATCTTAAAGTTGCTCGGGTTGAGAAACTCTAAAGCTTGGAGCCTCAATACAAGCCACAATTCTGAGAACAGAATTTTTCTACTGACGCATGCAGTATGTATGGGAATGAAAAAGAGGAATTTTGCCTGTAAGTCTTGGTTGTTTTTTATAACTTCTCAGACAATTTCTAATTATAGGCTGATGACACAGGCATGACATGGCAAATATAGAAGCCAGATTCTGGTGGAAAAAAAAGCATTGTCAAACAGATAATAAATTTATTTTCTTGTTGAAAATTGCTTCTGTAAGTCTCATGGAAAAAATAAATTATGTCTTTCTATTACATGGACATTTCTTAGAATAAATTATTTTAAAACATCCGTGCTTTTTACATGATGAAGCAGCAATGTTTATGTTGTATATCTTTGCTTCAGCTCTGGCTACACAAGATTTAAATTTCACAATTCTTGCAGGCCCATGTTCCTTGCTGCTGTGGTTAAACTTTTTGTGTAAAAAATACATGAAATTCTAGGGCTTTTTTGGTTTTATTCAGCCAATAATAATAAGCCAACTGAAGATAAGTTACTGCAACCTTTTGAATGTCTGAACTCTTTACCAACAAGACAAAAACCATTCGTCCCCTCCCAAAAAGGGAGGGAGAGACAGAAATGTGTTTTTCAAGACATTTATATGTCAGTTGACATTCCCGAGTTGAGTGAAATGGAAATGCTTTCTGATATACAGACTAGGGGGGAAAATGGTATAATTTTAGTCATCAGAGCAAGGCAGGGGCAGGCAAAAGCTAAAGGCTATATTTGATGTTTTGGAGAAGGGATGGGAAAGAGGGACAGAGTAGTCTTACAAAATGAGCAGGGTTTCGTCATGTATGTAAACAACCAGGATTTTTCTGTTTGGGATAGAGTGGGTTGTTTTAATTGTGTGAAGCCTTTTTTGGAGGTGTTGAAAAAAATATCCTTCTGGGTTCAGTTCCAAGTGGGGAAAAACACTGGATTCATCGAAGTTGCTTGGAAAGAAGGTTTATTGATGAACAGGATCACATGCCTTGGAGATCTTGGGCAAAAAAAAGGGAAGAGATGCTGAGAGTCCCTGGGTTTTATACCCTCTCTGGCTTTGAACTTCCTGGGGCACAGGAAGAGTATCCTAATTGGTTGTTGTCAGAAGTCATGGCTAGCTTTGTAAGTTGTCTATGTGCTAAATTTGGTTGAATTTTGTTGGGTGATACAATGAAGGGGAATTAAATGGTTTTGCCTGAAGGAGGTAGATCTTTGTTATGTAGAATGCTCAATCTACAACAAAAAATAGGATTCTGGTTTCAGCAAAATTGAACCTCAGATATCCATTTTGCCTCAGTATAATAATAAATAATATCTATCCAGGCTTAGGGCCTAAGCAAGTAATGTCTAATGGGTTGTGTCTCACAAGGACTAATAAAATTGTATTTGATCAAAGACAGTGAGCTCAGTTAGGAAGGCTTTAAACTGAATGCTGTGGGGATGAAAGAAGGTAAAGGATCTTTGATAAAGCCTTGATTCTTGTTGAGGGATATGAGAATCATGGGGCCTATTAAACTCAACAAAGTATCAGGAGAAAAAGACTCATAGTTCATGATCCTTACTAACTTATACTGATTCACAGAGCACGAGAACACAAAGGCATATATGATTGGATGGGATATCTACCACAACTGCAGTATAGCAATACAATAAATCCAGCTTGATCAAAGGAGACAGAAGTGAAACAGAAGTTGCATTGTTGTTAAAAGTATTTTTACTGATTTTAAAATCCAAGTGAACGAACCTGGTGATACTGTAGACAGCAAATAGGTAGGTTTAAATAAGTAGAGGAGCAAATAAAATAAAAGCCAAAGCATATATAATAGCAATATTATTAGTATTAGATTTCAGTCATGAACAATTTCATTACATAAATAATTACAGTTAGGATATAATAAACAAGAAGCATTCATGGCATACTCTATGCAGCACCCAGCTTAAAATAAGTGGAAGAATAAATATCTTAAAAGACAATTCATAGCATTTTTTTAAAAAAATAAGAGAACTAAGCTAAAATAAGAAGATTAATAGAGACAAATGTAAATAATAGGGCAAAGGTTAGTAGGTAATAAGAAACATGGGAGCAAATTCATTAATGAATTTGGGCAGCATATGGGCTCTTGGTATGTAGTATTTATATTCACAACTTCAACTCAAACCTCATCACTTTTTGACTTCCCCTGTCAATGTCCCTGCTTGAAACTCCCTCAGGTGTCTGAATGCTTCCTGATAAGTTATTCTATCTGGTCTGCATCTTCAGCATCAGCATCATTTTCCACAAAAAAGGGAAAAAGGGTTGGGAATGGATAAAAATTGAAGTTTTATCATAGGAACAACATACTTTAACATACTAGGATCAGAAATCGGCAAGAGCGAACACTGTAAAAACTAATTTTAATTCCCATTTAGTGGCATCTGCTATTTACATGCATTTTTATCAAAGGGTACCTTGGCAGAAATGCTGCATTTCTTAGAAAACTAAACTATTGTACCATTTTGAGTCACATTAGTGGAAATTAATACACTTATTTCCTTTGTGTAAACTTATTTTGAACTTAAACACCCACCAAAAGCATAGAACCATCCTCAGCTATCAATTTAAGCACTGGTTTTGCTTTTGTTTTTCTCTCATGCTTTATTGTCCTATTTCAAGTTTTTGTTCATAAACTGCAAAATATAATACTGGGGAAGCTTGTAGATTTTTAAAAAGTTAACCATTTATTTTACTACACTGTAAAGATGTAGGAAAAATTGTCAACAGTGATGCTTTTTGACTAAGACAATTGATGGTATGGTATTTTTACCATCCATAACATCACACCCAAGGCAGCAAGCTAGTCTAGGGAGCTTAAAGCAAGTCATGTAGTTTCTCCTGCTCTTCATTTTAACAGAGAAGACAAGGTAGAGAACTCAAGAGAAACAGCCTTAGAGGGCTTTGCTATTTCTGCCCTCAAGCATCAGTTTGCCTGAAGATTTGGCTAACTCTGCCTAATTGTAGGGGCAGTCCTGAACAGTAAATCAAGTCGTTTATCAAATTTTGAGAATATTGGGCTTTCCCCCCCTCTTCCTATCAAATAGAAAAGAAAGTAATTGCTTCTTATCTGTTTGGTTTTTTAAGTTGTTTTCAATTGTTCTAAAATTGTTGTTATTATATTGCATATTTTAATGTGGCCAGAATTACTCTAGCACAAATGTGAAAGTCGACCAATACACCATTGGAAGAAACAATAATAAAGAAAATCCTCATATGCGCCGAAATGGATAAATTAAAGATGGAGATCAAAGAAAGAAAAGACTCGGATTATTATAAAGTGTGGAATAGGTTTTATACATGGTTGGAAAACAGAAATCAAATTAAGAAATAAGAATATAAAGTGAAATTTGAAATTAATATACTGGATATAAATGTAAATAATGATCCTGCTAACAAAACAGTTAATTATGAATATTTAAAAATAAAGAGAAGGAGCGAGAGGATAAAAGCTAACAGTAAAGACAAAAGTCGATGCAGAAAGTTGTAAAATTGTATATCTATGTTAGTATTGTATTTTAATGTCTGATGTGTGTATGTGTGTGAATGTGTTTTGTCTCTTGACTTCTTTTGCTATTGTGTGTTTGGTTTTAAAATGTAAAATACTCAATAAAAAATATTTTATAAAAAAAAATGAAAAGAAAGTAATTGTTTCTTATCTGTTTGGTTTTTAAAGTTGTTTTCAATAGTTCTAATGTTGTTTTTAAACGGCCAGTAAATTTATGATTGATTTCTCTGTTTTTATGTATTCAATTATAGCCAATTTGTTATGTAACAGCTTTTCGATTTTCATGAAAAGAATGACAGAAAATTTTTGTGGATATGAAATAGAGAAGCTTGAAGCAGTCTCTGTTTTGAGACAGTGCCTGGGTTCATCTAGCCGCCGCCTTCTTTTTCTTTGAATTTTATTGGAAAAACTTATCTTGACAAGACAGCAGCTTTGTTTAGGGAACAAATGAGAAAAATGCTTGATCTGTTTCCTCAGTGATCACATTTTGACTGTAAGCACAGGAAGTCTTACACAGTACAAAGACAGTTGACAGAAGCAAAATTGATAATCAGTTGCTGCAGAAATGAAAGGATATTAAAAGGAGGAGAAAGATGCCATCTGGCATTTTAAAAAAATGTTCACCGAAAGATGCTCATTAGAACAACAAATAGTTGTACAATAGAATGGGTCAAATAGAGAAACACTTGTGTGAACCATGGAAGCAAAATGCAGTGATTTTATTATGAAGATTTGGGGTGCTGGGACCCTTCTCACTATTATGATGGCCATGGCAGTATCTGGTAAGTTTAATATGTTAAAGTAAGTAAATATGTTGTTTTTCTCTGGAACATTTGCTTCTCTGTTTTGGAAAGGAGTAAAATATTTTGCAAAAGATCTGGGATATATTTAAACAATTTTTTAAAATAGAATATTTTGTAAGTAGTTGTCAACACCTATGTTCCTAAAACAATGGCCCTTGCTTTATCATGTTGAAATTAAGTGGCATTATTATATAAAAGTAAGTTTATATTATAACCTGAAGAATAATGATAGAGTGAGAAAAATGGATAATCATTCTAGGTTATAGTGATATATGTACCCTATTTCCCCCCGAATAAGACATCCCCTGATAATAAGCCTAATCGGGCTTTTGAGCGTATGGCAATAAGGCCAAGCGCTTATTTCAGGGTTCAAAAAAATATAAGACAGGGTCTTATTTTCGGGGAAACACAGTACTTAGTAATTTATTTTAATTCTTTATTATTTTTATATTACTGTTTGTGTATGTATTTATTCCATAATTCTTCCAGAGTTCAGAGTTGCACATATTGGTCTTCCTTCACACATTTTATATCCATAGCCATCCAGACTATCTTAATATATGGGAAATGGCCAGCTTATGCTATGAACTTTACAGTGAGTAATTAAAAAGTATCACTTTAGTTCTAATCTAAACACTATGCCATACTGACTTTACACCGCTATGTATACAAGCCTAATGCATGATGATTTAATGTACAAACTACAGTATCCAGTTGAATGATTCTGGAAGCCACTTTCAAATTTGACTTTAGGAAATAAGGCGCCTTGTTTAATACGTTTCTGAATGCTACTTGCCAAATCAATAATTTATTCAGTTTTGTAGTATAACTTGGACATCAAGTAAAGAGTATACATTTCGTATTATAAGTTTTATAGGGCTAGCTCTATCAGGAGAAATTGTTCAAAGGAGTACAATATTTTACAAACATTTTATTTAGATCAAAGATGTTCTTCAAGATGTTATTCTGCTTGCAGGAAGTAATGCAAAATTTATTAATTCTGTAGACCAAGCATGCTATTATATGTTAAATCATCTGTTTCCTTTGTTAAAATAGTTATTGAGCCAACCCATGCTATAGAAAAAAGTAGGAATAACAGAATTGGAAAAGACTTTGGAGGTCTTCTAGTTCAACTTGGTTTTTTAATTTATTTATTGATAAATGTATAAAGATTGTTTGTGAAAATGTTAGGAGAGTATTTATTGAATACATAGGCCACCAAATCATTCCAATGTCCAATGGTTTACATTACAACAAAATAATACACCATAAAAACATCCTTCATAGTAAAAACCAAATAATAAAACAGCTGTGATAAAAAAAAATAAGAAATTATGCCCCAACCTTTGTAATACAAAGAACTAAAAAAAAGCCCTAAATTAATAGTTACATAAAAATGAAAAAAATGTAATTAAAAAGGGGTGATGATGAAGGATTATGTCCCGTAGACGCTCTGTATAAGTTTAGCCTTTGGTGATTTTTGGAAAGCTATTATGGAAGGCAGCAGTCTCACTTCTGGAAAGAGGTTGCATCATTGATAAACAACACTTTCTAGCCACAGCTGTCCTGACATCATGAAAACAAATGTGTATATTCTCTTATATGTAGATAATATGTTTGTTACTGAAAACCTGAATGATATTTAGGAAATGTTAGAACATATTGTATAACGCCACAAGCATGAATCTCAAAATTAATGCATCAAAGGCAGTTGTCTTTGACAGGAAATGTGAAATGAAACTTGGAAGTTATATATATGGTAAATGGTGAAAAATTAGTTATGTGGTAAAACTAGAAGATGTAATATCATTAATAAATGATACAAAAGTGAGTGATCAATGCAAAAAAAGTACATTCAAGTGGTTTGGCCATATAAAGGGATCGAATGATAATTGCACTTGAAAGCAAATAAATGAAGGAAGAATGAATGGATTGAGAAAAAGGGCTGCTAGAGAAAACCATGATTGGATAGAATGGGTGAGAGATCCTCAGAAAAAGAGGAGTGAGAAGGCTGATGGACAAAATAACAGTGTATTATTGTGAGAGAAGCAAGAGTGATTTGCCGGCGTAGAAAAGTGGAGAGAAGTATAGTGGATGGTTTGAGGTAAATTCAATTAGTTTGACTTCTGTTTCTTTTCTTTTTTTAATTTATCTTTTCAGTACTTTTAATATTTTTCTATGCTTTGCATAATTTAGTTTATACTGATAGGATATAACGCATTGGGTTCTCAGAGGTCACTGGAGGATTAGGCCATTTGTTAACCATTGTTTTTAATGAGCAAATGTGAGTGAATCTTGCTGTGCTAGCATAAAAATTATATATATATATATCCAGGTTCTTCCTACGTAAACCAAGATTTTTATGCAGCCCTAGTTCAGTGAAATCCCAATCCACTAGTTTCTAGGCTTTTTTTCCAGCAGCCAGCAAGCTCCCTGCTGCCCATTGGGAGACTAAGGAGACTAAGATAGATCTATTTCGGATTTATAAGCCCTCATCAATTAGCCTGGGGAGGATACATGGGATGAAGGTGTGGCTAACTGATGAGGGCTTATAAGTCCAAAATAGATCTATCTTAGTCTCCTTAGTCTCCCAATGGGCAGCAGTCCACCATAAATGATAAAAAGTCCCTTCTTTACATTTATGTTTCCAACATTCATTTGAGGGTACCTTTATACATTCTTGACAATTTATCTGGAATTAAATACCAACGATACATCATCTTATAAAATTTTTCTTTTAAATTATAGCTTAATGTAAACTTTAAACCTTTATTCCACATATTCTCCCACTGTTCAAGCATTATATTATATCCAAAATTCCTTGCCCACTGAATCATACAATGCTTTACTTGTTCATTTTCCAGATGTAAATCCAATTACACTTTATAGACTTTTGCAATAATATGTTCATCACTACCACACAGCAAAGTATCCAATCCATTTTTAACAAAGTTAAACCCATGATTTGTTTTTATCTAGTTTAAATCTTTCTTTCATTTATAAGTATGTAAACCAATGACAAACATGACCTTCTGATTCTAACTCCTCCTTAGATTTGAGGGTAGGAGCTCCTAAATTAAAAGATATTATTTTACTATAGATCCACCGTTTGGCCTTGTCACCATTTCTTTTCTAAAATGTGGGTTTCCTCCTGTGGGGAAACCCAAAAAGGCATCTTTGTGGAAAACCATATTTACCTATAATAATTCTTGATAACATTTATTTCTATATCTTTCTAGATAAATCCAGTAGATATGCAAAGCTTGGAACAACCATTGAACTGCACTGTCCTCCAGAAAGATATAATCTGACAGTATGGAAGGTGAACTTTAACAATGGAATGCATTGCCATTTATCATTTAAGAGAGAGAACAATACCATAGCCAGAAACTGCAGTATGGACATGGATTGGGTATCTAGACCGGAAGAAGATTCTGCTGTTAGGATAAAATCATTTCAAATGTCCAGAGAAGGAATATATAGGTGTTTCATTGCTACTGCTAAAGGAATGTTAAACCATGAATATGAAGTATCTTTATCAGGTAAGAAACAACATATCATTGTCTTGGATTGTTATAGTCAGAACTATTATAGTCCTTTTTCATACATTTATGTCATTTTTCAGGATATTTCAAAACAGTTTATAATATTAAAATGCAAACTTATAAAATATATTTTTATGATTAATACATTGGCTTGTTCTTATTCTTGTAATATCCTGTTTCATTAATGTGTTTAAGGCACAGTGATACCTTCAGCATTATTAGTTTAAGATGGCACTTATTATGGTAGGCTTCCCTCAGGTGTTTCAACAGTCCTTGTTTACATTTATTGCTAATGTTTGCAATCAGCTAACTTCCAGCATTCTTCTGCTTTCAGAAGTGTGGAGGAATAACTGCAAATTGTTATGGAGTATCAGCCGATTATTATCTTCATTTAAACCTGACAAAATGTAGGAATTGCTAATTTTTGAAAACATAAAGAATTTGAAGTTCCATCTTCCATATTTTTCAAATGCCAACATATATATGCAATATTCCTATAACTCATCAACAAATCTTAACCAGTTAGTGGGTCATGGTTAGAATAGAATAGAATAGAATAGAATAGAATAGAATAGAATAGAAGAGAAGAGAAGAGAAGAGAAGAGAAGAGAAGAGAAGAGAAGAGAAGAGAAGAGAAGAGAAGAGAAGAGAAGAGTTGGAAGGGATCTTGGAGGTCTTCTAGTCTAACCTCCTGCTTAGGCAGGAAACCATATACCATTTCAGACAAATGGTTATCCAATCTCTTCTTAAAAACTTCCAGTGTTGGAGCATTTACAACTTCTGGAGGAAATTTGTTCCACTGTCAGGAAATTTCTCCTTAGTTCTAGCTCTCCTTGATTAGTTTCCATCCATTGCTTTTTGTCCTGCCCTCAGGTGCTTTGGAGAATAGCTTGACTCCCTCTTCTTTGTGGCAGCCTCTGAGACATTAGAACATTGTTATCAATGTTTCAATCTTGCTGTATCATTCCAATTCCTATAGGTATTCTTAGAATATTTTGGGATCATAAAACATTTATATTTATCAGCCCATCATGTCCTGAAGCATGGCTAGATCTCACAGATATTATCTTTTTATTACTCATGCAATGCTCACACATGGAACATTTGGCAAAACCTCCAACCCATCTTTCCTTCAGCAATCTGGGGAGAGGCTTTCCGTGATGGTTTTTATGAGCAATAGAGCAATTTTATTATCAGCACTGCAATTGACTGAGGGGATTAACACAGGGTTGACTGATGATTAATTTGTGATGTTGCAAGAATGGAAAACTTGATAAGAGGAGGGGATGGAAAGGAGGGAGGGAACACTTGCCATACTTTTTTCTACATTCATAGACAGAAAACCAAGCTAAGAAAAAAAAAACTCATGCAAAACTAAGTATGTGGCAGCAACATAAACATATATATTATTGATTGTAAAGCCACATCTAGAATTCTACATCCAGTTTTTGGTCACCACATTATAAAAAAGATGTTGAGAGAGACTCTAGAAAAGAGTGCAGAGAAGAGCGACAAAGATGATTAGGGGCCTGGAGACTAAAACATATGAAGAACAGTTACAGAAACGGCATGGCTAATCCAGTGAAGAGAAGGACCAGGGATGACATATTAGTAGTGTTCCAATATTTGAGGGACTATCACAGAGAGGAAGGGGACAACCTAATTTCCAAAGCACCTGAAGGGCAGACAAGGAACAATTAATGGAAACTGATCAAGGAGAGATTCAACTTAGAAATAAGGAGAAATTTTCTGACAGAACAATCAGCCAGTTTAACAACTTGCCTACAGATGTTGTGGGTGCTTCATTAGTCCAGGCTTTCAAGAAGAGACTGGACAGCCATCTGTCAGAAATGGTATAGTCCACAGGAAGAGATACCAGAAGTAAGGATTGAAGAATATCTGGAGGGAACACATATAGGTAAAATAACGGAAGAAGAACAGGAAATGTTAAACCAACCAATAACAGAAACAGAGTTTGGAATTGCAATGAAAAAACAAAAGAATAACAAAACACCGGGCCCAGATGGACTACCAGTGGAGTTATATAGAAATATCCAAGGATTGATAAGAGAGTTAATGCTAGAAATATTTAATGAGGTGGTAGAACAAGCAAATATACCAAATACTTGGACAGAAGCATTAATTACTCTGATACATAAAGAAGATTCAGATCATCAATTAATACAAAACTATAAACCAATCTCTTTGTTAAATACAGACTACAAAATATTTATGTCAATTATATCCGAAAGAATAAAAACAATTCTAAATAAACATATACATTCTGACCAAAATGGTTTCCTACCAGGCCAACAAATTAAAATTAATACCAGAATAATAATGAATAGTCTAGAGTTTCATGAAGCACAACTGGAAAAGCAAGCTTCACTGGTTTTCCTTGATGCCCAAAAAGCATTCGACAACTTGAATTGGAAGTTTATGACCAAGCAACTAAAACTTATGGAATTTGGGACCAAATTTGAAAATATGATTGGGAAAATATATACAAAACAAACGGCAAAGGTGATTATTAATGAAGATATGACCAACAAATTCGATCTAACAAAAGGGGTGAGACAAGGATGCCCACTTTCCTTACTTCTCTTTATATTATCATTAGAACCGTTTTTAAAAAGGATTAGAGGGGATCATGAGATAAAAGGTCTATTAGTTACCTTAAGAATTAAGAGCTGTCTTCTTAAGAGATTGTATTGTGGGAGATGTAGAGAGAGATTGCATTAAGGGAAATGTAGTCCATGACATGTGACCACATCTGTGTGTCTGATTGGCCACTGAGGCTCTCTGCCTGGGTGCAGAACAAAGACCTGGCGATTTTGAATTACAACAGAAGAGAGAAGCATGCTTTCTGAATGGGACAGAACTACCATCATTTTACACTAGGAAATGGGATAGATTATGAAATATTTGGATGAACCTCACCTTGACTCACCATGATAGTAAATCTATGGTTTCTGAAGGATTCCCAAATAAATATAATCTGCATGAAAACCTGTTTGCTAGAGTTTATCTGCCTTTTTCCAGTGGAGCCAGAGGCCTGGGGAACCGAACACCGACAATCTGGTCTTTATTGTAGATCAAGCCCAAAATTGATAAAAATAATAGAAGAATTTGGTGAAGTGGCTGGACTAAAAATAAATAAAAATAAATCTAAATTATTAACTAAAAACCTTACAAAAAAACAAGAGGAAGAATTGGAATGTATAACAAAGATTCAAACAACTAAAAAAATAAAATATTTAGGCATCTGGCTGACCGCAAGAGGTTCTTCAATTAAACATGACAATTATGATAAATTATTATTACAAATTAAAAAATATTTAGATAATTGGAAAAACTTACAAATTTCACTCATGGGAAGAATTGTCACGATTAAAATGAATATCCTGCCCAGAGTCTTATTCCTCTTCCAGGTTATACCAGTGAAATTAGATAAAATCTTTTTCGATACATTAAACAAAACAATTACAAAATTTATATGGCAGGAAAAAAGACCTAGAATCAGATTAAAAATTTTGCAAGATTTTAAAGATAGAGGAGGACTAGCACTGCCAGAGTGGGAGATAAACTACCAAGCGGCAAGCCTAGTATGGTTGAAAGAATGGATGGAATTGAAAAATCAAAGAATATTAGTAATTGAAGGGCATGACTTGCAAGTGGGATGGCATGCATTTCTTTGGGATGATATTTTAAAAGACATATATTAAGGAATGCGTTGCTACTGATTTCGACTAAAATTAAAAAACACCATTATACAAAATTACCAATTTGGATTTCCCCTACAGAAATATTAATACACCCAAATTTAATAGAATGGAATAGTATAATTAGGTACAGGGATATTCTAAAAGATCAAGGAAAATTAAAAATAAAACAAGAATTAGAACAAGATTTAAAAAGAGAAATAGATTGGTGGACATACATACAAATTCAGTCAAAATACAAAGAAGTCATAAAATTGAATGAGGTACAATTGGAACAAAATGAATTGGATAAAATTATACAAGGGATGGAGCAGAAACTAATTAGTAAAATATATAAATTTTTACTACGGTATAAAATGGAAGAGGAAATAGTAAAAGATACAATGATTAAATGGGCGAAAAATTTTAATCATACAATAGAATTAGAGAAGTGGGAAAAAATGTGGCAAACAAATATTAAATTGACACTGTCGATGGCATACAAGGAAAGCCAGATGAAGATGTTTCATAGATGGCACTTACCACCGGCAAGAATAGCTAAGATGTTCCCTAATAAATCCCCATTATGTTGGAAGTGTAAAAACAATTACGGAACATGTTATCACCTCTGGTGGAGATGTCCAGCAGCAAAAAAATTATGGGCCAAAATCAAAAAGTGGTTTGAGAAAATAATACAACAAGCGATAAATGGAAAACCTGAGATATTCCTACTAGGGATATTCACAGAAAAATTTACAAAGGAAGTAAAATATTTAATATTACATATTTTAACTGCCACTCGTATAGTCTATGCCCAGAATTGGAAAAAAAAATGTACCATTTGAAGACGAGTTAATAAAAAATTTTTTGGAATGTGCCGAGATGGACAAACTGACAAAAGAACTTAAAGAAAAAGAGGATACAGAATACTATAGGACTTGGCACAAGTGGTATAAGTGGTTGGAGGGAAGGAAAAATGAAGAAGAAAATTAGGGGGGAAAGATAGAAATGTTAAAAAAGATAGAAAGGATATGTTAAAGTATAAAAAATAGGAAATAAATATGAATGAGAGAAATACATTGTATATATATAGTAATTAAAATGTTGGGGACAAATAGTAAATCGGAATAATACAAAGAAGGGGAAATTGTGAATAACAAAGAAGATCACCCATGCAATAGCTGTTAAGAGAGTGTGTTTATAAATGTTCTATGTCTTGTATTGTTATATTGTGTTATAAAAATAATAATTAAAAAAAAGAAATGGTATAGTCTCCTGCTTGAGCAGGGGGTTAGACTAGATGACCTACAAGGTCCCTTCCAACTCTGCTATTCTGATTGCTCAAATACATGCTTTTTTCTAGTGATTCCTACTTCTCAAGGTTATTTGGTGTGTTCTTAGTTCTTTGTTCTATCATGTGCTTACTGATGAGTAAATGTGGCTGGAAATCTGTTAATAAGATGCCTCTCACACTAAATGGGTGCTATCTTGGTAAATGTAATTAATTATTTCTTATATGTCCCGTTTCATTTTAGTGTCTCCACAAGTGTCCTTGACTCATGCCAATGGCACTGCCGTGTGCAAGGCGGCTGCAGGAAAACCAGCTGCAGGGATATCCTGGAATCCACCAGGAGACTCTCAAAATGTGACTGAAATATTGCCAAATGGCACAAAGACCATTACCAGTACATATAATGTGCAAAATGTTAATGAGGATAAGCTTACATGCGTCATCTCCCATCCTACTGGGGGAATGTCACTTATCTTAACTCTACCAGGTAAAATTTAAGCATTTAATCATCAGTTTCACTAGCCAAGTCACATTCGGTTTACAGTAATCGGGAGGTCTCTGTTCTTTGTTGACATTTTAAATGTGAATAACTAATACATCAGACTGTCTCTTTAGCTCAGTGCTATTTACTCTGATGGACAAAGGTTTTTAGAATCTTTCCTATCATCACACATGGTCTACTACTGGGCTATGGTCCTTCCTTAACTGGACTGATCCTCCTTCAATCATTCTCGCATGTTAATGAAACAGATTTCCATTTTTCTCTAGTTCTTTGCTTAAGCCATGGGAATTGAGGAAAGGCTGTGCTTGTTATTAAACTATTGATATAGGTACTATTTATGAAATTATTTCAGAAAGTAAGAATAATGAATGCTCTTAATACTAGAAATAAAGTACTCTTTAATATTTTCTTCAAACAATTAGGGTGGCTAGATAGTGATTGCCTTTCTGCCTAAATTGCACAGATTGAAAATTCCAGTTACTTTTATGGAAAGGTTGGATGTTTGCATTCCTATTTGTTTTTATTGCCATGACTTCTTACAGCCGTGATGGCGAACCTATGGCACACGTGCCCAAAATGGCTTGTGGAGCCATGTCATCTATCATGCGTAGCATCGCCCATTCCTCTTCCGGGTTTCTGGTGTGCATGCGCACGTGATGATCAGCTAGCCTTTGTATGTGCGGCAGTGCCGGAAACCAGAAGAGCTGGTTTTCCATTTCCTGTCATGTGCATGCGTGCCGGCCATCTGATCAGCACATGTACATGCGTGGCAGTAACTGGAAGACTTGCTGGCCGGTGAGCATGTGCTCGCCGGAAATTGGAAGTGCCTTATCCAGTGCGAACATGTTCCCTGGGCAACTCCTCTTCCTGGTCGCGGCTGTGACAAGCGCGCGTGCGAAGTGTTCCCTTTTTGGCACTTGGTGACCTGCAAGCACGTGCACACTCCCTTTTCGGCACCCGGTGCCAAAAAGGTTTGCCATTAAAGCAATAAAGATTTTGCAATGAATACAAAGTCTTGTGTGTCTTTGTATCCAAAGTCTTAAATAACCTTTTTAATTAGAAAACATGAATCTGTCTAGGAACATATCTAAATTATCATTAGTCATTCTATTTTCTTTTCTTACCCCTTTTTGTTTATTTAATATAAACAAAACAAGGCTTTAATCTCTCCTACTTATTATTTCTCACACTTTACAAATTCTCAGGTAGAAATGAAAAAAAGGAAAGTTCTACCATGATAATTCTCTATAGCTGTCTTACTGGTCTTTTGGGAATATTTGGATTTTCACTTTCCATCTATCTCTGGAGGTTCTGTGGAAGGTATGTATGCCAAGTTTTAACTTAAATCAACTCCTGTTTCTTTCATTATTTATTGGAGTTGGTCACGGCAACATTTGTGGGAGTAGAGCAGTGGTGGGTTGTCCCCGGTTCGGACCAGTTCACAAGAACTGGTAGTAAAACCAGCGGGAGTTCCCACCCACTGCTCTGGATGTCGTCATAGTTGATCTGCGCATACGTAGAAGCTTCTGCACATGTGTAGAAGCAAGGTGTGCACGCGGTCCCGTTGCTAACTGTTAGTAAAGATAAGTAGAACCCACCCCTGAAGTAGAGGCATTGGCAAGATGGCAGGCAGAACATTGCAATACAAGCCTTTAGAACCCACACAAAAGGGGAGGAGCTTGCATCATGTCACTCTGCCTGGTCTTCCCCCACCCCCTTGCAGACACTGCTGGAACACCATGAGCATCAGCTCGGTGTACTACTGCAGTAGTGAAACCATTAAACTTGAAATGGTGCAGTGTTGCTTGTGCAATGAAATGTAAAATGAAGGGAAAAGCAAAAGGGGAAGGAGTTATGGCAGAATGATGGTAATTGTACAGCAGGAGATAGGACTCAGAATCACGAAGGAAGTGGTAAACTGTCCCTTCATTTTAACTCTGCAAACTTTGCATCTTTTGTTCTGAGGAAAGGATGGTTAAACTGAAAAAACACTTTGTTGTAAGTGGTATAAATTTGAAATGCCATTTTTTTTTATTTAACATAACTCATTTGCTGTGGCATTTATTGAGAGAAGGGGATCTGACTATTTTCCTTCCTCCTCCTGTCATCGCAGCAAAAGAAAAATCAGTGCAACTACAAATATAGAAACAGTTTCAGGACAAAACATCCAGGTAAGACCAAGGAAACAATAATTGATCTGTTTCAAACTAGGCTTTAGGGTTTGTTTGTTTTTTAAATGATTGTTGGCATTGTAAAGTTCACAATAACTTTTAGGAGGCCCAGGCTGTGATTTATACATGCTTGTCATCATATTAAGATTCAGGGGAGAAGACTATTAAATATCTTTAATGATTAATTAGTTAATTTCAGTACTTACTTAGATTTACTGTAAATTAATTTAAATCACAATTTGCTTACGCCTTGACCTAGCCATCTTTTTGGAATACAGTGTCTAGCAATGCAGTTCAACAGATAAAAGTGACTCTTGGCCTACTTAGTAGGGAAGTGCCATTCCCTACTTATGGCAGGTAGTATGCAAGTAATTCTAATACCAAAGCCTGGAGCTGCTGAGTCACAGCCACCTCTGTGAGTTGCAAGCAATACAGTTTCAGTCAATAGAATACTTGTAGTTTTAAAGGCCTTATCTGATGGATCACTGATGGTGAGATACAAGAAAGGAAACTGTAAGGCTTAAGATGCAAGTGCCTTCTCTGAGTCAGAGATGTACAGTTAGTCCTCGACTTACAGTACAACAGTTCATTTAGTGACCAAAGTTACAACGGCACCGAAAAAAATGGCTTATGACCATTTTTCATACTTATGACCATTGCAACACCCTCATAATCATATGATTTATATTTGGATGCTTGACAACAGACCCATATTTATGACGGCTGCAGTGTCCCGGGGTCATGTGATCATCTTTTGCAACCTTCTGACAAGCAAAATCAGTAAGGAAACCATATTCACTTAACAAGTGTGAATGAACAAGAATAGGGTGTGTTACTAATTTAACAACTGCAGCGATTCAGTTAACAAATGTGGCTAGAAAAGTCGTAAAAATGACAAATTAACAAATTTGTCACTTAGCAACATAAATGTTGGGTTCAATTGTGGTCGTAAGTCAAGAACTGTAGTGGCACCCATGTAGAAACAAGTATTTGGCAAGACGATGCCCTTTCCGAATCAACAAGGAGACTCAAGCTTACAGTTATGTTAGTAAACAATAGACTTAATTATTATACCATGTTTAATAGTATGTTTTTTAGACATTCTTCTTAATATTCTCTCCCATTCCTCCTTCCTTTTTAATGAAACATCCTTTATTTAATTCTTGTAACAACTTTCAAGTTTAAATACAGAATCTGATATGCTTTGTCAACCCAAGTTTCATAAAGGAAATAAGTGCAACAAGCAATCAAGGCTGAATAATCAACAACAAGCTTTAAAAGAATCAGCTTCCTGTTAAATGAATTATTCAAGTTATTAATATTTATTGACATCTTAGTTTAAACCATGTTATCCTTAATTTACAGTTTGAGTATTTTAGAGATTACAGTTATACAGACTTGACTTTGCTTATTCTGATTTTACTTATTCTGATTTTGAGGTTGCTCCCTACTGTTTATCATAATTAGTAGACCCTTGCTAACATCTTTCTTTGAATAAATGAATACTTTTTTCCCATAATCAATATTTCCAAATGGAATGTAGCCATACACTTTTATGTATGCTTTATAAATATGATGTCAAGAATGTCAAGTCTTTATGTTTCTTAAGCACATGTTATTTTCTTAAGCACATGATAATGATTTTAATATTTTCACTCACTTTTAACAGAGTTAGTTTGCAATATCAATTATATTATAGCCATTTTATTTATTCAAAATCTAAATTTCCTCTTTGGTCTACAATGGAATTAATTCTAAACACTTTCTGAATCGCTAATAATTCATCTGCATCAAAATCCAGATAATTTGTACATTTTGTCTTTTCATATTGTCAAGTAAACTTTCCCTTCCAAAATCATCTTGTAATTAAATATCTGTACTTTCTTGTTTGCTGTAAACAATTTTTGCATTTTTTTTCTTTGCTATGCTTCAATTTTTGTTGGACAATGCCATAATTTTTATTTGTCTTACTTTCAAGAACCTCCATCTGATTTGAAAGAATAACTTTTAACACTTTCATTGTAGACAATGAAATATAAATCTTGATTCTTATTGGCTTTTCTCCTTTTTCTCTCCATCCAATTTGGAAGTTCTTGCATCCAATGTTTCCCTGCTCATCAATGATCACTAGTTTCCTACTAATTAATAATCACTAATAATCACCAATTATCAGTAGTAATGCCCTTTACAACAAACAAAAAGCAAATCAGATAATTATCCCAATAATACCTCTTCAATCAGCAGGACAGTATTTGAAGTAACATACAATAGGGAACCCAATTTAATTTTTATATATCAGCATATAAACAGGGAATAATAAATAGTTTGAAAAAGCTATAAATGCTTGTATAACAAGCTATAAAACAATAATAACAAGAAATTAGTACATGAAAGCTGTTAAGATGCAGCTAATTCACTAATTAATGTTATGTGTTGAAGTTTCTTCAATATGTTTACTTCCTGATCAACTCTGAATGCTGGATTCAACTTTTTTCAGTTTAGTTATTCAATCAACATAGTCACTTTTACCACAACTTGTGCTTAAAGCATGCCCACAACAGCAGTCAGCAAAGTTTCTTACTTATCACTGCCATAACAATGGAAACTGTATTCTACTAGAAAATGAGTACCACAGCAAGTCAAAACTGGTGGGCACAGTACATATATAAATCTATCCTCCAATGTTTTAATCATGTAATAAGTCATACATATCTGAGCCCTGGTGATGCAGTGGTTAGAATACAGTATTGCAGGCTAACTCTGCACACAGTCTGGAATTCAATTCTGACGGGGCTCGACCTGACCCAATCTTCTATCCTTCTGAGGTCAGTAAAATGAGGATCCAGATTGTTGGGAGCAATATGCTGACACTAAACTGCTCGGAGAATGTTGTAAAGCACCTTTGAGTGATATATAAGCTTAAGTGCTATTGCTGTGATTTTTCCTTTTTCTCCATATAAAAAAATGAAAAAAACTAAAACTTGTTTCTAACACAGCAATACTGGACTCAATTAGATGACTGGACTGTCTTCCAAAATAAAATCCCCACAGGCTATGAGAACATCTCTCCAAGAAGGGAAAAAAAGAAAAAGGATTATGGTCTACTTTTACTTTAATTGAACCTAGTTACAATCTTAGATAACAAGCAAAGGGGTCCCAGTTTAGGAATCCATGGCTTAACTCTTGTCTTTAATTCTAGAAGTATCTTCCCTATTTCTCCAGGCCTGCCATCCACTGTAGTTAATCTGCCACAAAGCACTGTGACAGAAAATAATAATCGGAAGACTTTTTACATTTAAAAGATGTTCTAGTATCTTCCAGTAAATGTGCCATTTTCAAAATCCTTTACAACTTTATTTTAGGATAGCTATACTTTCAAATATTCCAAACAAAATTTTAGATCTGAGAATACTAGGATTAAAAAGGAACGAAAGAAAGAATAAGCCTCTTTTGGTAAAAAAAGAAAACAAAATTGAAATTTGTATGCTGTTACCCACAATATGTAACTATGCTTGTACATAAGGTGTGGGGGTGTAGTTTTGTAGGGCACGGGGATGTATAATGAGAAGTCAAAATGTCACCTGTGTTATAAAACATGGATTCAGTAACCAATTATAATGATTAGTAACTCAGTGTGTTATGTAATGGAAAAATCCAATCATGTAAAGGAATTAATGCCCTATATTTCCCATCAGGTATAAGTGAAATATAAACAGTGCATATAGAATGAAAGAAAAAAAAAATAGAGAGGGTTATTAATGCTTCCTTTTTAAAAGAATGCTTTAAAACTTTATTCAGAAGATGTCATGCCTTTTCTTCTCAAAATGTTTTCTTGTTTTATAGGAAAATGATGTGGAACCATATGCTACCTTTGTGCAAGTGGAAAATGTAATATATGATAAAGCATGTAATTTCTCGTCAGGCTAATACCTATGATCTTTCACTTTCAACATAAGACAGCATCAGATCTGAACTGAGAGGAGAAGTATGTAAGGGCAAAATGCGTTAATTACAGTGAATGGCAACTTATTTTTTTCTCCAATTCTTGGAGACTGCCTGGACAAGTCCCTGCAGTTTTCCTGGCAAATTTTTCAGAAATGGTTTGCTGTTTTCATGTTCTCAAGATCACCAAGCTGGCTAATTTATGCTGAAGGCAGGACTAGAACTCGGTTTCTTGGTTTCTAGCATGATGCCTTAACCACTACATCAGACCAGCTCAAAGTGAATGGCAATGGCAGTAACTTTAAACCAATCTTTCCACTGAACATGTTGACATTTGCATAAATAAATATCTATTTCTCTTTAAGCACCACAGATTCTTCTAAGATCTCTACTGGCTTCTTCTGTACTGGGCACTTACTTTCTCTCACAAAGACTAAAATATCAGTTTAGAAAGCTGATATGAAAGTCATAAAAAAGCGGATATTCTTCTACCATCATTCTGCTGAATGATGAGTGAGCTGAATCTGAAGAGCTCTGGGACTCGAGTAACTACAAGACGATTATTCAGGAAGAATTTATATTGAAACCTGGTTTACTTCCTCTCTATGGATATGTCTAGCTTTCTATACTCCCGCACTGCAATCAAACATCTGCAATTTCTAAGCATTAAATTTAGTTTGCTGTCTTTCAGAAGGCATGAAAAAAAGCCTTACCGAGATTTTGTAGACTTTTGGACAGACTGCCTGTTGTTGTTGTTTTTACAGCGGGTGAGATTGCTATTATTTTAAGTGATTCAAGAAGCACACAGTATACTCCTCTAAATGACTTGACATTTACAGTCAGAATAAGTGAAGATAGTGGAAAGAAAGCAGAATTTGGTCAAAATATTTTCCTTGATGTTTAGTCTTCTTCTGGCATTTTTGAAGTGTACATAATTACACAAAACTAAATTAGGTTAACAGGAAGGCTTGGGCCAATTACTCATTATATGCAAACACATATAAATAAACCTTAATTGCCACTTTTTGTAAGTGAGATCAGTTTTGACAGAATGTGATTTTGAATGTACAGCAAGTTTATACAGAGAGCTCTAAGGGAGGATATACAATGAGATTTGTTTGGATTTGGAATTTAAATGATTTTTTCAAAGTAGCTCACCAATTTGAAAGGAAAGTCTATTAGAAAAACATTTTCACAAACCGATACATAACTATAAAAGAAGTATAAAAATGCAATCAGTATAAAAATGCAATCAGTTAATTTGCTTGCAAAAAGTGCACACATTAAGGAAAATTGCACATACAATCCACATGATAAATGTGCAGCTATCTATGATCTAAATTTATAGGAGGAAAAATTAAAAATCAAAAGAAAACAAAGCATGTAGATTCACCCACCCGTACTTTTCTCCCTCCACTGTTCAAATAAACTGTTCAAAATGGTTCCACAAATGACTACTGGCCACTGGCTTGCTTTCTTCTGAAGCCCTTCTGGATAGATACAGATTTGAATTCTGGGAAGGAGAGTGGCAGAATATGTGGTGCATGAAAAGAACAATATACAAAATTCAGTGAAGTTTAAGAGAAAAACAGCCCTTTGAGATGCCAGAATATTGTTATATAAACAATAATGGAAATACATTATTTGCCAAAACACTGTTGCTGTGGTTGGATTCAAATTTGACTTTCTACAACACTGTATATCATATTTGACTGAAAAGGAGATTATTTTTTCTATCCACAAATAATCTGAATTCTTTCGCTCCCTCCCTCCCTCCCTCCCTCCCTCCCTCCCTTCCTTCCTTCCTTCCTTTCTTCAAATTATTAGGAGCCACTAGATGGCATATTAGCCTAAAGCTCAATTAAATTGTGGGAACTTCTCCATGTAGAAAGCCTGGGAAAAATGTTTCCTAAAGAACTTTTGAAAAGGGATTGCAACATTTGTCCCCTTCACCATCATTTCCTTCCATGGAGTCCTAGACACATTAGGCTATGAAAGCAGAACTTAGAAAGTAGCTTTGTTTTAGTCATGGTGATGTTGGTTATTAGTACATTGCAACATTTCTTTGATGGTATTAGTTAGCAAATCCATAAACCTCTCCTATGTGATGTAGGAAGATTACAGCAGTGATCATTCACATTATCGCTATAATCAGTGAATGGCTATATGTTTTTCATGGAAACCAAAGTGTTTCAAATTGAGTTGATTTTTAAAAAAATTAATATCTTGCAGTTGCAAAATTACTAAGCATTATGCTTTATAGAAGAATGTGTTACCGCAAATTGACATTGAACTTTTTTTCTTGTTTTTACTTTTTAGAGGAAATGAAATAAATGACAAGTGGTTTTCCTAAACTCAGACAAATATCTTTGGAAGAACCAGGGCCTATAGATACCCAAATATTCATTAGAACCTGAAAGATATTTTAAGGGTTTTAACCTTAAACAGAGCTTAAGGTTTTAACAGAGTAACCAATAGTAAGAGATACTATAAGTGACAGCCAAAGGTGTCCAGATCATTTACACTGTAATCCATTCATTGCCTTGTTAGTTTGAAGAATTTTTTGTGAAACAAAAGGTAGGATATTACAAGCATGTACCCCATTTCTGAATAGTAAACCAATGTATACAGGTAGTCCTCGACTTATGAACACAATTGAGCCCAGAATTTATGTTGCTGAAAAATTTATTAAGTGAGTTTTTTCCCATTTTACAACTTTTCTCGCTACATTTGTTAAGTGAATCACTGCAGTTGTTAAATTAGTAACATGGTTGTTATGTGAATCTGGCTTCCCCATCGACTTTGCTTGTCAGAAGATCGTAAAAGATGATCACATGGCCCTGGGACACTGCAACCGTCATAAACAGGAACCACTTGTCAAGCATCTGAATGTAAATCATGGGACCAGGGTAATGCTGCAGTGGTTGTAAGTGTGAAAAATGGTCATGTCACTTTTTTCGCTGTAACTTTCAACCGTCACTAAATGCACTGTTGTAAGTCAAGGACTACCTGTACTCTCTTTCCCATCAGATTTCTAGGTAAATGTCATGCCCATTGAAGCAATGAGCAGTTTCTCCACTTTCTCTGCCTTATCTTAGCCACTTTATGTTTCCTGCCCATTCAGGCACTTTCAACAGTATCATTCTTAATTAGACGCCCCTCCCAATCATCTACATATAATTATTTTGAAGAAAAAAAGATCATCCTTCAGACTTAGCACATGGAAAAGATCCCATTGCCTAATGAAACATGAAACTAAATGCAACCTGGGGCTCTTTGTGATTTGAAACCCATCAATTTTCTGTAAATTTCAGTACAGATACTCCTCGACTTACAACAGTTTATTTGGTGACCATTCAAAGTTACAACAGCATTGAAAAAAAATGTTTCACTTTTATGACTATTGCAGAAGCCCCATGGTCACATAATCAAAATTCAGACACTTGGCAACTGACTCATGTTTATGAAGGTTGCAGTATCCCCTGGTCATGTGGTCACTTCTTGTGATTTTCTGACAAGCTTAAGTCGATGGGGAAGCCAGATTCACTTAATAACCATGGTACTAACTTAACAACCACAGTGATTCATTTAACAACCGGGGCAAGAAAGGTTGTAAAATGGGACAAAACTCACGTAACAACTGTCTCACTTAGCAATAAAAATTTTGGGTTCAATTGTGGTGGTAAATCGAGGATTCCCTGTACTTTGTCTAGTACTTTGTTTCCTTTTAAATTGGAGAACTGCATGGCAATTTTCTGTGAATTTTAAAGAGGAAATTACATATTTTGAAACTGTAGAATTAGAATAAATTCACATTTAAGGACAATAAAAAACACAACCCTATTACCTAAAAGATAAGTATCTCCACTGTATCCTTTTCTACAACTCTACGCCTCAAAGGTTCCCTTTCAAAACAGATCTTCTGTCAGATATTGCCTGCATATGATGCACCAGAGACTAGAAGGGGTTAAGTCTTTACAGACATCACATGTGACTATATCAACCAATGAACTCTCTTATTGGACTCTTACCTAGAAACCACTTGGACATCTTCCCCTTTTTTTCTCTCTCTCTCATCTATCTCTCAGCGAGACAACATGTGGACTTCTCTCTCCTCTCAACATCTGAGTCATGCAGTTAGGATAAAAATGTAACAGGGCATCCTGTTCATTATCGTATGCATGTATATATTTGTAAATAGTAAAAACAACTTTTTGAACCTGAAGCTGTATTGACCAAATGACTTCCTCATAGAACCAAATGAACACGACCATCAATATATATCTGATATCTTCTTTATTAAAAAGTGGCCTCTGACTAATTTGCATGTAGTGTGTAATTAGCCATAGCCTTCCAATTAATGAAATCTAGGATAACCTACTAGAGCACTTCAGAAATTATTGGGAGTTTTGCCTTCCTTCTGCTTTTTGGCTTATACATAGATGCCATTATGCTTGCTTGTTCCTTAAGACTTTGTGCATCAAATCCCCCGGAGTCTATTGCATGTTGTCAAGTTGTTTTTAAAGGTAGCAATGTGTATTTGTTGTACTCTGGGCTCTGGCAAAGCATGAAAAGAAATCTTTAGAAAGCTGTAAGTAATTCACTGACGCCAAACTCTTCCTTAGCTCAAATGAGCTTATTTAGGCAGTCTATCCAGAACCTTGTGAAATCTCAGTAAGACTGTTGCCCTTTTGAAAAACAGAACACTAAATTTAATCCTTGCAAAGATTAACCGTTTTTATGAAATTGTTTGAACACAGAGGTAACACATAGACCTAAGTACACACAAGATGTAAAAAAAATGTCATCATGAATTATTCTGGACACGGACATTTTACCCTAGTGGAATTTATGGCTGTATAAATCTGAATGTGAGCAAAGATGGTACTCCCCTTTTCTTGCCTGAGTGTTGCCATTACATATTTTTAAGTGCACAGCTGCAGAAACTCTAACACAGCTTGCTTTCCTGCCTTCTGGATTTACAGTATGAATAAGTAAAATTCAGATGACTAGTCCAGTAGATGCCAGAGAAGGTTGAAGCCAGCCTGCAAAGTATTTAATACAGCTGTACCACAAACATGCTAGGCTTTTTAAAGTTTAAGCAAAGGTGTTTTTTTTTCTTCAATTATTTCATGCAATTTTTGAAAAAATTGATTTTGTACAGAGTTGTGAAAATTTGTAGGATCAGTGAAAGTGATTAAGATAAACTACACATAAAAGAATAACATATCCTCCTTGTAAAAATACCACAAACAAACAAACAAACAAATAAACAAACAAAGTAACAAACAGAAAATACTGTCTGGAAGAAATAGAACAATAGTAACTTTAAGACTCACTCAGAGATCTGTGCTTAATATTAATTTAATAAAGCTGCATTTGATATACTTTCTCCTAACATTTTAGCCTATAAGTGTTATATCTATTGATAATGTTTATAATTGCAGAAATCTATTTGCTTTTTAAGACTAATTCCAAATGGTATTTGCCACTTTTATGCTTCTCTTTGTGCTATTATACAAATATGTGATCACCAATTCCCACTCAAAGACCAAATCTGAAAGTTTATTTAATACTTATATAAAGTCTTGTCTACATCTTAATATAATGTTTTGTATGCAATTTTTGGTTTGAACAACAGTGAAAAGGGACTTCCCTGAAACTGTTTTAAAAATTGTAATCCCTCCTATGGTATATACCTCATAACTGAATAGAAAAATATTCAGATTTACAAATCCTAATCTGAGGTTCATTTTTTCATCTTTGGAGATATGGTGGCTGGTTCGCAAGACATATTGAATCACAAATTAGCCAATTATATTTCAGCTTTGTATTTTTTTATGAACCTAATCTGTGTGGTTAGGTAAAAGTTTGGTGAATTTGGATTACAATCCTGGTGTTTTTATAGCATGTGTATTGAACAAGGTGACTGACTATGTGAGGGATGTTCTCACAATTAATATTTCAACAGATTCCTGATTGTATTTTTTAAAAAAACCGTTACTGCCTTTTCAACAAAGTCAGCTTTCTTTCTCCTTTTCTGAGTCACCATCCCTAAGAGGATGACTTTTTGCTACAAAAAAAGGATTCACTCTTTCCCCTGTCTAGTGGGAGAAGAAAGGATGAGTAATTTCTGCTCATTAGCAATGTCTTACTGGAGCCTCTTAGCTCTCAGTGAATATATTACAAGGAGATTAATTGCAGTTAACTGCCCTTGTTACTATTGTTGGAAGAAAATTCCCGGTCCATTCCTGGCTGGGAAAAACCTATGCAGATGCTGAAAAGAATTTCGGAAGGCCAGCTGCCGGAAAGCAGGATTCTTTGTTGAAGGAAGGCAAGGAGTGAATGTCTTAAGATGTATTGCCACAGAATAACATTCAGATTGAGAGAGCTACTCACATGAAGTACAGATCCAGGAATTATTTAATCGGAAGGGACTGATAATTTATCAGTCTATAACAAACCACTGCTGTGAGAACACTCATTCGTACAATGCCTGCCAACATGAGTGCAACCAAGCACAGAAATAAACTAATAAAGCTAAAAGAAAAGCAAACCCTTGAAGAGTCTGAGTTCCAAAATGCAATCCAACTTCACAATTCTGTATCAGGCTCATGCTCTAAATCATCTTTCTCATCCCTCAATTCCTCCACACCAATCATTCCTCTCACTACCCCCTCTCTCTCCATCACCACCATCACATCCCTCTCCCTTCCCTTTCTCCATCACTTTCTTCAATTTTCTTCCTTTTAGCCGTTACCAGGTTTTGTTGTTATTGGCCTGCTAGGTTTCTTTTTAATGTAACACTTTGCTTTGCCATATCTCTTTTCTACTCTTTATTTGGTCTTTCTTGTAGATCGTTCTGGTCTCTTTGATATTCAGTAGTCTTTCATGGTATACTACTTAATTGCATATTCTTCATTTTCCTTCAGATATTCTTCCAATGCCTTTTTTATTTCTTTAAGTGATTGGTGTGCTTGCAACATTCCACATCAATCTATGCTCCTCGGTAAGTATCATTATTTGCACTTGGGTGGTTAGAAGCACTTCACAATAAAATGTAGTATAACAACAATCAGAATTTCCCTCTGAAACAAGTAATCTACCCAACAAACAAAATAATTGTAAACAGCAGACTCTTTTGCATTTTAGAGAGAGATGTTTACATATCATCTATGTCCAGTATTAAAGTCTACATTTCTTGTCTATAGTATTACAATAGTAGTACTATTGTATCTATCACAAATAACAGGGGGAAAAAAGGACGAAACATTTTTGGCAAGTTTAGCCAGCAATACATATTTTTGACTTTTTCCTACAGTTCTGTTAGCTCAAGAAAAGGCAGAAATTTCGTCCTCCAGATGTCGTTGGATATCCAATTTCATTAATCCAAAAGAGCATGGATAATGGCCTGAGGTGATAAAACTGCCTCTGTAAAGCCACAAGTTCCCCATCTCTGTTTATATAAAATGTGCAAACCGTATAATAAGGCTATTCCCTGAACAGTTTATTGTTCTCATTATTAAATTCTCTGAAGGGGTTAATAATGATAAGAGGCTCGGCTGCAGTAACACCAACTTTTATTGAACAACTCGAAGACAACAACAAGAACAAGAACAAGAAGAAAGGCAAACTGACAGCTGCTTAAAAGGGAACCTGAGGAACGGGGTTGACCAATACGCGAGCAGGAATCTCCCGCTAGTTCCTTGCTCGCGTCTTAGCCAATCCGCGTGGACTAGCAACAGCCCCGCTGACTTGATGACGTGGCCGCGAGGACTCAACACCCCTCTCCATCCGGATGGCGCATGCGTAGTCATTCAAATACGCTGGACGGCGTCGGCTCCGCCCAGACCTGCGTAAAAGCGGGACAGAAGGAGTCTGGGGTGGAGATGGACCTGCGGAAGGCGGAGTCACTTCAACGGGAAGCGGAATTGCCGGCGGTTGTGCTGTGTTCGCCGATGATGGGTTCGAGGGTGAATCCCTGCCAGGAACCTCAGGTAAGTCAGCCGACGAGAACGATTCGGTTGGAGTGAGACCTGGTGTATCTAGCCGTGGTGCGGGCCCATCAGTGGGTGGTGCGCCGTCAGCAACTGGTGGAGCTTGGTCCAACGGACGGGCGGCCCTGTACCGGAGCTGGTTTATATGTCGCCTCCACGTGCGTCCATCGTTGAGTAGGATCCTATAGGAATAGGGTCCTGTTAGATGAGTGACATGCCCGGGAACCCATTTTACATCTGACCCAAAACTCTGGGCATAGACCGGATCCCCGACCAGGAAAGCCCTGGCGTGCGCACTGGATTCGTAGCGAGGGTCAGCTATGTAGTCAGGATGCAGCCGATCAAGAGTGATCTGGAGGCGCCGTCCCATGAGTAGTTCGGCAGGGCTGTGTTTGGTGACAGCGCAAGGGGTGGTATGTTGAGCTAAGAGATACCGGTTGATGTTATGCTGCCAATTTGATGGGCCAAAGCGGCGAAGCGCCTCTTTAGCGGATCGGACGGCCCTCTCCGCCAATCCATTAGCGGCCGGATTAAACGGGGCAGTTTGAGCGTGACGGATGCCCAATCGGGCTAGGAACAACTGGAAGGATGCCGATGTAAACTGTGGTCCGTTATCGGTCACCAGGACGTCGGGGAGCCCGTGAGAGGCGAACCAACCCTCTAGTACCCTGACCACGGCCTCCGTGGTGGAGGAGGACAAGAGGGCAAGTTCGACCCATTTGGAAAACGCATCTACCGCTATGATAAAGGTCTGACCGAAGAAGGGGCCAGCGAGGTCTACATGGACTCGGGCCCATGGAGTTTTAGGTTTTTCCCAATCCCTTACAGGAGCCGCAGGTGCGACCGGTCTTGTTAGCTGGCAATGCTGACACTTCGCTACCCAATCCTCTATCTCTCTATCAATTAACGGCCACCACACATAGCTACGGCCGAGAGCCTTCATACGGACGATGCCTGGATGGGCCTCATGAAGGCACTCCAGGACTTGGGTTCTAAGGCTGGGGGGTACGACCACTCTGTTACCCCACAATAAACATCCCCTGTGGGCGGACAGCTCAAGCTGTCTATGATGGTAAGGCAGGAAACAGTCGGCCTGTGGCTTGCGCGGCCACCCCCGGGGGACCCAATCTAAGACTCTGGAGATCACAGGGTCGGATGCCGAAAGGTTTTTTATGTCGTCAGCGGTAATCGGCAAATTTAGATCGTCAATTAAGAATACAGAGGCCGCCACAGCAGGATCTCGGACGGTTTCCGGTAGTGGGCAACGGCTTAGGGCATCCGCGTGAGCGATGGCCTTGCCGGGTCTATACAAAAGCTGATATGAATAAGCCGCCAAAAATTCCGCCCATCGGGACATGCGCGGTGAGAGGATGTGGGGTGTTTGACGGTCTCCTGCCAGTAACCCTAGCAACGGTTTATGGTCAGTGATGAGATAGAAGGATCGGCCATATACGTAGTCATGGAATCGTTGGACTCCTGCTACGGCCGCTAATGCCTCTCTATCGATCTGACTATAATTTCTTTCCGTTGCTGACAGTGTCCTAGAATAATACGCGATGGGAGCCTCAGAGCCGTTTGGTAAAACATGGCTCAAAACAGCTCCCACCCCGTAAGGAGAAGCATCGCATGTCAGAGAGAGAGGCAGGTTCTCGTCATACTGGACGAGAACAGCGTCAGAAGTGAGGGCGTCTTTGACAGCTCGGAATGAAGCAGCTGCCTTACGGTCCCAATGCCACGGCATTTTTGCGTCTAAAAGCCGATGAAGGGGCTCTGCCAGAGACGCCTTGTGTGGTAAGAATATGGCATAGAAATTCAGAAGCCCCAGAAAAGCCTGTAGTTCGGCTTTAGAAGATGGCGTAGGGGCGTGTTTGATGGCCTCCACTTTGGCAGGCGTGGGATGGATACCCTGGGCGTCAATCAAAAACCCAAAAACTCTACTTGGGGAACGCCCACCCTGCATTTGTCTTTTTTAAGTTTCAACCCTGCTAGCCTGAAACGTGTGAGCACAGCTCTTATTTTGGCAATGAGATCATCCTGGTCCATGGCTGCGACCAGGATGTCATCAAAATAAGGTACTACGCCAGGGAGGCCATGGAGCAATCGCTCCATGAGGCTCTGAAAAATTCCAGGGGCGACACTGACCCCAAACTGTAATCTATTACATTTAAATGCTCCACGGTGGGTAACTATTGTTTGGGCTAATGCAGTTGCTTCATCCACTGGGAGTTGCTGGTAAGCTTGCGCTAAGTCCAGCTTTGCAAATATGCGTCCTCAGCCTAAAGAGTGGAGGAGGTGCTGCACCACGGGCACCGGATATGGATTTGCTTGCAACGCCCGGTTAATTGTGCACTTAAAATCAGCGCAAATTCTTATAGATCCATCTTTTTTTAGGGGAATGACAATTGGCGTTTCCCACTTGGAATGGTCCACTGGCTCGAGCACCCCCTGCTGTATAAGCTTATCTAACTCCCTATCCACTTTGGGTCTTAGTGCTAACGGCACCCTTCTAGGTTTCAGCCTGATGGGCGTCACCTGGGGATCCAAATTGAATGAAACGGGGTGACCGGTATATTTACCAAGGCTGCTGTCAAAAACATCAGCAAATTCGTGAAACAGCAAGGAGGAGGCATTGGAGCTGGTAGTGTGGATGCCTGACACGCCGAGGTGTAAAGCGGCAAACCAATCGAGGCCAAGTAGACTGGGTAGTTTGTCACGAACCACGATCATAGGCAGGCGGCCAGAAAAATTGCCATAGGTAATGAGGAAAGTCCCGCATCCCACGGTCGGAATGGGCTTCCCCTGGTAATCTTTGAGCTTGATAGAACAAGGCTGTAACTGCTGCTTCTTGATTTTCGGCAACAACCTCTTCAGCGTATCCCAGGCCATCAGAGTCTTGGAAGACCCAGTATCAAGCTCCATCTTGCACGGGATGCCCTCCACTGAGACCGTGAGGTAGATTTTACCCGCTGGAGCGGTCACGGAAGCATGGTTAATGACCAGCGGTTGGGAGTCAGTAGCGAAACAGTCCTCCCTGCGGCCGGATGTTTTTTTGCGTTTTGTGCCTGGTTCGCCAACTTCCTCAGCAGCCGGGTGAGCCGCTCGGCAGACGCGGGAAAGATGGCCCCGTTTGCCGCAACGGCGGCAGACAGCAGTTTTGAAACGACAGTCGGCCCTGCTGTGATCGCCGCCACAGCCCAAACAACCGATCGGAGGCTTCCTTGCCGGCGGTGGCCACTTTTTCTTTTTGGTTGCCTTGAGGCGGCTGACCTCCTCATCGTCATCTGACGAACTAGCCGGTTCGGTCTCCTCATGATGTATGGTCTGAGGCTTGGTCGAGGAGCCCGCCGCCGGTAGGGCCCGTTGAATTTCAGCGGATGATCTGTCCGACATCTCAGACGCCCTCGCCTCGTCCATGGCCACCGATAAAGACAGTTCAGAGCGGGCCAGTAAACGCCTTTGAAGTTTCAGATCCCTGATTCCACACACGAGTTGATCAAGCAGGGCGTCATCCAAGTCAGGGAATTCACAATGACGCGCTGCTGTGCGCAGGGAGGCCATATAGTCGTTCACGGACTCTCCCTCTTTTTGGGCTCGTTGATGGAACGTGTGCCGTCTAGCGATTCGGGAAGGAGCTGGGGAGTAGTGATTTTTTAATTTAGCCAATAGAACCTCCCACGGCACAGAAAACACAGGCTGTGGAGCCGTGAGGGCTCTCGCAGTGCCGAAAACATCTCACCCGCACGAACTGAGGAAATATCCTCGCTTCCTGGCGCTGGGCAAGTCAGAGAGATCATTAGCGTGTGCCGTCTAGCGATTCGGGAAGGAGCTGGGGAGTAGTGATTTTTTAATTTAGCCAATAGAACCTCCCACGGCACAGAAAACACAGGCTGTGGAGCCGTGAGGGCTCTCGCAGTGCCGAAAACATCTCACCCGCACGAACTGAGGAAATATCCTCGCTTCCTGGCGCTGGGCAAGTCAGAGAGATCATTAGCCTGAAGAAAACATTCGAATCTATCCAGATAGTCATCCCACGTCTCAGTCAGTGGATCAAAAGAAGTAAAAGTTGGCAGCGCGGTGGCCATTGTAGTAACGGTAATGGTGAGAACGAAGTTGGTGGCCGGCGCCTCAGAAAAATCCCACCTTCGTCGCCAGTATTAAATTCTCTGAAGGGGTTAATAATGATAAGAGGCTCGGCTGCAGTAACACCAACTTTTGAACAACTCGAAGACAACAACAAGAACAAGAACAAGAAGAAAGGCAAACTGACAGCTGCTTAAAAGGGAACCTGAGGAACGGGGTTGACCAATACGCGAGCAGGAATCTCCCGCTAGTTCCTTGCTCGCATTTTAGCCAATCCGCGTGGACTAGCAACAGCCCCGCTGACTTGATGATGTGGCCGCGAGGACTCAACACTCATCACCAGATTAGAAACACAACTGCTTCATCTAAAGAAATATCTGAAAGTGAAATCCATGTTGATCCATTTCTTTTATATCCTCCTGGAGGTTAGTTTTCCATGTTTGTCAAATAAATCAATTTTAAATTAAGTTAGTGTTTGAACTTACAACAGGCTAATTCTTCCCCAAATCTTTTGGGATAGCTCTCCATCCTCCATCATCATTTGGGGATGAATAAGCCTTAGTCTTCCTTGAAAGAGAACAATTTATTTTAACAGTATCTGAATACATGCTGAGGTAATATTTGATGCCTAATCGCATTTCTTCAGGGGGGAAAAATCTGCAATTTTAGAAGAAAAGTTTATTTTTTTTTAAAGAGTTATTTCAGTTAATATGAGCTTGTGTATAAGTCAAGGTGAAACACGTAATTAATGTTATTAACCAGAAGGGTTGGAAGACATTCACTCTTTTATTCTTGAGGCAATTGATGACACTTCTGGAAAATTTACTGGTTTGCAAGTATATAAGCTAGCAGTAGAAAGAAATAGAGCAGTGCTGGAAATAATGTTGGGTGTATTGGAGTATTGCACTTATTTTTTCAAGGGAACCTCATACCACCCATTTCATTTCAACAGTAATAACACAGCCTGACTTCCTTTCAAATGAAAGCAACTCATTTTGAGCACTGCACAGAAATATGTTTTCTACATTTTAGACAATATATTTCTCAAGGAAAACCCAGTTTCATCCTCAGAAAACTAAAACTCTGTCCCCCCATTTTGAAAGATGAATGGGATGAAGTTTAATAGCAATTTCCAACAGTGTAATTATGTCACGTTTGACCATTAAAATGTGACATGAACAGTCTTGAATCCCCTTATAAAAGTAACTTTTTTCACTAAATGCATCAAATAAGATTACAAGGGTACAAAATAAATAGGTTTTTTAAAGATGATAGGCCTAAAAGCATAGATACCATCATGTTGGATGAGATCTACTCTTAAAAACAGTTGTTTAAAATGTTTCTAGCACATTTTATAACAAAATGTAACAAAAATACAGTTGAATGCATGGCTGAGCCCATAGGCTATATACATTTGATAATTAAAATAATTAAAATACTGTATCTGTATATATCAAGAGCTAACTAACCAAAGCATAGAATATGTATATATGTCTATTTTGTAGTTATAAGGAGCAAAAGAAAGGGAGTTTGACTCACTTTGTGTTCTAGCAAAAAAATCCACTAAAATGTTTTTCGGCCATTCTTAAAATCATTCTGTAAAGGAAACCAATATTATTGCCATTTTAAAAGCAGAGTTGAGTTCTGGTTTATCTAAAGATGAAGCTTTCCAATTTCAAGGTTTATAAATTAAATTGAACTCAAAAGGTCCCAATTCAAATGTGTAAATTATATTATAATTTAATTTTTTTTAAGAGGCACCTTGTTGAAAAAAAAAGAATAATGTTGAAATACACACATACACATACACACACATACAAGAATGTCTATTTCTGGATCAAATTTCAGATGCACTAAAATATTCTTCTCAAAGATGGACACCCCCACCAAATTTAGCAAGTACTTACCTAGAACACTAGCTAGTATGTCTGTTCATGTCTGTAAATCTAAGGTAGTCTTCAGTAGAGATTGCTTAGTTAAAAAGTTTGCATTTCATATAAAACTGAAAAATTATATCTTATCCTTTTTCTCCATAATCCCAAAGTCGACAAGTTATACAAGGATCTATTTCATAGGGTTCACTGTTTCATTCTTGTCTTGCCTTGGAATTAATATATCTGATTACACTTATTTATTTATATACTGTATAGTCACTTGTATATTGGATGTTGCTTATTCTCATAATTCTCAGCAGTTTATTCAGGGAAGTATATCCAGAATTTTTTAAAATGTCTTGCACAGAAATTATTTCATTCATTAAGCAACCCATGGCCCTAAATCAGGGGTGAAATCCAGCAGGTTCTGACAGGTTCTGGAGAGCCGGTAGTGGAAATTTTGAGCAGTTTAGAGAATTGGTAGCGGAAAATTTGAGTAGTTCAAAGAACTGGCAAATACCACCTCTGGCTGGCCCCAGAGTGGGGTGGGAATGGAGATTTTGCAATATCCTTCCCCCAGGAGTGGGGAGAAAATGAGGATTTTGCAGTATCCTTCTCCTGCCATGCCCACCAAACCACACCCACCAAGCCACGCCCACAGAACCGGTAATAAAAAAATTTGAATTGCATCACTGCCCTAAATAGTATGCAACATTACTTGGTAGATATAACTTTGTTAGAATATCCAATGTAAAAGGGGTTTTGAAACTTCTATAACAGACTAGGAAGATCTACATCTTGAACTTCTGATGTAATTAATAAATCTTACAGTATTATATATCCAAAATAGTTATTCATTAGCCATTCCTTTTTTAGGTATCCCAAAATTTACTGAGAACAATAAACTTCCCACATCTTTTAGACGGAAAGGCAAAATTTTTAATATAGGTTATCAAAAGTTTCTAGAATATTCCAAATCTATACTAAACAAAAATCTGAATTAAAGAGTATAGCCCATTTAGGCTACCTATGAGAGGCATAAAATTTATGGTAGACTGGTCTCAAAAACCCATCCTGCTGAGAACATTTCCTGTATCATGCTGAGTAGGGCTAATGCTTTAAACATTTTTTTTTTGCATTAAGTCTTGTTTTCCTCTGCACCATTAACACCCATATACAGACTACTGTCCGAAGCAGGTCACATCCTCGTCTCAGGGAAAGAAGGAAAAGTGGAAAGTTGTGGAAGATTTGTGGGGAAGACAAATAAAATAAAATAAAAATGCCTCGTATGTGAAGAAAAAAACTGTGCTAGTGTTTATTTTATAACCACAATATGGTTTTATTTCACAATTTTGTATTACATATACATGTTTTTTTCTGAAACAAATGTAAACATTGGTAACTAAAAATTCTAAAAATCACTCTTTAGTAAACGATTTTTTTTCAAATCTTATTAGTTTGTATTTAAGTAATATTATTGTGTTTCCTTATTTTTTAAAGTATTTCATTTCAGCAGATGTGTTCATCATCCTAGATTTTTTAATTATAAAAAAGTATAGTAAACAATATAGAGGAAGTTCTAACAATTTTTTGCTCAGTGATATTATCTGAAATCACCAGAACAGTTTTAGCATAAAATATGTTTGTCATTTCATTATTTTCCAAAAGAGAATAGAGGATATCAAATTTAGCTTGTTTATTCATCTTCTGTTGCATCACTGAGGTAAAAATATTTTGTTTTTATCAAAATTGAGACCATAGTTTAGCTTTATGTTTCTACATTTTAATGGGCCAACAGAGAAAACATTATTTTTTTAATCTAGTTTTTGCTGTTTTATAAATAACTTTAATAATAGATGGCTTTGCTTTATTGTAACTGACTGAACTGTATTAAATTTATTGTTTTCATACTTCTAAATAAGTCTACATAACTATTATAGCTAATAGTTTAAGGACAAATAAAAATACATCTTTCCTTTGTGAATGGACCTATATACTAATGAATCTATATTGTCATTTATCCTCTGAGATAGTGGATAATCAGAATATTTAAATATTTTAACGCCTTCTGTACTGTCACCTTCTGAGAACTGAGTAAGTAAAATGTGAGCTAAGCATCCTATGACTCATTAAAGCAGCTACATGTTTCATTCAAGTGTTTAGGACTTTTTTTTCCCCCAGGTACATACAGGGACCTGGAAAGTATGTGTCTATTTTACAGAAGCATTCCACTCCCACACATTCCCAAAAAAAATTATGAATCATTTTTGAAGTATGAATAGTTCCTGTAAGTATATCCAATATGTACATTTTGCAAGTTTAAAATTTGAAAATTAATAAAAATAAATATAGGAATTACAAAAATAAAAAAAAATTGTGGAGCCCCTTTAACTTTCATCCTACTTCTTAACTATTCTGAAACTTACTCCAATTTCATGTCTCTGCTGTATTGAAATAAATAATAGGAAACTGGAATGGCTAAGTATCTACAAATTTCACAAAAATCCTGAGGAGAAATGCCTTCACATACATGGAAATCAGTAGTGGGTTTCACTTACTTTCGCTACCAGTTCAGAACTGTGAGCGCGTGTGTGCTTGCTTCGCTCATGCGTGGCACTTTTGTGCATGCACAGAACATCCATGATGACGTCCAGGGGGGTGGGCAGAGCCCAGGGCTGGATTTTCCTATAGGCTAACTAGGCTTCAGCCTAGGGCCTCAAGATCAAGAGGGGCCTACACAGTGGTGGGATTCTGCGGGTTCTAGGGGGTTCGGCCGAACCGTTTGTTAAATTGCTGGCTCGCCCGCCCCTCGCCTCCCACCCGCGTGGCGCCAGCCTACCATAGCCAGGGGTAGGCAATTGTGGCTCTTTTACAACCTGTGGACTTCAACTTCCAGAATTCCTGAGACAGCTTGGCTATCTCAGGAATTCTGGGAGTTGAAGGCCACAGGTTGTAAAAGAGCCACAATTGCCCACCCCTTCCCTAGCCTGAGTTCCGCTGCCTGGGATCCACGTGGGCTGCCACGTGGTTCCCCACCGGCTCCGGACACAAGAGAGCAGGATGGAGAAAGCAGCTTCCACGCCTTCACTCACCCTCACTCTCTGCTCTGTTGGATCGCCGGCCGTTCGCTTACCCCGCCCACTCCCCATCTATTGCTGCCTCCAATGGCTAGAGGAAAAAAAAACTTCAAATTCTTGCCGCGGGGCTTCAAAGGGCCGCCCTAGAGCCAGTGGTGCAGCTGAACCCTTTGTTAAATTGCTGGTTTGCCCCGCCCCTCCGCACCACTATTTATTGCCAATAAATAGTGGTGGGCGAGGGGCGGGGGAGCCAGCAATTTAACAAAGGGTTCGGTGTTTTTTTTGTAATTTTATTGGCCCACGGAGCTTCAGCATAGGCTAATTGGCCTCCCGGCTCTCAGCTGATTTGTCTCAGCTGTTTTGCTCAGGGCTCTTCTGCTTCCGTGCAAAGAGTGTTGATTTTTTTTCCCCTAGCTATGCTGAGAAATGTTATTTTTGACTGGTCCTCGCACTTTTGACCAGTCCTCGAACTTACGACTGTCCTCACATTTTACTTTTTTGCCCTATCTTGTCACCATGGTGAAGAGAAGCAGTTGTGAAATGAGTGACATGGTTGTTAAGAATGCTACAAGGGGCATAAATGATGACCAGTCATAAGTGCGAAGACCGGTCAAAAGTGCGAGGACCTGTCAGAAATCACATTTTTCAGCCCTCTGGGTAGTCATTTTGTGCACAGGGACTACTCAGAGGGCTGAAAAAGTTATTTTTGACTGGTCCTCGCACTTTTGACCAGTCCTCGAACTTACAACTGTCCTCACATTTTACGTTTTTGCCCTATCTTGTCACCATGGTGAAGAGAAGCAGTTGTGAAATGAGTGACATGGTTGTTAAGAAAGCTGCACGGGCATAAATGTGAGGATGGTCATAAGTGTGAGGACCGGTCAAAAGTGCGAGGCCCAGTCAGAAATGACTTTTTTCAGCCCTCTGAGTAGTCCCTATGCACATAGCCATGCCCACCTGGTCACATGACGAGCTACCCACGCCCACCCAGTCACATGATTGCCAAGCCACACACCCAACTAAGCCACGCCCACAGAACTTGTTGTTAAAAAAATTGAATCCCACCACTGGTGAAAGGGCCTCATAAGTGGAATAGCCTAGGGCCTCTTTTCATCTAAATCCGGCCCTGGCAGAGCCTCAAGCCGCCGCCACTACCGGTTTGCTTGAACCGGGGCGAACTAATAGAAACCCACTACTGATGGAAATGCTCATTATGTTGAAGAATATAATCTGGTAAATCCAAAGATGGTAGAAGAAAAAACTCTACCAAAAGGACCTATGATCTTCCCATATTCATGGAATGCTGATTGAAACTGGGACAACATAATAAAGATGATACTATCAAAATGGGAAGACTGAAGATCTTAGGGTGCTTTAAGAGGGATAACTCAAATGAGTTATGAGCCTTGATATGGCAACTCAAAATATATTGTAGTATGCATTTATTTATTAGCAACTACTCAGCCATTTCCTCCTCAAGATTTTTTTGTATGGAAATAAAATATACAGTAATGGAAGGTGACATTTTATTGTTTGGTCCCCTCCCCCTCCAACTGTGTATAAAAGGAGGGCAGCTCATTTGGAAGCCTCCATAAACAGGAACTGTTATGCAGTGTAAATTCAGTGCAGAGACTTATAAGATCACAGATTCAAAATGTGCTGGTAACAAACAAATCATGCTGAGGCTCACACAATATCTGAATAAACTAAAGAAGGCTTGACAGAAAAACCCAGTCCAGTATAGCCTAGATGATGATAACTAAATAAACTAAAAGCTTCATTCAAATCCAGCATGAAAGAAGGTGGCTAGAAAACAGATGTGTGAGAGATTTTCATTTTTCTGGCCAAGAAAGAATAATGCTTATACTTTCGTTCTGCTTGAAAGAAAAACCAAAGGACTTTATTTAATGCTTCATGCTAAATTTTGGAAAGCCTTTTAAAAGAGCCAGACAAACAATCCCAATCTAGTGGTTGAGGATTAATGCATTTTTCTGTTAAATCCTGGTAGCTTAAGTGAGATGTAGACTGAAGTATTTGTTAAATTATTTCAAGAGCTAGATACAGAGAATGTTTGAGTTCCCATTCAATTTTCACAAGATAGAAACATTTCTTGATGAGTGTTTAGAGAATTCAATTTTATCTTAGAAACTGAGAAGTCTTGTTTTCATAACCATGTAGATAAATTTATCATTATGAGTATACCTTGGAAATAGATCTCATTGAAACTTGATAATCATTTATTTCCTCATCAATATCAATGGATCCATGCAAAGTATCAAAAGATTAACACAAGGAAAATGTGAACAGTATGGTTATATCAATTATATTCAAACAAAGAGAGAGCTTCTCATGCAGGTAGTCCTCGACTTACAACAGTTCATTTAGTGACTGTCCAAAGTTACAGTGGGATTGAAAAAAATGACCGTTTTTCATACTTATGACCATTGTAGCAACCCCATGTCACATAATCAAACTTCAGATGCTTCAGAGCTGATTCATATTTATGACAGTTGCAGTGTCCTGGGATCACCTGATCATCTTCTGTGATCTTCTGACAAGCAAAGTCAACAGGGAAGCCAGATTCACTTAACAACTTTGTCACTAACTTAACCATTTCAGTGATTCATTTAACAACTGTGGCAAGAAAAGTTGTAAAATGGAGCAAACCTCACTTAACAAATGTTTCACTTAACAATAGAAATGTTGGGCTCAATTGTGGTCATAAGTCAAGGACTACCAGTAGTTTCTCAAAGGATACTTCTACATTATGACTTCTTTACTCTAATGCAGGGGTGAAATGCTCCCGGTTCGGACTGGTTCAGCCAAACCAGTAGCGAAAGTGGCCGGTGGTTCGGAGAACTGGTAGAGTTGGCGGCACGAGGCTCCGCCCATCCACCTGATCGTCATTACTTCCTGATTTTAACCAGGAAGTTACCTGTTTTTTAACCTTCTGCGCATGTGCAGAAGGTCCAAGTGTGCACGTGATGTGCACGTGCATGAAGCAAAGTGCGCACGCACGGCGTGTGCACTTCCGAACTGGTTGGGAAGGTAAGTAGATTTCACCCCTGCTCTAATATAGAATTAGTTTTAGGCAGATCACAAGTTTTCAGCTGCTTTTGAAAACTGGATGAATTTATTTCTGGCTCATCATGCATTTGAAACCAAAACTAGGGTTTTTTTGTTCTTCTTTGAAGGCTTGGCTCTCAGACTTCTACCAGGTAGTCTATTTCCTTTGGCTGGAACTCTTGTCTCATTCAGCTTTCCCTTCCTTGGATTCAGAACATTGTATACAAAAAGCCAAATTGAAGGTATTTTTAGAATTTATCTTTTCCTTCCTTACTCCATCCACTGAGTAATATTTAATCAACTATGGCTACAGTGATTACAGAATTGTCAGGCTCCAAAACCAAGAAAAACACACTGAGATTCTTCTTAGCAATTTCCTTGGTTTTTCCTCACCTATAGACAGAAACCATACCAAACTAAAACAGACTACTTGTACTTTCCCAAGCATATACTTTGGGATACTATTAGGGAGGAGGAGCCATCTTCACCTCTGTCTCCTGCATGAACTATCTAAATTGCACTGTTACTCCTCTGAAATGCACTCCCTTCCTCCTGGAACCCAGACAACATGCCATCACAAAAATGACTGCTGACAAACTGTAATTTTACCATCGCAGATTTTTGAATGTAAGAGGTATTTTGGCTCTGAAACTAGAAAGCTCCATTTATAGGAGTCAGGATTTTTTAAAACTCATCTCCCAAAATGAGATATAATAATTCCTACATGGAATGGGAATGTGGAGTTCTTGTTATTCCAATGAAATTTAGATTATGGCACTGATTGAATCACTTTCTCTGCCTCTCCTATTAGTCAGCTGAAAGAGTCCCGATTGGCTTTTAATGCTCTCTATCACTTCTCAGCATTTTGAGGCCTATGGAAATAAAGATGATGAGAGATTGAAGGTTGGCTTCAGACTGTGCACAGGAAGTAAAGTTCCTAGTGTGATGGAAGTGTCATAAAATTTAACCAAGGTTGTCTGACCTCCTTGACACATGAGTGTGACCATACATTATTTATTTTATTCAATTTATAAAGCAACAAATTACAAAGCAAGTCCATGCAACATTTTTTTTTAAAATGTAAATATAAAGAAAGAACAATATATCATGTCAAGAAATACAAACAATTAAAACATCATACATTTCATATGGGTTTGCTAGAAATTTTAGGTTATTAGAGCATTCTGAAAAATTAATGGGTTGGGGATCTGCAGACTTTGTGGGAAATTCTAGATATAGTCAGGGACAGAGAAGATGCTTCTCTGAGATGTCATGAAAAAGCATTGCTTTATTGACAGGATCTGGACAGGATCTACTAATCCTTCCAGATCTTACAGGATAGTCAGAAATAATTGGAGAGGAGTGGTTCCATAGATATTCTTGCCCTGATCCATTAAGGGCTTTGTAGACAATGACCAACACCTTAAACTGCACCCCAGTGCAGGTAACTATGATGTACCCAACAAAACCTGCACTATTGCATTTCTGATCAGCTGTAGCTTTTGAGTGGTCTTCAAAGACCACCTCACATACTTCATGGCAGTAATTTACATATCAGGATATCCTTCAGTTTTGTTCTTTGCATTACCTTTGCTCTCTAATGTGTCACCTGGTTTTGCTACATATACTGTCTATCGTATAGCTGGCTATGCAAATAACTCAATTTACAGTATTTCTGCAGTATATATAGACATGATAGGGAGGCTTTTTCATATTTCAAGGCTAGTTGCAGAGCTATGTGACATATCTCTGTTCTCTATATATATTTTATTACTATGGTTTTTTTTTCACTTGAAAAATGGCTTTATTCCCCGTTGAATCTAAAACTCAGAAAAGTTAATAAAAATATGGTTTAGATCAGCGGTTCTCAACCTGGGGGTCACAGGGGTCGCCAAAGCCCTCTCTCGCCCCCCCACGCCTTCACTCACCCTCACTCTCTGCTCTGTTGGATCGCCGGCCGTTCGCTTACCCTGCCCACTCCCAATCTATTGCTGCCTCCGGAGTCCCAGCTGATGGCTAGAGGCAAAAAAAACTTTAAATTCTTGCCGCGGGGCTTCAAAGAGCTAGCTGCAAAGAGGTAAATTCCTGGAGCAAGTTTTTTTTCCCCCTAGCTATGCTGAAAAGAGAAAGCGAAAGCAAGGTCTTAGCTGCAACATGACAAAATGAGGCAGAGATATTTCTTTTTCTTTTTCCTCACCAAAAAAGGTAGGTACAAAACTGCAAACAATGGAAAATTTAGGGCAAGAGGAGGTTCAAGATTTTAAAACACAAAAGAAAAAAAGCTCTATTTAACTAGGGAATTGTAATAATTGAGATACTATTAATTGTATATTGTGTTGAAAGCAGAAACGGTTAAGTTGTGGTTTGGAGGAATATATGGGGGAAATTATTTGGTTTATTATTATTGGTAAATATAATTAATTGATTTGTAAGAAATTGGATTGCATGGAAATAATTGGAATATTCATGTTCATATTGATTAATATACAAAAAAGATAGTTATATAACTAATTATTTTTATTTATTTATTTATTTATTAGATTTTTATACCGCCCCCTCTCCCAAAGGACTCGGGGCGGTGAACAGCCAAAATTTAAAAAACATACAATATAAACATTAAAATACATTTAAAACAGAATTAAATCCAAAATGGCTCCCCAATTTAAAACACCTTACCCATGACCCTATAAATAGGACGAATTTAAAATTTAAAATTTCTACATTTAAAAAGGGGGAAGATTTAGGCCAGGCCAGCTTGATAAAATAGAAAAGTCTTAAGCGTGCGGCGGAAGGTGCGCAGATCCGGGATCCTACGTATCTCCGGGGGGAGCTCGTTCCAAATCGTAGGTGCCCCCACAGAGAAGGCTCTCCCCCTAGGGGCCGACAGCCAACATTGTTTGGCCGACGGCACCCGGAGGAGCCCCTCTCTATGGGAGCGTACTGGCCGGTGGGAGGCTATTGGTGGTAGCAGGCGGTCCCGTAAATAACCAGGTCCTAAGCCATGGAGCACTTTAAAGGTGATAACCAGAACCTTGAAGCGCACTCGGAAGATCACCGGGAGCCAGTGCAGCTCGCGCAGGAGAGGTGTTACATGGGAACTCCATGTCGCTCCCATCACCACCCGCGCGGCCGCACTCTGCACCGGCTGGAGCCTCCGAGTGCACCTCAAGGGGAGCCCCATGTAGAGAGTGTTGCAGTAGTCCAGGTGACAGGTAACGAGGGCATGAGTGACTGTGTGTAGGGAGTCCCGATCTAGATAGGGACGCAACTGGCGGATCAGGCGAACCTGATGAAAAATCCTCCCGGTCACGGCCATCACATGCTCTTCTAAAGACAGCCGTGAATCCAGGAGGACACCCAAGTTGCGAGCCCTATCCGTGGGGGCCAATGATTCGCCCCCAATAGTCAGCGATGGCACTCAGTCTTGGATGGGTTGAGCCTGAGCCTGTTCCTCCCCATCCAGATCCGTACGGCCTCCAGGCACTGGGACATCACTTCAAGGGCATCATTGGGGTGGTCCTGGGTGGAGATGTACAGCTGGGTGTCATCTGCGTACTGATGGTACTTCACCCCAAAACCACGGATGATCTCGCCCAGCGGCTTTACATAAATGTTGAACAAAAGGGGCGAGAGGACCGATCCCTGTGGCACCCCACATATGAGGGGCCTCGGGGTCGACCTCTGCCCCCCTGTCAACACAGACTGCGACCGGTCAGAGAGAAAGGAGGAGAACCACCTTAGTACGGTGCCTCCCACCCCCAACTCTTCCAATCAGTGCAGCATGATACCATGGTCGATGGTATCAAAAGCCGCTGAGAGATCTAACAGGACCAGGACAGAGGAGCAACCCCTGTCCCGAGCCCTCCAGAGATCATCAACCAACGTGACCAATGCCGTTTCCGTGCTGTACCCAGGCCTGAAACCCGACTGGAACGGATCCAGATACGACGCTTCATCCAGGTACTGGGGAAGCTGTCCTGCAACCACACTCTCAACAACCTTCGCCACATATAATATAATTGATTTATATTAAAATGTTGAATTTGTATTAAACAACTGTATTACATAATTAACCAATGTGAGGATGGATATGAAAATAGATGACAATGCGAAGGGGTATAATATAGAATAGAAGGGAAAAATTGAATTTGATTAAGATTAGAGATGAGGATGAAGGGTAATATTGGTTTTTTTAAAATAGATGAGGAATAAATATGGTAAAAAGGAAATATAGAAATTGTAAATTTAATTGAAATGACTAAATACTGTGTTGGAAGAAATATCCTTCTGGGTTCTGCTCCAAGTGGGGAAAAAGACACTGGAAACATGGAGACTGTTTGGAAAGATGTTTTAATGGTGGACAGGATCACATGGCTTGATGGGGCCCATTGTGTTAGTTTCTGTTGTTATTGTGTTGCAAATGTCCTTTGACAAAGGATTAACTTTCTGCCTCTGGCCCATTAACAAAGGGTGGGGGGCAGGAAGGTGGGAGCTGCTTTGTCTGTAAAATATGCTTCTCCATTTCTCATCCAGAGAAATATAATATTCTGCCTTTTTAATATTTCCCAAAATATTTTATTCTTCTAGGAAAGGGGTGGGTGCTAACCTCCTACAACTGTTTAAATTTGTGGACCGGCCAAATACTCTGTTCAAAGAAAATACGTTGTATGTTTGTATGTATTTTTTTAATTATTGCTATTTATTGCTATTTGTTCTCTTTTATTCTTTAAAGTTTAACAATTCATTCTTTATCTTAATATCTTTATATTTGTTTGGGGTTGGTTTTCTTCCCTTTCATCTTTTTTATTGTACAGCAATCTTTCTCCTCAAACCTACCACCTCTGTCTTTTCTTTCCTTCTTACTTTCTCTTCCCCCACTTCTTCTTCTCCCTACTTCCTCTTCCTTTCTCCTTCCCCTCCTCTCTTCCTCCCTCTCTTACCCTCACTCCTACTCTAATTTCCCTTCCCTTCCTTCATCCCTCTCTATTGCTGTATCCTTTTATGCATATGGACTACTCAGAGGGCTGAAAAAGTTATTTTTGACTGGTCCTCGCACTTTTGACCAGTCCTCGAACTTACGACTGTCCTCACAATTTATGTTTTTGCCCTATCTTGTCACCATGGTGAAGAGAAGCAGTTGTGAAATGAGTGACATGGTTGTTAAGAATGGTACAATGGGCATAAATGATGACCAGTCATAAGTGCGAAGACCGGTCAAAAGTGCGAGGACCTGTCAGAAATCACATTTTTCAGCCCTCTGAGTAGTCCCTATACACATAGCCATGGCCACCTGGTCACCAGCTAGCCATGCCCACCCAGTCACATGACCTCCAAGCCACGCCCACAAAATAAGCCACGCCCACAGAACCGGTAGTAAAAAAAGTTTAGAACCCACCCCTGGTTGGGGGTTACCACAACATGAGGAACTGTATTAAAGGGTCGCGGCATTAGGAAGGTTGAGAACCACTGGTTTAGATGGTTATGCAGAGGAAAGCCAGAATTTGGAGATGATCTGTCATAGCAGCTTGTTAGCTTTTTTGCTACTCCAAACCCACTCCAACACTCCAAAATATTTATTTTTAAAAATCTATCTACTAGAATGGTTCTTCTTCCTAAATAAAGTGATGAATGAAGAAATAAATGTAGAAAATACATGTGGCTTCTTTAAGTTAAAGAGAAGAGGAATTTGTGGACACACATTTGTACAATTGTACAATATGTCATAAAAATTAGATTCAAAAGTGAGAAATCTACTGACCTCGAGCCAGACATCCTAGAATGTGAAGTCAAATGGGCCTTAGGAAATCTGAGCAACAACAAAGCTAGTGAAGGTGACAGTATTCCAGCTGAGCTATTCGAAATCTTAAAAGACGATGCAGTAAAATTGCTACACTCAATTTGCCAGCAAGTTTGGAAAACTCAACAGTGGCCACAGGATTGGAAAAGGTCAGTTTACATTCCAATTCCAAAGAAAGGCAATGTCAAAGAATGTTCAAACTATCGCACCATTGCACTCATATCACATGCTGGAAAGTTATGCTCAAAATCCTACAAGCTAGACTCCAGCAGTATATGGATCAAGAACTACCAGAAGTACAGGCAGGATTTCGAAGAGGCAGAGGAACTAGAGATCAAATTACCAACATATGCTAGATCATGGAGAAAGCTAGGGAGTTCCAGAAAAACATCTACTTCTGCTTCATTGACTATGCTTTGATTGTGTGGATCATAACAAATTGTGGCAAGTTCTTAAAGAGATCATCTTATTTGTCTTTTGAAAAACATATGCGGGTCAAAAAGCAACAGTGAGAACTGGACATGGAACCACTGATTGGTTCAAAATTGGGAAAGGAGGCCGGCAAGGCTGTATACTGTTGTCCTGCCTATTTAACTTATATGCAGACCACATCATGAGAAAGGTGGGGCTAGATGAATCAAAAGTTGGAATTAAGATTGCCGGGAGAAATATCAACAACCTCAGGTATCATCAGATATGCAGATGATATCACTCTAATGGCAGAAAGTGAAGAGGCCTCTTGATGCGGGTGAAGAAGGAGAGTGCAAAGATGGGTTGAAACTCAACTTTAAGAAAACTAAGATCATGGCATCCGGCTCTCTCAATTCCTGGCAAATAGATGGGGAAGAAATGGAGGTAGTGAAAGATTTTATTTTCCCGGGGCTCCAAGATCACCGCAGATGGGGACTGCAGCCAAGAAATTAAAAGACGCTTGTTCCTGGGGAGGAAAGTTATTGCAAATCTAGACAGCATACTAAAAAGCAGAGACATCACCCTGCCAACAAAATGTGTATAGTCAAGGCTATGGTGTTCCCAGTTGCAATGTATGGCCATAAGAAAGGCTGAGCGCCAAAGAACTGAGGCCTTTGAACTATGGGCTGGAGAAGACTCCTGTGAGTCCCTTGGACTGCAAGGCAAACAAACCGGTCAGTCCTAGAGGAGATCAATCCTGACTGCTCTTTAGAAGGCCAGATCATCAAACTCAAATACTTTGGCCACCTAATGAGAAGGAAGGACTCACTGGAAAAGAGCCTAATGCTGGGAACGATTGTTGGCAAAAGAAGAATGGGACAACAGAGAATGAGGTGGCTGGATGGAGTCACTGAAGCAGTAGGCATGAGCTTAAATGGACTCGAGAGAATGGTAGAGGACAGGAAGGCCTGGAGGAACGTTGTCCATGGGGTCACGATGGGTCGGACATGACTTCGTAACTAATAACAAATTCCTTTTAAGTATTTTTATTTTCCTTCTTTAAGTAGGAAAAGAAATAAATCAGACTTCTCAAAATTCAGGGAGAAAGAGAGGTGAATTTTTGGTTCAAGGTTATTGATTTTACTACTTCTGAAATATAGCAATAGCATTTTGGCAGGCATTTTGGAAAATATTAAATGTGTATTTTGCCCATAACTTCATTCTTCAAGTATTTTTATGATAGAGCATCTCCATTCTTGCAAGTTTAAAAAAATTATATAAAGCCATCTGTATTTTCAAAAATTTAATATGATTTATGATTTCATTTCTGTGGTTAAAACATGCGTGCATGACAGCCAAACCATCTGTATTCTCATTCTCTTTCAAATGTTCATGCCAGAGTCCAGATCATCTCCCTTTCTGTGGGTAAAACATGAATATGAGAGTATGACCACGGAGTGGCTATAAGCAAAAACAGATGAACATAAACTTCAGAAGCCTTTAACTGAAACAGTTACTGTACAATAATGAAGGCTCTGTAATGCAAAGGCAGCTGAAAATTGATCAGGTCAATGAACATTTTTCAGAAATGCATTACTTAACCCCACAATATGGAAATAAAACAAAAGTCTTCCTGGATTTTAGGCATGGAATAGCTGACTGACGGTCTGACTAATTAACTAATTAACTAACTAAATAGGAAGAAAGAAGAGTTTTCCTACTCAGAGGCACCCCTAGTATTAATGCAAGTTTGGGAGGTTCAAGATAAACTGTCATGTTGCTGGAGAGGGAATCAGTGGCTCTCAGATATTGCCATCCCTGTACCTCACTGTTGTTCATGCTGTGGCTTTTGGGAGATACAGTTCAGTATCCCTAGACTTTAGTTCTTGCAGCATAATAGGTGAGCTATTGCTACGTCATCTGAAGGAGAATCCATCGGTACTAAATAATTCTACATTGCCTTAATTTGCTGCATCCACAAATTTGATAAGTATATAGGAAGTGTATAGCTTACTGAAAAGAACAATCTACAGGATAGCTACATTATTTTGTAATGTCAGTAGAAAAAACTTTGAATTGTGAAAAATAAGGAACACTTATGATCTCACTATTTAAGAAAAAATTTTTACCAAATGAAATGAACTTAGTATTTCCTTCACATCTCAAGTTATTCCAGATGCTTTATATTTTCTGTTCTTCTTGGAATCCAAAATTGGACTGACTCTTAGACTCTACATGAATGCTAAACAGAACTGAATAAGCCTTTTTTAAAAAGCAAACAGCAAGTCTGTACATATTACTTCCCGAGCAATAATACAACAGGGAATTATAGCTTCCCTTCTCAAGCATGCATTGCCAAATAGTATGGTATCTGGGGCTTGTTATACAGGGGAAAACTATTGTATATAGACCTTCCAGAATAATTTGACAGCTAGTAGAACACCTTGTTCTATTCCACTCTCACGAAGATGGGCCACTAAGTATGATGTAGTGGATTCCTTTTGTCTTCAGAGAAGAGGAGGATATGAAGAACAATAATAAAACAATGCATTTCCAACCACCATTATTCCTTGCTTTATATTGGTGTTGCTTTTTTTTCCTTTGGATTTTTTGGTGCTCTTTGAGCTTGGTTGTTTGCTTGCAAATGTTTAATTATCCAACTACATAACTTCAGCAGTGCTATGAATATGGAGTTTGCTTCCTGTTTATATACTGTACAGTAGCTTGCTCTGCCAGGGTTGTTGGGGTGTTGTTTTGTCCTTGAATAGTTCCTTGATTGGGTATTGTTTTCTGATTGATTGTTTATCTGGTGTTAATCCTGTTTATCTACGGGTTGGTTCCTGGAGACGATGTTTTGGTCTTTTTGATTCCTAAGGATCATAGATTTAAAGGGCTTGGATTGAAGTCAATTGCCAAAATCAGGAAATAAATAAATTAAATCTAGCTGTTTGTCAATGGATAAGGGGCACAAAGAAGCAGGCAATTTACAATTTACACAACCATTTGAATGACTGCTGTTGTGAAGACAGTCCAAGACAAAAACTAAACAAGACACTTTAAAAACCAGACAATATTTGATTTTAAGGCTCTGCATTCCAAATAAAGAGTTATGTACATTGCCTTTAGCTCCTGAATGAAAATAGGATATGAATCTAATAACCAAATAAAAAAAATAAGTGAATGGAGCTGGATTTGGTTTGGTTCACTATGAGTACCTAAGAAAACACTACCTTGTGCATAGTACACAGTGTCTTTACTTGTGAAATATTTTGATCCTTTTTTACTGTTTCTGTTAGATCAGGTGCAGAAAAAGAAGACGCGACCAGCATGGTCCATTCAGCACTTTTATTTAGTGAGAACAAGACTGGCCGCTGCGCTGCCGGAGCTCTCCTTTTAAGCGCTCCTGGCAAGTCGCAGCGCCCAGAGACAGCATTTTGAATTTCCCGCCAGAGGATTAGCCAATCCCCAGTGGATGTCCTTATAAGGACATAACACCCCTCCCCTCCTAGTTAGTAAACTGTCCATCAATGTTAATTAGCGGCACATAGTCACGCAGGTATGCTGGATGTCTAGTAGTCCTGGTTGACCTGTGCAGTCCCAATTGAGTTTCGCCGCCGTCCAGGATAGGTGGAGCTCCTGTGTCTCCCGGTTTCCTCCCTGGAACCGGACCGGACTCGGCCGTCGAGTGTGTGGGCTTCGTCCCAGCACCTCCAGTTGGGTCTTGGACCTCCGTCCGCTGGTGATGCTGGTCTTCTTCCTGACCTGGATGTCGGGTGTCTCACTGCTGGCTATCGGCGCTGATCAGTGGGGAACTGCTGAACCCCGGTAAGTCTCTGGTGTTTCCTTTCAGCTTGACAGCTTTCGAGGTGGTGGGGTCCGGTTGGGTTCCCTGTTCCCGTTGCCGTTGCTGTGACTGTTTTTGATGTCGTTGGTTCTCGGTTGTTTGCGGTCGTTGTTATTGTTGACTCTTGTCAGGTTGTTGTTGTTATTGTTGTTGGCCAACCTCACTGGGGTGGTGCAGGACTCCCTCGCCTGGGTGGTGGAGGCCCTCCTCACCGGGGTGGTGTCGGCCTACCTTGCTGGGGTGGTGGTGACTGCCCTTGCTGGGGTGTAGCGGGCCTGCCTCAATGGAGTGGTGGAGGTCTCCCTCGCTGGGTTGGCGCAGGCCAACCTCGCCGGAGTGTTGCAGGATTCCCTCCTCCGGGTGTCCCCGGTCTACTGTCAGGCGGTGGTGGAGGTCTCCCTCGCCGGGGTGGCGCAGGCCAACCTTGCCGGAACATTGCGGGACTCCCTCTTCCGGATGTCCCTGGTCTACTGCCTTGTTGCGATGATGGTCTTCCTTGCTGGGGGGCTCGCCAGCCGGTCTCGCGGGGGTGTTGCGGTTCACCCCCTTCAGGATGTCGCCAGTCTATCTCCAGGGAACGCCGCTGGCTCGTCTCGCTGGATCGTTGTTGGTCTACCTCGACGGGGTGTTACAGTCCTGCCTTGTCGGGGTGTTGCAGTCCTACCTCATCGGGGTGTTGCAGTCCTACCTCGCCGGGGTGTTGCAAGTCTACCTCGCCAGGGTGTTGCAGGTCTACCTCACCGGGGTGTTGCAGGTCTGCCTCGTCGGGTTGGTTTCGTCCTATTTCCCTCCATCTTTTCCGGAGCTGGTCGATGTGATGTCTACAGACCTGTCCATCTTCCAGCTCCACTCTGTAGGACTTTGGGCCAGTTATGCTTTCTATCTTCCCCTTCAGCCATTTCGGAGAACCGTGAAAGTTGAGGGCAAATACCGGATCTCCTATGGCGAAGGCGCGAAGCGGGTGGCTGGCGGTTGTTGGCACCTCTGGGTTGTACTGGGGGTGCAGCTGGTCCAGGGATGACCATAGTCTTCTGCCCATCAATAGTTCTGTTGGGCTCTTGCAGGTGGTGGCATGCGGCATGATGTGCTGAGTGAGGAGAAAGTTGTCAATTCTTTCCATGTGCATTTTCCCTTCCACGTGCCCAGTCACATGGAATTTGGTGGTGCTGTCATCGTTGGTGTGAGCAATGGTCATCTGATGGACTGCCCCGCTCCTGAAGAATTCGTCTTCACCACGTCTGGGTTGGAAAGAGGACCGTTTGGATGACCTTTGGTGATCTTTCTGAATTTCGCAGTTCCGGTGCTTGGGCGGCTCTGGGGCCGGTTCTGCGGCTCTGCAGGCCTCTGCGATGTGCCCCCTCTTCAGGCAGTGTCTGCAGGTGGCATCTCTCCATCGGCAAGTGGCCCTTGCATGGTCTCCTCTGCAGCTGCCACAGCGCTCTCCCCAGTCACCATTTTGCGCAGTTTCCCGCCTTGGGGGTCTGGAGACGTTGTGGACGGCCATTTCCTCATCGGACTCAGATGCAGCAGTGGAGTCATCAGTGGAACTTTGGGCAGCCTTCTGTATCATGTGGACTGCTTTAGCCTTCATCATTGTGGCCGCCACTTTTTCCGAAGTCTCCGCAGCCATGGCTTCCTCAACGATTTCTTTAAGCGTTATCTTCTTTCAGCTCAGAAACTTCTTTTGCAGAGCCACGTCTTTCATGCCAAATACAATGCGGTCCCTGATGGCATTGTCCACATTGTCAAATTTGCAATTGGCTGCGATTTGGCGTAGGGCTGCCACAAAATCTTTGATCGGTTCTCCGTCCCGCTGGTCCCTTTCTTGAAAGGTGAAGCGGTTGGCGATTGGGGTGCCTGTTGGGGCATAGTGTTCTTGGAGTACTTCTTGCAGGTCGGTCCAAGACATTTCCTCAATGTCCCTTGGGGCCACGAGGTCGATGGCCATCTCCAGTACCTCGGAGCCGCAGTGAGCCAGGAACAGGGCTCTTTTACGGTCGTCGTTCCGGTCCTGGTAATTGTTGCCCCTCAGGAATTGGTAAAACTGGACCATGTAGGATCTCCATTTCTCCTTCCCGGGGTTGAATGGGGCAAGCGATATGAGCAGAGCTTGCGGCGATGCCATGCTTCTGTCGGCTTCGATTCAGTGACTCCAGCTCAAGATCAGCTCTCTAATCGGTTGGCGCTGTGCCCTGAAATCGTCGCTGTGGTTCCTTTTGTGTCCTTCGTCGCCAGTGTTAGATCAGACGCAGAAAAAGAAGACGCGACCAGCGTGGTCCATTCAGCACTTTTATTTAGTGAGAACAAGACTGGCTGCTGCGCTGCCAGAGCTCTCCTTTTAAGCGCTCCCGGCAAGTCGCACCGCCCAGAGACAGCATTTTGAATTTCCCACCGGAAGATTAGCCAATCCCCAGTGGATGTCCTTATAAGGACCATAACACTTTCTGCAAATGGTAGCATCTGAATTGAGATGCTAAGCAGAATTGGATCTGGATTTGGATTTGGATCTGGATTTGGATTTGGATGCAAGATGAGTGCGAATTGAAAAAAATGGAAGGAAGGCAACAGCAAATAACTTTTCTTAGTCATTCTTGTGCTAAAAGCATATGCATGTTTTACAGAGAAGGCCATTTTGTCCAAATGTTATTCTTTTTAGCTATCTATCTCAGCTGCTCCTGAAATTTTAATACATTTTTGCTATTTCAACTTAAGTATGCCTGGGTCAGCTTATTTAGAGATAAGCTCTTTTTTTTTTTTTTTTTTTTTGCCATAGATATGTGGTGGGGTATAAGTTGTAAAACTGGTGTCTGTTGTAATTATAATATATTATTCCCCCAAAGAAAAAAAGTTAAGCTCACAGATGGATTTAGTCAGATTTCTGTGGTATGAGGTAATTAAACCAGAAGGAATTCTGCCAACTGCAGTGTGAGTCTTTTAGAAATAAAAATTCAATAGGCACTCTGTAGATTTTTTCCCCTTTTTGTTCAGCTTGTAAGAATTTTATTTTATGTCCAAAGCATAGAAATATATTGAGGCATTCCCCCTGATAATATCTTTGATTTATTCACAGTTTGACAAATTGGTGGACTCTGCTAGTCATGTTAACTTAAAAACCAATACTCTGGTGGTCTCTATATACATTGTTAACTATATTATAATTCATAATTCATAACCAAGGTGTTTTCTGGTGATCAGAGCTATATTATACATTATAATATATGTTTGGGGAGGGCACTGCAATTCTATGAATATTTATTTAGGAAGAAGAATTTACTATATTAGCAAGCATAATTTTCTTCTGAATAAGATTGCATTCAGAAGATTAGAGATTGTGAATACACAATAATGAAAAAATCAATGAAGGAATAAAAAGCACCAGAAAACTATTGATTCCTTATTTTTGAATACTCTGTACAAAACAACAGTAGATGATAGTAGTGAAAACTACTATAGATATGGGATTCTGTAATTATTATTGATTCAATCATAACTCTTTACCTCTATACCTAACTTTGCTGGTTTTGTGTAAATAAATATAAGACACATAAAGTAAACATGATAGAGACTTTTTGCTTTAACTTTTATAAACCTATATTGTTTTTCATTAATGTATCCTCAGTTAAAAGCTTTAACTTATACTAGGCAATCTACATTTATATTCTACTCATTTTGTGAGAATATTCCAATCTCTTAGCTAACAGCCGTGATTATTTCAGATATATTAAGGAAGAAGTTTGCAGTTCTATCACCATTCATGGAACTGACTTCACACAGTAATAACTTTTTAGCAAAAGCTAAAATAGATTTAGAAGAGTTTTTCTGCCTTTTTACCTATTCCTCCAAACCCCCAATATAGTACTCTTCCAGAGCAATTGCCTTAAATGCCTGTAAATGTCAAGAGATTACAGAGTTGTATAATTCTTAGCCAGTGAAGTCAGCTTTGTAACCATAGTAGCTGTGACTGCAAAGCAAAATTATACAGAAGAGCCCAAGTTGACAAGGCAGTTTGGCATATATAGATAGATACACAAAAGTGAAATAGAGAAAGAATTGATAGTTGATTAAAAGTCTCCTTTTCCTTAACTTTCCATAGCTACCTGGAACATAAAGATACCATAGATTAAAATATATTTTTATTAACCTGATGTCACCATTTGATTAAAACATTTTTTCAAAGAGTACATGAATCAAAATTATACTTCTAACAGAATAATAGAGTTGGAAGGGATCTTGGAGATCTTCTAGTCCAACTCTCTGCTCAGGCAGGAAACCCTATGCCATTTCAGACAAACAGTTGTCCAATCTCTTCTTAAAAACTTCCAATGTTGGAACACCCACAACTTCTGGAGGCAAGTTGTTTCACTGATTATTGTTCTAACTGTCAGGAAATTTCTCTAGGTTGCTTCTCTCCTTGATCCATTGTTTCTTGTCTTGCCTTCAGGTGCTTTGGAGAATAAGTTGACTCCCTCTTCTTTGTGGAAACCCCTTAGATATTGGAACATTTAATAATATTACACCAAACAATGTAAAACAATTTTAAAAAGTCTATCCCAATGTGGATGTCATTGGACCCGCAATTCTGAGACAATTAAAAATATGTAGGAATTGCTACCTAGGCAAAAAAGGGGCCAAAATATTCTTAAAATCCAGAACAAGAAAAATTCATAAACTACTTAATCATACACTTCAAATTCACGGGAGGAGACAAAGGAAGAAAAGGAGGAGGAGCTGGGAGAGAAAAGCACAGACTTGTAAGAGTGTTATTATAGCCAATCTTAATAGAAGTAGTTTTAGCCTTCCTATAAAATTGATTTCCTAGAGTGATCTATCTAGTAGGGCTGAGGATGAAGAAGTAAATTACCTTATGACTTAATTGCTCAATCACTCAAATATTAATTAGCCCCTTGCATGCAGCAATACAACTCTGATTACTATTACAAACAGTATGGATAATTTAAATTGTACATACATAGTTTAACTAAATTCTCCTTACAATTAATCAAGGATTTTAGATAAACGTGGCTGGCAATCTCTCATGGTTAGCAGACCACATTCTCGGCAATATATTTCATGCTACTGGAATGTATTATACTCTAAAAAGGCCGTACATTTGGGATCATGAACCTGCCAAAATGTTTTCATGTTTGAGAATAGACTTCTGTAAACTAAATCCACTTTCCCTGGTAACTGTTGAAATGAAACCCTCCTGAGTAAGAATGAAATAATTACATAACAGTAAAAATGAAATGACACATAAATCAAAACTCTGCCTAGTGATGTGGAAAGCAGGCCAGCTTTCTTCTACATTAAAACTGTTCCCATTTGCTCCTCTCAGTTCCTCCCCTTCCTTTATTCTCATGAAATCTCATTTGTTTGTTTTTTTATAAAAATGCTGGAAGAGATGACGGGTTGGAACACTGCAAACTATATGAGTTGGCACAGTTAAGCTATAAATCTGGAATATAGGAGACCTGACCCATAACTGGATTCTTCACCTAGCCATAATGGTTTGTCACCAATATAACCTTGAATAACATGACTATTCTCAGTGCACTGAATCTGCCTGTCCAGTTGGAGCAGAAAAACAAATGGGACAGCCTGAAAAAATATTTTGCTGCTGTTTGCTCTACAATATAAACCATGCAAATATTTGGGCCCAGCTATCATCTTCCATTTGCTTCAGTTTCTGCTGAATCCTGAAACTTCACTAATCCGTCTTTGCTTCAGCTTTAGCTCTTTTCTTAAGAATGCATGTTCAATATTAAGAGGGAAGATCCCGTGTTTGCCCTTTATTTAATCTTAACCTTACTTAGACATATGTTCTCCTCTGCAATTAAAAAAATGAAACATGTTTAATCTTATTTTTTAGCCTTCAAGTCAGTTTTTGGCTCCTGGGAACTGCTACAAGTCCCTGCAGTTTTCTTCTTTTATTGTAATGTAAATCAAACTATGATTTCTCTTCAGATAATATAAATCTTTAGCCTGAGTCCCTGCAGTTTCTTGGCAAGATTTTTCAGAACTAGGTAGCTATTTTTGCCCTCCTTCCAGGGGTAAAATCCAGCAGGTTCTGTCAGGTTCTGGAGAACCGGTAGCAGAAATTTTGAGTTTGGAGAACCGGTAGTAAAAATTCCAACTGGCCCCGCCCCCATCTATTCTCTGCCTCTCAATTCCCAGCTGATTGGGAGGAAATGGGGATTTTGCAGTTTTCTTCCCCTGGAGTGGGGTGGGAATGGAGATTTTACGGTATCCTTCCCCTGCCATGCCCACCAAGCCACGCCCACCAAGCCATGCCACGCCCACCAAACCTCACCCACAGAACCGATAGTAAAATTTTTTGAAACCCACCACTGAAATGGATCCTGGGCGCTGAGCTGCGCTGCAATGGAGAAACAGGCAACAGAGCATCCGTTGTGAGGGAAGGAGAAGCCGCTTTCCCTCTTTCTTTTCCCTACCCCTCCTCCTTCCCTCATGCTGGCCACTCCATTGCCTGTTTCTCCATTGCAGTGCAGCTCAGCGCCCAGGATCCACTTTGATAATGGGGGAGGGGGTAATTTAACAACTGGTTTGCTCAGGGTCAGGTTGGACCATGCCTCCCACAGCAGCCAACCTAACCCTGGGTGAACTGGTTCTTAAATTATTTGAATCCCACCACTGACATGTAACCCCAACCAAATCTCTCTCTCTCAAGATTACATCATAATTCCCTTTTTCTATATCCCACTCTTTCTAAATATCAAAGCCATAAATCATAAAATAATTTTCTTTTTTTACACAAAAAGGCCATTCATGGATGAATATGAATAATGACCTTTCTCTAATCAATTTGGCTGAACTGTGTGGAGTTTAGTTTCCTATGACCATTTTTAACAATGGTCACAATTAACTGTAACACCCTAAACATATCCAAAGTGCTCTGTGACAAGCCTTCAATATGGTTCAAAAACTTACCAGCATTTAAATCATCCCATGCCTCCTAATAGAAAAGAATGAACTATTCTGCTCATACATTTACATACCTGATTCCTTAAGCCTTTTTTCAGTTGAACAAAATACATCAGAAATGTTTACCTTCTAATCTTCTATGTTTTGCAATGGATGTAGAGAGCTGGAGATCCATTAAATTTGAGGCTGGCAAGCAAGCTTCCTTCGTAGGATTATGTAATATGTCATATCTGATAGGTAAAAACATCTTATGACACCTTATCTGGCATTACTCTATGATATCTATACCACATAGATTTTTGTTTGTTTTCTTTGATGGTATCACTAAGGAAAACTCTTGGCAAACTCCTATTATTATCCCACCATAATCAGATAAAGTGCCACAGAAAGACCACTTTTGCTAGCAGAAATTTGGAAAAAAAAATAATTTCGATGTGGAACCTCTCATGGGTGGTGGCCAGTCTTATGGTGGGCCAGGGTGGGGTGAACATGATGTTGTGCATTCATGTCACTGACAAACAATGGTGGAGCATTTTCAAGTCAGGTCACGCAGGATGTGAGAATGAGTACTAACCAGGGAGAGTGACTTCATGGTCAAAATAATAAATACATCTACTGTTTAAACTTAGGTTTATTTTATCCTTTCCCTTCTAGGTCAACAGTAAAGAGTGTCACAGTATCCCTATTTCTTAGCAACTCAAGAGTTAAAAAAAAAGCACATAAAGAAATGTAATAAATAAATAAGGTAGCTGTGCTTATCCTCCAGATGGGCAAATTGTAATTTTGCTGGCTTGTTATTCTTTAGCAGGATCTTCTGAGCTCACTGATTTAATTTTACTCTGAGGCTTGGCATTCTCAGTTGTTGGCTATTAGAAATCTTCACTTCTTTCTTAGGTGGTTCCAGAATTTGGGCTGGGTGAGTAGGTATAATTTTAGCCTAATACTGAAAGCAAATACTTCCTGAAAAAAATAAACAGCAGGAAAAAGCACCTCTTGTTTCAGGCTTGAAATGCTGCTTTGATTCTGCTTGGCTGTTATGAAATATGACTGCAATAAAGAATGTTGCATTAATTTTAGTTCAAATACCTCTTAAGGCAGAGAACTTTTAAATGCTGACATTCTAAAATAAATGTTTTGTGCCTGTTTTTCTTACTTTCAGCTAAGCGACCCTGGGACTTTGAAGACTTGAAATGGCTTTAAAAGTTTTAAATGTCTCAAGTAGGTTGTTTATTAATTCATTTTGAAAAGACACAAATTTGCACATTGTTGTAAGTGTAGCCTGGTTTTCCACTTTTGACTTAGTGTTACCAGCCACTATCTGTATTCTTGTTAAAAACCGCATGGTTTTGATGGTATTCTAAGACCCAGTAAAAACAAATATATCAAAGAAAGGTAAAGATTTGAAAAGTAGTAGGTAGTGTGTCTTGCATAAGGAAGATCAACATATGGAATTTGAGTTATGGCCAGTCATCTTCTTTTTCCTCTTCCTAATACCACACTCACTGGACTCACTGGACTCACTGGACAAGAACCTAATGCTGGAAAAGATTGAGGGCAAAAGAACAAGAGGACGACAGAGAATGAGGTGGCTGGATGGAGTCACTGAAGCAGTACGTGTGAGCATACCAGAGGATGGTAGAGGACAGGAAGGCCTGGAGGAACGTCCATGGGGTCATGATGGGTCGGACACGACTTCACAACTAACAACAACAAATACCACACTACCCCATCTTCAACATATACAACTAACCTAAGAAAGTTTCTAAGCAAGCTAATGAGGGAAGTGTGCCAATAGTTCATACTATGTTACAAATTATGGCCAACTATTCATGGCCCTGCTAGCTGATCACATTAAAGATCAGCTAATGCAGTCTTCCCTCAAAATGTGTCTATGTCAATTTCCAGAATTTCTGACTAGCATAGCATCTACAAGGACTAGATTTGGGGAGGCTGAACTTGGGAATTGTAGTTCTGAATTAATTTATGATAACTCTCTCATATGTTAAGGTGTTGGTCACCACCTTTAAAGCGCTCCATGGCATAGGACCCGGGTACCTTCGAGACCGACTTCTGCCACCAACAGCCTCCCACCGGCCAGTTCGCTTCCACAGAGAGGGTCTCCTCAGGGTGCCATCAGCCAAGTTATGTCGGCTGGCGACACCCAGGGGGAGGGCCTTCTCTGTGGGAGCCCCTGCCCTGTGGAATGAACTGCCCCCGGAAATGCGTAAGATCTCCGACCTCTGTGTATTTCACTGTGCCCTCAAGACCCTGCTGTTCCGCCAAGCCGGGCTATCAATGTAATTATTTTTAAATGGGGTGTTTTAAATTTTTGGGGTTTTAAATCTGAGCCGAAATTATGTAATAATTTTAATTATTTTTAACTGATGTCTGTCTTTGTGTTTTTAATAGGCTGTACACCGCCCTGAGTCCTTTGGGAGAAGGGCGGTATAGAAATAAAATTATTTATTTATTTATTTATTTATTTATTTATTTATTTATTTATTTATTTATTTATTTATTTATTTATTATATTGTTACCTGAGTCCTTTAGAGCATACATACAATGTATTAAATACAATGTCTGTGGAGATTCTCAGTTATCCAGGTCATAATTTTCTCAAAGGTGCTTTTCCAAAAGGCAACTAGACTTTGTTTTTCCTTGAAAATGATTTGCTTCTCATCCAAAAAGTTTCTTCAGTTCTGACTGAATAGTGGAGGATGGAAGGATTTATATTCTTGCAGTCATCTGGGCATCATTAGCACTCATTCTGAGAATCGTTGAAGCCACTTGGAGGACATTTAAATACAATCTATTAATTATGAAAAATTCAGACTAGTTGCATTTTTGCATTTGAAAAGATAGCACTGACAACTCAATAACTGGAAGCTCACTAAGATTTTATAAGGTACTTGCAGAACTTTCCTATAAACGTTGATGAAACCCAGCTCTTGTTGGGATGAAGGAAAGAACTGTACCATAATATGAGCAGCCTGAAGATGCTCTGTGATTGTCTTTTCTTCCACCAACCTCATAGCCTTGAAAACAAGAAGCATGGAATCACTGCTCACTGTGGTAAGTCATGGAAAAATAAAATTGTCTTACCCCAATCTGTGCAAAAATAGCTTTTTACTGTGGTTTCCAAAAAAATACAAAAACCTGCAGCTGAGCCAGGAATAAATGCACTCCACCCTTAAATTGTGCTAACGTTGCAGGTTCGTGGCAGTCCAGATATGAATTTAAACTGGCAAAGAAGCATGTAGAAGTGTTTTTAATACTTCAGTTGCACTGGCTTAGTTAATAATTCATATTTTGAGAATAAAAGGAGGGGGCTATTGGGTTTAAATGAAACTTGGACAATTTGGATAATCATATTTGGTGGTGCTTCTTCATAGCTTATACTCATCGGTAGCTCGGTAGATAATATGTAAAGGAAGAGACTTATTAACATGGCATGATGACCATATAATGTCCTCCCAACAGTGAAACTGTGGATGCAATTCTAAGGCTGCAGTCATAAATATGTACGATTAACACAGAGGAATTTCTGTGAATTCTCGTATTGTGCTGTGCATCGTATGAGTTTTTCGGAAGGGTGAGACATACATGATTGGGATGAAAAGTTGAACACTTGGGTAAGCAGTATAAGCATTTCAAGAATGAAAAAGATATCTGCTGATGATATATGAAATATTTTATAAGATTTCAATAATAATTGAATTTAAGGTTGTTTTTGTTCTTTCCAAAATCTAAGGTAACATTGTGACCTTGTGCCTGAATAAAGATTATTACAAAAATAAGATTGCAATATACTTAGGGCTGTGATAATTCTTTTAATTCTATGTAAAGTTCCCAAAACACTAACATTTATAGAATCTTAACACAAATAGTATCCCATTTTTAATGCCTTGAGCTAACTTTTCTACACAAGTGAAGGGATAACAGGTTACGGATTCCACACTAAATCATAGGGTTTTTTAAAAACTAGAGAACATTATTGTGGATAGACAAAAAAGAAATGCATGATTTGGAGTCTGAGGCCAAACAATAAAGGAGCTGAATAACAACAGCCATCCAACACTCCAAAGGCACTTAAAAATACAAATGCTGTAAGATCTTTTTTTTTAAAAAAGATAATTAGCAGAACATTGTTGTTTAGGGTGTACTTCATTTCATGCCCATAGCTAGAAAATGAAAATAAAAAGGTATTTTAGAGGCTGGGGTAATTTTTCTTGCAGATGTTGCTTAAATACTATGTTCACATCACACTTTCTTCTCCAGGCATTTGAAAAATAGATCATGAACATCTATAAATAGTCTCAGCATTCCAGTAACGTTTGCTTTTAACAACATAGAAGAACCAAAACACTGTAATAGAAAAAGGAGGGGATGGAAAGGGGAAAAAATTAAACAAAGGTAAATATGTTTATGAATAGCTTCAGTTTTGACAAAACAGGCAAAGTTGGCTTGATTTTAATGGCCTCATTTAGCTGCAACAATTAGGACCAGCAATTTGGTCATTAAGTAAAGCGACCACTAAATGAAACTGCAACTGTGCTTACGATGTTACATCAGCTTTCCGTTGTTTTACATACGTGTAAAAATGTTGTGTAAGGATTAGTCATAAAGTTACTTTTTTAAACAGTATTGTAACTGAACAATCGCTAAATGAGGCATTCACCACTATCTGTATTACACAATTTCAAACCCTGGCAAGCGATTTTCATTACCCCCAAAAGTGCTTTTTCAGGAGGCAACTGGACTTTCTTGTTTTTTCTTTTGAAGAGATTTCACTTCTCATCCAAGAAGCTTCTTCAGCTCTGATTGGATGGTGGGGAATGGAAGGATATATATTCGCTGCAGACAGCTGGTCATTTGCATTCTTTTAGAGAATCGTTGAGGCCATTTGGAGGTTTATCTGTGTCCTCAGGGTCATCTGAATAGTGCAAATGGGTGTGGAGGCTTCTTGGCTGCAGGATATTTTCTGCCCTACGTCCCTTTACTGTTGAAGAGAGGCACAGGCTGTTGGGGATGAGTCTGTATTGTCTGCATCTCAAACTGAAGTGCAGATTGTTCATATAGTCTGCAATTTTTCTTGAAATCTGTTCATACTCTCATACCATTTGAAGGGCGTTCATCCCAAAGTGCATAGCTAAAAGTCTATGGAGATTCTCAGTTATCCAGGTTATGGTTGTCCCAAAAGGGCTTTTTCAGGAGGCAACTATACTTTTTGGGGGTTTTTTTCTTTTGAAAAAGAAGCCCAGTTGCCTCCTTTAAAAGCACTTTTGGGACAACCATGACCTGAATGACTGAGAATTTCCATAGACTTTCAGTTTTCATTACATTTTCCATAATGCTTGGAGACAGCAGCACAATAGCATCAGACAAGGCAGACTACATACTGGATGGAAGAGGTAGGAGCTAGCATTGGTCTAAAGTGGACCATATTAGCCTCTCTGGCCTCATCTTCTACTGGCCATGTTGCTTTACCCTGATGTGCTGAAGCTCAAGGTACTTTTTTATAGCTAGTAACTATCTATGGATTCTATTTGCTTAAGGAGTTAAATATCAGTACAATCAAAGACAACATATCTGCAAGCTTTGCATGTCCATAACTGACATGGCCTGAGACATGCCAAAAACAATGATAAGGCATATTTAACCATATCAAATGACTTTTTGTGGGACACTTGGTGCTCTCTGAGTTCTCTGCTAGCTCTGTGATATTGTGCTATGGGCGCTACATGATTGTGGCTCAGCAGTGGGTAGGATCAGCATATGGAGCAACTTTGTGATACTTTTGACTACACTGGTATTATTGGAAATGCAGGTGAAGAAAATATGTCTATGAACTAACATACTCTGAGAGGATGGCAGCTAATATCTTTCCCCAGAATGTCTCTTTTATAGAGTTCATATCAGGAGTGGGTTCTACTTACCTTTACTACCGGTTCGCAGTGGTAGTAAAGGTACATGCACAGATCGCCAATGATGACATCCGGGGCAGTGGGCGGGGCCTCCCGCCGGTTTTACTACCGGTTCTTGCGAACCAGTCCGAACCGGGGGCAACACACCATTGGTTCATATGCTTTAAAAATATACCTTAATTATTGGTTGTTTAGAAATAATATTTCAATGGATTTTAATGGATATTAAAATATAAATCAACAGAAATAGAATAAGATTATATCATTTTTTTCAGAATTCTTCATTACAAGATGCATGTACCATAGCATAACAAACATAGCATGGAACCATAGATGAATAATTTCAAGTATATTATATTGTAGCATGATGTATACCATTCCATTAAATCCATTCCATTCCATTCAACCCAGTCCAGATCTTTTCTGTCTTCCTTTGGATAAGATGACCATGTCCTGTAGCAGCTACCAGATCTGAGCTGCAAACATTTGGATTACTACTAAAATGGTAGCCAACAGATAGTCTGCTAACTCATGAGTTCTGAGATTTCTGCAGTCTAGATTAAGTAGTCCTCACTTGCCGGCCAATAATTTTCTTTAGTTGGCCTGAGAAAAGCTATAGTTGCCTTACTAAAGCAGTTATGGTCCTAATGGCTATGTACAGTCTGAATCACACAAGGTTCAACAAACCAATATGCCAAGATAAAATTAGAGACATTTGACTTCTCAAGTAACTTTTTGTAGATATTTGGATGTTTTAATCTAAACTGTATGTCTTCCCATATACACAATAGCTAAGGTTAAAATTGATTGTTCCATAAGAAATTAAAGAAAATTCTAGTTTGGAAAGCAATTTATCGAAATAAGTTGCATAAACCATGAATTCTATATTTCACTAAATAAGTGATTGTATATTTTTTCCAGTTGCTTCTGTAGACATTTGTAGAGCTGGAATACTGTAACAAGAAGACTGAGAAACAAGTTGTCCTATATTGATATTGCTGTGGAAATGGAACTTGCTTTATGTAATGGACTGGACATATTTTTCTTTCTTAAAAAAGATAAAACAAACAAGCAGTAAATACATGGAAAAAGAACTGCATATCAACATCACCAGTGAGTTATTTTAATTGAGACTATATTGGAATTTATAGAGGAAAAAAGATAAACACTACTTATGGAAGTATAAACAAAAAATTGAATGGCTGAAAGAGATATAGATAAGGTTTTCAGTTTTTTCTGTCCTTTCGGAATTCTTTTCAGTACAGACATTATTTGCAAATGGTTTCAGTTAGCTAGTTGGTTAGTTTACATACAAAAATCAATTAAAATATTGATAAAATTCACCAGGACCAATGTAAAAAGAGAAAATAATTGACAAAGGATTAATGCATAAGTAGTTATATGTTTTGTATGTTTACGAGTTTAGAAATGAATAGATCTTTTCCCAACACAGGTAGTCCTTGACTTATGAGTGGTCACTTAACAACACTTCAAAGTTACAACAGACCTCCCCAGAGCTACTTACGATGCTACAATGGTGGCACAAACTCCCTCAGTCATGTGATCACATTTTTTGGCACTTGGCAACTGACTCACCTTTACAGTCATTTGTAGCATCCTTTGATCACATGACTGTGATATGCAATCTTTTTTACCTCTTTCTGATAATTACTTCCAGTTTCCAGAAAAAATGCCTATTTGGGGAAAATGAATTTATTTAACGACCACTGCATTCAATTAATGACTTCAGTATTTGTTTAATGACCATCATAAAAACAGTCATAATTTTGAATCTGGTCACATGATGCCTCAAGTTACAACTGCAATGATTTATGACCATAATTCCAGGCTCAATTACAATCATAAGGACTGCCTCTATGACATTTATGTAACAAATTTATGTTTAGTTGTAGCTACTTCTAACTGGAGAATAATTTTAAAAGTAATTCATGTCTCTAAATATAGACCCTATTTTACAGCACCCAAATAAATGAAAGCGCCTACAATACAAAATGTGTTGTTTAATGTAAATACCACTAGCATGTATCCAATAACAGAATTTTTAATAGTCTTATCTTAAAATGGAGAAAGTTGAAAATGTTAGATTTGCTAAATACATTATAGAAATGGAAATGGAGCTCAGATTTGCTGTATTCCAGAGAACATGTTAAAAAGAACGAGGGAGATGGTGAAATGAATAGATCAATCTAAAGTAGGAACAAGAAGCAGAACATCCACAAAAATACAACACACTTTGTTTCACAGTTAAGAGGAACATAAAGGATCTCACTACGAGTTTGATCACAGAGTTTATTCCATTATGGAATTAAAGTATTATCTGCCTTCTCCTGGGTCAGCAAAAAAAACAATATTGTCACAAAATTAACTGTTTTCATTGCAAATCCCTATCCTGCCTCAGTTGTGTCTGTTCTAAGTTACTGCTGAATAGGGTGAGGGATAAATAACATTCTCCTTGCATACATGAGACTGAAGTGCTTATTAAGCAAAGCAGGCAAACTGAAGCTGCCTGATGACCCTGGAAGGGAAGGGAAGAGATAACAAAAACCAGGTTGTTATCTTTTCTGCGATGAGAAGGGAGCCAATACATGGGCATAATAAAAGACATTGTTTTTGTTAGACAATGTTCGTAGAAAAGATAGGTTTCTTGACTCCTTAAAAAAGCAAAATAAGAGGTCCTAGATCAGCCCATAGTAAGGTCAGCCCATATTATTATCAGATCCTACATTCTTGCATCGGAGGTCATGTCATACTTTACACTGCTTTCAGTCAAACTATTCACTAAGTCTGCATTACTGTTACTATTAATCTTCTCATCGTTCCTATCACCCATCTCCTCCCACTTATGGCTGTATGACTGTAACTTTGTTGCTTGTATCCTTACAATTTATATTGATTGTCTCCTAGTATGATTTGATTGCTTATTTGTACCCTATGACTATCATTAAATGTTGTGCCCTATGATTCTTAACGAATGTATCTTTTCTTTTTATGTACACTGAGAGCATATGCACAAAGACAAATTCCTTGTGTGTCCAATCACACTTGGCCAATAAAGAATTCTAATCTAATAAGTATCTGTTCAGCAGATCTTCTGTATCTTTTCAGTGGACATGTTATTTCTGTTTTCCTCTTAGGTTTTCTTACTGCTCTTTTTCTAATTGTTTTAACCTGTAAAAATGAAGTGTTTTAATATTGTATGTGACCAGCCATACACTAAATAAATAAATACAGTGGACATGTAACCCTGTTGTGGATGCCAATGATGGATCTTTCTCCCTTTGCTTTGATTCCTAATTTAAGTGTGCATTTTCCCACAAATGATTTGTGATTTTTTTTTAATGTGCTTTCAAGTCAGTCCTGCCATTGCCTGGAAATCAGCCCCTGCAGTTTTCTTGAAAGTGTTTTTTTCCATTGCCTGCTTAATAAGGCTGAGAGAGAGTGTGACTGGTCCAAAATGGCTTAATAGTGTCTAAAGTAAGATGAGAACTCATAGTCTTACAGATTCTAGCTTTATGTCTTAACCACTACATCAGCCTGGTCCCTTGTGAATTACAAGCAGGGTGATTCATTTTTTTTCCTTCTGTTTCACTGTTCTTCTCCACCAGCAATGAAGCATGAATGATAAGGTTTTACTTGAGATTCTGTGCAGAGAAAAATGGCTTGTGTGCCCATCAAATAATGTGATACAAGAGAAACATATGAGAAAATACCACATTGAAATGTTTCAGAACGATAGGAGGCATAGCTTGCTATGAATATGCAACTAGCTAAGTTCTGCAGAGTAGGGACAAATCATCTTGAGAAGCTGCTGGGAAATTTCAATAAGAAGTAGAGTGGAGAAGATAACTTACTTACTTATTTATTTATCAAATTAATGTAGCCATCTCATGTGTGAATCATATATGACTCTGGACAGTGCACGCAATTCAAACAAAAGCATTAAAACAAGAGCATTAAAAAAACCATTAGAACTATAAATATAAACAAAACCACAGGAAAGCGCATTCAAAATCCTACATACAGTATGACCATTTTGTGGGTTTTCTATTTCCATGTGATCATCCAGTCTGCTGACAAAACCAAATTTTAAGAGTTTTCCTGAATAACCTTAGGATAGTATAACATTAATATGGAATTGTACAAATACTTTCTTCTGCAAATAACAGAAATCTGCTCATTTCAGAACAGTGCTTGTATTGAATTGTGTAAATGTGTTCCCTTTCCTTCCCTAAATGAAATAGTGGGAAACTGCTCTCCTTTTCTCTATCAGAGTGGAAGCCTGTAGAGAAATTGAGTTCAAATGGAGAAAGAAGATGACTCTTAAAGAAACTCTGGAAACATAGTGCTAGTAGAGGGAACACACCAGAAGAAAAATGGCTGCAATAGCAATAGTCAAGGGGGAAATCAGCAGGGAAGATTACAGGTTGTCCCCCCTAAGGTGCTCCCACCACTTTTTCTTTTGAGGAGACCCAGTATGGCCAACTCTGTAGCACACACCCAACCATGGCCTATAGCACACGCCCATGTATTTATATCCTCCCTACAATTTGATATTCCTTGTTTTAGCAGACTTCCAAGCAGCAAATATCACATATGGTACACATAATAGAAATTATTAAAAGAAAATAATTTCTTTATTATAAGAAGAAATTATTTACTGGATTAGACTAAGAGCATTCTGTCAATTGCAGAAATCTGTTTTCAAACAGGGACAAGATAGGTCTCCTGGAAGTTTTAAAATGGATGACTACTGTATTTCCAGAAATGCACCATAAAAGATACTTCTTAAAGCTCACAACCCTCTGTACATCAAAACTACTTTTTTTACTCATACATGCTGTACATATTACCAGGAAAAAGAAAATGCTGAAAGAGAACAAAGAAAATTATGCATTACTACAGTGCATGGAATGCTCAACTCTTGGCCAAATCTTTAGATCCAAATTCTGGCACATTGTTCAGGGAACTCAATGTTCCATTCACCCATTATTTAGAATGAGGAAAACATAAATTAATGTCTGTAACTCTTTTATTTTTATCAAAATCTTCAAATTTCATTCACTTCTAATTTTTTTTTGAAGATCACATTAGAAAGTGAAAAAGATTAGAAGTGGGTGAAATTTCCTAAGAACGAGCCAAAAAAAAAAAGGAAAATAGCTGCTGAGCAAGTCTCTTTCTGGCAGTCAAAATGAAGGCTGAGATGAAGGCATTATGGAAAGCCTAAAGTCTTAGAAGCATTCCTATCTGCTAAATTGAAATTATTTAGTTCTCTAGAGCAGGGGTCTCCAACCTTGGCAACTTTAAGACCTGTGGACATCAACTCCCAGAATTCCTCAGCCAGCTTTGCCAAGGTTGGAGACCCCTGTTCTAGAATATTTTGATAAATTGTGGATTTAAAATATCAGGTGTTATTAAGTTACAAAGGAAGCTGAAGACTTATAGAAGTGCTTGATGAAGTCAATCACTGCAATATAATCAAGGGAGGGAGACTACTATTCCCTTCTATATCCTACATGGTGGAATAAATTTATGATTTGAATTTAAAAAGCTCTGCCTGTATCTGATTAAGAAATAAATGCAATGCTGCTGACAGTCTAACAAGCAAGAAACTGAAAATCACTTCCCTTCCCATTCTTCACATTAAGCAACAGCACAAATATGTGTTTCTCCAATACTGTAACTCTTTTGGGATCAGGGGAAAAAACCCACCTGAAGCCATTTCTTGACAAGGTAAAAGATCAATGACAGAAGAAATATAAACTGATTGAGAGAGGAGAATTCAGTTTGTCTTGCAACAGGATACTAAGAACATTTCTGCTTCTGCAAAGAAATTCCTTCTCTTCTTCCAAACACACTTTTACATTATTTTTTTCTTTAAAAAGATAACAAATGGTGTAAATGAAAAGAAATCAGATGTGTAAATCAATGATATTTCCTCTTTTCCCTGTCCTTGGGTGAGCTCTATGCTGGCGGGTGTGTAAGTAAATAATCATGAGTAATTCAATACTTAATAATTTTTTGAACATTTGCCTTCTGTTAAAACAAAGAGTTTATTAAATCCTTGTGAAGTTTTAATTTTTTATAACTTCACCTCTATATGATATAAACAACCCATAACATCTAAGGAAGAATAATTTATTTATTTATTTATTTATTTATTTATTTATTTTTAAATTTTTATTAATAATAAAAAGAAAAAACAAAACCAACATAAATACATAAAATGACATACAAAACTAACAAACATCGATTCAGTCCAATGACTGACTCTTAGAAGTTACTATAACGGTGGAGTATTTTCCATTTTTCAATTTATATTAATGTCTATAATCATCTGTTTACATGGTTATATATATATATATATAATTGATTCCTTATTTACTTCTATACATTTCCATTGATTAATCATAAACTATCTTTGTATTCCTATTTTTGCCTCCAGCCAGCCGTACCATTTTTGCCATACTAAATAATAATCAGTATCATCTTTCTCTTGTATTTCTTTTGTAAGCTTATCTAATTCTGCGCATTCTGTAATTTTAGCTATTATTTTGTCTTCTGTAGGTAACTGTTCAGATTTCCAATGTTGGGCAAAGAGTATACGTGCTGCTGTGAGGATATGAATGATTAGATATTTAATTTCTTTGGTATAATTTGCTGTGATGATTCCCAATAAAAAGGTTTCCGGTCTCATTTCAAGTTTTTGTTTCGTAATTTCTTCAATCATTGTTTTGATTTGTTGCCAGTATTGTTTTGCCCTTCGGCATAGCCACCAGAGATGGTAGTATGTCCCTTTCTGTGATTTACATTTCCAACACATCGAAGATGTATTTGGGAACATCTTGGCTAGACGCGCCGGTGGGAGGTGCCATCGGTAGAACATTTTATAAAGGTTTTCTTTGTAGGGTATGGACAGTGTCATCTTATAGTTTATCTTCCACAAATTCTCCCACTTATCCAATTCAATAGTATATCCTATGTTTTTGGCCCATGTTATCATGCTTTCTTTGACAACCTCCTCTTCCAATTTGTATTGTAGTAGGTACTTATAAATTTTGGTAATCATTTTCTCATCTGCACTTTGTAATATTTTATCCAATTCATTTGGTTCATTTTGGAATCCGAATTGTGTCCGATCAGTTTTGTATCTTGATTCTATTTGCATGTATGGCCACCAATCAATGTCTATACCCTGATTCTGTAATTCTTGTCTTGTTTGTAATTCTCCTTCACTGTTCAATAGTTCTTTATAAGTCCTCATTTTCGCTATGTCCATGGCATTGGGGTATATTTGTGCTTCCATTGTCGATAGCCATCATGGGATCTTGGTGTAGTGTTTCCTAACCTCTTGCCATGATTTGTACAATGCTTCTCTAATGATATGTTGCTGAAAATACCCATGGTGCTTATCCTTTCCCTCCCAGAGAAAGGCATGCCATCTGCGTTGTAAATCAAAGCCTTCTAATGATAACATTCTTTTATTCTTAAGATCTATCCAGTCCCTTATCCAGTTTAGCGACGCTGCTTTATAATATAGCTCCCAGTCCGGTAGGCCTAAGCCTCCTTTTTCCCGGGTATCTTGCATACATTTTATTTTAATTCTGGCCCTTTTCCCATTCCAAATAAATTTTGTTGTTATTTTAGTAAGGTCCTTAAAGAAATTCTTTCCTGGCCAGATTGGGGCTACTTGGAAAAGGTAGAGTAATCTAGGGAGTATGTTCATTTTTATGGATGCAATTTTCCCTAGGAATGACAGTTGTAATTTATTCCACGTTTCCAGGTCTTTTCTAATTTGTTTCATTAATTTATTGTAATTGTCTTCTCTGATTGTTATTGCTTTGGCAGTAAGCCAGATTCCTAAATATTTTATTCTCTTTACAATTTGTATTCCTACAAATTTCTGCAAAGAAATTCCTTCTCTTCTTCCAAACACACTTTTACATTATTTTTTTCTTTAAAAAGATAACAAATGGTGTAAATGAAAAGAAATCAGATGTGTAAATCGATGATATTTCCTCTTTTCCCTGTCCTTGGGTGAGCTCTATGCTGGCGGGTGTGTAAGTAAATAATCATGAGTAATTCAATACTTAATAATTTTTTGAACATTTGCCTTCTGTTAAAACAAAGAGTTTATTAAATCCTTATGAAGTTTTAATTTTTTATAACTTCACCTCTATATGATATAAACAACCCATAACATCTAAGGAAGAATAATTTATTTAAGATTTAGCCTATTTATTTGTAGGAATGTTAACTTTCAGCATATTCATTATCATTCTGGTTACCAAGAACAGAATGATTTTGAAGTTCTCTGAATATGTTCTGCAGTTTTGTCTGACTTATAAGCATTGTAAATTTGTCAGTCTGTTATTTTATTCAATATCCAGTTAATTAAATTCTCTTTCTATTCCATTTTATACATTATTTCTTACCTAGAGCAGTAACTATTAAACATTAAAACTACACGATGATTTTAAAGTCTCTGGGTGCTTTATGTATATACTCTAATATTGAATCATTGGAAGCCTACTAATAGTATCCCTATTTTTGAATACTGATTGATTATGTTCCATTAAGTAGTTGTTGACTCTTAGCAACCACATAGATAGAATTTTCTCTAAGACTGTCCTTAACTGGACTTTCAGGTCTTCTAATGATACATCCATTGCCATTGTAACTGACGCCATCTATCTTGCCGCTAAGCAGGTCATCCTCTTCGTCTCTTTCCTTGCATGTTGTCCATCTTTAGAGCCTTCTCCAGATAATGTGTCTCAAGTATAATAATTTAAGCCTGGTTATTTGTATCTCAAATGAGAACTCTGGATTGATTTGTTCAAAACTCTATTTGTTTGTCTTCTTGACTGTCCACAGTATCCTCAGGAGTTTTCGCCAAAACTAAAGTTCAAAAGTTTAAATACTCTTTCTATCTTGTTTCTTCAGAGTACAACATTAATTTGGATACTGGGTAATGTTATATTAAAATAACAATATTTTGATTGCATACTGAGGGTGGGAGTTAAGATAAGGCCACTAAATACACAAGGTTTGACTTCAGAATAAAGCTGCGGGTCATACTGCTTCAAATCAAAATATAAAATGATCTGTTATCTGCTTTCTATATATTAAACACAATTTTTCAACTAATGCTTTATAGCTTGACTTTACAAGTTTGAGGAAAGTAGTCCCTAGAAAAAAATAATAAATTCACCACCATATACTGTATATTGCTGATGAACTTTACAATTCATCTAGTTCTTCTAAAAAAATATGGGATGCTGTGTAAGGATTGAGATGTTACTGTTCTGCCTTCAGTATATCTTAACTTTTGCATTTTTTCAGGCACAAAGAATTTGAGGACACGTTATCATCACAAACACTTCTACTGACCCACTTTAGTAGAAACACAGGAATTTAATCTAAAAGAAGGTACACATAAATGAAATGCAGGAAGTGCAGGTTATAATTGCCTACCACTGGTGACAATTACTGGCATTCTTATATTGGTGAGCTAAGCTGATTATTATGCTGGCTTCTTCACATAACTTGGTAAATATAATGTTGCTTATTTGATTTTGGCATGAATCTAGTTTATTGCTTAGGTTTATGAAGGAAGCAGTCTTATAGTTTGTTCAATAAATAGTAGTTAAAACTGAATGTGCTTGATGTGTGAATTCAGAGGATTTTTTTTCAATTTAATGTAATAGAAGTGAATTTCTTGATGAATCCAAATTCAACTGTTTCAGTTATTTCATTGTTCTGAGTTCAACTGTGATATAAAACCCACATAATAATCTTTTAATCACATTGCTATACTTTCATTGTTTATTTTTTATTGTTTCATTGTTTTACTATTGTTATATTTACATTTTTTATAATTTTACATTTTTACTGTTGTAAGCCATCCAGGGCAAGATGGGTGGCAAATAAATTTAATAAATAATAATAAAAAATTGAGATCAAATACATATATTTTTAAAAAGGCTAGGTGGAAATACGATATAAGAAAATTGCACAGAGGAAGCATAAAGATAATGTAAAGCCAGAATTTCCTGGCTTTATTTCTGGAAGACAGAAGATTGTCAAGAGAAATTGTAGTCTTCCTGAGAAAAATTGCATTACATTGAATCTGACATTCTACCAACAAAACATCAATGTATGAGAAGAGTCTGGAATATCAAATTAATTGTTAATTAAGAGAAAAAACTAAATATTAAATATGGACAATTGAACAAGCAGCTTCACTGAAATGAAACATTTATAATATTCTACTTTGATGAATACACTAAAGAAGAATACATTGTACAGTTTGTGCTAAATTACTGTTTAATTGTGTTTTACTGAAAAAATCGAGTCATACAACATATTCTGCCATAAAACATCATTTAAAAATCTGAATAGTGAGTTTTCACAATATGTTATAGATCATTCTTGACTTATAACCACAATTAAGAGCAGAATTTCTGTGGCTGAGCAAGGTGGTAGTTAAATGATTTGTTTCTGACTTTCTGACTTTTTTTTGTCACAGTTGTTAAGGGAGCCACTGCAGTTGTTAAGTGAATCATGAAATTATTAAGCAAATCTGGCTTTCCACATTGACTTTGTCAGAAGCTGGCTGGGAAGGTTATAAATGGCAGCCACCTGCCCCAATTGTGCCCCAGATGCTGCAATTGTTGTAAATGCTTGCCAGCTGCCAAGCACTCAATTTTTGATCTCATGACCATCTAACATCATCGCTTTTTTCAGTGCCATTATAACTTCAAACAGTCGCCAAATGAATGTTATAAGTCAAGGACTTATACCTTATAGATTAGTGTATTGCAGATGATATATTCCTCTAAACGATATCCTTCTTCTATCACTTATCCATCTCTATACTAACAAAGTTCTAACAAATGGTTAATCTCAGAGGCCCAACTATCTGCCCAGACCATTGCAATCACAGCACTGCTATGATTGATGGATGGCTTTTCCTGGTGATATTGACAAAAGGAAAAGGAGAGAAAAGTAGCCAAGTCAAAGCTATCCACTAGTCCTTCTGCTTTGCTCATCATGCAGATGTTACCAGATGAGGCAATTGGGATTGGCAACAGGGACAGCAAAATCTTTTGCTGTTTTGTTTTCTACTAACTCACATATGGATGAAATAACATTGGGGAAATTCACGGATCAGCATCAGAACATGAAAAAGTCCCCTAGTTTGATTTTTCCCTGCTGCTACAGATATTGTACCCTTTCCCCGAAGCAGCACATTGCATATAAAACTGATATTTGCTGCCAATATCAATAAAAAGCAGTCAGAAGGAACTGAATACATCATCACAATATAATGTCCACAGTTAAGTCAACAGATAAGTGGTCTGTATTAGCATTATATTAATGCAATATAATTCTAGAAGATCCACTCGACAGAAAATTATAGGAAAAAACTCCTTGGCCTATGATCCTTCAGTGACAACAATTCTCCTAGTTCTTTTTGAGGTAAGATTGCCTTTATTCAATTTCTTACCACTAACCTTTGGCTCAACTTAAAAAAAAAATTCCTCTGCCTCTTTTAGATTCAGAGTTCATCTTTTATTTATCTGTCAAGGTGCCAAACTAAACATATTTAGTTCTTTTAATCAATTCTCATAAGTCAGTGCTTTAATCTAATTACTTGTTTTAACTGTTTATAAAAAAAGCCAAATCCTTGTTTTTAAACCACTCTGACTTCAGACTTCTTTAAGTGTGCTCCAAAGTTTATGGCATAATTATCATTTAGCTGAGTTCCCAGTGCACTATACATGTGCACTGCCAAATGTTATGGTCACTATTATAAACACATTGTGAATGTCAAATTTTCATAGACTTAAAGATAAGAGGTAGGCCTACATGATTTCACAAGAATCTGCAAAGATCTCAGTATTCGTTTATAGCAGTGGTGAAATCCAAATTTTTTTACTACCGGTTCTGTGGGAATGGCTTGGTGGGCGTGGTGAGGTTTGGTGGATATAGCAGGGAAAGGATACTGCAAAATTCCCATTCCCTCCCCACTCCTGGGGGAAGGATATTGCATAATCTCCATTCCCACCCTACTCTGGGGCGAGCCAGAGGTGGTATTTGCCAGTTCTCCGAACTGCTCAAAATTTCCGCTACCGGTTCTCCAGAACCTGTCAGAACCTGCTGGATTTCAGCCCTGGTTTATAGGCTAAGATTGCAGAAGCCAGGACTTTCTGTTTCCTGTTTTATCCAGTAGCTTCATTCTTTTGCTTCTTTGCTTCGTGCTGAAAGAAGTGGAAATGTTATCAGTCACTTGGAATTTCCTCCCCAAAGGGGTTAGAGAAAGCTATCTCTGTCACGCAGAATATTGAATTCAATTTTTTGACCATGATAACTTTTGTCAGTCAGCCTGGGCAGCAATGTGCATATTAAAAAAATAAAAATCAGTGATAGTAGAGTTTCTCATGAACAACAACAACAAAAAAAGTAGAATCCATAGTTGGGTAATATCAAAATGACATGAAAGAACATGCCAGGTTGCCAGAATACCTCACTGGACAAATATATGTTTTTTAAAAAGTGAGAGAAAGAACAGAAATTTCCTAACATTAAGCTTGTTGATGCAGCCTTGAAATCTGCTTGCTTAAGGCCACAAGATGAAGGCTCTAGATGGAATACTTTCTTCACACACATCTAACCATACCATGAACATACTTATTTTGCTGTGTCCCCATGATGCTGTCTTAATCTTATCATCACCCTGCAAGTGAGGATAATTTAAATCATTCTGATCTGTTCTGTTTTAAAAGTAGTGTTTTGGCCCATAAATTACTAGATATTAGCCAACTATTCTGTGAGCATAATCCCTTTCTGTAAGGAAAGAGCCTAATCTCTATGGACCACTTCAAACTAGTGTGGTCATGCTCCACTTGCTCTCAGTTTCTCTCCAGGTAGAATTAGCTGCTGCCCCTGGCAGGTCTCTGCTGTTTATTGATCAACTGTTGAGTGTGATACTGTAACTTTAGCATTCTTCAAAACGACAGTTTTCACAAATGAAAGATATGCTTAGTTTTTGTAAAATGGATGTAGAATAATTACACTCTGATATTGTGAATGATTGCAGTTGCTTGCTTGCTGACACCAAGATAGTCATGGCTATTGGAGAAAAAGACTGTGGCGTTAATAAAATTATAGAATACGATTTGATCCAATAAATACGAAGAATCATTTGCAGAGACAATTTTCAACAACAACCCCTATTATGGAAAATCCTCTGAAGGCTATAAAATCATGTTCTGTAAGTATAAATACTTGGAAACAGCTTTTTGGGTGATGATAGGAATTGCCTATTATAACTGCATAAGTGATTCATACCCTCTACTTCTTGGAGATTATCTGATCTCTCTACCTGTCAGTTCACACTCCGTTTAACATTCAGACAAGTGTCTTTGGAAATAAACCAACAGCCATCCTGCCAGATTTAATCTACTCACATTCTTTTAGTCTGTAGAGTACAAAAATGTGACAGAGAGGCCTTCCAGATTACTTTTTATCACACTAACAGAACTTTACATTTATATAGATTTTTAAAAAAAATTGACTTAACTAGTCCAACAATATACAAAACCTCAGTATTTGTGCATTCCTTCTCTTAGTTTTTCCTGATTGAATTAGCCAAATTTCCTTCCTTTGAAGCTCACTCCATTTCAGACATCTGGATATTCATAACATTTTTCCTTTCTTTGCTGCTAGTTTTTCTGTTACATTTTTTGAGAGAGTGTTTGAGCGTTCAACTTTTTCAATGCCTTTACTAAGTTCTTGTCATACCATTTTGGTACTATATAGAGTACATGTACCAATAACAATGTCTTTGCAAAATTTCTTCTGGAGCATGCAGATAATTGCTTTGTGTTTCCCTCATCCAAGAAACTTCTTGATGCTATGTGAGTCATAAGGGAGGTACCAGTCTCAAATCAAAGCAGCCCCTGCATATGAAAAAGACCATAGATAAACTTTGGAAGTTGTAGCCATCTTCCTGTGATGTCTGACACAAGTTTAGATGGTTTAAAAAGAAGAATGGACAATTTATAGAGGACTAAGTAGTTGTTAGGGGCGTGGTGGCTCAGTGGCTAAGATGCTAAGCTTGTCGATTGAAAGGTCGGCAGTTCAGCAGTTCAAATCCCTAGTGCTGTGTAACGGGGTGAGCTCCTGTTATTTGTCCCAGCTTCTGCCAACCTAGCAGTTCGAAAGCACGTAAAAAATGCAAGTAGAAAAATAGGGACCACCTTTGGTGGGAAGGTAAACAGCTTTGGTGTTTAGTCATGCTGGCCACATGACCACGAAGATGTCTTCGGACAGCGCTGGCTCTTTGGCTTTAAAACGGAGATGAGCACCGCCCGCTAGAGTTGGGAACGACTAGCACATATGTGCAAGGGGAACCTTTACCTTTTAAGTAGTTGTTAGCTCTCAATTAGCATACCATAAACAGAAGTTCAAATCCTGGTGACTTTTTTTGACAACAGTATGGAAGTAGCTTGCCATTGTCTTTTTTGAATATATTTTTTCAGATTCTAACATGGGATTTCTTTCTATCCAAGTACTAATCTTATCCATCCCTGCTTAGCATTTTGATATCACTCAAAGCAAGATAGTGCTACCATTAATTGTAGACATTGCTAGGGAGTGATTTCAATTAAATCTATAACATAATTTGTTTTAATCTTAGCATGATGACTAAACATTTCTATTGTGTTTAAACTACCCACAATTTAAATTACCCACCTTTGATACCCAAAATTTAATAATCTTGATTTAGCATATATTTGAATAAAGAACAAGGTCTACATTTTGTGGCTAATATGCAACTCTTAGACTCTTTTTGCACTGCAGCCTTAATCTGCTGGATTCCTGTGTGTAAATAAAACTAGCTTAAGAAATCTATTTTCAGATTGGACCCCTTTCAGTGCTTTGGCCAAAGGATGACCCAAAGTTCTGTCTGGAGCATATTTACCATAGCTTTACTTCCTGGAGTGAGAGAGGAAGAAAAAGGCCACACCACCGTTTTACCATTTTTCCTGAGCTAGAAGGGGAACGTGGCAGAAATCTCATCAGTTTCACCCAATTTAAAAAGAAAGAAAAAGAAAACAGTCCATCATTTCAGTGAACCTATAAACAAACACACAAACAAAATTCCTAGCTTTTCATTTCATTCATTCAATTTGTGAACTTGGAAATAAAAATCATCATGGAGTGCCCTCCATGAATAGTAACTGGAGAGGACATGGTATTCCTGTCCCAGTAATCAATAGCAGTGAAGGTTGTTATCTTACAATAAACTGAAGTGGGGCAGATGAAAAGACAGTACTGCTTTAATTGCACATGCCAGAAAGCACTATTTTTGATATGTAGGAGAAAAAGATAGGCAAAAGTTCTTTCCTCTGCCTTCCACAGGGGAGATAAGGGTGACAGAAGTCAATGCTGTGCATTGCTGCCCTTGAAAAATAGTAAGTGATTTGTACTTAAGAATAAGAATAATAACAGACTTGGAAGGGACCTTGGAGGTCTTCTAATCCAACCCCCTGCTCAGGCAGGAAACCCTGTACCATTTCAGACAAATAGTTGTCCAATCTCTTCTTAAAAACCTCCAATGTTGGAGAACCCACACCTTCTGGAGGCAAGTCGTTCCACTGATTAATTGTTCTAACTGTCAGGAAACTGTCTACTTGTGCTGGAGCTTGCAACTTGTCCACAAATTCAGCATCAGTTTATTCAACTCAAGAAAAAGAAACTTAAGTATGTATAATCCCCTTTCTGCTAGAAACACATAAGGTAAAGACCATTTTGCTTATTTCATGAACTAGAAGGGAAAATCAAGGTTAGCTTGGGCCAAGATATGTGTGCTAAATTTCACATTTTTAATACAGACTGCTTAATTTTGAGCTCTACTACATCTTTCATTGATCCCTTGCAGTAGGTAAGATGAATGAACAATGATGCTATAAGCACTGAAAATGTGCACTCCCAGAAGGGAAGGTCATAAAATAAGGATTAGATTAAATACAATCTATGGAGGAAATATATGGCAACCCATTTCAGTATACAGTGAGGAAACCAAATAAACATTTGCAACCAGACTAATGTTAATATAATACAGAGGTGAAACCCTTTAGATAAGAAAGTATCTAATGACTTACTGGGGAAGAGCAAGGGCAGATGCAAATAGTATTAATGCTTCTTTTATTTTACCAACTTATTATGGTCACCCATCTCACAAAACTACACATAAAAACAATAAAAATTAATATTACAAACAGTAAAACACTACAGTGGTCACCAATAGTAAATTCAGGCAAAGAATCAGCCAAAATCTTTCAATTGGACTGCTAACCACCCAACTCCAGGCTCTGGAGTACATCCAGGTCTTCAATGTTTTAAAAAAGTATTTATGATGGATGGTTGGATGGAAGCTGAAAGCACGTCCAACCGCCGATGTCACAGAGGGAAAGAAGAAATTTGGGGCTGCAAATTCCAGATTGGCACATGGAATGTCAGAACTGTGAATAAAAGCAAACTTAAAGTTCTCGAGGAAAAAATGTAAGGTCTAACATTGACATTCTGGAATGAATGGGCTACATCATTTCAGAAGAGTTGCTATTCCATGCAAGAAAATAATAGAAGAAACTGAGGAACCATTATTATAGCTTCTGTTAATAGGGTGCTATAATCAGTGCTCACTACACCCTAAACATGACAGAACTTGAAAAAGATGATCTAATAATTTTGCTTTCTTTAGCTGAAGCAGATAAATTGCATGTCAACATCAAGTTCCTCTCACCTCTCTCTTTCTCCCTCCCTCCTCCCGCCCTCCTCCCTCCCTCCCTCTCTCCTGACTCTATACAGCTTCTTCATCTTTGCTTTCAGAGTATATTATTTGAGTATTGTATTGTTAGTCCAGTGATATCCATATGTAGATCATCTTCTAGATCAGGGATGTCAAACCAGTGGTGGGTTGTTCCTGGTCCAGTCCGGTTCTATAGAACTGGTAGTGAGCCAGTGGGAGGCTCCGTCCACCCACTACGACATCATCATGGGTGATCTGTGCATGCGCTCCCACTGCGAACTGATAGTAAAGGTAAGTAAAACCCACCCTGTGTCAAACTCAAGGCCTGCTGGCCGGAGCCGACCCATGGGTGCTTAAATCTGGCCCACAGGGCTGACCTGGAATCAGCAAAGGACTGGCTTGCAATGCCCCTGCCAGAGAAAATGAGGCTCGGAGGGCTGTGTGCGGTCCTCTTGAGCTCTGTTTTCAGTGGCAGTGTTGCAGAAAACGATTGCATCCCAAAACAGAGCTCACGAGGGCCACAGGCAGCCCTCCTGTACTCAGTTTTCACTGGCAGAGTTGCAGGCCACCAGAACTGAAAACGAGCTTGTGAGGGCTGCGGGCAGAGGGTTGCAGGAAGTTGTCACAGCCAAAAATGGAATTCGGGAGCCTGTTTTCACTTACAGAGTGCTTGGGCCACCACAGGTGCCCCTGACACAAGTGACATCTAGGTGGCCATGCCCCTGGCCATGACCATCCCATCCCCCCCCCTGAGGTCAAACAGAACCCTGATGCGGTCCTCAATGAAATTGAGTTTGACATCCCTGTTCTAGATTGTTGGAAGAAGATCTTTGATGTAAACATTTTTTCTTTGTTTGTTCTGGTAGTATTCTATCTGTATTTTTCTTAATTCATTTTGGGTGCTACAGACATATGTTCCATTTACCTAATATTAACATACCAGTTTACTAAAATTAGTAGGATGTGTATTTTTAATGCTATGTCAACAAGTGTAGATTTTAAATAAAGGGTATAAACAATATGTAATTATTGTTTATTGTGATATTTTTAAACCAAAAAGAATTTTAATGTAGCATTGTATAATAAGTGATACATGTATACCCGTAATAAGTAGTGGCTCAATAAATGGAATGCTGGGAAGTTTCTAGCTTAGAAAGATGTGCAAGTGGATTGGAAGTTAAATTACTTCTTGCATTGCTCAACTTGGTTATGATTTATAATTTTATGAGGGTTATAGATATAAACTTGATAGCATAGAATCTCCCTCTATGACTGTTTTAAAAAGAGTAACAGATTGCAAACTGTTATGCTTAATATTAAGAAAGATGTTGCTTGTTTGCAGCATAACCTTTGACAGAGTTCATATACATATATACATACCATACATATATGGTTTCTATAATTAGATCCTGATTAACTTGGATTATGAGTCTTGGATTATGTATACAGTCTATGTTAAATTTAGATTCTTTTTTTTTAAGGAAGGGGAATATGTGGAAGGAATATGCTTTATGATGGATCAATAATTTCATTACAAGCATGTAGTTTATAAGACAAATAGTGAGTGTTTGGTCTAAAAATCTCCTTCAGTTTCTGTTGTGAAGTTGATTAAGTAACTTTGGAGTCTAACTATTTCACAGGGCTGGTATATTAACATTGGGAGAACAGACCTTTTTAGTAGGCTTTTAGTAACAAATCAATGAGCTAGGATTTTATGACTATTATGTAATATTTATTAAATAATTTATTAAACTGTTTTATCCAGTATCAAATTTAGATTATATTTGTAACTTGTTTTGGGGCCTTTAGGCCATAAATATAATTGATTGAGCTAAATTAAGGACATGGACTGTTCAAACACTCTCTAAAATGTTAAAAGTCTTGCTTTTAGTACATTGTTGCTTTGAAGAACATTCTAACCAAATGTAATACTTGCATTTTTATAAAACAATTGGTAACAAAGCTGTTGTTAGAAATCAATCAAACAGTCCACTATTAGTCCTCAAATCAATAGGTCCAAATTTGGTTGTGAGGAGTTCATCCAGATGATTTCCATCTGCTGCACTAAGCCTCAACAAGTCTGGTCCTCACCCAAATCACTTCTTGGGTGTTTTCTTTAAAACAGCAGAGGTGACTTCTTTCATGTTTTCGATTTGAAAACATGAAAGGTTTAAGGAGAACTTTAAACTTTTTAAACTTTTAAAGATTTAAGAACTTTTGGAAAGAGGTGGCTGAAGGAGCCATTATAGTTGTCCCAAGTAATATAACAGTCCCATAACAAACTTTTTTCCTGAAAAGTGAGGACAAGTGGGAAAGAAGGTAATGAGTTTTCTATCAGTTCAACGCTCTTTCTGTCTCTCTCTCTTTCTCTTTCCCTCTCCCTCCCTCTCTCTCTCTCTCCACCCCCCCTCCACACACACACACACATACACCCACACCAACCCTAGCGCTGGTTTTTTTCAGTTTGGGTTGGAGCCGGGTTGAAGTTATCCTAGTCTTTCTGGGAGGAAATCCAAAAGGGGGAGGAGGGAGGAGGGGAGAAAGGGTGGGAGGGAGCCAGGCAGGCAGGCAGGCAGGCTTGGGAATGAAGATTAGGAAGGTAAAGAGAAGCGCGCTATTTTCTTCGCTTAGTGCGCGCTTAAACCACTTTGCCTGGGAAATGTATTAAGCCCTGATACTTCGGCTCTGGAGAGACAAAGGAGCCCCGCTGCAGGCCAAAGAGCGGAACTGAGGTGGAAGCGGCCGTGAAAGTGTGGGAGAGAGAGAGAGAGAGAGAGAAAGAGAGAGAGAGCGCCGAGCAGGAGCGAAATGTGTCTCTCTAGGGTTGCTCCCGAAAGGAGGCAGAGTTGCGGCTAGATGGAGAGAGGAAAGCTCCGGGCGGCAGCGTCTGTTTGCCTGCATCCGCTTCCCTGAACCTTTCGGCGGGGGGGGGGGGGGGAATCTGTTTGGCCCCCAGCAGAGCTATATGACAGCCTCCGCGGTCTGAAAGAGAGGATCTGGAAGGAAGTCTTGGAGAAGAAGTTTGCTACAAGAGTAAGTTTCACTGCTGTTCTGAGACTTTTAACGTCCTGTACATGTGTAAGTCTGACAGGCTGTACTAATAGTGTGTAGATTATACGATTTTTTTTTGACTTTTCTATAAAAACTACTCCCACTATTGAAACTGTCATTATTGTGTGTGAATGACCCCCCACCCATTCCCAGGGACAAGAGTGCTCATCTTCTTTCAAATCATAGGTTCATCTTCACAATCAAGATTGTGTCCCTATAACAGAATCCGGTTAGCTTTCGTCTCACTGAAGGGGTTGCTGTTGTCACATATACCAATGCTAAGGTTGAATCTCACTTCTAAAGGGAAAAGTGACACAAAAAATCAGCAGAAATGGGTAAAGCTTCTTTTAAATTGTGTTTTGGGAGGATCGGCAAGATTTCTCTTGATGACGACTCCCTCTAAGAATGTTGGATATCTTTGGTCTTTTCTAAGAGCCCAGTAATAGTGTGTTTCTCCTCCCATTTTCTTTTTTTTTAAGGTCACGATGAACTGGACACCACTTGTGACCTTAGCTGTGTTGTGGGCAACGTGGCTAGTGTGTGGCTCACATAAGCCAGTGAGGCAAGCTGAGAGGGGGACTCTTGGAGTCAGAAAAGAACCTGTGACCTACAGGAGCAGTATCAGGAGTTCTGCTTCAACCCAGCCCAGGTTAGGCAAGGTGCCTCGGAGACGTGTAAACCTTCCTGGGAGGTATGGGCAACGTCCCCTTGTTAAAAGGGATTCTTTGGAACCTAAAAACCCAGCAGCCACTTCCTCAAAAAATAAATCTCGGGTTCAGATAAGGACTGGTGAGATAAAAATACGGCAGATGAAAAGACCTAAGCTGGAAATGATTAAAGATGAAGGAACATCCACTGCAGTCCAATCACGGGTTGTGCGTTTCTCATCAGGGTTCAGTTCTCCCAATATTTTGGCTAGCTTTGCAGGCAAGAATAGAGTCTGGATCATCTCTGTTCCCCATGCCTCAGATGGCTATTACCGGCTCATGATGAGTCTGCTGAAGGACGATGTCTATTGTGAGTTAGCGGAAAGGCATGTCCAGCAGATTATACTGTTCCATGGGGAAGGTGAAGAAGGGGGGAAAGTTAGGAAGATATCTCCTGAAGGGAAAATCCTAGAGCAGACTCTAGATCCAAGCCTCATTCCCAAACTCATGACCTTTTTGAAACTAGAGAAGGGGAAATTTGGAATGGTGCTGTTAAAGAAGACGCTGCAAGTTGAGGAACGCTACCCTTACCCAGTAAGGTTGGAAGCTATATATGAAATCATTGACCAGAGTCCCATCAGGAAGATTGAGAAGGCAAGGCAAAAAGGCTTCATTCAGAAATGTAAAGCAGCTGGAGGGGAGGGCCAGATCATCAAGGAAGGACTCAGTGGGGGCAACAGTACAAGAGCAGCTCCCAGTGGTGGTCATGTCCAATCATTCCCGAGAAAGGAAGAAACAAGGAAAGGCAAAATGCAACCAACCAGAGTGAAAACTGTGAAGAAAGTGGTGGCAGCCACAATGCCATCTCCTTCCCCCATGACATCTACAGCCACTACCTTCCCTCCAACAACCACAACTCTCAGGCCAGTTGCCAGAATAACAACAATACCAAGCAGAACCACAACCACCATCACAACTACTCCAACTACACAGAGAACATGGACCACAAAGTCACTCACAGAGCTTCCTACAGAGCCCGAGACAACTATCGCTCCTGAGACAGAGGCCTCCCTTTCCATATGGAGAGAAAACCGCAGAGGAAAGCATCCAGGCCACACACAAAGACAACCAACAGTTACTAAAAGACCAAGGAAAGCCAGTCATTATGACACTTACACAGAAATGCCAAGGGCCACCTCCGAGCATTACACCAGGGCAAATGCTGGCAGATTCAGAGACAATCGCACAGACAAGAAGGACAGTCGGGACCCCAGCATCACAGCTGGCCAGCAGAAGCTTCCTAAAAGCAAGCATCCAAAAAAGAAAGCCCAGGACAAGATACTGAGCAATGAATACGAGGATAAATATGATTCAGGGCAGCCTGCTATTCCTCATTTAGAGGAAAGTATCCCCATAGGAAATATTCCACCCAAGAAAGCCAAAGAGTCAAAGAAACGCATCCCTTTAAATAAATCTGACAAGAAGAAAGAAAGGTATGACAAGAAAATTGAGAGGCAGGCCAAGAAAGACAGAGCTGAAAGGAAAAGCAAGCAAGAAAAAGAGCGCAACAAGAAAAACAAGAAAGGAAGCAAGACAGGGAATGATGGAAGCCTGAAACCTCACACTAAGTCTTTCATACAGACCTCCAAGAAATCTGTGACAAACCTTCTGAACTTCTTTGAAGGCAAAAGACGACTTTTGGTAAGTAGATTATCCCTGAACATACATCACTCATATTATGAATTATGAATAAGACTAGACTTTTCTTTCTAAACAGGCATCTATTGCATTAGTTTGGCTTCTGAAAGTTTTTGATGGCAGTCAGTATTTTGACATGTTCATTTTGATGGTACCATAATATTAACTTTCCTCTTATTTCCTCTTATTCAAGCATGATGAACCTATAGTTTTCTAGATACTCTATTATTCAGGTCCTTTCATCCCTCATCTTTGGCCATGTTGGCTGAGATTGTTGAAACTGAAGTCCAGCAATATCTGAAGGACTGCATTCCTCTGTTTGAATGGCCTTCTGAGAAAGCCAATGTGATTCGTGTAAACCAAAGGTCCTGCCAGAATGGAAGAGTCCTTGGGAGTGACATTTGACTGTTATACAGGCACACTATCCTTGCATCCTCCTCCCTGCATTCTTCTTACTCATATTTGCGTATATTCCTGGCCTTCTCTCTATTTTCATTCCTTTTACAAGCATTGGGAACCTTTCTTTCATCAGCTTGTAACTTTTTTAAGAATTTGGAGTCACTACAGAACATTTCTGCAGAGAGCTGCTAAGGTAAAGAGCATGAGAAAGGCAGGATAGGCCTTCCGCTCAACTGTGGGATCCTTACTTGTTGCAAAGCCTAGATTTGCACTCAGCCGTCTGCATCCAACTGCACCACTGTAACAAAAAATTGTGCATTGATAGTACAGTTCTTAGGAAAAGTTTTTTTAAAAAAATTTTTGTGGGAAAACCCTGTTTTTATAGATCAGTCTTTGCTGTCTATGTTGTTGAAATATATTATACTGAATTACAATAGTTATTGTACTGAACCGGGGCTCCTTATCAATATCTCTTCACTGTCAAATCTTCTGCTGAAGGGGGAGGACCTTTCAAAATAGACCTGAGGCATGGGCAGCAAGAGAAAAATGTCACAAAGTCATGTTGCATGAGTGGAGGTTCACTCATGAAATATTGCACATATCCCCCAATGTTTAGGGGCTTTTAAAAAATTTACTGAATTCTCCGAAACAGCTGTTACTATCTTCTGTTTTTCTTTCCAGAGATGTCTTATTTACATTGCCATACCTAAGAAGGCTTTCCCTATTCAATTTTATACCTGGGCCACATACCTTCTGGAATAATTGACTAGGAACTATAACAACTATCAATAATGGATGAGACTAGACTCAGAATGGTTGGGGACCTTCTGTCTTCATCTGACATTTTATAAAATAATTATACATCCCCCTTCACATTTTGTTTCTGCCTGGCAACCTCTAGGGCAATATTTTCAGGTCAGGTGCATTTGGCCTTCCCCCACTAACAGCTTACTTTGCCACTTACCGGTAGCTCTCAGTCAGCAAAATAAGACCCAATGCAAATCTGGAGCATGGCCTCCATACTGCGTTTGTAGTACCTTGCTAACCTTATGCTTCCTAATTGGGAGTCTATATTTTCAAGCTGCCTAGTCAGTGGCCTGGCTGATGTATCTTGAAGCTAGGGAGCTAAGGGCAAGGAGTCTAGCCACACCTTTCACATCTTCCAAGAAGATGCTTGAGTTCTTCTGCCAGCTGTTGAACACCAGTTGTTTATATAACAAAAGGAATCAGTGTAAGAACATTTAAAACACTTCTGGATTGTTGGCATATGAAACATTGGCATCCTCTGATTAAGAACACAGATTGCCAAGGCGTGCCAATGTAAACTGCAAGTAAGAACAGGATTTAGAGTGGTGAGCTACAGGCTGCATTTAAAAGTGGGTAGGTCCTGGAATTAATAAAGTACAATTAATACGATTACTTCTTATATTTTTAATAATCTCCTTCTGTCATAGAGATTTTAAAAATATAAACACTAGTTTAAAGACAGTGAACGACTCACATTCTATAACCACAGAAACAGATTATTTCATGTTCCTAAATGTCAGACAAATTAAACTAGCCGTTTGTTTCTTTTTTAAGCACATGAGTCAGCTTGACTATGAGATATGAAAAATAGAAAAAGGACTTCTCCCTGTGCATGGGTGACTTAGGAAAAGAACCATAAGGCTCACCGGGACCCAAAATATTGCCTGCCATGGTTCCTTATGATGGAGGAGGACAATATGTGGCATTACATTTCTTCAGAATTAATATACTTGATAAGAGCGATTGATACAATTTTGAAAGATAAAGTTTTCTATTCCTACCTTAGTTTGACATTAGCATGACATGTTTCTAATAACGTAATTATAAATCTTGTGGAGCAAATCATTAAATCTTTTCTCAGTAATTTGCACAAGTTGTCAGAAAACAAGAAACAGAGATGGTAGAATCTGTAACCCAGCAATATGAAGCAATGAATTAGCAATAGTTGAAAACAGGATGTTGTATGTTTATTGTTTTATAGTTCATGCTGAACATATTTATATATATTTCAACTTCCAGCTTTTCTAGTTGATATTTTGTTCATCATATTGATGACATTTACTGGTTCTTACTTTTTTCTGGCATTGTTCTAGGATACGAATGTACATATTTGCAATATTTTAGCATGTTGTCAGCAAGAAGAATAGAGTTCTTTTTGTATATAAATTATATGGTTTCAGTGATGTGATGAAAGTCTGAAACCATAATTTTTTATTACCTGTTTTTGCCTTTCCCAAAATTTAACAATTGTATATGACATTAAACTCCCACCAAACATTATTTAAAAGAAATGTGGTAACCTCCTCAGATGTTTTCTTTGACAAACAACATTTAATTTCATGTCATATTGTGACAATTCATACTTACTTTATTGGTTATTATTTATGCAAATAATGGTTACTATAAATGCAAAACAAAACACATTATTATGCATGATAAGTGAAGCACAAATTTTATTTTGTCATGTTTTATATTATTAGAAATTTATAGAATAGATTTTTGGGGGAAATTAATTTGTTGCCAAAATTTGTTAGTGGTTTGTGCACTAACAAATAAACCTGTATTCCTTGTATCTATTGTTAATTAAAAAAACAACATTGGAATATAGGTGCAATATTATTCTATATGAATTTTGGAGGAATCCTTAGAAAATAAAAATGGTGATTATTGCAGCCAACTCCCTCATTCTGAAGCCTGACTTGCCATCCAAAGAAAAACATTATCATAGCTGGGAGATAACATGTTGAAAATCTAAGGGAGTAATTTTAATGAAGTATATATGTATATATGGGTTTTGTCTGCTTGTGTGTGTCTGTTAACTATTTAATGTGTTAAAGTTATCCAGATGCATTTCTCCAGAGTAGAGCTAACGTATTGGGTGAAGAGTATTCTGATTCCCATGGATGGCTTATGAAGACACTCATGTTGGCAGAGAAGTGGGGAGGTGGTTTTTGTAGAATAGGTCCATGGCCAACCAATCCAAGTTTGCTCTTCTATGAGGAGAACAGGAAAGAGGATCTTGGGATTACTCAGTTCCCAGACTACCAGCTTCTGGACATACTAATGATGCTTGTAGATAACATGTGGGGTCATTTGTAAATTCTGGCTTTGCTTTCCTGTCTCCTGTTTGTGTCTGTGGTTTTGCTTCAGGCTCGTTTATTCTACCTTGGCCAAGTTACATTTGTTTGCTACTCTGTGGGGTGGAAGTACAGTCTGAAATATTGAGTGTGCTTTTTTTATACATAAACATAAAAGAAATTCATAGCCAGGCAGCATTTTTACCAAAGTTTAATTTTAACCCACTGACAACTTTAAATCAAAGTATGCTTTCTTTGCTTCAGAAATAATTTTATTTGATTTTTAAAAAAATGATTTTAAAGAAGAGCTCCGTGACTACTATAGTATAATTCCTTTTAAAAGTTTACTTATATATTTTGCAGAGCGAAATAGCAACCCATTAGAAATGATCTGGAATTAGGAAGATAAGTCAATACAAGGGAAATAATTATTCTTTGACTGGGTACAGACAGTAAATTTCCATGATATATGTAATTTAGGGTTGCTATCTCAGGGTTCCTGATGTAGCAACTCTAACTTAGCTATGGTTTATCAAATGATTCATATTTTTATGCACTTGTACAACAAAAGTCCTTGGTTTGCAATCCCCCATGAGCGGACTCATACAATGTGTTCATCCACAACTAGGTCTACTAGATATGGGCTGAAAAATCTAGAATGGCAATAAAGAATAAACATATTCTTCATTGCATGAGCATGACTGCCATCCAGTGGCTATCAGGATTTTTGCAATTCAGATTTTGTAGCAATCCTAACCAGTCACATACCTTTTGTTTAGCAAGGTATATGTAAATCAAGTCGGTCCACCCTAACTGGATTATGGTATAAAAAGAAATACATTTTATTTATGTTATATTTGTTAAAGAAAGGTGGGTCATACATTCATCAATGTAACATACTAAACTATAGATGTGTTTGTATTTCAGTGATAGAAATCCTAGGCTTTTATCAAGTCATATTTCCTTGCTTCATCATGGGAATTATTAGGCAAGCAAACAATGCTAGCCTTCAAACAAGCTTATTTTTACAACTGGATCTAGTTGAAAAAATAATCAGGAATAATTTCTAGAGACAAATGTACTTAATTAACTATTGAATTCTAAATTCTACAAATTCAAAAGGGCTCCTTTTCTGTATATTTTCAAACTGATCTTTTTAAACCATGTATATTTGCAATGTGTAATAAATTCAAATATATCAAAAATTCTATTTAGGAAGACACTTACTATCAGCTGTACAAATATCATGAAAGAAAGGATGTTTTGCTTAATTAATGCCATAGTATTTTCTCACTGTATGGTAATGTTATGGGAGTACTAGACACATAACTAACAATCTATCAAAACACGTTATATTATTGATTAGAATGTTGGCCCAGGAAACTTTGAATTCAAATATGCATTCATCTGCAAAGCATCATTACTCAGCCTAACCTAATTTACAGACTTTGTTATGGGAAAATAAATTGACAGTTGAGCTATATTTATGACTTTGAACTACCTAACGTCTTCCTAAGAGCTGTTTCTATGTCTATAGTTTCCAAAATAAAATTTGATACTTTAATGTGTACTGATAGATGCTTCTATCTAAGATACGTTGGAATTCAAGAAAGATGTTATTGTTAGAAAATGGCCTATTGTCTTCTTTATTTGGAAGCCTTATATACTGTCTAGATCAGGGGTCCCCAACCCTGGTCTGTGAACTGGCACCGATCTACTGCATGTGATAAACCAGGGCATGCAAACAAGCAAAGCACCATCTGTGGGATTCAGGCAGCACACAAAACCACGCCCACTCCGGTCCGTAGAAAAAATCTCTCTCCATGGAAGTGGCCCCTGATGCCCAAAAGGTTGAGGGCCGCTGGTCTCGATAGCCAGTCAAAGGTCCTGGACAAAAATATCCAAAACTATAACTGTCTCAATACTGTCTTTCTATTCATATTTTTTGTTCTTGCCCATTCATGTCCAATTCCATGCTCAATGATTTTGTCTATGTTCTGGATACTGAGTACTTCTTGGCCATATTATTGGTTTAGGAATGATAAGCTAATAAACTTTTCATTCATTTTTTGGTTCCTGCCTTAGACTCACTGTGTCTGGCTGTATTTTCTCCCCAAAACTGATTCTGGCAGAGCATTATGATATTATGAGAATTTACTTATCACAAATTACATCTAAAATTCCAACTAGTAAATATTGTTTCTCATCACTATTAAAATAAAGGGAAAGGAAAAGCCTTGGTGGGTGGCATATTAACTATTGGACCTTGTGTTTAGTTTTCTGAAACTAATGTTCTGTCATTTTATTAGCTGATCACAACACCCAAAGCTGACAACAACATGTATGTGCAACAGAGGGATGAATATTTGGAGAGCTTTTGCAAAATGGCGACTAGAAAAATTTCAATTATCACCATCTTTGGCACAATGAACAACAGTCATATGAAGATCGATCATTTCCAGCTAGGTTGGTTTAATTTTATTACATAGAATGCTCAAGGAGTTTAGTAACCATGAAATACATAAACTATGTATGCATTTAAAGGGATTCTGTTTGTGTGGAAAGCCATCCAGAATCACAAATGTGAGATGGACAGTTGTATAAATCAAGCATATAAATTAATAAACCCAACTCTGGTTGGGAAGAATACGATCACCCTTTCTCGGATAACATGATTCCCATATGTATTTGTATTCCCCTTTTGTATGTATACAGGTGACTCCAGTATTTCCTTTGGATTTTCCCCCCCTAAGCATCATATTCAGATTTATTGAGTATCTCTCTAATAACTTACAAACTAATAAAACAATTGAAAGTTCAAAAGTGTGATTAAATCACAAAATAGATTCAAATCCTTTAGCTCATGAAATATGTGATTAGCCACATATTTTATATCTAATTCTTTTATGTAATTAAACTTAATTTTTTTATTTGTATGAAGGGCCAGACAACAGTGAAAGGGAGTAGGGGGAAATCATCCCATTTGTCCTGTTCTCAAACTTGAAATAGCTTCTACTGGCCTTCACTATCCACTTATCAGCATGGATATCTAGGGCAAGACAGCCTTTTTACAAAGACTTCGGGGAGATTTCCCAAAATCCTGAAACTCCATGGGTTTGTGAGACTGTTCACACACAATACTAGGTGAAGGGGGAGAGGATGTTTACACTGCCAAGGTTAGTACATCCTTATTTTATAAATTCAAGTAAAAAAGTTTCTAACAATTAATTGAAGAGGCAGGAGAAAGTCTATTTCTAAACAAGCTCTGAGATCTAAGAAATATTTGTCTTCTTTTTTCTTAGTTTTATTTTTTACTAAAGTAAAAGTAGATGAAATGTATTCTTTTGCACCACTTTCCTCTTGTCAACTGAAGTATTCTGATACCTTAGGGCTACAAACATTTGCATTTTATAAAGTTCATACTGTATAGGCATAATACAAATATTAAATTTCATTGCTTTCTTTTGAGTGTTGTAAAATTGTTAGTTGCTTCTGATGGATGGATACATTTAAAAATATCAGGATGGATCCAAAGAAGCTGTTTTGTGAATTTGAAGAACTTATATTGATATTCCACCAGGGGAAAGGAGCATATTTTTTTCATGTTTTCTCTCCTGCAGCTGTCCCTCCCAGTTATGTCCTGATTTGCTTTTATCTTTTAATCCAACAAATTCCAAAAGGAGAACAAAGAACTGGACATCTGAGGATGCTGGGCTTGTGCTGTAAAGGTCAGCTGGCAACCCAGACAAGTTCAGACATTCACGGTCCTTTGGCTAAATATAGAGTCAAGACCTTTACAGGAGGGTGATGTACCCTCCATCACATAGGACACAGACAAGTATCCCAACCTCTCTCTGGGTTAGAGATAGCTTTTAAAAACAACAAGAGAACCAAAGAAAAAAGTGTGGATTTGGGCAGGAAAAATGAATACTTTAGAAGTGGCCTCCTTCAGCTTTTGATTAAAGTGAACTTTACAGGAAACAAGTAATAAAAAGAACAACTATTTCAAGGGTCTTTTATTTTTATTAAACTTGATAGCTGTCTGGCTGGAAGGTAAGCTTGGATTCTTTTTTTCCTTTTTTAATGTGTGACACTAAGTGTGTTTGGTTATTGAACATTATTGCGCCATTCTTCAGATTCGGTGTGAAGTCACTAACTTTATTGAATGCTCTTTTTAATTTGTATTATAAAATTAAAACATCTCTTGTTTCTCAAAGGAAATTAAACTATTTGTAGCAAATCAGCATGATTCCGAAGTCTGCCTTGAACATTGATTGTATTTGTGTTCATTTCAGTTTAAAGGGGGATTTTATATTTGATCCATTGTATAACTCCATCTTTTTATAAGGTTTGCTTTTGTTTAACTTTTGTGAAATTAGTCCATATGCAAAGAAAGCATTAAAACCTCTAAGCCAGGGGTGTCAAACTTGCGGCCTGCGAGCTGGATGCATCATGTGCTGGCCCCGCCCCCACCCGGTTTAGCGAAGGGTAAAAAAGTCCCGATACATCATGTGACACTTTCGTGACGATGCGAGTTTGACACCCCTGCTCTAAGCTATGGTTAAGAGGATACATTATAGACAGTTTCCTTTGTACTTTTTCCATTGGCAATGTGGCAGATTGTAGGAGTTCTCATTGTCTCATGCTGGGGTTGTGGGAATATACAAGCTGAGATACCCCATAAAAGATAGGTAATGACAACCAAGGCATTATTTCAAAAGGCAACAAGGTGAAGCCAGATTTTTTTCTGGCTAATTCAATAAACAATGTTTAAAACTATCTGTGGTTTAACAAAATGAGAATATAAGGTGTGTGAAGGCAAAGCCTGAGTCCATACATTATATAAACCATGTAACTTGGTTAGAAGTGGCTTAGCATGTTACATGAATCATGGCTGAGTACAGTACGTGAACATGGCCAATTGTGACACGTAAACAAATTTTCATACACACAAACAAAAGATCAGTATATGAGAGACTTTAATTTGTTTAGATTAAAAAAAACAACACAGTGTACAGCCGCCAGTCTTATGGCATCGAAATACATTCATTTTGTAGCATGTCTGTTCATTTGCTTTGAGAGTTACAGACAGGAGAATAATATACTTGAATTATTTTCCGTTTAGGAAGCTTAGGAATGAATGTAATTGAATAATGAGAACTTTTATTAGAAGAAACAATTTCTTGAAATCTCTTTCATGAGAATAAATTTTATTGCTATATAAAAACAAACAAAACCACATACCATGACATGATTCATTTAATTTTTATAAATGCATGAATAGGGAAAGTGGTTTACACAGATCTTGGAATTTAGCATATTTCCCCACGGATGTGGTGATCTCTCCAGTCTTCTCAAACTCCATTTCTGGGTAGATTTTGACCTGCTCATTCTTGATTTTAAGTTGTGCTACATATACCAAAATACTTAAAATGATTCAGTGATATCTAAAGTATAAAGAATTACTAAAAAATACCAGATCAGATCTTTAGAGAAAGAGAATGAAAAATATACCATTGGATGATACTTCTCAGTTAATTTTAATGTTACACCTCCAGAAATCCAAACATAGTTTCTTGGGAAACATGGCTAAAAAACATGCAGATCTTCTCTTAATTGTGGAGAGGAAGAACTGCCTGGTTTTCACAACAGAGATAATTCTAATAGGTTTTTTTTAAAGAAAGGTACATATTGGAAATCCCTAGATAAGTTCATGATCTATAATATTGCTTTGTCTATATCAGACCATCAGTCTTTTGCTTGATACCATTATGATTTGCACTGTTGTTTGGGCTTTTGGTTTGCCTATTAGTAGTATCTAAGGAATAATCTTCACATGCTTGACAAGAACATAGCAAGTTTTCACCATTATTGCTTGCGTTAGTGAAAATTAATGTGATATCTGATAGGTATCTTTCAAGAGGACAACAGAGTCATCTGCTTATCCTCATTTTGTTTTCTTTTAAGATAATGAGAATCCTATGAAGGTGATAGAGGATGAAGACCTGGTGGACCAGAATCTCATCAATGAGCTGAGAAGAGAATATGGAATGACCTATAATGACTTCTTTATGGTGTTGACAGATTCTGATATGAAGGCCAAGGTAGGAGGAAGTATATTAGCAAAATTAATGAATAGATCAGATGTCCTGTGGATGGCTTGGATTACAATTACTATGATATTTTAACTAGTGTGACCGATTAAGAGTAGAGATGAGAACGGCAGAAAGGAGAGTTGATTGCATGAGAGATATGGTTCAGGTACAAGCATAAAACTGAGTTGTTTTTGAAGAGGAAAGTGGAGTTGCAGAAATAATTTTTAAAAATGTCATTTCATTTGAAAATACTGTGCCAGGTTGAATGCCTATGGAGATTTTCAGTCATCCAGGTCATGGTTGTCCCAAAGGTGCTTTTAAAAAGGCAACTGGACTTTGTTTTTCCTTAAAGACTTCGCTTCTCATTCAAGAAGCATCTTCAGTTCACTTCAGTTCAGAACTGAAGAAGCTTCTTAAATGGGAAGCAAAATGTCTTCAAGGAAAAACAAAGTCCAATTGCCTTTTAAAAAGCACCTTTGGGTGTACCAGGCTGACACACTTACAGAACATGCAATTCCATAGAAAGATCTAACAATGTCATTAAAGTTTTCACCATGTCGCCTTTAGCAAAACAAATATGGCTATTTGTATATATTTCTTTCCTGCTGAGATGCCATGCAAAAAGCTCCTAGTTAAACTACTGCTCATGGACTGTCTAGACATGACAAGGAACAGTTAAAATTTATTGCTATATACACTTTTGGATCATGATGATATTAAACTGCTTCTATCCATAAATCATTATCTGCGTTGGGAGGTGCCAAGAGATTTGTTTGCAGTTAAAACTCATCTTAATTCTTTGTTTCATAGCAATACTATGAAGTGCCTATCGCCATGAAGTCTGTGTTTGATCTGATAGATACTTTCCAGTCACGTATCAAAGAAATGGAAAAACAGAAACGGGAAGGCATTGTTTGCAAAGAAAATAAGAAACAATCTCTGGAAAACTTTTTGTCCAGGTATTTCCTAAAGCAACCTCACAGTTCTTATTTTCTTTTAATAATATAAAATGAGAGAAATGTTAGAATGCAATTGCCACCAGCCGATCAGTTTGAGTTTTTTTTTCTTAAAACAAAAAAGCTTATATAATCAGAAATAAATACCTAATGAGAACATTGCCTAAGCTTACTTCCTCCCAGCCGCAGTGAATCATTTTGTGAATGAAGGCAAATGTAGGAGAATGTTGCAGGATCTAATCTGAGTCAGTCATCGACACCAGAGATTTATTCTTCTGAGTTTTTGGACTCATGCTGGAGAGCATCCTCAGGGAACTTCCCACTCTCCAGAAGGAGTCAGATTTTTGGATACAAAACTCTTCCCCCCAAATGTGTTAACATAAAGTGTACAACAAGACTGGACAGACTTCAAGCTTATGTGATGTATTTTGTTCGTTAGAAGAATTCTGAAAGTCCAACAAAAGCTGAGCAATAGAGAACAGTACTTCAGGAGGATGAACCTAAGGTGCAAATTTTGGGGTGTTCCCAGGGTGATTTGAAGCAATGATCACTGGCTTCAAAATGTTGGGTGCAAACAGATGATCAAAGCCTTGCCCAATTTTTAATATGTCTTACATGCCATTGTATGCACGTAAAAAGCAGCAGGACTTCAGTTGTCCAATTTTGCCAGCCTTTTTGATATCAATCAGTGACTATGGCTATCAACCCAGGAATTTGAGAACAAGTACAACTGTGTTTCCAGAAGAATTAATTAACTGAAAAAAGTGTTTTGGACTGTTGATAAATAAAACTTTTCTCACATTTGTGTTGGGAAGTTCTTTTATGGACAGTTGTGGTTCTTTCCAAACCACCTTTGGTCCATAATCCTCCAAATCCTGCCAATTTTTCATGTAGCCTTTTAATCTTTTCCAGGGGAATGAAGAGTCTGGATATAAGTTAATACAACAGAGCTGCAACAAATAGGAGAGTTTATCAGCAACCTATCAAGACCAGCTGAACCAAAAGTGTAGATTATCCCTTCCCTTAAATAGACTCTGCTTCATCCTCTACTACACAAGAGTGGATAACTTGCAGTTTCCAGATATCTGTGAACATTCTCAGTCATTCAGGTCTTAGTTGCCTCAAAGGTGCTTTTTTTCTTCTTCAAAAGGCAATTGGACTGTTTTTTCCTTGAGGAAGAAGTTTTGGCTTCTTATCCAAGAAGCTTCATCTGTTTGTCATCCCACTACATCAGAACTGATGAAGCTTCTTGGGTGAGAAGCAAAATGTTTTCTTCTTCTTCCTCAAGGGAAAAACAGTCCAGTTGCCTTTTGAAGAAAAAAAAAAAGCACATTTGAGATTGTAGTTTCTAGCTGTTGCCAAATAACTCTTAGCATCCCTCCACATTGACCATTATGGCTAAGGCTACAGATGTTGAATTCACCAATATCTGGAGCGCTATTGGTTGCTTTACAGGGTCTATCACAAATAGGCAGAAGCTACACAGAAAGCTGTAATGACTAGCTGATGGATTCTACCTAGTAATGTGGGGACTTCTTTTAGTATGTACTCTTTTTCATTCCAGATTCCGGTGGAGAAGGAGACTACTGGTAATATCCACTCCCAGTGAGGAAGACTGGGCTTATTCACAGCAACTTGCAGCCCTCAGTGGGCAAGCATGCAATTTTGGTAAGTAATAATTTTGGTAAATAATAAGAGCCAGTTTGGTCTAGTGGTTAAGGCACTAGGCTAGAAACCAGGAGATTGTGAGTTCTAGTCCTGCCTGAGACATGAAAGCCAGATGGGGAGGAATTCTGGGAGTTGAAATCCTCCAGGCTTAAAGTTGCCAAGGTTGGAGACCCCTGATCTATAGGATTGCACTCTAAATGTTTCATATTAGATTCTTACAAAGCAAACATCTCCAGGGTTAATCTCAGACTCTGAATTATGAAGAGAAAAAAATGACTGATCATGAATATAAATTTTCCCAATATCCTTTCTCATCAAGGTTTAACCAAATTATGGTATCCCCGTAAATTACTAAAATAGCAGAATGGAATGTCTTCCCTTTGTATTTTTTGTAGTGATTTGAGCAAGTCTGATACAGAGTTTTTTAAAAAATAACATATGAATTCTATTTATTGGTATCTGGCTCTGTTAGATTCCAGGATTGGGGAACTGCCTGAAGTAGTTCTAGGTACCGAATTTCAGTGGGCTACACAAACGTGAAGTATAAAAATTATGATTATATAACAAATATTTTGCAAAATATTCCATTTAATTCTATAATTGTTGTATATTTTGCATTATCACAATTATTGACATCAAGATGTTTAATAATTGATGCTTTTCTTTTATAGGTCTGCGACATATAATTATCCTCAAGTTGTTAGGCCTGGGAGAAGAGATTGGTGGAGTTCTAGAACTATATCCAATCAATGGTAAGAAATACTTTTCAGATTTTGACTGTGCTAAATTGCCAAAGAAAAACATGATGTGTATTATTCTTTATGCTGAACCATTATTTATTTGTTTATATTTAGAAATAGTGAATTATCTTGAGACTAGGCAGTATAATAATATTAGTAACCTCATATAAATACATAGTAGGGTCATCCTTCCCTAGGACTTTGGGTTGTGAGCCTCAATTGAAGCCCAGTATTATTGCTGTTCGTATTGACATTTTATTTTTTCATTACATTTTTCCATCTACTTTTTGTAGATATATGTATTATTAGATTTCGTTGGATGTTTGTTTATTTGTTTCCAAATCAAAACAGCAGATAATACTCCGCTAAACACATTTTGGAAAGCAGATTTTTAAAATTTGTTCCATACACGTCAGATTGACTTCTACCATGTTTTGTTACTATAGATATTGTTGTAAATTCTGGAACTTTTCATAGTCCTGTACACATGCTCTTTAAATACTGTCAGCATCACCACTTCTACATAAGAACTGTAGGCAATCTTGCAGATTCATCTGTTATGCTCCATTTCCCGAACGGATATGGCTGCTGCCCACAAGTGTCTGAGGACAAGCCAGAGAGTATTATATTCTCTGAATCCACGGGCCAGAAGATAGCAAGATGCTGTCTCAGTTATGACCTCATGCTCTGCCCATGAAAATTAAGAGTTAAATGAATCTGAATAACATGCTGTGCAGGGTGGCTACTAACGCTCAGAATTAAGTTTACATCTTTGTCTACCCCTGCTCGGGGGATCTTCTCTGATGTTCAGCATTTTGGTAAATAGGCTTTAAATTTAAGTTCATCCAACAGAGAGATCCCACTCAAGCAGTCATGTCAACTTCCTATGGCCAGAGATGCATTGGGCATTTAACTGCCCACAAGATTGCTGGGAAAACCCTATAGAAATCATTTGAATTTATATGTCTGTGGAGATTCTCAGTCATCAGATCACGGCTGTCCCAAAGGTCCTTTTTCGAGAGGGAACTGGACTTTCTGGTTTTTCTTTGAAAACGTTTCGCTTCTCATCCAGGAAACTTCTTCAGTTGAAGAAGCTTCTTGGATGAGAAGGAAAATGTCTTCAAAGAAAACCAGAAAGTCCAGTTGTCTCTTGAAAAAGCACCGTTGGGACATTTGAATGTATAGTTTGCTAATTTTGTTCATCAGAGAATACGTATTTGTGTACCCCGGAATAGGTTCTCAAATCTTTTAAATTACAATGGATATTAATAAGAAAAAAATATACTGTATTAGGAAAATTCATATTTTAAAAACCTATGGTTTAATTGTTTTACACTGAATTTACTTATCTCAGTAGAGATTCTGTAGGAAAGTAGATATTCTAAAGGAAAATTTCTCCCATTGCGCTGCACTGGCTACTGGAAAAATGTCTTTTTAATGCAGCTTTATTTCAAAACACTAAAAAAGAGGGATTTTTTCTTTGATATGATCATGAAATATTCCTTCTAGCATCAAAAAGCATTTCTGCTACAACTAATCCAATTCCAGATCAGTTTCAGCAAAAGCAATTATCTTAAATAGTAAAAAATATATACAATTGATATATATGCTATGCTTTCAAGACCAATTTATCTGCCGATCTGAAAATGTTAACATTTCCCCCAATTCTGACCTTCTCTAGGGAGCTCCAGTGTGGACAGGGAAGACGTACCCATTCATTTGGTGAAAGACATCCGCAATTATTTCCAGATCAGTCCTGAATATTTTTCCATGCTTTTGGTTGGCAAAGATGGGAATGTCAAATCTTGGTATCCTTCCCCAATGTGGTCCATGGTCATTGTATATGATTTAATTGACTCTATGCAACTTCGACGACAGGAGATGGCCATTCAGCAGTCACTTGGCATGCGGTGCCCAGAAGATGAATATGCAGAGTATGGCTACCATGGTTATCACCAAGGTTATCAGGAAGGTTATCAAGATGATTATCATCATCATCATGAAAGTTACCACCATGGACACCCCTACAGAAAGTAGCAATTTAGCCTTTGACTGCTTGCATCCTACTAGTCTTTCAAGTCACAAAAGGCCACATGTGGAAATTGCTTCATGATTGCCTGAACATTTTCTATTGCTTTAGTGTTCAGTCAAGGGTGTGTATAAAATTTTGGCCTTCTCTGTAACGCACATTTCCATGAACTGAAAGAGGTGAAATTAATTTCACTGATGCCTTATGAAATAAAGACTCCTTTATATTTTAGAGCCCTTTTAACTTGAGGTATTTCCTTGTGCTATGTACTGTATATATAGAATAAGAAACTCCTTTCTAATGGTGATTATTGTATGATAGGTATGATATAACACACAATGGACATCAGTTCTTGTCTAACTGCATTCCCACTCCCCCAGGAAATATATATTTGAAAGCTGTGAATCTTTACAGAGGAAAAATAGTGAATTGTGTTGCAGAATATGGTTTTCATAGTGCAGTTTTTCAGGAGGGTTTATTACAGTTGTTACAGAAAATGATTTCTAGAGGACTTTTTAAAATGCTTTGACTAAAATGACTTTGTTCATAATATGCCATCTCTATAGGATTCTGTCAATTACCAATCTGAAGAGTTTCTAGAGTTAACAATTTAAATATAGTCTATGATTCTGAGTGAAAATGTAAGAGAACAAAGATTTTAACTTTAGCAATAGCAACAGACTTATATACCGCATCATAGTGCTTTTCCAGCACACCCAAAGTGCTTTACAGAGTCAGCATATTGCCCCCCAAAATCTGGATCCTCAGTTTACCAACCTCAGAAGGATGGATCAATCTTGAGCCAGTCAGGATCGAACTCCTGGCAGTGGGCAGAGTTAGACTACAACACTATATTCTAACCATTGTGCCATCATGGCTCAGTATATTGCTGGATAAAAAGATATTTCAGCTTTTTAGCCAGCAATATATTTAAGCAAAGCCACAGGGCAACAACCTTAATGTTAGATATTATTTTGCCTAACATCTTTGGGCCAGTCACTCTCTCTCAGCCCAGCCCATCTCATGGGATTGTTGTTGTGTTGTGGAAAACAGGAGGAGGAAGTTGTGTTAGATGTTTGCCACCTTGAGTTTTTTGTAACAATAATAAAGGCAGAGTAGAAATAAAATAATAATCTATACTTTGTATGTATCAATTCAAACTGCAGGTGGAAACAAGTATAACATTCCTCTATACAGGTACAATATACTCTTCTCAATTAGAAAAAAAATCTTAGCATGTCAGAAAAACCTTTTCCTAATATGTCATAGCAATTGCTGCAATTTACATGAGGCCTAAAGGTCAACAGTTCCAAAGTAAAACAATAGTATTGTCCCAGTTTCTATTTCCTATGTAGAAAAAAAGAAAAGGAAATACTTTCTGTGGTTTAACTTGGAATTCAAAAACTCTTCATCTGCAGTGTCCTGTACTTGGATCCAATTAGTTTTTCCGTCCTCCAATACCAAAGGAAGGAAACCTCAAAAACAGCTACACATACATTATCACCACTGCCAACACCAATCTGAATGGACTATCAGAGAATATTTGTGTAAATTGACAAAAGAAGACAGAGTGAGCTAAATCTAAATAGTAAGATGAGTTTTAATTGATGTTCGGGTGCAATTTGTAAGACACTAAGTAGTCCATATGTGATCTTAAAATTTCACTAAACTTGATTAAAGTTAACTTGCAAAACATGCTAGGCAGATTTATCAAATGTTTTGTGAGATGATTTTTTCCAGAAATGGTTAAGTTAGTTTTCTCTGTGTTTTGTTTCTTTAAGTGCAATGTAATCTAAAACTAGTGATTTCACAACTTCCTGAAAATGTCATGCTAGGAATAATTGTCATGTTAAAATAAGTAAGACCAAACCAATCAAGACACAACTGAAAATAATCAACACTAGCTTTAAATTGGACAGTCTTGGTTTTTATTTATTTTTGTTTGTTATTAGATATTTGCAAAAAAAAAACAAAACCCTACATACCACTAATGCAAAAAACTTTCAGAATGTTCTTTCAAGAAATTTCTTGTTAAAGTCCATATAAACCAAACAAAGCAGATTTCTTTCTCAAACACAGACAAACCACATATTTAGTGGACAAATGTATGTTCCCTAAGTGAGTCTGCCAGGCCACATGAATGCAAAAGGAGAATCTTTTGAAGAAGACTGGCTAACAGATGAATATTTAACTATTTCCATATTTTTACATTCTATTTAGGAAACACCCTTTCAGGTCATTTTCACAGGAGAGGAAAATCATTCAAGTACTCCATGTCCAAACCAACAGTCATGTAGGCCCTTGCAATAATAATAATAATAATAATAATAATAATAATAATAATAATACTCATCCTTTGGATATATTAGGTCAGGAATGCTTAATCAGGTACTTCTAGGGAATCCAAGGCCTTGAAATTTGGTAGAGTTACCTAGTTTGGACAACAGTTTGATGTACCTTAAATGACTCCATTAAGAGCCTAGCACAAATTCATACATTACTGAAAACTTAAGTATATATGTGTGATATTGCCAACTTTGAAAAATATGTATTAGAATATTGATTTTCTAACTGTTATGGAAAGTCAATATTGGTCACTAAAGTATTAATTTTTCTGTCTCTAATTCTATTGGTATGCATAAAACCAACATCCATTTGCCTACTTTTTTTCTGGTCTGGAAAACAATTGAAACTCAACCCACCCCTCCTCCAAATTTTAATTTATTCCAGGCACCAGTAGGTAAGTTAGGCAAAGTTTGTCTTGCAACTGTATTTAAACAACTGCTGTTAAGGAACACTGTTATGTTAGAACTACTACTTCAGAAACTATCAAGGCTTCCAAAAAATAAAAGCACAATGGATACTTGCGTCAACAAAGGTAGTAAAAGAAATCCTTACTTCAAACAGTATTTCTGAATAAATGCTATAAAGATAAAGCAGGGTCAAAGGGATGCTTCATTATACCAGGTTCCAGTATGGTAGCAACATTATAGAAAAATATCAATTAAATGTTATATAAGCAAATAATAGAACCACCTTATATCAACACAATAACCCTGATGGGAATATTTGCCTAGCATTTTCATACATTCCTCTTCAATAATTTTGCACTATTAATTCTTGCCCCTGCAGGCATCTTTACAAATGAATCTTAAACTTGAAATTTAAAACTGAAATGAAACTTCACATCACAATTCAAGCTTTATTTTACACAATATAATTTAGAATTCTCTGTATGTCACAGTTGCTAAATGTCTTGAATACAATCGTAATATTTTCTTTATACATTTCCACTCTGAATCTCAATGGCGAAAAAACATAATTTTTTCTATTGTATCCACAGAAAATCTTGCATGCATTGTAACACCCTTTAAATATGTATCAGCACAAACTTTTTATGTTACACTGCATTTTATGCCTGTACTTCTTTTGCCTTTTATGGAACTTAACACAAATATGAATGTGTACAAAAGACTGAATATCAAAGACACAAGGATTGGGAGGCACTCCAATTTGCTAGTTCCAAACTGAAAGCTAAAGACATAGCTGTTTAAATCACCCAGCCTGGACTGATGGGGGTTTGATTATTTTAATGAGTTTTAATATACGTTTAATTTGCATTTTAATATGTTTTTATCTGGTTTGATTTTGATTGTTGTGAGCCGCCCTGAGTCCTATGGAGTAGGGTGGCATACAAATCAAAATAAAATAAATAAATCAAATAAATAAAGAAATATTTATAGGGTAGGTAACTTTTCTTTAAAGAATTTACATTCCTAGTACATAACCTAGATATGACCAAAGTTTTAAAGGCATTAGCTGATATAAAAGATGGCCTATGTTTTAAATTTCCATTAAAGATTAGAAATACTGGATTACAAATTTTCCTGGCCAACATGCCATAAAAGATTCTTTTCCAAACTTGACTTCCAGGTATTATTGGATTGCAATTCGCCATCAAAGATAGTCACTGGATAAATTAGTCAGAAAAGATGGAGTATCTGTATAGCACCAATCTGGGATAGTTACACATCACTTATTTACCAGGGAAAGTAATTCATTTGGAACACACAGCTTGTGAATAACATGCATGTAAAAATAGAGAAATGCAGTTTTATCCAGTGTTACATGGTTTATACTAGGAGTAGAAACCTTTATCACCCAACCCTCAGATGTTAAGAGTGCAATTCCCTTCATCCCTTTAGCTACACTGGCTAAGAATGAATAAATACTTGGAGCAATTTATCTTTCTGGATCCTGTTTTGCATTATCCTGGAAGGATGATCCTGTTAGTATATTTTGAAAGAAGTAATCTTAAATTTTATGCTTAAATACACAATTCATCTATTTTCATGTAGCAAAAGTAAAAATAGTACCCAGATTGTACAGAAATGTGCAAAATGGCTAGAAGGTAATGTTATTAATTTCCCATTCATTTAATGGATCCATCAGCTGGATAACTCATCTGAATTGTGATGATGAAGGCATTTAGAAGAAATGCTAGGTGCCCAAATATTGGTTTTCATATTCAAATATCCTAATTACTGTAATTTTGAGGCTCAAACATATGCAGATTTTAACACTGGATATCACAGGGGTAATCATATAAAAGATTGATGATTTACATGGTACCCAAGGCATACAACACATGATGGCAACAATATTTTCCAAAACTTAAAGGGTAAAGCACATTTTACACATAAGAAATGTTACCATTTTATCTTTGTATTTGTAGTGTGCAATATTTTGAGGACTGTGCTTCTGGATTTCCACAATATGGTAGCTTTCATAATTCCATCAATAAATTCTTCTCTCACATCATCTTTGAACTGAGATATCTTGGTCAGCATCAGTCTCTATATTTTAAGGTGGAAACCCCCCCCCCCCCAGCTGTCTCAAAATACATGGTTCAAAATGATGCTTCTCTTCTGCAGCCAAATCTTCTGAATTCCAATGACTCTTGCTGCAAAAATAAATCTTCATTTTAGAAGATCAAGTACACAGAAACATGAACAGTTCTGCTGGATCACATAAAATCTCTTTATTTGCTCCAGTATCCTCTTTTCAACAATGACCAACTAATTGCCTATGGGAAGTCTACGATCAGAAGAAAAGGACGATTGCCCCTCAATAATTCCCAATAATTAATATTTTGATAGCATTCTAGTAAATCAGTGCTTTATGACTGATTATGTGAATTGTAGCTTGTAAATAGGCAAACTATCCTGCCATCGTCCATTTGGCAAGAATATGTAGATCTCCCCAAAATCCCAATTGCATTTAATACTCAGAGGCGTATGGTCTTCAACACTATTAGTAGTATATAGTCACGAGGATTAGGAGAAATTATAATCTCCACTGATTTTTCTAATCCCACCCTAATATCCTTTGTTTGGTGAACAGTTAAAATATCATCTAGCAGAACTTAAAAAAAAATCCCACCTCAGTGAAAACAGTGAGAAATTTCCACCACTTCCACTGTGAAAGTTTCCTGCTCTCACATTCTATGCTGGGAAAGAGCCTTCCACAACCAGATGGAAGAGTTGGGACAGAAAACTCATGAATGATTGAGGTGGGTGGAGGACTGCTGGTTACAATCTAGTAATTTTGTGCTTTATGCCTGATTATGTTACTCATAGGAGATACTTTGTGAATTGGCTCTTCCCATTATCTACTTGGCATGAACGTCCAGGCGATCTCCCCCAAATTTTAGTTGTGACCACCATTTGCTATAAGGCCTCGTCATCTGAATCATGATCACTGCCTGGTTTGGTGAGTCTCTCAAGTTCTTCTCCATCCTACAGAAAATAAAGGGAAGATAGTAAAAAATTAATAAACAACTCCTTAAAATGAATAGATTACATCATTTGTCTAATGTTTACCATAATTTGAAGCATAGCTACTTTTGGTATTGGCTCTATAGTAATTATGGTAGTAGGGTTTCTTTCATTGGAACTGGATTACAATTTAAGTTACCTTTGTTAATTATATCAGAAATAGGAGGTACAACTTTTGTTGACCAGAAGCTCTACCAGGATCCTAACTGGGAGAGTTCTTAAGTTATCACTCCAAATTACCACTAGACAGTTCTGTCAATTCTAGTATAAGATCTGGGGCTTGCAAAAAAAGTTACTGATGAGCCATACATAAGCCATGGGCTGCAATTTTTATATCATACAACCATGTCATAACTAATAAATACAATTTAGTAGACTCTAAATGCCTGATCCTACAATATATACCATTTGCACAATATTAAATCCTTCCTAATCAGTCACTTTGAGATGTGTTGTTCTTTCAAAACAATTGTTATGTATTCTATATGCCATGCAAAATATTTACCCATGTAGAAAGAGTAGGAATTTGACCTTGTCAAATGTTTGTCAAATACATTTATTAAATCTGTATTACATATTTTTTGCAATGGCACCAGGCAAAAATTTGGAAAAAGAGAAACCAAGTAAGTCTAATTCTGTATCTTTTCAAGTAAAGTCAAAAGAAAGTTAGTAAAAAATTTGTTGTTTTTTTTTAGGCTTAATGAATTTACAAATCCACAAGAAAATTATATTTACTTTCACACGTACATACACATTAATATATTAACTTTTGCATACAATCTACGTATTTATTCAAATGATGCTTGGAAGCATGAACCACATCATAAGTGCACCTTGTTTATCAATTGTGCCCTCTGGTGTTCAATCTTTTTTAAAAAATCACTTTAATTCAATAGAAAGCTGAGCAAATAGCCACAAATGCATTAAAAAAAAAAGAACTATACATTCAAAGCTATTCTAAAAACACACTTTAATGTTAATAAATAATGTATCTGAAAAATACAAAATATTTCTTAAAAATGTCCACTAAAACCACACTATACTATTGTAAACTTCTTGAGAGACTAAGATTTTAAGTTGAAAACCTGTGACAAAATGAAATGCCCCAAAATTGGTTGATTTATATTATGATGTCAAATGTTTCTGGAACCTAGAGAGCTGCCCATCCCAAATCTAATGTGATGTTATTAGGGAACACATATATAGGAAATGCAAAGGAAAGAAATGGCTCATAGTGGGATACCGCAGTAAGACTAAGCAGCTTCCAGCAAGGGCACAGCTTCCATTCTAGTTTTCTCAATGAACCACATCCTTTATTGCAAAGAGCAATAGCTCTTTGGGTCAGCACACAGAAGTGCTTCTCTGTTGTTTCCAAAAAAAGAACCATTTTCCAAAATAGGCAGAAGAAAACAGCAGCGTTTTCTACTACATTCTAAGAGCACAGGAACTGCTTCACCAGGACTGCCCAGTAACATGTTTCAACATAGCATGACTTTCCTTTATAGTTTGTTTTGAGTGCATCCAGTTATATGTACAGATTTCTTCAACGCTACACAGGGCCATAGCTAACTTAATTGGATGCATTCATAACAAACTGTAAATGTTAGCATATCATTTGGACACACTCTAAGAAGCGAACAAATATAAAGGAAGCAGAAGCACACATTTATAGGTAATCCTCACTAAACAACCCCAGATGGGTCCGACTACTCCATCGCTAAGTGACGTAGTTATTAAATGAAACATCACATGACCACGACCAATTTACATCAGTTCCACTGCAGCCATTGAGTGAATCACCTGCGGTCACCAAGTGTGATGTCATGTGAACTCAACTTGAGACGCATTGCCAGCTTCCTCATTGGCTTTGCTTGTTGAAAGCCAGTTGTGAAGGTCGCAAAGCTGCAATCATGGGACTCCAGGACTCTGCAACCACTATAAAAATGCCCCAGTTGTCAAGTGCTGGAATCATGTTTATATGACCGCAGGGACGCTCAGACTATCACGAGTTCAAAAATAGTCAAACTATTTTTTTTAGCATTGCTGTAAGTTTGAGTGATCACTCAACATGCAATCATAACCAAGGACTACCGTACCTACTAGCAGCATAATGCTATTTTGACAATGATAGCAAACATTTATATTCACATCACAATCAGAGGTGTGCACCGAAATCAATTGGCCCACAGAATATCTATAAAGGAAACCTTTCAAACCTTACCCCACTAGAGCGCTCCCATGCACCTCCATTATGTTTGCCCCTTTCCCACTGAACAGTGTGTTCCGTACAATGAGGGCCGCTGGAGTGATAGATAAATATAGACAAAAGAACTACAGGTGCTTCCAAGAAGAACTCCATGGAAGGCTTAAAGTCAAATACAAAAACTGACACAGTGGTGATGATCACTGTTGTAACTTGTGCAGTCAAAACATGAAACATGTTGTCTCGGAACTTCAGAATGAAGGCCACGGAGAGCCCAAGGAAGGCAGTGACAAAAATAAGGGCCACAGAGAATATGTTGTGACCATAGAAAAAACCACAATACTCTATCCGGCGCCTGTTTTCAGGGCGGAGGCTTAGCATCAGAGCATTAAACATAGCTCCAAAGAGGTACAGCTTGGTATTCTGCACGAAGATGTTTTCACTGAATTGGCCTCCTTCTTTCAGTATTTTTTCATTGTAGATATTGGCTAATGCTGAAATAAAACACTGTACTAGTATCAGCAGATGTCCCAGTCCAAGACGAACTGTTTTCATGGGTCCTGCCGTAGTTGTGACATTCCAGCTAAAGCCAGGGAAGGACCATCTAAGAGTGCAGTTCTCTTTTCCCCAACATTCTTCTTCTGACTTGGTATACTGCAGGCAGCTGTTTGAATGGCTGAGAAAAATGTCATGATGAAATCCATGCACAGCCAAGCTATGCTTATTGCTTCCTGTCCCTGCAGTCAGAGCTACAATAGACAGGAACAGAATCAGCAAAGAGGCCCATTGCACCCAGGAGACCTGTCGCCTGCATGGAGAGGAAAAAATGATGTAAGTTGATTCAAAGAAGCACAAATAATGGGTAAGGGGGAAAAAGAGTTAACTTATTTGGTAAGGCAGCAGTGTGACATCTGTTCTAGTATCGTATCAGGAAAAATTCTTTGGACAATATTGAAATCCAAATAGTTATAATCAGTGGTGAGTTGCTCCCGGTTTGGGCAAACAGGTAGTGACGGTGGCAGGAGGCTCCATCCACCCACCCAGATGTCATCAAAAATGATCTGCACCTGTACAGAAGCTCCGCACACTTGCAAAGTGAACGCGGGCGCCTGCGCAGTACCAATAGCAAACTGGTAGCGCCGGGTTTTGAAACCCACTACTGGTTATAATGCCTCTTATACCTAACAGGGTGATTCACTCTGCATACTGAATTATTTTATGTCTACTGAAGGTGTGCCAATGTTCTTTCATTTATTTATTTATTAAATTTATGTGCTGCCCATCTTGCAGTTCTAGACAACCCTGGACAGCTATTGTTCTTCTAACAATATCTTATGCTATGTAAGTAAATATTACAATATAATGTCTTTGAAAACAACCATTTGCGGGAGCGAATACAAGTTATCACCCAGTTTGATAACATATTTAGGACTGCCTTCTGAGTCATTAACAAAAAGAAATCACAGAAGGTACACCAAACTCAAGAGCTATGCATTCATTAGCAAATCACAATAGTAGTAATATCATTTTGTATGTGCTTTTAATTTTCATTATCTTTAGAGCCTTGTTTAAAATTGCTTCAGAAGAGAACTTTGAGGAAACAAAGAAATGGCAAAAGATAACATGTTTCCATAATTACTCACTTCAGCACTATTCTGAATAGAAGAGCTGTTGTTATGATAACAAAATTTGAGAACAGAACCGCCATTGCCTAGAAGAAGAAGAGATAGTATGCACTTTTATTTTAAAAAATGAACTTGCTGTCTAGAGAGGTCCTGAAAGCAAGCATTCCTATATTTCACAGAATCAAGCAGAAAAACAAAACCTTAACATTTATTTCCCAAATTATGGACCAATGTTTTAGCGCTTTCTTTCTGTCCATAGAAGGTTCTTCGCTATTAGGTGTTCATAAATGACAAAAGATACTCTTTTCATATATGTTGTCATCTTGAATAGTAGATTTCAATTAATGAAAGGACATTTGGTGAGATAATCACAATTGGTTCAGTTTACAACTTTCACTATATGGTATTCTATAGTAATCTTGATTCCCCCATTTGAGTAGAAACAGAAAGTGAGAAGAATGTGAGACATCGTTTCCCATCCTTTGAACCTACTGGTTAATCAAAATGAGTAGTGATTCCTCTCAAATCTACTCTAGGGCAAACCTGAGGTTATATACATCTGATGTGGGGGAGTGGATGGAAAGAACCAGAGAAGTTCAAAGGGTTGTTTTCTTTTTTGCAAATGGAAATCCGCCTGTGTCATACTGAAAGCAGCCAGCATTCATTCCCATCTTAATAAACCATAAAACTACATCCAACCCTATTTTTACAATACTGTTCTCATCTTTATAAGTAAAACTGTCTTCAGACTTTTGACACTATTGTGAAAACATGTACGCACCCCCCAAATTCCTCCTAAGCATCAAAAATGCAAATCACTTACAAGTAGTCCTTGGATCATTCAGTGACTATTCAAAGTTACAACAGCGCTGAATGAATGGTAGTTACAACCAGTCTTCAAAGTTCCAGCTGTTGCAAGGCCCTTATGGTCACATGATCAAAATTCAGATGCTTGGCAGCTTGCCAGCATATATGACTGCAAAGTGCATTTCAATTCCACCCCCCCATCTATCTCTCCCCCATTTCTGCCCTTCTGGCCACTGTGCACTCTGCTGCCTAATCCTGCCACCTGCTGGGGGTGGTGGTGGCAGAAGCAAGTGGTGAGAGGGCAGGGCAGCGAAAACGGCAGAGAAGGGAAGGAGATATGTAGGTGGTGGAATTGAAGGAGAAAGGATCATGGTAGGGTAGGAGAAGCATGAGATCCTGGCTTAATGATGTCCCAGTCCTGGCCTAACCTGCAATTAGGACTACAGGAACCTCCGTCATTAAACAATGCAGTCATGCAATGGTTCATCTAACAACCACTTCACTTAGCAATGGAAATTCCAGTCCCAACTATTGTAACCCAAGGACTACCTGTTCTCACTTTTAAGCCAATGTTCAATGGATTCTGGTAAGCTAAAGGTTATATACCCCGGCTCTAATTAAAAAGTTTACTTTAATTTCCTTGACATTACTTATATGTTATGCTTCTTACACAAACTTATGTATTGAAAACACCCCTAACAATATAGATTTCTTGTCTGAAAGATTTATGAAAGCACTGACAAAACATAAGAATTTAATACAGTCATCTAGCCCATGAAATTTGTGTTCTGTTTATATTATAGCTCATACTGAATGTAACATCTCTAAAATATCAACTCAACTACTGAAATATTATTCGACAGAAAGCAATCCTACCTATAATTTCTTAAAATGACTGAAATTTGATATAAGCATTTAAGATGATAAAGATATATTCTCTTTCCATTAGAACACACAGAGACCATTCTACATTTCTGAAGTGATACTTACTGGTTCAAGATAGGACAACACATAGAAGACAATCAGATTATCTAAAAAATAAAGAAAAGCTGGAATTGACCACTTTATATAGCTATACAATTGCCTCCAAGAGCTGCAGCCAAATCCACTATGAGAATATCCTCCTAAAAAAGAAAAAGAAGTAAGAAGAAAAATAGTTCAATGCATTTAATTATCAGTACATATCTACACTGTCCTCATCACATGATTATGGTTGATTTTTTAAAAAAACAAAGCACCATAGACAGACTCCTTAAAAAATTTATAGTTGGAAGCCTCCATATTAAACACAGATATGAAACTTTACCAGGCTTTCTTAGAAAGATTTTGAATGATATTCAAATTAAAATTTTGATCTCTGATCGCTATAATTTTCTTTTTTCTTTGGAAATTAAACATATGGTAATTTATGTTTAATTTGTGTGTTAAATCATCTTGTGCGGTAGAGTGGAAGGCTGCTTTAAACACTCTATTCTGATAATCTTTTTTTTCCTTTAATTTTTAAAATTATTTTTTCTTAATAATTTAAATATAGTTTAATTCTCTTAATATTTTAAATTTAATAATTTAAAAATCAACAGCTATGTATAAAAACGTTAAGCACTAAAATAAATTATATTCAATACCTATACCAGATATTTTAAAGCAACATTTTAAATTTAATTTAGTATCTCAAATTCTATACAGGTTGCCTCAACCATCTGCAGAATTTGGGATTTATATTACTTCTGTATGTAAATTCATTAATATGATTCTGTTACAATAGAATAGAATACAATAAAATATGCTTTTTAATTTCTCCAACTTAATTATTGTTTCTATTCTTCATTTTATTTTTCCAGAGATAATTCATGATATACTTTACTTCTTTATTTTTTGTTGATTACCAGCCTCCCCAAAGAAAATTTCCTCTCTAGAAATTACATATACTTTATCCTTCAAACTTAAATATCATAACAATTTAGCTCTATCAGCTTACCTTTTCTGATTACCCAGAGAGCCATTATCAAACAAAGAACAAGCTTAACTAATTCTGAGCACACATTCACAGTTGCAGGAAGATAATCATATTTATTATCTGAAAAATATTTAGAGAACTCACATGAATACTGCATATATAAACTTTAAATAAAGTAAAAATACTACAATAGGCAGCTAATGTAGAAATGTACAATCAACAAGATGTATTTAAAAAGCCTCCACTTTTATTTCCAGATAATTTTTCATAAAAAAGAAAAAATATAAACTATATCTTCTTCTTTTGGAAAATATTTGGTATTTTTTAATATTTTAGTATTAATATTTTTAATATTTAGAAGAAACATTCTAACAGTGAGGACAATTAACCAGTGGAAAAGTTTGCCTTCAGAAGTTGTGGATGCTTCATTACTGGAGGTTTTTATGAAAAGACTGGACAGCTACCTGTCTGAAATGGTATAGGACCGTGATGGCGAACCTGTGGCACACGTGCCACAGGTGGCAGTGTAGCCATATCAGTGGACACGCGAGCTCAACTCTGGCGCACATGCGCGTGCTGGCCAGCTGATTTTCAGGCCTTCTGGGCCCACCAGAAGTTGGCAAATGGGCTTCTGTGGGGGGGGGGGAAGGCAGTTTTTGCCTTCCCCAGACTCCTAGAGAAGCTCTGGAGCCAGGTGAGAGAGAAAAACGGGCCTACTGGGCCATTGCGTGCCAGGAGGGGGGGAGGGGGGGTTGCGCGTGCATGTGGGGGGGGCAGGATGCATAAAATTATGGGTGTTGGCACGTGCGCGCATGCCTCCCCAGCCCCACTCTCCTGGCACGCGATGACAAAAAGGTTAGCCATCACTGGTATAGGACCATGTTGGCGAACCTATGGAATGCATGCTGGAAGCAGCATGCAGAACCATCCCATGTGGGATGTGCAGCCTCGCTGGATCCTCTTCTGCGTTCCTGTGCACACATGTGTGCGGGTCAGCTGGCCTTTGCGCATGCACTGAAATCCAAAAGAGTAGTGTTCTATTGCGCATGTGTGCACTGGCACCTAAACTTCCAGGTTTCTGTCACGCACATGGGTGACAGCCAGCTGTTCGTTGGGCGTGCCTCCATGCCGGAAACCGGAAATTTGGGTGCTGGCCTGCGATGGAACACTGCTTTTCCAGGTTTCTGTGTCCACGTGTGTGCAAAAGCCAACAAGGCAGGATAGTTTTACGTGCCACTTCCAGCACGCAGGTCGGCACGCGGTGACATAAAAGATTAGCCATCACTGGTGTAGGGTCTCATGCTTGAGCAGGGAGTTGGACTAGAAGACTTCCAAAGTCTCTTCCAGTTCTATTCTGATTGATTAGTAAATAAGGGGTTTCAGGGAGTGAGATTCAAAATTGAGGCTTCTTTGTACTATAAATTAATGTTCTGATCCTAATAGTGTAGTATTGTATGCTTTTTCACTTTTGACGAGATTGCTAACAGAAAGTGCTTCAGTGCTGTATTTGATGTCACAAAAGTTTCTGACTATCTGAAAGACGTATTCTTTACTAAAATGGCTCTTGGAACCAATCTCATATTGAAAAGCAATTATGAAAAGCAATCAAGACTCTACAACACCTAATTATTTTAACTTCATGTCACAGATCAGCAAAGAGCATGCCAACAAATTCTGGTAGTATTTATACAGAAATAAGTATTCCAACATACCTTCATTGACAGAGTATTTCATCAGAAGGATACGACTTGACCCCAATGCAACAAAGGTGCCTCCTAGAAGCAGTGTATAAATGGCTGACTTGGACCATCGAGCAGACTGACTGCAACGTTTGGAATCCATGCTGTTGCTGTGTTGTCAGTGCACTTTGAACCACAGAGCAAAACACTATATCAGGTAGGTTCTTTAAAATAACATTTATTACTTTTAGACTACTCAGAAAGCTGTTTAGTGCTGGATTCTTCACAAACTGCATAAAAGCAAGTTTAATGCATGTTTTTCTGAGGCATTGAACATAAATTTAGTGGCCTTTATTTATGGTAAGCTTGAATACTATTTTAATAAACCATTTAAATAGAGTACTAGCAACATAAAATTAATAAAAATGTTCCCTGATCTTGATGCATCTTATATTTAGTCATTCCGGATTAACACATTTCAACTGAAGCAACCGAGCACACCACAGTATTCTCCTGAAATTTATTATCAATTGTAGGTATCACCTTCCACAATAATGGAGTAGGAATATTAGTTTAAAAAAGGAAATTAAGTATTGGTTTCACCATGCATCATATTTAAATATGCTAAAATAATATCACAGAAAAAAAATCTTTTTCAGTTATATCTCTTTGCTTGTTTCATTCTAAAGTAAATGATACAACCGCTCAACTGTTCATTGTTTGGAGAAGCTAACTTTTCTACCAGGATTTTGAGACAGAGCTGGAAAATCTTATTTATACCTTAAATATCTTGAATGACAATAACAGGTCTTGTTTTGCTTTTGGGGAAGAGTTTATCAATGCAATAGGCAGAAGGAATAACTGTAACCAAGACAATGGTAAGATAAAAGAAACTTTTTTTTTTTGAAATTTTTTAAAATTTATTTTTAAACATAGATAAAATACATCTTTTTAGAGCAAGGGTTTGATCCAGTATAAAATAAGTACAATTGCTCACACTCCCTTCCAAATTTCATCCATTAACATCTTAAAAAGGAAAAAAAGAAAAAGACACAAAGAAATCCAAACCCAATTAAACTGTATTAAACAGGAATAACTGTAATCAAAACAATGGTAAAATAAAAGAAACTTAAGTCCAGGCCAGATGTGCAATCTGAGTAAGCGTTTTCCACAAAATCCTCTTTAGTTCTCACAAAGATAAAGGGACAGAGGGAGGGAGGGGAGAAGTGCATTCAGACTTGCAAGATTCTGTTATTACAACCTCATAAAAAAGTAGTATTAGCTTGTGTGACTTTGGTGACGACAATATGTATGCCTTTTTTTATTCTATAAGTTACTTTAAATGTCAGTGCAAAAAAACCCCATAAACTTCCACTTTTGCTTCCATTTAAGCACAGGATCTCTTAAAGAAGCAAGAAGTGCAAGCCATACTGTTCAGTTAATACATGTATGTGTATATGTGTTGTATGTGTTGCCAAGCATATAATGAAGCTCAAATGGCAATCTCTCAACATCTTCATAGCAACTCTTAAAAATCAACTGAAATAAGTATTAATCTCTTCTTTAAAAACAAGGGTTTCAATATAATTACTTCTTTTAAGAAGATGTTGGATAACCATTTGTCTGAAGTGGTGTAGGGTTTCCTGCCTGGGCAGGGGGTTGGACTAGAAGACCTCCAAGGTCCCTTCCAACTGTTATTCTATTCTATTCTATTCTATTCTATTCTATTCTATTCTATTCTATTCTATTCTATTCTATTCTATTCTATTCTATTCTATTTAAATGTGTACCTAAATGTTGTATAATTTCAGTAAGTTTTTATAATTAATACCATGCTCAGTGCCAATTTATATTCAAGTTGTAAATTCCTTGAGACTGTCTAAAACAGAGGTTTTCAAACTTGGCAGCTTTAAGACTTATGGACTTCAACTCCCAGAATTCTCCAGCCAGCAAAGCTGCCAAGTTTGAAGATCTCTGGTCTAAAAGCAGCAGCCAATGATTTAAGATCCAACATGAAGATGGTAGTGAAGAGGCGTGGCATATCCTTGTTGTACCACAGGGCTTTGCAAATATAGTTGTGAATGAAATGCTATATTTAGGCAATTGAGATACCAAGCCATCACACCTAACACTATTTCTAACAGTGGGTTGTCGGATACATTCGGTTTATTCAATAAAGGCAGCTAGCTACACAGCCCACACCTTAGCCTATCCACAGCAAAAACCAAGTGAAATGTAAATTAATCACACGTGACAATAACAGGTCTTGTTTTGCTTTTGGGGAAGAGTTTTATCAATGCAATAGGCAGAAGCCAAGAGCCGAGATGGCGCAGTGGTTAGAGTGCAGTACTGCAGCTACTTCAGCTGACTGCTAGTTCAGCAGATCAAATCTCAGAGGCTCAAGGTTGACTCAGCCTTCCATCCTTCCGAGGTGGGTAAAATGAGGACCCAGATTGTTGGGAGCAATATGCTATTTAGTATACTGTCTTTGGTGTAAGACGCCCAGAGTCTTCGGAGAGTGGGCAGCATAGAAATATGAATAATAATAATAAGGAATAACTGTAACTAAGTTTCAGTTCAAGAAACCAGGTTTCTCTTACCATTGTCTTGGTTAGTTATTCCTTCTGCCTATTGCACTGATAAACTCTTCCCCAAAAGCAAAGCAAGACCTGTTTAACACGTGTGAACCAAGCCTTAGCCATTGTAAAACATCCTGCACCAATTCTTTGCCTTCCAGACGCACAGCTGTCTACCCCAACTGGAAGCAATAGAGGTTGAAATCTGACACAACTGGAAGCCAGCAATGGTTTGCCAAAAAGCCCGTCTTTTTCTGACTTAGGATTACTGGAGCCCATACAAGTGAGCGAAAATCAAACGATGGCACTCCCATTTGCCTTCTTGATGGACCCCCCCCCCCCAAAAGAGCAGGCTTTTAAAAATTGTGCCATATAGGACCAGCACTCGATCTCATCTGCCTAAACTCACAGCCAAAGGCTCGGTTACCTGGCAGTTGCAGATCCTCTCCGGGAATCGCCTCCTTTGCCTTAAGTCTACCTGCCGCTCCGGCACGCACGCGCAGAGCTGAGAAGCCCGAGCCGGCATTTCCCAGCCGCCTCCTTTCTCCCATGATGCACCCGGCGGAGAAGCATGCGCAGTGACTCGAAAGAAACGGCATCCATAGAGCTAAGAAACGTATCGACGTTAAATGCTTTCGAAAAGTGGCAAACAAGAAGTGCCGTCGAGAGCTGTTCTCATACCCGTTGAAGCATTAACTTATAGCTTTATAAAATGGGGCCCATGAGTCAATCTAGAATTTGCCACCTTGGGGATGTGTGACGCACAAGACAAGTAAACAAAGTAGAAATTACGTAGATCTATGGGTGACGTGAGTCAGCCCACAAACTCAGCTCTCTGTTTCCACGCAGGCGCAGGTTCTGCGGCTGCCGCCGGGCGGAAAAAAGGGGCGGGGCGGATATCTAGCAGTTCACATGTCGATGGAATTCACGTGACTCCCTGCTTCCACCACCCCCCACACCCCATTGAAGGTAGTGGGCGGGGAGGGGGGGGGGAGAGCGCTTGGTGGCTCTCAGCTCCCGGAAGGAAAGGCTAAAGGAGGGAAGAGCGACGGCGCAGTTGAATTTGCGGGTCGGCTGTTGGTGACAGGCGTTTTCCCCTCTCTGTCCCCCTTGCAGAGCAAGGCACCATGCAGAACGTCATCAACACGGTGAAGGGAAAGGCGCTGGAGGTGGCCGAATACCTCACACCTGTGTTAAAGGTGAGGCTCCGCCTACCGAGCACAAAATGGGGAGGGGAGGAGCCTCAGGCAGTGACATATCTATTACCTGATAGCCCTCTTCGACTTGGACTAAATGAGCCCATAATCCCTGGGCCGATTGTGGGAATTGGGGTCCGATAGACTTGGACAGCAGTAGTTTAAATGTGAAGTTTTTGCAAGAAGGGGGGGGGGGGAAAGGGAACAGTCGGTTCCACTCTTCCCAAACTTTTTTGTCCCGATAGTATCGTCCCTTTGCATGTCCCCTGGAAAGGGGTCAGAAATAATAATGCGTGGAGCTGAAGAATGCTAGGATTTGGAAAGATGCTTCTTCTGTCAGTGGGGAAAAAAATTCAAGCTTTTTTTTTAATTCTTGGTGGTGAATCTGTGGTCTTCAGCTGCTGATGGAGGACAGAATTTCTAGCAATTTTTTTAAAAAAATGAAATTAAAAAAAAAATCTGGGAATTCAAATTTAGCCACTTTGGAGAAATATGAGTTCCCCCAACTAGACTTGGGAGTCCAGGAGCCTGGGATTCTGTGGCCCAAAGGAATTTATGTCTGAGTATTTCTCTCACTCTGTCTTACCCACAGAAAGGAATAAGGTGGGAGACCACTTTGTTCAATTATCCTTTGTAAGAGGGGCAAGGGTCTTGCTATTGTTCCAAACTGAACTGGTGTCTAAAGATCAGTAATAAGGCAGAGTTATATCTAAGAGAAAGAAAAAGAATAATGGCTGTAAAAGTGAGTCTGATAGGCAAATGCATACACTGGCAAAATTAAAATTTGCATTTTCTGCTGAAAAATAAATGAATATTCTCTAATCCAGAATCCTCTAAAGGCATTGCTGGCATCACAGGATTTTGTCATAAGATACTATAGTGGGGAAAGATGCATATTTCTGGAGTGAGCATATGGCATGAATGTGTGAGCACGTCAATGTTATCTTCTTGTTCTTGTGTCACACTCATTAAGATATTTATGCTTTCATCTTATGTTTCTTTAAATATGGACCAAAATTACAATGGAATAAATACAATTAGGGGGATTATTTTGAATATATTAATAATTCACAGATCTTTACATTAAAAAATGTTTTGATTCTTGTATAGTGGGTAGATAAGTGGAGGGAGAAATAGGCTTATTAAGATAGCAAAGTACAATATTTCAATATTTTAACAATAAAGATACAGGAAAAAATAAAGAAAGGTGGAACTTAAAGGTAAAAACATTTCTAGTCAAAATCAACCTGCCTGGCATTTGTGTCTCTGGAAAAAAGCAGGCTATCTTTATTTTGGTGGCTATACTCACACTATGAAACAGTTTCTTGCTGGATATCAGGAATGACCCCCACATTCCTGTTATTCTGAAATAGTTAAAAATGGAATTGTTTCAGTGGAGAGGGCTAAAATGACTGAGATAACATAATTGTATAGTGAACGTCTCTATGTTATATTTTTAATATTGATTTTAACTTTTACTGTGGATGTTTTATTGTACTACTGTATATTGTTGTTAACTATTATTCTTTTGGTTGCCTCAGGGACAGATTAAATAAATTTGAAACATTAAAGCCAAAAATTTATCCTTTAACTTTCTCACAAACTTTATTAGTTTTTTTCCCCCTACAAACTTTGCAGTTCTATTGCAGTTCTCAAGAGAATTCCTCAAGTACTTCATGTTTATCAGTTGCTCTAAAACATGATTGGGGATTTGGTGCCCTCCAGATGTTAATGAATTAAAATTCATGGGCTCCTGGCCTAGATGACCGACAGTGAGAAATATTGAAAGTTGTAGTTCAGCAACAAATGGTTGTCCATAGATTTTTCTTCTTTATCAAATGTATCTCTAGAATCTTCTACAATACTATTATTTGAAAAATAAAGGTAATAATAATAATAATAATAATAATAATTATTATTATTATTATTATTATTAATAATAATAATAATAATAATAATAATAATAATAATAATAATAATAATAATAGTAGCCTTTATTGTCATTGTACATCATGTATACAACAAAATCGGTTTAGTCTTTACTGGTGCAATCCATAACAAAAAATACAAGACAACATGAATAATATAGAGAAAATCCTTATACAAGTAATCAGGGGACAGGGGGAATCTTTTGTAATGTGAAACAGTTCTTTTGGGTAATAGAAAATAAAAAAATTAAAATGCTTTCCAACAGGGCTTTTTAAAAATCAGTACTTTCTAAATGTTAGTTATATTTTCTTTTTTCTTTTCTATCTGCCTTGTCATTAAAATCAAATGTCACTTTCTTGGCATGGTGCATTTTCAGAGATTCATTATGTGGCAATACAAGAGAGCAGATATTTTTGCCTTGAAAGTTCAAAAATGGTGATTCTGACACTTTGTGAAATGTCTACTCTCTTTCTGAGCCAAAATTTCAAGAAATATGGATAGTTAGCAAAAACAGTAGTAAAGTCAGGAAAGTGTTTTATTTTTTGTAATCTAAAAGTAGCATCCTCTCATTGTGAAAAAATGTAAATTGTCATATCTATTTTTCATTAATATAAACATTATATAAGCAATAGAAGTAGTGATTGCTGGCTTCTGCTTGGGTTCTTAGACAAAAAGACTAATTGATTTGTGTGGTTCAAGTATGCTTCGATAACCTCTTGTTCTATATCTTTTATTGTAGACAAGGGTTATTGGGAACATTTTCAAAGTAAAGACTGCTACAAAGTTAAACTAAGGAAATATTTGGCCAGATAGAATGAGTACAGGTTAAAAACATTATCATTTTCTTTTCATTATCTTAAGGCCTTTGATTTTAAATGTTTACAGACATCTTTTTTTTTCTTTAGGAATCAAAGTTTAAAGAAACTGGAGTTATCACTCCTGAAGAGGTATGTATATAATGATTTACTTATTTGTTGAAGTAAATCTTAAAAAACAATAAAATGAAATTCCTGTGGCAGGTTTTCTTACTTCCTATTAATGCTGTCTAGATCATGACATGTTAATAAGATCTAAGGTTTACAGCTAATGTTGTAGATGTAGGCCTGTTACTGGAATAACATCCCATTGAACGTACTTGGAATTGCTTATGTTTTACATTATTTAGTAGTATTCATAGGAAGATAACATCTTGTAGTTTATATGGGCCTACAATGTAACCTGTATAAATACTTCCGGAAAGTTTTAAGACAGTAGGCTAAAACTTCGAAAGCCATATTGGAAAAAGCAGCTGCTAATTATTTTTCTATTGCTTCTATGACAACTTTATTTACATCTTCATGAAATAACCAATTGTTGAGGTTTACCTGAAGTAGATTTTACTTCTACATACTTCCTTCGGGATTACATTGGTGAAAAGCTTAAGGGCTGTTTCTTAATATAATGTTACCAGCTATTTGGAATTACTAGACAACTTGTATGAAAGGAAAGAGACAAAAACTTGTTTGGAAGCTTTATGGTATCAGGCCAAAATATACTTAAGTACTTGTAAGAACTTACAGTATCCCAAGATGTGTTTCAATAGATTTATTAAACATTAATTAGTGTGCAGCTTTGTACACTGAAAAATGTATGGCACACTTAGGAAGGATGACTAAATAAAATAATTCTTCCTTCCCTCTGGAGTTAAAAAAAAGGAAACTTGTTTGTTAAGAAAACCTTTTTTCTCTGAGGAAGTGGATTTGAAGACAAATAATTAAGTCTGATGTCGCAAATTAGTTCTCACAGCCCCAAATATGTGCTTGAAATCAAAAGGGGAAATCACTAAAGTGTAGTATTATCTTCACTATACTGGTTACCATTATTTTATGAAAAATAAGATTTAAATCTGCCCAATGATTAGAATTATTACATAGCAACACAATCTTACATAATTTAGATGTAAAATATGTTTTATAACTTTTTTAATGACTATTTGTGTGAAGGTTAAATGAGGGTTGGCCAAATAAGAAACACATTGAAATAAATGTTGGATATGGATAGTTGGTGGCCCGTTTCTGATCTGAAGGATCACTTTTTCAAACAAATACTGGCTCTTAAGAATGTAGAGGCCAATTGAATTATGATCTACCAGACTTATTCTTATCTCAGGTACAACAGCTTCGAGAGAGGCTCTTCAGGTACCTTACCTTTTATCTTTTGTTTCTTAGGGCCCAGACAGAGGTCTGTATAATTTTCCTAGATCTTTTAACTTTAATATATTTAAATGATCTTATTAATGCTTTAATAATTCTATTAATTATTATTATATTAATAATCCATCATTATTTATTATAATTATATCCCAGAGCTTTAAAGAAATTTGGGATATAATCATTTTGTGAAGAAAAGTATGTGTATGTAAACTGGGTAGATAATTTTATAATTTATTAGCACAAACCAGACAAACTATTTTCATTTGTTCATCTTCAGGAATTGCTGTAAGAGCTGTTGCTTGTGAACTGAACAAATGAATGAAGTGTATGTGATTTGACATTTAGTCTGCATAAGTACAATTCATCTTAATAAGGTTGATAAAACTAGTGCATATAAATATATATACATTTGCTGTTTTGTTTTGGCAGTTCATAGCAGCTGGAGATCATTTAGTTCACCACTGTCCTACTTGGCAATGGTAGGTAAAATTCTGCAGAATCTGCTTCTTAAGAGCATTTAGGTATGTTCACTATATGAAGATGCATGCATTTCTTTCAGTAAGTTGTGAGTTAACAGAGAGGGGGAATCATCTAAATTCTAATATATTTCCTTCTTTGGTAGAATTAAATTTGGATTTTGATTCCTTACCTGTGAGGTTATCATGTTTTTATAGCTTTATGTTACTTAGGATTATAAAAATGGTAAGACAAAAAGGCCACATAATTACAATATAATAATGATGAATTATGTAATTACATAATTATGAATCTGACTCCAAATTCATAATGCTTTAGTTTCCTTTCATACATACTCCAGATTTAGTTGTCATTTAATAACATTTCAAAAATATTGGTGTAATGTAGAAATTCAGACTGAGATTCACAACTATTAAACTGCAGTTGTCTGTTAGTTAGGCTCTAAGGTTATAGTCACTTTCATCTCCCAAGGCAAATAGCAAACTATTTTTTAAAACTGTTTGCCCTGTGTTTATATCAACTTCAGCAGAAATTTAACGGTTCTGAACAAGAAATAATTTGCTGTTTTGTTGCTATTATTATTGTTTGTTTTTTGCATTTTAAGGGCTACTGGAGAAGAATTAAAAGTCAAGGCTTACCTGCCAACAGATAAGCAGTTTTTGGTTACTAAAAATGGTATGTCTGGGTTTGTGCTTTTATATCCTGTTTTCTCAACAAGTATTTCTTATAACTGCATAATTCTGGGTAGCACAATATTAATATATTTTGAACATCATTACGCAATACTTTGGTTTATTTGGCTGGATTAGAAGAAATGGAGGTATGCTATTGTTCTCTAGGCAGAATATTCAATTAAATAGATTTTTTCTTTACTCTTCACAACCTTGACTGACCACATCTGAAGAGGATCCGTACACAGTAATCCATTTCATCTAGGATGTTGTGAAGTTTGTCTGCCACCACTGTCTCAACAAACGGCCTAACAAGGGAATATTGGAAATCTGATGATAGTTGTCTAAGACTTCATAATTCAGGAACAGCCTTTTCAGAAGATGGTCCACTGCTGCTGTTAAGTGGCATGGTCACATGATGTATGATGACCATTTCACTTAGTGACAGAAATTCCAGTCCAATTAGGATTGTAACCCAGGAACTGCCTGTATTAACCTACATGAAATACATTTATCAATAATAGAGGCTGTTGCACTTAAAGCACAGTCCTAAAATGTTGTAGAATTTTGTTTCCTATTATTCTATGAATGAACACAAGATACTTTTTATGCAGTGCCATGCTACAAGCGATGTAAACAGATGGAGTATTCAGATGAGCTGGAAGCTATTATAGAAGAGGATGATGGAGATGGAGGATGGGTGGACACATTTCACAATGCAGGTAATTTACATTTTTTTTTCTTATGCATTTCTTTTATATGTTGAGCTTATATTATATTGACATTGTGACCACAACTCTCATGAACTTTAAAGTGCTACAAAGTGTATAGGTGTGAAACTATGGAAAACATTTTCATTTTGGCATTCTTCACTGAATTCTTAAATACTGTATATTAACCTTGAAAATTCAGAGTCAAGTTTGCTATCAAAATGGTTGGTTTATAAAGTGATAAGTATTTACAGAATTACAAATTATCATTTGGTTTATCCATACTCCTGACTCTATTAATATTTCCAACAGGTATTACAGGAGTAACAGAAGCCATTAAGGAGATCACAATGGAAAATAAGGTATTAACTGATTTATTTAACTGATTCAGAGAGGTTTTCATATAGCATACTTACTGAAATAACCCCTCTTCATAAAAAGGCATTTTTAAAGCAAACATTATTTAAATAAGTTACTGAATTCATGATTTTTGCAGATGACTAGTTATACAGTAAGAATTGTACAAAAACATATTTTTACCCTTGTCCTGATACTAGAGTAAATTTATTTCAGCATTGTACTTTCTCTTTTATACATACATACACAGTATGTGGATAATTAACATTTTTAAAGAAGATAAAAGAAAGAAACTAAAGAAAAAGCAAAAAGTCTGAGAAGAAAAAGTTAAAGATAGAGAAGAAAAAAGTATAAAGAAGTAGCTTCCAATATTCTTCATAGAAGTACAAATATAATTTGACCTCTCTCTAAGATGATGATGATGATGATGATGATTGATGATGATTGGCCTGGCCTAACCTTTTTCCCCTTTTCTTTTAAATTGAAAATTTTAAATCTGTTTTTAAATTATTGGGATGTTTTAAATTTGTCTCGGGCTAAATTGTTTAATCTGGTTTTATTTCCGCTTTTAAATTTTGTATTTATGTATTTTATTTTGTGCCTGTTCACCGCCCTGAGTCCTTTGGGAGTAGGGCGGTATATAAATCTAATAAAACAAACAAACAAACAAAACAAACAAAACAATTATTATTATTATTTATTAAATTTTTATACCGCCCTTCTCCCGAAGGACTCAAGGCGGTGTACAGCCATATTAAAACAACATATACCCACAAAATTTAAAAATAGTTTAAAATATATTAAAAATTTGGCCCTTATATTAAAAACTACAAACTCCCAATTAAAATTCAGTTTCTAAGCCAGCCTGGCCTGTTGAAACAAAAGAATTTTATGATTACATCATATTCTCTTCTTTCTATAATCTATCCTGTCTAATCATCAAAACCATAAGTCACAAGTCTACTTTTTTATTTTTATGCACAAAGTGCATGAGGCTTTAAGTCAGCAATAAATGTAGATAAAGTCTTTTCTGTAAACAAAGAAGTTTATCCATTTCAGCAAAATTTGCCAAATTTACCAACTATTGCTCCAAATTGGGTAGTGTCAAATCTTTCTATTTCTGCATACTGTAATCTCACTATTATTATACTGAAATAATCTTCCGTAGCTTTTTTTCTATTTATCTATTAATCCTAAAAGGAAAAATTCTGGTTTTAATTGAATATTGATATTTAAAATCTGTTTCAAAGTATGCATTTTGATCCAATTTTTTTTAGCTTTTTGTCCACCAAGCATGGTAAAATGTCTCTTCCTGTTGTTCACATTTCCAACATACATTTGAAGTTCCTTTATGCATTCTAGACAATTTCTCTGGTAATAGGTACCAACAATACATTGTTTTATAAAACTTATCTTTGAGGTCATAATACAATAAAAGAAATTTCAGTTCTTTTAACCACACATTTTCCTATTGATCCCTATATAACCAAATTCTTAGCTCAATTTGTCAAACGTTCTGTATCTTCTGTTTCAGATTTCAACAAACATTTATACATTTTAACAATTACATGTTCATCATCAGTACATAATTGTATTTAAAATTCTAACTTACTTTGCTCCATACTGTAAGACTTTTCATCCATTTTAAATCTGAGATAACTACATGGGCTACATGAATAGTTCTTTTGATTTGATTTTAGATTCCCCTTGATGATTTTCCAATAGGAACTGATATGTCAATTACTTATCTGCCATTTATCTGTCATATCTATTCATAGAAAATCCCAGGTTGTGTCTGAAAACACCTTTATGGTATCCACTATAGCTTCTTAAGTGGATACCATAATGGTGTTTTCAGACACAACCTGGGATTATATCTATTTCATATGCTCAATATGGCATATCTAATAAAATAATTTTAAAAATCCACATTAAGGAAACTTTATCAGGGTTGAATTTTTTCATTGGTAGCATAACTTGAATTCACCATATGGACATTTTGGCCTGGGAGTCTGTTGATCATTGAAAGTGCTTTTTTCCCCTCATGCTCTTTAAGGACAATACAAAGTTATCGGAACGCTTAGTTTCTTGTGAAGATGATGATGATGATGAAGAAGAAGCAGCTGATATGGAAGGTACATTTAATATATTTGAAGGCAGATATATTGCATCATATTAAACAAATGAAAACCAAACGTTGTTTTGCTATTGTTGCTTTCTTTCAATATTCTGTAATAGGGTATGTTTTAATCCATTTTTCTCATCACTTTCTTGTTAAGAAACATGTCTTCTCTTTAAGTATGCAAACCAGAAAAGTGGGGAAGAGAGAAAATTTAAACAATCTGGAAGTAAACACGTTGATGACATACTCATCAATGAGACAAATTAGGTGACGAGACAAATTTATTCTAGGCAAGAGAAAGGTGTTGGCAAATAAGGATATTCCATTAAAGGATTGCAATCATTAAATGAATGAAGATACATACCGTATATATACCTGCCATTAATGCAAGTCTGTCTGTATAATGTGGAACAATGTGTTTCTTTTTTTAATAGATGGGAGTAATCAAAGAGATTTGGCATGAACAATCACTTCCTATTTTGTTTTGTTCTGAAACTCTCATGAGAAGCAATGTAAAAGTCCTCAGTTCCCTGCCTTTCTCACCTGTGGTCTCAGGCATTGTTGTGATTGTGTCTTTTTCTCTCTGGATCTTTTCCGGTTTCTTCCTATTTTCTGACCAAGAATGTTCCAGTGTAGCAGCTGGGAGGAAAAAATGAAAAATGTTTTTAAACATTGCTCCCTGTCCTGGGATAGGTTAACCAAAATACTGATGTGGGTTTTTTTAATGTTGTCCTTTCAGAATATGAGGAGAGTGGACTGTTGGAGACAGATGATGTAAGTGTGATCTGTTTATTTAGTAAAACTTATTTGGAGTTCAACAGACTATTCTTTAAAGTGACATTAAAGTTAAATAGAAATAATGTAATGTGATATTTCCGCAGCACCGTTTGACAGCAGTAGACACTGAAATTGAATCATTGTTTTTTAAAATCTTCAACAGGCAACATTAGACACAAGAAAAATAGTGGAAGCTGCCAAGACTAAAACTGATGTTGGAGGTGGAGAAGAAGCTATTCTACAAACTAGGACTTACGACCTTTATATTACATATGACAAATACTATCAAACACCCAGGCTTTGGTTATTTGGCTATGATGAGGTAATTTTCCTCCTTATTTGGAAATGTAGATATCCAGTAATGAAACAAATTCACAATTGGTTACAGATACAGTTATAGTCATCAACTTAACAACCAAGCTGAAAAAGGGAGTTTATGACCTGAATTCGAAGTTCCAACAGTCAGGCCTCCTTTGTGATCATATGACGAAACTTTGGGCATTCAGCAACACAACTGCATTTATAGTCATTTACAATGTCCTGTGGTCATATGACCATGTGACCAGCACTTCTGAATTTTGGCATAAACTGCATCCATAGTGAACCATTGATTTACTTAATGACCTTGACATTTTCTTAACCATGGCGTTATCTTAATGACAGACACAAAAAAAAGTAAAACCCATCTGGCCATGTGACTGACTCATTTTACAACTTGCAACATATGACTGTAATGGATAGGCTCCATTATGGTGGTATGTGCAGAACTACCTGTATAATAATAGCTCCTGGGTAAATCACCAAGGATTATCAATATCCAAATATGGGGAAATAGTAGTATTCTTTTCTCCCTGATTCTTATTACCTGGAAATAAAACTATTTTTCTCCTTTTTTCAGAATAGCCTCTGCATATTACTTCAAATACATTACTGGAATAATAGCTGTGCTCAGTTAAACATTCATATATATGGTAATGGAAGCTGCAGTTGTAATAAGCACTCTCTTCCCATATAGCTCATTCATATGTTAGGGAGAGGTTGGAAAAGTTGATATGCAAGGATTTGTGTATCTTCTGCTGCAATGGATGAAGCAGAGATTTGAATATCTTGACCTGGTGGGATCCTAGAAGTACGTATTTCAGCCAAGATGCTTTTAGCCTGTTATATCACAAGTTTTTTTGTTTCTTACATTACCATTTAGATCCTTTTTATATTGATTCTGCAGATAGCACATAACATTTCACAAACCAAGACCATTGATTATTGAAAGTGTCTTAAAGTTTTCAGCTTGAAAAGATCCTGAATCACTAAATAGCTTTCAAAAAGCTAGTAATGAGCCCTATTTACAGAGATTCATTACTCCCCTTCTTGTTATCATGAACTTGAAATGTCCCGTTCCCTTTCTGAGCCATGCTTTCCATGAGGTAACTTGGCAGTTTCCAAAACTGAATCCCTCAAACCAAGAAGTAAATGAAGGTGAGACATGAGTAATCCAGCTCCAGAAGAGGTTTGTTTCATTCTATATTGCTTCCAATTTGGAGCTTTTAGATCTAGGAATTATCACATCAAACCTGGAATGGCATTATAGAAATTCTTGAGTTCTCTGGAACAGTCTGTTCCTGAATTGGCAACATTTGCACATCCATAATTTTTATTTAAAAAGCAAACTTTAATTTTTTTTTTTTAAATCTATGCTCAGAAAACTATGCAAAATATTTCAAACCATCTTGACTGAGAAATACTGCAAACTGCTGTTGCTTGTTTGTAGATGGACTGTTTTCAAGCTTTGCAGGGTGTTTTGGCCTTGAAGCAGCTCGGTTTGAATGCAAACCACACGTTCCAATTGAAAACACTTCTACAGGGTTAGAAAAAAAAATGCCATGACATGTCACGTTTGATGTGGTTTGAATTGAAACATTTTACACATCTCTAAAAGTAACCAAAATGCTGCATCAAGAAAATCTAAATTTTTCAACAATCATAAATTACATAAAGTTTACATAATTATGTTGAATCACAGGAAAGGGCAAAGTGAACATGAGGAAATTAAATAGGTTCCAGAGATTCTATGTTCTTCATTCTCCTTTCTGTGCCGAGCTTGAAATTTTAGCAGACAGTATTTCCATTCTTACAAACAGTTGTTCAGTTTTATTAGTTTTATGTTTCTGTATAAATTTAAAGAGGAATCTCAGCTATGTCCTTTTCTTTTTAGCAACGGCAGCCTTTAAATGTAGACAGTATGTATGAAGATATTAGTCAAGATCATGTCAAAAAGACCGTGACAATTGAAAATCACCCCCATCTTCCTCCACCTCCAATGTGTTCAGTTCATCCATGCAGGTATTTTTTTTCCCAATCCTTGCTTTTAAAGAAATAGCTAACATAAACAAAGATATGCTGATTTTCTAGGCTGGCATCTTTTCTCTGTTTGATTATCTTTTACCAACAGAAGCTGTTTTCAACTTTATAGATAGTCCTCACATACTGTAATTATCAGTTGCTTAACAACTCCAGATTTTATATGACAGTTAACCGTGCTAAATAACTGTAAGTTCTCTACCTGTTATATAGGATCAGTGCATAGAGATTGCATCTGTGCATTCTCAAGAGGAGAAAGAAATGAAAAATGGCTTGTGTCTGTGTAAAATTGCAACCTAAGTATTTCAACATTGGTCCAATTTTGGTATTTATATTTTAAAAATAAGGAATAAAAGAGGAAGAAAGTTATCTTGCTTTTTCATTTTAGAATCAAACCAAAAGCACAGTAGAATTAATTAAAAACAAGCAATGCATTCAGAGATGCAGAATGATATTATTGCTCTTCTAATTTGGAATTTGTCTCAGCACCTTTGCCATTTAGAATTAAATGCTAGGTAAATATGCTTTATTCTGATTTGCCATGGCTTTTTTTTTTTTTTTTTTTTTTTTTTTTTGCAGTCTAGGAGTTCTGTACTGCTTTTTTTTTAAAGGATTGACCTATAGGTAACTACTGCTCATGATTTTGTAGAAATAGAAGCAAAGGCCATGCGAAAATATTGTAGACATGTTGCACTCAATATAGCAAAAAAGAAGCTGAAAATAGCAGTAACACCAGAGAGAAAGTATAAAAAGCTTGCTCAGTATAGTCTTAGTCTACATTTTGTACAAGTCCTTTGCTCCTTTTGCTTCAGAACATTAGTCTAAAAAGTGTGGCAATCATTTCCGTAGAATGCTTCCTGTCAATTCTTCTTGGATCATCAGTGAAATGGTGTAATCTGCAGGATTTGAAGTCAAAGCTTGTATTTTGAAATTCCAGCAGTTTGGATCCTTGCTATATAATTCTTTTAGATTTTTTTCATTAATTCAGGAAAACCCGGGGTTCATTGAAGTGCAGGGTAGAGTTGTGTAACTTTTCAGCTTCGCTGTGGTCATTAATATTATTGATTGCAGTATGTCAATCTGGTTATATTAGTTTTGTTGTTTCTGTTTAGCTGACCTTCTGTGTTTCCTGTTTCAAGAAATACATGACAGGGTTTTCTGAGAAACAGCTTGAGGAAACAATTTTTAAAAAGACGATTGCTTTGTTCAGCCTTAGTCTAAAAAATATAGTAGGGAAAGTAAAAAGGCAGGGAGGGGGGCAAGGTCGGATACCAAATCTTGAAATTAAAAACTAATTCTTAAATAATAACTCCTATCCATTATGCATGCTGAAGATGTTTGTTTATTTGTGTCAGAAGTATCACAATTAATAGAAGGCATAGTATATGAATGTTTTAACAAAGCTGGTGAAATGGTTTGACCCCCTATTCATCTCCTTCTATGGCAATCTGATGACAGTTTGCTGCAATTGGTAATTAAAAGAGCAACTTGATGGAATTGGTATAACTGAAACAATGCTTTTTAAAAATTAGGTGAATGGAACATGCTTTCACTTTCACTTTCTCAGGCATGCAGAAGTGATGAAGAAAATAATCGAGACTGTGGCAGAAGGTGGAGGTGAACTTGGTGTTCATATGTATCCTTTTTACAATCAAACTTTTTTTCCATCAAAAAGAATAATTTAAAGGGCTCAGTAACAAATTATTTTTTATTTAGACAGATAAAGGCATACATTTCTAACTTTTCCGTTTCTATTTATCTACTGCTGTCTTTTATTTTTATTTATTTCTACCCACCTTTATTATTTTTACAAATAACTCAAGGTGGTGAACATATCAAACACATCTTCCTCCTCTTATTTTCCCCATAACAATCTTGTGAGATGAGTTGGACTGGATGTGAGTGATTGGCCAAGGTCACCCAGCCAGCTTTCATGGCTAAGGCGGGACTTGAACTCTTTTCTTTTTCTTTTCTTTTTTTTAATAAATTTTTTATTGGTTAAAAAGTACAAACAGACATATAAACAACAGTAAAACATATAAAACAAATAGACATAAATCAAGTCTTTACGACTCCTTTTTAAACTTGTCGCATCGGTAGTCTATATTTATGTTTATATTTATATATCTATATACTTATATATAAAATAAAATGTTTCTTCAGCTTTTCTTAGTCTACTTATTTAATTTACTATGTTCCTCAATTGGTACTTAATTTTTTCCTATAGTTTCTATAGACCTCTCATTTGTATCCCTAATCTTCTTTTCCTTTCTTCTTCTCCAACCAGTTATACCATTTCTGCTATACTAAATAATAATCCATTTCTTCTTTTTCTTGTATTTCTTTTGTAACTTTGTCCATTTCTGCACATTCCATAATTTTACTGATTATTTTGTCTTCTGTTGGTATATCCTCATGTTTCCAATTCTGGGTAAAAACTATCTGTGCTGCGTTAATATATGGATAATTAGGTATTTTATTTCTTTTTTGTAGTGTCCTGTGATTATTCCTAATAAAAAGGTTTCTGGCCTCATTTCTATCTTCTGGTGTATGATTTCCTCTATTTGTATCCTGATTGTCTGCCAAAACTGTTTTGCTTTCTGGCAGGACCACCACATATGGTGGTAGGTTCCTTTTTGTAGTTTGCATTTCCAGCATAATGGGGAAGCATTCAGGAACATTCTTGCCAGGCAGGCAGGAGGGAGATGCCACCTGTAGAACATTTTGTATATGTCCTCTTTGTAGGGTACAGACATTGTTAGTTTATAATTTACATTCCATAGTTTTTCCCATTTTTCCAATTCAATGTTATATTCGAAATTCTTCGCCCAAATTATCATATTTTCTTTAACCACTTCTTCTTCTAATTTATATCTTAATAAATATTTATAAGTTTTGGTTATCAATTTATCATCTGTCCCTTGTAAAATTTTAGCTAATTCATATGGCTCTTTTTGGAATCCAAATGTCTTATGTCTAGATTTTATTTGTAGATATGGCCACCAATCAATGTCTGTACCCTGTTCTTTCAGTTCTTGTCTTGATCTTAGTTCCCCTTTGTTGTTTAACAAATCTTTATAGGTTTTCATTTTATCCATGTCCATAGCGTTGAGGTAAATCTGTGCTTCCATGGTTGATAGCCATTCTGGAATTTTATCATAGTATAGTTTTTTTAATCTCTTGCCAGGTTTGTAACAGTGGTTCCCTAATAATATGCCGTTGGAAGTATAGGTGTTGTTTATCTTTTCTCTCCCACAAAAATGCATGCCAACCTTTTTGTAAATCAAAACCTTCTAATGTCAGTATTCTTTTGTTTTTGAGTTCTATCCAGTCCCTAATCCAAATCAGTGATGCAGCTTTGTGATATGTTTCCCAATCCGGTAGTCCTAATCCTCCTCTCTCTTGTGTATTTTGAGGTGTTTTATTTTGATCCTTGCTTTCTTCCCCTGCCAGATATAATTTGCTATCATTTTGTTAAAGTCTTTTAACAAGACTTTAAGAAATCTTTCCCTGGTCTTATTGGGATTACTTGAAACAAATATAGAATTCTGGGTAAGACGTTCATTTTAATCAATGCAATCTTTCCCAGGAACAAGTTGTAGTTTACTCCACATTTCTAAATCTTGAACTCTTTTCAATAACTACCTTTTTCAAGTTTTAGATCATTGTTTCACTCAAAAGACTAGAAGTAAATGAAGGTGGAGGTAACTTTAGAAGAAGGAGATTTGTTTTTCACATACTTTTAGTTATATGATGGAACAAAAACCACTTGTATCTGTTGACAAGAACATTCATGCATGCTTTTTTTTAAAAGTAGCATTAGCAAAAACAATGGAAGGCATGGAACAGAAGACTCAAAAGAATATTTGTGATGATCAGCAAATTCCTCCTGTCTTCAGTAGGAGCAATGACTGTAACAAAAACTAATTGTTAAGTAGGGTTATCTGCAGACTAAGACGTGCTACATAGTACATTAGTCATTAAACCATTATATCAGACTGAATTCAAGGAAAGATCCAGATAAGGAGAGATAAACTGGTGTTTGATTTTGGAAGAAGGAAAGTGTCTTTTTAGTATTATTCTCTTGCATTTCAAAGGAGAGAATGTGAAACTAGTACTATACTAGGTTTATTTTCCTTAATTAAATTTCAGGTACCTTCTGATTTTTTTGAAATTTGTACAAGCTGTCATTCCAACAATAGAATATGATTACACAAGACACTTTACAATGTAATTACTGGAAATAAAGTTTATGGAAATAAATATTGGTTCTAATTTTTAAAAAGAATAACCCAACGTGTCTGACTTGTTGATCCACCATTGTGTGCAACTTCTGTAATGTGGCACTCTCATCAAAATAAAATTCCTCTATCAGCCTTACTTTTTAATAAAGGTCTTTATGTGTAAAAAACAATAAATCACTTTTTTCATTCCTGTGCTCTTGCTATAGAATTGTGCTTTTCTTTTACATAATGCAAAGAATAATAAAAATATAATTATATCAGTTGTAATATATTTCTGTAAAATATTCATTAATTATGTAATTAAAATAATTATTTCAGTAATTAAAGCTGTTAATCTAAGTTTATAATCGAGCAGTTTTAATCTATGCACACTTTTATACAATTTATACACAGTCCCAGTGTTCCTCTCTGAGGGAGATGGGTGGTTCAAAAATATGAAAAGTAAATAAAAAAATAACAAATATTATAATTTCTTTTTCTAGTTTATTCAGTTAAACTAGAAGAATTTTGAAAATATTAATAATAGAACATATTTTTGTTGTAAAAAGGGGTAGGTAGGAATTAAACTGGGATCGTCTAGTAGATCTCTATATGATTAGATCAGGAGTCAAAAACTTCCAATTGTTTTAATGAGAGTAGCAACAAATGACTCCTTTTCCCATTCTCTTTCTTGGGAAATGCATTAATTAAGGATATATAGGGACTGTGTTCAATTTGCCAATTACAATTACCTCCAATTTCTAGGAGGTCCAGTCTTTTGATAATATTTGTGCATGAAAATTATAGAAGTGATTGGCTTTTGTACAGATTATTTGAGCCAATTTATTGTGTTGGCTTTCTCTATTTATATACTCCCCAAATATCTGGATTATTTGCTACTGGTAAACATTAACTTTTCTGTTTGTTAAAATGGGGGTGGAGAAGAGAAAATAAAAGTTAAATTTTTCTTTGCATAGAACGTGATGTGCCCGAGGACATGGCTTGAACTGGTTTCTGAACACCTTAGAAAGCATCACATAATTGTCCTTTTCTATTAGTAGGTTCATTATTCAGTGAAGTAAACTTGATGATTACGTTAGTAGAATATATATTCATATATCCAGAGGCATATACCATAGGTAACCAAAGTTAGAGACGTCATAATTTTCAACTCTGGTGATAAATGCATGGTTAAAACATTGAATTACCTTGCAGTTATAAATAAGTCATAGATTAGTTATTAATTTAATTTATCAAATTTAAAAATTACCCATCTCACAGAGCAACTCTGTTTTTAATTGTACAGGGTACAATTGTACAGGGTACAATTAAAAACAAAAACCATATGAAAACTATATTTCAGTAAAAGGGAGCTAAAACATGGTAGGAATAATTAAAATTAGGATTATGTTTTTAAAAATGGGGTGAGGGCCTTCAAAGCACCCAATCTCAAGATTGATTGCTCCTCTGCGAGTCCTGTGCATTGGCAGAACCAGGTCTTCAAAGGCCTGTGGACAGTGGAAGCCTATGTCACTTCGGGGTGGGGGGGGGGATAACCTAAAAGCAGTAGTATTGGCAGAGAAGGCTCTTTTTGTGGACACTGCCAGTTGAAATTCTTTAACTGATAGAGTCTATAACATACATTCTCTGCCTGATCAGGTGGGGACAGGTTGATGTAATGGGAGAGCAGATGGTTCCATATGTAACCTGCCTCCATGGCAGGTAGGATTTAAAGGTCAAACCCAACAAATTATATGAAGATGTGTTGTCTCTGAATTTACCAGGTTAATTGAAAGATGACACTAAGTTCTTCCTTAAATCAGTTTCACAAAGCTGTATAGTATTTTAAGCAGTTGCTCAGAACACTTTGCAAACAGGATTACATTAACAGAGTTGGAAGGGACCTTGTAGGTCATCAAGTCCAACCCCCTGCCCCAAGCAAGAGACCCTACACCCATGATGGCGAACCTATGGCATGGTTGCCACAGGTGGCACGCCGAGCCATATTGGTGGGCACGCAAGCTCAGCTCCAGCACGCATGCGTGCGCCAACCAGCTAATTTTCGGGCCTTCTGGACCCACCAGAAGTGAGGAAACACACTGTTTCTGGCCTCCAGAGGGCCTCTTGGGGGGGGGAGGCTGTTTTTGCCCTCCCCAGGCTCCTAGAAAGGCTCTGGAGCCTGGGAAGAGCAAAAAACAGGCCTACCGGGCCCACCGTGCCATCACGTGCCAAAAGTGGGGGGAGCACAGGGGGGTGGGGCGCATAGAATTATGGATGTGGGCATGCGTGCGTGTGACCCCACCACACTCCACCTGCTTTTGGCACGCGATGGCAAAAAGGTTAGCCATCACTATCCTACACCATTTCTGATGAATGGCAGTCCAATCTCTTCTTGAAAGCCTATATTGCCATAAATCATATGACATGGTTTAGAAACATCGATGCCCAAGGGAATGAAATATTTATCAAATCTTTAAGCCACCAGTTTCATCCTGATGCATTGCAATTTACAATGATTGACATATCCATGGTGCATCTAAAGCCACACACAAAAAAAGTCACATATAAACTTCAAAATGCCCATATTACGTTCCTTTCGTCGGGACCTGAAGACTTGGCTGTTCAAACAAATAGGCTGACTCTGATTCCGGGTTTTATTATTTACTATTAATCAGTTATTTGGTTTAAAATGGGATTTTATTGTATTGTTTCTTAACTTGTGTTCGCTGCCCTGAGTCCTTTGGGAGAATGGCGGCATATAAATACATGTAATAAATAAATAAATAAATAAATAAATAAATAAATAAATAAATAATATTTAAATGGCCTCGTCGTCTTCTTTTTTACTTCCTCTTTTATCACTTCAGCTGTCGAGGGAATGACCTCATGCACAGTATAGTTGTCACCATCACATATTGCCCCACTAAAGTAGTAATTCTAGTACAGGTAGTTCTCGGCTTACGACCACAACTGAGTCCAAAATTTCCACTGCAAGGCAGTTGAGTGACTTTTGCCCCATTTTATGACCTTTCTTGACACTACTGTGATTCACTGCAGTGGTTAAATTAGTAACCTGGATGTTAAGTGAATCCGGCTTTCCCCATTTGCTTGTCAGAAGGTTGCAAAAGGGAATCACATGATCCCTGGACACTGGGACCGTCATAGAAGAAAAAAGCATCAGGTATGCTACTTTTACAAAATAAAGGCAGAATATTAATGAGGAGGAGGAGAAGGGTGAGATGAAAATATAATTAGTGCAATAAAATATATTTTAGATTTTAGGCTTCTGGGGACATCACCTCCCATCTCCAAATTAGCAGAAATTGCCAGATCTTTCCTTTATTGGATCCTCACATTCTTGAATGATGTGCTGTCCTGGTCTTTTAAGTTTTCAGGTATTCATCCTCACAAGCTTTTGCCTTTGCCTTTGTCCCTGCTCCTAATCTTTTTCTGTCCACATGGGGAACAGTCCAAACAGGTCACCTGCTTTTCCCTAACATTGTTCAGCCTGCCTGTCAGCAGAGAAAGAGTCAAGACACCAAACAAAATCAGAAGTTGCTTATCTCGGTTGTGGGAGGAGGAAAACAGGAGCGTCACTGAAGCCACTGTCCCTTGCATCAACAGCCACATAGTAAGTTTCTGTGGGGAAGTGGCAAGTTGCTGCAGGCAGAACTGACTTCCGTGTGTCTTTCAGCACATTAGCATCAATGGGAAGATACAGTGTGAGCCCTGTCCCCAAATGTCTTCTACTGGTGTTCCTGGGTTGGTCAGGGCTGAAGTATTACCAAGTGAATGCAGCTCAGCTCAGGGAGTACCGTATAGCTGCTCAGCTGGAAGACTGGGATTACAACCTCCAACCTGAGGGACTATCCAGGTAACAATAAATAGGGGGCAGGATAAGGAATGTAATGGGGAAAATATTCAGAAGATTTGTTTAGTGAGCAATTTAGTGCGAAGCTTAGGGAACTCAACTTGTGTGGTTGGAAAGCCAAGTTTAGTCCACTGTGATGCTTATTTAGTAATCTATAATTAAGCAAATAAAGTGTTTTGTGAACACAACCAGTAAATAAAGAAGAGATAATCGATTAGATGGCTTTGGATTCATTTCAAGAGAGGGTATGCTATGATTATTACATTGCTTTGACTGAGAGGCATTGCTTAGCATTTTCCTTCATAATTCATATTTTCCAGTTTGAAACAATTGCTCCTATTCTATTAAGCAGAGCATTCAAACTTGCAGTCCTAATGCTTACTTTCAACTGGAATTGTTAAAATGTAACTAGGCTTGGCTATTCCTTGTTTTTTCAGTGATAATTCAGTTCTGTGATTTCCAATGTATGTTTTTATTATCTCTGTGCACCACTCTGTATATAAAATTCAACAACTGTAGAAGAGGAAGCATTTTAAATGAACAATGATAAGCATAGCTCAGGAAAAGCTTTACCATTTGATTTAGGAGATACATTTTGGTTTGCTTTATCCTTCTTTCTATAACCATTGCCAAATGTTTTCATTTGCTTAACAGCCTCTCTACTCTTTGCCCTTTAATCTCTACATGCTTTGCAATAACTCCTTATCCGATACTCCCACCACTTATCTAGCCTACTATAGTCTTCTCACTGGCATTCTATCCTCTCAGCTTTGTTAATGTTATGCTGCATGTTAAATTTCAATATTCCACTTCTTGTGTTAAAGTTCTGAATATTTTTTTCATTCCTACTATTTTCACTCATGGTTCCATTTCATTTTTACTTAACATCTATTCTGTCCTTTTTCTTTTCTCCTATATATCTATATGACTGACTGATCCAAAAATTCTTGTGTACCTTGATATGATTTCCAGATGTGATAGTCTCTACAATATTTCTGATCTCAACAGCTGTAATAAATGAGTTTGCATCAATCAGTGGGTTGACGTCTATATATAGATGATTAATAGGACATTCCATCAGCTAGTTTCATTAAAGTATAAAGTGTTGCCAGAATGCAAACTAGTGTTTAGAGATAATGTGTAAGTGGATGGCATGATGTAGATTAATGTCAAGGTATTATTGACAGTCCAGATATTTACATTTCCTTTCTCCCCAAGTATTTCCTCTTGTCAGTGAAAAACTCCCTTACGGTATTTCTTGTTCATTCACTGCATAGGGTCAAGGGCATTATAGAAACATTGATAATGTATGGGAATGTACTTAACTTGCATAGTGAATTTTCAGCCAAAATTGAGTTGGAATATATTATTTTATTAAATTATTTTGTATGGTTTCAGATTATCAGAGTCAGATCTTTCATTTAAAAAAATTGTCTATAGAGAATATGAAGTAGATTTCAAACAAGAAAAGCCAAGAGATGAGCTCGCAGGTAAAGGCAATATTTTCAGACTATATTCAATGTATAGTGTACCTATAATTATGAACCCAAATGAACTGCAATTGTAAACCATCCCAAGTTTATCCAATTCCTAGCGGTATTGAGTAAGGTTGATGTTGAAGGAGATCTCAATATATAGATTCTTGAAAACCACCATTCCCAAATAAGCAGAGAGAATATATGCTTAAAAGTCTTATTTTTCTGATTCTACTCTTGATTGGCAGGAAATAACCGCCACTAGCACTTGGGATAAATGCAAAAGACAATCTACAAATAATACAAAAAAGAAAGTTAAAAAGTGACCCAGTTCCACCTCTTCCTCACAAATATACTTCATTACATTTCAGATATTCATTCATTCATTCATTCATTCATTCATTCATTCATTCATTCATTTATTGTATTTTATGATATGGGTAATTAGACTCTACAATTAGAGTCACACTCAGAGAAAGATGGAAACTTAATAATCGAAGTCCCAACCAAGGACCTATCAATTATTAAGATAACATCTAAGAATATAGGCAGTTCCAAGTAGGATTTTTTTATTTTTGTAAAATTAAAATGTTCAAATCTGATAAATTCAAATTTCCAGATATCTTTAGGTATTGCTCCAAGAGCTCCAATCACAATTGATGTAACATTGGATTTCTTTTTCCAAAGAGTTCAATTTCAATCTGCTAGTCCTGATATTTTGTCATTTTTTCCAGCTGTTTTCTCTCAATTCTAGCATCATCTGGAATAGAACAAAGCAACATTAAAAGACTTCCTTCTTTTCAATAACTGCTATATCAGGCACACTATGAACAAGATGCCTATCTGTTTGGATTTTAAAGTCCATAAAATCTTAATCTACTCATTTTCCAAATCCTTCTCAACTTGATTGTCCCAGTAGTTTTTACTACATTTAAATCCAAGCCTCTGGCAACATTTCCAATGGATAATTCTGGCAATGCTTCTATTCAGTTTGTGAAATGTTGCTGCAGCTACTGATCAAATGGTCAATTATTTCATCCATTGTACAACAAAATTGACACTTACTGTTGTGTGTTACAAATTGATTTTTCACCTTCATGCAATTAGTAGTCAAAGCTGTTACTGAGGCACTAAAGTAAAGCCTTCAGTTTCTTTAACACTCCTGATCTTAACCATCATACTTCTCAGCAATACAGCTGACAAAGCTGAAATAGATGGACAGACTGACAAAGTTTGAAGTATCACTCTATGTTCATAAACCTATAATGTTGGATGGGAACCCTATCCTGCTTGTGGGTGTTGCAGTGGTTGCAACATTGGGTTTAGCTGAGATTTCAAAAGCTTACTATGATTTAGTACAGGCGTGTCAAACTCAATTTCATTGAGGGCCGCATCACGGTTGTGTTTGACCTCAGGAGGACGAGTGGGTGTAGCTGGGGTTGGCGTAGTCAGGGTGGGTGTGGCCAGCGCAATGTCCTGCAGCTCTCTGTCAGAAAAAATGGAGCCCAGGAGGGCTGGCAGAGGCAAAGCAGGCCGGTCCTTTGCTGTTTCCAGGGCAGCCCCACGGGCCAGATCTAAGCACCCTGCAGGCCGGATCTGGCCCGCGGGCCTTAAGTTTGACACCCCTGATCTAGTAGCTAAAGTCTTCTGGACAAATCTCTTGTGTCTTCAGTTTTGATATCTGTATTGTCTGAACAAATACGTGGAATTTATTTATGAAATTGGTCACAGATACAGGTAGCCCTCGACTTATGAGCACAACTGAGCCCAAAATTTATGTTGTTAAGTGAGACATTTGTTAAGTGAGTTTGGCCCCATTTTATGTCCTTTCTAGCCACACTTGTTCAGTTAATCATTGCAGTTGTTAAATTAGTAGCATGGTTGTTAAGTGAATCTGGCTTCCGCATTGACTTTGCTTGTCAGATGGTCGTAAATGCTGTGCACATGACCCCAGGACCCTGCAACTGTCATAAACACGAACCAGTTGCCATGCCTACAAATTTTGATCACATGACCACGGGGATACTGCAATGGTCTTAAGTGTGAAAAATGGTCACAACTCACTTTTTTCATGCCATTGTAACTTTGAACGGTCACTAAACAAAATGTTGTAAGTCAAGGACTACCTGTATAGCTAAAGCAGAGGTCAAATGAAGCAAGTTAAAGTCTTGTGTCTACTCACCCAGCCACATTCTCTGTGTGGCTGCTCCATTTCCCCATTCATGCATATATAGGCCAATGAAATGCTAAGCCACTATCTCATTGCCTGAGTATAATTTGTCAGGTAGATTATTTTGGAATTTAAATGCCATGATGACCTTCTCCAAGGGTGGGTGATCGGTGGGTGGGTGAGAGATAGGGATGGATAGATAGAGAACAAAATAAATAAACCTCTGCTCAGAAGAATGTATTTATTAGCTATTAAAGCACAGCTAATTAATTTTATAGGAAAGCTTCTGTCTTTTCTTTTCCCTTTCTGTACCTTTGCTGCAGTTTATGTTCAAGCCAGAAGAAAAACAAAAACAAATATTCTTTCAAGAAACATTTTTATATGTAATTATTCTCTTTAAAAATCATTTATTAATGTGCTTTGAGCAGGGCTCCTAGGGCCAACACTACGTGGCGAAGTGGGAGACATCCTCATAATTTATTTCAAGAATTTTGCTACTCAGCCTGTGAGCATTCACCCGCAGAGTGCTGTGTACAACAAATGGTCAGAAGGTAAACACTGCCATAATATTGTCTGAATATCCGGATCAGTGGTGGGTTTCAAAAATTTTTACTACCGGTTCTGTGGGCATGGCTTGGTGAGCGTGGCGTGACTTGGTGGACATGGCTTGGTGGGTGTGGCAGGGGAAGGATACTGTAAAATCTCCATTCCCTCTTGAATCCAGGACAAGGATACTGCAAAATCCCCATTTCCTCCCAATCAGCTGGGACTTAGGAGGCAGAGAATAGATGGGGGCAGGGCCAGTCAGAGTTTTTACTCCGAACTACTCAAAATTTCCGCTACCAGTTCTCCAGAACTGGTCAGAACCTGCTGAAACCCACCTCTGATCCAGATCATTTTTTTTTATGTTTGGTAGATTTAAAAAATGCAGCTAAATTCTAAGTAAACATGGGTAGGATTGTGCCTTGGGCAAGAGCTGGCAAGGACGGAAGCAGAGACCTAAATGGTTCTGAGGGCATTATTAAATAAGAGGCATAGAATTTGACTACTTTATAGATGGTTGGAAGCCTCAACCACAATGGAGCCCAATATTTCTGTTGCTAAGTGAGAGAGTTGTTAAGTGAATTTTGCCCCATTTTACGATCTTTCTTGCCAAAGTTGTTAAGTGAATGACTGCAGTTGTTAAATTAGTGATATGGTTGTTAAGTGAATTTGGCTTCCCCATTGACTTTGTCAGAAGATTGCAAAAGGTGATCACATGATCCTGGGACATGTAACCATCATGAATATGAACCAGTTGCCAAGCATTCAAAATTTGATTATGTGACCATGGGGATGCTGCAACGTCACAAGTGCGAAAAACGGTCATACGTCACTTTTTTCAGTGACATTGTAACTTCGAACGGTCACTAAATTAACTGTTATAAGTCAAGGACTACCTGTGGATAGTTTTCTTCATTATTCAGGGGTTTGTTAATACTTGCAAAAAATGTACCTTAGCAGAGCTGTATCCTTGAATTTTTTGGGGGTGGGTGGGTTGTGAGCCTTTTAGCATCAGTCTAGGTCAGGGCTGTCAAACTCTCTACCTGCGAGCTAGATGCACTGGCCACACCCATGCCAGGTTTAGCAAAGGGGAAAAAAGTCACAATACATCATGTGACAATGCTGTGATGATGCGAGTTTGACACCCCTGGTCTAGGTGAAGCTATTACAGCAAAATTGGGAATTCCAGTTCCTACTGATGATAGGAAAAGCAACTTTGAGTTTCCCAGACCCAGATCATTTCTTTTGATCCTCTTGCAACTCGGTTGGCTCTCCGTCAAGTTGTCTAATGGAATTTAAGTATGAATTGGAATTGGGGTTAAGAGATGCTGCAACTGTGGGCTGCTGTCTCTTATCTGACCATTCCCTAGGCAGCATCTCTTTGACCAGTCCACTTCCACTTTCAGTCAGTTTTGCCTCATTTAAAAAACTTCAGGTTTGTTCTCCCATCTCAAACACGCAAAATCAAACCAAAATATTCAACATGTACCGTAAACATGGAAGGAGATGCTAACAACTTATTTATTTTTTATATAAAATTATTCAGGACACCAAGGAATTATATTTTTGCAGTCTCATTGATCAGCTGAAGGAGAGTCACTAAATCAGAATATTTTATGTCTCTTTTGGGCTTGCAGGAGTCAGGATAATCCTAAAGCTTGACTATTAAATATCAATATTAAATAGTTTTAAACACTTTATCTTTATATTAAGTACAAATATTTATAATTAAATATTTTAAATGTTTCAATAAAATTAAATAAAATTATTTAAAATAGTTTGAAGGGATTGAAGAATAGAAGTGGAGCCAAATGAAATAGCTCTTGGACTGTACAATTCCTGAGTAGCAAAAAAAAAAAAAAAAAAAAAAGGAGCAGTGAGGTATAGGAGAACTGAAATATGGATTAAGATCTCTTTTTTATCATATGTGGAGAATCAAAGAAGGACCCAGTTTGCAACCAGATCTGTAATAGAATTAGCAAGTGTGTGCATGCCGACTCACATGCATATATATATATGCATTTATTTACAATGGTATTGTTGGTAATGAATGAGTGGTGCGCTGACCTAGAGGTGGAGCTCTCGCCTCACAATCAGGATGCTGTGAGTTTGATCCTAGGTAGAGGCAGATATTTCTTTCTCTGGACACAATGAGAATATATCTGCTGAATATAACTCCGCATTGGTGACAGGAAGGGCATCCAGCCAGTAATCACTCAGACTCCACCCCGCAAGGAATTATGGGGTCATTAAAAGATTATGATGATTGTTGGTAATGAATAATGATAACCTCTTTCCTTTGTCATTGTAGGTTCTTCATACTCTGATGGGACATCAGATATGGAAAAACTGGATGATGCTGTGCCTCCAGGCCAGTCATTCAAATATGTGTGGAATATCACTGCAGAAATTGGGCCAAAAGAAGCTGATCCCCCCTGTCTCACTTATGCCTACTACTCACATGTAAACATGGTGCGAGACTTTAATTCTGGTCTCATTGGTGCTTTGCTGATATGTAAAGAAGGTAACAAAATGTGTTAAAGAAGCTGCAGCCTGTTCAAGGGTTAAGCATTGCTGGGATTAATCTGTAATATACTATCTTTCTGTTCATTTTTGTATTTCTATCTGTTTAATGTTTATGTTTCACAGGAGTTTTGTTTTGATAAAGATCGGAGCAGAATTATGAAGGCTATTACATAATAGGAAATTCTGCTACTTAGCTTTCAAAAGCTTATGTTGTATCCAAGAAGGTCTCTGTAATTAGAGATGGCAGGAAGAACCATATAAATGCATGGCAACAATGCTGGCGTGCAGCCTAGTACCACCTTCAGAATTAAGTGTGCAACTCACTTCACACAACTCAAGAACTTAAACCTCAATAAAGCTATAATGCTACCAGACTCTGTATCTGCTATCAAAGATGGATAGGGACGATTTCTCGGCCGCTGAAGAGTAGAGAATGGTTCTGACAATATACAGATTGTCTTTTTCAGGCCCCAAAACATGTATTTTTATATTAAATTGTATAAACTTCTCTATTGGCAAACCAATGTTACTACTGCAAAATCTGTGCTTGAATGAACTCTTCAGAGCATTGGTGAAATCCAGCAGGTTCTGGAGAACCGGTAGCGGAAATTTTGAGTAGTTCGGAGAACCAGCAAATACCACCTCTGGCTGGTCCCAGAGTGGGGTGGGAATGGAGATTTTTCAGTATCCTTCCCCTGCCATGCCCACCAAGCCATGCCCACAGAACTGGTGGAAAAAAATTTGGATTTCACCACTGCTTCAGGGTCCATCTAAGCCATTGAGATTTCACACATGCAATTGTCGCAATAATTTCAATACCTTAAAGCAGGGGTGGGCAAATGTGGCCCTTTTACAACCTGTGGACTTCAACTCCCAGAATTCTTGAGACAGCTTGGCTACCCCTGCCTTAAAGGATTTTACTTCATCAGGAAGACACTGGTTCCTGCCTTTACATTTTTCTATCTTGGTGGCAATGAAGCACAGGGATTCCTCATAATAAACAATTCATATTCATGGTGCTATGGCTAGCGTTTCCTTATTTGGGACTTGAAGTTATATGGCATCTGCAACAGACAATACACTTTGCCCTTTAGTTCAATGTAAATTCAACGTTCGTCTTTCAGGTGTGATAATTATTTGTTTAAAGCACAAGACAGTTTGCTGAATTTTTGCAGTATAGTCTTAGGAGCTCTGGGACAAGAAATAAGGGGTGAGGGGCTCCATAGTCTGCTAGCCAAGGTTGCCCACCTTTGTAATAGGTAATCTTGTAATAGATAATCTTTTAATAGGTAATCTCTGTAACCTTCCACTTATCCTTAATCTGTGTTGATCTTCAATTCCCTTAAGAATTAGGTGGCATAGTGAAAGGTTTTGTTGCACTAGAGGCTGACAATTTGAAATAGATTTGCTATTTGAAAAGTTATTGTAGTATTTGATAATTTATTCCATCTTGTCAATGTCCTATTTTTTTCTTTTTAGGAAGCCTGAATGCAGATGGTACACAGAAACTCTTCAACAGAGAATATGTGCTGATGTTTGCTGTGTTTGATGAAAGCAAGAACTGGTACAAAAAGCCCTCCCTCCAGTACACAATTAATGGGTTTGCTAATGGAACATTGCCTGGTAGGTTCTCTTCCATATTATTGATTAGAATGAAATTATAGTCACTTCTATGACAACTACAGCAGCTGCTCTTTTCTTCCAGATGTTCAGGCTTGTGCTTTTGATCATATTAGTTGGCATTTCATAGGAATGAGTTCCACTCCTGAGATCTTCTCTGTCCACTTCAATGGACAAACCTTGGAAGAAAACCATTACAAAGTGTCAACCATCAACCTTGTTGGAGGTGCCTCAGTAACAGCCAACATGTCAGTGAGCAGGACAGGAAAATGGCTAATATCTTCTCTGGTTGCAAAGCATATACAAGGCAAGGTTATCTTTATTAGCAGGCAAGCTGTACAATTACAATTAAAAGTTCATTCTCTTGAATAGAACTCATACAAAATTATCATATCCCAGAGACAGTAGCATGAATGTGAGGTACCATTTGCAAAATGATTCCAGAACAACAGGATCTATAACATGTTCTATATGACAGTTGCCATACATAAGTCCTAAAGCTATGGTTGTGGACTATATTGGTTTATTTTTGTTCTAGGATGATGCTAGGAGAAAAATGAATAAATATAGAAAGACTAATCACATTCACTATTATTCTTTTCATTTAGGCTTGCCTATCTCTTTTTCATGGCTCCACCCAGTTTTCTGAAACGAGTTTCCAAATATATATGCTAGAAATGCCTATTTATTATGATCATTTTGATTATACAAAAGAACATGTTAGAGACACTGTATGATGGCTTTTATTTACTTATTTATCAATTTATTTCTTCACATTTAAGGCTACCCACTGTTCAAAAGACTTACGGTGGCTAATAGAACATAGCACAAAATAAATATCAATAAAACACCATAGGAAGCAAATAATTCCCATAGTACATAACTAAAACAGATTTACAAAACATACTAGCCCAGAGTCTGTTCTTCAGGGCATACCTGGTCATTCAGATCTTGGGGGGACATGTTCCTTAGGGAGATGTGTCACCAGAGAATACATGCTTGACCTATTGACTATTAACTTATGACTTCCAGCTGTAGATGAGTTGAGATGAAGGGAGTTAGAATGCAATACATTAGATGGAACAGATTAAGAGTGTCTGCATTATCTTCTACTTTTTTCCATATCTCAAGAATAAATTATACCTACTGTATACCTATTGTAACACGAGGCCTGGTTTATATGCAATTACTTTTAGCTGGAGGATATTTCTTTTGTGAGCATACTTCAGGACACTGAAAGGGTCTAACACAAAATTAAACTGTCAGAAGTAGTTTGGAATGTAGTTCTGTAATTCCACATGTACAACTTGTTTAAATGTATAAGAATTATGTATGATTCATAGATTTCTTTTTGTGGATTTAAGAGAAAGAAATTCTTGTTGCTTCATGGAAACATACATTTTTAATATAAAATGGGAAATATTTATTTTTAATCTGAAGAGTCTGAAAGGCAACATGAAGAGCAAGTAGATGTGCGTGTACCATAACTGTTAATATGTTTTATTATCCTTGTCCCATCTACTTATTAATTTAGCTGGAATGTATGGTTATCTAAATATCAAAGACTGTGGAAAGCCAGACACTTTAACACGAAGGTTATCCTTTAGAGAACAGAGGATGATTAAGAACTGGGACTATTTCATTGCTGCAGAAGAAATCACCTGGGATTATGCTCCAGAAATTCCTAGCAGTGTTGACAGGTAACTTGACTGAATGTGATTAAATGAATGAAATGATGCCATAAAAAATCATAGGATTTATCACAAACTAAGGCCTTGTTTTGTTTTTTATTTGTCACAAACTAAGGGATCCAATGGCTCAGTGGCTAAGACGCTGAGCTTGTCGATTGAAAGGTCGGCAGTTCAGCGGTTCGAATCCCTAGTGCTGCGTAACAGGGTGAGCTCCCATTACTTGTCCCAGCTTCTGCCAGCCTAGCAGTTTGAAAGCACGTAAAAAATGCAAGTAGAAAAATAGGGACCACCTTTGGTGGGAAGATAACAGCATTCCGTGCAGGGATGAAATGCTCCCGGTTCAGACCGGTTTGGCCGAACTGGTAGTGATGGCGGCCAGTGGTTTGGAGAACCGGTAGCATTGGCGGTGTGAGGCTCTGCCCACCTGCCTGGTTGCAGGAAGTAATCTGTTTTTTACCCTCTGTGCATGCTTAGAAGGGTTTGTGCATGTGCAGAAGGTCCACACACGCATGTGATGCACGCATACACTTCTAAACCGGTTGGGAAGGTAAGTAGATTTCATCCCTGGTTCCCTGTGCCTTTGGTGTTTAGTCATGCCGACCACATGACCACGGAGACGTCTTCGGACAGCGCTGGCTCTTCGGCTTTGAAATGGAGATGAGCACTGCCCCCTAGAGTCGGGAACGACTAGCATATATGTGCGAGGGGAACCTTTACCTTTACCTGGCCTTGTAGACAGGGATCCCCAACCGCAGGTCCATGACCTGGTGGCAGATCCCAGAAACTGGGCCATACAAACAAGCGAAGCCCCATCCACACGATATAGGCAGCACATGAAACCATGTCTCCTCTGGTCCATGGAAAAACTTCTTTACATGGACCTGGACCCTGGTGCCCAAGAGGTTGAGGACTGCTGCTATAGACCATTTCAGTTAAGTGAAACACATTCTCATCATGTTAAATTATAAAGTATGAACCTCTCTCTTGCTTTTTAATTCTATAAAATAAATGTCTATTGTTACACTGTATGTAGAAGTCATTTCATATTACATCATATTACATTTTTAGTTAATCTTTCTATTTTCATACAATTATGCGGGGAAAACAAAGTGGCAGAATGAAAGAATGAAAAATTCATAGTACAAGTTCATTCCCAGTACTGTCATAGTTCCATTTTCTTTCCAATAAATCGTCATCTCATTCACTTCTTAAGTTTAGGAATTAAAATTTCTTTGTCACAAATATTTCCCAAAAGATATTGTCACAGAAAGAATCTCTTGCTACTATTTCAGTTTTTAAAACCTTGTACACTTTAGCACTTCTTTTCATTTTTGTTATCCTGGATTAACTATCCAGTGTGTCATATTTTTGAGTTTGTTGACATAAATGTAAAAAAATCACAAGAAACTGAAGAGGATGTTGATGTAGCCAATTAAAACAATAAAGTTGGAATTCAGTACCCATCAACCCTGTCAGAATGGCCAAGGGTTATTAATAATAAGAGAAGTGTCAGACCAAAGTCAGGAATGAAAATGCTATCATCCAATAGGATTTAGAGGGTCTAAGGTCCATAACCTGATTCTGTACTTATTTGGAATCCATGTAAACAACTTTTCTGGGTTTGTTTGTTTTTTACTATTGTACGTATGGTAGTTGTTTATCACGTAGATTTGTAAAAACTGACCTATCCACTCATGCAAGCTTCTGGGTTTTTTTTTTTTTTTTTTGGATATTTCTATATAAGAAATCTTAGTAATGTTTCTTTTTCTTTTCTCAATTCTAAAGAAGATATAAAGCTCTGTATCTGGATAATTTTTCCAATTTTATTGGCAAGAAATATAAAAAGGCGGTTTTCAGGCAATATAAAGACAGCAGCTTCAGTAAACCGACCTATGCCACTTGGCCCAAAGAACGTGGCATTCTGGGCCCTGTTATCAGGGCTGAAGTCAGAGACACAATAAGTGTAAGTATTCATGAGCAAGTAGAAGGTAAATAGATTACAATCTCATTTTATTTCATTTGCACACAGTAATAGGATTAGCTTTAAATATATTTTGCTTATCCAAAATACATATATAATCTTAACTGATATCAAGACTAAGCTCATCACATTCAACTGTCAATGAAAAGTAAAGGAACTTGGATATGAATAAATGTTTGTGTTGATTTCTATGAAAGTTAGACTTAATTTCTGTAATTTAAACCATGTGTCTCTTGTGGAGCTCTACACTGACAGAATACTTTCTCTGTAACAGCCTTTAGTTTATCTGCATTCATCAGTAGCCCAATATCTATTTATCCTGCATATATTATTCATCTTATTCTTGGTAATAATAAACTCAAGTGAATGAGTTTCAGTATTCACCTCCAATGAAGTACAGGTGATCCTCACTTAATGACCCCATATTAGTAATTGTTTGAAGTTATGATACTGCTGAATGAGTGGGACTTAGGACCATCCTTATAGTGGTGGCCATTGCAGTATCCTCATAGTCACGTGATTCAATTCAAGCACTTGGTAGCCAGCTGACAGTTCTGATGAGGAATTATTCCATGATTTCCATTTGCGACTTCACTGCTGGCTTCCAACATGCAAAGCCAAAGGAAAAGCCAGATGGAAGGCAATCTTCACAATATCACATTTAACAACTGTGTGGGATTCACTTATCAACAGCAACCAGAATTATGGTACTTTATAAGTCATCATGGTCAGGTGACATTGATCTTTACAACTTTGTTGCTTAGCAACAGAATTACCAGTCTCAATTACCATCATTAAGTGAGGATCAACTATAAATTCAGTTTGGTCACTCTGAGAGCCAGTTTGGTCTAACGGTAAATGCAGCAGGTTAGAAACTGAGGGGCTCTGAGTTCTAGACCCACCATAGCCATGAAAGCCAGCTGGGTGATCATGGGCCAGTCACTCTTTCTCAGCCCAACTTATCTCACAGGGTTGTTGTTGTTGGGAAAATAGGAGGAAGATGGTGTGTTAGGTATGTTTGCCGCCTTGAGTTATTTGCAAAAACAACAAGGGCAATAAACAAACAAACAAACAAACAAATAAAAATAAGTAAATAAGTAAGTAAGTAAATAAATAAATAAATAAATAAATAAATAAATAAATAAATAAATCTTGAGTAGATATTTTGCACGTATTTTACACTAGTGATATTTGGCATCATCTGTGGCAAAATAAAGTCTGGATACTTACAATGTCACAGGGATGGTTGCATGGTGCAATAAACTGCCTGTATAAAACAAATAACAACTGTCTAAATTAAAAGAAAGCAATGATATATTTCAACATAATCTTATAAAAATCTACAAAACTTCAGGACTAATGAGATATTAATGGCTATGGGGAGAGGAAAAGGTCCAAAAAATTAGATGTTGAGCAGGCCGTTTAGGTTATCATTTACACCTATGATTTATAATGGCTATATTACAAAGAAAAAGTAAGGATGTGCACCCTATTTTGAGCCAAGGCCCAAGATATGGGCCTCCCTCTAAGAAACGGGAAAATAGCTGGATACAAAATTTAAGTTAATTTAATAAAAGCAATATGAGTAATTCCATTTTTTTTTTTTAAAAAAAAATTTCTTTCTATCATGAACTACAATTTCTGCCAACTTAAGGAAGGGCTGTGAGAACAGCATAAAAGCTTTAGCAGGCATTGGGGAGTTTTGGATTATACACATACCTGTTGTAGGCAGTGGTAATACACTGCAATTGTTCTTTTTATATAAAATGTAAAATAAATTCTCTTGTTTAAAGAACTTCCAGTATCATTTTAATTCTGCATTAATTTTCCCTAAGCTTAAGCTCTTCAAGAGAAGCATATTCTTTTTTTTTAATTAATAATTTTTATTAAACAGTTTTTTTAAAAAACAAAAAAAGAATTTTTTACTATTTTCTTCTTTTCAACATTTTCACCCCAGTAAACATTTCTTACATATCCATTTTTCTCCCTTACTTCAATTTACCATTTATACGTATGATTCTAATATTGATTTATATACATAAAGATAACAATGTACTCAATATCAATCATACATTCTAGGTCCATTCCATTTTCACTTGTTTGTTACTACTTTTCAACTCCTATATCTTCCTCATTTATTCTTTCCTTGCCCTTTATACCTCTCCTCTATTCACCATTCATACTATTTCTCCCATACCATATAGCCGTGATGGCGAACGTATGGCACACGTGCCACAGGTGGCACACGGAGCCATATCTGTGGGCACGCGAGCATTGCCCTAGTTCAGCTCTAGGACTTGTATGCGCACTGGCCAGCTGATTTTTGGGCCTTCCAGACCCACCGGAAGTCAGGAAATGGGCTGTTTCCAGCCTCCAGAGGGTCTCCAGGGGGTGGGGAAAGCTGTTTTTGCCCTCCCCAGGCTCCAAAAAAAGAGGGGAGGGCAAAAAAGAGGGGAGGGCAAAAAATGGGCCTACCAGGCTCACAGTGACAAAAGCTGGGGGAGCACAGGGGGGTTGCCCGTGCATTCATGGGGGGGGGGCGCATTGAATTACGGGTGTAGGCATGCATGTCCACGAGCTCCCCCCACACGACCCCTGCTTTTGGCACGTGATGGCAAAAAGGTTAGCCATCACTGCCATATAGTATTCTGTTTCCTCCTTTTCTTGTATTTCTTTTGTGAGCTTGCAGGAGAAGCATATTCTGTATTCACATATAATATTGTCTATGCAATCATATTTGTTCAGACAAAACACTGTGGAAGAAAATGTCATAAATAAAATCTAAAATTGTTGATGTTTTAACTGAGTTTGAATTACATATTGAATTATATATATTTGCAATATAATTGACCATTACAAGCATCTTTGTATTTGTAGTGAAAACCTAATTAAACAGGAAATGCTTTACACTTTATTATGTGGCAATTTTATTTTCATACAACTAAGCACATAAAAATCCTAAGATCAGAGGTTTCTACTAGCATTCTTTTGGAAAGAATGTGTGTGTGTGTGTGTGACACAAATATGTATATGTATAGGTATGCTTTTTATTTTAAAAACCTACTAATAGAACAAAGCATGATCCTAATAGAATTTTTTTCTTGGTACATTCCAGCCACTGGCTTTGCTGTTTGATACCAACCAAAAATACAAGAGCTCCTCCCTCTGGATATAAAATAAATAACTTGGGAGAAGAACTGTGACATCATTAGGGTTTTTCTTTGAAACTATGGGTTTCACTGATGTTTAACATGATGCAACTTGACTCATCTTGGGTTATATATTTTTAATTATTCATAGAGATTTTTTGTGGTATTTAATAGGTCTGTACTCATGTCCAAAACAATTTGGAAGAACTTGTGTAAGTGTAGTACCTGTCTATTATTTGTTAAAGCAGCACAACTTTTTAGGAGGTTTAAGAACCATATTAACTTTTTTAAAGTTTGTGTGAAAGTCTGAAAGAAAGTCAGTTTGTTTAATAGATACTAGATAGGTATTCCACTCACAAGATAGCCAAAGGGTTTTTCAAATTAATCATTTTTAAAATCCTGTCTGTGTATTCTATTGTTAGGCTGCATGCTTTTACTATATTTTATTGATTGATTGTTCTATTAGAAAATGGGGATGTATATAAAAAGGACGATAATGCTAGCTAAAGTTTGTATAAAAGCCAGCAGTATTGTGATGCTAAACATATATTGGATTTCTGTTTTAAACAGATTGTATTCAAAAATTTGGCCACTCGACCCTACAGCATTTACGTGCATGGAGTTTCCGTTTCAAAAGATGCAGAAGGAGCTATTTATCCTTCAGATTCCAAAGGTTGGTTAGAAATTATTTCTATCTTCCTTCTCTGCTGTCCTCTGATCACTTGTGCATCTTTCCAATAGGATCAGAAAAAGTCTTATTGTTGGCTCCATTTTAAATAATAAAAAGAAAATGGAAATCTATTTTAAGAACTTTTCAATTAATTATAAGCAATGTACCAAGAATGAGAAAGACAGGTAGGATCATTCTGGTGAGCAGCCCCACCTCTGCTCAAAGCAGGAATCCTTGTTCAACTATCTCTGGCATGAATACATCCAATGAAGAAACCTACCACTCTAAGAGCAGTGGTGGCACAGTGGTTAGAATGCAATACTGCAAGCTACTTCTGTTGACTGCCGGCAACCTGCAATTTGTCAGTTCGAATCTCATCAGGCTCTAGGTTGACTCAGCCTTCCATCCTTCCGAGATGGGTAAAATGAGGACCCAGATTGTTGGGGACAATGTGCTGACTCTGTAAACCACTTAGAGAGGGCTCTAAAGCACTGTGAAGTGGTATATAAGTCTGAATGCTATTGCTATTGTAACTGGTTCTAATTTTGAACTGTTTTTACTGGCATTGTATTGGAATGGAATGAGAACTGAGCCTCCAGTTGTCCTTACTAAGTAGACCAGACAGGAAATTTGACAAGATGAGCTAATTCTACTTTATTGTAAAACTATATTAACAGACTCTTGAAAGTATGAAAATACAATTCCCTTCACATCTCTTTTATAGCCCAAGGAACTAGGAAGGGTGTCTTCTGAGTTTCTTGTCCTACCCATTATCCACTTAAGGCTATGCTTTCTCTTATCTGACTGTTCCTTGAAAACAGCATCTCTAGAGCCAATCACCCAAGGTCTTTCCCATATTCCATTACATCAATAGACAATGCAGCTCATTGGATGACTTTTGGCTACTACTAATAAACAGGGCTCATACACTACGCTAACCCATGCTTCCCTTAATAATATTTTGCTAAAATCTAATTGATTGGATAAACTTGGTTTGTAAATTGCAACGGAATATAGTTTAGAATGAAATAAGAATCATCAGGAACCCCTATCCTGTAGCTCAGCCTATTTTCATAATTTTCATTGTGAAAATAAAATGAGGGGAGATCCCTTGTGCACAATATAAATGTTAAAAAAGAAATAACATTCAGAGACATAAAAATAGTTATAGAAAACAAAATTATTAAATAACTAAGTTGTTATGTAATAATCCAAAGGGGGACAATATACCATATTTTTCAGAGTATAAAACGCACCGGAGTATAAGACACACCTTAGTTTTGGGGGAGGAAAATAAGAAAAAAGCTGATTGGCAGGTGGATCAGCCTCCCAGAATACCCCCAATTAGCTGTCCCCAGAGGTGAATTTTAGCAACAGGTTCCTTGGTTGTGAGCTCTATGCCTTGCTTTTTTTTTTTTTTTTTTGCTTTTTTTTCTGCCTCTGAAACTTCTGAAACTCTATTTCAGAAAAAACTTTCTGAGTTTTCCTCTGAAAGCCCCCGAAACAGAGCTTCTGAAAAAAAGCCTCTGAAGCTCTGTTTGGGGGCTTCTTTTCTGAAGCTTCGTTTCTGATGCTTTTTTCAGCCTCTGAAACCTCCCTTTGAGAAGCTGGATGGAGCTTCATTTGGAGTATAAGACGCACCCAGATTTTCACTCTCTTTTTGGGAAGAAAAAAGTGCGTCTTATACTCAAAAAAGTACGGTAATAGCAAGATCAAAATTGTTTCATTCTTTGGTCTGCATGGAGTTTTACTTTACTTGCTTATGGCAAAGAACTATAATTCTCTATGTGTTGTTGAACTACAACTGAGAACATGCTTCATTACTGACCATTCAGTCTGTAGTTTCTCTATAGAAAATTGAGCAGCAACTAGAGATTTTCAGTTCCTTACCCATGCTTTACATGATCTTTTTTGCCTTTATGTTTTAGAGAATATAACTCAGGGCAAAGCAGTTGCACCAGGAGACGTCTACACATATAAATGGACTGTTCTTGATACAGATGAACCCACAGCAAAGGATTCTCAGTGCATTACTAAGTTATATCATAGTGCTGTGGATATGACAAGAGATATTGCCTCAGGACTGATTGGGCCACTCCTGGTTTGTAAACGCAAGGCACTCGACAGCAAGGGGGTACAGGTATTGTCAACTGCTTCAATTGAGGGAGCAGAATGATTGACACAAATTACTTAGATTCAGGGGCAGTATGGCTCTACGGGGAACTTATAGCTCTACTTACTGGGGAACCCCAGGGGTTGGGATTGCTTTGTCTTCCTTTTCAACATGGACTTTCAGTATGAATTGTCAGGCTCCCCAGACCATGACTTGGTAATAAATTTTTAAATTTAAAAGATAAAGATAAAATATGGCATTTATAATGGGATATTCTTCTCCCTCACAAAAACCTGGACAAAGAGCTAGATTTTCATGGCCCTTCTAAACAACAGCAGAATAAGGAGCCATCTGGATCTTAGGGGGAACCTCATTCCAGGGGGCAGGCACTTCTACAGAGAAGGTGTAGTTTCAAGATCCTGATAAAATACATTGCTTAATGGTAATCGAAGGAATCTTATCACCAAGCAATAATTGCTAATACAGGCTTTTATATTATTGGTCACACTCTGAATCTTCCTCCAACAGCACTTCAGGAGTCTCTTCTAGTGCTTCATCTCCTAGAGCTTCTTATTAAACCAAGATGCACCCCAGGATCAGCAACCCGGAGGAGGCCACATAGGAGTAATATGATCCAAAGCTCCAGCCACCTGCCCATTCCATGCAGCCGTGTAGGCCTAAGCTGTACCACCCCCAGATACTCAGTAAAAGCCCAAAGCTTTCTTTGAAACCTCACTGGATTTATAAATCCCCATGGATGGGCTGATTGACTGGGCCTTGACTCCCTGTAAACAGGGAGCAATCTGTCATGACAGTATACTGATGTTGATGTTCTCCATTGCCAGATCAATCTCAACTGCTCTGAGAGAAAAAACAGAACTAACTTGTGGCCTCTAATATGGTTGGGCTATTGATAATTTGGGGCAAGTCCATAGTTGACATAGAGCCCATGAATTCCTGACCTGCCCTTGATTCAGTGTCACTAGATGGCATATTGAAGTTGCCATGCACCAACAGCCTTGGGGACCCTATTGCCAACCCAGCAATGGAATCCAGTAGCTGATGCAGGAATGTTGTGGGCAACAGGGAAAGCAATACATCAGCAGCCCTCCCAACTGTTCACTTAAACCCAAATGAGGTTTCATATAATCTGTTACTTCAAATGCAATCTGAACAATCTGCCTTGGGAAAGAAAGCCTTGCATATAATATGGTTCAGCATTACAAAGACATGGATAATAATACTCAGGCTATCTCTGTATACAAATAATTATTTTATTTATCTGTTTCTAAACAATCCCCTTTTGTTTGTCATTCCAGCTTTATTTCATTTGAATGTTATAAATTATATTGTTATACTGCTGCTTTTTAAAACAAGGAAATGCATGTTAAATGGAGTATCATAATGTTAGTTGAACTAGATCTATTTTCTGCCTTTCACTGTGCAGAAAAAAGCTGATGTGGAACAGCATGCTGTCTTTGCAGTGTTTGATGAAAACAAGAGCTGGTACCTGGAAGACAATATCAAGAAATACTGCAGCAATTCCTCCAGTGTTAAGAAAGATGACCCTAAATTTTACAAGTCCAATGTTATGTACAGTGAGTAGTAAGCTCAGCCACTATTTTGTTCTGTGCTAAATCAACATCATTCAGATTAAATGAATAATAAAAGTAAAAATAAATATGGAAAATATGCTATTTTTGCAATACTATTATGTCTTTAATTCTAAAGACATTTAACTTTGAGCAGCTTCTATTTAACTATTGACATTCATTTTTTGAGTAGCTATTCTTAAGATTGCACTCTTAATCGCATTTTAAATTTTATTTTAGCACTCAATGGCTACGCGTCAGATAGAACAGATATTTTGGGGTTTCGTCAGTCTGAAATTGTTGAATGGCACCTCACCAGCGTAGGTACAATGGATGAGATTGTTCCAGTACATCTTTCTGGTCACACCTTCTTGTTCAAGGGAAAACATCAAGATATTTTAAATCTTTTCCCCATGAGTGGTGAATCAGCTACTGTAACCATGGACAATCTAGGTAAATAACAATAGCTCTGTGTTTGATTCTTTATTTATTTTCAGACTGTATAGATCGTTCTATAATTGAGCTCTCAGAATAGCTTGCCACATTATTAAAAACTTTATAAAATTCATTGTATAGAAAAGCACAAATTCCATCAAAATAAAAATACTGAAGAGAATTAAAATAAAACTAGCATGATTAAAATATATAAGCATAATCAAATTATAGGTGAAATCTAAATTGGTACCAGGAGTCTTTCTGATTATGAGCCTGCAAAAATCCAAATCATGTATTAATGATGCCAAATCATGTATCAATGATGCCAAATCATGTATTAATGATGGCAAATCATTCTCCATGAATGACATGCCTGGTTTAACAACTGAACCATACAACTTACTACTGAATGTGTACTATGGTTTTACAACATCACTGTTCATTCAGGAGTAATGTCCAAGTTGTGAATATGAACCTTAAGATTCAGATTCTGAATCTGTCCAGTTCACATATGACAGCAAAGTTCCAAAATCTATGTGATGACCCGGGGCGTGGCATGAAAGCAACACAGCCAGAGAACAGATCTAACTCCCCTCTATTGCTCCAACTTTGCCCCCAAACATCCCCATCTTTACTACAAATCCTGGAGCAAAGCTCTCACACGTACCTTCAACAGCCTCTGGTTGTGAGTAGTCCAATAAGCAAGATTTGCAAAGCAGTAACCAAGGCAAGAAGTCCAGTTAGGAAGGTTAGCAAAACAGTAACCAGAGCCAGAAGTTCAGCGAAGCAGGCAAACTAGGCAAGCCCCACAAGACAGAGCACAGTAATCTCCAGACGTCAGCAAATGCACACGAGGCTCCACAAATTCAACGGTTGTTCCTGACAAATGCCCCTCTCACCAGCATCTCCTTACATCTCAGTCCCGTTGTGCCTTGTGAAGGGAGCGGGGCACTCTCCTCCCTCGTAACCATCTCAGTCTGTGTTGTTCTTGCCTTCTCTCTTCTCTTTGTGCTCTAGGATCAGAAGGGGGTGGTCCTTGCTCATCTCCTGAGCTCTGTGTCTCATCATCATCTTGCCCCTCCCTGTCTACCAGCTGTTTTAATCCTGAAATGCCTTGGTCTGACTGGCTCTGTCTTTCCCCAGTTTCCTCCAAAGCCAAAGGAACTACCCCCTCTATCTTTGTCAGCTCATCTTCCCCCACAGATTAAGGCTCCGACAGGGGCATGACAATCTAGTTCCTGGAATCAACAATCGCTTCATGTTCAATTTTAGTTTTAAGTCTGTTCTTAGTAAGTCCTTTATAGCCAAGAGATGCACAGTTCTGAAGACATCCAACTTTGAGCTTCAAGAAAAGGAGAAGGGTAGGTAGGTTATTCTGCATAATAATAAGTAGTTCCATACAGATATAATGTCTAACTATAGAGTTTAAACCTTTCCTCAAAATAAAACAGTAGTAAAGCTTAAAACGAAAAGAAAAATCAGAGGTAGATGCAGTTCTGAAGTCCCATCTTGCACATTGCTATCTTTAAGACGGTAATGGATATCATATGTTTGTGATTGTTGGGTTTATAGCTCTATTTTTTGTATCTGTTATATTGCCATGGCATATTAGAAAGCCCTTCCTATCCTAGTATCCTCTAGTTATTCTGGACTTCTCTCACAATTCCTAGTCAATTTGGCTTTACCATACTAATTCTAGTCTATACTAACATTGTTAATGGATTGCAGAACTAACATCAGTGATCAGGTATAAAAGCAAACTATGAAACCCAAGTAGTCTATCTAATATGAATTATTCTGCATTTGTAGGAACCTGGCTTCTGTCATCATGGGGCTCCCGTGAGATGAGCAACGGCATGAGACTGAGATTTTTGGATGCCAATTATGACGATGAAGATGGAGATGAAAAAGTGGAAGAAGATAATGATGATATTGTTGCCAACATTGTCAGTTTTGGCTCTTCAGAAGTAACAGAAAAGAAAGAAAAGAAAGAAAAGGACCCCAGAGGTGTAGTATCAGACACAGAAACAGATGACATAGCAAAACAATTGGGATTATTCCCAATTAATATAGATGACGAGGATAATAATAAAGAGTCAAGCAATGAACAGCTAGAAGACGATGAAGAACAACTTATGATAGCTTCAATGCTTGGGCTTCGATCGTTTAATGGGTCAGTTGCTGAAGAAGAAGAATTGAATCTCACAGCTCTAGCTTTACAAGAAGATGCCTCTGCTTCTGGTGACGTATCTTTAAACTCCCATATAGTGTTGATAAACAGCAGTGATGCTATGCATGGTAATGAAGAATTGGGAACTCAAAATAACTCTTCTGTAACTGCACCTGAGACAATCTATGCTAATTATACATCTTCGTCAGGAGAAATGTTAATTTCAAACATCACTGCAGCGATTGGCATCTTGCTATCTAAGAAAAGCCCAAACAACGAGAATATTACTCAGATTTCTGATCGCGACAAGCAAATGCTTGCTGCTGAATATTTAAAAACCGATCAAGGCCTCCAGAGCAAAGATGTAGAAGATTTAATGCCCCTTGAAATAATCTCTTCCATGAAGGAGCAAGAAGAAAATACATTTGAAAAAGATATTTGGGATAAAAAAAGAGAAAGACAAGTTCTGACAGAGGCAACTTTGCATGCTCTTAAAGAGATGTATGCTCTACTCATTCATGTACAACAAAAGAGAAATCTTTCTGCTTCCAACATCACAAGTGAGGACATGAAATTTCTTTCTAGTACAGAAAATGACTCTACCTTAGATAATTCAAAAGCTAATTACTTTTCATATGATTATGATTATGATTTTAAAGAAGAAGAAGAAGCAACAGCAGCAGCAAATGTTGAGTTTTCCAAAGTCACTTCAGCTGATAAAGAAACAGTGGCAACCAATGGATCTGAGCCAAACCTTGTTTCTGTACCTTCTATAATGTCACAATCTGAAAATTTGACTTCAGATGCCACATTAGATGACTTTGTTTCTACAACAATTTCAAAGACTACAAAGAGTTGGAAAAGTTCATCTCACCAGAGACAGAAATGCCTCCCTAAGAACACAGACATGGAATGGAATGTTGTCCACAAGAAAGAAAATTACGATATATTAGCAGAAATCACTAATGATGTTGGCAAGAACAGCAGCAGAAATGCCTCATTTGATCAAGAAAATGCCATGTTGCCTGGCAAAGGAAAAGAGAAAACAGATAGCTCTAGTGGTCAACTTGAGTTGGGCCAACCAAGAATTAATAGCAAACATGATGCCCAGAAAGATGAGAACTGCACTATCACTATATCTCAATCTTTTCTGAAAGTCCAACGAAAGAAAAAAAAGCCAAATGTTTTAACACCAAGGACTTCTAAGCCTCTACAGTTACCTGGAAATCTCAACAATTCCCAACTTTCCAATAAACCCAACCACACAAAGTTGTTAAAAGAGGCCAAATTAACGCGAAAACAGGAAAAGCCAATTGTTACAATAGGTCTTCCAGTGGAAGATGGTGACTATCAGGAATATGAGATAGATAATATAGACAATGATGAGAGTAGCAGTGGTTCATTTGAATATGAGTTAATGTATTATGATAATCCATATACCACAGATTCCCGACTTGATAGTAATAGTGTGCGTAATCCTGATGACATAGCTGGACGCTACCTACGTACTATTAACAGAGGAAATATAAGGAGGTACTACATTGCAGCAGAAGAAGTTTTGTGGGACTACTCACCGTTCAAAAAAAGGTTTGACTGAATTATTTATTTTTAACTATTGCTCAATTTCATATTACTGGCTTAACAATAGCACTTAGACTTATATACCACTTCACAGTGCTTTACAGCCCTCTCTAAGGGGTTTACAGAGTCAGCATATTGCCCCCAACAAACTGGGTTCTCATTTTACCAATCTTGGAAGGATGGAAGTCTGAATCAATCTTGAGCCAATGAGATTTGATCTGCCAAACTTCTGGGCAGTCAACAGTAGCCTGCAGTACTGCATTCTAACTACTGCACCACCATGGGTCATACTGATATACCGTTAAAGAATCTGTTAACCATGAATGAGTGTAATTTGTTATAATAAAATGCTAATAAAACTTGAAAAACTGGACCGTTCAGATGTTATCACAGAAAGATACCAAATTTAGAACTATGGAATCCAATCTGGATTGATGATTTCCAAGTTCCTTTTCTATCCCATTCATGCCAAAGCCTTTCCAAAATCTTAGGTTTATGATGTCATCTAAATCCAGCACAACCTCATTTTAATTTATTTTAAAAAAATGTAATTGAGGTTTATTGTAGATTGAAAATTCTATTTTCTATAAACTCAAAATAGCCTTACCTAACTATTTGCTTAAAAATTGCTATTACGGTAGTGCATATGTTTTAACTGAAGCTTTCGGATAGTGTGTTATGAAAATATGCCCCTTTTTAGTACTTGTGTTTTGGTATTGCTTTTTTGGAATTTTGAATACATCATGATTGAGTTAGAAATTATCTGTTCAGCAGTCAAACACAAATGGCATGGGAACACACTAGAGCTAATTCTGAAGAAGCCCCAAACCCCGATTTTTAAGAACCATACCAGTGTTTTATGAATCCAGGTACTACAATTTATAAACCATTGTTGTATGATCCCAGCCAAAAGCTTTTTTTGGAAAACAGAAGAATCTGAACTGGAAAGCAGGAAAAGAATAAAAAAATATAAATATGTTTAAAGTGAAGAAAACATTATGAAAAAAAGGTATATTTTCATATACAAGTCTTCTTAGACTTGTTAAAGAAAACAAGAGTTTGCAAAGAGACAGCCACAAGCATTATTATATCCAATTTCTCCTGTGGTTTTGTGCTCTTACTCAAGTACAGATACAAGCTACATCAAAGAGAGAGAAAAAAGCATTATAGCAGCAGCATGGCAATGGCTGTACATGGCAAAGTCAGGAATGGAATGGAATTAACAAATGACCAGGCTCAAAATATCCTACTTCAAACACATTACACAAAGGCTTAGTTCTTGGAAGAAGACTCTAATGCTGGGAAAGGTGAAAAAGAAAGTAAACTGATGACAAGGTAGATGGACTCTTATATTGGTGATCAGTGCACTTTTGGAAGAGAAAAATCTATGTAGTCATGAAAGTCGATCAGGTGACTTTCGATAGGAGTGCAGATCTGATAAGAGACTATGAAACATCCTATCAGTGAGGTAATAACATGGTTTGGAGCTTTCTGGAAGGAGAAAAATAAGATTTTCTTCATGAATGTGGAATATTACATTACACTTAATGCCATTACCCAGAACTTGTTTTCATTTCCTTGTTCCTGAAGGAAAACTATGCGCTAATTGTAGGATAGTTATGGCTTACTCACCTATCAGCTCCTGTTCTTTGTCAGAGTAATGATTGTTTGGACTGAGATCCAGGTAGGAATAATACTGAAGCAAATTTCAGATAAAAATTGGGGAACCTTTCAATTAATTGTTTAATAATGAATAGATTGCTTCAAGAGATAAGATTTTTGTTTTCGTTTGGAATTATTTAAGTTGGTTAAATAACTTCAAGAGTACTATTAAGAGTTAAATTAGGCTGGGCAACTTTTTGACATGATGTCATACTGACAAGATCCTTGTAAATGGGCAGGACATTGATTTATATTACCTCCAAAAGCACCTTGGGCTCTAACAGTGTAATATGTTTTCAGATAGCACTAGGTATGAAGATATGGTTGCACACAATGCAGAGTTACAAAGGAATGAATGCACCTATCAAACACAGTGGAACAGAATTTTCATGCAAGCATGGTACGATTGCAATCGAAATAGTCAGTCAATTGTTTGTAGTTCATGTTCTGGAAATAGAGGAGTTAGATATTAATCATTTTTGTGTAAGTTTAATAAGTGTTTATTAATTTCTAGCATTAAGAAAAAGAAAAAAACTAAATATCAATTCAATATTTTCTTTATATTAAACATTCACAATTAAGAGGAACAGGATATTGTCTAGCTGGGATTCATGTTTATGTTTATCAAAGAGGAGCCCCCTTTGTTACTCAAGGAACTAAAATTTGTACAGCTGCTCATCTCACACGAGGTGACTGAGTGTCATATAAAACAACAGAAAAACAAGATATTAAAAAATTAAAATCCACATTAAAAGATAAATATTATAAAAAAAAACCATACAAACTAATTGTAGGCAAAGAGGAGTAGTCACTTCAACAATGGAACCACCTGAGCATGTCGCTGGTGACAATGGACCTGATTATAATGGTTTGCAATTGGCTGGGTTCATACAACTCACAATAATTCATAATTTGTGATTTATAAATTATAATGGCTGGGTTCAGATAATACATTAAGACGAACTATAATAATATTTATAAATTATAATGGCTGGGTTCAGATAATACATTAAGACAAACTATAATAATATTAAGAATAGGTAACCAAAAATAAAAATGCCAAATCTAGTCTAAACATCTGACTGATATTGTGATGAACCATAATATTAATAAGAAATGAACAAAAATGCAAAATTCAGTCTAAACATCTGGCTGACTGTGACCAATTGTAATAATAATAATAATAATAATAATAATAATAATAATAATAATATACAGTATTTTCTTCCCATTCCAGACCTTAGGGAAGTATTGATAGGTGGACAAAAATGCCAAGTATTGATATATAGTATATGCAAATTTTAAAAAATTCACAGGTTTTTCCTTCCTCAAATCTTCCATATCCTTAGTACAGTGAGAAGTCGCCCAACCAGGACCACATTCAAAAAAGCTATTTTCCGAAGTTATCTTGATGATACTTTCCAGACACCCAGCACTGGAGGGGAATATGAAAAACATCTTGGTATACTGGGTCCTATCATTAGGGCTGAGGTGGATGATGTAATCCAAGTAAGTTTATGTTCAAAATATTTTAATAAAAGAGTACCTTGGATTTTTAGCAACATTAAACACGAAAAATGTTTGAACTGCAAGAAATAGAATCAATTTCAGGTTTCAGAAGACACCCTTCCTAGTTCCTTGGGCTATAAAAGAGATGTGGAGGGAATTGTATTTTCATACTTTCAAGAGTCTGTTAATATAGTTTTACAATAAAGTAGAATTAGCTCATCTTGTCAAATTTCCTGTTGGGTCTACTTAGTAAGGGCAACTGGAGGCTCAGTTCTCATTCTATTCCAATACAATGCCAATAAAAACAGTTCAAAATTAGAACCAGTTACAATAGCAATAGCATTCAGACTTATATACCACTTCACAGTGCTTTACAGCCCTCTCTAAGTGGTTTACAGAGTCAGCATATTGTCCCCAACAATCTGGGTCCTCATTTTACCCACCTCAGAAGGATGGAAGGCTGAGTCAAGCTTGAGCTGGTGAGATTCAATCTGCCAAATTGCAGGTTGCCGGCAGTCAGCAGAAGTAGCCTGCAGTACTGCATTCTAACCACCTATAAACTGTTTTGGGAGAAGGGTCACACATAAATTTAGGTGGCAGGATCCAACGAAAAAGTCAATTGGATTTAATATACTGGTGTAAGCTTTCCCAATCAGTATCTGTTGAACAGTGTTGTTCTTCAGAGTTTGTGATTGTGGTGTAAACAACAGATTTCCTGATGCTTCGCCAACAACTGTAGTGAAATCTTTTTTTTTCTCTGCTTTAATCCTTCTGTGCTAATTAGCAACCAATCCTCCGCTACAATTTTTTCAAGCAGTCAAAGACTTTTTTTCCCTTTTACCTGTGAGTTGGCCAAATTACTCACCAGGTAACAATACTCCGTTCAATTACCGCTCTGACATTCCCTCTTTCTGATCGTGGCCATTCTGGCTTGTGACAGCTCTTTAATGGCTGCCTTCCTTCGCTGATGGGTCGAAGACTAATGCCGGCATTTCAGGGAACTTGCTCATTCCCTATCCGTGCCAGCCAGCATCTTCTTTCTTCACTGTCTCCACAAGACAGCTATGATTCCTGGAGATCCTCAAAATCGGCTAGGATATTAGTGTTCTCCTGGAGCCCCAGAATCCACACCGTATCGCCTGATGCTGGCCACGCCCCCTCTCTGTAGTGAAATCTTCAAAGGCAAGGTGGTCTATGGTGTAGATCACAGACAATTGAGAAGGAACTTGTTGGGCTCCTGCCTTTATAGCCAGGTGTCCTGACTTCTGATGGCTGTTTAGCTGAGTTGGTTTTGGACTGGTGTAGGTTGGTAAGGGTTGGTCTCTGATTGCTTGTTTATACCCGATACTAATTGGTTACTTTGGCATTATTGGTTCCTGATTGGATCTTTGTTTATCCTGATTGGTCATTTTGAGCATATACAGAATAAGCTCTCTAAAAGTAATAAAAGTAAAATAGAATAAAAAGGAAATGTATTTTGTATAATGACATTTGATAAAATAATTTGTTTGCAACTTCAAGGTTTGACATGGTACTTTAAAATACTCTACTACAATCTATGACAGAAATTCAGGCTATAGAACTGTAAATGTTGAAACTCTTCTGTGCATCTTTTGCATGTATTAATCATTGACTGTTCAACTCTCTAGGTTCAGTTCAGAAATTTGGCCTCTAGACCATACTCACTTCATGCTCATGGCCTTCTTTATGAGAAATCTTCTGAAGGCAGAAGCTATGATGACCAGTCTCCTGAATTTTTCAAAAAGGATGATGCAATCATGCCAAATGGCACATACACATATGTCTGGCAAGTCACCAAACGGTCAGGACCAACAGACAACACAGAAAAATGTAAATCATGGGCCTATTACTCTGGTGTAAATCCGGTAAGATAAATGTCATAGAATATTTTTAAAAAGAAAACTTAATCATATAGTTCATTTTATTTAACCTTAAAGAAGAATATATACTTATCTACTGTATCTTCTAGCATATGCATTTTGCTTATTAGTTTTATTTTACAATTCCTTTCATGAAAAAGAATGATTCTGTTTAGATCACCAATTTTTTTTTAATATTGTTTGTAGGGTCATGAATTGTGGTTTTGTATTCTTTTCCCTAAATTTTGATCTATTTTTTTGTAGGCCAAATAGTTTTGAAAACTCTAATGAAGGAGAAATAGAATTGAATTTCATCACCATTTAGTAGCTATATTTTCCAAACAGATAGTCTCTTTTACTACATATATTCGTTTTGTATAAAAATATTGATTGAATGCCCATATTTATTTCTCTTTAAGATTAAATATATCTATGTTTGTTTGTATTACCAAATAATTATTTTTCATACTGGGTTTGGTTGATTATTTTTACCTTTAATTATATGCTATTACTAAATGTTCATTTTAATAATATTACTAAATATTACTAGTGTTTATTTTTGTGTTTCTTTTCTAACACGAAAAATTAAATCACATTAAAATATATTTTGCAGGAAAAAGATATTAATTCTGGCTTGATAGGACCTATTTTGATCTGCCAGAAAGGCATGATTGACGAGTACAACAGGCCAATAGACATAAGGGAATTTGTCCTGCTTTTTATGGTCTTTGATGAGGAGAGAAGCTGGTACTTTGAAAAATATGACAAAAGGACTCGTGCAGAGAAACTTATAGGAGTTCAATCTCGCCACACATTTCCTGGTAGAAATATTTTCATTTCTCTTATATAAGATTTCTACTTACAATAAATCATTTTTATGCTAATGGCAACATAATACTCAATGTTATTTTATGTATATAGCAATAGCACTTAGACTTACTGGCATATACTTACTGACTTTACAGCACTCTCTAAGTGGTTTACAGGGTCAGCATATTGCCCCGAACAATATGGGTGCTCATTTACTGATCTCAGAAGGATGGAAGGCTGAGTCAACCTTGAACCAGCCAGGATCAAACTCCTGACAGTGGGATGCAGAGTTAGCCTGCAATACTGCATTCTAACCACTGCGTCACCACAGCTCTTAAGAATATAAGAATTACATTTATTTATTTTTTTCTATTTACCTTATCCTAATGATAGCATAGACCGGTATTTATCCATTGTTAAAAACAATCAGCTCAATTGTTAACTGATTGCTTGTGTTAATATCAAATCTATTAGATCTTACTTTCTCTTCTAGTCTTTGTATCTAAATAAAACAAATTTATATACATATCTTTTTAAACTACATTACAGTATACAGCTAAGGTTCTTTTCCACTTCCTAGATTCTATCATTATCCTTGTTGTCTTTTTAAATAAAATTTCAGAGATGCTATTTGATGAGAAGCACAAAAAATATATCTTTGATTCCTAAAGATGACTTTGGTTCAGTCCTACAGGGTAGATTTGGAGGGTGGGAACAGAAGGAGAGATTGCTATGAATGGTGCCTTGAACTCCTATAAGCATAATGCTTGTGTCAGAAGCACCGAAGCACTTCTGGATTGAAAGGATTATCTGGTTACATCACCATTGGGGATGCCCACTTGGGGGGCCCCCTTCATGTTCCCAGCAGGAGCTAGCATGAAAGACGGGAGTTCAACTTCACTCCACAACAATACTTGGTCTCAAATGCAGGCTTGCTAATCTCCTACCCAGTGTCTAAACCACATGAGCCACCATACTCCATTAACTCCTACATAAAAGGTGAAATCCAACCAATAATGGTAAAGTTCCCAAATATTATGTTAAGAGTTCCGTGACTGAGATTTTCAGTGAAACTTTTTTATTAACACAACCATATTACTATAGCCTTTTTATTTGATAGGTAGTTATATCAAAGCATAGTATAAGATCTATTTTTCTCTGATAACTATCTGTTGAGGTATGCTGGGCTGCCAGAATGACTGGCTCAAAGATTGCATAGCGGAGTGAGTCGATGTTCTAGAATCTGGGTCTTCCTCCTTTTAATCCATATCTTATTGACTGTAGCACAAACAGCTGTGGAGCTATTCAAGTCTAAATTGTTTTGCTCAGTTGTTTTCTCTCCCTTTCTATGGCTGCATCACAATTATAAAATAACGGAGATGGAAGGGACCTTTGAAGTCTTCCAATCTAACCTCCTGCTCAAGCAGGAAAAATCATGATTCTCACAACTGATTGTTCAAGGAGTTATGTATAACTTGCTTTGATAAAATACATATTTAAACTATAAATCTACTGTACTTCCACGGGAATTTCCAAATTTGGCTACATCATAATCTTTAGAAGCTTAAAAGGTGGCTCCAAGTAACTACAAAAAATGCAAGGTGAATTTGTAATTCATCTTTCTGGTATTGCAGTGCCTAAATTTATTTAATCTGGATTATTTTTAATGATTTTTGTTGTATTTTATTAAAACTAATCCATGCTGGACATTTGTGAATGAAGCAGTTAAAAAATAAATATTTTTTCCATCTCTTTTTGCACTCATTGGCAACCTTACTACTATATTTAAAAGCAGTTGAAAACTTAACGTGAACTAGAAGGAAAAAAAAAAGCTTTCCCCAAATCCTCACAATGCTATTGGATTTTTAATCTGAAGTCTGCTATATTAAATTGAACTGCAATGCTTTTTGTTTAATCTGGTCATATTTTTATTTTTAGCAATTAATGGGATCCCCTATCAGCTGCAAGGCTTGAAGATGTACAAAGATGAGGATGTCCACTGGCATTTGCTGAACATGGGTGGGCCCAAAGACATCCATGTTGTTCATTTTCATGGTCAGACATTCACTGAAGAGGGAAGGGAAGATAATCAACTTGGGGTCCTTCCTCTTCTTCCTGGTAAATATATTCAGATCAGTGGTGAAATCTAAAATTTGTTACTACCGGTTCTGTGGGTGTGGCTTGGTGGGGGGAGGGTAATGTGACTGGGTGGGTGTGGCCAATTTTTTTTTTTTTACTTTAAAAGCATTTTTTCTACAACCTCTTCGGCGAAGAGGTTGTAAAAAAATGCTTTCAAAAGGCTCTGACGATCCAAGCTGAGTTGCCTGATCAGCAAAGGCTTTTTTAAAAAGCCTCTGATGATCAGGCAACTCAGCTTGGATCGTCAGAGGCATTTAATAGAAAAAAAGGGTTTTTTCTTTTAAAAGCCTTTGACGTCCCAGCTGAGCCGCATGATCATCAGAGGCTTTTTTTTTAACTTTTAAAAGCATTTTTTCGGCCGAAGAGGTTGTAGAAAAAATGCTTTTAAAAGTAAAAAAAAAAAAAGGCCTCTGTTGATTGTGCAGCTCAGCTGGGCATGGGGGGGGGCAGGGATTTTTGCTACCAGTTCTCCGAACCACCCACCTCCATCGCTACCGGATTGGATGATCCAGTCCGAACCGGGAGCATTTCACCCCAATTCAGATCCACACATCTGTTTCTTGCTGCAATGACTTGAAACATTTCTAACTAGTTGCACTGAATATAGATATAAAGCATTCATTAAAATATATTAGCCAGAGTATTATGAGTATTATGTATAACGTCTTGAATTGAACAAAATAAATATGGGAAATAAATGTAACAACAGTTTGGAATTCACAATGCATTTCAAGTTGTAAACAATCTTCAGGGGAATAGATATTATTTAAATATAATAGCATTAGTTACATCACACTGCTACTCTTCATTTAAGGTATTCTCTTGAAGTAGCATTATACAGCTGCAGTACATTGGAATTTTAATAGCACTGAAATTAACAGAAATTTCGTTGTACGAGGTGCAATGACAATAAAGTAAACTTAAACTTAAATGTTTGAACTTCTGAAATACGGAAATGTGAAAAATAACAGCACCTTTTGTAACATACATTTTCTTTATGATGTGGCCATATCTCTAAGTATGTATTATTAAAATTGTATGCAATGAAATGTGTTTGTTGTAGATTTACAATGAATTTTGCTTCCAGTAGCTTCACAGATATGCTAAGGCACTCAATTCTCCATCTAGATAATCTGAGAGAATTATGGCTAGAAATACAAACTTCTCACATATTTGTGAAATAATGATCATAAAACCATTCATAGTATTCATAGAATACTTGAGTTCTGATCAGGTTTGATGGCTGCCTATGGGATTCATGTGAATAGGAGGGAGACAGGCTTGTTCTGTTTGTTTATGCTGTAAAATAAACCTTTACAAATACAGAAACTAATAGATTAGGATTTAGGACTCTATAGAGCTCCAGTTCTCATTCTTACAAGATCTCCTTGTAAGATCTTCCCAATGTTGGAAGACTGAAAATATTTAAGGGACAAGTGCTGAAAAACTCTTACTGTAACATTTAGGGAATCTCTTCCTGGATGATGTTCCCCACATTCAGTGACCTTCTTCTTGTATCAACCAATAGTTTCTTCCATTAACTTTAAGTATAATTATAAACCTGCATTTGCTATCTGATTTCTGGTTAAGTTTAACATGCTATCCTAGTCACCTTATTACTAGATGATTCAAATTCTTGGAATTTAAACCTATTTTAAAAATTAACATGTTTCCTCTCTGCTTTCAAGGTACATTCACCACCATCAAAATGAAACCATCCAAAATTGGCACATGGCTTTTAGAAACAGAAGTTGGTGAATATCAGGAAAGAGGAATGAAGGCTCTCTTTACTGTCATTGATAAAGGTAACAGAGTTTAACCATACTAATTTTACAAGGCACATCAGCTTCACTACAAGTTTGTGCTACAGAAAAAAAAGAAAAGGGGGGGGAACCAATTCTGAGATCCCAGGGTTTTGTTTTTTGTTTTTAGTATGGATAGCATGTAGATGACATCACTGGCACATTCCCTAGTTAACTGGCATTGGAAATATTTCCAGGATTTGGGGAAGGCACATATCCCATTATAATATCATTGCTATATAATCTGCTTGTGTCTTTGTCTCTTCCTAGCTGCACATACTTAAAATAGGTACAACAGCATAGAAACCATACCTTTCTCTCCTGTTGGGTTTAATAAGGAGTACTCTGCTTAATGCCAGAATTTAGGAAAAGCTAATAAAACACTTCCATGCTGTCTCTTTCTCCCTCTTTAGATTGTAAATTACCAATGGGGCTGGCAAGTGGGATAATACAAGACTCACAGATCAGTGCTTCAGATCATGTTGGTAGGTTGAATTTTAAAGCTGTTATGTCAAAAACCTTGTTATTTGGAAATCCTATATCCAGAAGTTTATCTACTGAACTGTGTGGCTCTAATGAACAGCCAGTTTTATAGATTAAATTCCATGTGGGGCATATTTTCATTTTATTTGTATGGTGCTAGAAATAATTGTCTCATAATATCAAGAGGCAGGGGAAAAGATCATTAATTATCAGTATATACTGGGCCCTCAATATCTAGCATACAGTATTCAATGTATTTTTGGAACATTTTCAGATTTTTTTTGTTTCTGCTACTGCTCCTTGGTTCCAGTTCTTTTATAACAGACACTTGATAATTTTCAATATTTTATCTGTATTTTTGACCTTGGGGCAGTCATCTTTTCTTAACCAAACCCACCTCACAAGATAGTTGTTGTGGGAAAAAGAGGAGAAGGAAGGATTGTTAGGTATGTTGGCTGCCTCAAGTTATTTGTAAAAATAATAAAAGTGGGATAGAAATAAATATAAAATAAAAACTAAAAAATATTTCCTGTTATGAAAAGAATATGTTTTTTACAATTGTTTTAGTAAAAAATGAAAGTCACCATGGAAAGCAGCCGTATCTTGTTGACATTGGTCTGCAAAAATGTCTTTTCCATGTTTCTGTGTAGGCTATTGGGAGCCTAAGCTAGCAAGACTGAATAATTCTGGAAAATATAATGCTTGGAGCATCATAAAGAAGGAAAATGAACATCCATGGATCCAGGTACAACAGTTTATTGCAACACTACAATGTGATTTGGTTGTGGAAATCATCTTGGAATGCGCTGCTATTCTTGAGGCATTAAGAATATTAACATTTTAATATTAAAATGTTGTTTTTGTCACCTTAAATTAGGGGTGATTGTGAATTAAATGTACAGGATAAGGAATGTTTGAAAATGGAGTTCCCACTTAGGAGAGTGGATGAGTTAGAAAGCAAAATTTTGATATGCATTTAATTTAATTACATTCATCTCTACAGTCCTGACCATAATCAGTTAATCATTTACTTATTTAGTCTATTGGTCAATTTTATATGTGGTTCCTACATTGTGTTAAGCTATAGTTTTCTAGCTTCACACATTCTATATATAATTAATTATAAACAAGTTTGCAAAGGTTTAATAATTAAAAGAATATAAAATTTGACACACTATGGCTTAGTGTCATGCATGAATCCAGTTTTCACATCACTATATTTCAAATCAAAAGCATTTTGGTTGGCTCTGCTTTTAGGTTGAGAATGATAGTATTCTTAGACAACAGATGGTGAAGGCTACAAAATAGATTAGTATAGAGCATACTATTTGCCTTGGCTTACATTAGAGAGGATGTTCTTCTACCATCAAAGATAAACTAGATTTCAACCTTCAGTATATTTTGTGTTTGTAAATTGATAGAGAAGGTGATAAACTTCTGGTCATTTATCAGAGACAGAGTTCTTGAACCAATCCTGTATTTCCATCCAGTATGGTACAGAATATCTTTTTATCCAAAGAAATGAAACTGGGATAATATAGATTCATAATTTTTGTTGTTATTGTATAGGTAGACCTACAAAGACAAGTTGTCATCACAGGCATTCAGACCCAAGGAGCCATGCAACTACTGAAACATTTGTATACTCTGGAATATTTTGTTAGCTACAGCGAAGATGGGCGAAAGTGGATTATTTTTAAAGGAAGACATCCCAAAACTCAAATGGTTTGCATGTTTCTTCTATCTGAAATCCTCATTCTTCTTTTCTGCCTGAAAATATGTAGAAATATGTTAAGCGCTTTATTCTTTCAAAAGTTAATATATGAAAGAGAATAGTATGAAAATTACATATTCTCTATAAATCTCTTAAAACTGATAAAAATGTTCTATTTATTATCTTGTCCTTTTTCATTTTGTTTTCTTTTTAAGGAAGCAGGTTTCTAAATCCAGGTTAATTTTTAATGAGAAAGAGAGATGCAAAAACTGGAAAATATTTAATTAGTGGGTAGGAAAGAATGTAAATTATGGGCAGATAATTTCTTCTCTTCCTTCTTTTAACCTGTAAATAGTAAAAGAAATTATTGAAAGGAGAATTATAGCTGGGAACAACACGTGTGATTTAAAGTAGTTTAATTCCGATATATTTATTGACAAATGTATAAACATGCTTGTGATGACATTAGAGGTATGTTGAATGTGGATAAGAATACCTGTGTACTTTTGTTTAGAGATGATGTATCACTGCTGTTTTAAACACCAAATTATTTGTGGTAAACATTAGTCAAATTATATGATACAATGAAGATGATGAATCTGAAAATATTATATATACTCTTGCAATATGAAAGAAACTTTGTGATCCTCAGTTCCCACTGAAATAATTCAGTGTTTGTTTTGATGTGCAATCTCACTGAAAACCAATAATTGCTCAAGACTGAATAGGCTCAAAAGTCACTTTAATTTTCCAGTTGCAAATATTTTTAAATAATTTATATTTTAAAAAGTGAGACATAATTTATAGAATTTGGACTTTTTTTTTTCCTCAGCATTTTGAGGGCAATTCGGATGGTACCAAAGTAAAAGAAAACCACATTGATCCTCCTGTTATTGCCAGATATATTAGGCTGTATCCAACCAAGTTCTACAACAGACCTACTTTCCGCATTGAACTACTGGGTTGTGAAGTTGAAGGTAAGACATGAACAGACATTTGGCACATACCATCAAATGAGGAGAAACAGATGAAAGTTCAATTTAATGTTATCAAAAACATTGAAAGTGCAAGAGAAACGAGATTTTATACAAGGGATGAATATTAGAAGGGGAAAGAAGATTAAATTACTTGACCAAACCATCTGTAGAAATATAATTCCAAGCCTGCTGGTATCTTTTCCTGAATATGATACCCTGTTTCCCCCAAAATAAGACCTCCCCGGATAGTAAGCCCAATTGGGCTTTTGAGCGTATGCGCTAAAATAAGGCTTCCCTAAAAATAAGCCCTCCCCGAAAATATTTAAGTGCATGCGCAGCCGGTCCCTGCCATTTCCTCGGATTAGGGTTAGGGATACAAAGGTGGAAATCAGGTAAGATGGCAAGAGGAGCCCCGTCTTGCTTCACGTGCCCAAAAATAATAAGACCTCCCCTGAAAATGAGGCCCAGGCTTATTTCGAGGTTCAAAAAATATAAGACAGGGTCTTATTTGGGGGGAAACATGGTAGCATTAGAAAAACCTAACAAGGATATGTACTTACAACAGGGTGCTCTATGCCATTGGGAATGGAAAGTGGGGCTATCAAGAATTCAGAGATTACAGCCTCTTCTTATAAGAAGACTTGGTGGAGTTCATGGGAACCATTCCTTGCACGACTCAATCTGAAAGGGCGAACAAACGCTTGGCAACCAAAGGTAAAAACAAAACAAACTAAGTTACCTGATTATTTTTGTAGTTGCATTTTTTTTTTTAATTTTACGTTCCCATTAAATTAAATGCTTACAGTAGTTTCCATCTAATAATTGGTGGCATCAAACCATCAGAGAGAAGAGAGAGCAGAGAACACAGGTGATATGACTGGTATATTTTGAATGATGTTGAATTGTTACTTACGTAGTAGTTAATATTTCTTCCCACACTTTTATTTCTCTTTAGTAAAGCCCACTTCACAAATTATATGGCAGCAGTTTCAGAGTTGTATGTCAGTTAATACTGTGTCTCTGATTGGTATTCTTGTATAATATAGGAGTCTTTAAATGATTGCTTATTGTATTCATGAAGTCATGGAATCATAGATTCATAAGGCCGGAAGGGACCTTGGAGGTCTTCTAGTCCAACCCTCTGTCTAGGGCAGAAGTCCTTATTCTATCCCAGACAAATAGTTGTTCAATCTTTTCTTGAACACCCCCCCACCCGAGATGGAGCACCCACAAATAGTCCAGGAGACTATTTGTTCCATTGACAATTGTTCAGATTAGAAAAAAGTTATATTGCAAGAATTAATACAAGAAGCATTTGTGCAAGAAATTTGTGTTCACACTAAATGTGTTCTATTTTTATAAGAAAGAAAAGTAAAAAAGAGGGAGGAGAAATTCCATTAATTCTATAGTAGTTAAGGTCTTATATGATTGGAGATCATCTTTGGGTTTGTGTTGTTTAAATTTAGGGTAGATACGCTTCATGTGTTCTTTTGGATTTTTAATAGCATTTAATTTACATATTAATGAGTTCAGATTTCCTGTGCACTTCTGTATGACTCAATTAGTTGCAGGTTGTAGATAATTAGGGTTCAATTGCTAAGAGTAGTATGATAAGGTGAACTTTATTAATCCTTTAGGTAAACAACAAAAATCAGTGGCTACAAATTGATTTGCAACATCTTACAAAAATAACAAGCATAATAATTCAAGGAGCCAAATCAATGTCTACAGAAATGTATGTGAAAACATTTTCTATCCATTATACTGATGACAATTCAACATGGAAGCCTTATTTGAACGTTTGCACTTCCACAGAAAAGGTACCAATTACTTATCTTACTGATGGATTTGATTACCTAAATTATGTCTTCCAAGTTTATTATTTTATTACCATATGTATGGTATTATATTGGGAACATTTTCATAGGTTTTAATCTATCCTTTGGGAATTAGTGACTCTGTACTATCTCGCTTGGTTTTGTTACAGCTCCTACAGTTTGCCATAGTACATTGTTAAATTTGTAATTAGGTGGGCATCAGAGGTCCCTTTATTAATTCAGAGGAAGCAAAGGGTACAGATGGGGGTTTTTTTTTTTTTGAAACCTCATACTGTTTTACCAACAAAGGAGAAAATAATGGCAATGTACATCAACCCAGAAATCTAATAAAGCCTTCCCTTCCCTAGAGGGCCTGGAAAGATTGTAATCACCAAAGTCATGTCCCCTATTTTTCCCTAAGGCTGAATTTTTCCTGGAATTCCAGCAATATGAGATTTCTCAATTAAAGGCACTTGGAGTGTGCCATCAGTCAGGACAATACATGCTTCATAATTTGAATGAGTTTGACAAAGCTCATTGGTAGTCAATAATAAGTTTTATTTCAAATAATGGAACAATAGTTGAAATCATAAGACAACTTGATAGGTTTATCAAAATAAGCCCACAAATTACGCATTACTGAAGTGATCTGAGACAGAAAATAATTTTCCTGGTGATATTCTGTGGGAATTTTGAGGATTTATGTTTGAAATTATCATTCATTTGCATATGATGCTAATTTATTCTTTTGTTTTACATTTAGGTTTTCACAGGAAATATTAACAGTGATGGACATGTCAAACACTTTTTTAAACCACCTATATTATCCAGGTTCATTCGTATCATCCCTAAAACATGGAATCAATATATTGCACTCCGGATAGAACTGTTTGGTTGTGATGTTTTTTAAGGCTTGGACAGAAGATTAATCAAATCAAGCAACTTCAATGTTTCAAGTTTTCTTATTACTAATTCTGCTTTCTAAAAGGAAACAAAAACAAAAGCTGTATTAGGGTAAATAAAATAATAAACTAATAAAACTGTATTAGGGTAAAAAAGCTATTTTTCTCAAAGAATTTTCAACTACAGCTTTCAAATAGCTTTGAAAATATCAATCAAAATAACATAACTGAAGTAACTTTACAATGAATAATTCTATTGCCACTTTAATCATGAATGTACATCCTAATACGATAAAATCTTATTTTTTTGCTGGTTCCATTTGTGTTTTCCTCTTCTCAAATAGAAAGCATTTCATTTCAATTTTTTTGTTGCACTTTCTTCTGAGGGTCCATAATGACAATATTACATTAATTAAATTTCAATAGATAAGAGCCTCTAGTTCAATTTGGCTGATTTAGAAAGTTAAACCGGATTGGCCCTGGTTATTATATAGATGATCAACTGCCAATAAGATGATCTATGCCAATAAAATGGATTGGGAAATTGAAGAAGGCAATAGCATTTAATGATCCAGTTAATGTTACTAGGAATAATATGGATGTAGCTATGTAAATCATCAGGATTTACAAGGCAACTTTTAATGAAGACAGACAACATTAACTATTAGATCAAAGACATAAATGGTGATATCAATGATGCCTTTCAACAGTCACAATGAAATAATCTTGGGTCTGAAGAATGAATCAAAATGACTAATATAATCAATTAAAATGATTCATTTCAATTATCTAACATCTACCAAAAATGAACCAATTCAAATGAATCAAGGATAAGCATATCCAAACCCAATATATACCCAATAATTCCTCAACAAACCCTGGTTATTAAAATATCCCTGGTTATTTTTGCAAATTTCCATATTTTAACATTTCTCCAGAATTTATGATTTTTGAATGTTCTCACAATATTTACTACCATTTCATCATTTTTTCTCGAACACTTAATGTTATAGCATAAACTTAAATTCCAAACTTTCACATTATCACCTCCATTTCAATAGAGTTATATTTAGTACTCCTTTCAGCATTCCTTTAGTTTCTTTCCAAATAATTTCATTATATTTATTGTCATTTCCATTCACCTTCTAACATATTTTAGCCCATTCATTCATGGACACCTGAAAGCTTCTGCTGCTTTCATGAAAGTAGAAGTTAGAGCCAGTTTAGCATAATGGCTAAGGTGCTGGCCTAGAAACCATGAGACTAAGTTCCAGACCCACCTTAGGCATGAAAGCTAGCTGGATAACTTTGGGCCTGTCATTCTCTCTCAACCCAATGTACCTCATAGAGCTGTTGTCATGAAGAAATACCCTTGCCAGGTGTCCACTATTTGAGCGGACAGTCTGCTTTTTTCACATTATGTTCACTATTTTTTTTCACAAAATAGTGGACATTTTTTTTTATTCAAAAGCTTTATGATGAAATGGTACGTAATCTAAAGCTGTACAGTCTAAGAGAATAAGGATAGGAGAATTGTGTTTTGTCTTTTTTTTCATAAGTTAGAATGAGACAAAGATCGAATATCCATTGAACTTGATTCTCTGAAAAAATTAATGATGAGATTAAAATAAAAATAATTATAAAATTATGTACAGTTCACATTTTTAAAATGTATTGTAGCTTGTGTCGACTGACCTAAAATGGCGTCGAGTGATGAGAGTGATAGTGGCGAGATTTTGAATTCTTTAAAACGAAAGAGAGGAGTGTGCAAATACACCAAAGACTGGGAAGCTACTTTTGCATGGATTACCAACAACGAAACCGACAGAACAAATACGACGGGCGGTCTACTGTAAATTGTGTCAGAAATCGTTCACAATTGAATATAACGGTATAAAAGCTGTCACACAGCATGCAAGCACAAAAAATCATTTAGATAAGGAGAAAATAGCTTCCAGCAACAAGCGAATCAATTCGTTTTTCATTGTTAAAGACTCTTCTTTCAGTGAGAAAGTGACTGTAGCTGAAATGGCTGAAACTTACCATGGGATCAAACACCATATTTCTTTCCTGGCTCAAGATTGCGGTATTAAATTGATGAAGCAAATTTTTGATGATTCAGAAATCGTAAAAAAGATGTCTTGTGGAAGAATCAAATCATCAGGTATTGTCAATGAGGTTTTGTATCCTTTTTCTATTGAGTTGGTTCTCAATGATCTTAAAACTGGAATTCCATTTTCTCTCTCCACTGACGCATCAAACAAGGGAAATCACAAAATGTATCCCGTTGTTGCACAATATTTTACTTGTGAAGAAGGACTGTGTGTGAAAATTTTAGACTTTTATGAGGATTCTTTCGAAGATTCTACATCAATAAAAAATCAGCTGTGTCGAATTCTTAGTGATAACGAATTGGAAATAAATAATGTTTCCGCTTACTCAGCAGATAATGCATCGGTCAATTATGGAGTGAACAAATCTGTTTACCAAAAATTATTGCTGGAAAATGACAATATTGTAGCTGCTCATTGCAATAATCACATTTTACACAACAGCGCAAAAAATGCATTAAAGCAGTTATCTTTTGATATCGAAAATGTAGTGCTGAAGGTTTTTGCCGAATTTTCAAATTCTGCGAAGAAACGAGAAGAGTTGAAATCATTTTTTGAGTTTTGCGAGTCAGAATTCCATAAAGTTTTGCGCCATGTTCCAACACGTTGGTTAAGTTTGTTTAAAGCGGTCGAAAGACTTCTTTTAAACTGGATACCTCTAAAATCGTATTTTATTTCTCTTGGATCTGATGAGTGCCATAAGGTTATCTGGAACCTTATTTTGGATCAGGAAAATGAACTCGCAAAGGACGATGGACCAACAATTTCAGAATTGTATTTATATTTCACGCACTTCTTCATGTCAATAATGCAAGATACCCTACTGAAGCTGGAAAGCAAGATCTTGCATGTGATCTTCACATTATTATGTGTAAGCTGCGTGATTCTTTGCAAAAAAAAAAAATACAATGAGCAGTTTTTTGGAATGAAAGTTTTATTTGCCTTACGTAAAAAACATTTGCCTGAGAATGCCGTGCAAAAGTTCAAGAAAGAAGCCATCAACATGTATCAAACAGCCATTGCGTACCTAGAAAAGTGGTATAATTTCACTGATTCAGTAGATGAGACGCTAAATTGTTTCAATCTAATTGATCGCAATAATCCTCCAACTTTAGAAGAAATGACGAACATCTGGTTATTATCACCATGGCGAGAAGAACTTCCACCCAACACTCTCTTCGATGAAATTTCTGCCTTAGAAGAAGTTTATGTTCATCTGCAGGGCGATTCATCCCTTGATAAGTGGACATACTTTTTCAAGAAAGAGCCAGCTCCGAATTTACTGAAACTGTTCCAGTATTGTGCATCAATTCCGGTATCAAATGCAAACGTTGAACGAATTTTCAGCGTCATGGGAAATTTGTGGACTGACGAACGTAACCGACTGCTTGTACCATCAGTTCGAAGTGAACTTTGTATATTTTTTAATATTTCTCAACGTTGTACTGAAATTAAATAATTATTCCTTAAACACAGAATTTATCAAAGCTGCGCAGTCAAATAAAAAATACACACGACAGGAAAGTAAAATGTAATTTAATATTTTACATATTATTATAATATATTTGATGTTTTGAATTTTAAGTAAAGTTTTGGAGTGATTATTTTAATACGTGTTAAAATGTTTGTAAGAAAATATATAATTTAATTGTAATTTTTTTTTTATTTTTTTACTACTTAACACCCCCCCCCTGCTTGTCCGCTATTTTTGGGAAGCAGACCTGGCAACCCTATGAAGAAAACAGGAGGATTGTGTATGTTTGCCTCCTTGAGTTACTTATAAAATAATAAAGGATAAATTAGTATAAAAATCTAATAAACAAAGTGATGTTATAATGAACATAAAAGGGAGTGAAGCGTGTGTTGTGATGAAGCAGTATTTCATCACTGACCCATTTGACCATACTGTTATGCTGCTGCTTTGTTTATAGTTAAGCATACACCTTAGCTTCCATACATGTATTTATCAACTATATCCTGAAATCAGGCAATTTCTATTCAGATCTATTACAATTTTTCCTTTTCCTTTAGTTTCAGACACAAACCATATCTGTCTGTCTGTCTGTCTATCTATCTAATAAGTTATTCATTCTTTCAATCCTTGTTTGTAAAATTTATTCCTCTTATATTCCAAGTTAAAGTCAGCCATACATTATGGTCGTCAACAGAGTGGCCCACAAGTACTGATTTCAGCTACCCATATTTTTGCCAATCAGGTTTTTACCAAGCATTTTTAGAGGCAAAAGTAGATTAAGATAGCAATCTCCGTTATAACATCACATGCAGTCTTCCCTGCTAGTGAGAAGGACAGCATTGGTCAGTTTTAGTAAAACTTGATCTATCTATCATAAGAACCCTAAGCACACTTATATTATTCTAGCAAGCTAGGATGCAGGACAATATATTGCTTTTTATAGGCTATCCCATTATCTAGAAAGTACATGCATGTACTGATAGATTCCAGATTCTATTTATTTTATTTATTTATTTATTTTGTCAAGCATGTATTAGATAACAGATATAAGTATAAACATGATTATGAATACATGAAATGGATACATATAAAAGGGGACATTAGGACAGGGACGGTAGGCACGTGAGTGCTTGATTTATCCTATCTCTTCTCATCCCTACCAGTGATCTCATGACTAGGATGATTGTTATTATTGCTACTTTTATATGCTTATTAAAGTTAGCACAAGATCGCTTGGTACTTATCTGTCAGGCACAAACAATCCAAGTGACTCTGAGATGCAGGTCCAGAAGTTCCTTTACTATTGACTCCACTGGCACACAAGAATCTTACCAGACTGCCTGCTTTCTCCCGGGAAAGCCAGATAAAGACTTAAACGTTTGATCTCACACATTTCTTACCGCCTATAGAGTCCATACTGGCATACTTCAACTGCTCCCACCGTGACTTATTTCCTTTCAACCGTTGATTCCATCTATCTGCCCAACACCACACTTAAAAAGACTTATGAGAACAGGAGAAGAATGCATGGCAAAGAACTCAAGACTGAGGACAGCTATAAATTAATAATCGCAATAAATCGCTCCTAAAACAGAGGTTGAGAACGTATTTAGATGCTGGTTTGCTTGTCCAACTGGTAACACCCACCCATCCCACAAGGGAGATATTCCCTATCTAGGAAACATTCTTCTCTACTAGTTCCACTGATGTCACAGCCCTGAATGCAATCCTCTTAAAGCAACGGGTCATAACAGCCCCACCTGCGAAACTACTCCAGTTTTTTCCCGCAAAACGCGCCAGTTAAAACAATACTTTTTTTATTATTTATTTATTTCATTTTGTCGAGTACGTATTAGATAATATATATAAGTATAAGCATGAATTGAATACATAAAATGAGTACAATTAAAGGGAACATTAGGACAGGGACGGTAGGCACACTGGTGCTCTTATGCACGCCCCTTACAGACCTCTCAGGAATGGGTGAGGTCAACAGTAGACAGTCTTAGGTTAAAGTTTGGGGAGTTTGGGGATGAGACCACAGAGTAATACTTGTTTTATCTTGATGAACGTTATCTTTTCCTTTATGTACACTGAGAGCGCGTATGCACCAAGACAAATTCCTTGTGTGTCCAATCACACTTGGCCGATAAAAAATTCAATTCGATTCTATTCTAAACAGGGAAACGACGACCTATCAAAATAAAGCCAACGGCGGTGTGGCCTGAATTAAGCAATCCAATTGGCTGTTCTACAATCAACTAGTAACCTTCCCCCCTCATTGATTTGGACTTCCTTCTTCCCCTTCCACCCAATCGCAGATGGTAACGAAAGCGAGGAGGCGGGACTGTTTGCTGCGCAGGGGCCAAGGTGCCTTTGGTCGCGTGGGTTGCCGGTAGAATTTCTGGCCATCCAGCGACGAGGCTGCTGCCGTCCGGAAGCTGCCGCTGAAAGCGGGATCTTGAGAGTCGCCCCGTTGCGGGGCTCGTCAGATGGAAACGCCGGATATCTTGGAAGGACTCCGGTCCCGGTTGTTCCCTGGCCGCGCAAAGCGGCTCCCGCGGCGTTTTGCTTGGGGGTTTCCTACGACTGTGCTGTGTGGCTACGGTTTCTTTGCCAACTTGCGACCGTCGGAACCTTTTCTCACACCTTACTTGTTGGGACCGGACAAGAACCTCACCGAGACCCAGGTGAGATCTCTTCTCTAATTGGCCCGAAAGTGATCCCCCCCCCCCGGAAATGCAACTGGATTTTGTTTTTCCTTGAGGACGTTTCGCTTCTCGTTCAAGAAGCTTCTTCCCCTCTGATTGAATGGTGGAGGATGGAAGAATGGAGGGCACAGATAAACCTTCAAGGAGTCTCAACGACTCTCAGAAAGAAGGCTTACCAGCAGATGACTGCAAGGAATATAAATCAAAGTCAAAAGAAACATTTCTGGTTTCAATTATGTATTAATGTTTATTTTTTTTTGAATTAATTATACATACATACATATATACGTACACACACACACACACACACACACACACACATATATATACCATGTTTTTCCAAAAAGACGACCCACCTTGAAAAGAAGCCCTATCACGTTTTTGAGCATATGCGATCAAATGAATCCCCACCCACAAAATTAGCCCTAATTAAGACCCCGCCCACCCCACGGTGCAGGGGGTGGGGCGAGGCACACAGTTAAAAAATAAGCTAGAGTGGGGATGGGAAGGGGTGGAGCTGCCCTACTTACTAGGCCTCGCACACCCTGACATCTGCCTTGCCTTCTTTTGCGGCCGCTTCTTCTGCAGAGGGCTTTCTGGAAGGCATCTGCAGCCGATAACAGCTCTGGATCGATATGGAGCTTTGTTATTGGCTGCAGATGCCTTCCGACAGGCATCTAAAGGCGAAACGGAGGCCGGGGTGATGTGTGCGAGTGGCAGCAAACAGCCGCAGAAGATGTGGGCCAGCAGCAGGCTTCTGCTGGGCAGGGCTGTCAGTACCACTGCCGTGAGGTGAGTCAATAATTCAAAACCTCCAAAAAAAAGGCCTAGCAGGTTTTTCAGGCATCAAAAGAAAATAAGACCCGGCCTTCTTTTTTGGAGAAACACGGTATATCTATATATCTATGTCTATGTCTGTGTCTCTATATTTATATATCTCTGTCTGTCTGTCTGTCTGTGTTTTTCTATATGTCCATCAAACATGATAAAAGGTGTCCTTGTTCACATTTGCAACATAAATTTGAAATTCCTTCCTACACTTTAGATAATATTCTGGTCACAAATACCAATGATACATCATTTTATAAAAGTTGTCTTTAAGATATTAATGTGTGAATTTCAGTCCTTTAATCCACTTATTCTACCATTGTACAATTTGTATTTCATAACCAACATTTCTACTCTGATTTGTCACTTTTTTTTTCATTTCAAATTTTAATAAAAGTTTATGTTAGCAATTATATGTTCATTTCTACATAATTCTGTTTTAAATTTATTTGTACAGTATTCAAAACCAATATATATATATATATATATATATATATATATATATATATATATATATATATATATATATATATATATATGGAAATTTCTTTTTTATAAAGATAATATTCCTTTTTTTGTAGGTCTTCAATGAAATTTATCCAGTATGGACGTACTCTTATTTAGTGCTGCTGTTCCCAGTCTTCTTGGCAACCGATTATCTCAGATACAAGCCTGTCATCCTTCTACAAGGACTAAGCCTTATAGTAACATGGTTTATGCTTCTTTACTCCCAAGGAATTCTAGCTGTTCAGTTCCTGGAATTCTTTTATGGATTAGTGACTGCAACAGAAATTGCTTACTACTCTTATATTTATAGTGTTGTGGACTTGAACTTGTACCAGAAAGTCACAAGCTACTGTCGAAGTGCTGCCCTTGTGGGCTATACTGTGGGCTCTGTCTGTGGACAAGTCCTAGTATCTGTTGCAGGCTGGTCCCTATTCAGTTTGAATGTGGTGTCACTTACTTCTGTATCTGTTGCCTTTGCAATAGCTTGGTCTCTGCCCATGCCACAGAAAAGCTTTTTTTTCCACCATCACTCAAGCCTCCAGGTCAGTAAGGAGATGAAAGTTTTAAATTATAAAAACGGAACAATTATCCAACATGATCCTGCCTTAAAGAAGGTTCCTGGGTTGGAAGATGTGGAATTGAAGATTCCATTAAATATAGAAGAGCATCCTGCAGAGGAGCAAGTAAGTACTAGTCCTTTTGCCTTGGGTATGTGGAAAATATAGTCTGCCACTTAGCACTTGTTTTCAATTGGATGAACTTGCACTGATCAATAACCTGTTCCCCTTTGATGCTTCTGTTTGACCATTTAAAATTCTGGTGATGAGATTTTAATCAGAGTTGTGTTGGTGAGATCCTATTGCTTGCCAAAACAAGGACATTACAGAATATAGACAAACCAAATATGCCAATATGCACAAAAATCTAATTATTTGGGGGAAACACATTTTTTTTGGGGGGGGAAGCTAATCCATTTGCCTTGCAAGGCAGGCTCCTAGCTATAACTCTAGCCAACTCTTCTAAAAAGAGTTAAAGAGAGCTATGGCTAGGCTAGACATCATTTAATGAAAATCTGAACATAACGTTAAGGATTAGTTGGGTGGGAAAAGGGTCATCTTGCCACTTACATAAGCTTAGCTGCCATGGTTAGAACAGAGGTAGAAAGGCTTTTCACTTTCCTGCTTGTCTGATTCAGAACAAATCTCTCTTCCACCCCCCACCCCCATCCCACTTTTTGTGAAGAAAACTACTTGCACTGCAGTGTGACACATTTCTTAGATTTCTTAATCACACAATACTCCAGCATTTCTGCTATGAAAATGAAATAATAAAGATTAGGCTACAAAGTGCAGACTGTGAGTTCAAGTCCCACCTTAGCCATGAAAGCCAGCTGGGTGACTTTGGGCCACTCATTCTCTCTCAGCCCAAACCACCTCACAGGGTTGTTGCTCTGGGGAAAAGAGAAGGAGGAAGGTGTGTAGGATAACTTCACCTCTTTGAGTTATTTGTAAAAATAATGAAGTTGGAGTACAAACGAGCAAAATAAATGATTACTGGAAAATAATGTATATGCTTTTATATTGCCAAATGCATACATTTCTAGTGGTAAGAAGTATAATAACAAAATACATTATATCCAATGCTAATTGGTTTGTGGTTTCTTTGCTTTGTGTTTATTTGGCTTGTATATCTAAACCCATTTTAAGTATAATTGAGAAAAGACAAGTTTTTCTTGCTTAGTGTTTCTATATGATGTACCTTATATATGGGCAATAAGTCCCATTAACAGGAAGTTTAGGGTTGCTGTTTTAATGTAGAATACTAGAAATATTGTTAGTATTTTGATAATATTCTGAAACCAAATATGAAAGCATGTTACTTAAATGTAATATTTGGTCATTTATGGTCTACTGGCTGCTAATTACCTTTGGTAACTCGTTATTCTATAATTATGGAGCAACCATAGACAGATGCTCCTTATCAGGATTGAAGAAGAGATAAAAAAGCTGGGTGGTGAGAAACTAACTAGAGGAATGTTGTAGCAAACCATTGATACGTTGTTGCTAAGAAACCTACAGTACATATCTACAAAGTAAGGATTTTGTAATATTTTATGAAGGACTGTGACATTTACTCATTTATACTGTTATTCTATTTTGAGATAAAGAACATATTTTTAATATTAATGATAAATAATAATATTAATCTTTTGGCCTGGGCAAGTCAAAAGATTGGACAGCCATGAACTATATGTTTTTTAAACCCATGTACAAAAATTGATTAATTCTAACCTCAACACTTGCCTGATTCAAAGTTCAAAGCCTTTATTGTCATTGAACATCATGCATACAATGAAATTGGTTTAGCCTCTACTGGCGCAATTGATACAAGAATACAAGACAACATGAATAATATAAAAATTAATCTTTATACAAGTAGTTAGGGAAAAAAACTAGTCATACGCTTCCATATGTATGTCATATTCTGTGCAACATGTATATTACTCTGGTGTATGATCTTATATCATAGTATATACATATTACACACTACACTGGCACCAATGAAATTCATTATATTAATCTGTTTGTAGTGCTATATTGTGTTAAGGAGTCAGACAGCTGATGGGTAGAAGCTGTTTTTAAACCTATTTGTCCAGCTGGCTATACTTCTATGTCTTCTGCCTGATGGTAAAAGTGAAAAGAGACACTGGCCAGGGTGTGAATCATCTCCAAGTATCTATATTAAATTGTGGATACAAAATTTCGGCTTTTTTCGTAGATTCATTGAAATTCATTTGTTGCTTTAATATTATAATTATGTACAAGCAACTAACGGTGATGGCATTACTATCTGTATGTTCAGAGACTTTACTCAGAATGTACGATAAGTTTGTGCTGTTTTTAGTGAGCTCTTTCTATATTACATGCAGTCATTGGGTTAGAATAGCAGTTAGGATTAGAATTTTTATCACTAAACAATGCAGGCAAAAAAGCATGATGTCATGTGACCATGCCACTAAGCAACCTTAGTTTGAAGACCTCACAGGTCATTAAGCAAGGACCTCATGTGATTGTGTATTCCAATTCTTTTTGGCTTCCCCATAGACTATTTGTGAGAAGCTAGCAGGGAAGATCAAAAATTGCAATTACATGACTGCAGAATGCGGCAGTGGCCAGAAATATAAGCAGATTGCCAAGTGTCCTAGATTACGATCATATGACTGTAGGGTTGTTGCAATAGCCAGAGCTTCAAGGACTGGTCATAAATACAACTTATTCACTTGATGACGGACTGAATGGTTGTTAAATGAAGACCACTGTACTGAAAGATTTTGTGAAAAATACTCTAGTACCCTTCTTTGCTCTACACACTGAGTGTGAAAAGAACACTTATTTTTTATGTTGATTGTAGTCATGGTGAACCTTTGAGAGAGCCCATGGTTGTTTTTCATTTATGGAAAGTAATTAAGGTACTGAGAAGTACCATTCACCTAGCAACAAGGTCATTTAAGGGGAGAGATCAGTGATATGGATACCAAACTTTGTTGTTCAAATGTATCATATTTAGAGTGCCATTAATTTTCTTATCGAACTATATTGTAAATGTTTGCCCACATCTGAAGCAAAGAATTATTGGCACATGCTAAATAGTCCATGCTAAAATAGATGACCTATTATTTCTGCAACAGTTGGTGATAGTTTTCTTGTGAACCATTTCCATTATTATCAAACATCGCTTAGCCATCACATGTTATTCAGACTTTTAATGGAATTATTCAACAGATTTATTAAAACCTGACGATTGCTTGCTTTGTTTTTAAGATAGTAAAAGGAAAGACATCTTTTACAGAACTACGCAAAATAATGTTTGAACTTATTTGGATTTTTATGAAATGAAGGTAGTTAGTTGTACTATATACTTCTGAAAGCCTTGGAAATAATTGGGAGCCTGTCTGATGCTGAAATATTTATGCATGAACTGAATACCAACTTCAGAACAATTGCTTGAAATATCCTTCCGTGTAATAGCAAATGTTTGCATAAATGTAACTGTACTCATAGTTTAATTTAGTTAAAAGGTCCCGTACAATAGAAAGACATATAGGGTGAGGGAAGCAATGTGTCTGCCCCTTTTACAATTTATTCTGTGCAGGATTATTGATTGGCAGAATACTGTCCCCAGAATTGGCAATACCAAATATTTCCACATTCATTAGAATACAAAGCTGTATTTAGTGTTACTTTCTACTAATTTATCTAGTAATAGAAATAAGCACAAAAGAAGAGTTAAGAACATATTTCAATAAGCAGAATTATGGTCAGAGAGTGATTTGCTTTGTCGACAAACATTCATAAATGAAAAGTATTCATACTTGCCACATAGGAATGATTATTGTCCTCAACTAAGATTATAGAACTAATACAAAGTTCCAGCACTTTCTCTATACCTAAGGAGAAATGAGAACTCTGTGATATTTGTTATGAATTCTTTCGAATTCATAATATGAATAATAATATTCTCAGAGTTTATCTGGATCGGTACTAGTCCAGTTGTAATATGATAGATATAAAAGATAAGTCTGGTATATTTTAGTTGAAATTTTAATTTATTTAATCCATATAGGAGCAAAAGGTGAACATTATGAAGGTAATCAAGGAACTCTGGCAGGACATCTTACAGTGTTACTCTTCCTGGCCTCTGGTTTGCTGGTCTATATGGTGGGCCCTGTCAACATGTGGCTATTTCCAGGTCATCAATTATACTCAAGGCATGTGGGAAACCGTGCTGCCTTCTCAGACCTCTGAGATCTATAATGGTGCTGTGGAAGCAGTTTCCACATTGTTGGGTAAGCTGTTTCTTAATTTGGCTTTCTTCTTCTGATCAGTGAAGCATATTGTTGCATTTTGGAATTGTCAAAACTAATATTTACTAATATTTGTATAAAGAGCATTTTGTTTAAGAGCACTCTACTAAATTGCTGTTAAGCGAATTCATGTGATGTTGTTTTTATTAGCAATTTAGTCATAATAATTTTGAACTATTATATCAGGGGTGTCAAACTGGATTTCTTCGAATGCTGGGTCAGCGTTGTAGTTCTCCGTGGGGTGGCCAGGTGGGTGGAATGGGATGGGATGGATGCCTCCTGCAGCAACCTGCCGGCCTGGAAATAGCAAAAGACTGGCCCATGATGCCTCTGGCAGCCAAAACTATTTCCAGGCAGATTTAAGTACCCAGCTGGCAAGAGTGCTGCAGGAGGCTTTCCAGGCTGAAAACGGGGCACGGGGGGCGGGAGTGTGCGGGCCCCGTGCCCCATTTTGGCTGCCAGAGGCACTGTGGGCTACTACTTTGCTATTTCCAGGCCGGCCATGCAGGCCAGATTTAAGCACCCTGTGGGTTGGATCCGGCCCGCAGGCCTTGAATTTGACACCCCTGTATTATATGGAGATGGTAGTATTTATAGAACCTTCTGTAGAAGATATCCATAAGAAATCCTAATTTCCTTCTTTCTGCTGATGTGAAAGTTAAGTAGCAAATACTTAGCGAAGCTATTACTGACTTGTATTTTCTGATTTTGATCCCTGGAAGATTCCCTTGAAAAAGTATTCACAATATACAGTCTACTGGACATAGTTGTTCTTGCATTCTAACTTGTTTGGATTTTCCATTTATAGGTGCTGTGGCTGTATTTGCTGTGGGATACATAAAAATGTCTTTTCTTACTTGGGGTGAAATAGTCTTAGCTATGTTCTCCCTCTTCATTGCTGCAGCTGTGTATATTATGGACACTATTCATAACATTTGGGTGTGCTATGCTTCCTACATGGCATTTCGAATTGTCTATATGCTGCTCATTACTATTGCAACGTAAGTATGCGCTTGCATATTTCATCATTTTATATATTTTCAATCTTGCCATTGCTCAGATATCATATATATATGATGAGATTGCAGATCCCCAAAATTCTAAATAATTTAATGAGAGAGCTATCCCAGTATATATGGAACGTACCAATGTTGAGAAATGTTGTCATATAGCTTTTGGAGTAGATTCACTGTGTTTGTCTGAAAGATTCAGTTCTGTCACAATGAAGCTATAAAATAGCCAAATAACTAAAATAGGTTTGAATGTGTTTTCATCACCTGCTGAATTACAACGTAACAAAAAGCAATAAATTTGTTTAATTAAAATGGGGCTGGAATTTGGGAATGTTACGAAAGTATCTATATCTTATAAATTTGTAAATGTGCTGCTTGTGGAGAATCACATTTCTGGAACCTCTAACCTAAGATGTTGGACTAGTACACTAAACTTTTATGGAAGCAGATGGGGAACCCTTTTAAATGTCAAGATAAATATGGGGAATGCTTCATATCTGAAGGCTGAAACTGAATATCAGTTTGTGAGAAAGAAAATATTTGTGGTTATATATAATACATTTTGTAATCTATAAGTTTTCGGTTGATTGTGATAGACACAATTGACCTTCTGATCCTCAAACTTCCAGAGAAGACCTTTCTTCGTTCCAGAAAGGAATTTAATATTGTAATGATTGCTGCATTGCTTGATTTTATTCTCATCCATAGCTATTTGGTTCTTTCGAGCTCTGTTCAGGTTTAATTGAACCTTCCCCTTACTCCATTTCACATCCTAGCTCTTTTCTTCCATTATCTATAACTTTTATATAATTTTGAAAGCCATTGTCTCCTTTAAGTTTGTAGCTTTTAATATTCCTGTACCTCATCAGTTTTCCCCAAATTGAATTTCTGCTGTAGTTATTATTTGTTTTATAGCTTCTGCCTAGATCAGGGGTCTCCAACCTTGGCAACTTTAAGACTTGTGGACTTCAACTCCCAGAGTTCAATTCTGGGAGTTGAAGTCCACAAGTCTTAAAGTTGCCAAAGTTGGAGACCCTTGCATAGATGACACTAAATTACTAAGAGAAGTTCAGTGGCTTTGAATTTCCCTTTGCTATTAGGAAAGGAAATGTTATTGTGGATTAATGGATTAAGTTTATATATAACAGAACAGGGACAATCCATGCCATTTGTGGGCAACCTATCTTCTCAAACTTGATCCACTTGTCTTAAAAATGCTCTGTGTAGGAAGAAATAGGGAGTGTTTTCTTTTTTCCATAAAGCAGAAAACTTATTTCCTCTTTCATTCCTCCTAGGTCTTTGCCAAGGGGAAATAGGTACAGCTTCAGTACAAGGAATGGTGCTTTTTTTTTTTTTTTTTAATTTGATTTATATGCCGCCCTTCTCCGGAGACTCAGGGCGGCTTACAATGCGTTAAGCAATAGCCTTCATACTTTTGTATATTTATACAAAGTCAGCTTATTGCCCCCACAAACTGGGTCCTCATTTAACCTACCTTAGAAAGGATGGAAGGCTGAGTCAACCTTGAGCCTGGCGAGATTCGAACTTACTAATTGCAGACAGCTGGAGTTAAATTACAATGCATTAGTCTGCTGAGCTATCCAAGCTCCTTTGAGGAAGGGGGTTATTGGTATCTTAAGCCTTATATCAGCTGAGCCTTCTGGGAATGGTGATAGGGAGTTCCCGACTCCTGGTCTATGAAAATATGTAAAGACAAATTAAATATAGTTTTTTATAGTTGATTCTCATTATTCCCAGAGTCTGTATTTGCAGATATGCCTACTTTAAAATAAAATGAAAATACATATGAGTTTGAAAACTCTTTTACCTGTAGGTTACTTTGCCTTAGTCCCTCTTACCTTTTTCCTTTTTCTCAGTTTGGGATTTGATGTCCTTCAGAACTCTTGGATAGAAAGTTTTTTTTTTACATAGATAAGGCAAAAGATGGAAAAAAAAGAGCACTCTCCTACCTCATATGTTTTATTTAAGGTTCAGAAAGGTCCGTGTGCGAAATGAATGGAACTCACAATAAAAAGTTTATATAACCAATATGGTTTCATTTTGATGATCACCTGTAGGTGATAAAGAAATATATTGTTTGTTTAAGTTCATTTTTCTTTTCTTTTTGTGAAGGTTCCAGATTGCTGCAAATCTAAGTGTAGAGCGCTATGCTCTTGTATTTGGTATTAATACTTTTATTGCACTGGCATTGCAGACAGTACTCACATTGATAGTTGTTGATGCAAAAGGTCTTGGCCTTGACATAATCAAACAGGTAAGATTCATTAATTTTGATTGGGTGGGAAGAGATTGGGGAGAGAAAAGAGACAACTTTTCATAACTTGTTACCTTGCAAAGAAATTAGACTTCAGTTCTCATATGCTCCATACATCAAATATTATGTAATATCATCATAATACCATTTAGAAAGGCTACCTTTGAGTATCTTCAAAACGTGAGAGGCCTTATAAGTTGTTTTTGGAGGGCAAAAAGTACATTGCCCCCTCTATTTTAAGAGGTTTTTTTTTTTACATTCTTAATACAGATCAGAATTGTGACAAATTGTGACCCACGTAGTTCATGTCTACATGGGAAGGAATAGACATGTATGCCCTAATCACCTCATGACCCACATAGTTCCATATGGACAGTTCTTGAAGTTCATCAGAAGCTATAGCTGGTCTAAAATGTATTGGTATCAGCAATAACAGGCTTTAATATATGCCCAGTTGTCATTGCTGTTACATGGACTGCCATGTAGCTTCCAGGCGCAACTCAAAGTACTGGTCATCACCTACATAATCCTTCATAACATAGGGTCTGGTTATCTACAGGATTAACTATCTCCAATAATTTCTGTCCACCTGCAATAGGTGTGCTCCAGATTAAATGTTGCTATCCTGTGGGAGTGAGGAAGTGTGCCTTTTCTGTCACATCTCCTATTCTCTGGAATAGCATTCCTGAAGACATATGTAAGGTTCCCCCTCCCTTAGGGTACTGGAAAACCTTCTGACCTGGCTGTGTTTCCAGAATTGGGGTTAGCAAAGCTTCTTTTGTGGTGTTAATATTTTTTCTTCTCAACTGTTATGCTCTGTTATTACATTTTTAATGGTTTTGGGATGTAAGCCACACAGAGTCTTCGGGAATTGAGCGGCTATAATAAATCTAATAATTAATTATGATTCTTGAGACAGGAGATCTAAAAGATGCCTTTCTCCAGTTGTGTTTAAATAAATCCATAGCCAATTAAGTTATTTTTAACCTGTCTCATGATTGTAACTGCTATGAGAGAAGTTAGTGAACATTAACTCCTCCATTTACTAAATCTTCTTTTGTTTTTTGTAGTTCAGGATCTATGCTGGCTATTTTGCTGTCATAGCAGTATTGTTCCTGATAAGTGGCACATACAGTATTATCAAGAATTTCTGGAGAAAGGAAAGGAGAAGAAATGATGCTGTTGCAGATGATGCTTAAAATACAAAGTATGAACAGATTTGATATCTAGTGGGGCAAACCTATTTTTAAATATGATGGTTCATATTTATGCAACTATTGTTACTTTAAAAACACTATCTGTATTGTATTTGACTCTTATTTGTACTATATTAGTAGCATATGTTAGTAGAACACATTCATCTTATATAAGTAAGAATGCTGTATTTAACAACATAGCATCAACGTGCCTTTTGTAGACAAAGTCTACATGGGGAAATTTTTTTTCTGTTTTTTTTTCTTTAGCCAGACCATAAAACTGTAAATGGAAAGTGATGGTTTTTTAAAAAGCATAGCCTAGCTATGCTTTCAGTGTTCTTTATACGTTGACTTTTAGAAGCCTGAAACTGTGTGGCACAGTGATAGAGCTGCAATCAGCAGCATCCTTTGAAATAAATTGGTCATAGCAGGATACTGCTCAGGTTTGGTAATTGCACATTCTGAATAACAGTTAGAACTTTCTGTATATGCAGTCAAAACATTTTTCACTCTGTGGAGTGATTTTGATAAATTTAGAGATTTTAGTTCTCTTTTGTTGCCACTCCTGAAGTGTCAACTGTATATCCTAATTCATTGATATTAAAAGGCAATGATTAACAGAAGCAGAAGACCTCCTGGGATTCAAATATAGGTTGTCATTTGGATAATTTCTATTGGTCATATTATGCTTTTAAGCTTCTCCAAAGAAACTCTTAAATTTCTGTATTCATGCTGTTGTTAGTATACTTTTGTAATGTCTGAGTAAAAGAAATGGCAGCTGTATCATTCTACATTATCTGTCTGTAATAGAAATTGTCTTGATTGCTGTTTCTGCCAATGATGATTGTATTTTTGAATTGTGGACAAATGCATACAACAATACCAAATAGGACATTATTACTTTGATTGTTTTGATGTTTTCTAATAACTCCATAATTTGGATTTATTAAAATCCTCTGGGGTGATTTCTGAAACATTCTGGGGTTACCTAAGTAGACTGTAGATATTTCATAATAAGTAAAAAAAAGTGCAGAAAAACACAGGGAGTTTTATTTATCCTTTAAATTTAGAGAAGGAAGAATTCATGTGGAGTTTTTGGCTTTGGGGGGGGGAGTAAAAAAAGGTGAGTTTCTTGTTTTTTATTCCCTTCCTGCCCAGTTACATTGTCTATATTGTCATAAAATTGAATAAATCCATAAACAGCAGGATTTGCTTCAGGGTACTGGAGTAGTTGCTAAAAATACCAGCCCTGGCCATATGATGAAAAAATTACATGTGAAAAGTTACATCTTGTTCAATGGTGATGGTGGTGGATAGCTACCACAGGAAATTATTCAGCAACTGTTTGAAGTTACAATGTGTTCTGACCCAGCTCTCCAAAGAAGACAAACCCTTTGAAGTTAATGCAAGGATTCCTTTATTAGGCGCGCCAACAGCCCTGGCAAAAAGTTTCTCTCTCAACGCAGGCTAATAAGTCGGTCCGATTAGAAGATGTATAGCTGTCTGCCACATCTATTCATCTCCGCCATCTGCCTTTTATCCCCAGAGCTAGGGTGGGGCTTCGCTAGCAGCGGTGGCTCTTCCTTCCTAAGGATCGGCCAACGGATTTCCACTGCTCTCCTGTTCTCTGCCTTTTGTGCATCCACTCGTCAGGTACTGAATCCAGCTGTTCCTCCTCTTCCTCATCAGTCACCTCCAGACCTGGGGGCTGTTGACTCTCCATCTGAGGGCTGATAGACAGCCCAGTCTCCGCCTCTCTCTCTCTCTCTGTCTCTCTCTCTCTGCCAGCTCCATTCCCTCTTCCCCCTTGGAGCTCTCAAGTTGCCTTGATGCTGACTCTGACTCCCACACTGCCGCCGCCTCTGATTTGGCTGCTGGAGGGACCAGTGCCCGACAGGCCACAACACAATGGCCCTGAGCGAGTGGTGTTTATGATAGATCCTTGAAGTTCTGGCCACCCCAGCACCCCATGATCATGTGATTATGGTCTCGCTGCTTGGCAACTGGCTTGCGCTTACAGTAGTTGTAGCATCTCACGTTCATGTGATCACCATTTGCAGCCTTCTTTGACGCCTTCCCACAAGCAAAGTTAATGAGCAGGGAAGATGCTTCTATAAATTGCTCACCCTCCTGTAGCTTTTTTTCCTAGAGGAGCCTGAGCACGCTCCTTTATCTCATAGCAGTCACTCAGAGCCCCACTACTCTCAGATGGAGAGTCAACACTGCCTCGCAGCCACCCCTGGTCCCACCACGTTCATGCGGCATCCAGTTATCTCCCACTGGCTTGCTTGCGAGCTGCCTGGGACTTGCAATTTCCTGTTGGCTTCCCTATGGACTTTGCTTATTGGAAGCTGGTAGGAAATCTTTGCTTAATGATCCACGATCCTCACTTAATTACAGCAACAGGGAACATTGGGGTTACTGTTGCCAAGTGCTGTGGTCATATAATGTTGCACTTAATGACTGCTTTGCGTAGCAAGGGAAATTCTGGTCCCAATTAACATCATTAAGCAAAGATTACCTGTATTTATTTGTATCTCATGTGAGTAATTTTCAGTGAGAAAGAGTTTTCCTACCAAAAAAGTTTAATATGTGTGAGGTCCATATTTATAAACCTGTGTAGAGTGGGATATTTCAGGTGGCAGCAACTAATTGACCTTGACTGATCTTGAAAAAGCTGGTCCAGTATTGGACAGGAGGTACTGAAAAGTCGCCAACTGTAACCTGGGGTGGGAAGCTGAAAATATCCCAAAAGGCAGCAGGAAGGTACTGTATTTCTACATTATTGCCAGACATTTTGTGGACTTGTCTATGGAATGAGAAATTGAGCTCAATTCAATGGAATCTTTATCACTTTTTCTGCCAAGCTTGTAATATTTTCTCGTCCAGTGCTATTTTTGCCTTATCAGATTTTATTGTAATACTTGGAGTATTATGGTTCCCAAAGTATGAGGATAAAAACTGGCAAACAGTTGAAAAATTCAGAAAAACACTAATTACCCATTTTTGGTTAAAGCCATAATATTTATTGTTATGACACTGCATTGTACTTTTTGCGACAAATTCTACTACAGAAGTTAATCTTATGAAAGCATCCAACAAACTTTAAGTGATATCTTGGTGTAGTAAGTTTTGTTGGCATCCAGAGAGCATCTTGATTTATAAAGGTCAGTCTTCCCTTCAACTATTCATATAACCAACATAATTTTAATTATTATTTAAAATATAACTAAAATTATATGTACTTCAGCCCTTCATGTTTCTTATCTTGATAACTGTGGAGGCTGATACAGTAACAATAAAACCTCATTTATGTAAAGGGTATTGTTAATGGATGAATTAAGACACTTTCCTTGTTTGAGAATTGCTCTGTGAACACACACACACACACACACACACACACAGAATTATGCCATACTAATACAGTCCATTATTTTTGAGGATATATGTTTTTTGCATCAATATAATTACATTACGGTACAGTGTTTTAAAGAGGTTTGCTTCTCAAAAGAAAAATAGCAGGAAAGCTAAATAAAAATATCTTGATAGGAAAAAATATTTTAACCAAACTGTAAAACTATTTTAAACAAATAAATATATTTGATAATTTTAAAGTTTGTTTTTCATCATTTTTGCAACAATAATTCTAATATATATCATTTAAAAATCATCCACATCCTCTTATGCTCATTTAGAATTGTGCAGTGTTTTCCAAAATTTGTACCCAATTCTTTATCATCATGCATTACTGTACTACTGACCAGCTTCATATGCAACTATAACAGATTACATTAATATATACTTTCTCATATTTTAGCAGTTTACTTCCTAGCATATATTAATCAGTTCCACTCCAGAAGATTAGAACAATTTTATTTACATATCTCTGCCATGGTCAACTGAGGCTTTGACACAAGTAAGTAAAGTAAGACAGGAGGTTGGAACAGGTTACCAGTCTCAGCTACAAAGCCACCAAATGCTGCCATCCCCACTAGATCTAAGGATAGTAACGATCAATCGGTTTTGGAATATTTTGGCCAGTATGGCAGAAGTAGAACCAAACATCTTCATGCTATTATATGCCAACCAGGATTTCTATCAAGACCTTGCAAGCCTATATACAATACCATTGCCTGTAACCCACCAATCAAATACGTGTATATCAACGTACAGCCCAACGTGCACACTCTAGAGCAACGTGCACTCAGGATTCAGACAAATAGAATGAATGAGCTGGAAGGGACCTTGGAGGTCTTCTAGTCCAGCCACCTGCTCAAGCAGAACCATTTCAGACAAGTGACTGTTAGAGCAGTGGGTCTCAACCTTCCTAATGCCGCGACCCTTTAATACAGTTCCTCATGTGGTGACCCCCAACTGTAAAATTATTCCTAAAACCATTGAAAATATGTGTTTTCCGATGGTCTTAGGTGACCCGTGAAAGGGTTGTTTGACCCCCAAAGGGGTCCCAACCCACAGGTTGAGAACCACTGGTCTAGAGTCTAGACTCTTCTTAAAAACCTCCAGTGGCGGAGTGCACACGATTCTTGGAAGGAAGCTGTTCCACTGGTTAATTGTCCTCACTGTTAGGAAGGTTCTCCTTAATTCCAGGTTGCTTCTCTCTGATTAGTTTCCAGCCATTGTTTCTTGTCCTGCCCTCTGGTGCTTTGGATAATAACTTGATCCCCTCTTCTTTGTGGCAGCCCCTCAAATACAGGTGTAAGGTCCCAAAATATACTTGAGTCACCAGAATGCCAAAGAGAGAGACTCAAGACAAGGCTTGCAAAAAAAGCAGATTTTATTTATGGCCAAAAACAAAATACTGGGTGGGACTATATCCAGAACATACAGATACAATGCATGTGAGGAGACAGCCACACCTTGGGGAAGGTATGTCCTCCTTTTATACCCTCAGAGACATCAGTTTAGTACCCAATTCTGGCCTCCTAGTTTAGGTTTGTGTATTCCTTGTTGCCCTGCAAACAAATAGAAGCCTCCCAATTAGCGTTGTTTCTTCCTTGAGCATTCCTTTTGTTCTCCCAATTGCTCATTTGGCCCCCTGGTTCTGCAAGGAACGAGCTTATACAGATCAAAGGTGTAAGTTAGGGCTGAAGTGTAAATTATCTCTCGGATGATGTCTGCAGTTCCAACTGAGATATGTACCATGCTCTTAGATGGCACAAGAAAAACAGGAAGAAAATTGATATGCGTTCAGATCAAATGGCAGGAACACATGTTTGACAAATACCAGATACATTACAGAGACCTAATAACAGAATATGTTTGTTACAGGAGATACAAATATAAAGGCAATAATATATATTACAGGATTCTAATGGTTACAGAATCTAGTATACCAATATATCATATTCTAGTATTATTTATTATATCCTTATTATTGTTTCCCTTCATAGGAATACTGCTATCATGTCACCTCTAATTCTTTTCTTTAGACTGGCCAAATAAAATGTCATTTTCTCAAGTTGCAACCTAATCTGTACCACTTCCCCCCTCCAATAATCTGTTAGTCGTTACTCCGCATAAGTGCATATTTAAACTACGTATGCCCAATAACACATTTCACAGCCATTTCGCCACCATCGCAAATACATTTGCCGCTTAGGCGTCACTTCAACTATTTTTTCCTTAGCGGCACGAGGGCTCCGTTCTATCGTGAGGTCGCCCAGCCCCGCCCCCCCCCGGTTTCTATGGAGACGGGAAGCTTGGTGTGCGGCAAAAGAGCTCCGTTTGATCCTTTACAGCCGCCGTCCTTCTCTGCTTGGTGAGTGGTGGGGGAAACCTCGGGAGACATGGCAGGACGCCGGTGGGTGCAGCAGTTACCATGACGACGTCCTGGCGGGCGGGTCGCTGCTCAGCGCCGTCCACAGGTGGAGATGAGAGGGAAAGTGCGGCAGGGTTTAGAGAGCCGGCGCTTTAGAGAGTGAAAAGACCCGGGGTTATGACAGGCGACGCGCGGCACCCCCGGCAGGCTCTTACCTGGGAAGGAAAACCCGACGAAACTTGCTTCGTTGGGAAGCGAAGGCTGAAAAGTTACTGACTCGGTTGAAGTCGGCGTAGCGTTCCCTGACCAGAAAAGAGAATGGGATTTGTTTAGTTACTTAATTAACTTGTCTGAATAGAATTTTTCGTTCGGAGGGCGTCAATTCTGCGGTTAGTGTTAAAGAGCGGGCAGGCAGGCAGGCAGGCAGGCAGGCGTCCGAGATAGGCGCTTTGCGTGTGTGTCTTTGTGTTTGTGTGTGTATGTATGTCGCTGTCTCGTAGTTCGGCCAGCTTGAGCCTCGTCTCGGGGGTCCGAGTCGGACCTTATTTCGGCGAGGACCAAAAGAGAGGTGGCGATTGCCATGGCGACGGGTTTAAAGACTTGGCCTTACTGCTTCGTTTCCTCCCCACCTTCAGACGCTTAGCGAGCCTAGTAGGCAGCATCAATCTGCCTTAATCTGCAAGTTATCCCCGACTCGCCTATCGCTCGGTTTTGGGTTATGGGACTGGAAATTCCAGAATTTGTTCGGTCTGTAAGGAAAGCTTTATTATCTTCTGCCTCAATGAACTTGGCAAATCATACTGGTGGGAAAAGGTCAACCTCTTCTCCAAAGCATCTGAAGGCAGGGCAAAAAGTGTCAAAAGGATGGAAACTTATCAAGGAGAGATTCAACCTAGAACTGAGGAAAAATTTCCTGACAGAACAATTAACCGGTTGCACCCTTTGCCTTAATAAAAGACAGGTTGCAGTTCTATCATATTAACCCAAAAGTCAGTTTTATATGTGGCTACTACATGCAAGAACATTTTTAATTAAGTTATCCATATTAGTGATAATTTAATTAATTTAATTTAATTAATTCAATTTATATGCCGCCCCTCTCCGAAGACTCAGGGCAGCGATTAGTTATATCTCCCACCTTTCCTTAACAAGTGCTGTATATATACAGTATGTGTACACATTTCTAAAGAGTATATTCAAAGCATTTGATTAAGTGGACTACATGTGGTAATTAATGTGATAAAATCTTTATTAGTATTTAAGGAGCAGAAGACTTTGATTTTTAGGATTCATCAAAATACTTGTCTAGAGAAAAGTAGAAGAAAAAGTGGGTAGTGAGGAGAAGAAGAAGAAATTACTAGAATGTTCTTGGAAGAGCTGTAAAGTATAACTAAAGGAGAATTGAGTATTTGTCCATATAGTCAACAAGACTAGAACTTAACTTGATGCCTATCTAATTTGTGTACAGGGGGTCCTTATTTAGTGATTAGCAACTGTTGGTAGTTATGACGGTGATGAAAGAGTAACTTTATGACCAATTCTTAGATTTGTGACCTTTGCAGGTCTGTAAAGCAAAGGAAAGCTGAAGTAAGATCATAAGCATGGTTGTGGTTTCACTTAACAACCAAGTTGCTGGGCCTAATTGTGGTTGCTACATGAGAACTACTCTAAAATGGCCCATGTGAGCTTAATGCCTTTTCTAAAATTTTATTTAGAGAAACAGAAAAGCAGGATTATAATATATTGGATCTATCAGCTCCGTCTTCCAATGTTGTTATTCTTTTCTTTCAATTGATCAGAATGATGGATATCTCATTTCATTATACTATCTTAAAGAGTTCTGTGAAATCTAAGTATAATAAAATACTTTAATAATGTACTTTTTGAAGATTACAATCCTGCATATACAGGTAGTTCTCGACTTATAGCGACAGTTTGAAGTTACAACAGTCCTGACAAAGTGACTTATGACTGTTTTTCACACTTATGACCATTGTAGCATCCCCATGCTCACATGATCAAAATTCAGATGCCTGACAACTGACTCATATTTATGATGAGTGTCCTGGGATCATCTGATCACCTTTTGCTACATTCTGACAAGCAAAGTCAATGGGAAAGCCAGATTCACTTAACAACCATGTTACTAACTTAAGTGAACTTGATTCACTTAACAACTATGGCAAAAAAGTTTGTAAAATGGGGCAAAATTCATTTAACAATTGTCTCGCTTAGCAACAGAAATTTTGGGCTCAATTGCAGTCATAAGTCGAGGACTACCTATATTTACTTTGGAATTGCTTTTGAACTTCTGAATAGATATGCAACTTTAACACTGGCCAAGGAGGTCTACCATATTTTCTCCAAATAATTACTTGGGAATGTAGGGTGTGGAATAAAAGAATGAGCAAAAGCTTCATTTATAAAAGGGTCAAATGATTGTACACAAGTCTGCTGGAAAGTGTAGATACCCTTTTTTTTTGTAATAAGTTTTTATTTTATTTTATAACATACAAAAATTCCAATTTCAATTGTACAGTGTGTTGTGTGGGTACAAATCATTTTAGGAAATAATAATCAAAGTGTTTACAACAATATTCATTGCATTAGTATCAATAATAATAATAATAACAACAACCATATTTGTTTAACCAATTTAACATACCTTCCTTATATCACTGATCCTTCTATATATTTCTCTGTTTCTAACTCCTGTTTTTGTCAGCTAACCATTGATAAAATAAGTTCCAAATCAAAAAATATTCAGTTTCTTTATTTTCCTTAATTGTAAGTGTTAGCTTATCCATTTCTGCACATTCTAATATTTTTTAAGTCACATTTTCATCTGTTGGGATCTCTTCACTATTCCATTTTTGTGCAAATACTATTCTAGCTGCAGTCAATACATGTAAAATCAAGTATACATTCCCTTTATTTGTACTTGTCTGGTAAAATGCCCAACAAAAATGTCTCTGGTTTCAAATCAATATGCTGTTTTATCATTTTTTCCAGCCATGTATGTATTTTTGTGCAATATTTTTTCACTTTTTGACATGTCTACCACAGACCCTTGATGTCTTGAAGTTTAGAATAGAAATATTGATTAGGAGCATTGTTGCCTGATAAATGTAAATCTTTTTGTAGGATCTAAACAGGGTTTCTTTCCTTCCCTCTTCAGTTGAAGTATGGCTTCCAGCATCTTTATCCACACAGACATATATGTGTGACTTACATTTATTAGAAGCAAATTTGAGTTAGATTGCTTTCAGTAGGAATTCGTTTCCAAACTTGACATGGGAGAAAATTGAGTATTGCACAAGATTTTTATCTGTTTCTATATCTGCCTATTCTCCTTTGGAGGGAATGTATAGATATTATTCTATTCTATTCTATTCTATTCTATTCTATTCTATTCTATTCTATTCTATTCTATTCTATTCTATTCTATTCTATTCTATTCTAGTCTTAGTCTTAGTCTTAGTCTTAGTCTTAGTCTTAGTCTTAGTCTTAGTCTTAGTCTTAGTCTTAGTCCTAGTCCTAGTCCTAGTCCTAGTCCTAGTCCTAGTCCCAGTCCCAGTCCCAGTCCCAGTCCCAGTCCCAGTCCCAGTCCCAGTCCCAGTCCCAGTCCATTTTTAATTTTCTGTTACCTTAACATAAACTTGTAGAATAACATGTTAGTGTTTTGAGATAATTAGGACAGGTACTTTGCTGAATTACATTTTATTGCCATTATTTATTGAGTTACAATATAAATTGGTATATATGCTATTTGTAATTTTATGTTTTCCACTTTTATAGTTTTATTTTAAGAAACATCCACAATGAGTGACAAAAAAGAAACCAGTGAATCTACAGACACGGGAGATACCACAGAAGGTGGTGACTATGAGGATGATTTTGAGAAAGATCTTGAGTGGCTAATTAATGAAGAAGAAAAAGAAATTTCTGATGATATACAGGTATTAAGAGAATATAATCTTATACCAGTATATATAGAACAAACTAAGATATGTAATATAGATTGATTAGAAGAGTTGCTGAACGCAGGATGAAATTTAAATGGCTTATGATTAAATGCCAAATGGCAGTCAGCTATTCTGTGGCTTGATTCACCATCATGTTAAATAATAAGGTGTTTGCTTACTTTTGGGTCACTGTGTTTTATGAGTCTAACCACTGCAATTTGTGTACTATTACAATTTAGTTCAGTGGTACACAATCTGAAGCCCCAAGGATTTGTGAAGTCCCTCCAAAGCTTTTGTGAGTCCACCAAAAATTACTAAATTATGTAATGTTTAATGTGATAAAGGGGGAATTATTAAATGCATAACTAGAAGAGTTTATGTTAACTATATTTGACTTCAATTAAATATAAATGAAATGAATTTAGGAATTTGATGCGTAGACTACTGTGCAAAACCTTAGAGCAGTCCTCAGATCAGAAAATTATGTATTCCCAGCTTAGCATAGTTTAAGAATCAATTGTCATCCAATAAATCATGGTCAAACAAATTGTGCTTTAAATAGTACATGAACCATGACTGTGTACATTGCCTCCTGCATTTTGTATAAATACTATATTTTTTTTGTAGAATCATGATGACAATGAAGAGGATTTTGAAACTAACACTGACAAAGACTTAGAAGATAGAAAAAATCCTTCACAAGATTCTCTTGAGCCTGAAGAAATACTGAAGGATGAGGAACGAAATTCTTCACAAGAACCTCCTGAGCCTGAGGAAGCTCTAAATGATGCATCACAAAATGAAATACGTTCTGTATTTGAACTCGATCCTAAGGCATTGGAACCAGCATCTGATACAGATAGCGAAAGCTCTGGTCAGGAATCAAGGCTAGAAGACAAGGAGGAAGATGATGAAGAAGATATAAAACGTTATATCTTAGAAAAAATTGAAGAAGCTAACAAACTTCTGTTGGGTCAGGAGCCTTTAGATGAAACAAAAGAAAGAAAACTAAAATTCAATGATAATATAGTAGAACTAGAAGTACCATCTCTGACAAATACAGAAGTGGATAAAAATGATCCTTACAGGGAACAAAACATTGCTGGTAGGCTGTCTCAGTTGCGCATTTCTAATGAAACAGGACAGGAAGATATAGCTCTGTCCATTAATGGTGGCATAGATGATGAGCACAAGGATGGCAAAATCCTAGTAGAAAGAGATGGGAAATTTGAACTCTTGAGTATCCGCGACATTGAAAGTCAAGGCTTATTTCCTCCACTGAGTATTTCTTTCAGTGACATTGAAACTCAACATGTTTCTTCTAAAAGTTCATATGCTAGTGCTTTTGGTGCAAAAGATGAGTCCTTCCTGCAAACACCTATAACATCTTGTTCTCCTTCCAAAGAACGATATTTTTTTTTCCCTCAACCACCACCTATTCGACCAAGCTCTGCCATCAATATTACGAGGAATATAGAACGGGGAAGAAGCCCTCGCAGGGTCCAGTCAGCAAAAGTGTGCCTTGATGTAAGAAGTTCTACATTCTGCTTATCACCCAGGCAAAAAGAGCTGCAAAAACAAATAGAGCAAAGAAGAGAGAAAACAAGAAGAGAGGTGAGAATATTAATGATGTGATTACTTTTACAAATCTACAATTAGGATATGGAAGCAAAGAATACCCTTCATATTTGTTCCTCTTGCAAATAATGTTAAGAATACAGTTTTATATATGGGGGCTATTTAGCTGTCGTCGTCTTTTATGCAGTCATTTGTGTTTGAAAACTCCTTTTTAAAAACTTCTAACAGGGGTGACTTGAGAATAAACTTTAAAATAAATCCTGCTGGTCCATATCTTAAACTTAGTATGTTCTGTTTCATCTTTTAAAACATTTCTAATACTATTCCCTTTTTAAGGCTGTGACCAGAAGTCAGTTTACCTTGCTGGCTTTGTAGTTGACTTAGTGTACTTCAATTTCCTGGGCTTGCACAATATACCAAACCATAAATTAACAACATAAACTTGATTCATAAAACCACATACACTAACGTTTGGTTTGTGATTCAGGGTATTCTGTGAACACATATTATATGGACTGTGTTGCAGTTCTAAAAGCAGAAATGGTTCGAGGGAGGAGGGAAGCCAAATCAAGTAACATGAGGCTTCACTGCAATTGAGAATTTTATTAATTTTGAAATTTTACTGTGTTTTCCATTATTATAGTATCTTTGGATAAAAACAAAATTTTTGATTACCTCTAATTTCAATTTCTTTGTCTTCTGATCCTGTAGAGAATCTCAGAATGAGAGATCACGTGATTTTGGGCAGTTTCTGCTCCTGCTTACAATCTTTGGGCCAGTTTTCCTTTATTTTCAGTGTCTCCCAAGCTTTCAGAGGACCTTGAGATGGGGGATATCTTGTAAAAGAACAGCTGAAAATCACATCCGTTTGCCTATTCTGTATAAAACCAAAATATGAAGCTCTGTGATGGAAAACTACTTAATTAACTTCTTTTACAATTTGCATTCTGGAAGTTCATAATTCTTTGTATTTTGAATGGGTTTTTTTCTAAAATTGTCATTATTTGTTAATGTTTTAATGCAAGGAAGAAAACCAAAAAAAGATGCTGGAAGATGAAAAAAAGAAAGAAAATGACCGAGTCTTCCAGGCTTGGCTACAAAAGAAAAAAGACCAAATGCTGCAGGAGAAAAGAGTTCAGCGTGCAAAAGAAATAGAGAACTTAAACAGCAGGGTAAGCTGAAGTTTCCATTATTCTTCTGTGGGTTGGTTCAATTTTAAAAGTTTAAAGCAAGTTTTCTCGATGAGGATGGATAGAATTCAGCCTTTTATTTCCAGATACAACTATTTGTATATCAAGGACAAATCTAGGATTATTTTCTTACAGATAATATAATGATCACCTATTTAGAAGCCAAATTGGCATGGTATTAAACAGAACTGAATTTTTTGTTGTTGCAATGTGTTGTTTGTATGGATATCTCCCCAACCTCAAATATATCCTAAACAGTGGCAAAATTTCAATTTCTAGATGCATATTCCTTGCTTACATCGGAAAATGTCTAGAGTGCCACTTTGTTATAAAAAGAATGGAATGTTAATTTTGTAAATAAATAAAATGCTTTATTCTAATATTTTGAAAATAAAATTATGCTATGTAAATTGAGTTCTGTAAAGTATTTAAGTTTATGAACCATTCTGAATTTTCAATATTTTTGCATAAATATGTGATGGAATGTGCACATGGACAATCAGTGGGTAAGAGTTATAGCAACACAGAGCTATCCTAAGAAGGAGGTAGTAAATCTTATCAGAGAGAGGCCCAGATTAAGAGACTGTGCAGTCCCCAGATGGATCAAAAAAGAAAGGTTCAGGGTGGTTATAGCCTACAATACAATCTCTCAAGATGTACCATATTTTTCGGAGTATAAGACGCTCCGGACTATAAGATGCACCTACCTTTTTTGATGAGGAAAACAAGAAAAAGAAATCTGCCTCTGCCTCCGCCTTTCAGCGATTTTGCCTCGTTGCAGCAAACAGCAAACAGCCTGCTCTACTTTCATATTCATTTTCAGCATAGCTTGATTAGCTCAAGAAAAAAAATCTGCTTCCAGCAATTTACCTCGCAGCAAGCAGCAGAGACCCGTGCAGCAATACGCAATGGCAATCCCTGCAGCCTGAAACAGCTGAGAGTTGGGAGGCCGATCCAACAGACAAATCAACTTGTGCTAATTAGACTGTGCTGAAGCTGAAATGGGCTGTTTCTTCTTGCTGCTTGCTGTGAGGCAGAGGCCAAAGGGTGGGGGCTAGCGGGTGGGTGGGGCTACATTCGGTGTATAAGACACACCCAAATTTTCACTCCCTTTTAGGGGGGGAAAAGGTGTGTCTTACACTCCGAAAAATACGGTATCTAGTAAATTAGAAGATTATAGCTTTAGTTAGACAAGATTCTAATGGTTGAGTGTAAGCAGATAAGGGATTGGACTAAATTGGATGTCACTGTGTCTCTTTAGGTTTGGGCCTGACAAATTAGACCTAATATGAGATCTGTTCTCCACACAAATCCTGAAACTAGATGAAGAGAATCTAATAACACCTCTCCTGCGCGAGCTGCACTGGCACCCGGTGGTCTTCCGTGTGCGCTTCAAGGTTTTGGTTACCACCTTTAGAGCGCTCCATGGCTTAGGACCTGCTTATTAACGGGACCGCCTGCTGCCACCAGTAGCCTCCCACCGGCTGGTACACTCTCAGAGAGGGGCTCCTCCGGGTGCCGTCAGCCAATGTCGACTGGCGGCCCCCAGGGGGAGAGCCTTCTCTGTGGGGGCACCTACTATCTGGAATGAGCTCCCCCCGGAGATATGGAGGATCCCGGATCTGTGCACCTTCCGCCGCGCTCTCAAGACCTTTTTATTCCATCAGGCTGGCCTGGCCTAACTTTCCCTTTTTCCCTTTTAAAATGTAAATTTTAATCTGTTCTTAATTATTGGGGTGTTTTAAATCTGTCTTGGGCCAAATTGTTTAATTCGGTTTTATTTTGTTTTTAAATTTTGTATTTATGTGTTTTATCTTGTGGCTGTTCACCGCCCTGAGTCCTTCGGGAGTAGGGCGGTATATAAATCAAATAAAACCTAAACCTAAACCTAATTAAATGAATGAGTCAAAAACATACTTGTTTATTGATTTCTTGAAGAAAATAAATCAAAAGCTAGATAAATGTTTGTGTGGCTGCACAATACAAACCTTTAGGATTCACTTGAAAGGAAAATTAGAGCCGGGTGTTTCAATCAGTGGGATGATAATCAAATATTAATGTGGAAGGTCCTGTCTTATTAACAGAATGGTGGGTATTCACTATCAAAGTCTGACCTTCACAACATAGGTATGTGGAAATATGTCATGGCTTGATCAAAGGTGACTTCCCAAAAACAGTTGGTGATACCCACCAAACTGGAAAAGGTTACAAAACTATTTCCAAAGAGTTTGGACTCCAACAATCCACTTCTAAGCAGATTGTGTACAGATGGAATCAATCAACACTATTGTTACAATCCCCAGGAATAGTTGACCAGTCATGATCACACCAAGAACAAGGAGCGTCCAGGAGGTCTCAAAGAACCTGCGGTAATAGCTAAGAAAATAAAAGCCTCACTTGCATTGATGTCACTGTTCAAATGTCACTGTCCAGGAGACCATAATCAGAACACTGAACAATACTTTACATGGCAGAGTTGCAAGGAGAAAGCCACTACTTTCCAAAAAGAACGTTGCTGCCTGTCCAGAGTTTGTGAAAGACCATGTTAGGGCTTATCCAATCTGTGAAACATGGTGATAACAGTATCATGATTGGGCCTGCTTTGCTGCCTTTGGACCAGGACATTTGATAGAACTATGAATTCTGAGTTGTACTAGCAAATTCTATAGGAAATTGTGATATGAACTGAAGCTCAAGAGAAATGAATCATGCAGCAAGGCAGTGAACTAAAACACAAGTTGTACAACCCAAGAATTAAAACCAGAGCCAGTTTGGTCTAGTGGTTAAGGCATCAGGCTAGAAAGTGGGAGTTGCTGAGTTCTAGTCCCACTTTAGGCATCAAAACTAGCTGGGTGACCCTGGGCCATTCATTCTCTCTCTTAGCAAAACCCACTTTGCAGAGTTGTTGTTGTGAGGAAAATATCAGAGAATGTTATGTATGTACTTCACCTTCAGTTATTTATTTGTATCCTACCTTTATTATTTTTAGAAATATTTCAAGGCCACTAACATATGCAACATTTCTTCCTCCTACCTTTGTTTCCTTCAACAACTCTTTGAGGTGAGTTGGGCTGAGAAAGTGACAGGCCCAAGGTCACCCAGCCAGCATTCATGGCTAAGGTGGAACTAGAACTCAGAGTCCCGCTTTCTAGCCTGGTCTCTTAACCATGCGACCAAACTGGTACCCATTATTCATAAAAATAATAAAATAAAAATACTAATTACAAAAATTAAGATGCCTCTGAACACATGCAGATGACTGATTTTGTATCCAGTGTATCACTCTTACTAAATATGGAATAATGATTAAAATGCAATTGTTAGTGTGAATTATTTTAAGGTTGTATTTATGATGTAATCTCTTCCCTTTTCCACTTTTCTGATATTATTCTGAAAGGCAGGTATACATCTACAAATCATAACCAGATCATGAATATCTTCTCTTTTGATTTTAATAGATTAATGTCTCGTACCTTCAGCTTAGGACATACAGCTATCAAATTATTTTCATGACTCTTAAGAATCAGTATACATTTTCTGAATTTTAAATATACATATATTTTTAATTTTTAAATAGGAGAATAGAAATCCAGAAGAAGCTTTCAAGTTGTGGCTTAAAAGAAAGCAGCAGGAACAGATTAAAGAAAAACAGATGCAAACCCTGAAGGAGCAAGAAGAGGGCATGTTCTTCCTTCCAAGAACAGCTGAAAACGACAAAGCTTATAAACAGTAAGTATTTTTGTTTTTTATTTTAGGAACCAATGTAATGTTATTTTAATAAAATCTGGATGTTTTTATTCCAGGAAGCAGATGAACTTTGGTTCCTGTTGTTTTCTCTCGTTTTCTCCTGTAAATGTGTATTTTTCTCACTACATTTCGGATCAAGAGAAAAATACATCCACATAACATGAAATAATACTGCAGTTTGAAAACTTGGATCAGTTTAGAAACCATGTTTTTAACACAGTATACTATTATGATGTTATGTAACTCTAGATTTGTCATTTTTTTCTTTTTGTCTTACAATACTAAATGTTCAAATACATTATCAAATTATTCAGCTTTAAACTGAAGGTAGTAATTAAGTGAGCAGTTTGATTCAATTCCAAATAACCTTAGATCATGGCCTGTAACAATAGAAATGAAAGCTGGTTATTGCTTGATGAAAATAGTTTCAGATTCAACATTTAATTTTTTACCAAAATACTTGTGCTTATATTTCTTTGTAAGCTAGAGCATGATAATATATTATGTTAATGAATAATATACATTGTCATCAAAAAATTCAAAATACTTACTGGTCTCAATATTATGAACTATAGCCCAAATCACAGGTAATTATCTAATAAGACAGTTATTTATGATTCTATCCCAGAATATATCTTTTTAGGGATAGGAACTACATAAACAGCAAAAATGAAGAGTCAGTTAATATTCAATTTTAAACATGATTTCATTTCTCTCTAGATGGCTAAGGAGGAAGAGACGTGAGAGGCGAGAAGAGCAACTAGTTGCTAGAGAACGATCAAAACAGTTTAGACAAGAAGCCAGAAGAGCAAAGCAAATAGAAAATATTCTGCATTCAATTTCTGAACCAAAGTCCCTTCGCTTTACAGATCAATACTGCTGAGATTTAGAAGCCCTGGATGCCTAGTGTGTTCCAGAATATCTTGCATAGCTTGAGATTGCCTGTTGGAAGTGGTTTCTCTTCTGGAATGTTTTGAAGTCCTTCAATAATGGCTTAATTTTCTCCATCTTAGTAATTTTGCCCCATCTTAAACGTGGAATAATTATCTATTTGTGAATAGATCGGGATTGCCTTCTCAGTTCTATAAAACTTAAATAAAATAAATACTCCTCCTGTAAGTATGGTGTATTTTTTTTTTAAAGAATTAGTTTATCTCCTCACTTACCATTTTCACACCCAGCATTTGGTTAGAAATGCTACACCACCAAACTGTATCAAACAAAAAAATGGCTGAATAATACTATGTCATAGCATTATCTGAAAGTCCCATTGTAAATAATCCAGGGTATTTAGTGCGTTATTGAAAAATTGCAAATTATACCACCAACCCCACCCCCAATGTCAAGAAACAGAGATTTACAAATGAATTTTTTTTTAAAGTGATGACAGTATATTTTTGCCTATTTACAAATTAGAGAAAAGAGATACAAGAAGAGTAGTCCAACCGCATTTAATAGCACCATTAAAACCTTTTCACATAATTCCTCAGGGATACTCATTCCAACTTTGTTAAAAAAAAAAAACCCATTCTGTAGAAAAAGTGAACTCAGAGGCACATCTCCAGTAGTTTGCACATAAATGCTGTTCCTACTCTTTGACATAAATGTTGTGCATTAGATTTAATCTCACCAAATCAGCTCCATCATTTAAGATATTTAAAGTACAGTTTATACCTAAAGAAGCATATTCAGCTTTCATTGAAATATGCATTTTAACCTGCTCATGTAACAGTTCTCTAATACTGGAAATTAACTAGAAAATACTTAAACACCCACCCTAATTCTAAAATAAAATAGTTCACATATAGAAATAAGCTGCATCTTTTCAAGGAAGTAAATATTTGAGGTTCATGGGATACTTCTAATATTCTCAAGTGTTCCCTTAAAGAAGAAACATCGGTACGCAAATTCTATAATTCTTTGTACAGTTTGGAACATTTTTCTAATACATTCATTGGTTGGCATTGAACAATTGACAGTGTGTTACAAATTCAATCTGCCACAAAGAAGAATTTGACAGCAGAACATTAAAGTCCTGAAAGCTTTATGAAAGACATAATTCCAGCACAAAATCCAATCCTCATTAGATAAAAGTACAGAAAATAAAAGTGCACAAAGATCGTATGCTTTATCGGAATCCGAAACCATTGCTACCAAAAAGATTTTTTTAAAGAACAAGTAATTCTCCCTTGCAGTGATTGCAACAGTTGAAAGTTATGTTCTCATATCTAGTGTAGGGATGAAACCGTCCAATATTTTTCTTTGGGGAAAGAAAAGATGCTGTTGAAGGCTCAGAAAAAGAAAGTTCTGATACTTCTGTACATTTGCCAGAATCCAGCATTCTTAATACCTGGAAAAAAGTAACAGCAATGAATCACTGTGGTTTCTTTTGGTAAAAATATTTAAAACGTATTTAAAACAATCTGAAATATTCTAGATAAAGGGGTATCTCACTTTTTAAAGTTAGAAAGTTCAATTCCCATGCAAGAGAAAGGCCCCTCTCGTAATTTATAGTTTACTTTTTATAGATAGAGTGGCATCTCTATAAGATTATTTTATTCTCTACAGAATAAAGAGTTTGCTGCCACAATTTACACCAATTGAACTTTGCACAGACTCTTCAAGGTTGATCTGTATTAACTGAATAATAATGCAGGAGATGCAAAGATTATTATAATTCATATACAATTGGTTTGGAAATGATTGCATCTGACATAAAAGGCACAAAGTTGTATCTGGACAACAAGCAGGAATGCAAACTTGTCTGCTCAGCACAAGTCGAACAATAATTCTCAGTTCAAATTTTCTATTGCCCTCAGCTACTGCAATTTAAACTACATAGTTTAGATTACGTTCAAGGCAAAATTTCCTCAGGTCTTTCTATCAGCAATCTACTGTAAAAGTGGGCCATGACAGAGAGTTTGTACCTTGTCTGGCAAATGAACAGTAGAAAACTATACCGCCATGCAGTACAGTAGAATACGAATACTATATAATAGAATGCGGAGGCTTATTAAGTCATAGCATTTTTTGTTATGCAATAAGAAGGTACTGCTTCATGTTTCTAGAAAGTAAACTTGAAAATTTTTAATGCACAACAGTAACAGTAACAGAGTTGGAAGGGACCTTGGAGGTCATCTAGTCCAACTTCCCCCTGCTATACTAGGGAATTCGAACTGCCAACCTTTCTGATCGACAAGCTCACCGTTTTAGCCACTGAGCCACCTAGGGAGCCAGAATAGCATGTTATTATGTAAAATAGTTTTTACCATTTCAGCCATTTTCTCAGCAGGGGTAGTGCAGAGTTCTGTGGATGAAGAGCCATTTTTTGGACTGTTAGCAATACTAGAGTTTCCAAGTAGATGTGAAGTTACTGCTCTAGCAAGTTTATGATTTACAGCAGCTAATTCCACTGTACTATGAGGATGTGCACTAGGGTAGTACGTCTGCTGCCTTCCCCACTGTAGAGAAACCAGGAGCTCCTCTAATAATCTGCAATGGAAATAAATCAGTTTCAATTACAAATGTTTTAGACCATGAGAAAATCTGGTGGACTACAGAAACAACAGGATAAACAGTCGAGGAGGAGGCGGGATTAAAAAAAAAGGTTATTAAATCCAAGAGCAAAAATTGCTATCTATAGTTTTGCTACTGTTGCAAAGAAACAGACTATGTAGCTTCTGGTTAAGATTTTGAATGGGAAAATTAGTGTAAAGTTGAATTATGGTCCTTGTATAACAGGGGAGACCCCAACAGGAAGGGCAAAAAACTACAGACCAACTGTGGATTACTTTCAAAAGAGGTAAAAATCATTGGGGGGGAAAAGATTTCCTCTTGCATCTGTAGCCCTGCAGCCCACATCAGGCATATGGGACAGAAATTTCACCCAGACCTATTATCCATTTTCAAATTTTGTTAGAATGAAGTTTCTTATTTGTGGATAATTCTGAGAACAAAATGTAAGATAAACAGACTATAGAACAAAAATTTAAGCTATGCAAGCACCTAATAACTAGGGATGATAGAGCTTTGTTGTCACAGAGAATGGGTTTTGCTGTGTACTGTATAGTCTATTCTAGTAAATACATTTTAGGGCAATGACACTGCTTTCAATTCTTTCTGCATACGTCTGTCATACTCTCTATATAAAGCACATGTACAAACAATATGCACCCACCGATATACACTACTAAAACTCTTTGTGTTTGTTTTTCTATTTGTACCTTCAATTGGGCAAAACGATGCATCATAACACAACAGCATTTGAATCAAGGTTATTCAAATGGCCTAAATTACAAACTCCAGAACCCATTATTCTAGTGGTATTGAAATTTGGAAAAGTTGTGACTGTTTCAATGCCGCTGCACTGCCACACCACTGACCTGTTCTACCAATCATAGTCACATGACTGTCATTTCCAATGTTTCCTGTCAGCTTCCCACAAGCAAAATCAGCGAGGCAGGCAGGTAAGAAAAGTGGCAATGGTTGGGAGGCGCAGCAAGTCATGGTGTGTGTGTGCGTGAGGGGGACAGAGGTGTGCAGGTTGCTGGCAGGGCATGAGCACAAATGGTCTGTGGGAGGGTGCACAGGTGTGGGAGACTTGCCTGAGCACTTTGCAATGCTCCCCACTGACTTTCTCTCTGCAAGCTTCCCAAAAACAAAGTTAGTGGGAAAGACAGAAGGAAATTGGAAATCATTCTTGCTCCCAAAAATAATGACACAACTGAAACAATGACACAAGTGAAACAATGACACAACTGAAAATGATGACACGTCTGGAACAATGACTCAATGAATCATGGATTGTCAACCGAGAACAGCTTTACATATATATATATATGATCATTCTGATTCAAGTATTTTCTAATTGCATATTACTGTTTTCACTATTCAAAGTGTTTTAGACACTTATAATATTTGCCTGTGTTTTACTCATAGAAATTTGATTATATAGAATTTTAGTTTAGTCTATGGAATTAGAAGTAAATCTTTGAATGAAGGAGAGTATAATTAAGACTTATGCAACAATAAACATAAGGTATAAGACTCTATTATTTCTAAATATCAATAATCCAGAGCATCTACATAAAATGGCAAACTGGGATTTAAAGCAATGTCTTTCAGAGATTTAAAAAATACATATATTCATACTTTTTTGCAGCAATCATTTCTTGGCGAAACTGATCACGTTCATTTAACAGATCCTGAATTGCACTGTGTGCATCTCTGGCCTGACGCTGGAGAACTGCTCTGGAGTTAGTCAACTCATCAGACATGACTCTGTAGAACAAATTTCAGATATAACCTAGTTAAAGTTGATTCAACTAATTAACATTGTGTTCCTATTATACATTAGCAGTTAATTCAATGGTTGCGTTTTCATGCTGCAACCTAAACAGATTATGTACATAATTTGGAATAAAGGGATAATACATCTTGAACAAATAAATGTGATATGAGGTACAACTTTCTTATGTCTGTCATCTCAGTTTTCCCCAGGAGTACTATTATAATATTACAAAGGAAATAAACCTGTAAAATATATTACGCTGAAGGATGGCATTCTAGGACCATGGAGTGAGCTTGTTTGCTAAATTGAGATTTGAATTCTTACTTTAGACCACTTCAGACATGGTATCAGTTACACCATTGTAGCTTTCACAATTCCCAAGTGCCCTTTCTTTTGCAATAATTTAGGAATGTATAAAATATCAATTAAGTGAATAGATAATATTTGTCAGACAAGTTTCTAAAAGCTAAGTAGATTTATAAAGGTTTTTTAAAAAGCATATACTATGAAATTTTCATTTGGTATGTTTTAGTTGGCATACAAATATTCATAATGATCAAAATTAACACTTTATTAAAGTGTTTATTAAACATTATTACAAACTATAAGAGGTTTAAGGAAATGAAATATTTTAAGCCTCAGGCAAAGTATCACTTTACAGTCGCCATGAATTAGCTGCTCTAAAACCTATTAGTGGAGTAAGCTGCAGAGATGCCCCGTTAAAAATATCAGAACATGGATATTTAAGAGTAATTTGGCTCCAAGATCTACCCAGTTTTGTATATCAGAGTGAAAACCTTGAATTGGAATCAGAAAATTACTCAAGTTTGCATAGCTGCTTTACGAAAGGCGTGTTGTGACACCTCCTAGAAGCATCAATCATGTTGGCTCAGTCTGGACCAATTGTCATTGTTTTCAAGAGGCACTCCATAAATAGCAATGTGTAGTAGTAATCCAGCCTCAGGGTTACCAAACCATATATTACCAATGCCAGTTCTCTCTTCTCCAGGAATACCCAACTGGTTTATCCGCCAAGGCTGATGAAAGTTTAACCTGCTACTGATGTGTATCTTAGGTTAAAAGCAGTTGCAAGCTGGAAACCTGATCTTTAAGGGAAGCATGACCCCAGACCAATCATGTCTGTTAAACCTTAAAGCTTGGTATCCTCAATCAACAACAACTCTGATAGAGAAATGGTACTTATGTGTCTATGGTTGCTTAGGTAGATGTACATTTATTTATTAAGACATCCTTTAAAAGGCAGCATTATTAACAGTACCTGCTTGCTAGGAATTTGCTTCGCCAAACATCACATTGTATAGACATCCGCTCTAACTGCTCAGACAGCTGAGACACATTCCGCCCAAGGGCTTCATTTTCAAGAATCAGTTGATTTTTTTCACGGGCCATACGCTCAAAATGATATTGCAAGTCATTTCCAACAGAAGCAACAAGTAACTTTTTCAACTCCCGATTGACCTAAGATAGGGGAATGAGTTCAACATGCATAGAGTTGATTAACCTATCACAGTTGAAGAACCGGATTGTTTTGTGTTGCTAGATAGGTGTAGTACTTAATTACAGCATATATTAAAAGTTGATTGCTATGCATTTCAAAATATGATGGACCTCAAACAAAGCTTGTTACTGTTTGTATTACTGTAGAGTGGCTGCATAAACACCACATTTACTTATGTTTTAAGAAGGAAAAAGAAAAAGACAGGATTTTATAAACAGCTGAAAATAAGTTTATGTGCTCTTAGCTTTCGTAATCTAAGACCAGTAACTTTTTATCCCATAGTAGCTTTCAAGAAGCTCCTCCAAAACTCCAAATTGTAATGTTGCCTTTTTCCAAGGGATAGGGAGCTTACAGCCTTATGGAATAATGGTATATTCAAACACAGCAGCTACATACTTCATCAATTTTCAGGTGGAGAGTATAGTTCTCTGTTTATTTATACAATTATGGTTTATATACATATTTAGAGACTGCCCTTCTCCTTTATAGGGAGACTCTGAGCTACTTTATACTGAATACTTTTATAGTCATTGCTCAGAATAATCCAATGATGCAGACTACAATCCTTAAAGGCCTTATTATGAAATAATCACTGAGTGCAATTTTAATTTAATTCTGAATGAAAATGAATAGAGAATAACCAAAACTATGGAAAAAAAACCCCTGAGTATAAACTATTATATGGGATTGAAGCTGCATTGTTATCCCTGAATAATTATTTCTATACACTGCAGTTATTTCTTCCAAACAAATGATATAAAGTAGTCTTTAAAGGTAATTCAATCAAATCTATTTTCCTACCTCTGTTTGCACATGGAGTTGATTGGAAAGGCCTTCCTTATCCTGTAAGAGTCTCTTTTCCGAATTTTTAAGCTTCCCTATTTCACTTCTTAACTCCAGCAGTTCTTTCTTAGTATCTGATGAAATCCCATCGGACAGACTGAGGGGCTCTTTTTGAGGACCTGAGGATTTAGATCCTTTAGCATTTTTAACAGGCACCACATGGTTTATCGAAGCTTTAGGAACCACTATTCGTACAGCTTCAATTTCCACAGCCTTGTCACCATAAATTTTTCCCAGCTGAAGGACTCCAGGACTCAAGGATGGAAGAAGTTTCTTGTGTGGGCTTCGATGGGCATGGCTGGTTGTGTTGGAGATTACTTCAACAGATTTTGAAGGCTGCTCTTGTTCCATGCCATCACCAGGTCCACGAATGGGTGAGGTAATGTATTCACCTTCAGGTTGAGGCAGAAAATAGCATACAATATGTTTAAATCAGAAAAACACGATTAATATAATCTAATACTATTAGGAAAGCCAGTTTGGTGTAGTGGATTAAGGCATTAGGCTAGAAACTGGGAGACCATGAATTCTAGTCCCACATTAGGCACAATACCAGCTAAGTGATCTTGGACTAGTCACTTTCTGTCAAGCCTAAGAAGATGGCAATGACACTTCTGAAAAATCTTGCCAAGAAAACTGAAGCGACTGGCAGTCTCAGAGAATTGGACATGACTGAATGGCAGAAAAAAAAATTACAGATAGTTCTTGACTTACCACTGGTTGTTTAACAACTGTAGTTATGACGGCCTTGGAAAGGGTACTCTCTAGCCTGTAAAGCACTTCTGGTCATCATATAATGTTGCACTGCTCCCCCAGTCATATGATCATGATCTGGGTGTTTGGGAGCCTGTTCACATTTATGAACAGTTTCCATATGTCCCACAATCATGTACTCGCCATTTGCAATATGGTAACAGAAAGGTTGCAACCTGGTACTGCCTGCCACACAGTTGAGATTCCCTCCCCAGCATGTAGCTCTTTAAGAGTGAGAAAGCTGTCTGTCAAGGGGAAGGGAACTCCTCCAGTGGACTGCAGAAACTGAACTCTGTTCTGAAAATATACTTTTACTTTCGCTATGCATGTTATTTTTCTACACATCAACGCTACAGTTCTGGTCTGCTCTGACGTTAGAGATGCAATGGCTGAAAAGAAAATGTTTGCAATTTTGAATCAAAAAGCTGACTAAGAATGCAATTCTTTTCTCACATAGACAAATACTCCAGTGGAACTTGGAATAACCAAGATATGCTGTTGAAGCCCTTCAAAAGAGTTCTCTTCCACGCATGGAGAGTGGAACTTCTCTAAAGTGCTATAGAAATGAAGGTCAGATCTCAAAGATCTGAGCTCCATTTCTGCAGCCCTTCAAATAAATCCTGCTCCATGCACAGGGGGGAGATGAATTCTTCTGGCAACCGCAGGTATGGAGCTGTGATATTCAAAATCTGAGCTTCATTACTCCACCCTGTGAAGTTCATCTTCTCTGTGTGTGTGGAAAAAGAATGGCTCTGGAGGGGAGATGAACTCCTCCAGTGGAGTGGAGAAACAGATCACAAAGATCCCAGCTCCATTCCGCGGATCTCTGGAACAATTGCTTTCTATGCACGGAGAGGAACTGAACTTGGCAGGCAGCTCTTTTGCTCTGTTCCTTTGATACTCTGGGAGGCCACTTAACAATCCTAACTGGAAGTGCTGGGGTGGCATTCGTTGAATGAAGCAGTCATGCTTAACAACTGCTTAACTCAACAACTGAGATTCTGGTCCAAATTCTGGTCCTAAATCAAGGACTACCCATATTAGATTACATCCAAAGCTTGCCATTTCCCATAGCATGGAATGTTTGACAGCACTGTGTCAAAAAACCCCTCACTACATAACTTTGGAAATCTCAGTCTCACATTCCATTTGAAACTCTTCTAGGCATATTAAGGAACTTAAGCTAAGGTAGTCTTTGGGTTACAATAGTACCTGGAATTTCCATTGCTAAGTGATAAAGCAAAACATGAGACCATATTGCTTCGTGAAAGTAATCCTAGCAGTTGGGCTGTCCTCACTCTAGGATCACACAGGTCATTAAGTGGGAAGAGGTTGGCATCCCAGGCAAGCAGGTCATGGGGAGATGCTGTGGGACCCACTGATTTTGCTTATGGGAAGCCAGCAGGTAATGTCCTTGGAGTTCCAGTCATAATAGTGACTATGTGATCACAATTTGGGCATTTGATGCCTGACTCGCGATTATGTCCTTCCAGCAAGTCACATGATCACAATTTCTGACATTACCAAGGACCACTCATAAACCCCTCTCGGTGAGTACGTTTGTAAATTTGAATGGTTGCTGAATGAATGGCCGTAACTGAGGCTTACCCCTAAAAGAAAGCTAACTACAGATTTAGATGTAATACTAATTTAAATGTTGATAGAGATTCTCAGTCATCTAGGTCATGGTTGTCCCAAAGGTGCTTTTTCAAGAGGCAACTGGACTTTCTGGTTTTTCTTTGAAGACATTTCACTTCTCTTCTCTTCCAAGAAGCTTCTTCAGCTCTGAGCTGAAGAAGCTTCTTGGATAAACCCAGAGCTTTTCGTAGTACTATGAAAAAGTACTGGAAGAGTTTCTGGTTTGCTAAATAATTGGTATTCAGTTTCTTCCATGAAAGCTCTTATCTATTTTTAAAATTCGACATGTATTAAAAACCTTTGATTTGTAAATATCTGCAGAATATATCTCCAAAATCAATATTTAATTCCTAAGAAAGATGAATACTTACTATTTTCTGCATTATTTAGAGCTGCCATTTTATTGACAGGATTGCATACAAGAAAAAACGGTTAAAGCCTAAAAGAAACAAACAAACGACAAAAGTGTTATGGCTGTCAGTTCCGTTAAACAGAATATAGAACCATTAGTACAGAACATATTGCAACAAACTAATTCAATTTCAAAATGCAGTTTCTCACAAAAATAGTAGAAAATGTTCAAGCCCCCATGTATTTGGAAGTGCCTGGATGGATATGCATCCTATTTGGGATGGTTGATCATTATTTAAAGTATTGCAAAAATATTTTCATGATGCTTTATCCTTTTTTTTAAAAGCTGCTGATCTTAGTCTAATAAAAACAGCTAATACATTAAAACTCTGAAAGACAAAAAGAGGTACTATTTCATTTCAGCAAATGCTGAAAAAAATGTCTATGATTTTGAAAGGAAGTTGACTAAGAACACTTTTCTTTTCTCATGTAGGCAATATTGGAACTTGATCCCTGAATAACCAAGATATGTTTAAGATATCTTGACCCTCAGAATAAAATCAATCACTCATACAATTTTAAGACCTAACTCAAGCATAAGGCAAAATGAAATGATTACTGCAGATAGCAGTTTTGGGGATTTGTGAATAGATAGAAAATCAATAGTTATTTACTTTACAAACTGGAAACAGAAAGGTGCTATTAAGATTTGGATATGGACACATCAGGCAGCAAATCTCTTTGTTCAGCTGTAACAGGTTCAAACAAGGCTTCCCCTCTAAAAAACTGAGGCATGAACATTATTTCTGGTCTGTATTTTAAACCATCATTAATATTTAACAAATTCCACACCATCATGGAACAAGTATGTGCACCAAGAAGACAGAAATAAAAAATACAGTATACACCACACAAATCAAGAGGCAAAACTATCTTTCTGACTTATTGAAAGAGCTTACCCTACACATTGATTTGTCTTATGACATGTGAAATTTGGTTCAGTATGTGGGAACCCTAGTATTTTGGATTGTAAACTAGTTTGCATAAATCCAAATTAGGGTACTAGGTTTGGCTACACTAATTCAGACAATTTCTGAAGGGTAAAAAAGGTTTAATTTTTTTCATAGCTCTTTGTAGCTATGGAACTCCCAGGAGCTGCCTAGGAGTTGTCATTTTGGCATTAGGCCTCAGATGGGGTGGTGGAAGCCAGAGGAGGGCAGGGAGTACTGTACACAGGTGCATGCAATGGAGTGCAAGCAGACAGGGGGTGATGTTACTGGGACAATTTCCAACCTTCCCTACTGGCTACCCCATTAACTTTGCTTGTGTGAAGGTGCAGAGAAAGTCACAGATGGCAATGTTGTAATCATGAGCCAGGCCCCTGAGCACCTGGATCACAATCACATAATCACAGGGATATCAGGATAGCTGGAACTTGGAAGACTGGTTGTTTAAGTCCATTTTTTCCAGTGCCTCGGTAACTGAATGACTGCTGAACAAGTGGACATGAGCCACATCTACCCGTAGCTTGCCTTGGTAGTTGCCTAAAGTTACCACATATAGACTGCAAAATTCACATTCACTTATACATTGATGACGTTACCTAGTTGGGTACTGAAACATCTGCAAGCAAACAACCAAGTTTAGACAATAATATCAAGAATACCACTCTACAACCCTGAGCTATAGAAAAATCATATTTTCACTCTCCAATATGCTATACAATATGTTATAGCACTGAGGCTGAGAGATGATTCCCCTAAAAGCTAGACTGGCCTCTCTGAAGATGCTGTTGGCTGAAACTGAATTCTTCCAGATGTTTTGGGCAGGTAGTTTGATCGGTAGTTATTTTCCCCTTTCTTTTGCAGTTTCTATGGTGGAGTAATTGTTCTTATATCTTATCATGGGCAAGTAAAAAAAACAAACTTCCCATACAACTTTATGGGATGTTTTTTACTGTAAACTGCCATGACATTTGGCAGCACACAACACTCACAAACCATACAAATAAATCAATAAACCCAGTTGTGGCAGACATTTGATTTTCATTAACTACCGGAAAACCTTTCTTCCCAAGTCTGTTCTCCTATTTAATTTAATGAGCCCTTCAACTACACATCAAATCAACGCTGACGTGTCTCCTGCCTGGCTGGTTACATTGTGTCCGGGTCTGATGGCAACACTTCTCACTTCTCCCTAACAATGATTTACAGAAATACAGGTAGTCCTCAATTTACAACAATTCACTTAGTGACTGTTACAACAGCACAGAGAAAAGAAACTTATGACCATTTTTCACATTTACGACTGTTGTAGCATCCCCATGGTCATGCGAACTGAATTCAGATGCTTGGCAGCCAATTCATATTTATGACAGTTGCAATGTCCTGGGGTTATGTGATTGCCTTTGGCGAACTTCTGAAAAGCAAAGTCAATGGGGAAGCCAGATTCACTTAAAACAACCGAGTTACTAAATGTCTGTGGAGATTCTCAGTCATCCAGGTCATGGTTGTCCCAAAGGTATTTTTTCAGGAAGCAACTGGACTTTCTTGTTTTTTTCACAGACATTTCACTTCTCATTGAAGAAGCTTCTTGGATGAGAAGTGAAACGTCTTCAAAGAAAAAAACCAGAAAGTCCAGTTGCCTCTTGAAAAAAGCACCTTTGGGACAACCGAGTTACTAATTTAACAACTGGTAATGATTCACTTAACAAATGTGGCAAGAAAAGTTGTAAAATGGGGCCAAACTGACTTAACAAATTTCTCACTCAGCAACATAAATTTTGGACTCATTCTTATTTGAGGACTATCTGTACAGCTGAATAACTCGCGGCTTCATTCCACCACACGCCAGCCCGATCGCTATTTGGATGACTAGGTAAGGTTGTTGTACAGAACAGTGAATAGAATAGAACAGAATTCTTTTATTGGCCAAGTGTGATTGGACACACAAGGAATTTGTCTTAGGTGTATATGCTCTCAGTGTACATAAGGAGAATAAAATCCATTCGTCAAGAATAAAAACTTACAACACTTAGTGATAGTCAAGGTTACTAATAAGTTATCAAATCATATTAGGAAACAAGTAACAACAATATAAATTGAAAGATACAAGCAACATGGTTATAGTAATAAGTGAGAAGAGATAGATACTAGTAAGGAAGAGAAGAAGAATAGTAAACTAGTCTTAGTAAATTATTTAACAGTGTTGTGGGAATTAGTTGTTAAGCAGAGTGATGGCATTCGGGAAAAAACTATCTTTGTGTCTAGTTGTTGTGGTGTGCGGTATCCTATAGGGTCGTTTTGAGGATAGGAGTTGAAACAATTTATGTCCAGGATTTGACATAATTTGAGAACTACCTCAATACAGCTGAATAACTCGCTTCAGGCAATTCCTCCGACGGCTCCATTCCCCCCACCCCACGCCAACCCAATCGTTATTTGGACGACTAGGCGAGGTCGTTTAACAGAACACTGTTCTGTAAAACAGTAAACACTGTAAAACGGTGTTCTGTAAAAAGACTAAAACACTGTTCTGTAAAACAGTAAACACTGTAATGACTAAAACACTGTTCTGTAAGACAATAAACACTGTAAAACGGTGTTCTGTAAAACAGTGTTCGTTTTACAGAACAGTGAATTGCTGTGTAAATTCGTCTAAAGTGAAAAACTAACCAGCTGTGGGATTTCCTCCTCCACTCCTCCCAGCTGCTTCTCATCGCTGGTTCTTTCTTTCTCCTTTTGGGAAGGAGTAACTTCCGATCGACTCCCTTCCGTCTATAGAGGTAGAATAGTAGATTCGCCCAAATCGTGCAACTTCTGACCTTAATTTCAACTTTTTTTCCCCCAAGCTTTAGTTGAGAGACTAACCAATCAAAACACCGGCAAAAGTTTCAGACTAGAAAAATCATACGACTCTTTGTTAGCTATATGAAATCATTACCAGATACAGCTTGTGTGGCTGAGGAATTCTGGGAGTTGAAGTCCACAGGTCTCCTTACAATCTATAATAAAGTCTATTAGCGGTTGGCGTCTGCGGCGGAACTAAAAAAAAAAAAGCACCACTGTTGACTTGAAAGTTCATGAACGCTGTGACTTCTACATTCCTATCTCTACGTTCTTGTACAGAAAAGTAATCATGACGTGCCCTTAGCCACATTCATCCTTGCGCAGGCCCGCGGGAATTTCCGGTCTCCTTTTTTCCAGTGACAAAACTCCAGGACCTATTACTCTAACACGGGACTGCTGTCACGAGAGTGAATGATACTACTCCCAACCAATAGGAATTCAAGGCGGCTTGGTGGTGTTTTTTTTTTTTTTAAACCGGACGTTTAAGCCGCAGAACAAGAGAAGGCGTGGCCTCGGTTGCTAAGAAGCGGCTTGGGTTGGATATCGTGTGTCGCTGGTCGCTAGTTTTTTTTTTCTCCTGCTTTGCGAGCGCTCCAACGGTGAAGTGGCGATCGCGGTCGGGAAGGCGGAGGTGGCTGGACCATGGTGAGTGGAAGTGGGCTGTCCGCGCTGGGGAAGGAGATCTCCGGCGGGGAAGAGACTCCCGTGATGCCGGAGCATAAAAAGTCGTTTAGGGGTGGGAGGCAACGACCCCTGCGAAGCATCCCCATGAAAAGAAACGTGGGCCCTTGATAACATGTCCTCTTCCGCCAATAAAGAAGAATATTGTGTAGCTCAGGGTTGAAATGAAGGGTCCTTGGTGCTCTCGGAGCTTGCTGGTTTTCTTGCAGACGTTTCATTACCCAAACTAGGTAACATCATCAGTGTTAGTATGTCCTGTGTAGCTCAATGACAGAATAGAATAGAATAGAATAGAAATTAGAGTAGAGTAGAGTAGAGTAGAGTAGAGTAGAGTAGAGTAGAGTAGAATAGAGTAGAATAGAAATTAGAGTAGAGTAGAATAGAATAGAATAGAAATTAGAGTAGAGTAGAGTAGAATAGAATAGAAATTAGAATAGAGTAGAATAGAATAGAATAGAAATTAGGGTAGAATAGAATAGAATAGAAAGTAGAGTAGAATAGAATGTAGAGTAGAGTATAGTAGAAATTAGAGTAGAGTAGAGTAGAGTAGAGTAGAGTAGAGTAGAATAGAATAGAATAGAATAGAATAGAATAGAATAGAATAGAATAGAATAGAATAGAATAGAATAGAATAGAATAGAATAGAATAGAATAGAATAGATTCTTTATTGGCCAAGTGCGATTGGACACACAAGGAATTTGTCTTTGGTGTATATGCTCTCAGTGTACATAAGTTTATTAAGGTTTGTTAAGGTTTTGTTGATAGTACAGTGACCATATTTTCTTGGAAAAAAATAAAGGGCAAATCTAAAATGGGGCAAATCTGAGATAAGGAGAAAAAAAATGTTATAACTTTGCTTTGCAAAGGAAAATTCAAAAGGAAAATAAATCCAAAGAACAACTTTCTGAAATATTGCAAAGAATGGTCTTTTGTAATAAAGAACATATTGGGAAAAATGAACAATTATTTATGTAATGAGACTGCAGTTATAATCCATCTTTCTTCAAAGAAGCCATACATAGCATCTATAGTTTTACATATTTTATTTTTATTGTAACCTTGAGAGATAGGCTGGGCTTAGAAAGTAGTAGGCTACAACCATTCAGTGTTATTTATAGTTAAATGATGTTTCAAGTTAACTCATTCTGCTCTTAATTTGATATGTTTTCCATCCTTTTCACTATATCAACTCTTGCCAGCATGCCCAGTAATCAGGGAAGACCAGAGTTTCTTAGATAAATGTGTGAAAAAACTTGGGATGAGTTGTTATAGTTACTAAACTGTTACAGGTTATCTTCATGGTATCCTAATGAGCCAAGGTTTTATTTAGATTTAGAAAAATGATGCCTGCTAGCTTGAAGAAATATGAAGTCCCCTCCATGCAGGAAGGGGAAGGCAAGATGGAAAAAAAAGCAGTAAAGAATTAAGAATTCAGGCTGGTGTTGGCTGGAACTTATGCTCTGGTTTACACAGCATGTTAAGCCATTATGTGGTTTGTATAGTTTGGGCATAATGTGTTGAACAAACCCAATTTTGGAGTGATTTTATCTCAATAAATTCAGATTGTATGGCCTGTTCCTGTACTTTGTAGATTTGCTGGACGTTGTAGTATTTTATATGCAGCCATAGAAGCAAAGGCCTATAAAGCATGTCTCAGAAATTGTAGTTGTGAAGCGGAAATTATAGATGTAAAACCATACAACTGTAAAACCAGTGATTTATTTCTGAATACAGTAAGCAGAATTTGAATCTAGCTAATTAAGATTCTGTTTGACTGCAATTTTATGCATATTAATACATTTAGAACAATTATGTTGAATACAGTGGGATTTAAATTTGCTATGCATAAATAGGGCAACATACATTTTCCCCACTACTCCCGCTAATTATCTTTTACTTAATTTTTCTGAGCTGCTTTGTATGTATTTACTTAAGCTTCTATAGTTCTACTTTAATTGGTTCTATAATCCTTTGTGCCAAACTCCTTTTTTCTTAGAATCCTTTCTTGGCCCAACAGTGCTAACAATGTATTTTTATCTCTTTCACCTGTTTTACCTAAAATCTTTAAAACATTTTTCTTACTGCAGTAATAACTCTGGCTAAAATCCCCAACATTGCAACATTTGTAGAAAAAACAGTAGGGAAAAGTAGCCTTTCACTTTGTTTAAAAAGAAAAGATTTCAGAGAAGATGTGTGAGTCAGCCCAAAACCAAAAAAAACCCCTTTATGTAGGTAAGTATTATTGCTATAATGATACGACCTGCTGCAAAGTCTTGTTTCTATGAAGAAATGCATTTGAACCTGAATTATAATTATATAATGGATAACGTATAAAACAAGCAGAAAAAGCAATATGAAAAAGACAAACATTTTATCTCATGCTAAATATGTCCTTTAAAGTTTTATAGAAATGCTGAATTCCTGAACTTTTTATGGAATTTGAATCTAGTCAGAAGCTGAGAAGAATACCTAAACACACAGTATTCTGCTTCTAATCCCATAATATCTATTCTTGCAGTTTTATGCCTAGTGCAGGGGTCTGCACCTTAAACACTGAAAGAGCCATTTGGACCAGTTTCCCACAGAAAAGAAAACACCGGGAGCCACAAAACCATTCCTGTGCCTGACTATTTCTTGAGCGGCCAGAAAACTAGCATATGTAGTTGAATTAAATGTTCTGTTTTCTTCTGAAACTTTTTTTCCCTTGGATTTATCCATGGTTGGCCTATCGGGGGTTGAAAAGCTCAATAAACTCGCGTGACGGCAGGTGTTGCACATTGGCGGTTATGACACATATTTTGAGTGACAGCCGCAGCAGGGGGTGAAAGAGCCACATGCTGCTCCAGAGCCGCAGGTTGCTGACCCTTGGCCTAGTGTAAACTGTAGTTGGGGATGGGATAGTTTACTATATGTATGCCAAAAACCTAGGCATGTAATGCTATATTGTACTCTAATGTTACTGTACATACAAAATCGTCCTTTTTTGCTACATTGTGGAATCTTTTCCTCCACTAGAGATGAAGTTAGCCTCCTTACTCCTGAGTTTTTGAATCATATTTAATGATTTTAGATGATTATTTTATATAATACTGTTTTATTGGATTTTTATATGTATACCAGAGTCACTTTCCATAAGATGGACAGCCATATACATTTGACTGATGAATAAATAGTTGTAATCTGAATGCATCTGTAAAAATGTAGGAACCTAAGAATGCAAAGAGGGCAACAAAGGATTAGGAGATGAATGTATAGCTTCTTAACAAACAATTCTTGAGTTCTTATGTTTGAACTGAATATACAAGCATAGCTTTGTGCATTGTTTCCAATTCCCATACTACCAGTAATCATAAGAGGTTCCATGTTTTCTTCTGTGTAGTGATTTTCCTGCCCAGGTTATATGCATTATTGTTGCCTGTATATGTGTGTGTTTCTGAGCTGTGATCAGGGCAGATTCTTGTGTATTTGCTTCATGTATTTGTATTTGACTTACTGAGAAGGGAAGACATGTATTTTCTCTGTGTAAATTTATTGATTGATTGATTGATTGATTGATTGATTGATTGATTGGTTCGATTTATATGCCACCCTTCTCCGGAGACTCAGGGCAGCTTACAATGCGTTAAGCAATAGCCTTCATACTTTTGTATATACCTGCTTAGTAGGGCTTTTGGCCCCCCCTAAGTGGTGTTCTTTTTTATACAAAGTCAGCTTATTGCCCCCACAATCTGGGTCCTCAGTTTACCTACCTTGGAAGGATGGAAGGCTGAGTCAACCTTGAGCCTGGTGAGATTTGAACTTGCAGTAATTGCAGGCAGCTGGTGCTACTTAATAGCACTTTAGTCTGCTGAGCCACCAAGGCTCTTTTTAAGAGTTAGTCCCATGACAGTTGCTTTCAGTTAAGAAAACTGGTATCCAAGGGTTGCATTCTTTAAATTGATTTAAAGGAACATGCTTAGGTTACAGCATCTTAAAAACTGGGTATGTCACAGATGTCAAACTCGATCGCACGTATTGTGACATATCACAACACTTTTTGCCTTTGTGGAGCCGGGGTGGGCATGGCCTGGGCATAACATTTCCAGCCCGCGGGCCACCTGTTTGTCAGGCCTGCTTGTAGTTCTTCAACTTTCAGTACATGCAGGTCTTCTTTGTTTCTTCTGATTCTTTTTTTAACCTCCTCTTGATGCAAAGGAGAAGTTGCTACCTATTTATCTGATCCAAATGTATACAGATATTCTGACAATATTTTGCAAACTTCCATTCCTCATTTCAGCAAATTGCAGTATATTTCTGCTCTCCCTTGGTGCATCTGTACATTTTTACCTCTTGTATACATAGGGTAGCACAGGGTTGCTGCATCATGGCACAGGTTTTAGAGTAGGGGTGTCAGTAATATTTCATGCTGCTACTTGGCTGCCTTGCCATTAGGATGTATTGAGGGCTTTCCCTCCCTCCCTCCCTCCCTCCTTCCTGTTGGAAGGAATAAAAGCTAAGGAAACCATGTAGCATGGAATTCTTTGCAATCCTTTAAAAGTAGCTCTGCTTTGGACAACATAATGGGGAAGTAAAGGTGCTTACAATGAAGAAGTTGATAATGGTGTGAATTCTGACCATCTGCAAAAATAAAAATTACTTATTTTACTGGCTTTTCAATGTTGGAAAATGTGATTCAGTTTGCAAACAATTACCTTGGTAATGAAACTGATGAACAGAGTCCTGCATCACTTTATATCGTTTCTTCCCAACATTCCATTGAGTTTATTTTTAAAAAACAACAGGATTATTTATTTACTCAATTTAGGCACCACCCAACTGTGTCTAGGTAGCAATAAAACCAAACAGGTAGAAAGTATAGGAAATGAATTAAAAAGAAAAGGAAATAAAGAACAAGGTGTCAGGATCAGCTTAACAAAACCCACACTGATAAACATATTCAACAGGGAGTCCTGCAAACTTACCACATGGCCTGGGAGAACAGCCATTTCTTTAAGGATTTCTGGAATGCACCAGAATGGAAGCCAAATGGATCTCTGGTGGTACCACTTTCTAGAAGGCTGGCATGCTTCCTGAGTCTGATACTTGACACTGTTCAATTGAAAGGACCAGGCTGAACCAACCCTATTGGCTTTTACCTGCTGGGAAGACACTACAGAAGATAGACCAGTGGTCCCCAACCCCCGGTCTGCGGACCGGTGCCGGGCTGTGGAGTACCTGGCACTGGGCCGTGCAGCGGCCAGGGGACATGAACGCTGCAGCGCAAAGGCTCCTGGGCCGTGCACAAAAGCTCCTGGGCCGTGCGCAAAGGCTCCAGGGAAGAGAGCCCCGCGCAGGTACGCACGTGTGGCCCAAAGCCCCCACCCCTGCGCGCGCTCAGCGGGCCACGGTAAAATTATCAAAGGCTGATTGGTCCACGGCGATAAAAAGGTTGGGGACCACTGAGATAGACGGTCCCTCAGATAATATGGGCCTATGCCATGTATGTAGGCTTTATAGTTCATAATCAGTTCCTTGAATTGTACTCAGCAGCATTCTGTTAACCGGCATAATTTATCAGGGATGCCTATTATTGCCCATACTGCTGCATTTTGAACCATTTGAAGTTTTCAGGTGGTCTTCAAAGTCAACTCTAGATAGAGCATGTTGCAACAGTTAAACTATGAGATGAATGATTGAAAGGCCTCCCAGATTAGGAAAGGGCACAACTAGTGCAACCAATAGGGTTGCTAGGCCTTCCTTTACATAGCTGCCACTGCTCATTGAACAGGAATTACGAGTCTAGGACAGGGGTCTGCAACCTTAAATACTCAAAGAGCCATTTGGACCTGTTTCCCACAGAAAAGAAAACATGGTGAACCACAAAACATGGGTGGGTGTGGCCAACTTGATGTCATTCATTTCCACCAGTCACATGATCCCCTAGCCATGCCTACCCAGCCGGTCATTAGGGCAGAGAACCAGTTGTTAAAAAGCACCAGGAACCACAAAACCCTTTTGACATCTCTCTCCCTCCCTCCCTCCCTCCCTCTGTATCTCTCTGTCTCTGCCCCAGCTGCTTCTCCATCCCCCGCCGTCACCCTTACCTTCTCAGGCTAGGCGAGGAGTGACTGGGAGGGGAGGGCGAGGGGTGGAGCCAGCCAGTGGTGGGATCACTTGACAGGGAGCCATAGCAGAGGGCCCAAAGAGCCGCATGCGGCTGACACCCAGTCTAGGAGGATTAGTTTAAAATTAGGTAAAAAAGCTTGCAGTTGTCTTTTTCTGGCAGTGTCTGAGAATAGGGCTGGGGAGAATAAATTATATAACAGAAGTATATAATTTATTTATTTATATTCTGCCTTTTTGTTTTTTTAAAAGAATAACTCAAGGCAATGAACATATTCAGCACATCTTCCTCCTATTTTCCCCATAACAACAACCCTGTGTGGTAAGTTGGCTGAGAGAGAATGACTGGCCCAGGGTCACCCAGCTGACTTTCATGGCTGAGGCAGGACTAGAGCTCACGGTCTCCTGGTTTTTAGGCTGGTGCCTTAACCACTACTAGACCAAGCTGGCTCTAATAGTGCTAAAATGTCATTTATACAATAGGCAAATGATGCTTTGCTTTTATCTGCCCCAAGTCAGTAGTCACAGATGATGAAATTGGAGTCCAACAACATTTGGGGACAAGGGGGTTGCACTGATTCTGCCTGAATGTGGGTAGGCCTCACTGAATTATTGATTCTACACTGGTCTGTATATAAAATCTAGGAACAGGAGCTCCCCCTTTTTTGTGTACATGCAATGACTCAACGCCAACTCTAATCTGTTTCTGAGTTCCACAGAGACTTTCCAGGGCTCCCTACACTGAGATATTTGACTGCTGCTACTGTAAAAATAAAGCTTCCAACCTTGTCTATAGCAGGTTGCATTGCCCTGGAGGCCCATATGGAACAGCTATTTGGTTATCTAGGCTTTGACTGCCAACTCTTTGCAAGATTAATGGAATGGTAGTGCAGTGGGAATGGGAAGGGCTATCCCTTGAGGCAGGAGAAATTGGACTCCTAGGAATTCTCAGTTAGGATCTGTGGGAGTGGGTATGTAGGTCTTTTGGATGGGAAGTGCTGTTCATTAGAGGAATGTCACTAGGTGGCAAGGTTGCTCCTCCTTCCACTGCTTTGCCAAGGGACAAAGTCTGCATAGGGACTTGTTCGTTGCCAGTTTAATCAAACTCTCCTTGTGCCACTTAAGCATGCCTCCCTCTCTGTTCTTTATGTGGCAGGCTCCTGAGCTAGCCTTCTACAGATCACTACCAGACAGTGTTCATTTTCTGCCTGGATGAGCAAAGATAATGGCAGCCCTGTCAGAGTGCAGTGTGCCAATTCATCAGTTTTATTCACACAGATTCATTATATTTGTGGGTCACAGCCCTTCAGCATTTGAAATCACCTGTTATAAAGTATTGCTAGCTGACTACTTAAAGCTGGTCTCTTATTTCATTTTGGGTTTTGTGACCTTTGTTTAAACTCAAATAATTATATGAAAGTGGTAATGAACATTCTTCCAATTTTTTTTGGAGAGATATTTTTAAGTACAGTTTTTAAATTATAAACTTCTTTACATCTCTAATTAAATTTTCATGATGTAAACAGCCTTGGCAGTGGTCCATAATTCCCCAAATACAGAGTTATGTTTAACCAATTTTTTTTTAATAAAAAGAAGAGTATGAGTAATCAATAAAAGGGTATCATCAATGAAAAAAGCAATTGATAATGTTGGTATTCTCTGCAGTTAAAAATAGATTGGATTCTCCTTCAGCATTTTCAGAGCAAGTTTGTGGAAAAACTTACAGTAGAAACATTCAACTAAATAATATTTATTAAAAAAAAATATTTTTCCTTTATCACTCAATACTTTAAATAAGCCGGTAGGTCTGAAAATATATGGACACATCTAAAAATTATGGGCTCAAATTTTAGGCTGAAATGCTTTTCATGGCCTACCAATTAGCCCACTGAATGTAGTGGGATTTGTTTCCAAGTAAAGAGGTAAGCAGACTATAAATACAGTAATGACATTCGCTAATTGCATTAGGATTAAATATAAAATCAGTTCTTTTTGGAACACTAGGTGGAGCTATTTACTTGCCAAAGATATCTCTCTACTGGTTTCTGCACTCTTTAAAGTGCATAAATTGCCAGCATTTAATTAGGGTTTATTTTGACAAGAATATTAACTTGAATCATTTGTAAATAGCTCTTACTCTAGAGATTTTGAAACTGTTGTAAAAAAATAATTATGTTGAAATATAGAGCAGCCGACCTGCTATGAAAATGTAATTCCAGTGATTTAACAGATTTTTCACTAAGTGTGCTATACTATTATTGTTATAATGTAGCATCATGTATAATAATACAATTATTATTATTGAACTTCCAACTGTATTTAATCAGTATTTTAAGCCAAGTTGGATGCACTACCCTCTATAATCCTTGGGCCATACTATATGAAGACTTTATTTTACTGTATTGTGTTTATGCTTATTTTTTGTATTAATCTTTCGGAATCTGACCATCAGCCATTCTCACAACATGCCCCAGCCTGTATGAAGAATTAGTGCAGGGAAGGCGCCTCAGAGGGAGATCACAGCTGCGATATAAGGATATCTGCAAGAGGGACCTAAAGGTCCTGGGAATGGACATTAACAACTGGGAAATCTTGACCTCCGATCGTTCAGCTTGGAGGCTAAAGACGCAGCATGGCCTTCTCCAATTTGAAGAGACACTTATTTGGCAGACTGAGGCAAAGAGACAGTCCTGGAACCAGCGAAATCTGGGGGCTGGGCAGGGGACAGAATGTATCTGCCCTCAGTGTGGAAGGGATTGCCACTCTCGAATTGGCCTTTTTAGTCACACTAGATGCTGTTTTAGGACCTCTTTCCAGAGCACAATACCATAGTCTCTTGAGACTGAAGAATGCCAATGATGATGATGTTAATCACCTATTAACACCTAGGTTAATAAGCATAGGTTTATGTATTTTTACTACAGTGTTCTCTGTCCAAAAGGCCATATTCATTTTTTACTTGCTTTGATAACATGTATTTTGCCTACCCAGGTAGTCCTCGATTTATGGCTGCAATTGAGCCCAAAATTTATGTTTGCTCAGTGAGCCAGTTGCTAAGTAAATTTTGCCCCATTTACAAGCTTTCTTGCCACAGTTGTTAAGTGAACCACTGCAGTTGTTAAGATAGTCACATGGTTTTTAAGTGCATCTGGCTTCCTCATTGCATCTACAAGCATTCGCATTGCTTGTAGAAGGTCGCAAAAGGTGATAACTTGAGCCCAAGACTCCGCAGCCCTCATAAATATATGAGTCAGTTGCCAAGCATCTGAATTTTGATCACATGACCCTGGGGATGCTGCAATGGTTATAACTCTGAAAAATGGTCATAAATCGCTTTTTTCAGTGCTGTTGTAATTTCGAATGGTCACTAAATGAACTGTTGTAAGTCGAGGTCTACCTGTAAATGTTTATAAGTTCAGTCTCAGACATCTACAGTTAAAAGAATTAGGTAAGCTAAGGATGAGTAAGACTGCTGTGACTGACAAATTTGCAAACCATCGTAGGCTACAATTGAAAAACAGAACGTATGGTGCCTGGGGACATCAATATATTCAACATCATTCTCTTGGTGTCTGCTAGGCTTCCTGTAGAACCCGATTTTAATTTTATATATTTTTTGTGCTTTTTTTTATAGTTCATACTTTCTTCTAAGAATTCTTCTTTGCCTTATATAGGCTTTTACAGCAATTCTTAGGAGAAAGAAATGGGAGGGCTGCAGCCCAGGGCTTTGTTTGGAAATAAACTCCTCTTCCAGAAAAAAGGGGAAAGATAAACTGTGATGGAAGAGACATGGCAAAAAGACAAGGTAGGAACTAGAGGAGATGGCAGAAAATAATCTCATCAGTTTGCTTTTTAGAAAGTATTTTTTTGAAAGTCCATGTCTGCAATGTAGCCATTTTGTTAAATCATTTTCAATTGAGACCATTATATACTCATAAAATTTCAGTTTTGTCCTTTGACACTAAAAGATTGCCAATACCTGCAATCAGTGGTGGGATTCAGCCAGTTCGCACCTATTTGGGAGAACCGGTTGTTAACTTTCTAAGCAGTTCGGAGAACCTGTTGTTGGAAGAAATTTTATTTTGTTTTTTCCACTTTACAGGGCTAATCCTGTAAGGAAGGCAGGAAGGAAACATTCTGGTGGTGTTTCTAGCCTAATCTTTATTGCCCTGCTTATAGAAACTGCCTCTCTGGTTAACTCTTATTACATTGTAACAGTAAGGTGTTACAAACACTCACCCATCGACGTGAGTGACATTGAGTTGGCCAGACCCACACGATCACATGACCACTGAGCCACGCCTACCCAGCTGGTCATTAGGGCAGAGAACCGGTTGTTAAATTATTTGAATCCCACCACTGCCTGCAATTCAAGATTGTTTGCTATGGTTTCACTGTGTCTCTGCCACTGGATTTTAAACAGAACAAATTGGAGAACTGGATCTTCTGTGTACACTAATATTCTGTTTAGGCAGCCACCTTACACATGCAGTTCTAAAGATGTGTTCTAAACATGTGCTTCATAGGTAGCATTATACATAGCACATTATATATCAATGTGCTATTGAAAAGAAATAGACATTCCTTCATCCTTTGGCCATCTGAATTGGATTGTGATTCAGCTTAAGCTTTAGTAGAAAGGTAATAACGCTATACAATGGGATTATTTGCATCACTAATTTGATTAGTCAATCTGAATTAAAAAGATTTACAATGCTAATCTTTACAAGTCTATTCAATGTAAACCCCATTTAGTTCATTGGAATTTACTCCTGTCAAGGAATATACAACTAGAAGCCTAACTACACTATTGTAAGCGCACGTTGTACTTGGTTCCAGAACTAGCTTATGAATTCCAGTTGAAATCATCTTTGTTCTTGCCTGCCCTCCCCATTTTTCCTTTTCTTTTTTGTTACATAATTCTTTACTAAAGATATTAGATAAGTTAGAAAAACCAACACACCCCTGTTCCAATATTAACCTGATTATGTGTCTTTATGATAATAGTTTTACGGGCATGCCATCAAACATTGTGGTAAGTGAAATCTGGCGTTCAGCTGAATTGCCCAAGAGTTAATATTTTACGCAATCCAAGGTAAAAAGAAGCATTTAATTTTAATGACAGACTGATCAGGAGCCTGTTTGGTTAAACTGTAGTACACAATGAATGCTGGCTCAGAATGTTCCCAGTAGTGAATGAGAAGGGGATTGGCTGAACTCTTTTTCCTTCTTTGTAGCAAGGCAATAAATTTTTAATAGGCCATGATATTCTCAGAATGTTCAAGGTAAGTGCAAAATGTGTGCTCTTTGGAACCGCCTTTCAAATTCTTCGGCACTGACACACGCTGGTATCAGCTGGCTGAAGGTCACTTTTCACCCTTATTGCAGTTCCAGGAGAACCCAACTGTAGTACTTTTCTTACGTTTAGAAAAGTATTAGATGTAGAAAATGATTGTGGCGTAGTTGGCTGAGTGTCAATTGGGAACTCGGACACTGAGTTCAAGGCTCATTTGTGCATTTTATATATGCTACATTGACTTCATTCAGATCTTAACTTGCAGGCCTTTTTTGTTCATAACGGCTTTTAATTAATTACACTGGGCTTGATTTTTATCCATCATTAGTTATTTTTTTCCTCATTTTTGTACTGTTTCTGTTTTTCTCCAGCTTGATTTTTCTTTAACCATTCCTGAAAATATGGAAACTATACAATACTTGGAACGGAAGGGGATGGAATATAAATAGTAAAATCAATGCTGTAGTCCTCAACTTACGATGGATGATAAGTGGGACCAGAATTTCCATTGCTAAGCAAGGTTGTTGATAAGTGAGTCTCATGCCTGATTTTATAATCTTTTTTTTGCCATAGTTGTTGGTTTATTTATTTATTTAAATTAATTTGCTGCCCAATTTTATTTATTTATTTATTTATTTATTTATTTATTTATTTATTTATTTATTTATTTATTTATTTATTTATTTATTAAATTTTTATACCGCCCCCTCTCCCGAAGGACTCGGGGCGGTGAACAGCCAAGATTAAAAAACATATAATATAAACATTAAAATACATTTAAAAAAAAAATTAAATCCAAAATGGCTCCCCAATTTAAAACGCCTTACCCTATAATTAAACAAATTTAAAATTTCCACTTTTAAAAGGGGGAAGGTTTAGGCCAGGCCGGCTTGATGAAATAGAAGAGTCTTAAGTGCGCGGCGGAAGGTGCGCAGATCCGGGATCCTCCGTATCTCCGGGGGGGGGGGCTCGTTCCAGATCGTAGGTGCCCCCACAGAGAAGGCTCTCTCCCTAGGGGCCGACAGCTGACATTGTTTGGCCGACGGCACCTGGAGGAGCCCCTCTCTATGGGAGCGTACTGGCCGGTGGGAGGCTATTGGTGGTAGCAGGCGGTCCCGTAAATAACCAGGTCCTAAGCCATGGAGCGCTTTAAAGGTGATAACCAGAAACTTGAAGCGCACCCGGAAGACCACCAGGAGCCAGTGCAGCTCGCGCAGGAGAGGTGTTACATGGGAACTCCACGTCGCTCCCATAACCACCCGCGCGGCCGCACTCTGCGCCAGTTGGAGCCCCCGAGTGCACCTCAAGGGGAGCCCCATGTAGAGAGCATTGCAATAGTCCAGCCGAGAGGTAACGAGGGCATGAGTGACTGTGTGTAGGGAGTCCCGATCTAGAAAGAGACGCAACTGGCGGATCAGGCGAACCTGATGAAAAATCCTCCTGGTCATGGCCGTCAAATGCTCTTCTAAAGACGGCCGTGAATCCAGGAGGACGCCCAAATTGCGAGCCCTATTCGTGGGGGCCAATGATTCGCCCCCAATAGTCAGCGATGGCACCAGCTGACTATATCGGGACGTCGGAAACCACAGCCACTCGGTCTTGGATGGGTTGAGCCTGAGCCTGTTCCTCCCCATCCAGATCCGTACGGCCTCCAGGCACTGGGACATCACTTCAAGGGCATCGTTGGGGTGGTCCGGGGTGGAGATGTACAGCTGGGTGTTGTCAGCGTACTGATGGTACTTCACCCCAAAACCACAGATGATCTCACCCAACGGCTTTACATAAATGTTGAACAAAAGGGGCGAGAGGACCGATCCCTGCGGCACCCCACATATAAGGGGCCTCGGGGTCGACCTCTGCCCCCCTGTCAACACAGACTGCGACCGATCAGAGAGAAAGGAGGAGAACCACCTTAGTACGGTGCCTCCCACCCCCAACTCTTCCAACCGGTGCAGCATGATACCATGGTCGATGGTATCAATTCATTTTGAAGCGAATCTGGGTGGCTCACAACCTAAAAAACATTAAAATCAACAGAGATAAATATTCCTAACACAATAAAATGAAAGTAATTATCAAATAAAATCATAGTTTTAAGATGGGGAAGGAGGGAACTGGATGGGTGGGAGATGGATTGGTTCTTAATTAATTAACCATCTCCAGTGTGATACTTTCCTGTTGGGGGCCCAAGCCATCTGGCAGAGTTAGATCTTAAGGCTATTGGGGAAGATCAGAAGGGTGGGAGGTGATCTTATCTCAGGGGGTAAGGTACAGGTACTCCTTGACTTAAATAGTTCAGTTAGTGACTGTTCAAAGTTACATCGGCACTGAAAAAAGTGACTTATGACCATTTTTCACAATTATGATTGTTGCATCCCCATGGTCATGTGAACAAAATTAAAATGCTTGGCAACCGGTTCATATTTATGACGGTTGCATTGTTCCAGGGTCATGGGATCAATTTTTGCTCTTTCTGACAAGCAAAGACAATAGGGAAGCCAGATTCATTTAATGTTGGGCTTCCTTGTGGTTGTAAGTCAAGGGCTAGCCGTATTCCAAAAGGCAGCCACAGCAGAGAGAGCGCTTCTTCTGGGTCCCGCAGCTGAAATTCCTTGACTGGCAGGATCTGCAATATGCCTCTCTGATATCACAGGTGGGGTAGATCAGTATCATCCGGTTGAGATGGTTCCTCAACTAACCTGGATCCTTGCCTTGCAGGGTTTAAAGCAGGGGTAAAATCCAGCAGGTTCTAATAGGTTCTGAAGAACCAGTAGTGGAAAATTTGAGTAGTTCAGAGAACTGGCAAATAACACTTCTGGCTGGCCCCAGAGTGGGGTGGAAATGGAGATTTTGCAGTATCCTTCCCCTGCCACGCCCACCAAGCCACGCCCACAGAACCGGTAGGGAAAATTTTTGGATTTCACCCCTGGTTTAAAGGTAATAACCAACACCTTGAATTGCGGCTGGAAGCAAACCAGCAACATGTGCAGCTGGCGGAGCAGTGTAACATGGGCCACTCTGGCAGTCCTAAGAACTGCCTGCACTGCCACACTCTATACCAGCTGTAGCTTCTGAATGCTCTTCAAGGGTAATCCCACGTAGAGTGCATTGCAGTAGTCCAAACGTGAGTTGACTAGGGCTTGAATGACTGAGCACAGGGTTAAGTGAATAACTAATTTGTTAAATGAATCATGTGGTCATTAAGCAAATCCGGATTCTCCCATTGACTTTGTTTGCCAGAAGCTGTCTGGAAAGATTGCAAATGGTGATCATGTGACAATGGGACACTGCAACCATAGGAAATACATACTAATTGCCAAGTGCCCAAATTTTGATGAAGTGACTGTGGAGATGCTGCAACGGTCATAAGTGCAAGGACTGGTTGTAATTCAATTTTTTCAGTTCCTTTGTAAATTTGACTGGTCACTAAGTGAATAGTTTAAGTCAGTGTTTCTCAACCTTGGCCGCTGGACGATGTGCGGACTTCAACTCTCAGAATTCAATGGAAGTTGAAGTCCACACATTGTCCAGCGGCCAAGGTTGAGAAACACTGGTTTAAATAAAGAACTACTTGTAATTAATTAAATGAGTGTAGCACAGAGCCTTTAACATAACAGCTTCCCGTTTGTTTTTAATTGGAGTTCAAGGATATGTATTCAGTTTATCAGGCTTTGTGGCATAGTTGCCTTGATATGGGAATTTTAAAAAAATATTCTGATAGTAAATTGCTTTGAATGCAATTTTATTGTGAAAAAATGGAGGTAAATGAAGTAATGTATTGTTAAGTACATTAGGCCCTTACAAATGAATGATTTGATTTCAAGGAAGTTCATGCTTTCAAATCGAATCAAGTTTTTTCAGATTGCTTCAGACGGAAATATAGTTGATAGACTTCCTGGCTTTGCAAAGTCTTCAACATTTTTCTTTGATATAGTGCGCTTGCTATTCAACTATGAAGTCTATATTACAAATTATTTTTCATAGAATTTTCTTTTACACAATTGTGATAACATACCAGGTTTTTTTTAATTGTTCCCCAATTTAAAAATCTCTCTCTCTCCCTCCCCTCCCTCCCTCCCCCCTCCTGCCTTTGAATCACAAATTCAAATTAAATGATTGAAAATATTTTTTCTTATTGGAATGTGGTTGATTGATTTATCCTGTATTACATCCTTTTAATCGTGAATTGAAATATACCGAAAGAATAAGAATTAAAATATTATTGTCATTCTAAATGTAAGAAATATTCAACCAGAAGGAAAGCTTTTCTCTGGCAATGGTAATACATTGCAAGAAACTCTGCTTAGCTCCACAAGTCTCTCCCCCCACCTCCAATTCTGCCTATTAAGAACTTTAGATCTCCTAAAGATATTTATATATTCCAAGAAAGTTACTCTTTAATAATTAGAATTAAGATTAAGCACTGTCAATGTAAATATTGTTTACATAGTGTTTGTGTTCTATAAATGTTTTTTTTTAATTAGTATATTAAATATTGTATTCTAGGACTTTATAACTAACTCATTGTGTACAACTTAATCTAAATAATATTATTTTGATAATCACCACACATTTAATATTTAAAGATACAATTTAGGGATGCAGTTTTAAACATAACTGAGTGATTCCCATTTAATAACATGGGACTGTTGTTATGCATAGAATTTCATGTCTGCTATTGAAACATCATGGTATTTTTTTTTAAAAAAAATCTAATTAGTTCTATTTTTTACAAATTCTCATTTGGCACATAATTTTATGATTGTGTCTAAATAATTGACTGAATGGCAAGGAATGAGCGATTTTGAGGAGTCTGAGAAGGAAAAGGTAAAAGTTATATTGTTCTAATTGTATTTATGTGTGTATTTTACAACTACCTGATTTAAAAATATTTATCTTATTGTTCACAGTTCAAAGTTACTGTACGTAAATGGCAATGGAAACAGACAAAATATCAACAATATAACAATGGGCTTTTTAAAAAAGGCATAGCGGCAGGAAATAACACCAGTCGACATTTTAAAAAAGTAGGAAAATTAAATTTGACTGATGTCCCTTGATAGAACATTCTAGAAGTTTAGTGCAGTAACTGGGAAAAAACTTGTCACCTCATTTGGTGAACCTGTAGTTAACTTTGCAGGTTAAAAATTGAACAGAAAGTATGACAAGGAGTAGTCCATAATGTATAGTAGGTTCTGTACATTTAGTTCTTTTTAGGCTTGTGCAACTTAAACTCTATTTGTCTACCAGCAGTAAAAATTTCCCGGCATTTATCAAAGGAAGATAACCATCATATACCACCATCATCATTTAACAGAACAACCTGTAGGCAATTAGTTGATAGATGATGCTGGTTAAATGGTTGTTTGTAGGGAGAAAGAATAGATGGATTCTATTCATAAGCCTTCATGTGAATTGGAACCGTACTTTTAAACGAGCTTATTTTATTCTCTTCGCAATCTCTTTTTTCTTTACTAACTGAATTATAGAAACGGAGGTTTCTAATCTTAGAGGGCACATTTGTAATATTGTCAGTGTTAGCTTCTCCATTTATGAATTGGCAGCCAGTGAGGGTCACGACAAGTTATAAATTCTGGACCAGAATGGTACTTGTGCTTTTGTTGCTCGCTTTGCCCTCCTCTATAGGACGTTCACATCCACTTACCATAGCCTTTTTTTCTGGGAAGGTATTCAGGCTATCAAAAGAGATCAGTGATCTGCTGCCGCTGGTTATTTTTCTTTGAAAATCTTGTAAAGATGTTGGAGTTTGATACCTTGCTTTACAGCAAGCCAACTTATTATTTTTACTGTAAATTATCAGACAAGAGATAGAGCCTAGCATCATTATTGAAGATATCTACATTGATATCTGAGTAATAATGGCAATAAATAATAGCAGCAGCAATAATAATATCAACAGTAACCATAATAGCTGTGATATAACAACAATTTCAATTTATACCTTGCCTTTACCTTAAAAGTTTTAAAGTGTGCCTTAGTCTTTGTCATAGGTTGCTTTGCTCTTCACATAGAATATGGTAGTGCTGAGAAGGCAGTGTTCTCCTTCCTCTCATGGATTTTCATGTTGTTGTTTTTTCCAACAACTTGAAAAGATGCTTCTGTGTACCATTTTAGCATCATATTCTTTATCTTATTTGAAATTAATTTTATTGCTATCATTACATAGAGCAAGTAGATTGCAATCTTACTTTTGAATGTCCCTCACTTAAAAAAAGGGGGGGGACACAGTGGCTCAGTGGCTAAGCTGAGCTTGTTGATCGAAAGGTCGGCAGTTCAGCGGTTCCGGATAATGGGGTGAGCTCCTGTTACTTGTCCCAGCTTCTGCCAACCTAGCAGTTCGAAAGCACGTAAAAAATGCAAATAAAAAAATAGGGACCACCTTTGGTGGGAAGGTGAGGGCATTCCGTGTGCCTTTGGCGTTTAGTCATGCTGGCCACATGACCACAGAAACATCTTCGGACAGCGCTGGCTCTTTGGCTTTGAAATGGAGATGAGCACCGCCCCCTAGACTCGGGAACAACTAGCACATATGTGCAACGGGAACCTTGACCTTTACCTTACACTTTTTAAACCTGCCATCTGCAAAATACAGGACTACATCCTTAATTCCATCTTCTCTAGGCATTTGAAAGAGGTTTTCCTTTCCTAGTTTTTTTTTTATTTATTAATTACATTTTTATGCTGTCCATCTCCCCTACAAGATGACTGTGGGGGAATATCTAATACTGTTTGTTAACATGGGAAGAGGAAGACATGTTTCTGAGCTGTGTTATTGTCCTCCAGATCTTTCATTACTGAGGCATTCTCGGTTGGGATAGATCTTCTTTGAAATTCCTTGTTTAGAGCTTTGTTTGGTGTATTTGCTGTTTTTCTTAGTACTGGGAGAATATGCTTGGGCCAGTGGTCCCCAAGCCTCAGTCCATGCACCAGCATACCAGAAACCGGGCGGCACAAACAAGCGAAGCCCCATTCTTGGGGTGCAGGCAGCACACAAAACCATGCCGTCTCCAGTCTGCGGAAAACCCTTCTCCACAGAATCAGTCTCTGGTGCCCAAAAGGTTAGGAGCTGCTCCTCTGGGCTGATTGTTATCTTCCTTACTTTTGGTTATGTATTTAAATGGTTTGAGGAAAGGATTTATCTCTCATGCTCATCCCTGCTTCGCCTATGTTTTATTCTGGAGGAAGGCATATGTTGGAATTGACAAAATGTATACAGTACAGTTTTAGCTTGGTTCTCATGTTCTTGAAAAAAATATTTTGCAGAATGCAAATAGCTCTACATCTAGAAATATACCGAAATTGATAAAAGAGGAAGATATTCAACTTCCCTAGGATTCCCAACCCCCACACTCTTCCTCAGTTATACATTCTCCCATCTAAATGGGTAAAAAAAATCTTCCCTGTTCTATTTTATCTCCTACCTGGATATTTATGCTTAGAAAAAGTGCTAGTTTTCAATTGACAAATATTAGCTGATATAAATGGATGATACAATTTTATAAAATAAAGCAAAGTAATTACAGTACGGTCCATGGAAAAACTGTCTTCCACAGAACTGGTCCCTGGTGCAAAAATGGTTGGGGACCATTATTTAAACTATTGTTTTAAAATGTGAGCCTTCAGACAGCTAGTGATAAGTACTGAATCCATTCATTTCTGTCTTTAGTGGTAAATAGATGTAAAATCTTTCATTCAATCTCTGTTGGTAATGACTTATTGCCTTTTTATAGCAGTGGCAAAAGTATACAAGCTGCTTCTTGGATAGAAAAGCTCTCTTAGCAACTGCTGTGTCTTCAGTGAGCCACAAATAATACATACTGTGTGTTCTTTTGAGCTTTAAAAAATGACTGGCTGACAATTGTCTCTTTGTATGTCATCAGCTGCTTTTGAATACGGAACTTTTAAAGGCACAATATTTGATTAATCCCTGAATTTTAAATTGTCTGGAGAAGCTGAGAGTATGAAGCTCTCTAATATATATATATGGGATTCTCTCCCCACCATCTCTCTCCCTCCCCCCCCCCCTCTCTCTCTCTCTCTCCCTCCCTCCCTCCCTCCCTCCCTCTCTCTCTGCATATGCAAATGCATATGAATATGTATGTTTTGTTTGTTTGTTTGAAAATCTGTGGAAATGCATTTCCTACAGCATTTCCTACAGTTTTCTAGAACTCTCAGAAAAATCTGAAAAGATAATTGTATACAGTATACAATTAATAAAACATGTATTTTATGGGCAGCTGCCTTGATTTTATACTATGATGTCCAGATAGGATTAGTATGTACTGTTGTACATGAATAGTAATAGTTGTCAATGAAGATAGTGAAATGATCCATACGTTTGGAGAAACACTTAAAAAAGTAATGCTCCTTATTTTAAATTTCAACTTTTGTGCCAGGTTGACAAATCTTGATGTCTTTTACCGCAAATAACTAAGCAGTATTGTTATATCAGGTGCTAGTGGAAGATATACTGAACAGATTGTCTATTCTGGAATTGTTACAAAATCCATACCTTTGACTTTTGTTTTCTAGAACCAAGAGGAAAGATTTGCTTTCGTTGCAGAATGGTATGATCCAAATGCTTCACTTTTTCGGCGCTATGAGCTTCTGTATTATCCTACAGATGGATCAGTGGAAATGGTAAGATTATTTTCTATAAAAGTATTTTATAAATTGTTTGCTTGAAAGCAATAATAAACTAACTTTTATATTATGGATTTCATGTTACTCACACCAGAAACCGAATAATTGCTTTCCTTGCCTAAGAACTGCACAATGTAGAAGAAGACTATGGCATTATTTCCCTTTTCCAGAAACCTACATATAATTGCAATATATTTTCATACAAAGAAAGAATGTTACTGAGAAAAACTGAGTGTGAGTTTGTACTCCACTCAGTGGAATATTAATTGGGAAAAATATGAAGCGTCCCAAAAAATTAAGGGCAGGTTGAACAATTTTGCTCAAGATAACTTGAGATAATCCACTTAGCCATTAGGTTTGTTTCCTCTATTTCTGTCTTTTCCAGAGGCCTTTTCTGTGATCATGGAGATGAAATCCCACGACATATTTCCTTTCATAAATTAAATCTTACCTGTTACACAGGATTAGTATGTAAAGTCTGCTTATCCAATTTTTGGCTCTTTTTCTCCCTATGTTAAATATTAATGAGTTTGCTACTGATCAGAACTTGGATTATTGAATTCAATTGGATTATTGAATGTGTTTTGTGTGTTTATTTGTGTACATGCATATGATCTGCATAGCTCTTATTAGCTTAAAGATATGCATAGGGTAAGTGGAATGGATAGTGTTGGTTTACTATCGCAATCTATCATTTACATAAACAGGGATTATTGAATAAACCATAATTGGCTAAGTTCTCAAAATATATTTACCAATAAACTTTTTTTAAAAAATAGTTATTTTCTTAAAGAAAATAAAACAGAACATGCAAATAACATTTTAAAAATTCAGATATATTTACCTAAATAATACAAGGTAAGAAGTAAAATTAATACAAGAAATAAAATAGAATAATGGGGAAAAAGGAATGAGTAAGAATAGATTAATAATATTTATCTGCTCTTCTGCATTACAAAATACTATTTTTTCATGCCGAATATATTACACTTTTTAAACATGTAATCTAGATCATGTGGAATCATCTTGACTGATCTTTCTTTATTACTGTACAGCTAATTCAAAGGCTGACGATTCACAAATTTAATTGCTCTAATCTATAAACCAGAGTTTACAACCATAATGTCTGAACACACACAATCTTGTTTTAAAAATGTTTTTTTAATAATTTTCCTATGTTCTTTGTTGTATTATTTTTTGCTGTAAACCGCCCAGAGTCCCTTGGGAGTTGGGCGGCATAGAAATTCGATAAATTAAATTAAATTAAATTAAATTAAATCTAATAATCTAAACCCCAACAAATTACATTAGTATGATGTATGAATTTGTTCTTTTGTTGTTGTTGTTGTTGGCAGTATGTCTGATATTTGGTTTTGTGCAATCTCTTCTTTGATGAATGAAATGTCATTCTAATGAAACATTTGCAAGAAAACCACCAAACTCAGAGAGCACCAAGGACCCCTACAGTCCAACCCTGAGCTACAGATATTCTCTTCTATCAAACCTTTCTTTGCTATTAATAAAATTGCCAGATTCTTTTCAGACTTCATGGGTCTGAAAGAAAGATGTCACCGATTTATGAAATTAAGTTCGTTATTTTAATGTAAGACTTTTCTATCGGAAGGGGAAGCTTGTGCCTAAGGCCCTTTAATTCTAATACAATGGGCTTCATTTGGTTATGCGCCGAAGAGATTGCAAGAAAAAGAGAAAGGAAGAAATCAACAAGCTGTATTTACACATTAGAATAATTCTGTTTACTGACTTTATTATGCACCTATGTTTTTGTGTAAACAGATGCATAAATAATCCAGGATGAACAGGTGAATTATATATATATGTTTGTATTAATATCACAGTTTTTCAGAGGTGTAGCAGTTGAAAATGGATTGAAACGTTTGCAATAATTATCAAAAGAAATTATAAATAAAAGTGAAGCATTCTATGGCATAGTGGCTTATAAGAATTTCCAGAATGTGAGCCCACAGGAGAGAAACTTCATTATAAACTGCATAATGTGTGCAGTGTAAGAAAATAAAGGCAAAGCAAACAGAGTAAAGGGCCACTGCAAGAAGATATTGGCGAATTGGTAATGGGTGACAGTGAGAAGGCAGAATTTTTAAGTCCTATTTTGCACCTGTTTTTTCTCAGAAATAAAATAGAGCCCCAGCTAATCATCATTAGCAGGGAAAGAAGCGAACTGCATCTTAGGATAGGCAAGCAGAAGGTAAGAAAAAACATTGGTTAAGAAGAATGATTGAGAGGTGACATGATAGCAATATTCAAATAGTTTTCACATAGAAGAAGGAAACTGACTTTTGTCAGTTTATTTATTTATTTTATTTATTTATTTTATTAAATTTCTATACTGTCCTTCTCCCGAAGGACTCAGGGCGGTGAACAGCCACAAGATAAAACACATAAATACAAAAATTTAAAATAAGTTAAAAACGAATTAAATAATTAGGCTGAACAAATTTAAAATACCCCACAATTTAAAAACAAATTAAAATTTACATTTAAAAAGGGGAGAAGATTTAGGCTAGTTGCCCCATAGAGTCAAACCAGTGGGTTAAACCTACCAGGGAGTTGGTTGAGTTTTGAGGGCAGGAAGAATAAATTGCCACACAAAGTGTCGAGTCCTTCAAACAGGCTGGGTGACCATATGTTGGATGCACTCAGTGCATCCTGTGCTGAGTGGGTGGTTGGATGAGATGATCTCCAAAATGGCATCAATATAACAATTGTAGAATTGTTCAATACAAATGGAACTGGATTTGCCAATTTGTTTTTTGTTAAATTTTTATCTCAACCTTTATATAGTGCTTAAAATCTCAACCCCAAAATCACTCTGCAAGTTTCCATAGCAGACAGTAGACTAAAACTTGGGGGTCTTTGGCATCTGTCCAATATTTTAATCGCTTCATCACACTGGCTCCTTTTCAGTTGTTATAACATAATTATAATATAACATTTAATTCATCTCATGAACACATTTAATTTTTCCATGGTCATCAGAGGCTCAGAATCCCAAAGGTTCATGCTTAAAATGTGACAAACTACATGAAAACTGACAAATTAGGCAGGTAAATAGGAAACATGATTTGTTAAAAAATGAACTTACGTGTGATTATAAACAAAAATCAGAAAAATTGTCACATTTTTGCCAATAAAACAGAAAATGAAAAAGACAAATGGGGATGTTCTATTCTACCTTCTATTTATGACCCTTTCTGGATTTTTTTCCTATATGCATCAAGTAGGAATTCAAAGCCAACATTTGACTGGATTTTATTGAAATGTTATAGATTTTAATTTAACAAAATAAAAACATTAAAACAGCTATCTTTTACTCTTCAGTACGACATGAAGAATCGCTGCAAATTCTTGAATCGCACTAAATATGAAGATCTGAATTTTAAAGATCTCTTTGTGGGCAACAGAATTACTATTTTTTCACGCCACCTCAATTTGGTGGACTATGCAGATCAATATACCTCTCGCATGTTGGGCAGTTCCAAAGAAAGGTGAGAAAGTGATATTTCTGAATTTCTAAGGAATTTTCAATTTTGTAAGTTAATCAATATACTTTGCTTAGTGAGTCATCTTATTATATACAAGAATTAGAGGCATTGGATTTTCTGATGGATGAAAGGAAAAATGGAGAAGGGTATTACATTAAATTGGTCCTCAGAAAAACTGGAACCAAGTATGTGAACATAAAAAACAGAAGCAAGCTCTTTGTTATAGTCATGTCTTGTTTTTCATATACTTTTCTACTGCTTTAACTTTGTGTGGCTATATATTTTAGTTACTGTCAGAGGCTTGCAATTAAAATGTTCAAAAGTATTAATATTAGACCATTGTCATAGAACCTAAATTGGCTGTTCTAAGTTTTATGATAATCCAAATAACACCTTGAAACATAAAGAATTAAGATCCTATGATAAAATGGCAAATGAGCTGGAAAATTGTTGTAACAGAAAAATTACCCCCCCCCAAAAGATAGCTGTATTACAATAATACAGAAGATTATTTTTCATCTGATTTAAATTTACTGATGTATGACAGTCATTTTTATTTTTAGTACTCATTCCCAAGTTCCTAGATAATGTAATTAAAATGTGTGTGTATGTATAAAATATATTTGTATATTATTTTTATATATGCTCCAATGTATTAATCATGAATATGTTTAATTTTTTAAAAAGTAAACCTGTGTTTTCTTTTGTGTTGGTATTTTTTACTAATTTATAGTAATAATCACAAATTCTTTCTTTCAGAAACGGTACTTAAAAAGAACTGCAAATGGCAAATTAGTTTTTTCAGCACTGTTGAAAATATTTTTAGAAAGGAAGAAAACTAAGTTTTCTTGATGTAATTTGTTCATTTTCACATTTGGCAATACAACATAAGTAATAGCAAATATCTTTGTTTTCAAAAAATTTGTCTGACATCATAAATTGTTGAAATAGAAGAGACATAGTGTACATATGTGATTCACTGGCTTCATTAGAATTATTACTGATCAAGATATTTACTGGCACCATTATTGATCAATATGGCGTTACTGACATCAAATTAATATGCCAGATTATCCCCTAAAATACAAATCAGTACTAAAAGTATGTGTCAACTAGCATTTAGAGATTTTTAAAGTACAGGTAGTCCTCAACCTATGACCACAATTAGGTCTAATATTTATGTTGTTAAGTGTGTTTTGCCCCACTTTACAAGCTTTCTTGCCACAGTTACTAAGTGAATCAATGGAGCTGTTAAATTAGTAATACGGTTGCTAAGTGAATCTGGCTTCCCCATTGACTTTGCTTGTCAGAAGGTTGCAAAAAATAATCACACGACCCCAGAACACTGCAACTGTCATAAACACGAGTCAGTTGCCAAGCATCTGAATTTTGATTACATGGTGTGGGGATGTTGCAGTGGTCGTACATGTGAAAAATGATCATAAATAACTTTTTCCAATGCCATTGTAACTTCGAATGGTCACTAAAAAGAATTGTCATAAGTCGAGGACTACCTGTATAGCTAGAAAGAGAGAGGATTCTTTAATTAGATAAGAAAATATGTGTGAGGATTTTTAAAAAAGGAAGAGAGGCAACAGAGGAACAACGGATAGGCTCATCTAAAATGGCAGCTTAGTCTCTGAGAAAAAAACTAAAAATTAATTCGGCATTTATTTTGAGATATAAAAAATAAAATTGTATAGTTTCTAGATCTAAAAGTTTGTATACACTAGAATCTTTTTTGCATATTGGATGATTTTATCCCATAATTTGAGTGGTTGCTTAGATTTCCTTTCTTTCCTTCATTCCTCACTGTCAGCTACTGTTCCCAGGGAAAAACAAGAGAACAAAAGCCTCCAGCAAACTCCTCCTTCCTCATTTAACCACATGGTAATTCTTGTTCAGTGGTTTAGCTAATTTATGATAGGAGAGGTAGAAGGGGATTGGTTGTCAGGTCAACTGTGAGTGTCTTCTGACCTAAACAAATCTTTAGAAACTTGTATTGTCACTAAACATCCAGCTTAATCCTCAGGAAATTTGTTAAAACTAAGCCTGCACTGGGTGGTTTTTTTTTTTTTTTTTTTTTTTTTTTTTTTTTGAGATGACTGTGTTTATCTGGCTTGGAGCTGACCATGGTGCTTGTGCTACTTGATTTACTCAGGGAAAATTTAGAAAAGCACAAAAAAAAGGTACTGTTAGTTTCCCACAGTGATTACGCAATTGGTTAGGGACATTGCTTCCTCTTCTTTTTCTCTTTCACACCAATCTCTGGCATAACCCCCCTCCCCACAGTACCATAATACTACCATAAATAAAATTTCAACTTAATTGTTTGCCTTTTTAAGTTCTGACAAAGAAAAACAGTCAAGGCATAATTTTCTTCCTTAACTGTTCTATATAGTCCAAGAGTTCCAGTTATTTTACAGTTATTAAAGGAACATGTTCATGGGATAATGGGGGTGACAGGATAAAAAAAAATCTTCTGGATTTCATTTAGCTTTTGAAAAACCATCATCTCTCACCATAAGAATATATTTCCATTTTGCAGTATGAGAATATTAAAAACAATATTGCAAAAGTATAATTAGCTGCTCTATCTGTCCTACTTTGGGTCATATATTAGGGCCATATTTCTTCATGTCCTTTCTAATATATAGCTGCTTAACAAATAAATGGGTCCTTTATTTGCCTAACATAAGGTCCCTTTCTTCCCTAACTAGAATCTGAAGAGGACAAAAGGACAGCAATGTCTAAATAAATACCCTCGTTATTTGTTCCTGTGCAACTTCTTGTTTCAAAACTCATTTGTATTACTGAAATTTTGTTGTTAGTTGCGAAGTCGTGTCCGACCCATTGCAACCCCAAGGACAATATGCCTCCAGGCCTTCCTGTCCTCTACCATCCACTGGACTCCATTTAAGCTCAGGCCTACTGCTTCAGTGACTCCATCCAGCCACCTCATTCCCTTCTTCTTTTGCCCTCAATCTTTCCCAGCATTAGGCTCTTCTTCAGTGATTCCTTCCTTCTCATTAGGTGGCCAAAGTATTTGAGTTTCATCTTCAGGATCTGGCCTTCTAAAGAGCAGTCAGGGTTGATCTCCTGTAGGACTGACTAGTTTGATTGCCTTGCAGTCCAAGGGACTCACAGGAGTCTTCTCCAGCACCATAGTTCAAAGGCCTCAATTCTTTGGCGCTCAGCCTTTCTTATGGTCCAACTTTCACAGCCATACATTGCAACTGGGAAAACCATAGCCTTGACTATTCATACTTTTGTTGGCAAGGTGATGTCTCTGCTTTTTAGTATGCTGTTTAGATTTGCCATAGCTTTCCTCCCAGGAGCAAGCGTCTTTTAATTTCTTGGCTGCAGTCCCCATCTGCGGTGATCTTGGAGCCCAGGAAAATAAAATCTGTCACTACCTCCATTTCTGAATTTCTCCATTACTGAAATATTTGGGCCAAATATTTCCATTATCTATCTGGGCACTAGGAATGATCACATAATGATAATTGATATGATTGTGTTTTCCTGTCTTGGTAACATTGATGCATAAGCTAACTTTTAAAAATTTCTCATTTAAATCTGTTAATAGAACCTTGGCATTATTAAAACCAGATGTAGCACTCAGACTTGGAGAGATTATTGATATGATTATTCATTCTGGTTTTACGATAACAAAGGCTAAAATGATGAAACTTACAAGGTGAGATTTTAATCATTATTTTTCAAAAAATAGAAATACAGTTTATGTTTTAAATCTTTACTGATTCATGAAGTATAATCTTTAGGTTTTTGTAAAATTACACTAAAATGCATAGCTGTTGCTAATCTATGTCTCATGATATTTTATTAAAGTATGACTGTAAAACCATCCTATTTAGCATTTCCATCTTGAACTATGCAGTAGCCCAAGAATGGAAGAAATAAAGATAAATACTACCAGTATGTGATATAATGTGATCTCACATGAATGAATGAATGAATGAATGAATGAATGAATGAATGAATGAAAAAGACAAAGGGTATTTTGCTTGTAGAGTTTGTTTCCAATCTGTTATTAAGAAAATGCTAGAAATATTACTATATATCAGTGGTGAAATCTAAAATTTGTTACTACCGGTTCTGTGGGTGTGACTTGGTGGTGGTGGGGGTAATGTGACTGGGTGGATGTGGCCAATTTTTTTTTTTTACTTTTAAAACAATTTTTTTCTACAACCTCTTCGGTTGTAAAAAAAATGCTTTCAAAAGGCTCTGACGATCCCAGATGAGTTGCCTGATCGGCAGAGACTTTTTTTCTTTTAAATGCCTCTGACGATCAGGCAACTCAGCTTGGATCGTCAGAGGCATTTAAAAGAAAAAAAGGGGTTTTTCCTTTTAAAAGCCTTTGAGGATCCCAGCTGAGCCGCGATCATCAGAGGCTTTTTTTTTACTTTTAAAAGCATTTTTTCGGCCAAAGCGGTAGAAAAAATGCTTTTAAAAGTAAAAAAAAAGCCTCTGATTATTGTGCGGCTCAGCTGGGCAGTGGGGTGGGGAAGGGATTTTTGCTACTGGTTCTCTGAACCACCCACCTCCATCACTACCGGATCGGGTGATCCGGTCCGAACAGGGAACATTTCACCCCTGCTATATATGCATTAATTAAAATATTGAGAATCCATTAAGAATGGATTAATTAATTAAGAATATTAAAAGTATTCTTAAAATATCTTTTATAGGGGAGAAGCAATGGATTTACATGCAGACCATCAATCTAAGCCGTACTACAAGTGAGTATATATTTTGGTATACAGAGTGGTTTCATTTGTATGTTACATTCTATAAAATAAAAACTCTTACCATGTTGCTTTCTGTTGATGTCCTTTGAGTTATTTACACAAACATAATGTAGGTAGTATTTGATAAGCATAGAAAACTAGACTTCTCTTAATTTTATACTCTTTTCCTTGTACAGAATTGGATGTTAATCTGACTTTCAAGTCTGTCAGGTTTGTAGTCAAGTCAAACTCAACTCCTGGTGGTTTCATTGACGTATCCATGTGATTTTCTTGATAACAATAAATCATTTTCTATTGCTACCTTCTAAAATGTATTTTTGATTTTAGCATTAAAAAATTCCTGTGGTCTTCTACTCAAGTGCTAATCATGTCGGGCCTTGTTTACATTTTTTAAGTATCAGCTAGGTCCTGCGACCCGCTCTGATACTTATATTCTAATAAACTAATAATAATAATAATAATAAACATTCTAACAACATTAAAATACTCTTTCATCACTTTCTCATCTTTGGAACTTTCTTACAAGAGTATACATGGTCTTATCTTAATACATATGTTTCATTCTACATTTTATCTGGTATTGCATACTTTGTTTTTGTTTCAGAATGGTCTCAATCCTTTTCATTTTCTTTATCATTAAGCAAATTGACTTTATAGTACCGTACTGTAGTATAGTACCATAGTACAGTAGTATAGTATAGTACTGTGGAGTATCACAGAAGATTCAGTGTTTCAGTCTATGAAATATCCAGTAAATCATTAGAAAGCTATTGTTAGTTAGCATAGCCAGACTGGAAATTGAAGGACAATAATTTGTTTATAGCAATTGATGGTTGCTGCCAAAAAATGATATTGTGGTGCATTAAAAAAAGGTGTTCTTGTTCTTATTACTGCAAAATATAAAGTTAAACAGTTCCTCCTTTCCAGGAGACCAGGTGTAGGCAAGTTCACAAGCTGCCTGTCTCTGTGTTCCAGGACACAGTAGCATGCTCTTTAGTTTAAAGTCTATTGGGTACAGTATGGGAGTCAGATGTGCACATTATACCAGGGGTGTCAAACTTGCTGTCTGCAGGCTGGAGGCATCATGTGCTGGCTCTGTCCCGGCCCGGTTTAGCAAAGGGGAAAAAAGTCCTGATACGTGACGTGATGCCACCATGACGATGCGAGTTTGACACCCCTGCATTACACTTTATTATAGGTGTCCTCAACTTAAAACCATATGTTCAGCAACCAGCTGAAATTACAATGTCACCAAATGAAAGTAGTTACGACCCCTGCCTGAAGTTGCGGCCATGGTCACAAGATAAAAATTCAAGTGCTTTGCAGCTCACATGCCCTTACAACCTTGGGGATGCTGCAACTCCCCTTGCATATCCCCTCTCCCCCCCTTTTGGTTGCTTGCACAGCCATATTCAGCAGCAGCAGTTACAATTGTCCCTGCAGCCCAGCTGACCTTCAAACCAATATCTCTTTTTATGTGAAAGCCCTTGCAATGTGCAAAAGAAATGGTGCACATGCGATATGGGGAAATGAGGTCCTCGAAGCAACCGAAGAACAAGACTCCTGATGTTCTTCAAACCAAACGACCTGTTTTCATGAGATTTGGAGAGGACCAGAAAGTTTCTAATGAGATGCCAGCTTGCGGAAGGAAAGGGATGCCTGCTTGAAAAGGTAGGGGAAGCTTGGTTGCAGAGGGAAAGTGAATCATATCAGTGGCTTGATGTCGTGAAGGTCAGTTGGGGAGCAGGGGCAATTGGGATCACCGCTGGCAGTACCACTATGCAGAGCCAAAACAGCATGGATGGGAGGGAGAATGATCCTTACCTAAACTCCACCTAACAATCCAGGTGACCACCTAACAACTGCAACTGGGAGTGATGGAATTGTGGTCATTGAGTGAGGTGGTCACGTGAGCACCTCACTTAATGACTGCAATAACTTATGACTTCAATTCTGGGCTCAGTTGTGGTTGTAAGTTGAGGACTACCTATTTAAAAGTAACGTTAGAAAATTCAGCTATCTATACTTACTCCTGATTATCCACTTAATTAGGCGCATACTGTTTCTGGGAGCAGTATTGATGTGCTAAATTTCTTTTGTAGTGCTTTATATACACACTGAGACTAGTACTTTGTTTCTTTGACATGCATGTTTGTGATTGAACAGGATTGCCCATATATGTACATAAATAATAGATGGAGTTCTACCAAGAGAGATGCCTGGCTTGATAGACTTAGCAAGCTTCATTTGGCCTCTAAGCTGTCACTTCCTAAGGAGACAAAAGTTTATAAATTTTGTTAACTGCTTAATCTGCAGTTAAACATAAAATCAGAGTTCTTCAGTAGTCAGCAAATCTATTCTCTTTTTTCAGTTTTGCTTTTCTTAAAATAGTTTCAGATATTGCAAAAGATAAGAGAATGAACAAAGTATTGTTTTGAAAATACTGTGTTTCCCCGAAAATAAGACCCTGGCCTTATTGGCCTTATTTTCGGGGATGTTTTATTATTTTGAGGCGGGTGGAGCAAGATGGGGCTCCTCTTGCCGTCTTATCTGATTTTCAGTTCTGCGTTTAAATATTTTCGGGGAGGGCTTATTTTTCGGGGGAAGGCTTGTTTTAGCACATGCGCTCAAAAGCTCAATTGGGCTTATTATCAGGGGATGTCTTCTTTTCGGGGAAACAGGGTAATATTGTGAAATTATTTCCAATCAGATTTTTTTGCAAGTTACTGTTTTACTGTAGTAGCTTAAGATTTGTGCTATGTATCCAACTTTGTTGTTATTATTCTGTTTAGGACAGAAGAATCCTCTTGAAGCATTTGGTTTCCCAGGTATCCTGACTATTCTATTTTTTGCTTTTAGTGAACTTCTTGAGTTTATTACAAGTGGCCCTGTTGTTGCCATGGAGATTTTGGGAGATGATGCCATAGGTAGATGGAAACAATTATTAGGGCCTGCAAATTCAGTTGTGGCACGAACTGATGCTCCAAACACCATTAGAGGACGTTTTGGAAGTGACAGCATAAGAAATGTGGCTCATGGACCTGATTCCTTTGCCTCTGCTGCTAGTGTAAGTTTCTCAAATATACATTTGATAGCCCATTCTGCACATGACTTGGTTTCTGTTAGCATATTATAAGAATTATGTTTTCATACCTCTCAATTACATTTTTTCACTGATGCACGTAAATATGTAGACTGAACACTCCTTCTTCTTTCTTTCTAAACTCTGTTTAAGTTACTACTTTTGACCAGTAGTTCTTTATTAACTAGCCTCCAAATTCCATAACTTAGCTTTGATCAAATGAGGCAATCCTGCTAAGACAGTAGCAGATCCTAAGGCATATTTTATAGCTAACATAAATCTCTTAACATTGGGGCAAAATGTTTGATTTTAGAAAAATATTTAGTGATTTGTTAGGCAGATTGCTTCAACAAATCAGAGTATTCTCTTGTCCAGTCCTCTGCTTCAGATAAGTAAGACTCTTCTGATTCAGGAAGAGTTTGTCCAGGAAAACCATTGTACTGTGTAACTAATTATGTTTATACCACTTCATTTCATTTGTTTCACTGTAAAGCCTCTCCTATATTGTCATCACTTTGAATAATGGTAGTATGATTTCAGTCAAATATTGCCCTGAGCTGGTAAAGGAGTAATTGCATGATAATACTCTAAATGAAATAGTCAATCTTACAGAATAAAATAAGATATATACTGTATACTTCATTTTAATTTTCATCTTGTTAGAATTGAAACTATAAATGATAATGCATAGGCACATAGAATTTTTTTATAGTTTCCTAACTATTCATTATGGTGGATTAAATAATCTTAAACAGATTAACTGGAGGCTCATCTGAAGGCAAAACTTCATTAGAGTCTTTCCAAGCTATAAGAAAACAGATTGGACAATATATTTGTGTTTTACTTTCTGATGCCTGCTTTTCTTTCCATGGAAGCATGTTTCTTGATGTTGATTAGAGGAGCTAAGAATAGTGCTGCTGGCAGTGTTTTAATTACTCCCTTATTTGTCCCTGCTGTGTATCCTTAAAAGTGTTTTAATGTGGTATTATGTATTTAACAGTGGGATTATGGGTTGTGAATAGTTAAAGAATCCATTAATTTATACATTGTTGAATGTTATACCACTATAAAATGGTATACCACATGTTCATGCCATTGAATTTTTTTAAATTTAAGAGATTATAAATTAGGATGGCAAAAAAAGAAGGACTAGTCCTTGGCATTTGAAATGTCTTTCCTGCTACTGATTTTCTCCTTCCCCCAATTTTCTTATCTTCTCTAGCTTTCTCCTTGTTTTGTGTTGCTTGGAGAAAGAGAAATATTTATACTGAGATTACTTAGCAACTCAGGATCATTGTACTGTAGAAGACAACAGGCATTGTTCTTACTATGGGAGATAAGTGAAAACATCTGCCAGGACTGAGTCGAGGTATCTGGGAGAAATAACAGGTGATCCAATTCACAGGTGCCCTTGCTAGCCTGAGATTTTACCTCAGTGTCCTGTTCATGAGAAAACAGGCCATTAATGGAGAAAAGTATATATATCTTGCAGAAGCTGTGCTGGTAAAGTAGAAGAGCAATCATTTGATTATTTGTTTGTGAAGATCAACTGTGGGATAAAGAACTGGAGATTAATATCTCTGAATAGGTATTAAAATTGCAGGTCTGAAAGAATAGATTCAGAATATGTACATACTGTCCAATTGAGCAGCTCATGTAGTTCCATGAATTTCAGATAGATGATTTCTGCTGATTGGATTTTTAAAATCATGGTCCTAAAATTTTCTGTAGCTGTTGGAGAGAGGTTCTAGCACCCAATCCAGTCTGCATTTTTTATTTAAAACAACAACAACCCAGGAGAAGGATCTCACCTCATCGTGAAGAGAACCTCTGCTGTTGATGATGACCTTTCCCTCCCCAGTGAGCAGCTAGCCCTGTAAAAAGGCCCTCTGTTTTCTAGGAGTGGGCAGACTGGAAAACAAACAAAAGAGTATCTGTGTTATAACAGATAAATAGGAAGTAGGACTGTGGTTTCAAACTTATTTTTGTAATTTGATTGGTTTTTTTGCTCCTTTCCCCCCATCTCTTTCTCTTTTCATTTATGTTGTTGCATCACCTGATTCTGCCTGTATTTTTTTCTTTTTCATTAAATCATTAGCTCTGATTGTTTTCTGTCTCCTTTCTTCTGGTTGAAAGAACATATTCTCTCATTAAAATATTCAGCTTGCTTTGGGATTTGGATTGTTATGTTTTTATTGTCTTGGGTTTGTGGCTTTTTCATCTTTTCAGGCTATTAAGTCACCTGTTATAGCTTGCTGTTCTTTTGTTTCTTCTGGCCCACCTGATTCACTCTGATAGCCTAAAACTCTTTCAACAAAGTCAGCAGTCCTGTGGCATTCAGGTTAGAAAGTTCCTTGTTTCCAAGATATGAACAGCTAAGAAATCAAATGTTATATATTTATTGTTTATGTTTATTGTGAACGATTGAGTGGTAATATGATAAAATAATGAACTCATCTGATGGTTAACGATTAATGTGTTGTGGTGACATAGGACGGTTTTCATGGTTTTCTCCCTCTTCTTCTTGGTAAATGCAGTACTGAAATTTGCCTTGTATTTCTCAATTTTTTTTTCTGTGAAAGTTTTATTGTATCTTTTTCTTGGCATACAGGTAGTTCACGACTTATGACCACAAATAGCCCAACATTTCCAATTCAACCAGATAATTGTTAAGTTTGCCTCATTTTACAACCCTTCTTGCCACCACTGTTAAGTGAATCACTGCGGTTGTTATGTTCAGTGAATCTGGCATCCCCGTTGTCTTTGCTTGTCAGAAGGTCGCAAAAAGAGATCACATGACAATGGAACACTGCAGCCTTGATAAATACAGGGCAGTTGCCAAGTGTTTGAATTTTGATCACATGAGACAGGGACACTGCAATGGTCGTAAGTGTGAAAAAAGTTTGTAGGTCACTTTTTTCAGTGCCTTTGTAACTCTGAAAGGTCACTAAATGAATGGTTATAAGTCAAGGACTACCTGTACTTGAGAATTTTTGAAAATTGGTATTGTTTTGGGTTTTTGTGTTTGGAAGTCTATTGTCTATGCTGAATGATAGAACAGTCAGATGAGGCACTTTCAAAAATACGTTAAAAAATAAGGAATGGAAATGAATGGCATGAAAACCAATGAATCTGACTATTGTTATCTCAGTGCTTTGAGACCCTATTAAATTTATGTATTTAATTCCTATTATTTCCAGGAATTGGAATTATTCTTTCCTTCCAATGGAGGCCGTGGACCTACTGGCACTGCCGCGTACACACATTGTACTTGCTGTGTTATTAAACCTCATGCAATTAAAGAAGGTTAGTTATGTACCTTGCAGAGTCAATACAAATACCTTTTGGTCCTCTTTTTGTCTCGTTAGTAGCCATATAAATCATTTCCAGAATGGTAGCTACCTCCAGAATGATTCTAACAAGTAATGCTGTTCCTTTTTGTTAATGTTAATATGTACAGTTGTAGAGGTAAAAGACCTGTTTGCTGCTCATCATTTTTTTTCCTTCTTTGACAAAAATCTTTTCTACCAGTAAATTGTTTAGCAGTTAGGCTGAGATGATTTCCAGCTGACCTGCTTGCAGAATCAGATGGAGATGTTCTCTGCATGCAATTAAAGTACATAAACCACATAAATAATTATTTGGGTTAACAGGTTCTGCAGAGATATTGGCAAGAGAATGCTGTGCAAAACCACTTTGACCTTCATGTTTTGTGGCTTCTAGTAGGACCTCACAGAATAAAGTGATAATGTTTAGAATATATTATGATAGTTCCTTCTTCCCATATAATCTTTTAGTACAAAAGATAACTATAGACAACATATAAGAATAGTGGAGGCTTTGAAATGAGAAATAGCTGTTAAAGGGGTTTGTAAAATATGTTTGATCATTTAAAATCCTTTTTAAAATCCTTTTGGAATTAATTTGATTTTTGCAAATAAAATTAGCTCATTGCATTATCAGAAAATATTTAACCCTCTTTTAGCTTAATATTAATAACATTTCTCAGCCTGGACACATTTTAAAGGTATGAACTTTAGAATAATTATTAATGATCTGCTGGCTGGAATATTCTAGGGAAATTGAAGAAGAAAGTATATCTGAAGGACATTCAGGTTATAGAAAACTACTATTTTCTACTATTCTTTTTCAAAAGATTTGACGTAATGATTTAAACTCATTCTTTCTTTCTGCCAGTTTCAAAACTATGGTACAGGTAGTCCTCTTACTGACCATAATTGGGACCTCTAACTTTGTTGCTGAGTGTCACTGTCATTAAGAGAGACATCATGTGACCATGCTGGACTTCATTTAGTGGCCATTTGAAGTTCCAATAGCATTGAAAAAAGTGACTTATCTCCATTATTCATGCTTACAACTGTTGCAGCATCATCATGCTTACATTACTAAAATTCAGATTCTTAGCAACTGGCTCAAATTTATGACAGTTGCAGTGTCCTGAGGTCATGTGATCACTTTTTGAGATCTTCTGACAAGCAAAGTCAGTGGGGAAGCCAGATTCACTTAACAATTGTGTTATCAATTTAACAAGTGCAGTGATTCACTTAACTACTGTGGCAAGAAAGATGGTAAAATGGAGCAAAACTATCTCACTTAGGAACAGAAAGTTTGAGCCCAGTTGTGGTCATAAGTCGAGGATTACCTGCATAATATAGTATTGATAAGAAAGACAAGATTTCCTCTTTGATCTGCTTTAAACCTTCTAGTGCACTGCATTGGATGGTCTCTGGTCCAGTGGTGGGTTGCTACCAGTTTGCCCCACATCAGGCGAACCGGTAGCAGTGGCGGTGGGAGGCTCCGCCCACCTGCCCGGACGCATGTGCAGAAGTGTTGAGCATGAGCGTGTGCACCCACGAGCAAACCGGTAGTGACAGGTTTTAAAACCCGCCCCTGCTCTGGTCCTAGGGTTTTGAGACAGAGTAAAATTTATCCCAAGCCACTTCCTCCATGCAATGCATACATTTTATACCCTGTGTTCATATTCCTTCTATTTCTGTTTTTTTGAGCTAAAGAACCTCAAACATCCAAGAGGTATTACAGTGCTGGCAGTGTTATTTTCAACCACTTTTCTAATTCTACTTAGGGTGGCATTTGTCTTTTAATACTACCATACACTGAGCTGACGTTATTGAACCTGTCTACCGGGAGCACCTGTTATGCATCAATGCTTAATTTAGAATTTGCAGGATGGATATCAGAAAAGGAGAACCCCAAAGGAGACGCCATGATAGCAATGATCTTTTGAGAGTTGATCAATTAAATGTCCCAAATATGGTCACAGTGCTGACTTTGTGGGCAGGTCTTATATCTCTTTGCCCCAATCCCCCACCTCTAAAAATCTTTATCCCGGCACTGAGATAATTAAGTGGAAGAAAATTGATGTTTGTGTTTACATATTGTGAAAAAGAAAAAATGCAAAAGTGTACACAAGCACCCAGTTGGGAATTCAGATTGACAGGAATGCTCTTCCCTCCAGCTGTTTACCTAAAGTGCAAGCCATGAGCCGCTCTGGAGGCAAAAGCTGTCAGCTATTAACTTGTTAATGTCAAGGCAGGGATTTTGTTGGTTGCTAGCAGCAGCACAAGCTGTGCCCAAGATAATTAATTTGCTTAAAGTCATGGACTGCAGCTTCTTAGCTTTATTTTTGTTAGCACTTATTAGGGAGGTGCTGCGTGGTGGAGAAAAGCCACTCAGGAAAAAAAAAAAGTTTGTTTGATCAGTCTCTCTAGTTTGCAAGGGGAAAAAATAAATTGCCCATTCATTTAACTTAGGGATGTCAAACTCAATGAAACAAATTTCATTGAGGGCCGCATCAGAGTTGTGTTTGACCTGGGGGGGCTAGGGGGGGCGTGGCCAGGGGGGGCGTGGCATCACTCCTGTCAGAGGCGCCTGTGACGGCCCGAGCGCTCTGCCATTGAAAACGGGCTCCTGAGCTCCATTTTCGGTTGCCATGGCCTCCTGCAACCCTCCGCCAGTGAAAACGGAGCTCGGGAGGGCCACACTGGCAGAGGGTTGCAGGAGGCCATAGCAGCCGGAAACAGCTCGGGAGCCCGTTTTCGCTGGCAGAAGCACCATGGGCTGGTCCTTCGCTGTTTCCAGGGTGGCCTTGCAGCCCATATCTAACCGGGCCTTAATTAGAGTTATGTGTTTTATATCACCCATATACTAGGCCAGCTCACTGCTTACATCAAGATTATTTATGATTCATTTAAAAATTACTAATCTCAACATAGATCTTTTACTTGTTATTTTCCTCTAAAAAGAAACTTGCCCTTTGAATTCTAGTCATTTGTTTCTGTTTAAACAATTAGCAATTCTCTTATCCTTGACTGCTAAGTGCAATAAACAGTTTTTGATGAGAAGCCCTCATCCATGTGCCTACTGACACTCTGAAAGAACTTTGTTAAGCTTGGTGAAGCAGGATTTACCTTTATGAAGTCAGGGTTGATTTTTCTTCAGCCAGGCTTGTATCTACCATGTCTCTCTGAAAATAAGACCCTACCAGAAAATAAGCCCTAGCATGATTTTTTCAGGATGCTCATAATATAAGCCCTACTCCAAAATAAGCACCAATTAAGATCATCAGCCATATGGACACATTTAGTACCATATTTCCCTGAAAATAAGACATCGCCTGAAAATAAGCCCTAATGCGTCTTTTGGAACAAAAATTAATATGAGACCAGATCTTATCTTTATGGAAAAACAGTATATACCTAGTTACTTTTTATTTTATTACCAATTGTACAAATTTATTTAGAACAGATGTTAAGTTAACTGACTTAAAGTATAATTTAGACTCACCTCCAGATCCCTTTTTAGAAATGTGTTACATGAGTACTCTGAATGTAGTCAGGAACACTGAGCTTGATGTAATTTGTTACATATTTTTGTTTTGGTTTTGATTAAGAGATTAATAGTTTCACATTTAAAATGACTCTTCGGTGACTCCCTGATTTGATATAGTGCAGTTTCTGAGGATGTTCTAGAATTGTGATGGCGAACCTATGGCACATGTGCCACAGGTGGCATATGGAGCCATATCTGTGGGCATGCAAGCGTTGCCCTAGCTCAGCTCCAGCGTGCATGCGCGCACCGGCCAGCTGATTTTTGGGCCTTCCGGGCCCACCAGAAGTCAGGAAACAGGCAGTTGGGGGTGTGGGAAAGGCCCTTTTTGCCCTCCCTAGGCTACAAGAAAGCCTCTGGAGCCTGGGGAGGGCGAAAAAACAGGCCTACTGGGCCCACCGGTAACCTTTTTGCCGTCACGTGCCAAAAGTAGGGAGGGGTGGGGGGCATTGAATTATGGGTGTGGGCATGCACGCATGCGACCCCCCCCCCATGCGACTCCCACTTTTGGCACGCGACAGCAAAAAGGTTAGGCATCACTGTTCTACAATATCTTTTTTCAATTATTTTGTTGTTTTGATCCCCTTCCTTGAGATGCTGATGATGTTATCAAATCTTTGAGGTAGATACAATTTGAACATCAAAGTCATGAATAGTAAACTACTTATTGTAGAGTAATAATAGAACATTAGCCATATCTTGCAACTTTGAATGTGCTTCTCCCCTCACTGCCTTTATCCTAAAGAGAAGTTGGAGAGGTCCAGTCTGAGACACTTTCTCAATTTCCATTCCAGCTGTCTATTGAGATTTCTTTTATTTGACCATTGCCTTGGCAATGGCTGTTCCTCTCCCTCCTCATGGTTATTCTCACAGTTCATTATAGATATCATATATCTCAGTGTCTGGAAGTTGTGGGGGTCTGGATGGGGGTCAGCAGGTTTCAACTCAGTCTTGCCAAGATTGAGTAGCTCTGGCTCTTTGGGCCTTCAAGTTCTGGAAATCTACTATTTTTGATGCTGAATGGGGTAGCACTACCCGAAACAGACTCTGTTCTCACGTGGGTGTCTTTTGGGGCTCAAAGCTCCTGTTCAAAGAGCAGATAACAATTGTAACTTGGAGGGTATTTGCACAATTTCTGTTGGTGAATTTGCCCCAGTTCCATAAATCACTCATTCCCTGGGTACCTCCCCAATGAATTATTGTAATGTACTGTACATTGCTTTTGAAGAGCAACTAATGCAAAATGCTGTGGTGGAGGCAGTTATAGGCACTCCACAACCAGCACATAACCTACGCCCTCAGAGCTGCAGTGGTTGCCAATTTTCTTCTGATTTCAATTTAAGATGCTGTACCCTATCAGGTCTGGCACAAGAATCTTTTTATGGGCTATATTTTTTAAGAATTGACATCTGACAGGACCCTGGAGGAGAGCTTTTTCTGTTTTAATACCCATCCTCTAGAACATCTTCCTCCTTAGGATAGAGTAAAAAGGGGCAAAAAAAAAGAATAAAAGAAATAAAAGAAATGTATAAGGAAAAAAATTTCAATCATCATCAGAAATATAAATACATGCAGTAGTCTTCACCCCATAAGGCTATAAACATATCTCTTTTTACCACAGCCTATCCCATATCTTTATATATCTTTATATCTTTATATAACAAATCCATAAGACATCAATTTTTCAAGCGTGGTGTCACCAAAAATGTTGGCAGAATTACATAAAAATACGTCTTATTTTAACCTTGATCAAATAAACCAACTTTATATTCCTTTTCTCTCTTAAAATCTTAATCTTTAGGTCATTCAAATATAAAGATTTTATCTCTGTCCAGTTCTTCTTGTCCCATTGCATAGGTTTCTTTGAGACTTTAACAAACCTCTTTTGTAAATCCAATAAAAATATATTATTTTCTGGAGAAACAGGGTAATCAAGAGCAAACAAAAAAGCAGTGGGAACTGGATTGACTTTTAACTTCCTTCCCCATTGAGTTTTCTTGTGGGAATCTGGTATCCTTCCCTCCCTTAGCAGCAGGCAGGTAAATGGTTGCTGCTGGATGGGAGAGGGAGTAAGAGATTGTGAGACTGGCTGGGAAACTATCATAGAGTTTAACTAGGTCATACTTATCTCTGTACAGATGTCAGATGCATACATATTAGTCAAAATATATTCTGGAATTTTTTAAAAAAAATATATGATAAGAACAGCTAACTCTCAAGCATTTAATATTTTAAAAAACTACTCTTATGTAGCTGACCATTCTTCCTCTCCATTTTTTGTTTTAATGCAGGTGTAGCTGGAAAGATTATAAAAGCAATTCTTGATGGAGGATTTGATATCTCAGCCTTGCAGATGGTAACTAATTTTCTTATTTTCTTTTTATTCAGCTCTTGTGGAAGTAGGAGGTTGAGAGAAAATTCCACATTTACCACCTTCTGTTTCTACTACAGAGCCACACCTTAATCCATTGCACCTGGGAACAAACATGTCTGCCTCGACTTTCAGTGATTCTTTCTCAGCTGAAGCAGCTGCAGTCAGAAGTTAGCCACTTCCTTCAGCTTTGTTGTTAGTGGTGTCTTGTATCAGGTTTTCAAAACGTTATCATGCTAAACAAAGGAAATTTCATTTCAGCTAAACAAAAAATGGACAGACTCCAAATTTGCTGGATTTATTTTGTTTTTTTCTTAGAATTCCCAGATTGTCAGCCAAAGAAAGATGAAAATGACTTAAAACTGGATCAGGTTGTCTCTGAACATATTCTGTATCAGGAAAGTAGCAGAACTAAACTGAGCTCACAGGTTTTTTTCACATGCAAAACCCATGTTTGTTCATTGCAGGAGATAATTTAAGCAGAATAAAGCATTTTTCTTGTTACTGCTGCTAAAGCATTTCAAAATCAGAACTGCTTGCTCACTTGTTACAGTTTGTTTGGACTTCAGTTTACAAATGCTGATTTACCTTCCATCTGGTAGATCAGGGCTGTCAAACTCCTCGCCCAGGCTGGAACGTCATGTGATGATGACTTGAGTTTCACACTCCTGTGGTAGATCATTATACTTTTTCACCAGCACTGACTACGGAGGCAATTTTTAAGGGTGATAATTATTCCTGTTGAATTTGTTGAACACAAATTAATAAAATTTTGAGATAAATAAGGTATATTGAGAAGCATCTGGCTATTTCTCTAGAAGAGAACAAGCAAAAGGACCCATTGCCAACCCTAATCAATTATAGTTAGCTTTTTAAAGAGGCAATGATCAGATTGGTTCTGAAGAAATCTAATCTTGATTAATAAAATGATAATTGGAATTAGAGAATAGTTTACCCCTCTTTCTCAGAGAAAATAGATTTGATGGTTGCCGATGACTTTCAGACATTCTTAAACTGATTTTCTGGATCCTATTCAGGGCAGCAGCATGCCTGATTTGGAATAAAAAATGGTTTCTAGACTGTGCGTTCAAGTATGGCAGTGCATCCCAGGTTCTAGCCTAACTCTTTAAACATTACATCAGGCTGACTCTACAAATACATGCTTAGATATTACAATTAAAACTCACTAGTCAGTGATAACTGCAATAATATTTTACAAGAATTTAAAATTGATTTGACATTAAAATAATTTTTAATAAAGTAAAAGGAAACAAAAGCATTCTACAAAAAGCATTTAGAAAGCCTCCTCTTTTTCCCCCTGCCCCATTCTTTCCTTCTCTCGATGTATTGTGAACTTATGGCACTTAAATTTTAATTAGTATAAATATTTGAATTATATAGAAAGTTAACAACAATCATGAGCCTTGTGCAGCCTGAAACTTGACAAAAACCTTTTTTCAGAGGATAGAGTGAAATTAAGTTTTTTGTGGAGGAAGGTGCTTCTTTATGCATAGAGGCTCTGGATTTGCACCTGGTCTACTATGGACTGGGTTGACAACTATAAGGCTGGGAAAGGACTGTCTCATGCTGTCACCAGCAAAAGGTGCCGCCTCCAGGACCTCCCACTGAATCTTTGTCAAGGCTTCTTGCAAATTGTCAACCCAGACTTTTGTGATACTTAAATTTATTATTAGTTTGAAATAAATTTTGTGTGTAGTGGACTTTTTACCATGTGATTTGATGAGTAGTGTGCACATGCATGTTTGTTTATCAGTTTATTTGCCAAACAAGAAATATCCTTTGCGTGATTGAGAAACCACACAATTCCTTTTCAGGGTTGTTCTTGAACAGAAAAAGGACAGCTTATAATTGTTAGGTAGTTTTTAAGTATTTATAAAACAATACTAGTTCCATAATTCTGCTGCACAGAAACTCAAGTATTAGACTTTCTTTTCTATTTTATATGCAGTTCTATATGGACCGAGCAAATTCAGAGGAATTCTATGCAATCTACAAAGGTGTAGTTGCTGAATATTCTGTAAGTAAATAGTATGAAATCTGTTTCCCCTCCTTTTTAATGCAGGTTAGATGTTACCTTAATGGACCATTCTTTTTGTATAGTAATGGTCAGGATTACTACTCATAGTTATGGATTATTTTAATATTTACTATAAAATAAACCATTAACAATTTATTGCAGAGATAAACTGTACACATAATTTTTAGTTTTGAATCAACAGTGTGACATACATAAATTGTGTGCACTTTTGGATAGTGGTTTTCCAGGCCCATTAGTAACGTTATGTCTTTGAGAGAAACATCAAAATTTCTTAATTTTTAAAATTATGACAAATTTTCAAAAATCCCAATTCCTTGCCACCTTTAAAAACCCTGCATTTTTCTACCTTACTTTAAAAATGGATCAAATCCACAAACTAGCAAGTTAATACTTTTTGTGACCCCTTTTTCCCCATTGAGGAGGGATTGCTTGGCATTCCTTCTGGCTCCCAGAACTTTCTTCAGTTTAATAATATATCAGTACAGTCTTTGCAATTGGGAAAGAACTCTCAAAAGCAAATTTTGTTGCAATATTTGCAGGAATGCCACACTTCACAATATTTTCTGAAATGGCACTTTACTCATTTTGCTCTACAATAGGTGGATACATTTATGTACCCGTTCTATGTTTATTTTGCCTTGCCTCAGTATGGTTCTTTGCTGTTAACAAAATACACATAACATTTAAAACATCCACAGTTTAAATACCAATGGTAAATTTAATAAAAAATGACGAGTCAATAATGAAATATAACAAACTGAATTAATACTTTTCTATTAAGAACCAACAAACTCAATAGATAGTGTCATTTCAAAGTGTAACCACTCTAAGAAAAAACTTAAGTTTCCAGAATCCTCCTAAAGGAAAATAGGAAATGAGCTAGTTTAATTTCACTTCAGTTTTCAAGGCCATAGTGTCTAACTATATTTTTCTCCTTAATATTTCCAACCTTGGCAATAAACCTCCTGTCATAAACAACGCACCATGCTTTGCATGCTCTGTCATTTTAAAATTGAACTTGATTATAAAATCCATCCATTTCCTTTCCTGCATCCATAGTTGGAGCATAAACTTGGGTACATTTGTCTAATTGATGACATCTGGTCATTGATTGCTTTGTAACCTGGTAGTGTTCTTGCTATTGTCTTCTTAACTCTGAAAACAAGACCATTCCTTGTTTTTTATGTCCTGATAGTAAACAGTGTAAACTTCTGGCTAAAAGTATTCAATTCGAGTCCATCCTAATTTGCTGATCCTAAGATACCGATGTTTATTCATTTTCATGTTTTATTGTATTGAGCTTTCCTAAAGCTCTGGGTTCACTTTTCCTGCATTGCAACTAGAGATCCTGTAGGCTTTAACCTGGCAACATCATAAACACACTTAGTACTCTAAAAGATTCTCAATTCTTGTTCAGCAAGGTGTTGAGTGCATTCCTTCTGATGGGTCCATTATCTATCATTATATCATCAGTCATTTTATATTCCCTATCTGTGTGGGTGTCTTGGTAAAATACCAGAGTGAGTTGTTATTGCTTTCTGTGCAATATGAAAAAATATGCTGCTTGTAGTGTGTTGGGCTTTTCAAAATGCAAAACACACTAGAAGAGATCACTCAATCATGCCATACATGTTTATAAAAATAAATTTCTCAGATATTGGGGAGGGACCTTGCTTGTGGTTAGTATTTATTTATCCCAAAATCATCTAGGATAAAAACCCAAGCCTAGTCCTAGAGGATTTGTTTGCTTCTTTTCTGCATCCCTGCTTTTTGATTACTTGGATTTCTGTAAAATAATCAACTTAGTAATAGGGCCATAACATTTTCAGTAATGTGCCTTCAGAACAATGTAAATATCTGTTGTGTTTTTTCTGGTTACAGGAAATGGTTGTAGAACTCTGCTCAGGACCTTGTATAGCTCTAGAGATTCGGCAGATAGATCCTGAAAAAGTGTTCAGAGACTACTGTGGCCCTTCCGATCCTGTAAGTAACTTATTGAGCAATTAATATCATAATAAAATAAGACCAATGAGTGAGGTCTGTAAATATATATCTCTTTACTTTCACCTTTAAAGCAGCGTGGAGAGGAGATCCACTTTTGGTTAAGTGGTAGTGTTGTACAGAACAGTTCACTCACCTCTTTTGTTGGGTCAAAACAACATGTATGAAAAATATATACTGGCATAATAAAGGTACTTATTTTTTCCTTTCCTTCCAAATATATTAAAGGGCTAAGAACACATTTGCCAAATTGCATATTACATATTAGGGGTTATAACAAAATTAAATGTTAAGTTTTGAATCCAGATAAAATGCTTTCCATAAATTGAGGAATATCATTGTTCTTCAAAATAAATAATATCCAGAATGTCTTGGGTGAAATCCAGAATGTTGGACGAAACAACATTTGGAGGTGTTGCTTAGGAATTTTAAGAGGCAAATAGAATATGATTAGTGTGTTTCAGCTTTTCTCTTCACTCTTCTCATCAGCCACTCCCAGCATGGCATGACTTATTGTTTTGTCTATCTCCCTAATCTTCCCTCTGTATTGAGCTTTCACCACAAATGAAAAGACAGCAGATCTCCCTGTTCTCACAAGCCTTTTCCCTTGCCTTCCTTCCCTTGGGTGCCATCACCACCACCACAACCAAGATTTTCAATGTTCTTACCCAAATTACTTCTATTCAGAACAGAAATTGTGAGTCAGATCCAAAACAAAATAGCCACCTGCATCGCAAAATATTTTGCACATTCTTGTTTCAAACAAGTTGTTAGCATTAAATATCCTAGTGTTGCTTTTCTAGCCAAAATTAGAGCCTTGCAATTATGACTTTTAACTTTTTTAAAAAAAAAACTTGGTAGTTTTCCTGGAAATTGATATACTGTTGATGTAGCATGTTGAATTGTATAACAAGATTATGAGACATTGTTTGTAGGCTTTTCCTTAGCAAACTTAACAAATAATCAGGCATGCACAGGATGCAAGAACTTCTGGTTTAAGTACAAAAGCTAGCTTTTGTGAATAAAATCCAGTGACTGCTGTGTATACAGCTGAATTCTTTTATTTAGTGGTTTCAGTGGGGAGATTCTAATTGATAAATTCTGAATTGCAGCTTTTAATAGCTTCAAGGAGATAGTTGTTGACATAGGAAACAGACTTTAAGGTGAAAGCATATTTTATGTTTGGCTTGCTATTATTTATATACGCTTTCAAAACACTTAAGAGAGACTCACCCATCTCCTCCCACTTATGACTGTATGATGGTAACCTTGTTGTTGGTATCCTTACGATTTATGTTGACTATTTTCTAATAATATTTGATTGCTTATTTGTTCCCTATGACTATCATTAAGTATTGTACCTTATGATTCTTGATGAATGTATCTTTTCTTTTATGTATACTGAGAGCGTATGCACCAAGACAAATTCCTTGTGTGTCCAAACACACTTGGCCAATAAAGAATTATATTTCTATTCTATTTCTATTTCTCTACTCCAGCCCAGCACCATTAAATATATGTACAGAGATGATAGAATTTGTGATTGGGTTATATATATAAGGTTCACCAATACTGGAATAGAATATATAACAAATATAGAATTTGTTATATATGTGGTTGGTGCCAGTTTGGAGAAAGCTGATTTATGAAATTGAGCATGAGAGATTTATTTGTTATTGTTAAAATGAAATATATGCATGTGGAGTATAGAAGATAACAACTTGAGATGAAAAAAATGATAATCCTTTGGTTTTCCAGAGGTTTATCAGCTATCCTTATATTTCTGCTACTGCTAATTTTTAGAATTTTTATCACTATTTTAAGCTATGCAGGATTGTCTAGCTGTCATGTGTAAATGCCTCATTCTTGAATGAAAGAAATATATATCCATGGAATGTCAAGAGTTAACTTATTCTCCCCTTCCTAATGTATTCCTCACTAACCACTCCCCACTTCTAATCCCGCCTCCTTGGTATAAAAGATGATGCACACTCTTTCTCCTTGCTTCTATCTGCAATCACTCTGTGAATATAGAATGCCTTCTGTAAATAAACAATCTTCTATTTGAATATAAAAAGTCTGAATTCATTATTGAGTCTGATCCTCGAATTACGGCAACAATCTGGTAGCAGAGGATGGTTGGCTGACTCAATAAGAAACAGACATGCCAAAGAAAGAAAACTCCAGAAACAAAAGAGAAAGACCCAACACCAGGGCACACAACAAAGAAATGGAAACAGATCAAGAAATGATCGATGAATCTACAATAAAAATGACAAAAGAATCTGAAAACTTCACTACAGACGACGAAGAGGTAATCGATGAACCCGACGACCAAGAAGCGAGCGAGACAGAAAACAACACGCTCAGATTAGAAATACTAAGACTGCTGAAAAGCCAAAAAGACGACAAAAATCTCATCGTGAACCTCCAAGACATCATAAAAGATAGCGGAGCAGCGAGAGAAAACCACATCAACACACCAGAACCAAAAGACCACAAAATGGTAAGCGAATTACCCATAGATGAAAATATAACTAAAAGAAAGACTAACGGTCCCGCGCAAAATTTTGAATGGCAGCCATCTTGGTTTTGTCAGCCCGCCAAAATGGCTGACTCAGAACCAATCAGAAAGCAGAGTTCAAAATGGCTGGCGCGAAAAGCTCTACACAGCATAAGAAATAAAAAAGAAAAATTCTACTCATCAGAAGAATCTGATACAGACACCGAAGAAACATCAACCGAACTACAAATCGAAACAGCTATGAAAACACTCTTCGCAGGCTTCGGCCCAAATCTAAAAATCTCAAAGAAATCATCGAAAGTACCAAAGACAGTCAACCAAATAACAAAGAAAAGACAAACTGCACAATCCAAAGGCAAAGATACAGAAGCAAACGAGCAAGCGTCTCAGCATCTATCCACTCCAAATCGACCGACGAGAGCGCTAACGCCCGAACCCAGAGAGCCTTGCAAGTACTCGCCCACACCGCAGACACTTCCGGGAGCCAGAAACCTCAACCGAGACGACTACGATGAGAAGAAGCAAGCCCCGATCCACACCTGGACACCTAAAGTTGAGCCAGAGAGCGAGTCATCAGAGGAAGAGCACTCCGAGGGAGCTGCAGCGGCGAGAACCTCCCCTGACAGCTTCAGGAACGAAATGATCTACACGCATGCGCAAATACGTCCAGACAAACATAGAGATAATAAAGAACAGAGGGAACCATTCAGACTAGTCGCGAGTATCCCTACACCATTCTGCAATTATCAGCATATACAGGACCATGGACAGCCTCCAGCTGTAAGTAATGCAACAAATAACATTGGAAATTTGCCTAATGATTTTCCAAAATTGAGAATAGACGGTGTTAACTTACAGGAATGGAGTCAGCAACTCCAGGTTGTTTTCTTAAAAGAAAATTTATTATTTTTCATAACTAACCCTCCTAAAAAACCATGGACACTAAAATTGGACTGTCTACATCACAGAGCATTTTATTTACTAATCTCTAGTATATCACCTGCTATTTATCATAGTATTAAGCATAATCTAATTGTCTCAGAAATAATTCATTGTATGTTTAAACTGTTTCATAGTGAAAGTGTGGCAACCACAACTAGAATGTCTAAAACCTTTTTCTCAGCCAGGATAAAACCTGGGACTACTATAAGTGAACATTTACTATTACTGAACACAACTAGAGCAGAACTTCATTTAAGGGGAGAAATAATATCTGACCAGACAATGAAAAGTGTTATTATTAATTCATTAGACCCATCATGGGACAACTTCATATCACATTTAGATACAATTAATTTAGGCTATCTATCTATAGAGAGTTTATCAAATAGATTAATTGCTGAAGATAATTTGAGAAGAAGCTGCTACAGTACACACAAAGAGCATAGACAGATCAAAAGGGTAGTATTCCAAGACAGGCATCAGGACACAATAGAGTGTTATAACTGTGGGTCTAAAGAACATTATAGGAGAGACTGTCCAAAACCTCCTAGAGAGAGACAAAGACATGACACAAGAAACAGATATCACGATAGACAATCATCCATTGACAGATATAGACACAGAAATTCACCAAACTTTAGAGAACATAGAGGGGGCAGAGACAACTCAAGGGACAGGAAGTCCGGATCATTATACGGATTAGATAAACACACAATAATCAAAAATCAAGACTCAAAGGACAATGCTTGGCTCATTGATTCCGGAGCAACGAATCACACAACACACGATAAGAAAATATTATCTTCCTTCGTCGAAGATAAATTTGTAATTAAAGTAGCAAACCAAGAGGAAGTCCAAGTTATTGGAAGAGGAAATGTAGAATTACCCGGTCTAGGGAAAATAGAGGGGGTGCTATTAATACCCAAAATACCTCACAACATTCTCAGTGCAATAAAGCTAAGCAGGGACTCTAACATAAATATAATATTCTCAAAAGGAAAAGTGACTCTAGAGAAAAACAAAATAAACATAGGTAATATAATTACCAAAGGAGACTTACCATATTTAATTACAGAAGAAAAATGGCTACACAACATTAATTCAAACGTAGAAACTAACACTAGCACAGAAACAGAAAATGATATAGATAGTGACAATGAAGAACATGAATCAGAACATAATGATGAAACTACATCTGATAACAATACACACAATAACAAAAAACCCATAATTGGAAAGCCAATTCATGATGAATGTGCACACATATTACATAGAAAATTAGGACATGCCAGTTTTCCTGTAATACAAAAAATGATTGAACATGCTGAAGGTGTTAAAATAAAAGACTGTAAAAATTATCTGGAATGTTCAGTATATAAGTCTTCAAAACTGAGAACCAAGCCCAGACCCAAAAAGGCAACAAGATCATCAAATCATATTTTTAATCTAGTTCATATGGATCTAGTTGGCCCATTAACTCCATCAATTACATACTATTGTAATACTATTTCCTCACTATTGTAGACGACTTCAGTCGTTATGGCTTTGTCTACACCTTAAGACATAAAGATGAAACATTTCAAAAATTTAAAGAATTTTATAAACGTGTGGAAACACAGCATCACACACAAATCAAACAAATCATGACAGACAGAGGGTCTGAATTCATGTCAAGAGAATTCTCTCAATGGCTAAAATCAAAAGGAATGTTGCATTTCACCTCTAGTCCTTTCTCTGCTTTTCAAAATGGAGTAGTAGAACGACGAAACTCAACACTACAAACTATGATTAGGTGTACATTAGAGGATACTGGGTTAGGTAAGCATTTCTGGTCAGAAGCCCTATTATATTCCAATTATACGCTCAACCGACTTTGGTCTAGCGTCATAAACAAAACACCATACGAACTGATGTATAGTAAAAAACCTAAGATAGCCCACATGCATGTGTTTGGAGTTACAGCAGATGTACATATACCGAAACAATTAAGACGTAAGGGGGATAATGTGTCCAGAAGGCTTAGATTCATGGGTTATGAAACAGGTACAAAAGGATATAGATTTATTGACAATAACAACAAATTCATAATCTCTAGGACCGCTGTATTTCACGAACAGGCCAATTGGTCTAAAATACATCTCAATGAAATACTCCCAATGACAAGGCCTAATATTAAAACACAAGGTAGAACAAAACAAGAAGGGCAAACCTGTGACACACAAAAAGACAACACCAAAACGTGGATAGGAAATTGTCCCAAAATCAAAATAGATTCATTAACACAAAAGGAGGCAAGATATTTACATGATAACAATGATAGACCAGAAAGAACAATCAGATGCAACAGAAATCAAGTACCTGAACGATTTAAAGATTACATAATGCACATACATAATGAAACACCAACACCAACACCAAACACATATGAAGATGTATTAAAACTCCCTTTGGAAGAAAGAAACAAATGGGAACTAGCCATGGCCAAAGAAATGGACAGTTTACGAGAACTTAACGTATTCACTCCAACACCAGTCCCAAAGGATAAGACAATTATAGGCACTAGGTGGATATTTAAGATTAAAAATCTAGAAGGGGGTAACACATTATATAAAGCAAGATTGGTAGCACAGGGTTTTGCTCAAAGATATCCTGAGGATTATACCGACACATATTCTCCCACAGTGAGAACTGAAAGTGTTAAGACAGCTTTAGTGATAGCCTCAGCTCTTAATCTTGAAGTTTTTCAATATGATATACAAACTGCATATCTACATGCGAAACTTGATAAAGAAATATATGTAAGAGCTCCACATAGCAAAAACACAAATAGAAATGAAACATGGTTACTGAACAAAAGTTTGTATGGATTAAAGCAATCCGGCAAACGTTGGTATGAATGCTTGGTCAACGTACTCAAGACCATGAACTTCAATGCCACAACGGCAGACAATTGTTTTTTTTGTTAGAAGAGAAGGTGAATGATTAGAATTTGTATTAATTTATGTGGATGACATTTTGTATATTGGCAAACATAAAGACAAGAGAGATATTTTTGTAACAAAACTAGGAGAACATTTCTCATTAAAATCATTGGGGAAAGTAAACAAATATCTAGGAGTACACATCAGTAAAACCGAGAAAGGATTTAGATTATCTCAAAAGGATAAAATAATTGAACTTTTGAACAAATGTAATATGAATAATGCAAAGCCTTGTGACACCCCAATGCAGACTGATTTCATAAAAAATATGAATGAATCATCTCCTGAGTTTAATGACAATACGCTTTATAGGTCAGTTATTGGTTCTCTTTTGTATATTGCTAATTGGACCAGACCTGATATTGCTCTACCCCTTAATTTGTTGTCCAGATATGTCAGTAAACCCCTAATTTACCATTGGGAAGCAATTAAGAGAGTGTTGAGATATTTGAAACACAGCTTAGATTTCTGTCTATTGTTAGAACCAAACAATGTTAAAGAACCTATCCTCACTTGTTACGCTGACGCTGACTGGGCAGGCGACACTAAGAGTAGGAAGAGCACTTCCGGTTATGTATTCTTCCTTAACAACTGCCCAGTCTACTGGTATACTGGGAAACAGGATTTAGTAGCTACTTCAACCACTGAAGCAGAGTATATTTGTCTGTCAAAAGCATCTAACAATCTCATCTGGTTCAATGATTTATTGACTAATGTTTGGAAGAGTCCATCACAGCCCTTCACTATATATGAAGATAACAAAGCTGCAATAGAAATATCAAGAGCAGACGCTATTGGCCAAAGATCTAGGCATATAGATATCAAATACAAACATGTAAGACAATTATCTCAAAATGGATTCATCAAAGCTATTCATTGTGACACTACAGAGCAAATAGCTGATATATTGACTAAACCTTTACAATCCGAACAACATAAATATTTAACCTCAAAATTGTATGTTCAATATTATTCTAATTCTGAATGTAATTATTGTTATTTGTCAAATCGGCATTTAGAGGGGGATTTGTCATGTGTAAATGCCTCATTCTTGAATGAAAGAAATATATATCCATGGAATGTCAAGAGTTAACTTATTCTCCCCTTCCTAATGTATTCCTCACTAACCACTCCCCACTTCTAATCCCGCCTCCTTGGTATAAAAGATGATGCACACTCTTTCTCCTTGCTTCTATCTGCAGTCACTCTGTGAATATAGAATGCCTTCTGTAAATAAACAATTTCTATTTGAATATAAAAAGTCTGAATTCATTATTGAGTCTGATCCTCAAATTACGGCAACACTAGCTTATGCTTATATCAGCAACTACAGTTTAAACTGATTGCGTTCATGTGAAACTGATCCCTTTAATGTGAAACTAATCCCTGGTATGTAGTCCATAGATGATTTTCATAATTTTGCTTTATTTATTTGTTGCATTTAAATCTCATTCCAATACAATAACTATTTCTTGTTCGACTTTTGCAATTTTTGAAATAAGCTTATCTTGCATTCCAAAATTTTAAATTAAAGATTTAGGTGCTGAATCACAATATATCAGTGATTACATGTTAAATATTAAAATGCTAGGAACTATCAAGATAACATAGTTATATTGCCTAAGCAGCAACCATTACAATATCTGATGTCTTTCCCCCCCCCCCCCCCCAAAAAGTGAGCTCTTCTATTTCTAGATTAGATTGCAGTCCTTAACCTATTTATGTAGGCTTAAAACCTTTAAAATCAGTAAGACTTCCCTCTGAACAGACATGTATAAGTTTATACTATAAGCATGGGAGTGGACTGGGGAAGCAAATGATAATACATGTGAGCCACTATCAAATATACATCATGCATATTTCATAATGCACATTTTGCCATCAGATGACATAGGGTCATTATATAATCATGCAATGACATTCTGATACATGTGTCATCCTTTTGACATTATTGGTGCTTGTTGTTGCTATATGTTACAGGATTGCAGCCTTAAATCAATTACTGATATCTGGCATAAAATAGCTAACTGAGCTACGGCAAAAAAGTTTCTGATGTCATTTCTGCTATGAACTACCTAGGCGACCTTTAGCTAGCAACTATATCATAATTTCAACCTCAGTGTTAAAGTCCTAAAGTATTAGAAAACTAATATTTCTTTTGAATATTAAAACTTGCATATTATACGCCTTCAAAGGTCTATGCCAGTTAAAATAGTTTGTTTAGGAATCTTAACTATTAAAATACAGCTATATTAATGACAATACAAACAATCATTTTCTATTAAGAATAGAATAGAATAGAACAGAACAGAACAGAACAGAATAGAATTCTTTATTAACTATCTTATTTCTATAAGTTTCAGAACGTTAATAACTTTGTTGCAAAGATTTGTACATATGAAGATAGAGGTTTTTATGATTACAACCACAGATAGCTTTTTAGATAACTCTAGACAACCCATAATTCATTGCGTCATGATTTCAGAGATACTTTATTAATTAAAGTAATAAATTAATAAACAGAATGATTACAGATGGACAAAAAAGCAGAAGTGATTTCTGACTTCTGCTGGCTTCCCCAGTGACTTTTCTTTTTATAAGACTTTATGAAGTTTCAAAAGAAGATAAAATACAAGAAAACAAAAAGAAAAAAATTAAGGAAAAAATAAATCCGAAAAAAAGAAAAATTAGGGGGACAGAAAGAAAAGAAAAATATAAAAAAGAGTAGCTTCCAACTTTCTTTGATACAGATATAAATATAAAATACATTAATCTTAATACATTGATTTTAATCTTAAAACATAATATGCTGTACTTCTCTAGTGTATTAAATAGTGTGAGTTGCTTGACTCACTAGCTGATTGCAAAAAATCTCCACTTTGCAATCTTCTTGAGTGGCTGTTCAGTGGATGAGTGCATTATTTTCCAGGATTCTTCTTAAATCTAGAAAATTATTTAGGCTACAAGGTTCTGGCTGAGCCCCACTTCAGTTATGGAGTCACTTCCAATTTGAGGGAGCCACTCAATCTGCCATTTTTCTCCCAGAAGCTCCCCCATTTACTTTTCTTATGAGAAGCTGGCAGGGAGTGTTGGAAATGATTATTATGTGATTGTGGCAGTATTGAAATGGACACAATTTTGCCAAATTTCAATCCCATGGGAGTAATGGGTCTCAGATTTTGGATACACTCTGTAAATTAGCTCATTTAAGGTACATTGGTTCAAAATTGTTTCCCTCTGAAGCAGCATTTTGCCCAATTGAATGTTACAAACAGGCAAACAGGAGAGTTTTAGTAATATACTAGAAAACATGTTCCCTGCTTGGTCATTATTTCAGAGATATTTCCTTACCAGATTTCTTCAACAGTGACAGAGCTTCTAATGTACTGCCTTCACTGGAAAAATTGGGATACATTCAGAGATGTGTCTGCCTTGAAAATAGTCCATGTATAGCACAGTCAAACGTGCTATATGAAGCACAGAAAATGTTTTATGACATTTTGAATTATGTCATAAATTGCTTTATGATACTGGTTATATCATCAAATGTTTTATAACATTTGCCAAATTTCAATTCCACAGGAGTCTGAGATCTTGGATTTTTGAGGTAGTCTGTAAGATAGTCCATTCAAGGTGCCTTGGTTCAAAAAGCCCTACTATGATGTGCTGTTTTCCCAGTTAAAGGTTACAGGAATCAGAATTTAATGATAGACAGACAGATTAATGCAAAGCAAAAAAGAAAAGTATTTTGATTCAGTGACGAGGCTATTGTAGGTCAGCATAGAAAATCAGATCAATATGAGGCTGCAATTAGTATGTCATTCTGTCTCTGTTAAAAAGGATGTGATTAGATTGTCTAAAGAGTCAGACATCATGATCAGTGTAACATATAAACACAAATATTAGATTTTTGGCATGGAATATGGTTTTGTCAATGATAGACAATTTAATTGTTGAACTCTATTTGAGGCCACACAAAATCTTTTATTAAAATGATGAAAACTAATTTTATATTTGTGCACAATGTCATAGGTCCCCAGCAATCTGTCATCTATCTCCCTTGCATATTAAACTACAGTTCTTTTCATTTCTTGGTAAACATCTGAAAGTTTAGTTCTCTGAATTTGATGGTGGCTATGGTCCAAAATATAAAGAAGGAACCAGATAGAAGAAAGCTGCAAAATTGTATTTCTAAGATTGTTTCTGCCTCAAGTATATAGAGCCAATTAATAAGATTCACATATATTGCTTCACAGGCTTCTATTTTTCTTGAAGGCATATTTTGGTGAGATTTATTTATTAATCAAATTTGTTTGTTCTCATCTCTTGCTGCCATCTACATATTCCTCTGAAAGCAAACAAGCAAAAAAGTTTTTTCTACAAATTCCTAGAAATATTGCTTCTTACAAAATTGTGTTTCCTATTTGTATTAAGGTAGTAAATTAAAAACAAAGGATCTTTTATACTACATATGTAAGCTTTTTGTTATTGAGAGATGGAGTTATAGAAGACTGGTTTTAGAAGATTAGAAGTACAGCCTTGTTGCAAATATGTATCAGTTTAGAAGGTAGAAATAAGAGCAGCATAAAGGATTGATTTAACATTCTTTTGCCTAACTAATCTAATATATGGAAAATGTTATGCATTTATTTAATTAACAAAGTGTCAGGTACATTTTCCCCCTTGTTTTGCTATGGTCACAGTAGCAAGCTCTTATTTGTGGCAGTAGACAAGATGCTTCATTTCAATTTCCAACAGTTTTTAAGCTTAAAACCATTTGGCATTTATGGTAAAATATACACATAGCCTTTGACTCACAACCACTTGTTTAGCGACTGTTCAAAGTTACAACATTGAAAAGTGATTTATAACTAGTCCTCACATTGACAAACCTCGCAGCATACCTACGATCATATGATCAAAATCTGTGTGCTTGGCAATTGGTATGTATTTATGACAGTTGCAGCATTTCTGAGCTCATGTGATTAAGATTTGTGACCTACCAAGCTGACTTCTGACAAGCAAAGTCACTGGAGAAGGGTGGATTTGTTTAACAATCACATGGTTCATTTGACAAGTGCAATGGTTTGCTTAACAACTACAGCAAAAAAGGTAATAAAAATCTGGCACAGCTCACCTAACAACTGAAATTCTGGTTTCAATTGTGGTCCTAAGTCAAGGACTATTTGTAGACACAGAAATAGGAATAGAGATATATAAATATACACATATACACATTTCACACTTGATACACACTTCAAAATAAAATTTAAAAAGTGCAAAGTAAAGAATCAAAAACAAAAAAGTCAAGAAAAGCACAAGATATAAAAAGCTTTTTTATTAAAAAATAAACCTCACCATAGGTTTTAATTCTGGTCAGTCATTCCATTATGCCTAATTAGAGGCCGCTTATGAGCAGGTATTAAGCACATCTAAGTCCAAGATTATAACTTTGGGGTCATGCAATTCTTCCTTTGTAACAAAAAGACTTTTCCTATGCCTTATATTTGTTAAATTCCACAATCTTCATAAATAAATAAATTCTAATTTGGGGACAGGTAATTCAACATTACATTAACATCTTTTATCTAAAACACATTAGTAAACTTATCCTGTACATTGTAAACCAAAAAGAGGAAATACCTTATCTACAGTACCTCGCAGGTTTCTTGATGTGGAGAAAATTAGAAGGCATTACAATGAATATTGCCTAGTAATTCTGAATGAAATCGTGCTTTGAAGCAAATAAATAAATGCACAGTAGAAAAGTCCATACATCTTTGCCGTGTTGCATTTTCATAACAATATTGATAACAAATCTTTTCTAAACACTGTCTGAGGTACCCAGTAGATATGAAAAAATATTTTTCTTGAATTAATTTTAATGTAATGGTCTTAATCCTATAGAAATGTTGTGGAAGAACCTGAAGCAGGTAGTTCATATGACAAAACCCACCAAGATCCCTAAGCTGATAGTGCTCTGTAAGACTAAGATTCCTCTGAGCCAAGGTGCAGAACTGATCAACTTTTACAGAAATGTTTAGTTGCAGTTATTGCTCCCCAAAGGGATAAATCAGTTATAATTTATCAGTTATAAAAGGCAAAGATTCACATACTTTTGCTGCCCACAAATATATATACTGCCCACCAGTAGCTTTCTATTATTTTCCCCAATAAATCAATGAGCAATATACTACTTTTGACCTATTAAAAGTTTAACTGGGTTCTCTTTATCTAGTTTTAGGACTTGTGGGGAAAACAAACCATGTTTTAGATCATTGTCATGCAAGAATACTGAAAATCCAAAAAGATTCATAAACTTTTAAGCACCATTGTATGTACAAAAGCAACGTTTTCTGTAATCTATATGCCAGATTTGCTATCAAAATTGTAGTGTCATCATTCGACATAAAAACCAGGCAATATAGCTAACAGAAGCTTTAGTTATATAAGCTTAATTAAAAGACCTTGAGAAAGATTGTCTTTGGAGAATTATTTTTATATATTTGGGGATTTGTTATCTCTTTCACATGGTGTCTGGCAAATACTGGTTTTGATTGCTTTGTAGATTGAATGTTGTTCTCTACATAAAGCTTTGATATTTATGATAGTAGTAATTAAGTTATCCAGTAGGTCATACCTTGAAAAAGAGGATTTTATTAAGATACAAAACTGCTCTCATTCCATTTGTAAAGAGAAGACATATGTATTATTTTTCTTTCTTCTTCAGGCATGTTTTTTTTAAATCTGGAACATTTCTAGGTTATCTCAAATGTCACCAAAAGATTAGCTTCCTGCAGAAAAAAATTACATGTGTATTACCTACATATTATGCAGATTTGTAACATGATTCATTCAAGTAGGAGGGGAAGAGATCCGTAAAGTCAGTCCTTAAGAACAATATCTTACCAGCCTGATTTTTCAAATTTACATCTACTATCTTGTTCCATTCCAGTAACCTGGTTGTTAAGCAAAATGGTCAGTAAGTGAAGATACAACATAGAGATGCTGTGAAGATCTCTTTTGCTATAATCTCATTCAGATAAAGTTATCTCATAAAGGTAGTCCTTAATTTACAACAGTTTGTTTAGTGACCGTTCAAAGTTACTGAAAAAAGTGACCTATGGCCATTTTTCACACTTACAACCATTATAACATCCCCATGGTCAGATGCTTGGTAACCGACTCACATTTTGCTATCTTTTAACAAGCAAAGTCAATAGGGAAGTCAGATTCATTTAACAACTGTGTTCCTAATGTAACAAATGCAGTGACTCGCCTAACAACTATGGCAAGAAAGGTCATAAAATGGGGCAAAGCTCACTTAACAAATCTTTCACTTAGCAACAAAAATGTTGGGTTCAATTGAGGTTGTAAATCAAGGGCTACCTGTATAGCTACATCAACATTTGCTCATAAATGTGTGTATTGGTCAGAAAATGATTCTTATTACTGTTTATTACTATCATATTTTTGAATGATCACTAACCAAGGTTAGCAATGAAAGTGGCTATAAGTTCAATAAATTTCTCAGATATGTAATTAAAAGACTTAATAACGCCCATATTCCTTGAAGTACATCTGTACATGAGAAGAAGTTGGTTACATTTTGTTTTGTGGACATTTTATAGAACTAAAAGACTGTATGGCTACAGAATCCCAAAACAGTTCCCAATAACTGAATCCCCAAAATATTATAAATACCAAATTGGTATCCTTTACAAACTATTACTATATTTCATAGTGTTTTGCATCTGTTGTTTTCACCATCTGTATGACTAGATATTCTTCTCTTACTGATGTACTTTATTTTAAGAGTGGGTGTGATTCCAATTACATTACATTGCCAGGATTTTTAAAAAAACATTTGCACGCATCTGCTATGTATTCTGTACTAAGGAAACATTCCTGTGTGTGATTTTTTTTTTTTAAAGGCAATTGCTTTGGCTGCAACCAGATTGTAAGGTTCACTCTCTGGCATTCTTATCATTGTCCTTTGTACCATTAATTAAACAGATTTTTTTCCCCCCATGTCTAAATAACCTAAGGAGAAATGTGGGTGACTGTTTGGTAGATGAATAATTTAAATTTACTCACTGGTCTTTTCCTTTCTACTGCAAGGCAAGCTGAGCAGAATTTTGATCAGTTTATTTCCTTGCAGAACTACAGACATATGTCATTAATTTTTTTTCCCGAGGAAGGGGGTGGATACTTAAATTGAATTTTTAATAGTTAGATTACTTACAAAATAATTTTCAAAAAATTCATGATCTCCAAATGCTTAAAAATATTGTAGGCAACTCCCTGGATAATTCCTTCCAGTTACCATATGAGAGGCATTGCCTAAAATGCCTCTAAAAAGTAACTTCCTTCTTCATCCTTTTTAAGAAATGCCAGTTATGACTGGCAAAATGGAGAGCACAGAGGTCCCTTGTAGACTTTGCTAAAGAGTGTCAGTAGAGGTAGCCCTCGACTTACAACAGTTGGCATGCCCATTTCCTACACTGATGACCGTTGCAGGACCCCCATGGTCATGTGGTTTACATTCAGATGCTTGACAGCTGGCTCACATTTTTAACGGTCGCAGTGTTTCGGGGTCACATGATCTCCTTTTGCAACCTTCGGCCAAGCAAAGTCAATGAGAAAACCAGATTCACTTAACAGCCGTGGAACTAATTTAACAACTGCAGTGATTCACTTAACAAATATAACAAGAAACATCGTAAAATGCTGCAAAAACTCACTTAACAGATTTCTCACTTAGCATCATAAACATTGGGCTCAATTGTGGTGGTACGTTGAGGACTGCCTGCATGTGTCAGCAATTCCAGTCATCTGATACTGAAGATTTTAGATAGGTTTCACCAAACTGTAATTAGCCATTGTATGTGAAATATCTTTCAGCTACTGTGTCATGAGTTTTAATGTGTTAAAAATGTATTTTTTAATTCTCTCTCACTTATTAGTACTAAACTATTTTTTTTTTTTGGTAATTTGATACTGAATTGCTTATATGACAGACCAAAATGGAATCCCCTTTTTTGGGGATCTACAACAGGGATCCTCAAACTTGGCAGCTTTAAGACTTGTTGACTTCAGCTCCCAGAATTCTCCAGCCAGCATGGTTTAGCTGGCTGGAGAATTCTGGGAGTTGAAGTCCACAAGTCTTAAAGCTGCCAAGTTTGAAGACTTACGGTCTACAAAAATATATTGTTATATAAATGATAAATGTTTTTCTTTAAGTATGCAATTATCTTCTTCACTTTTCCTTCACATTTTACAATTTCTATCTTATGCAGGAAATAGCCCGTTATCTCCGTCCTGGCACCCTCCGTGCTCGTTTTGGTAAAAACAAGATCCAGAATGCTGTCCATTGTACAGATTTACCAGAGGATGGACTTTTGGAGGTAAGGCTAAGAAGTACATTTTTAAAATGATACTAAATTACAGTTTTAAAAAAACCTTTTTTTTAAATGCACATAGAAAATTATTGGAAAATTATTATAAATTATATTTAACACGACAAATGTTTTCAAAATAATTCTCTTTCCCTCCATGTACATATTACAACTAGCTGGAATAGGGAATTTTATTTTGAATTAGCATTTTTTATAATTAATTATGCTGAATGTATCAGTACAGTGCATGCTCCTAATACTCCAGAATACATTGGTATATTCCATGTACCTTCTAGTTGGTAGGGTATAAGCAATAGTATGTTGTCTTGGAAATTAGTTTCTCGAATAGAGATCTTGCCTAGAACAGTGTGACTATTCATAAAGTAAATCTGAATTTTGGTACCGCTTGCCAAAATACCAAAATATTTCAAAAATAACAACTCCTGTCCTAACAACTGAGACTACACCTTCTCTACATTTTTGAAAAGCATTATAAGAAAGCCTTGATTAATCAAAACCATGATGGATTTTGGATACCTATGGATCAATTTGATGATAACTATGGCATTGCAATGCTATATTTCCTTTTCTTTTTTCTGATCTAACTTCTTTGAGTAAAAATCTTTATTATTAATTAATTTTATTATTATTTTTTTAAAAATCATTATTATGGTCATAGACCAGGATAGAAAGGGATAGAAAGGGTAAAATTTAAAAGCTAAAAAGAATATAAAATATGCAAAGTTAAAAAAAACCAACACACACATACACATGGTATATATATATATAAGCAAAACCATATGAAATATTTTAAAAACCTTATAAAAAGAGGCATGAAATATACAATATAAAAATATAAAAATTAACATATGGTTAACTAAATCTATCAATATAAAACTCAACTAAGAAATCAAAAACTCATTAAAGATGGGTTGAGGCATCGATTTTGATCACTGCTGTGCAAAACCTGGCAATAATGTATGTATGTTGTGTCAGTATCTGCCAGCAGCAGGAAGGTTTAAAATTATCTGGTGTGCTCTGTATTTCACCAATAGAGTATTGGTGAGATGAGGTTAGTATCAATGGTTTGTCTTCAGATCGTATAAATCTTTCACTTTTACAGGGGTTTTTTTTGTTGCACTTCCCATAATGTTGCTCAATTCAAAAGGTACACATGTATATAACAATGTTGCTACACTAACTAGAACTTAAATTTACTTTTGATGATATTTTGTAGGATTGATACCATAGAATTATTGTCTACTTAAATAGGCCAGATGTCCCCAATTTTTGTTATATATTTGACAGTTGGGTTTGCTGGATAATCAATCCCCAAAATGTCATGACTTGCTATGCTACCATAACTTCTAATGTGATTAGCTTAGTAGAGCTGGATTTTTCAAGCTTTCTAATTTTTTAATTTGCTTTCTGTTTTAATATTGTAAGCTTGATATAGTGTTGCCTTATTCAGCTAGCGCCAAAAAAGGTGCTTTACATATTATGTACAATACCTCTCATCTTTCAATTGCACCTCATCCAATACTGGCAATAAATATATATATAACTGAAGTATTGGATACTTTTCAGATTTCTTGATGATTGAAATTCATTATTTGAGATTCTTTGCTGAAAGAAATATGCAACATTTATTTATTTATTTATTTATTTATTTATTTATTTATTTATTTATTTATTTATTTATTTATTGGTTCGATTTATATGCCGCCCTTCTCCAGAGACTCAGGGCGGCTTACAATGCATTAAGCAATAGCCTTCATACTTTTGTATATACCTGCTTAGTAGGGCTTTCGGCCCCACCCTAAGCGGTGTTCTTTTTTATACAAAGTCAGCTTATTGCCCCCACAAACCGGGTCCTCATTTTACCTACCTCGAAAGGATAGAAGGCTGAGTCAACCTTGAGCCTGGTGAGATTTGATTTCCCCCTTACTTGTGACTTCGGGCAACTGTCAGAAAAATGTGGCTTGTGTTAAATACAGGCACTTCAGAATTGGTTCTACATATATAGTTAAAATATACTGTGGCACTCGCTATCATCTTCCAGTTTGTGATTATGCATTACAAAGTCAAGTTAATAAAGAAGAGGCTGATGAAAGTGAGGTTTTTGTTCCCCAGGATAGAAAAGCCATAGCTATTTTGTACAATTATTGATTTAAGAGGTGATTAAATGAATAAGTTTGGCATGGGTCATTTAGGGTTAACTTCTCCAAATGGATTGAATTTCTTTATGGGCTACCATAATTGCTAATAATTCAAAAGGCAAGACAGCAAATTGGAAGTTACAGATTTTTCACAACACATATGATATCAGGTAGTGGTTTATACTGTGCCCTTATTAACATTCAGCTTTTCTCAGTGGAAATTAGTAGAAGTGAAACACTCTGGTTAGTCAGGTTCAAAAAAAATTAAGATACATAGATGGGTGTGGTGAAATAGGGAATAAGTAGTGAAGTCTAGGATTTCCTGCTTGAGCAGAGGGTTGGACTAGAAGACCTCCAAGGTCCCTTCCAACTCTGTTATTTTGTTAAGTGGAGGACTGTGGTCTGAAAATTTGGACTGGATGTTGTAGTTGAGCAAAGTAGTTCTAGATTCAGGAGGATTGCTTTGAACATTATCCTGGATCAGTCTTGCAACTTAGTTAAAATATGCAAGGATAGTGAGTGCCTTGAGAAAAAGAAAGTATAAGAAAGTATACCTCAAAATTATGTTTATGTATGTGCATATATTCTATATTCTACGCACACACCTCGTACACATGCATATTGATCATCAGGCAAAGCCTTCATTATAGTCTGACCCTGAACTCTTGGCTTTTTCCTTGTGAAAATGATTTCATTTAGCAGAGCAAAGTTAATAAATAACTCTCACATGACTTATTTGAGCTGGAAAATAGGAGCAGGAATTAAAATGCTAATGGCGTTCTCATTATTAAACCATTTTCATTCATAAAAGTTGAATTGCTACTCTATTTCTTTTTTTAGTTTCATTACACTAATGTCACATGTATTTCTAGATCAACTTTAGCTTATTGAATCAGACTATAATTAATATGCATCTTAATATCTTTCGGATAACATTTTCAGTTGAAAGTCATTAATTGCACTTTGAACTCAATGTAGATTTCAGAAATGACTGATGATTTAAAACTTGAAATATTCAAAAGATGTACTAATATTTGGGTTATGAAACTATATTAAGTATCTTATTATATGTAACTGTAAAAATGTCTCTATATAATAAATCAGTTTAGATGATAAAATGCTTATCTTACCTTCTTATACAAGAATATTCCAAGGCTTAGTATTAATTGTTTAGATAAAAAAAATAAACCGGTACTGTAGAGAAATGATTATCCTTTTAATTTTAATCCTGATGTGGAATATGGTTCTTTGAGAGAAAATTAGTCATCTGGCCTGTGGAAGCAGTTAGATGTTCTGTCTGCCATCCCGGAGAAGACATTGGTCCTAAGGGAGTCTTTAAGATCCCTCTCAGGTTTCTTTGCAACATCCCAGGGAATGTTTTAGCCCACAGAGTAAGAATTCTGAAATTTTATGAAAGTAGATTCTAATTGAATATAAGGAAAATGAAGTCCCACTAGCAAGGGGACCTTGATAGCAGTACCAGTAGCCTAGAGAGATTGTATACTCACCTTCACTGTATTGGTCAGATAATGACTACCAGTCTTCTCTTGCAGAAACTTTAATTTAGATTCCTAAACAGAGTACAGGCTTGGATTTAGTGGACTAAATGGGCATTTCTAATTCTATAATAGTATGACTTCATCCTTGTAGGAAAGAAAGTAGATATCTTTAATATTATATGGTTACTTTGATATGATGGTAACAATTTTTGTACATATTTTCTCAAAATTACAATCTAGTCTAAGACAACATCAGATGCTGAGCTGAATTATGGCTGAAGCTCAGACTGAAGTACCAAGTACATTAACTTATTGTCATCACAATTGTTCAAAATAAGATGAGGACCAGTGATGGGCTGTTGCCGGTTCGGACCAGTTCGAGTGAACCAGTAGTTCTGATTATCAGCTGGCCCCGCCCCCACCCTATCCTGTCCTATATTTCCTTCTTTCTGGCTCAGCTGATTCATGCAGCACAGCTGATTTCTGTGCCTCCGCTGTTCTACTTACCAGGGCTGCCTTAGAAGGTAAGCAGCTGAGCTTCAAATTACTGTATTTTGAACGCTGCACACATGCGCATCAGGTGAAGTGCGCAGAACCGGTTGTTAAACCGGTTGCAGCCCACCACTGATGAGGACTAAATGCATTCAGTGTTAGAGTCACTCAAGGGGTTAAGGATGAACAGAAGCAGGACGATTAGAGAGTATACACAAATAGAAATGTGCTGAAAGGCACAAATGCCAAAACATAATTATTACCGTGAAAAAAGCTGATTTTTTCTTTTGCAGTTATAGAACAACATTCAATGTCTCAGGCACCCATGTGTTAAAAAGAGAACACTTAATAATTTTTATACTTTACAGTTTTCCTTTGTTTTGACAGTGCTTTGGCCTTGTTTCTTTGGTTTCTTTAGCATTAGCTATTTACTTTTTAGTAAACATATTTAAGTTTTCATATTTAATGGATCAATTTTATGATGTACACTGGTGATATCGGCAACTAAAGAAATCAAATAAATAAATACATTTCTTTGGCAGAATTTTTTTTTTAATTAAACTCGAGGTTTTTGTTTTTTTTTTTTCAGTTTCAGATATAACCTTACCCCATTTTTGTGGATATAAGTGTTATTGGGATCAATGGGATTTATGATATAATCTTCTGCTATAGAGATATCTTGAAAAAAATTGAAGCTGGTTTAGATTCAGGTTTATTAGCAAAAAAAATGCATCAAGGATTCTCTAGGCCCGTGCCAAAAGCTGCCTCTCTCAATGCCTCTACCAATGCAGGAAAGCTAATTGGCTTCCTGCCACAATTCGGGGTTTTCCTTGTGGGTCTCCACTTTAAGATGTTTTCTAATCATGCTCTCAGTTCCTTCTGGAGGCCTTGGTGCTCTCTGAGCTTGGTTATTCGCTTACAGATGTGTCATTACTCAACTAGGTAACGTCATCAATCCACCAGGGACTCCACAGTCCAACCCTGAGCTACATATATTCTCTTCTATTGAATCTCAGGTCCTTGTTAGTTTGGGAACTTGCAGGTGTCAGTGGGGAGGGATCTGTGGCAACCTCTTACCATTTTAATAATAGTGCTCTCTGTCTATGTGGTTCTCAACAAACATGAACAAAAAATACAACATTATCCTTCTCCACAGAGGTTTTGTATAAATACATAAGTGAGTTTTAGAACCACTTAACACTTAACAGAACCCCAGATGTGGGACTTGAGGGATTGTAATGTTTGTGGAAGAATAAGGAGCTTTGTTAGAAAAATACCAGATATCTCTAGTCCTTTACGTTCTTTTGGAAAAGTGATGAGACATTAAGTTTCAGTATTTACTGTGGCAGGGCATCTTACGTAAATTCTTTCATTAGTACAGTATTGGCACTTATTTTACTAAATTCCTCATGCCTGCTCTACATATATATCTGAAGATTACTTCTGTTGACATCTGTAGGGCACAACTTCTAAGTCACCATGTATAAGAACTACAATAGAAAAGCAGGGAACTGAACCCAAAATACTGAGGTGGTTTGATCCCGCAGGGTCTTGCTTGCAAAGTGGAATTGTAAATCTTTTGGAAAAAGCCTTTTAAATTCATGATTAAATTAAAATTATAGTTTGAATCCAAAAAAATGTACAATTTCCCATGTAAATCAAAACGTTGTAAGGCTTGCTTTTCTTTTACAGTAGCCTTGCGTGGAAAATGGCAACTGCTTTTAAAGCTGAAGGGGATTTTAAAAGCAGCTTTCAAAAGAAAGTTGGAACAACTTTTCAGTAGGGGAAAATCACATTCCACAATGAACTATTTGAGCAGCACTTCTAATTTTGAACAGATCTGAAGGGGAGGGGTCCTGATTACAAGGTGGGGGGCTGAGGAAGCAAAAGTCATCCCTTCCTGCATGAGCAGAAATCTGTTTGCATTATATTTGATCTAACCCTCCCTGTGTATCAATTAGACAGGCAGGAAGACTTTTTCAGATTTCAGATTAGAATCATGATTTTTCTTGGGCATAATTTTAAGATAATTCTAAGCCCTTATGTAAAATGAAGATTCAAGTGAGTTCAACTACATCAAAAGAAATATTGAAATCATTTTTGTTTCCTGCAGTTTTCTTTTATATAAAGATAACGAAGTGTGTAAATGATTAACTCTACAAAGTTTCAACTGGCTGAAAGCCTACACTTTCTTTGCCTAGCATTCCATTATGCCATATCCTGAACAAAGGTCTCTTAGTGCTGTACTGTGTCTGTTCAGATGTAAGCTCCACTGAATTCAGTGAGGCTTATGCCCACCCAGGTAAGTGGGTTTAGGATTGCAGCTAAAGGGTGCTGTTACATATTAACTTCAGAGCAAGTATGCAACTGAGTCTTTAAGCAATGTGGAATTTATTCTTCTTTTCTCAGCATTCTTATTAGTGCATTCTTATTAGTAAAACAAGAGAATCAATCATGTGAAGTGAAGCAATGCCCGGTCTGTCATGGGCTCTTCCTTCGTACCACATTTCCCCTTTCAGAGGCCTTTAAATAATTAATAACAAGGCCATTGTACTTCCCAGTCATCTGGTGATGTTGCAATACAGCCTTTCATCGAGGGCTAAAACTGAGCGGTACAATTCTATGTCCAATGCTTTAAATGTTTAGAGAGAAGAGAAAATGCTTTGGGGGCTGTTGAAGGCAGTGTCAGACTCGGCACAACTCTCCCTTTTCAATATCCCTACTATTAAACTTTTTCCCATTCTGTTGTTTTCACTAATTGCTTCTGTGATTTCTATTTCACTATAGCATTTGGGCTTTTTTTTTTTTTTTTGGCTTTTCTATTTGTATTGTTGTGATTACAATGCAATCTTCTTGTTTTATATTGATTTTGATATGTTATTGTGAACTGCTTTGTGTAGTTCAAGTGGGGGGGGGGAATCATATTTGATTTTTAGAAAAATGTAAAAACAGCCAATTCAGCAGAGATGATGTTTGCTTGTGCAGCTATTTCATATGCTTTATCATAATTTCTAATTTTGATAATAGGAACTACCAAAATAAGTAAAATCCTTGTTTGCATACAAGAGACTAAAATTAGATTTACTATAAATGTCACAATTCCTGTGATTAATTCAGCATTTGCTAATGGCATGGGTCTCCCCACTTTGGGCACCATGTACTGAGGCTCTTCCTTTCCCCCAAATTGCTGAAATGTTTTCCTTGTTTCTATCAGAACAGGCAGAAAAATCTAGTTGACCTTAGCTAAGCAAGATGAAAGAGACTGCGTTTTGGATCTATCAAGTAATCTGAGGGCTTGTAGGTTAGATTGGGGAGTTGAATTTTTAAAAAATCCTTAATATTTTTGGGGAAAAGGCTTTTGTATTACTGCCAAGGAAGAAACATAGGTATTTCCATATAGTCACGGAGAGTTAAGCTCAATTTACAAGCTTACTTTAGGGCTCATACTACAGATTTCATATTTATATGTCACCAAGACTCTAAGCAGTTTACAATACAAGATTAAAACAATCAACAACCTCCTTACACGAATGCCAGTGGAATCCAGCCCAGCTGATGCCTGTCCATCATAAAAACTCTACAGCAGCATTAATAATCAAGTTATAGAAAAATTGAACACCCATCTAAAGAGGGAATATTCATAACCATCCAAGTTCAGTAAGTAAGATGTAAGTAAGTAAGGTATTTCACAGTGTAGAGGCCATCATGAAACACTTGTCTTTGGGTCAATGTCCCCTGATTTCTTGTAACCGTAGACATGTATATGTGTGTCTCAATGCAGCTAAATTGCTATTTAATTTGGATATCAATCCTCATATCATTTCCTGGGTTGGTTTAAAGGCAGATACATGTAGTCTGCATGATGATTAATACTAGGGTTACCAAGGGTTCTCAATTCAGCTAGGTGCACAGCTGGTATGTCACAGCAAGCTAAGTAAAGGCCTTGCCTTTTTCCACGGCTTCTACCTGTGGTTCTAGTAGTAGAAATCTAGAACTTCCACAAACTTGTTTCTTCAGGAAGAAGATGACCATAGAGTCAATTGCTTCTGTATAAACAGTAACTAAGGTTTATTTTGAGCTTAGTTTACCCCATCTAGTTCTTCATGGCTTTTTTGTATGTCATCTTTTTTTCAAAATGGTGGGAGTCAGTTTTTAATAGTAGTTATTGATATGACTTGGGGAACTTAAAAAGCAAAGCAAAGGTTACCACTCCTGAGCTAGTGCGAATAGCTGTTGAAAGGCCAGATTATAGTAGAGCTCCCATTTTTATTGATTGATTAAGTTTATATCCTATAAACTTAATCAATATAAATCAAATTTAAAAAAATATCCTGCTTTTCTATTTATATAAAACTCAAGATAGCATACAGTATTTTTTTTAAGAGGAAGCTGTATGTATTTTAAAATTGAGTGTAATTGCTTTAAACCCAATTCGATGACTTCCAAATATATTGGAGTATATATTAGAAGTCTATTCTTCTGATGACGATCAGATTTTCAAAGGGTATTTACAAAGAGACTGGCCAAGCCAGGCAGAGTTGTCAAATGGGGAATTAGTCTGGAATCCTCATGTGGGCACAAGAGGACAAAGTCTGACCCCCTTGAATGCTGTTGAACCTTATCTAGTCTTATACAGGTGCAAACTCTCAGTCTGAGAAGTTTATTGTCCATAGGCTTGAGCAATAAAAATGTAATCGAATTATTTAAGTATGAATCTGGTTGTTCGCACCCGGCATTAAGATATCTAAAGATATCAGTCATCCTGCGTAGGATGCTTCCAATTACCAGCTACCAAATGTGATGACGTGAATTCTTGACTAAAAGAATGAGACAACTGGTCCTATTTCAACTCTCCAGGTTATAAAATACTATTATTTTGGCAGTTCCTATAGATGCCCTCTATAGTAATTTGGTCATTATATGTGCAATGGAGTTCCTTGACAATAGAACTCTGCATCATAGGAAAATGTATAGTACCTTGATGGTGAACCTATGGCACATGTGCCACAGGTGGCGTGCAGCGCCCTCTCTGTGAGCATGCGATCTGTGTCCCCAGTTCAGCTCTGCCACGCATGTGTGTGCACCTCCCGCCGGCCAGCTGGTTGTCAGGTGTCTGCTGTGCGGGGGCCCGGGGGCGTGCGGCCGTGCATGCATGCGTGGGGGGATGGGGGCGCACGCATGCATGGGGCACATGCGTGTGGGAGTGGGGTGTGCGGGGGGCATGTGCGCATGCACGGGGGTGGGGCACATGTGTGGGGGCTGCACGCACGTTGCATTTTGGGGGTTCGGGCGTGCTTTGGGCACTCGGTCTGGAAAAGGTTAGCCATCATTGGTATAGTAGTATCTTTTTCAGCAGGGCTAGGAAACGTCTTCCTCCTCCTCCTCCGGATCAAACCCTTTATGCTTCCCTTCATTCCCATTCCTAACTAGGACACCTTATGGTTAGTATTACTGTGCTGTACCTGAGTACTGTATCCAAATATCCCTTGATTAGGGAAATAAACTTGTTTTTTATATAAGTGGCTGATAGCCTATTTGCCTTCTGTTTCACCAACTCTCCTTTTCTTGGTAGAATTGATACTTTAACCAGATCTATTTTTAGCTTCTCTGAAGAAATAATAGATTCTAATTCCAGGGAACCTGCCATGTGCAATAAGGCAAAACAGAACAAATACTCTTCTTTCATTAGTCCTTAGTCTTCTTCTTAGTATTTGAATATGTGTTAGTCCTTAGTCTTCTTCTTAGTTGTGAATGGGTTTGGCAGTTGTTTTGGAATTGCATGTACATGTTACCGTGTTTTCTCTCCTCCTTAGAGAGAAAGAAAATGCTTCCTTAAGGAGCATTTGAACTTGTGACATCCAGTTAAATTGTTACTGCCCTACCCTTATTAGTCCCTTGTTCTTCTTTGTCAACAAGGTTATTGACCCTGTAGTTATTATATACTTCTAATTATTGCATTTTAAAATTATCTTTTTGGTTATCACTTCAGCCCCCTGTCATCATGCCTAACTGTAGTAACCTTTTTTGTTTTGCACAAAATAATTACATTTAAAAAAAAAAATGTAATGGCATTTCACCTCAATCTGTCTTTGCTATGGCCTACATTTTGCTACACAACTTCAGCATTATTTCCATGGTTTGGATATTCATGAAAATCGTGGCCATTCTCCTGGAAAGAAAGCAACTCTTCTCTAAACAAAGGGCCTTCCATTCAGAGATTTGCAAATTGGATATCCGCCTTGATGCACTTTGTCTTTCATTGCCAGTTAAGGATTCTCCATAGCAAGTCATGTCCCGCTCTACAATCTCCTCAGTGACCTTTTTGATGGCTCTTTTTGCATGATTTTTGCCTGATTTATGCAAAGTTCACATCCTTGTCATAGTCTTCTATATTGCAGTGCAACATAGCAGTTGGATATCAGAACTATGAAAGATAATATTTGGGGAAAGTGTGTTATTTTTTGATTTCATGTGATAGACCATCTGCCCTTACCTGCTATTTAACCATGGGTACAATGCTCGTAGAGTACAGTATAAGAATATGAGCAGTTGCTGTGATTTTTCAAGTGGTCACCCCATATTTACACAATTTTTTGCTTCATTCTGAGGTATTCTCATATAGTGTTGAGGCAGCCTTGAGAAGTCTGGGATCATTTGACAAATAGGGATTTTTTCTCATGATCACGTGCATTAACACTGTGTTTGCTGCCGGCTCTTACAAATTCTGATGTGGCCCTGGACTACCCACATGTGCAGCTTAGTGTGAAATGTGAAGCCATATATAATAAATTTTTAAAAAATAATTATTTCTCCAAGACTATTATGAATCAAAACCATAAATTCCACAGTGTTCAAGTAGAATTTGTGATGGGTTTCAGCCAATCCTTCCTGTTCATTTTTTCCCCCAAGCTAACTTAGAAAGGGATGGATAGAATGGTAGCTTGCTAGAACCAAATTATGATTCTGTCAATGTGTTGCATGCTCTACAATTACTTTGTTTTGGTTTCTTTTGCAGGTGCAATACTTTTTCAGTATCTTAGACAGCTAACAGAACATTGTGAAGTAAAACTGCTTAGAAAAAACAAACTGCAGAATGGGAAATGTATGTTTATTCATTTATTGTCCAGTGTTTAAACCTGAATGAAATACAAGGCCCACAAGAGCACTGAACTCCTGGCTGTTACATATATTAGAACATAGAGCATAGAACAACGCACTTTAGACAACATTTAACACCAATTGATGGGATAACTGCATTGCTTCTCAAAGTTCAAAATAAAGATTTATTTTCAGACATGTGGCTTTGGTTTATTTTTATACATTACACCTTTTTCTTGCAGAAAAAAAATTGTACAACTGCATAAATATAAAATTCTTCCACCATGAAAATGGTTAAAACATTCAATAAAGACAGCACCACAGCATGTGATGCTTCTCACAGGAAAAGAAGAGAATATACAAAGCAAAATAATCATTCCTATCACTAGTGAAATTGATAGGCTGACATAGGTCTCACACACAATTTTAAAACATAGGATGAAAGATAAAGAAAAAGACACCAATTGCTACAAAGCACAGTACATAATCATTTACTCTCCATAGCTTTGCTTCAAAGTTAAAGTAATTTTTTCCCTGCCACCACACTAAATTTAGTAACAACTGAGGAATAGAAGTTGGGGAAGGCTTCATGGAGTGCTATTGAATAATCACAGATGGGCCTTTACCTTTTCAAAACAAAAGAGCCAGTTTGATGTAGTTAATATGTTGATCTAGAAATCGGGGCTGTGAATTCTAGTCCCACTTTAGGCATGAAAAACCGGAGGGGTGATTTGGGCCAGTCACACTCTCAACCCAATTCATATCATAGGGATGTTGTTGTGGGGAAAATAGGAGCAAGGAGTATTAGGTATGTTTTTGCTGCCTTGAGTTTTATATGAAAAAAAAAGGCAGGATAAAAAAAATATATTTAAAAAATGAAAAAAGTACTGTGCCAGTTTTAATCCCACTGAGTATTTACACCTTGTGCAGCAAATCTGTGCTCACAGAAAGTAGAAAACAGTACAATAATACATGGCTTGAAAAATGACCAGAATAATGCACCTAAAGTACTGTACACTAAATAAAATTCACATGGCAGCAATACTTAGGGGGCAGAAACACTGCTTACTATAAGTCAGTTATGGAATCATAATTTACAGTAGAAATGGGCGAATCCCAAGGCTCAATTCTGTTTTTCATCATTTACAATAGAATAAATATCTTTGTCACTATTGCTACACTTTTAGGTTTACATTCTAATCTATTTAAATGCAGAAAGCTAGTGTAAAGCATATAGATTATGTGTAGGTCCCATATGTATGAGTTTTGTTCAAGACTAGTAGTTTTGTCTCTTTTTATACTTTTTAAATGGCTAAGAGGAAAAAAGAAGCAACAAACTGCTTGTGATCAGCTGCTTTTTATCTCAATTTTCATATCAAAACGTCCCTGGAAACGATCTTTGTCACTGTAGCCAATATTTTGACCATAGGCCTTGCACTCAATACGCATCCCCATATCAGTAGTCAGATTAGTGAACTGTACTGCTACAAGGGGTTGAAGGTATTTCTGCTGAATGAGCTTGCCATAGTATGGGTAGTATTGTAGAGGAAAGCCACCATAGCCATCAAAACCATAGTATTCCACAGGGCCAATTCTGTTCAAATCCTCTGTTTTCTGAAGAGATAAATGAAACATATTTTTTTAAAAAAACATCTTTCCTGACCTGTGCTCCACTTTGACCTGATCTCTAGCAGAGTAAACATCCAATTATGCATCTTTCTAGTACACTACACTTTAGTGCAGTGGTCTCCAACCTTGGCAGAATTCTGGGAGTTGAAGTCCACAAGTCTTAAAGTGCCAAGGTTGGAGACCCCTGTTTTAGTGAGTTGTGATAATTAAAATAGTCATGTCTTCATCAACCTTAATTGCCTTGAAATATGGTTCCATGATACAGTGTTTGAATACCTAAAATTTTACATCCTTTTCACACATTACAATAACATGGATGATACAAAAAAGTGAGAAACATCTACCCACATAACAAAGAGAATGTCTACCTGAAACTAATATGTGGAGAAGTTTTTGTACCATTAGAGTCCCTATTGTTCCAGATTTTTTAGATTAACAATGAGCATAAATCCAGAGCATAAATCAGTATAGATCTTAAAACATGAGCTTCCCAATGCAACATAGCTGGTCTCCAATAAGACCATTAAATTAGAATGAATAGTCATAAAATACAACATTAGTTTTTGATTGTGCACATATAGCCCTATCAACTTATACTCCTTAGTGCCTACAATCTTATTCCTTCTAGAATTGTTGGACTTGAACTCCTAGAAGGCATACCTGGCTAGGAGATAAAAATTCAAAGTACAAAGTATAAAGAAAAGGCCAGTTTGTGCAGAAATCGAATTGAATACTCTGGCTAGTCATCGAACCAAAAGTAAGAACCTAGTCCTTCTCTCCATGTATTCAATGAATGTGAATGTGTCATCAGAACATAGGTTATTTTCAAAAGGAGAATTATTGAAGGATTATGCATAATAAATGTTTCAAAAACTAGCAATCATTAACTAAATGAAATTTTCAGCTTCACAGATAATATATATCTATCTAAAATGGGAAGGGGGGATATTGCTTTTGCTCCATCTGTATCTTTCAACTTCAAAACCATTCAAATCAAAATATTGTGCATATTGCTGTATGTAAGCATGGGAAGAAACTACTAGATAAAGCCTAAACTGCCATCCAGCTTTCTTGGCTGGAAGGAAAGCACAAAGAAGCAAACTAGCAATGCCTTAAAGCAGTTGCATCTTTTCCTAAAATAGCACTGTTCTTTTACATTAGTGTAGAAAAATATTACTTTTGCTCTCCTATGGACTCTGAAGCACCTGAGCACTACGAGTCCCTGATAAATATTATTCATAAAAGATGTCATGCTGTTTGGTAGATGTTTTCATGACTGCCTTGGGAATTCAGCTAGGGCATCCAATGGTCTGTAATCTGCCGTCAGCGCTTTTCCCCAGTCTTTTCTGCGTGTTGGAAGTGCATATTGAGTTTATAAATGTGGGCAAACTGCCAAGCATCCAAATTTTTATCAGGTGACCATAGGGGCACTGCATTGGCTGTGATTTCAAGGAACAATCATAACTAGCATTTGTTCAGCACCACATAATTTTGAATGGTTGCTAAACAAATGGTAGGTAAGCCAGGGCTACCTATATACCAACCCAGAGACCATATTCCTCATATCTTATGCCAGAAAATGCCTTTTTATGGCTTCTATACCTTAGATGGTGCATACATCCAAAGGAGAACCTCCTAGAAGCAAATCAGTATGGTAACCTCTAGTTGTGTTGGATTTCACTCCTACATGACAATCACCATAATGCCTCTGAAGACTAATGTGAAGGCAACAGTTATTTCTACCTCAATTTCATCTCAAGAAAGTTTCCATAGCTAAGAATGAGAACTTTTAAGGCACAAGCCAGAAGTCATCACAGTCTTTTAGCACTAATAACAGATATGATTCTAATGCCTGATCAAAGCTAGCAGTAATATTTGAACTACCAGGAGAGTCTTTAAGACAGATCCTACAGACAACACATTTCATTAACAGGATTAACTGTTTTACCTTAGCCGTGCAATGAATGGGAAGGACATAGGGATTATATTTTGCCAGCAGCTCAGGTGGGATGGAATCATTTAGTGGAAGCTGAAGAAAAGAAACACATTTCAAGAAAGTTTTAACAAATTTCCAAGTTGCTGCTACTAAATAACTCCTATATCCAATATATTTATTTCCCATATATTATATCCTCTATAAGCAGTTGTTTAACTAACAGTTTGGAAATGAAGCTGCTAAGGAAAGGAAAGGAAAGGGAAGGGAAGGGAAGGGAAGGGAAGGGAAGGGAAGGAAAGGAAAGGAAAGGAAAGGAAAGGAAAGGAAAGGAAAGGAAAGGAAAGGAAAGGAAAGGAAAGGAAAGGAAAGGAAAGGAATCTACATGAGGTTGTAGAAAGATACGTAGCATTTATCTCTGCATTTGCTGTTCCTAATCACTGCTATTCTGTGGTCAAACCTGCCAATCTCTTGTTTTATACAGGTAGCTCTAACTTCCATCAGAAAATTGGGGTAGGAAGGCATTTGAAAAAGCAGAAATCAAATGATCAAGACTAAGGATGGTTTTAGCCGAAACACCCAGAAGTTGGGCTTCAGGGTTTAGTGACCATGGTCTAGACATCAGATTGTATTAGAATATTTGTTTGCATTACAGCACATATTAAAATTTGTAAAAATATCAAATAAGACTATAGGTGCAGTTATTTCCAGAGGTATTTCTTTTTTGTTTAAGAGGTTGATCAGTGAAAATATTGTATAGAATCACCACCATTTTATTTATCAAGATTTCCAACTTCTTCAAGGACTGTATTAATTATTGCTTTGCCTGATGACCATTGGATGAACAGTGTTCAGTTGGGAGAGAGAAAGAAACAAGCTTGTCCAAGCTGAGATACATTATTTTCCTATGAAATCATGTTGCCTACATTTATCTTGCATCTTATAAAAAGAAAAGTAATACTTGCCTTAGGTATGTAACCCAGGACTCTGTTAAGTTTGATGATGACACATGGTTTGCCTTCGTTGTAACCAAAAGTAGGATCTTCTAGGCCAGAGCAATTTCCCAGCCAACTGCGAAAGAACTTGCAAGATGGCATGCCACCTTGAGAGCCATCAAAAGGTCCTCTGTCTCTGGGAGGAGAAGGTTCATCTGATGGTGTGGATTGGGGGAGAAAGAAGGAGATGTCAATAATACCTATACACATTGTAGTCAATACCACCTTTTAAAAAATTAATTAATTAAAATTTTAAATTAATATATAATGGTTACTACCTTAAGACCCAGAAAGTAACAGATTTCCTCTTCTATTTTATTTTTAATCAGAGTAACAGTGTAATATGTATTTTAAAGTTTTGCATCTCTGTCAAATAGTACAGGATCATTTTTGCATCCTAACACACACCGATACCAAAGCATATAATGCTACTGGTCATACATTTTTCTCAGTCTGGGTATATTTAAAAATGGTTGCACATAGAAATAAGCAGCTTGAAGGTTATAGGAACCTTGTCTTTTTACAAAGAAGCTTCTTCAAGGACACTTTTGGAATATTGAATATAATATTTTATATGGAATATAAAAGAGACTGCTAGCTTTAAGACCATCAACAAACTTTCAGATTGATCAAACAAAAACAAAATAAATAAAAATATATGCAAATGAAATAACATCTACTCACTGCCACAATTCTCAAAATTGATGTCTTGCTGATTAACACTCTCATAGCTCTTTAAGAATTTTTCAAGTTGGGTTACATATGGCTTGTATGTGTTTGGATCAGAAGGGTTGAAAGTAATCTCCGTTTTAAGGACTTGGGGAACATTTGACAATCCTGGAAAGAAAAGGAAAATAGCTGTTAACCTACAGGAAGAGAAGATAACTAATAGGACTTGTGGCAATGGAGCATTTCCAAGAACAGGAGAGAAAGATGTAAACTATATTCTAACAACTGATTGATAACCAGCAATCCATGAAGATCCACAGTGTTTAAATCTACTTCTTCCTTAGCAAAACTGCCTTTTTGTTCCTGGCCACAAAGTCCTGACATAGAGATTTTGGCCATATAGCCTGTGATTCAGGAATATGTGTCATATTTCAAGGAAATGTCCTTATATGAAAGGAAATTTTGAAAAGACGCACTATGCAGGTATTCCTCGATTTACAACAGTTTGTTTAGTGACCATTCAAAGTTACAACAGCACTGAAAAATGTGACGTATGATTGTTTTTCATACTTACGACCTTTGCAGCATTCCCAGGATGTGATCATGTGATCAAAATTCAGATGCTTGACAATTAGTTCATATTTATGACCTTTGCTATGTCCCAGGATCATGTAATTCTCTTTGGCGACTTTCTGACAAGCAAAGGCAATGGGAAAACCAGATTCACTTAACAACCAGGTTACTAACCTATCAACTGCAGTGATTCACTTAACAGCTGTGGCACGAAAAGTCATAAAGTGGGACAAAACTCACAACAAATCTCTCACTTAACAACCGAGATTTTGGGCTCAGTTGTGGTTGTAAGTCAAGTACTACCTGGTATTTTTTTGCATTTGGATTAGGTTGCTGTATGCATGGCAAAGGCTGCATATGACGTTTTCTGAGTCTTATTTTTTTAGAACTGAAGTCTTTCTATGAGTATAGGCAACTGATATAAACTGCAATGTCAAAAATATCCACCCCACCCTTTGTACATGCATCCCAACATCAAATATATTTTTGGCTAGAACATCAGATACAGCAGTTACTGGGTTTTGATGTGGGGAAAGGAAGCATAACTGAAAGATTATAGAGGAAAAGAAACAGGGTATAATAATAACAATATCTACTACAGTATCTTATTTGCTGATTCCTATTTACAACCCCCCCCCCATGACTTTCCTATATTGCAATTAACCAGCAAACACATTCTAGAAAATTCTGCTTTGTCATGCTGGCTGAGAGCTTCTCCTTGATTCTGCTTGTTAGAAGCTGGCCATGAAACTCGCCAATGGTGATCACATGACTGTAGGCCAAGGAGATGGTTATAAATACCCTCCAGTTGCAAAGCACCACTACACGATTACTTCACTACCGGAATGCTACAACGATCATAATGCAAGAACAAGTTGTAAATTTACTTTTTTAGCACCATCATAACTTCAAACAGGACAGCTATTAAGCAAGGACCAGCTGTACCATGCTACACATATTGTAAGAGATCATTTGAATTATAACATTGTTTGCTGTTGTATCTTCTACACTATAACAGTAAATATTGTTGTAGTTCAAATTATAATCCAATCAATCAGAATAGAGCTGGAAGGGACCTTGGAGGTCTTCTAATCCAACTCACTGCTCAAGCAGGAGACCCTATACCACTTCAGACAGGTGACTGTCCAGTCTTTTCTTTAAAACCTTCAGTGATGAGGCACCTGCAACTTCTGAAGGCAAACTGTTCCACTGGTTAATCGTCCTCACTGTTAGGAAGTTTCTCCTTAATTCCAGGTTGCTTCTCTCCTTGATTCGTTTCCATCCATTGTTTCTTCTCTTGCCTTCTGGTACTTTGGAAAACAGGTTGACTCCCTCTTCTTTTGGCAGCCCTTCAAATACTGGAATACTGCTATCACGTCATCCTTAGTCCTTCTTTTCTCTAGACTGGCCATACCCAATTTCTGCAACCATTCTTCATATACTTTTATCTCCAGGCCCTTAATCATCTTAGTTGCTCTTCTTTGCCCTTTTTCCAAAGTCTCAACATCTTTTTTGCAATGTAGTGACCAAAAGTGGATGCAGTATTTCAGGTATGGTCTTACTAAGGAACAACAACATTCTAGTTTCCAAATATATTTTACAGACTCTGGCATATTATTGACTTCTTACATTTCCCTCAGTTTCAGACACTCAATTAGTGCCAATAATTTAGCCAGCCTTTGCTACCATCCAAAGCTTCAGATGGATGTTGGGAGAAGTAAAACTAACTATGAATGTCAAATTTCTTAATTTCTTAGATTTATGTCTGTATTGCTCTGTTCCCACATCAGCCTCAGTCACACAACAAAGAATATGTTAATTTTATATACATTCCCCTCAAACATTTAGTTTTATAAAAAAGAGTGCAAAATATGCACTCTTTTGAATGTGATTTAGCAAGACATAAGGTAGAAATAGTGCTTTACAAGCAGCTTCCCTCACTATTGATTTTTGATTCAATCCTAGGGACTTTCACTAAAATGATTTAAGTTTATTACCATAATGACTGTCTTCTAATCCTGCTCAGATTGTCCAAAAGCCAATGACATCTCAGCTCCCAGCATTTCAGTGCACTCAGTGCATAGCTCCTATCCTATCCCAGCCAGATCTCTGTCTATGCAACAGGCAATGAAAGCTAGTTTGAACTGAAATTCCAGCATATAGGGAAGAAGCTACATTTTGCTCTGGCTACATTTTCTTGCATATTATTTGTCCCTATGTATACCTTTTCTTTTAATGGCTAATTTCTTTGGAAGTATAGGAGGGAGCAGAGGATGATCTGTGCCTTGCTACTGGCATAGTGGCTGACTCTGAATTACATTTTTGCAAAGGAACTGATTCTGTGTTCCAGCTAGGAGGGCACCTGATGCAACTCGGTTTTGCATGCCAAGTATATGCAAACCTGTGACCAATGGAAATACTGGGACAACTGGGGGGAGGGGGAGGTTGAAACTAGATGGCCTCATCTTTACACTTGGATTGTTTTGGATGCTGGCCAGATACAAATGTAATATTGTTTGTTCAGTGCAGTCAGTTCACTGGATACTCTATATTGTCTGGGACTCTCAGCTTCCATTTAGGGAGGAGAAAAGCACCATATACTTGGCACACTCTTTTTACACTTGTCTTATTCCTCAATGGGTTGGACTACAACTCCCATTAGTCCCATAGCTAAACATTATATTGTATATGCAACTGGACAACCCATGCTCCATTGGGTCATCTATTCAGAGATATTTCCTTACCAGATTTCTCAATGCCTGCAAAAATGGCAGTTTCTAATGTAGTAGAAATTAAAAAAAAAAAAAAAGTTCAAGAAGATATTCAGAGATGCATCTGCCTTGAAAGCAGCCCATGTTGAACTGTATAGCACAGTGGAACATCACCAGCTGACCAGGGGTGAGTTCTACTTATTTATTGGTTCGATTGCCTTTACAACGGGATCGTGTGTGCATGATCGCTTCACGCGTGCACATGCGCCAAGCTGCGCATGCGCAGAAGCTACTGCACATGCGCAGATTGCCTATGATGACATTCGAGGTGGTGGGTGGAGCCTCCCATCTGTTTTACTACTGGTTCTTGTGAACCGGTCCGAACCCACCACTGCAGCTGACCACAGGAAAAGTTTTATGTCATAAATTACTTTATGGTAATGTTTATGTCATAAAATGTTTTATAAAATTTGCCAAATTTGAATTCCATGAGAGCCATGGGTTATGGATTTTGGATGCATTCTGTAAGATAGCCCATAGTCCTGTGGTACATCATTTCACACAGTTAAAGGTTAGTGAAATCAGTTTTAATGATAGGTAGGTAGGTAGGAGGTAGATAGGTAGGTAGACAGATAGACAGACAGACATAGATGGCAGAGATAGACAGACATGACACGAGACTGGAGAAGGCTGCTTTATATTCTCCTTTTTCTCAGAAATGCAATAAATAGTTTTAGCTACTTTAGCTAAATCTGTATTTATTGCATTAAGAAAAGACAAATCTACCCAGGTCACTGCATTTCTTTATATTACTAAAACTGTCATTGTCACAACCTTTACCTGAGGGAAACAGTGCATCATATCATCAATCCTAGACCTATCATTCCAAAGGGAATGAAATTTGGGAAAGTTCTGGCTGCTTCAGTGCTACTGACTATTGCTGGGCTGCTGCTGCTGTAGTCATGTAATCTTCATTTTCAATATTTGGTGACAGTTTCCCAGTCAGTCTCACAATCCCTCACTTCCTCTCCCGCTTAGCACTCAGTAGCAGCCACTTACTTGCCTGCTGGAAAAGGAAGGGAGAAACAGGGATGAATGAACCCCACAAACTTTTCCCGGCCTATGTCACCTGTGCATTCCTCTGACCTGTGCTATCCACCCCCGTGCCTTCCCTGATCCATCTCTCACACATCCCCACGCACTCTTTCCAATTGGTGTTCCTCCTGGGCACCTTCCCTGACCCATGCAGCCCCTCTTGAAACCCCCACACATTTCTCAACCCACATCACAACCCCTTCACTGTCTCCAACCTACAACTTAATATTGTGCAGAGAGTGAGGCGGCTGTCTTTGATGTAAAAGTATTCATTCCGTGATTCATACATTACAATAAAACATCGTTAATAATGAAATGAATTTGAACAAATTGAGTGCTTGACAAAATCCTGACTATTAAACATAGGACAGTAATCCTATGTAATTTATTTGTCAGGTGAACTCATGCTAAAATTTAGCAAATTAATTCTTCATTTCTTACCTTCTATAAGTTTGCATTACATGGCTACGGCTACAAGAACAAATAATTCTTGCTTGGCACTGCTAAAGGGCAAACAAGAATAACTCCTTCCAGCAGCCCTACCCTTCTCTGTAATCATAAGCTAACAATGCAGTATGGGTATGTGGTCAGAAACAGGATGAGAAAGTTACACTGATGTTGAGAAGGAATTCAGGAAATAAATATTGTGACAATAGCTCATTCAAATCAGTGCAAATCAGATTTATACATTTACATACACACATGCACACACCAACTTCAAAATTGTAAGGCTATTTCAGAGACAAATTTAAAAGCATATTATTACATATTTCTTGTGAGTCTTGCCTGATTTAGTCCCCATAGGATTGGAGTTGGCACCTTACACAGCAGCATGTGTAAGGCCTACTCTGTGCTTGAAGGAATTAAAGAATATTTATCAGATAGGGTAGCAGCAGACTGGTCCTACTAACAAAAGACTCATTCTTCTGTCAGGGTGAGACAGTCCTAGAAGACTCTAGTTTAACTTGACAACTTTCCTATGCAAGCTTTAGATTCAGGAACTGACAGATAGTCCGTGAGTTTTATCTCTGGATTAGAGTATTTCTCTTCCTAGTAGTTTCAAGAACCACAAATCACAAATGAAGCCATGTGAAAAGCTTTCAATGGATAATTCTATTAATAAATGCAGTGGTTACAAGCATGAATTGATTGATTCCAAATAAAGAGAACTGATGCAAACAGTAGATAACTGTACGAGTAGAATAGACTAGTTGATGAAAATCCAGGGTGGATAAAAATCAATGATTTTTTTAAAAAATTTAAAAAAGCAGATTTTTTTTTATTTAAATCGAATTTTTTTGATTTAAATCGGATTTTTTTTATTTTTATCGAATTTATTTTAATAAAAAACTTTTGGGGTAAAAATCTATCGTAAGATAGTTTTCTATTTAAGATACATAAATAATTTAGTTTATTCAGCATGAAATGGAGCTTAGTTATGTAGCATGAGGCTGTATATTCTGCAACACTGGGACTATCGGTGAGTCAACAGTGGGTCAAAGGAGTAGCAGAGATGACAGTTGCTCTTTAAAAATTATGATTTAAATCGAGTTGATTTAAATCAAGCCTTTTTACTAGTGATTTAAATCATGATTTAAATTGTGATTTAAATCAAGTTGATTTAAATCCACCCTGTGAAAATCCTAAGGCAAATATTTCCACATGCTCTGCTTTTCTTTCATTTTTATTCACCACCTTGAGTTATTTATCAAAAATAATAAAAGCAGGATGAAAATAAATAAAATGTATGTATTTTTATCTTTGCATTCTGTTCTTTTTTTGTTTCTTGTCACTATTTTAAAAACAATAGAAATAAAATACTTAGAATTTATAAAGATGACTTTTGATATTACAAGGAAACTGAATTCTGTCTGAACTGAATTTTTTCCTGGGTTTTGATAAACTTTGCAGCATCAGTGACTATGGTGTGTGTGTGTGTACACACACACACACAATTTCAAGACAGTTATTACGAATAGTTTCAAACACTATTTAAATATAATATACAGAATATTTTTAAAAGTCCAATTTCTGTGGTATTCATTGAAAACTACAGTAAGGATAAAACCACATGGAACATCAATTTGCCAGTATGCTACTTATTACATTTCCCTATCAACTCCTGTTTATCTTTCTTTTTACTTGGAGGATGGAAAAAAACAAGCATAGTAATCCATGAAGGTCGGGGGTGGGGGTGATATTTAATGATATTATCAAACAAATGTCATCATAGGCATATTTGTATCAGGCATTAGGTCACAAGTAAAAAAAATTACAGAACATACAGAAAAGAAAGGAAATTTAGAAAGAAAAATGTAGAAAAAAGAATATGATAAAAAAGACCAAAGAAATAGATAAAGAAATGATTTTCCCATTTATCACAATAAGTATAAACAATCTTAATAATTTATTACCTTCTTTAAAATACAATAAATGATCTCTTTTTCTCATATTCCATCTCTTATCTATAAATAAATCCTTAAAGCACTGTAATTTAATCCTGATTAGCTAAAAGGGATACCAGAGATAATAACATATCTATTTTAAACCTGATCAAATAAACCACCTTTATATGCCTTCCTGTTACTTTTAACAATCTTGATCTTTGGTCTCTTCAAAACCTGTTCTCATAGAATTCTTCAAAGCTTTAACAAGTCTCTTTTGTAAATATAGGAAAGTTATCCAGGTCACTCTTTTTGTTTGTTATTTTTATATCTCCTTTCACTATTAAGATATCAGTTGGCTGCATTTGTATGTCGAGTTTTTATATCATGCTTGCAGCCTGTCATTTTTCAATCCATTTTGAGATCAATCTCAATCTCAATTAAGAAAATCAAGCTTTTGATAATATGTGCCATATCATGTGCACTAATGCTCGCAGTTTAGGCAACAAACTTTGTGAACTAACAGCTGTTATATCCAAGGATAACTTGGATCTTGTTGCAATTAAAGAGTTCAGGGATTCCAATGATTGGGATATAAGTATAACAGGCTTTACTATACAAAAAAGACAGACTAGAAAAGGGGGGGTGGAGTTGCCATTTGTCAAGAAGGGCATAAAAGCAATACTACCAGTAATTCTACCAAGTAATTCAGAAAAGACACGGTCTAGTTCAAACCTTCTGGGTTTGCTTACAACTAAAAAGTGATCAGCAATCAGAATTGTGTCATATATAGGCCCCCAGGAAATTCAAAGGATTATGATAGCATTCTGGCTGAGGAGATAACTCAGATGGCAATAAAAGAATAGGTTATAATCATGGGTGACTTCAATGTGCCCAACATTAACTGGAATCTTTCAACTGCGCTTACAAGGAGGTAATAAAGAGATATTAGGAGTATTAAATGAGACACATTAAATAATGTCTTTCTAAAACAGTTAGTAAAGCGCCCAACAAGAGGGGACCATATTCTAGACTTATTTTTTGACAAATAGGGTTAGGGTAAAAAAAAAAATTAGCTTACAGTGATCACCAGTGCCTTTCGTTTGATATTAAAACTAAAACTGATATAACATACACTACAACTAAGGTTTTAGGTTTTAAGTAGACAATTTTTTACTGAAATGGGGGAATATCTAAAACATAAATTTGAAGAGTAGCATAAAGTGACAGAAATCAGTACTTGGTACACAGTAAGTAGACACTGATTAAATATGCCATCTTCAAGACAACTAGTTTCTATAAGAGGTACATTATTAAAAGCAAAAGACAGAGAAACCCACTCTAATTCACAGCAGATGTACATAGGATAGTAAAGAAGAAAAAAAAATCAGCATATGCAATTATAAGAATGGCAGAAGTGTAGCTGATAGAGTGGTGTATAAGAAGCTATAGAAGGAAGGTGAACAAGTTATTAGTGCTGCTAAAGCACAGAAAGAGAAGGAACTGGTTACAACTATTAGAAAGGGAGACAAAACCTTTTTTAGGTACATTAATGACAGAAGGAGGAAAAATACTCTTCAATCCCCAAATTAAAAAATGTAAACAATTCTTATTTTAAGGGAAACCTGGCTATAGCAAGCTACCTAAACCAGGGGTGTCAAACTCAAGGCCTGGGGGCCAGATCGGCCCACAGGGTGGTTAGTTCTGGTCCACAGAGCCACCCTGGAAACAGCGAAGGACCAGCCCACAGTGCTTGGGAGGGCTGTGTGCAGCCCTCTTGAGCTCCATTTTCACTGGCAGAGGGTTGTAGGAGGCCGTCGCAGCTGAAAACGGAGCTTGGGAGCCTATTTTTGTTGACAGAGTGCTCAGGCCTCCAAAGGTGACCCCGATACAAGTGATGTCAAGCTGGCCATGCCCACCCCGGCCACACCCACCCCGGTCCCCAAGGTCGAACACAACCCTGATACGGCCCTCAATGAAATAGAGTTTGACACCCCTGACTTAAACAAATACTTCGCTCAGGCTTTTCAGAAGTAGATGCCAGGAACAAAAACAGGTTGGAGGATCATACTAGTCCTGGCAGGACAGATTCTTTTCCTAGCGGTGGAGGTGGCAGCTAAGCTAGTCTACTGAAAGCTTAATAAAGCAATTGGTCCAGATGATATTCATTCCAGAATTCTAAGGGAACTTCTAAATGTGCTCGCTGGACCATTTACTGATCTGTGTAACCAATCTCTTCTAACAGGTGAAGTTCCCCAGAACTGGTGAACAGCTAATATTGTACTTATCCTTTAGAGCTAGGGAAGAATCTGGAAACTATAGATCTGTGAGCTTAACATCTATAGTAGTGAAGTTACTGGAATCACTCCTGAAAAAAAGGATTAACAAACATTTAAAAGCACACAACTTGATGGACCCAAAACAGCATGGCTTTGCTGAGAGTGATCATGTTAAAGTAATCTGACTGACTTCTTTAAGTCACAAATGTTTGGATGAAAATGGTGCTGTGGACATAGCCTATCTGGACTGTAGCAAAGAATTTGATACAGTTCCACATAATGAGCTCATAAAATGTTGTACAGGCTAGGGCAGGGATCAGCAACCTGCAGCTCGGAGCCGCATGCGGCTCTTTGGGCCCTCTGCTGTGGCTCCCTGTCAGGTGATCCCACCACTGGATGGCCCTACCCCTCGCCCTCCCCTCCCAGTCATTCCTTGCCTGGTCTGAGAAGGTAAGGGTGACAGTGGGGAATGGAGAAGCGACCAGGGCAGAGATAGGGAGATACAGAGAGAGGGGGAGAGAGAAATACAGAGAGAGAGGGAGAGAGGGGAGGAGAGATACAGTGTTGTTAGACAGAACAATAGAAGAAAAGGATTTAGGTGTGCTCATAGAAGATGACTATAAAATGAATAAACAGTGTGGCCAGGCAGCTGTGAAGGCAAACAAAATTATGGGATGCATCACTAGAGGGATATGCCGCCCAACTCTCCGAGGACTCTGGGCGGCTTACAGCAAAGACAATATGAACAATATACAATATAGGGCTTTAGTCAGACCTCATTTGGAATACTGTGTCCAGTTCTGGAGATCTCACTTTAAAAATGATATTAATGAGACAGAGTGAGTCCAGAGATGGGCATCAAAAACGATGCAAGTTCTGTGGGACAAAACTTATCAGGTGAGATTGGAGGAACTGAATATGCACAGCCTGGAGGACATGGATAAAAGGGAGGGGGAGAGACATGATTGAAACCTTTAAATATATTTAGGTGTGAATGAGGTTATATAAGGAATAATTTTCAATATTAAGCAAAAATCAAGAACCTCAAACTGATAGGAAGGACAAAAGTAATGCTAGAAAATATTATTTCACAGAAACAGTAAGAGAAGCTTGAAACTGACTTCCAGAAAGGGTGGTGGATCTGTAACTGAATTTAAACATTCTTGGGATAAACACATATTTATCATCTGACAAAAATTTAAAAATAAAAACCTCAAAAGGCAGACCACTAGATCTTTTTCTGTCAACAGTTCTCTGCGTCTATCTCAATCTTGTTCAGTAAAATGTGTTCCTCTTCCATAACATCTCTGCAATACAGTCTATCTATAATGGCAGACATTTTAAAATTAACGTCTAGGACCATTGTTCAAAAATATCCTTTAGCATGTGCAATGTTAAAATATATTGATCTGTTCTTATTAGTAAGTCAAATTTAAGTGTTCTTCCTCTATAATTGTACTCTAGTTCCTTCTGGTTCCCTCTAACGTCCAACCTTCAAAGTCTTAGCCTATCTTGTTTTTTTAAAAGAAAATTCAAAACCTAAACATTTTTTCACACGAAGTATTCTGATGATTAATTTCTAAACTCTTATTTCAAGTACATCTAATCAGTTTGTAACTTTCAAAATCAAAGTTCTAATTCCTCATTTGCTGTTTATTCCAAAAGGGAAAAAAAAATAATTACTGTATTTTTCGGACTATAAGACGCATCGGTGTATAAGATGCACCAGGATTTTGAAGAGGTAAGTAAGGTTTTGCCCTCCCCGGCCCCCAGGAGTACTCTGCAGGCCACCCAAACTCTCTGCATGCCCCGTTTTTCGCAAAAGTACGCAGAGGGTTTGGGAGGCCTGCATAGTGCCCCTGGGGGCTGGGGAGGGCAAAAACACCACGTGTGGGGAGTTTGGGAGGCCAAAAATGGGCCCATTTTTTGCAAATATGGGAGTGTTTTTGCCCTCCCCAGCCCACAGGAGCACTCTGCAGGCTTCCCAAAGCCTCTGCGCGCCCTGTTTTTGCAAAAAAACAGGCCCGTTTTTCGCAAAAATGGGTCGCACGGGGGAGGGCTTCGGGAGGCCAAAAATGACTGTATTTGATGTATAAGACGCACCAATATTTCCACCCTCTTTTAGGGGGGAAAAAGTGCACCTTATACTCTGAAAAGTACGGTAAATCCTCAAATGTATATTTAAAACTTCTTTTGCTAAGGATTAAAAGAAAATCACTCATTGCTATAAAACCTGTGAATCCAAAGGTTTCTAACATTTCTGAACATGATTAGAAAAAGAAGTATGCAAACTCAAGTGTTCTTTAGAAGGTACTGACTGTTCAATTCCTTTGTTGTGTATTCCCTCTTCTCCTAGAGCTCTAAATCTTCCTGAGACTGCTCATGCAGTCTTCTCCTTGTCTGGAGAAGAATTAAAAAGAGACAGACTATTTGCCAGCTTTTCATTCTGCTGTGGTTGTTGTTGGCTCCACTTTCAGTTGAGCCATCTTCATTTTGCCATTTCTTCCCCAGAGATCCTCTGAAACACCTCTTCAAGATGTTAATTTATTATTAGTTATGAAATATACATGCTGCCTAACTCACAGCAATTCTGAATGTTACTGTTCAATTGGCCGTCTACATTATAAATCCCTATTTTGCTTCTGTTGAAACTTCCTGCCCAAATCCATTGTTTACATTTGTAGACATGTCAATCATTAGAGGCACTCTGGCTCTTGTTACCATCCTCTTCACTTTATCAACCAGGTGGAAAACTTCTATGAATCAGAGTAATGCAGCAGGAATAGAATAGGTCTGACATCATTCTCAGTTTCTCCCATTTAGGCATGGTACAAATTAATTATATGAAAAGAAACGAGAAGATGTTTCCTAATTAAAAACTTACATTATGTGGTGTGTTGTTTTTTTTAATCAACTGAGCTGCACCAAATTCAGATTCTAATTCAGACAGATATAATTAGATATATCTGGAGGATACCAGAACAGAAGTAGATCCAGAGAGTGGGGGGGAGGCTTTGTAAAATACTTAGTATAACAATAACAATAACTGCCTAGCCTCCAGCCAATCTTCTATCTTAGATCACCAATGGCAAGTGATTAAAATGGAAAAAATACAGGCAAATTACAAACAAAAGCAGTTTGATATCTCTCCCTTACAGAATGCTGCAATGGGAAAGAACAGCTACCCTTTAGCCACTTTAGAAATGTGGAACTACTGAATTTGAAAAATATGCTCTTTTTCTTCCACAAAGCAAGCAATGAAAATGTTTTTCCTCTGCTGAATATGGTTGGAAGCCTGGATAGAAAATGATTTTACAAATGAGGAGCAAGACAGGATATCTATAGAAGGAACTTGGTTTTTTTTTTTAAAAAAAAAAATAGCATGAGTTGAAGAAGCAAATGTTAGGAAAAGAATCTCATGGTAGATTGATTTTTGTACCCAGTAACTGTTGCAGGATTATTGTATGCACAATGATGGGAAAAATTCCTACAATGGAGAAATAATTTGTAAAAATGTCAGAATTTGAAGAAATGGCAAAACCGACCATTTGGTCAGAGAAAAAAACAAAACGTTTTCTGAAAGGCTGACTATCTTATATAGAAATGAATTGATGATTTATGGATTTGAAAATTAAGAAAGATATGGATTAAATGAATGGGCTGAAGGGACTTGTATAACATTTAAGCAGGAGGAGGGACAATAAGGTTGTAATTATCTGTTGAATTGTTGGCAGTCATTCATATATGTCTTAACTGTAACTTTTTAAGCACACTGCCTGGGAATGAAATATAGAATAATATGAGATGAAAATGTAGAACTGGAAGGACAACTTACCTTATGATGCAGAAGGTAAAGTAATTTTTCCAGGATGATATCTAACTGTTAAATAATTCCCTGACTTTAAACCAGCTCCCTCAACTTGGTATGCTTCAAATCTATTTTTGATATGCTTCAAATATATTAAATTTCATTTAGCATTATTCTTAGCAATATGATGATGATAGGATGTCCAGTATGTTTACACAATACAAGATTGGGGAAAATTGTTTTAGCAGTTCTTATGATTTTTTTCTCTCTCTTTCAATAGAGAATATCAGAAATTTTTTGAAAGAAGTAGTTAAAAAGTAATTGCCCTACCTCTACAACCCTGCACAGCCCTAAAGGCAAACCATATCTATCCCACAGCAATGAGGCATGTAATTAGCCTGCTCTACAACCCAAGACAACCCCAAAGGCAAACCCGTATCCACCCCACTGCAATGGGGCATGTAATTAGTCTACCCAGCTGTCTTCTCATTGTTACCTGGGGGTGCTATTCGGTCCTGATACTTGGGCTGGAATTCGCTGACAGTGAGCAACATGACTTGAATGGTCCCAATGAAGATGCCTGCCAGGCAGCCATAGAAGATCAGGTAGAAGAGGAGGATCTTAACTGTGACAAGACAGAACAAATACTGCTATTAAGGACAAATGGTTAATAGGCCACTAGAATACACATCATCTTTTTAAGATTACCAGCACAGGTCCCATTAAAATCAACATTAAAGCAGTAGTGGAATTCAAATTTTTTTACTGCTGGTTCTGTGGGTATGGTTTGGTGGGCGTGGTGTGGCTTGGTGAGTGTGGCTTGGTGGGCATGGCAGGGGAAGGATACTGTAAAATCCCCATTCCCTCCCCACTCCTGGGGGAAGGATATTGCAAAATCTCCATTCCCACTCCACTTTGGGGCCAGCCAGAGGTGGTATTTGCCGGTTCTCCAAACTACTCAAAATTTCCACTACCAGTTCTCCAGAACCTGCTGAATTTCACTCCTGCATTAAAGCCAATTGCTATGAAGAAAAGATAGCAAATTCAAGCAATGGCACTTACATTTAAAGAGATCAGAACAGAATAATTTTTTAACGTTGTGAGTTACTTCTCATAGAAACTACCATCCTAAATACATTTACTTAGAAAGGCTTGTTGCAGATTGTGGGAATTATAATCCAATACATCTAAAAGTATAATGTTGAGGAAGACAGACTGATATTGTTAGAACCAGAATGATGCATAGCTAAATCTCTGTGTCCTTAAAGGGACTCAGGAGCAGTGGCATTCCCAGCTCCAACATAACTCCTTCTGCTAGCAAACTCAGTGTTAATGGTTTATACTCCAAAACCTTGACCACTGAGAGATAGGGAATATAGAGCCTAAACATGGTAACAAGGTGACGTAGCGGTTAGGGTGTTGGACCAAACATGGAGAGTTCCAGGAAGCTTATTGGGTGACTTTAGGCCAATCATTTTCTTTCAGTCCAACCTACCTCATGGAATAGCTGTAGTGGGAAAACATAGGAGGATAGAGCACTTCTCTACAAAATGCACAATATAAATCAAATAAATGAAGGAATAAGAGACAACTATTGACATTAATCACAATCAACTCACACCCAACTCGCTGTAATAGTTAAATTAAACTCCTTGTTTTCAATTTTTTAAAGTCTCTTTCCCAACATTTATTTGGACTCAAATCCTCTTATGAAGACTCAGTTCTCAACAGCTTCCCCATATTTTGCTTTTTATATAAGCTATGAAGAAAGCTATTCCATATTAATCACTCATTTACAATACCAAATTGTAATCAGCCAGATTAATCCCCAAAAACATTGTAACAGAAAACGGGGGGAGGGGGGGAAGTTGTTGCTGTTTTTCAAGGAAGAGGAGTAAAACTGTATTTGTAATACCGCTTCAGGGAACTTCAGTTTTTGAAATCTGGTTTTATCAGTTTTTAGTTTACAGGGATTATCTCAACTGATTAGCAGCAGTGTTACATGCTGTACTAAAGCCTCACAGCGCAAACCTACCAGCAATCCAACTCTTGAATATAAAAGGGGCGGTGAAACTACAAATTACATTTTAAAAGCAGCGATCTTTGGAACCAACATTTGTACAGAGCGACTGTGAAAGAGCAGCAATAAGTAATGCATATACAGAAAATTTTCTCCTTTTACAAGCTGGCCAGAGCAAGAGATAAGTCCTATTAAAATAAGGTGTTTTTCCACCAAAGAAGGGAAAAATGAAAGTAATCCAGAGAGACCAGCAGCACAATAGTTTTACCACTCCTGGGTTTATCACATTCTACAGTAACCAGGCAGCAGTAGGCAAATAACTGTGACGTCAGAGAGATTTGAGCATTTTTTCCAGAGTACAGTCATAGGAGGTGCTGTTGAAATAAACTAGAGAAAACCTGCTGACAGCAGAGTGCTACGGGTGGCGCATATGGAGGGCAGTGAAGGGACATGTGTTTAGATGACATTCCTAATCAGGATCTTAATAGTAACCCACAACTTCAAGGTCCACTGTCTTCTTGGGGCTACAGAAGAAATCTGTTCTAAAAGGAAAGACGTGGCATTTTTAAAGCAACCGAACAGTGTACTATCTAGTACAGAGATAAGATCCTCCTCTAGTCTAACTATTCTGAAAGTGATATAAGGGATATTTTATTGTCCCCTCAGTAATTGAGCATCGCATGATAATCCAGTCCAGGAATAATAGAACTAGATCAACTTAGTCAAAACTAAACCGTAGCTTGTGATGATGGGAATAATACTGTAATGCAAGCCATTTTTCATCTCCTTTTTATGCGGATTCAAGGATATAAGCATGGAAATTTTGGATATGCCACTTCCAAGATGACATTAGTTAGATTCAACCATGAAATGGCACCCTGGCAACAAATGCAGGTGGAAATAGCTCTCTAACTAGAACCGTTAAACTAACGTGTGGATTATTTTGATATGCACTTAACCTTTTCTTTTTCTTCTCTACACTGTTATTTCATACAGCCATTCTCATTCATTACAAACATATATTTTTTTACTCCGTAGAACTATTTGTTTCTTCTGGGTATAGTTGATGTTTCTAATTTGCACAAAAACTTTAGAAGAGATTAAAATGTTCTAGATACTGTACTCTGCAGGATCTACAGAGATACTTAAATTTCAAACTCCAGCAGTGGTAGGATGAGATTCAAGGGCAACCTATCCTTTCCTTCAAGGACAGTCATATCTAGCATATTACTGTAATGTAAGAGGCCCTGAATGTGCTCTGCACAATTCACATGAAATTTGTCAGACTTTTTCCCTTGGAAACGGGGAATTTATTTAGAAAATAAATAGCATTTAGCACTTCTTGGCTGGCACAAAAAGCCTATTTAAAATAAAGCCTGGGAAGCAAGGAAAGACAACAGTGCCTATTCTAAAGTTAATACTGTTTTATAAATTGTCAAAATTGACAGGGGAGTAGGTGGAACTTTTGAATGGTAAGTCTTTGAAAATGACTTTTGTACTTGAGCTGACTTGTGCAATACAGAGTCAGTGGTGAGCCCATGAATAGGGCCTCACTCCTATTGTGGTGATTGAGGCAAGGATGTCTAAACCAAGCAGCAAATAGAGTGAGTGTAAAGAAGAAGGGTGAGAAATTAAATCATTTTTGCCTGCGTGTGTTCTGAACCTTCAAGTCCCATTCAGCCTAGGTTTAGTTGCTAAGAGACAACCTTCAAGGACTTTATTATTTCTAAACTTCTTTTGCTTTCCAACCTGACCTTTCTCTCTGTCTCATTTTCCTACCTCTGCAGCTCTTTAGACCTCCCTCTCTCAGGGAAGGTATATGGACAGCCAGCAAGTCAGATTTTTAAGAGATGTGTGTCCATCCAAAGGGTCCTCTCTTAAGCCAATTCAGGATTCTCCTTAATGCAGTTGCTCTGCTTCCCCAGGGATCTTAAACAAGCGTGCCATTACCTCTTTGCTCGGAAGGTATCACCTTGACTAACCTTGAGCTCTGATGCATTATTAACCCTTTGGAGTGGATGGGCTAGAAAACAGCCTGAGCCTTCTCTTTTTTCTATTCCCAATTCCCAAGGATTCTGGTAGCCATTTTAGAGCAGCAAAAGGAAAATACCAGGCCCCTTCGCTGGTATGTCCTTCTCCCTGTGTGGTGTCCTTCCTGAACAAGGCACAGGCAGCCGCAGTGGCTGCTATGCTGACAAGGAGTGTAGTGGGAGGAGGGGGAGCAGGGTGCCCCCTCTCTCCTGGCACCTACCCACTCTGCCCTGCCTGCAGTCACGATGCGTTCGTGTCTATCAATGCCCTTCAGTATGACCTTTTTGGTGGGGGTGGGGGGGGGAAGGAGGAAAAGAGAAAATGAAAAGAAACGCAGGCTGCTCTTTTAATGCAGAGGCAACAGGCTGCAGCACAGAGATGAAAGTCCACTCTGCAAGGTGACAAAGCAGCCACCCTTCCTGGATCGGAAGGCCCTCCAAGGATACCGAATGTCAGTTCTGATCACCCTGCCCAATCCACCTGGGGATGTTGGCATCACGTTTGGAGGACCCCAGCTTGCGGAAAGCAGAGAGCAGCAATCAGAGTCCCAGATTTCTCCCAGGAAAGTCTGCCATAGCAACACCACTAAGCTCGTTCCCCAAAAAGAAATCAATTGGATCCGTTTACATGCACAATGCACAAGCAGCAAATGATGGCAGTGTTCACACAACAGTTTGTGTTAACATGTTAAGGGCAGTTAGCGTTAGCCTTGGTTTGGCTGGTGGGGGGGGTGGAATTGGCATGTTCCATGAACTCAGCCATTGACTCACACATCTGAAGCTTAAAAATAACCCTCAGCCCTCCTTGGTTTGTCATAGTTCCTGAAAGGTTCTGCCATACTGGAAAGTCTCCCTGGGGGCACAAGACCATTGCTCATCCCTCTCACCTCCCATACAAAGCCTCCTGGACGTTTGATTTTTTTTTCTCTTTCTTTTCAAAGCTGGGAAGGAGGAGGTCTGGTGTGTATTTTTAAACCGGACAGCACGGGAGATGGGCGGGGAGCGAGGGAAGCGAGCCAAGCCACCCCGAGCAAGAAAAGTGATCCGCAAGATTTACACCACGGCGACGGCATCCCTGCCCTGCCCTGCCCTGCCAGCCTGGTAAGGCAAGCGGCTGCCGCGAGTCAGGTGCTCCGAGACCGACGATCCACACGGGCACGCGAGACTGAGGACTTTTCCCTCCCACGCCATCCACTAACACCGCGCCTCGAGCCTGCGCGCCCTGTGTTTTAACGGGGCACCAGGAGCAAATCGCGGCTGAGCAGATACTCACACCAACTGCCGCCGGTCCTCCCTAAAAATTCCTTCTTCTCCGAGTTCCAGATGAATTTCTTCCAGTTGCCATCCCCTTCCTTGGCTTTCCCGCGAGCCATGAATCAGGAGCTTCCTTCGTTCGCCTTAGGAAAAAGCTTTCGCGGGTGGGCGGCTGGGAAAGAGGATCTTGCCCTCCGGGATCGCTCGGCGCTCGCCACTAATCCAGAGTACAGATGTTCGCAGCCGCTTGAAGTGCCGGCAGGCGCTCGGGAGGAGGAAAAGCGAAGGTCTTTGTGTGCCGGCTTGAAGCGTCCCACCTTCCGAAAGGCGCCAACCTCTCAATAAATCCTTGTCAGGAGAGAGAAAGAGAGATAGACGTAGGCTTGTATCTCGGGTTCACTTAAGAGACGGATGGACGCTCTCCCAAAGCCGGGAAAACAAGGGAAGCGGGTGGCGAGGAGGCAGCAGAGTGGAAAAAGGGAGCAAGCGAGCGTGCCCGTGTGAGAAGAAGCCAAGGGGTGGGAAGAAAGAAACGGGGCTCTGCCCAGGGACAGAAATTAGCTCTGTGCCCTCCCACTCATGCTGGATATATTGTCCACGTCCCGAGGCGAGCTCCGCCTGTCAAATGCCGGTAGCCAATTAGAATTGTGGCCAGGCAGGCGAGGGAGAGAAGCTTGGGAGGCGAGACGAGGGGAGGGGGAAGAGAAGCAGGGTACGAGGCGCGGGAGATTGAGGGGGCCGGGTGATTGGAGGGGCAGATTCTCTGCGGCAGATTTCCTCTCTATCTCTCTCTCTGCCCCCCCCACCTTTTCTCTCTCCTCCTTTATTTCTCTTCTCTCCCCCCCACCTTCCCCCTTTCTGCCGGCCTTTCTTCTTCCCACCTCGGCATGTGCTTCGTGCCACACTGTTGCGCGCAGGCAAAGAAGGCGAAAGAGACGAGAAAAAAAAAATTCCCCTGCAATTCCTTCTTAGGCCAGAGGGGGAGGCAGCGGGAGTCCTGCGCATAAAGGGGAGGGGTGAGTGGGTGACCGGAGGACAGAGTCCGGGAACCGAAGCGAGTTTGATCTCTCCAGATTAACAACTCGAAACGGGAACTCGGCGGCCCCAAAGCGGCGGGCGTGGAGGGGAGTGGAGGCAAAAGGTGGCCGCTTCGGGCAGGCTGCGGGGCTGAGGAGACCAGAAAAGAAGCTTTCATGGACGCTGAGCCGGTTGGTTAAGAAACTGAACGGCCTGCCTAGAGAGAGGCCGGCGCGCTCCACGCACCTGGGCGCAGCCGGGCAAACAGCTTTGAAGGAGGGAAAAAAAAATGGGGAGGGAAAAAGTGCTTCCCCATCCCCACCCCAAAGTAACCCCAAGGAGAACCAGGAAACGCGGCCGGCGAAAACTGCCGGTTTGTTTGCATCCGTGAGGTTTCCTCGTTATTGCGTTAGGCTGACATTCGTGAACTGCAAAAAGGGCATTAACAAATATTGTGGTGCGGGGAGAGAGAGAGAGTGGTACGCGCGCCTGGCATAATCAGAGGCGGTGTAGCAGTTAAGTTGTGCCCGTAATTGAATCTTCCGTGGCGAGATCGTTTGTCTTTAAAAAAAAAAAAAAAAGGCTGTAGAGAAAGATAAAGCGAATTGACCTTCAAGTCCGGAGCCAAAAATCCATCCTTTCAAACGTACCTTGCGCCCCGGCCTTTCCACCCATTCTTGTCCTCCCCCCTTCCGAAGGTGGAGCTGTTCTGCTTGCCTGCCTTCCCTGCAACGTCATCCCTGCAGCTTTCTGTCCTGGGAATGCCCTTCCCTGGGTCAACTTGCTACTGCTGCTGCTGCTGCTGCTTGGAGCTACTGTCACCTCTGTTTGCTGCAGAGAGGTCTTTCTCCAGCAGCTATGGAAGCGAAGCCTGCAAGGGGCAGGGAGTTAATGCAAGTCCAGTTCTGGGTTATGGATGCAAGGCAGGTTCTTGAAGGTCTGCTGACTTTTACTGTAGACCCAAAGTGCTGCCTTGGGAGGAGAACAAACACCGAATCAGGAGGGGAGCTTGGTGGGAGAGAAACATCACTATGGTACCACCTTGGTGAAGGGCAACAGATGTGGCCGACCAGAGAAAAAGATGTTGCTAAAGACTAGGAGAATAACATGTTTTCTTTGTGCAAATCTTCTCCTTTTTTTGTATTTGCTATTTGCCCTTTTCACACAGACCCCAGCAGAATGCCTGAAACTTCAGCAAAGGATATGGCGCTAGTTTGCAGTGGGCACACTTCTTACAACTGTTTTTCTAGCTGGAATTCTTCTGCCACAGCTTGTGTGCTCCTGGTAACATTCTGCTTTACTGACACACACAGAGAAGAGCAGAACAATGCACGTTCTACACTATGCCAGCATAACCTTTCACTGTGTTTGTATTGGAACACCTGCTAACATTTCAAGGCAAATGACTGGAAGTGTGGAGAAAATATGGCAATCTGACATATCTGCAAGAAGTGAATAGAAATTATAGGGCGATGGGAAGGAAAGAGTCATACTCAAAAGCTGGATTGACAGGGTATAAATTGAGAACAAGCCTAGGAGGAAGAAATATAAAAGGAAAAGGTATTTCTTCCTTATTTGACCTTGAACAATGTCATAGGCCTCTGCATCAAGATATTTATAGTGGTTTATAAAATGACAATGAAAAAAAGCTGTTCATCTTTACTAATCCTGGTAAAAGCATACCCTTTACTTGGTTTCCCACTGCAGACAAACAAGAATTCTTCATTTCTGTGCTCTTTAGATTTTATCCAGTCACCTTGGATCAGAATTTCCATTTTATTGCAGTGAAGATAGTCCTGCTAAGTAACTGATGGACTTGTCAGGAGGCGGAATTGTAATGATCGTTCTTCATGTGCTATCATGACCGACTTCAAGAGGAGCATGTATTTCCCTCTGTTTAGATTAAAAACAACGCACGTAGCTACTAACATCCATGAGGGATATTTTTTTGAATTAGCCAATTCAGAACATCGGTGGAAAAAAAAAAACCTGGTCAGGGAGGGTAAGATAACATTTGCCTCACATCACAGTGAACTTTTTTGTCCCAAGCAGCCTGCCAGTTTTTGAGCAGAATTGAAAGCAATGAACAAATGTAGCACTATTTCTGCTTGCTTGTTAGACCCATATGATAAATTGCTGGGACAAACCCCTTGAGCTTTTCAGAAGGTTGTATTCCTTCATGAAGCATCTTGTAAAACCATATATAAACAACCCACTGTACTGCTAGCCTGCCAACTCATTAACTTTATTACGGGACTCAGAATGTGAATTCTCTGTATGGATTTCTGGCTTTAGACCAGTGATTCCGGTGATCGGAAATGAAACTGGAAATTAGAGAAAAGGTTCACCCAATCTGCTAGGTTGGTTAATTTGTGGTTGTGAGTGAATGAGAAATTTTAGCCAGGGGTGTTATTTGCTATGTAAACCAGGCAATTTGATTAATTCATAAATAATGTGATTCAGTTATGGAATGGGAAGCATGGTGTTTCTGTGGTGGTTCTCATCTTTTCTCTGTAGCCAGATTGAGTCAGTCTTCATCGAATGGGAGCAGGACTAGTTTACAATTTGGAGATTATCTACTCACAGCTCCTACTGAAAGAGCAGGTGACAGCTATCCCATGGAAGGCCTTTGCAGAAATTCCTCTGCCAATTCCATCCATTAACTGGACTGTGAAGGCCTTAGGACAGTCATGCAGGCTTTGATCAGTGCATGTTTGCACTATTGCAATGCAGACTACATAGAGTTGCCCTTAAAGAAGCTGCAGCTTGTCCAGAATACATCATCACAGGCAATTATGGGCATACTGTGGTATACTTAAGTAATGCCATTGCTTCCTGAGCTACACTGGTTATCACTTATAAAAAGGACTTATATAAAGTCCTTCCTATCATGGGGCCTGGTTATTTGAAGGACACGCTGTCACTCTTCAGTAGTTTCTGTCCATCCTATACAATTGGGTAGAGTTGACATGCCTTATGTTCCATCAATTAGAGAATGTCACCTGATGGGATCCAAAAAGCTGATTTTCTTTTGTTGCAGCACTTGCTCCAGAAATGATTTCCCCCAGAGATCTATATAGTGCCTGCCATGATCTTATTTAAATGACCCTTTAAACCTGGCTCTTATTCCAGGCCTAGACTGGAGCTGGTGGTGAAAGTCTCGTGGTATGTTTGGTTTGGTAGTGCTGGCATTCTTGTATACTATTCAGAATCAAGATTGAGTTGGCTGTCTTAAAAATTAAACAGATAGGGACATTTTGACATATCATAAACAAAACTAAAAATACAGTCTGCTTTTCTGGTATTCCTGCATTGTACATGACAGCTAAGCATAATGAAATCTAATTGTAAAGTATAATGTCGTTTCAAAACAAAGAAAATACCATGGCAGTAATAAGCATATCCCCATTGCAGATAAAATACAAAGCATGAAAAGCATATGCATATAGTAAATTAAATGCTTGGAAAAATAAGTTTGTTCTCATATGCTGAAGTGCTATCAAAAAGGATTCCAAATTTAACTTGGAGCTAAGGATTTAAAATTTAAGTATGTAGCCGCTGAGAAGTCCTTTCTTTTCTTCCGACTTGTATGGGTAAAATAGCATATACTGTGTAGTCATATGAAAAAGTAAGTACACCCTCTTTGAGTTCTATGGTTTTACATATCAGGACATAATAAAATCATCTGGACCTTAGCAGTTCTTAAAAGTAGGTAAATACAACCACATATTAACAACAACACATGACATATTACACCCAATCATCATTTATTTTACAAAAAGAAAGCAAAAATGGAGATGCCATGTGTGGAAAAACTAAGTACACCCTATGATTCATTAGCTTGTAGAACCACCTTTAGCTGCAATAACTTGAAGTAATCATTTTCCGTATGACATTCTCAGTCTCTCACGTTGTTGTGGAGGAATTTGGCCCACAAGGATCAGAGGGCAGGACAAGAAACAATGGTTGGAAACTAATCAAAGAGAGAAGCAACCTGAAATTAAGGAGAAACTTCCTAACAGTGAGGACAATTAACCAGTGGAGCAGCTTGCCTCCAGAAATCATGGGCACTCCATCACTGGATGTTTCTAAGAAGAGTTTGGACAGTCACTTATCTTAATTGGTATAGGTTCTCCTGCTTGAGCAGGGGGCTGGACTAGAAGATCTCCAAGGTCCCTTCCAGCTTATTCTATTCTATTCTTTACAACATTGTTTCAGTTCATTTGAGGTTATTTCTTTATGCACAGCTCTGTTGAAGTCCTGCCACAGCATTTCAGTTGGGTTGAACTTTGACTGGGCCATTGCAACATCTTGATTCTTCTCTTTCTCAGCCATTCTGTTGTAGATTTGCTGGTGTGCTTGGGATCATTGTTCTATTGCATGACCCAATGTTGGCCAAGCATTAACCGTAAGACAGATGTCTTCACATTGACTCTAGAATACTTTGGTATACAGAGGAGTTCATGGTCAATTCAATGACTGCCCTGTGGCTGCAAAACAAGCCCAAATTATCACCCTTCCATCACCGTGTCTAATGGTTGGTATGAGATTTTTGTGCTGCTGATATGCTCTGTTTGGTTTTCACTAAATGTGGCACAGTACATTATGGCAAAACATCTCCACCCTGGTCTTGTCTGTCCAAAGGACAGTGTTCCAAAAGTCATGTGATTTATTCAGATGCAACTAAGCCATGCTGCCATGTTCTTTTTAGAGAGAAGAGACTTTTTTCCTGGAAATCCTTCAAAAAAAAAAAAACCCCATAGTGTTCGGTCTTTTTCTAATTGTACTGTTACGAACTTTTAACATTTAACATGCTGAGGACTGTAGAATCTGAGATTTCTTGGATTTTTTTGCAATTTTTCTGAGCATTGCATAGTCTGACCTTGGAATGAATTTGCTAAGACATTCACTCCTGGAAAGATCAGAACTGTCTTGAATGATTCCACTTGTAAATAATTTTCCTCACTGTAGAATGATGGAATTTAAATTGTTTGGAAATGGCCTTATAACCCTTCCCAGATTGATGGCCAGCAACAATGGCTTCTCTAAGATTATTGCTGAATGAAGGCTTTGGCATTGTGTTAACACACACCTCAATGTTGGAGACCAGCAAACTCCTAAAACTTCGGCTTTTATACAGGTAGTCACACTTGCTGATGATCAATTGATCAAGGTCACTTGATTAGCAGCATCTGGATCAGGGGTGAGTTCTTCTTACCTTTACTACCGGTTCGCAACAGGGCTGCGTGCAGATGCATTTTGATGATGTCGGGGTCGGTGGGTGGAACCTCCTTGGCTCCTCTATAGAACCGGTGTGAATAAACATGAACCACCTAGCCACGCCCACCCAGTCAGTTTGCCCCCCCCCCAACAGTCTGAGGGACCGTGAATTGGTCCCCTGTTTAAATAGTTTGAGGACCCTGTTCAAGAGTTCGATGGCTTGGTTTGCCTTCCAGATATTACATAAGTAGACCAACAATCAATGTGCCTGGTCCTAAAAGATACATTGGATTCTTATTAAGTTGCATCAAGCAACTGGTTATAATACTATATTTGGGTGAGCAGGCAAAAGAACTGCAGTTTTGAATTCACACTGAAAACAATAGAGCTTTTTTATATGATATATATATAGAAAAGACATTATCTACAATACTGAAGTGAAAAAGAGTCACAAATACAAATTCTAAATTAAAAGGCATCCTTAGCATCATGTGTAAAAGTTATTTAAACTAGGTTCTGTTATGGCTTTCTGGAAATCTGGGCGTGGGGGGAGGAGGAGGAAGTATGGTAGGTAAAGTGGACTCCCAATCCTTCTCCAGTTTCCTGCCCCTTTCTTGTGATCTGTCACTTCACAGTCTGGGACCAAAGGAAGACCAATAGTGGGTGAAAAAAGTTTCCAATCTCTTCTTCACTCATTCTGTCTCTACAGCTGGAATTCTATTCCTTGTTTGGCAACTATATTACAATTTGGTAAGAATTCTTACATTTAAAGAGAGATCCACTGGTTGGTTTTTCTCCTTCAAGATGGAAACAGCATGAAAGTAGCTAATTGGAAAGAACGGTAGTGCTGGACCTTATTTTCACAGAGACAAGATGATAATATATCATAATAGAGTAATAAAGTAAGTAGTATAGTGGGGTATTGTTGATTGTAAGCACATTCCTAAGGATAGTTATTTTCCACTTCAGCCCAAGAAAAAAATGTCACTGGAGATGAAGAATTTGAGAACCTGCAATGGAATAATACAGCCAAATCCCACTTCCCAGTTTTACTTCTCCAATTTCAAAGAATATCAGAATATTTATTCATATTTCTACTTTACTTTTCCATCCATAAGGAATCTACAAGTTCATCTACCAATAACACGTTTTTTTAAAAAAACAACAACATCCTCACAAGGTGTTATAACTGAAAGAAAATATAATTCCACTCTTCAAAAACCTGAAATCTTTTTATATTAGAAGAGATCATTTATTTGTCCTTTGGTCTCCAGAGAACAGGACTCCGTTTAATAGGCCATAAGCCCTGGTGAATATAACAACACAAACGTTAGAAGAAATTTGATAATGATAGTACTATTATCTAATGGTACAGTGAGATCTCTTTTAGTTGAGGTCCAAGCAAAAGTTTGGTGAGTCATTTCTTGGGAATGTTCCAGCACTGTATTTTCTCTATGGACAGGACAGGAAATAGAATTAGCGCAAGGTCATCTCCAACTCTATGGTTTTCTGGTTCTATGACTCTCTTCCACACACCTCCAAATGTGCATTGAAGCCACATTTCAATATCTCACCTGCATTGTCACCAGACAGGTTGAAATGAACTTCCAGTCACTTTAATTTCTAACAAAGTTAAAAGACTGAGAGAACAGGCAGGGGACACAAGAGAATCAATTTGATTTCCAACTGGCTATTAAAAGAGAGTTCAAATATGATAATGAAATAATGTTTCTCTCCTGAACAATTGCAACTTTGGGAGTGCCTCCATTCCATACATATTACTTTAAAGTCTCATTAAAATTAAGTTGGGCTCCTGATAATTTCATAGACATATTCACATAGCTTTTTTTTTTTTTTGGCAACAATATATAAATTCTTTTATTATTACCTTCTGGAATTCTTTTTTTTTAATTTCCAAGTCTAATCTGCAGTTCTGCTGGGATTTCCTGGTGGCCTCCCATCTGATGATAAAACAAGGTCCTATTTAGCTTCTGAAATCAAAAAAGATCAGCATGATATTGCCACACAAAATACAACCACCACCAACAGGAGCAGCAGCACTGAAAGAAAAAATATGCAAGCACCTTCCTCCAATTTCCAGTGTATGTTGTGTGTGTTTTTTGAATCATTTAAAGAAGACTAAAGCAGCTATTATACAGAGAAAAAGAGAGCATCTTGTTGTGATGAAGCTGTTCCTGCTTTTCTGTTAAAAGGCTTTTACTTACTGTGATACTGAAGACATCATTTCTGTAACTAGGCATTTTTCACATTAGTTCCAAACCTGGTTACTGGTTGCTATGTTGATGCTCTGTACTTGGAGTGGAGGAGATGCAGGAAGAGAGCAATGCTTTTCCCAGGTCCAGAGAGTTAAGAAAGATTTTAACATCCTCCTTTAAACAGGAAAAATCAAACTAACTTTTTTTTTTGAGAGAGATTATGAAATTGATGAGGAATTCCCTACAAGGATTCATATTGTGCAAGGATTCACTTGATGAGCTTGTCTGTGTTTCTTCCCTGCATCCAGGAGGTTACGTCTGTGATAAACAAAACAAAGTTAATTGAAAATCCAACAAACTTCGACATTGCAAAAAGGAACATACAAAAAAGTCCAACTTTGCTTTGGTTACAGATAAACTGGTGTTGAAGTCTGAAAAATGTTCATGAGAATAGACACGGATATAGCTGATCTGGGAGCAATGCAGATTGCATATGAAGGATTCCTAGTATCCACTAACACCAATTCTAATAACGACAACCAATTTTAAGCAAGTACTTGGATTCCATTAATGGGAGATGGCAACTAGGGTACCTACTTAAGAATGTAATAGATGATGGACAATCTTGTTGTGAAGGATTATGCAGATACCTTTGAAGAAGAAATGGATGAAATATTAAGAGAAAAATGCCAGTTGTCCAAGGAAAAGGGAAGGCATAAGAAAGAAATTAAAAATAACCCTACCATGATTCTCTTTGATATAAGAAAGAAACTCTGGCAGGGTTTTAAGATTCCATGATTCATTGATTGACTGATTGATTATATGCTACCAAGTTGTTGTCAGGTTTTAAATGTAAGACAGAAGAGGAATATAAACTGGGTGAGGAAGGATGTCAAATGTGAAACAAGTTACAAAAAAATAAGCAAAGAATGACTTCTCTGCTTCTTTCTAACCCCTAAATAATAGGACTTATCCAAGTCATGTGATGGGGGGAGCAAGTGGCTTAGAATGAAGAAGTTGGCAGCAATTTAAACTGTGTTTCACTATGTTTCACAGAGGAAAGCATTAGGGATTTTTTTTCTTTGCTGACTCCCAACTTGATCAGGTTCATTTGTTTTACTTGCTCTTTCTTTTTTACAAGTTACTTTCTGTACACCAAATCTGGTCCTGTTCAGTGTCCAGAGGATTTTCCTTCTGACAAGCAGCCAGCCAGAAAAACAGACAGCTAGGCAGGGTCCCAGACCCTTTACAGAATTCCTTTTCAGGATTCTACTGAGTGGAAAGAATTAAAAGTAGGTTTATGGGGCAGGTCCCTATGCAAGGATAATTGCAAAAAGCAACAATCTGAATAATAGCTTTTCCATTGGAGAAATAAATAGAAAATGCACGGCAACTCTCTCTCTCTCTCTCATACACATACATGCATGCACATGGATACACAGAAACATACACTCAGTCTAGATCAGGGTTGAGTCTTGCATTTTTATTTTATTTATTTATGAAACCAAAGTACAACGAAACCTAGCATGAATACAGATAGTCCTTGACTTACAACAGTTCATTTAGTGACCATTCAAAGTTACAATAGCACTGAAAAAAGTGACATATGACCTTTTTTCACACTTATGACCATTGCAGCAAGCCCATGGTCACATGATTTACATTTGAATGCTCGACAACTGACTCACATTTATGACGGTTGCAATGTCCCCGAGTCATGTGATACCCTTTTGCGACCTTCTGACAAGCAAAGTCAATGGGGAAACCAGATTCACTTAACAACCGTGTTACTAATTTAACAACTGCAGTGATTCACTTAACAAATGTGGCAAGAAAAATTGTAAAATGGGACAAAACTCACTTAACAAATTTCTCTCTTAGCAATATCAATTCTGGACTCCGTTGTTGTCGTCGTAAGTCGAGGACTACCTGTAAGTCATACAGCATGATTTGACCCATGTTGGACCTGAATAGCATTAGGCAACTTGCTGCCTTCCAGTTGTTTTTAATTAAAACCCCCACAATCCTTTACCATTAACTGGAGCTGCTAGGAACTTCGGGAGGGCATCAAGTTGCTTTCCCCTGAATTAGAAGTAGGGCTATTTAAGTTCAAAGAGGCTTATCTCTGAATGACATAACTTAATTTGTTTAACCATGCTTTGTTGACAAAGCCCAAATTAGCTGGATTATGCAATATGACAAGGCAAAACCAAATTAACCACATCATGGTTGAAACCAATCCATGAACTCAAGCAATTTATGTTCAGATGATTTTCTTTGGCCCTACAATGGGACTTAACATGGCATGTATGTGGCATAATCTATGGCTAGAGAGCACAGCTACTTTGCTGAAATTAATTAGATTGAGATTGGTCTGGACTCTGGAATTCTTATTCATATTAGCTTGAATTCCATGACAGAAAGACAAGGTATACTTAAAATGCATTAAGAAAATGTCAACTTTCTTTTATTGGCAGAGAGATGCGGTGGTAGAAAATATTTCACAAGTTGCTGTCTATCCATTTGCAAGTACAGTATGAAAAGCTTAGAAGCATTGTCAGGGGAAAAAAAAAACCCTGGCACTGATTTAAATAACTATCCAAAGAATTGTGGCTTTGTTCTAAGGTCATTTCAGGAGATCAGTCATTTGAGGCCCTCCCTGTTCCCAGACATTAAAACTTGGTAGTATATACAGTAGGGGTAAAATTTTCATAAATGTCATAATTTTTACAAATTGACAAAGATACCGTACTTCTTTCACAAGTGGTGCTGTGCAGAAAGACTGCAGCTTTCAGCTTTAGCTGAACAATTACCTTCCATTCCTTTCATGGTATGTGAGTGGGTGAATGAATGTGGAATCTAAAAGGGGAAATTTAATGGCTGCGATGAAGATGAAAATGTATAGATTATACCCCACAGAATGGAATGGAATGGAATGGAATGGAATGGAATAGAATAGAATAGAATAGAATAGAATAGAATAGAATAGAATAGAATAGAATAGAATAGAATAGAATTTTATTGGGCAAGTGTGATTGGACACACAAGGAATTTGTCTTGATGCATATGCTCTCAGTGTACATAAAAGAAAAGATACGTTCATCAAGAATCACAAGGTACAACACTTAATGATAGTCATAGGGTACAAATAAGCAATCAAATGGTTGAGGAATCTTTTTATTCCCTTTATAATAATATTATTTTTTTAAAAAATCATTGGGAAATGCAATAGATTTTTAAATTACAGGTGCAGGTGACTAAGAAAAAGAACTCTGATCCCTGGGAAGGACAAGCAGCTATTAGCCATGCCCTGAATGGAAGAAACTGTGATGTGTAACTTTCCTGTCACAGGGTGTGTGGATGGGGACATGCAAGGTAAGCTGTACAGTAATAGACACGTAAATCAAAGCCGGGCAATATAACAAGAATCACTTTTTTCCACTAGTACTTGTTCTTTTGAACTGTGAAATACCGGCTAGGATGCTTGCAGATCAATTGTGGAAAATGCTGTCCATGTGCACAACCAATTGGACAAAATATTTTCACATTTTTCATTAGAGACAGCTTGTCCATGGATCATAGCAATGTTGAGATCAGTAAACGGCCTATTCTCATACTGGTGCTAAATCATAATTCTGCTTGCTTGATTTCAACTTAATATACGATGTGAATCTAGGCATGGCGTGTTTTGTTTTTAAAGTATGGACTACAGTTTAACAGATTGTGCAAATCCAGGCAGTCATGTGCTTTGTTCAATAAGCTGTGGTTAAACAACTTATGACTTAGTGAGGGGTTCTCAATTTTTTTCAGGTCACTGAAGCAGTTATTATCAAGAGGCGAAGTTGTAAAAGTTGACTGTATTGGAGTGAACATTTTCTTTGCAGTAATCTCACAGAACAGAACCCCATCAAATTCTTGCAGAATAGTTTGAGAAACCCTGTCTTAATACAAAGTGTGATTTGACTACTGACAATAGGATTGGATTATACACCCAACATATCATTTATTTAAAATGTTCTTCTGTACTACTCTTAACAATTACACTCAAAAGAAGCAAGACATATAATTAAATATGCAGTAGCAGAGAAGAAGTTGAACAAAATATCCCATAGCAGAGAAACAAACATTAAATCACATTAAAGGTCTATCTAGAGCAGGTGTGTCAAATTCGCATTGTCATGGCACCATCACGTGACGTATTGGGATTTTTTCCCCAGTTCGCTAAATGGGTGTGGGCGTGGCCAGTGTGTGACGCATCTGGCCCATGGGCCATGAATTTGACAGCCCTGATCTAGAGGAATAAAGCAATAACTCCTGGCAGCACAGGGAAATCTTAAAAGATAGGGATTTCTCAATGAGAAGAGTTCCATAATCCTGAGGTTGCACTAGCCAATTTACAAAGGAGATTAAAATATCCTATTTTCCATAATAGACAACTAAATCATCCATGAAGATCACATGCAAAACAGACTGCTACTAGGGTTGTCCGATTTTGATTTAATATTCATATAATTTGGAAATATAAGACATACAATCAATGTGATGTTGAACTATATACTGACAACTTGAAATTATTGATTTTTGAAGAATTTTGGAATTATCGGTGCTAGAGTCAGCACTATCTGCAGCAAACCTCTATGATGCCAGAATGATGCCATTAATACAATGGCATAAGACATGCAAAAGCCACTGTTATATATTTGTCTCGTAGCATCTGATGCACGTGTCACCATCTGTCCTCCATTATGGATGCATGGAATGTGGTTAAAAAGGTTGTTCTGCCTCAGTAGAAATAAATTGTTGTTTCACATTTAAAATCCTGGATGGAATTCTTGTTTTCATTCTTTGCCTACAAATTTATATTTTGCCAGTATAATGAAAAACCAGAATGAAAATTTTCATTATCCAATTGTTTCACTTGTTATATACAATTCAGTTGCTGTTGTGTCCTACTCATCTTCTTCTTATTTTAATATTCTGTTTTATATTTTATAGTAATGTTTCTCATCTCTTATTCTATACATCATTGTAATATACTAACAATATTAAGAGCTCTTAGGCCCTTGGTTAGGACTAGAACTGTTAAGTTTTTAGCAGTCCCAAACTCTAAATCGAATTGAAGATTAAATCAATAACAACAACAACAACAACCACCACCACTGCCTATGGCCATGATGGCGAACCTATGACACACGTTCCAGAGGTGGCACGCAGTGCCCTCTCTGATGGCACACGAACCGTCACCCCAGTTCAGCTCTGCTGCGCATGCACACGCCTCACATCAGCCAGCTGGTCTTCGGGTCTCTGCCGTGCATACATGGGGGGGCGGGGCGTGTGGGGGGGCATATGTGAATGCGTGGGGGGCAGGGCTCATGCAGGGGGCCATGTACACATGCACCTGGGATGGGGCACATTTATGGGGCCCGCGTATGCTTTGTGCACTCGGTCCGGAAAAGGTTAGCCATCACTGGCCTATGGTGTTCAAGTGCACTCCAGTTGTTTTGGGATTACACCTAAGGTAGTAACAGATAACCTTAAGTAAAATCCCAAAAGTTGGTGCACCAATTGAACACTGATAAAACATTGATAAAAAGCAGTCAATTGCAAAAGGAAGTTTTACTCATAACAGTTTATATTCTGTGACAGTACCTTTAATACCATCCAAGAAAAAACATCTTCCTATCCCAAGTTCTTGAGAAGGACTTACCAGGTAATAGGTGGATAAAAATGCCAAATCCAGTCTAAACAACTGACTGACTATGCAATAAACCAAAATAATACTAGTAATACTTTTATTCAAAAAGTTTACGTTACACCTATTCTTTGTTTATCTTTAGAGAAATACTGATTCTGACTATGAAAATACTGATTTTGATTATGGAAATATCATCAAGAACATTTTCTCCATACTATTTAATGCTTCTTTAAGGTTGGAATCTGCCAAAGTATGCCATGTTTTATTGCCAGATAAACTTTATTAAAGTTTTGTTGTTGTTGTTGTTGTGTTACTATTATTATTATTATCTCTTTTATTCATTAAACATGAAACTCAGTCAACTGAACATTTAAAAATGTGTCACAAATACAATTGACTGGTGATTATTATTGTTGTTGTTGTTGTTGTTGGTTAATCTTTAGTGAGATTCACAGCCTTTGAAGCTAGTTAATAGCTCAGCAGCTCGAATCCTAACCAAGGACCTAGGAATTGTTAAGGTATCGTCGGAAAATATAAGCTGTTCCGAGTAAGGTGATTTTTTGTAGAGTCAAAATGTTCAAGTTCGGTAAATTTAGAATTTCTAAATAGCAGGGTAGCCCTTTGGGTATTGCTCCAAGGGCTCCAATTACAATCGGGACAACACACGATTTCTTTTTCCACAGTCGCTCAACTTCAATTTGCAAGTCCCGGTACTTTGTGATTTTTTCTTGCTGCTTATCTTCAATCTGTGCATCGCCAGGTATTGCAATGTCACTGAACCATGCTTCTTCTTCTTCTTCTTCTTCTTCTTCTTCTTCTTCTTCTTCTTCTTCTTCTTCTTCTTCTTCTTCTTCTTCTTCTTCTTCTTCTTCTTATTATTATTATTATTATTATTATTATTATTATTATTATTATTATTATTGGTAATCATCATCACACAGTCAGCCAGATATTCAGACTGGGTTTGGCATTTTTGTCTACCTATTGAGTCCTTACCAAGGACCTAGTATAGGCACATCTGGATATTTGATGATGTTACAGATATAGGATGGAAGTGTTCCAAGTAAAGCTGCCTTCTGCAATTGACTGATGGCAAATTTGTCAATGCCAGTGGTGTTCAAGTGGTGCTCTGGTTGTTTGGGGTTGCACCCAAGGTGCTTCTGCTTTTTTCCTCCTCCTCCTCCTCCTCCTCCTCCTCCTCCTCCTCCTCCTCCTCCTCCTCCTCCTCCTCCTCCTGCTGCTGCTGGGTCAAAACATGTAGGATTGATGGTGAAGTATTTTATCTGAATAAGAGATTAATGAAAAAGTAGATTTTGGAGGGCTTTAGGTTAACAATAACTTTAAATAATAACAACAACAAAAAATGCCCTGGAAATGCAAACCCTTGTGATATCTGTGTTTCTTTCTGCCATTCATCTCATGAAAGAAGTTTGGCAAGGCTAATATAGAACTCAGTGAGGATGTCCAAGTCATTAATATAATTAATGCCAAACTGTGGTTTCATTGTGTTTTGTTTTGTTTTGTTTTTCTGCTCCTGGGAAAGAAGGCTTGTCAAACAATCTTTGACATGTTTATAGCTGGAATGAGATATTTGCTTAGAACTTGATTACTCTGGCCTGCAAGAAACCATAGCTAGGCAAAGAAATAAAGCTGCCGTCTCAGAGCATCTCTTGAAAATGGCTCTTATGTTGATATAAAACTCTCTCCCTCTGCTGGCAGCTGGAGGGCGGACTGAATACTGCCTGGAAGTAAAGGCCTGCCCGTTGCAGTTGCTTGAAGAGGCGTGCAGCAGCTTTCTCAAACATTCCCAAGTATGTTGGGCCTGCAATTCCCGGATTTCCCCAATAGGATGTTGGCTAGGATTCTAGGTGTTGCTGTATTGGAATAACTGGAACATGAATGGATGAACCTGTCAACTAATTTATTTATTTATTATACAATGCATATGGTCACCTATCTAATACAAATATAGTTGAAAGCATATCCTTCCCCCCATGTGCCAAACAGTCTCATAGCTTACTCCCCCCCCCCCATCCTTGCCCAATGCTTTGGGGAAGAGCCAAATCTTCACAGCCCTTTGGAAAACTAAAAAGGTAAGGATTCCCTTGAACTCCAGTGACAGGCTGTTCCAAAGGGCTGTAGGGCCAGCAAGAAGGGATGCCTCCAAAGTCCTATTGGATGGTAAAAATTAGTTAGATGGGTGGACAGGCAGTCTCCCAACTTCAGTTTTACCTGTTTCTTGTATTTATGACTATGTTAATATTTGAGTCTTGAGATTTTGTGGCAGTTTGTATAATGCACATATATCAGGTACCATATATTGTACTGTAAATGTTTCTTTGTCATTTTACTTAAGGCAAACATTTTAATATACGTTTTCTCCCTTTAGATCATTTTGGTACTTTGTTTTCATGAACATGTACCATTTTGCATATATTGGCAAACTGCAAATTGGAGAACCACAGTCAATTATTGGTTGATACTTTTGCTCAAAGTCTTAAATTATATAAATTTGCATTCCAGGCACTGTGGCCTAGTGGTTATAGTGTTGGACAAGCAGTAAGGGGACCCACATTCAAATGTGCCCTTAGTTATGGAAGTTCACTGGTTGATTTTGGGCTACTTGTGTTCTTTTTGCACCATCTACTTCCCAGAGTTTTTGTTGTAGAGAAAAATAACATAATTTTGTGTTAATTGAATGTAATGTATTATTTAAATCAAAGCACGTGTTACATTAAGATCTGGATCCCCACTGTGGTACCACAAATACCTGTTTTGGAGCCTATTAGCCTGCTTTCTCACCTGATTTGATTAAAGAAAATATTTTAACTTTAAAAAATTAAATGGTAAGTTTAACGTGCTGGAAAAAAAATGTGAATCCCACTCAAAATCTTGTTTTATGAGAAGGTTTCTTGGGCTTTGGAGAATTCATAGCAAATAAAAAATGATAGGTAGCTGTAACCTAATGCCTCATCTGCAGGTTGATCACCTTCTGCCTCAATACAAAGACTGAGGTAAACTGAGATAGCAGGAACACCTGCTGTTCAGGGAGGGTGGAGGGTGAAGGGATGCAGTCGCACCTGTTTTTTTTTTCTGGTAAATCAGTGTTTTATGGCTGGTCATGCCCACATGGGGGTAATTTCTGTGAGAATGTTCATCCCATATCATGTAAGCAAGTTTATACAACCCAAAATGTTTTGAACTTCTGGGTTTAAGTGCTATAAATTATACATGTGTGTCAAGATGTAAATAAGTTGATAATGTGTACGGATACATGCTCTGCAATTCCTATGTAGACGTTAACAAGTTACTTCTGCTGTTGTGAATATGACGAGTTCTTTGATAGTGCTTAGTTTTTTCTACTTTAATATTTCATTTGGATTTGGAACGTTTTTATTTTTAAAAGCAGGCAAGACTTATGTGACTTTGTAATGTCACATTAGCAGACTACACCATGACAACTAGATTTTAAAAAGAAGGTGTTCTGGTTTTGCCTATAATATAACTCAGTTGGCTATATGCCCATTTTTTCTTGTCTTTTTCTTTGTCGAGGCAGACACCACTGTATAAACAAATGTGCTGCCGCCTAGTTAGATCAGCTTTGCACAGAATGTCTGCAGAAGATATAAACAAAAACAAAAGAAGGTGAAAAGCATTCTACTTTATACCATGTCATCTTTACATATTAAATCCCTTATGAATGGGGAGTCAACCCTAAAGACAAGCAGTTCAATCCACCTGTATTACTTGGGACCTTGATCTAAAATCACTTTATCTGCCTGTTTATCAGACTTTGAAGTCTGGACTTTTTACTGCCTATAAGACAGTTAAAGCAATAAGCAGGCGTGTTAAGCATAAGATAATTAATGGCTCCAATGGAGTTCTAGGAGCAATGGCCTTAGCAATAGAAGAACCCTCTCTTTTCTGTACCGTAAATTCTTAACTAGGGTACATAGACTTGTAGTTAAACAGACTGAAAGAAGAAAGCAAAATATGTAATTTATGACAATTGTCCTCAATTTCTATTATGTACATTTAGTAATGTTTAATTTTTTGATACCATATTGGCCATCCAGAGTTACTGTTGTGACACAAACAGCAGTGGTGGGTTCCTCCCGGTTCCGCCTGGTTCCGCCGAGCCAGTAGCGGTGACAATATGACGTCACTGAAATGGTTCGGGGGGGCCCTGCCCCCCCGCCGCCCCCTACCCACCCACCCGCATTATTCTTACTTTTTATTTGGCCCCACTGCCAGTTCCTCCTGAGACCCAGCTGATGGCTAGAGGGAAAAAAACTGTTTAAATTCTTGCCGCTGGGCTTCAAAGGGCCGCCCTACAGCTGATCAGTGTTAAAAGAAAACAAATGAGTAGACCAGTGCCTGCAAAAATAAATGGGTAGACCAGTGCCTGCAAAAATAAATGGGTAGATCAGTACCGCTCTGCAAGCAGTTAAAAGCCTGGTAGACCAGTACCTCTGCTAAATCCTAAATAATTGTCACATGACCATCAAGCCACGCCCACAAAATAAGCCACACCCACAGAACCGGTAGTAAAAATTTTTAGAACCCACCCCTGACAAACAGCCATATACAGTAGACAGATATAAACAACAAGCACACATTATGCTGCCACTTAGTAAGGTTGTATGTGTACTCCTCGAATTACAATCATTTGAAGTTGCAACAGCACTGAAGAAAGTGACTTACAGTTGGTCTTCAAACTTACAACTGTTGCAATATCTCCACAATCATGTAATCAAAATTCGAGCATTTGGCAGCCAGCATATATTTACAATGGTTGCAGTATCTTGGGGTCACGTAAATGCCATGTGCAATCTTCTCAGCCAGCTTCCAATAAGCAAAGTAAATAGGACTCACTTAACTGCAGTGATTCACATAACAATCATGGCAAAAAAGGGTAATTGTGCTGTTACAGTTAGTGAGTTGTGGAGAGTTAATTACCTTAAGAATTAAGAGCTGTCTCTTTAAGAGATTGCATTGTGGGAGATGTAGAGAGAGAGATTGCATTAAGGGAATGTAATCCATGACATGTGACCATATCTGTGTGTCTGATTGGCCACTGAGGCTCTCTGCCTGGGTTTAGAACAAAGACCCGGCCATTTTGAATTACCACAGAAGAGAGAAGCATGCTTTCTGAACAGGGGGACACAACTACCATCATTTTACACTAGGAAATGGGATAGATTATGAAATACTTGGATGAACCTCACCTTGATTCACCATGATAGTAAATCTATGGTTTCTGAAGGATTCCCAAATAAATATAATCTGCATGAAAACCTGTTTGCTAGAGTTTAACTGCCTGTTCCCAGTGGAGCCAGAGGTCTGGGGAACAGAACAGTAATAAAATCTGATTTAGCAACTGACTTGTTTAGCAACGGATGTTCTGGTCCTAATTGTGGTTGTAAGTCCATAACTACTGTAGTGCCATGTCCCTAGATGCATTTGATTCATACTTTCTATTCCAAAGCTGGAGTCAGATGCAACTTGGAATTTTTTTTTTGATGTTGGAAGCTCTTTCTAAGTAGTCCTATTAGGATGAAAAAGAGGCAAATTGGAGTCTGGAAAGAAATATGTAATATAAATCTATCGATCTACTGCTTACTACCCCATGATCTTTCCAATATCTGTACAGGGAGAAACATTTGTTTAAAATAAAAAAAAAAGTAAGATGAATAACTGGCCAACAACGCACAATGGTCTTTTGACCTTAATCTCATCCTGTTTGCATCAGCCCAGATGGGCCCTGAATACCTTGACCCTCTGAGGTTATGAGATGACAAGAATATTTGTTGAGTTGCGCTATTAAAGTAAAATTATTTATTAAAATGCGGTTTTTTTTTCTGGAACACCTGTCTCGGCATAATTAAAAATATTAATCCTATAATACCATTTATATAAACAAGCTGAACCTGGAACCAAAAATTAACACTTACGTTTGAGAATTAGAGTTTCCACAGAAATAATTGATTTATAGAATACAACTTTTTCAATAAGCCAGAATTATAATTTTGCTAACCATAAGTTTTATTTGGCTTTACTTTTTAGAAACATGGCAAAGAAAATATTCAAAAATGACTTCAAATGCACTTCTAATCTACCTATTTTTACTTACTTCCCCCCTGTACATCCTGCAAATGCCATTTTCCCTGTTTTTTTCCTATATCACATATTTTGTCTTATAGTAACCAAAAACATATGCGTTTTTGTTTGTGTTTTGGCTTGTGAATGTCACAACAAGCTGAAAAGTGTGAATATCAGTGTGCCTGTTCATCTCCAAATCACCTGGGTGATCCAAATGTGTTTGTGTAAAATGTTCACATAAGTATTTTAGGCATTTCTGTCAACAGTTCTCTCATCTAAAACACAGAGCTCACCTTGCAATTCCAGCTGATTTTATAAGGCCCTTTCACCCACATTCCTGGCAGCTGGCAACTCTTCAAAGGTGGGGCCCGCAGCTCTCTGAAAGTTGTTACCAGATTATATTTTTAATGGGAAGTAGGAAAAAAACTGGTAAAGAACACTCATGGGAAAGAATTGTATTAGCAGGATTAAATTAATTTAACTCAAATTTAAATTAACTCAAATTTATGTTTTTGTCCTTCACCCTACCTTCTTTTCTTTTCTTTTTTTTAATGAATCATGGCTGAGATTACATATTCAGCAAGTTCTATTTTACGGTTGTTCTGAGTGACTTATTTCGTGAAGAGAAAAAAGCAATCAAAGTAACTTTTGAGATATCCTGCATCATTTTTAGGTGCAGGCCTTTTGCATTTGGATTGGATAGTTTTCTTCCGTTTTAGTTTAGACTGTCACTAAACTATCATTTGAATGTGTCTAGCAAAGAAGTCTCCTTCAGCCTTAAGAAAGCAAAATATTTTTTTTTTAAAAAAATAAACAATTCCAGTCACTGGAAAACTGCAAAAGCCATGAAGACCCAAAGGAATGTATATTATAAGAGCTGATACTTCTTTAAAGAATGTTTTGTCTGTCGGTTAGCATCACCTGGCATCAGCAAACAATAATTACATTCCTGAGATGAACTGATTATTGCTTAAGCTGTTTTTCTTGATTTTTCCTCCCTATTTATGTACAAACTATATAGAAGCAGTCTCTGATCCGGGACTTAAGAATTCATGAAGGCCTAGAGATATTTGGGACATGATTTGCTATGCTCTTGCAAATGGTTTTCAAGTTTGCACTGTGTATGTTGTTTCCTAAAATTCAGTGCTAGGACTAACACGTATTTATATTTGAGTCCAATAAACGGGCAATTTGAAGTCCGGTTCCCTCACCCCCAAGATAAATAACCTCACTGACAATTTTTGTGGGTGGCATAGTTTCTTACTTGGAATAATAACTCCCCCCGCCCCCAAATAACATTCAAGCAAAGAAAGAAGAAAAATGTTCCCAAACTCCCCACAAAGCCAGAAGGTCTTGGTCCTGCTATCCATGACATTAATTCATTCAATTTCAAGGCTGCCCAACTCCATTGTGACTCTGGGTGATATGCAGATAAAAATTCAAATGAAACAAAAACAATAGGGGAAAAAAGAAGATAGCTGACTGGAAACTAAACTCTAAAAAGTCAAGCCTCCAACAATCAACCAAAGAGACTTAGTTCCCATTCTTGCTTAATGCCAGCAAAACAATCAGAAGAAAGAAGTATGAAATATAGGAGGAGTACGAATCTCCACGGAGACGTCATTTCACATTTCACAGGGGCAAAAAGGCCTTCCTAGGTCCTGTATGTAAGATGATCCTGCTTAATAGACAGTTGGAAAAATATGGAGATAGGCAGTCCCTCGAGTAACCAGGCTCTGTCCCATGCAGAGGAGGATAACAGAATAGAATAGAATAAAACTTTATTATGGTCATCGACCAGATCATTCACTAGAAATTGTGCCAGAAGTTTGGATTTGAGTACAGCAAAAACCACTGGGAACATCAGGTTGAGAAAATTTTAGAGAATGAGAAACTCAAGATCTTGTGGGACTTTAGGATTCAGACTGACAGGCACTTGGTCCACAACACACCTGACATAACAATAGTTAAAAAGAAAAAAGTATGGTTCATTGACATTGCAATACCTGGTGATGCACTGATTGAAGATAAGCAGCAAGAAAAAATCACAAAATACCGGGACTTGCAAATTGAAGTTAAGCGACTGTAGAAAAAGAAATCATGTGTTATCCTGATTGTAATTGGACCCCTTGGAGCAATACCCAAAAGGCTACCCCGCTATTTAGAAATTCTAAATTTGCTGGACTTGAACATTTTGACTCTACAAAAAACCACCTTACTCGGAACAGCTTACATCCTCCGACGATACCTTAACAGTTCCTAGGTCCTTGGTTAGGACTCGAGCTGCTGAGCTATTAACCAGCCTCAAAGGCTGTGAATCTCACTAAAGATTAAATAATAATAATAATAATAATAATAATAATAATAATAATAATAATAAAAATAAAGTTTTGGAACACAATATCCCGGATATCACGATTGTGGAGAAGAAGAAAGTGTGGATCGTCGACATTGCCATACCTGGTGACAGCAGAATTGACGAGAAACAACTTGAAAAAGTCACCAGATATCAGGACTTGAGAATCGAACTGCAGAGACTCTGGCATAAACCATTGCAGGTGGTTCCGGTGGTACTTGGCACACTGGGTGCTGTGCCAAAAGACATAGGCAAGCACTTAAAAACAATTGGCGCTGACAAGATCACCATTGGTCAACTGCAGAAGGCCACCTAATTGGGATCTGCTTGCATAATCCGCCGATACATCACACAGTCCTAAACACTTGGGAAGTGTTCAACTAGTGATTTGGGATACGAAATCCAGCATGGTCATCTTATTTGCTGTGTATACTGTCGTCGTCATCATCATCATCATCATCATCATCATCATCATCATCATCATCACAACAACAATAACAACAATAACAACAATAAGAACAATAAGAACAACAACAACATTAATATTGGATAATAACATCCCCGAAAATAAAATACATGATCTCAAACCGTTAGGGTCACTCCCTAATTTACATGAGTGGAGAGCCGATAAGTATGTGAATTATACATTTATCCAAAAATTGTTATAGATATCTCCAAAAATTGGCACAAGTTGACAGCTATAATTCTGAAATTTTTTCTTGTGGACATTGCAGCGGCACAGAATTTTGCCACTGCATGAGTGGTAGCCGGATTTGAGTCTGGAGGAGAAAGCCTACATAAAATTTATCTGCCCTCCCTGGCAATCTCTCTAATAAGGAGAGAATATATACTGACCTATAAACTCTATATAACTCACAGTACAATAAAACATGTGAGATATCTTCAACTTCTCCTTTACCACATATGGGGGGGGGGTACAGGTATTTTGAATTGTAGCTAGAAGCCAAATGGCAACTAGTAGAACTTGTGAAGATGTTGGGACATACTGTATGTACATCTGTGATAGTCTTATCACTGCTTGTACTGGTGCAGATTAAAGATGGAAGGTCCTTAGCCCATGGAGGAAGGTGTCAAACAAACAAAGCTGAAGGAGATGGGCAGTTCAAAAATGTGAAAAATAAAATCAAAATAAAGCTACTTAGTCTTTTCAGTATTGAGCCCAAGTTTGTTTTTCTTCATTCAAGCCTTCATTACCTCTATGTACTGGGTTAGGACTTTGACAGGTCCCTTGGTTGGCCTGACCTTATGTTCATCTTATTTTCAGGTGGAATGTGTAGGCAATAGGTGAAGAGAGGTGTTTTTTCCATCTTGGCCTAGTACTTCCAAGATTGAAGGGCAAACCTCCCAACCATGTCTAAATGACAGCAAAGAGATATGGAAAATTTGGTGCCATCTAGTGTTCCCCTGGGTTTTTGTCCCTCTGGATCTAGTAATTCTAACTTAGGGTGTTGGTGATATAATACTTGGTTGGATAAATCAAGGTTTTATTTTTTAAGATATAATTGTTTAGCTTCCTGCCTAGGATGATGTATCCTTATTTAAAGATCATACTTCTCTATCTGGAAAGTTGTCAGAGACTCCTCTGTTTGAAGGGGACTTTTATTCAAAATCACTTTGTTAAGCATATTTAATGTTAAAGAGCCCTATGAACATTAAGAAAACATGGCTCCCAGCGCTCTCAATTCCTGGCAAATAGATAGCGAAGAAACGGAAGTAATGACAGATTTTATTTTCCTGGGCTCCAAGATCACCACATCTGGGGACTACAGCCAAGAAATTAAAAGCCGCTTGCTCCTGGGCAGGAAAGTTATGGCAAAGTTAAAAAACAAAGACATCACCCTGCCAACAAAAGTATGAATAGTCAAGGCTATGGTTTTCCCAGTTGCAATGTATGGCTGTGAAAGTTGGACCATATGAAAGGCTGAGCGCCAAAGAATTGAGGCCTTTGAACTATGGTGCTGGAGAAGACTCCTGTGAGTCCCTTGGACTGCAAAGCAATCAAACCAGTCAGTTCTATAGGAGATCAACCCTGACTGCTCTTTAGAAGGCCAGATCCTGAAAATGAAACTCAAATACTTTGGCCACTTAATGAGAAGGAAGGACTCACTGGAGAAGAGCCTAATGCTGGGAATGATTGAGGACAAAAGAAGAAAAGAACGGCAGAGAATGAGGTGGCTGGATGGAGCCACTGAAGCAGTCGGCGTGAGCTTAAATGGTCTCCGGGGGATGGTAGAGGACAGGAAGGCCTGAAGAAACATTGTCCATGGGGTCGTGATGGGTCGGACACGACTTTGCAGCTAACATCAACAAGCCTATGAAGGGAAAGCCAGGGACCTTGAACTTGTACAGTTAGTATCAGGACAGCAGATTGTACAGTATTCAGAATCCACTATTGTGATTATTATTACAGTTAAATTATGGATATTATTATTACATTTGCAACTCTACATAGATTTCATCATGCACAATATTTTTGAAAATCAGTGCCTAAACTTTGTTGTCTTTTTGTGATAAATAAGACTGAGTATATTCTCTAAACATTCTATGACAGGATGCAGTTGCAGAAGCTGAGTGTTATTCAATGTCCTAATCCAATTCTTATCTGAAAAAAAAAGCACAAGAAACATTTCTCCTGGAGCCTGTGGAGAGTAAATTAACAAACATAACAGGGATACACAGCAGGGACCACAAAAGCCTTGAGTTGGTTCTAGGGGTCTACTCAAATGTTTATTTGTATTGCATCTGTATAGATGTTGTATTTGAATTGCAATTTTTAATCTGTAAGAAGAGAAAACTGATTACATGAAATATTATATGGACCATAATGAATTCTTAATTAAACTAAATTTAATTTGTGTTCTGGCTTTAATCATTTTTTTTTAAATATAGCTCTTCGTGTATTCCAAAAAAAAAAAAAAAACATATATTCCTACTATACAAAAGCCAGACTGTTTAAGGCTTTGACAATAATTACCAAATGGCACAGAAATTACTGTTTTTCAATAGGCTGTGGTTTATCTAACTTGTTTCTAACCCACAGGGAAAAAAATAAAAGCACTATATGGTTCAAGTCTTACTCTCCCATGTTGCTTCCTAAGAATGTTATGCAGTTTCTAAACCTCCATTTTGGGTCTCTCCTGCCACTAGATATTTGGTGGAAGTACTTAGAACAATTCCTTTTTTCCTGTAGAATCCAAAATCTCAGAACTAGAATAGAATAACAGAGTTGGAAAGGACCTTGGAGGTCTTCTAGTCCAACCCCCTGCTTAGGCAGGAAACCCTACACCTCTTCAGACAAATGATTATCCAACATCTTCTTAAAAAATTCCAGTGTTGGAACATTTATAAGTTCTGGAGGCAAGTTGTTCCACTGATTAATTGTTCCAAGTGTCAGGAAATTTCTCCTTAGTTCTAAGTTGCTTCTTTCCTTGATTAGTTCCACCCATTGCTTCTTGTTCTACCCTCAGGTGCTTTGGAGAATAGTTTGACTCCCTCTTCTTTGTGGCAACCCCTGAGATATTGGAACACTGCTATCATGTCTCCCCTAGTCCTTCTCTTCATTAAACTAGACATACCCAGTTCCTGCAACTGTTCTTCATATGTTTTAGCCTCCAGTCCCCTAATCATCTTTGTTGCTCTTCTCTGTACCCTTTCTAGAGTCTCCACATCTTTTTTACATCATGGCGACCAAAACTGAATGCAGTATTCCAAGTGTGGCCTTACCAAGGCATTATAAAGTGGTATTTACACATCACGTGATCTTGATTCTATCCCTCTGTTTATGCAGCCTAGAACTGTGTTGGCTTTTTTGGCAGCTGCTGCACACTGCTGGCTCATATTTAAATGATTGTCCCCTAGGACTCCAAGATTCCTCTCACAGTTACTACTATTGAGAAAGGTACCACATATAATGTACCTGTGTATTTTGTTTTTCTTGCCTAAATGTAGAACCTTACTTTTTTACCATTGAATTTCATTTTGTTAGATAGCACCCAATGTTCATGTGTGTCAAGATCCTTCTGTATCTTGAGCCTATCTTCTGGAGTGTTGGCTATTCCTGCCAGTTTGGTGTCATCTGCAAATTTGATGAGTTCTCCATCTATCCCCTTGTTCAAATCATTGATGAAGGTGTTGAAGAGTACTGGGCCTGAAACAGAGCCTTGGGGTACTCCACTGCATACTTCCCTCCATATAGATGCAGTTCCATTGAAGACTACACATTGAGTGCGGTTGGTCAGCCAGTTACAAATCTATCTGATGGTGATACTGTCTAACCCACATTTTTCTACTTTATCTAGTAGTAGGTTATGGTCTACTTTACCAAATGCATTACTGAAGTCCAAGTAAATTATATCAACAGCATTCCTCTGGTCCACTAATTTTGTCACTTTGTCAAAGAATGCAATAAGATTAGTCTGGCATGATCTGCTTTTGACAAACCCGTGTTAGCTTTTGGTTATTACTTTGTTTGCTTCTAGGTGTTCGCTGATTCGTTGCTTGATTATCTTTTCCAGAATCTTCCCTGGTATTGAGATCAGGCTGATAGGCCTGGATCTATTTTTCCCCCCTTTTTTTGAAGATGGGAACTACATGAGCTCTTTTCCAGTCCCCAGCAGTTCCCTGGTGCTCCAGGATCTTTGAAAGATATAGTTCAGTGGTTCTGAGATCTCATCTGCCAGTTCCTTCAGAACCTAGGGGTGTAATCCATCCAGTCCTGGTGATTTGAACTTGTCTAGGGTAGACAGGTGTTCACTTACCATTTTCTTCCCTATTTTAACTTGTGTTCCTAATCTGTTTTTTGTGATGCTGCTTTTGATAGGTTGGACAGTTTTTTTCCATATAGCTTCCATCTAGCCTCCTAACTTTTTTTAATCAAGTGCTAAAGATGTTGACTTTATCTCTGCTTCTCTCCTTTACAGAATATTGTTCTAATATGAATTTGTGTGGCGACTCTTTTACAATATGTCTTCATTTAGAATTTCTGTCTTACTGTTTGTGTTCCATATATTTTAAGCATTTGTGTTTATTCGTTTATTTTATGGTAAGCTACCTTGAATATTTGGTACAAGGGTGGGAAAAAACACATGCAAATAATTGATTTCAGCTTTTTCAGATCTTTATAAGCAAGTCCTACAATTAATATTTATTTATTTAATTTACTGTACATGGCTACCTATTTGAAATTGGTTAACAATAAAAATAGCTAATGCAATACAAATAGAGAAAAACATAAAAATAAAATCACACAAAAGAACACAGATACCTAGAGTGTCAGGACCAACATTTTTTTCTTATATATTTCCATGTATCAACATGCAGCTCTTCGTCCAATGCTTGAGAGGAAAGTCAGGTTTCCAAGGTTTTCTTAACAACTAGAAGGGTCAAAAACATCTAGATCTTAGGGAAGCTATTTTACAGGATGGACACAGTGACAGGAAAGGCACACTTTCAGTCTCACCAAACATGTAAATATATAAACTCTGTCTTATTTCATTTGAGGGCTGGAAAAAAATCAGATCAAATATCCTGGTCATATGCCATAGGTCTTTGCAGGTGACAATAATTGTTTTGAATTGCACCCAGAAGTATAGCACAGTAGTGAGTGTACCCATAATTTCCATGTTGCATTTTTGACCTGTAGCAGCTTACAGGTGGTTGGGCAGCCCCAGGTAAAAACACATTGCAGAAATCCAAATAAGACCTTATCAAGGCATGAATTACTTTGAGCAGAACCTCCTGATCCAGAAAGATCTGATACATAAAGTGCAACTGATACATAAAGATTAATTTATGCAAAGGTGTGCCTGGCCATGACTACCACCTTATTGCAGGAGCCATGCGTCCAGAGCTGATTGCAACCAGTTCGGACTGGGACTTTAGTTCTGGTTCTTCCAGAATTAAAGTTGGAAATCTCCAAGTTTAATGGGCACAATGATCCTCAGCCACTCAGTTTTTCTAGAGTTGAACCTAAGCCTGTTCCCACACACCCCACCTCCAAACCTCCACAATCTTCAGAAACTGCGACAGAACCTTGATGTGATCACTTGATCCAGGATTGAGATATACAGCTGGGTATTATTAGTGTGTTGATGATAGATACCTAATCCCATGCTGCTGGATAATCCCATCTAGCCAGCATCATACAGATGTTAAATAGAAGAGGGGAAACATGTTGAACCTTGTGGCACCCCACCATACAAGGACCTGGGACTAGACGTCAACACTACCAACTGGAACTGACCTTGAAAACCATCACAACATTGTGACTCTCATTCCCTGAGCTAGTGCAGAAGAGTAGTATGATTAATGGTAGCAAAGGCAACCCAAAAGATCAAGAAAGGCCAATATGGATACACTTCCCCCATTCTACTACTACAATAAGTCAACAAGTGTGATAAGTGTCATTTCAGTACTGTACTCAAACCCGAAATCCAACTATCATTCATAGACATCAATCTTTTTGAAGCTAATATAATCCTATTAATGTTTTGGTAAAAATCAGTCAAAGACATTTTTCCATATTAGTGATTTTATGAGTAGACATTAATACCAGTAACATTAGTATTAATATCCAGAGCCTTTCATTTATGGACATAATAAATAATATAAGTTCCATTCCCTGATGCTCAGATGAAATCTATAGTAGAGTAGTGGAGAAACAAATTTTGTTTCATAAACCTTTTCAGACTCCCCCCCCAGGAGTGGGCTGCTGGTGGTTCGTGAGGGTGTGGGAGAACCTCTAACTAAGATTTGTGCAGTTTGGAGAACCCCCAAATCCCATTCATGGTTGGCCCCACCTCCCCCACCCCTCCCAGGAGTCCCCATGTGGCCCGTTTTGAATGCAGGTAAGTGCAGGGTGCACATGGATGCTCAGGGAGGGCGAAAAATGGGCCTACCGGAAGTTCGGGAAGACTGGAAACGGGCCTCCGGAGCCTGGAGAGGGCAAAAACATCCCTCCCACCATGGTGCAAGAGGCCAACTAGGCCACGCCCACCATGGCCACACCCACCCAGCAACTGGGCAGAGAACCCCTTGCTAAAATTTTTGAAGCCCACCCCTGCTCCCCCCCCCCCCAAATTAACAGATATGGTGCCTACAATGAATCTTATCTCTGTATCCCTTCTTATCCTTATAAACAAATCTAACAATATGCATATGGGCAGTCTATGCAAAACTGTTCTGCTTCCTTTGTCGTTTGCAGTTTGGAATAGTATAAGGTAGGAAGAGCCTGCCTTGTTTTGTTCTCAGTGGTGCTACATACCCTAAGTGTGTGGCACAGTGGTAAGCAATTCTTTCAGTTCATACTTATCATACCTATTTCCTTTAACAAGTGAAGTCAGTATGATTTATTATGAAACAATGGGCCTATAATTATATAATACGAATTGCAAAGTGGAAATCCTGCCCAGATTTAAATCTCACTTTGCTATGATGTCCTTGGTATTCAGTGAGTCATTCTTGGGGTGACTTGCATGCAGTACAGATAGTCCTCCATTTACGACAGTTCATTTAGTGGCCATTCAAGGTTAAAATAGCACTGAAAAAAGTGGCTTCTGACCGTTTCCCACATTTATAACCGTTGCAGCATCTCCATGGTCATATGATCAAAATTCAGATGCTTGGCAACCGGTTCATATTTATGACGGTTGCAGTGTCTCAGGATCATGTGATATCCTTTTGCGACCTTTTAACAGGCCAAGTCAATGGGGAATCCAGATTCACTTAAGAACCACGTTTCCAACTTAACGAATTAAATGATTCACTTAACGAGGATGACGAGGAACAGTCTTGAGAATGTTATCTGGGAGGAGTTTGATGCTGTGACTCCCGATGATGTGGACAGGATTTTGGGGAGACTTAGTGCGGCCACATGTTTACTGGACCCGTGTCCCTCCTGGTTGGTACTGGCTTCCCGGGAGGTTACACGAGGCTGGCTCCAGGGCGTTATTAATGCTTCCTTGAGTGAGGGTCACTTCCCTGCTGCCCTGAAAGAGGCGGTGGTGAGGCCTCTCCTCAAGAAGCCGTCCCTGGATCCAGCAATATTGGCTAACTATCGTCCTGTCTCCAACCTTCGCTTCATTGCGAAGGTTGTTGAGAGTGTGGTCGCGCAACAGTTTCCACAATTCCTGGAGGAAACATCCTATCTGGATCCGTTCCAGTCAGGTTTCAGGTCTGGGCACAGCACGGAAACGGCATTGGTCGCGTTGGTCGATGATCTCTGGAGGGCTCGGGACAGGGGTTATTCCTCTGTTCTGGTCCTATTAGATCTCTCAGCGGCTTTTGATACCATCGACCATGGTATCATGCTGCACCGGCTGGAAGAGTTGGGGGTGGGAGGCACCGTGTTACGGTGGTTCTCCTCCTTTCTCTCCGACCGGTCGCAGTTTGTGTTGGCAGGGGGGCAGAGGTCGACCTCGAGGCCTCTCATTTGTGGAGTGCCGCAGGGATCGGTCCTCTCGCCCCTTCTGTTCAACATTTATGTGAAGCCACTGGGCGAGATCATCCGTGGCTTTGGGGTGAGATACCACCAGTACGCTGATGACACCCAGCTGTACATCTCCACCCCAGGCCACCCCAACGATGCCCTTGAAGTGATGTCCCAGTGCCTGGAGGCTGTGCGGATCTGGATGGGGAGGAACAGGCTCAGGCTCAACCCTTCCAAGACTGAGTGGCTGTGGCTCCCGGCATCCCGATATAGTCAGTTGACTCCATCACTGACTATTGGGGGCGAGTCTTTGGCCCCCACTGAAAGGGCTCGCAATCTGGGAGTCCTCCTGGATAGGCAGCTGTCTTTGGAGGAACATCTGACGGCTGTTACCAGGGGGACCTTTTATCAGGTTCGCCTGATTCGCCAGTTGCGGCCCTTTCTTGATCGGGATTCCCTGTGCACAGTCACTCACGCCCTCGTCACCTCTCGCCTTGACTACTGTAACGCTCTCTACATGGGGCTCCCCTTGAAGAGCACCCGGAGGCTCCAGCTGGTCCAGAATGCAGCAGCGCGGGTAGTGATGGGAGCAACATGGCGCTCCCATGTAACACCACTCCTGCGCGAGCTGCACTGGCTCCCGGTGGTCTTCCGGGTGCGCTTCAAGGTGTTGGTTATCACCTTTAAAGCGCTCCATGGCATAGGGCCTAGCTATCTCCGAGACCGCCTGCTGCTACCGATGACCTCCCATCGACCCGTGCGCTCCCACAGAGAGGGCCTCCTCAGGGTGCCATCAGCCAAACAATGTAGGCTGGTGGCCCCCAGGGGGAGGGCTTTCTCTGTGGGGGCTCCCACCCTCTGGAATCAGTTGCCCACGGAGATAAGAAGAATCCAGGACCTCAATGCCTTCCGTCATTCCCTGAAAACCTATCTTTTTCAGCAAGCCGGGTTGGCTTAAGAAGAAATTTTTAAAATTTTTAAATCCTTTTAATTAGTCTGCGATTTTAATTTTTTGGGCCAAATTTTATATATATTTTTAAATGTTTTAATATTTGTATTCTATGTTTTTTATCTTGGCTGTACACCGCCCTGAGTCCTCAGGGAGAAGGGCGGTATATAAATTCGAAATTAAATTAAATTAAATTAAATTAACAACTGTGGCAAAAAAGTCATTAAACTCACTAAGTTTCACTTAGCAACATAAAGTTTTGGTTCAATTGTGGCCGTAACTTGAGGACTACTTGTAAGCAACAGTATACATTTTGAAGCACCAACACCATGTGATTCCCCCAAAGCCCTAGGCCATCAGCACCCTCAAAACAGTGTAGAAAATTATAATTTGTAATGCTATTGAAGGGAAAAAAACTATGAAATATATAGAGAACAAATATATTATACACAGTTAATTTAATACACTTGTAATTACACTTTCATTTTAAATTTAGCTTTTGTTTGAGCCCCACCAATTTCTTTTTCTGCCTCTATACTGTGTGTGTGTGTATACATATTTGTACATATTTGTTTGTCTAGCTAATAGTCAATATTAATAGCAAAACAAAATAAATAAAACAGCAGTCATGCACATTTCATCATCTTCTCAATCCACAAATGCTCATGTAAACAGTGCGCTTCCTAAATATTAACAGCTGATCTTATTTTTGGAAGGTAACTCTTTCCACAGGAGGGGATTCCCAGCAAAGTATGCTCACATCTTCTACAACAGCTTGCAAGTGGTAACACTAAGTATGCATTCTAAGCACACCCTAGATTGGCAGATTCTACTTGGAGCAAGCCTCAAGCCATGAAAAACTTTATAAAGAAAAACTTTATAAGAAAATCTTTACTATGATTGCCTTGACTGGTAGCCAGAAACAAAATGACAACCACACAAACAAAACTGGCAGCTCTCGTAGTTCTGGTGCTATATAGTTGGACAGTATTAGTATGTTTCTGCCACTCAGTGGTAGAATTCAAATTTTTTTACTATCGGTTCTGTGGGCGTGGCTTTGTGGGCATGGTGTGGCTTGGTGGGCGTGGCAGGGGAAGGACACTGCCAAATCTCCATTCCGACCCCACTCCAGGGGAAGGATACTGCAAAATCCCCATTCTCTCCCTACTCTAGGGGAAGGATATTGCGAAATCCCCATTCCCACCCCACTCCTGGAGGAAGGATATTGCAAAATCTCCATTCCCCACCCCACTCTGGGGCCAGCCAGAGGTGGTATTTGCCAGTTCTCTGAACTACTCAAAATTTCCGCTATCTGTTCTCCAGAACCTGTCAGAATAGCTGAATAGCACCCCTGCTGTTACTGCATCAGCTGCGGCATTTTGCATCAACAAAAGTTTCAAGTAGTCTTCAAAGACAGTAGTGAGTTAGAGTAAGGTTATGGTTACAAGGGTATGCTGCCACTTCCTCCAATTCCAGGTAGAATCATAACGGGAGCAAAAGTTTTCATATAATGGCTCTAGCATGCCCAACAATTTCTGCAAACTTGCAAATAAGGATACAAAAAAGCTTTCTTGATTATGAAATCCACAAGCTTATTTGAAGGTTACAGGATATCATTTTGATGCTTGCCGTTCCCATGTCCTTAAAACCTTATAAACCCAATAAATGTTCAGTTTAACTACCTTGTCAGCTATAAGTTAAAAACTATTTAAATAACATAATATAAATAGAACTATGGTGATTCATAGTGTGTGACTGGCAATAGTCTGATGTTTGTTTCCATTTCTAGTTTAAGGCGGTGGAATGACAAGCAGAATATGCAGCTTTGCGTTTCATTTTAGGGGACATAATAAGTACTGGTATTCGTGATGGGATATTTGAATAATTGGAGTGGAAGCCAATTGCTATTACAAAAATCTTTTTAGTCAGCAACTTCAATTTTCTCTGAAGAGCTGGTAGTTCAGCTCCTTTGTCATCTTTTGCATCTTTTCAACATAGAGAATTAAACTGTCAGTTTAATTTGTCTCCGTGCATTTTATTACTTTACAGATTAGGAATTAGTTATTTTTTCTTTTCAACTTGATAACAAGAAACCTCTAGCTTTAGATGCAAAGCATTTTTTAAAAGCAGGGAACAGATGAGAGATATTTTTAAAAAATCCAACATGTTTCTTTGGATCAGAAAACTGAGTCTACTGTGCTGTGGAATAGAGGAACGTTTTTCCAAGCTCTCATGGAGGCATTCTAATCTAATCTCCTGTTATAGAAACATTAAGCTTTAATGTTTAGCACAATTATTATGAGTTTATATGGATCACAATTCATTTGTGAGAGTCCTGCTGGTTAGAACTGATCAGAATTACAATTCAAAATACCAGGTGGAAGGTTGTCATATGGCTTGTCATCAGTGCATGAACGATCATTGTAATTCTCTTTCTGGGAAACACCTCATTAATTAAAAAATTTGAAGAGATGATAGATAGAGATAAAAGTAATCTAGGGATTTGTTAAATGTGGTACAAATAAATTGTAATGGTAAATTCATTGCTCCTGGGGTATACTTTATTAAATTTTATTAAAAATTGAGCAATCACATCCAATCAATTCAGTCCTCTCCTAAACCTAACTCCTAAAAAGTTAGGTTTTGTCTGTAGAGAATTTGGATTGTAAAGCAAGCAAGCAAACAAACAAGGAATACCCTTGCCAGGTGTCCACTATTTGAGCGGACAGTCCGCTTTTTTCACATTATGTTCACTATTTTTTTTTCATAAAATAGTGGACATTTTTTTTATTCAAAAGCTTTATGATGAAATGGTACGTAATCTAAAACTGTACAGTCTAAGAGAATAAGGATAGGAGAATCGCGTTTTGTCTTTTTTTTCATGTTAGAATGAGACAAAGATTGAATATCCATTGAACTCGATTCTCTGAAAAAATTAATGATGAGATTAAAATAAAAATATATTATAAAATTATGTACAGTTCACATTTTTAAAATGTATTGTAGCTTGTGTCGACTGACCTAAAATGGCGTCGAGTGATGATAGTGACAGTGGCGAGATTTCGAATTCTTTAAAACGAAAGAGAGGAGTGTGCAAATACACCAAAGACTGGGAAGCTACTTTTGCATGGATTACCAACAACGAAACCGACAGAACAAATACGACGGGCGGCCTACTGTAAATTGTGTCAGAAATCGTTCACAATTGAATATAATGGTATAAAAGCTGTCACACAGCATGCAAGCACAAAAAATCATTTATATAAGGAGAAAATAGCTTCCAGCAACAAGCGAATCAATTCGTTTTTCATTGTTAAAGACTCCTCTTTCAGTGAGAAAGTGACTGTAGCTGAAATGGCTGAAACTTACCATGGGATCAAACACCATATTTCTTTCCTGGCTCAAGATTGCGGTATTAATGAAGCAAATTTTTGATGATTCAGAAATTGTAAAAAAGATGTCTTGTGGAAGAACCAAATCATCAGCTATTGTCAATGAGGTTTTGTATCCTTTTTCGAAAATGTAGTGCTGAAGGTTTTTGCCGAATTTTCGAATTCTGCGAAGAAACGAGAAGAATTGAAATCATTTTTTGAGTTTTGCGAGTCAGAATTCCATGAAGTTTTGCGCCATGTTCCAACACGTTGGTTAAGTTTGTTTAAAGCAGTTGAAAGACTTCTTTTAAACTGGATACCTCTAAAATCGTATTTTATTTCTCTTGGATCTGATGAGTGGATAAGGTTATCTGGAACCTTATTTCGGATCAGGAAAATGAACTCACAAAGGACGATGAACCAACAATTTCAGAATTGTATTTATATTTCACGCACTTCTTCATGTCAATAATGCAAGACACTCTACTGAAGCTGGAAAGCAAGAAAATTCTTGCATGTGATCTTCACATTATCATGTGTAAGCTGCGTGATTCTTTGCAAAAAAAATATGATGAGCAGTTTTTTGGAATGAAAGTTTTATTTGCCTTACGTAAAAAAGATTTGCCTGAGAATGCCGTGCAAAAGTTCAAGAAAGAAGCCATCAACGTGTATCAAAGAGCCATTGCGTACCTAGAAAAGTGGTATAATTTCACCGATTCAGTATATGAGACGCTAAATTGTTTCAATCTAATTGATCGCAATAATCCTCCAACTTTAGAAGAAATTACGAACATCTGGTTATTATCACCATGGCGAGAAGAACTTCCACCCAACACTCTCTTCGATGAAATTTCTGCCTTAGAAGAAGTTTATGTTCATCTGCAGGGCGATTCATCCCTTGATAAGTGGACGTACTTTTTCAAGAAAGAGCCAGCTCTTGAGTTTACTGAAACTGTTCCAGTATTGTGCATCAATTCTGGTATCAAATGCAAACATTGAACGAATTTTCAGCATCATGGGAAATTTGTGGACTGATGAACGTAACTGACTGCTTGTACCATCAGTTCGAAGTGAACTTTGTATATTTTTTAATATTGCTCAATGTTGTACTGAAATTAAAGAATTATTCCTTAAACACAAAGAATTGATCAAAGCTGCGCAGTCAAATAAAAAATACACATGACAGCAAAGTAAAATGTAATTTAATATTTTATATATTATTATAATATATTTGATGTTTTGAATTTTAACTAAAGTTTTGAAGTGATTATTTTAATATGTGTTAAAATGTTTGTAAGAAAATATATAATTTAATTGTAATTTTTTTTTATTTTTTTACTACTTAACCCCCCCCCCCCCGCCCCCCCCGCTTGTCCGCTATTTTTTGGAAGCAGACCTGGCAACCTAACAAGGAACCAGCTTTACATCCAAAGAACTCCTTTCCCTTGCATTTACTGGTCAGTCCATAAACCTGGGAGACTAAAAAAACTCCTTTATATATACTATTTTTTTCAATTCCTTCATTCTGTTTTCAAGAATGTTATTTTGCTTTTACCTGATGCCGCTCTGAAAATTAGTTGGATGTGGATTTGTCTGTTTCGGCTGTGGTTCTTAATCTATTTGACCTAATTACCCTTTTTCCCAGTCTCAAATAATGCCATTCATTATCTGAAAAAAATAATAGAGTTGTTGCTTTGCATGAACATCTCAGCAGTAGCAGTTTCAAACTGGATCCTCAACTCAGAAGAAGCAATTATAAATTGTCCATTACTTCAGAATATGCCAAATTACCCCTTGGGAAGTCAGTGCCCCCAGTTTAAGAACCACTGCTTTAGAATCATAATTAGCTTCAACTAATTTCAGTGGTCCACCACTGAAGTCACCTTTAAGTAAATCTGGACACAATCCTATCTGCTTACTTTATTCTGAACATTGGAAATTGCAGTCTAATATTAATCATTGTAAATGGGTTACCTGCATTTTAAAACACATTTTCTGCTTTCCCAAAAAGTTCCAATTCTCTTGTTCAAAAGATAACTTTCCTATCTTTAGAAAATAGAACTTCCATATCACCAAGTCACCATGCACTGTAGTTCTTTGATTGAAGGTTATCATTTATAATCAAAGTAAGGATTATGTAGATGGGAGAGAGAGAGAGAGAGAGAGAGAGAGAGAACATTCATAAAATGGATTAGAAATACAAATACATACAGGTGGCATTTTATATCCAAGTAAATTACTGGGTAAGCATCACAAATGTCATGAAGTCTTTTGTTATTGTTTATATTACCGCTTTTATGATCCTTGCAAAAAAAAAAAAAAGAAAGCTACATTCAGTGTCTTTTGTTGAACAAGGTTGTGAGGCAGGTCCTCCTGTGTGTCTAAGATAAAAAGTCTAAATGTTCTCACTCCACTTTCTGACAGTAGAAACAGAAAACCATTCATCATGGAAGTTTCCTACACAGAACTGAAATGAATGTCAACTGCCAGTTGGCAGAGCTCCTCCACTTGGATTTATAAAAGAACAAGCACTGACACAAGTAATGAATGCTACCTTCTATCATCTTCCTGTTGTGTTGGGACAGTTCCCAAATTTCTAGCTAGCTTGGGTAGAAGCAACTGCTAGGAGAAAGCAGCATGAAACTATTAATCCAGTTGTCTCCAAATTGGTTCCACCTTGAAATGAAATACTGTATGTCAATGGTCATGATGGGAATTGTAGTCCAATAAAGGAACCAATAAAATATTCTTTTCCAATAAAAGAAAAAGAATAGGAATGCGGTGGCTCAATGGCTAAGATGCTGAGCTTGCCGATCGAAAGGTAGGCAGTTCAGTGGTTCGAATCCCTAGTGCCGTATAACGGGGTGAGCTCCCATTACTTGTCCCAGCTTCTGCCAACCTAGCAGTTCGAAAGCACGTAAAAAATTCAAGTAGAAAAATAGGGACCACCTTTGGTGGGAAGGTAACAACATTCCATGCGCCTTTGGCATTTAGTCATTATTTATTATTTATATGCCGCCCTTTTCCGGAGATTCAGGGCGGCTTACAATGCGTTAAGCAATAGCCTTCATACTTTTGTATATACCTGCTTAGTAGGGCTTTCACCCCCCTCCCCCCAAGCGGTGTTCTTTTTTATACAAAGTCAGCTTATTGCCCCCACAAACTGGGTCCTCATTTTACCTACCTCGAAAGGATGGAAGGCTGAGTCAACCTTGAGCCTGGTGAGATTTGAACTTACAGTAATTGCAGGCAGCTGGTGTTACTTAACAGTGCTTTAGTCTGCTGCGCTACCAAGGCTCATGCCGGCCACATGACCATCTTCGGACAGCACTGGCTCTTCAGCTTTGAAACGGAGATGAGCACCGCCCCCTAGAGTCGGGAACAACTAGCACATATGTGCGAGGGGAACCTTTACCTTTTAAAGGAACCATCTTAATGAAGGCTAGATAATTGCCTCCTCATGATAAGTATACAGGGAATAAATATACATAATAAATATACATGAATTATTTTCATGAAAATGTACAGCAAGAAAAATTATAGTAACAACCATTGCATTAGCTTGTCGAGGAGGAGAAACATAAGTTGACCTTTGCTTTACATATCTAATTTGAGATGGAATCAGTTTCAATTTCCAAACATCTCAGCCTTCCCCCGAGGTAGCATCCTTTTTGCACAGCACCTAGAGCAAGAGTGCTGTGTCACAATAGAATGGAAAAATACTGCTATGAGGTAAGGAAAACAGGCATGTGCTCCTTTCACATCAGAGAAACAACTGAGAGTGACATGCCCTCCGGTCTAACACATTATCCCCAATAACTATTTATTATACAACCAAAATTATGACTTGTTTTTAGAACATGTCACAGAGAAATGAGGGCAGCTAGAATTCTTTGAAGGAGAAACAGCTCCAAGATTTAAACTAACAGGCTGAAACAAAACTCAAGCACATATAGCCGTGATGATGAACCTATGGCACACGTGCCACAGGTGGCATGCAGAGCCCTCTGTGGGCACACCAGCTGTCACCCCAGCCCAGCTCCACTGCGCATGAGCGTATGCCTCCTGCTGGCCAGCTGGTCTCTGCTGCACATGCATGGGGCGCATGTGGGGAACATGCATGCGCATGTGCGGGGGGTAGGGTGCATGCACAGGGGGTTGCAGGTTGGTGCAGGAGGCTTTAAAGGCCCAAAACGGGTTATGGGGGGGCCTTGTGCTGCGCCACTGCACCCCATTTTGGCTTCCAGGTTGGTGCAGGAGGCTTTCCAGGCCCAAAACGGGGCTCGCTGCACCCCGTTTTGGGCCTGGAAAGCCTCCTGCACCATCCTGGAAGCCGAAATGGGGTGTGGGATGGTGGGTTGCATGCATGGGGTGCATGCGCAGGGGATGCACCCGCATGCACGGGGGGCACTCACATTGCATTTTGGGGGTTTGGGCACATAAGCATGCATTTGTGCGTGCATGCGCTTTGGGCACTCGGCACCAAAAAGATTAACCATCACTGACATATAGCTTGCCGCTGCCACAAAACAGTCTTCCTTATTTGGTTGGGGTATATTATCATGTGTACCTTTTTACACAATCCAATCTTTTGCTTTCTTTTCTGATATTTTCCACTTTTTTGGATAACCTATTTCAAGTGCATTTATGTCTTATTCACAACCATGGTAGCAAATGACTTTGTTAAAAAACAGAAACGCAGATGTTCAGGAAGTCAGATTTTGCGTCAATTCTCCTTATTTTGCACTTTTTATACTTACATGGTATTGCAGCATATAGATGCCCTTAATTTATGCAGAGAATGTGCATGATTACATTCTTCTGTTTAATAAATAATGACCAAAAACCTGATTTTCTTTTTCATAATTATTATTTTTTATTCTACCGAGAGTTCCTTTTTTCCCTTTTCTAAAATCTCATATATTTTGTACTTAGCAGTTGAGTTATGTTGATCATGTTTTTCAGCAACTTGTTGAAACTAAGAAAAATTGTACACAGCACACCCACAATATTAGTCATTCCTGGAAAAAGGGTTAATGTTTTCTTTTCAAATCAGAGATACTGTGCAATAATGAAAAAGATATGAGAAGTGGCCTCTCTGTAAGCAGCAACTGGGTCTCATCAGATCCAAGGAGAAAACAACCTACTTTGATAAATCAAAGCAATTTGTCAAGCCGGCTTGACAATTTGGCAGGCTTCCTTGGCTAAAACCAGCAATTATTTATCATTTAATGTCTCTGCTATTAGAGAGAAGAACACAGGAGCATTGTTTACACATGCATCTGTTCCTACCCATGATGATGCCAAACCGATGAGATGTGCTGTGAAATCATGATACAAGTTCTGCTCTTTTGTGATTGTGTTACAACATTGCTTACAGGTACATATGAAGTCTGAACCATGATGCATGGTTTGTTGTTGCCCTCTCTTACAAATGTTAGCTTCATTTGGTGGGCTAATAATTCTTCCTTTCTCTTTCTCCTCCCAGTGCCTCAATCCCTTTTCCCCTACCCTCTTTATTCTTGCGATTTTCTTTTTCTGTTGTTGGAACAAGGGAGAGAAATGTCTGTGTGTGTTGGGTGTGAGTGATTTGCATTTCAGACAGAGAATGGAAGATGTATGTAGATGGAGAAATAAATTAATTTGATGAATTTATTCTACAGGAAATTAATTTTAATGATGAGTTATTAATTTAAATAACTGCTTTCTTCTGGCCATTCTCTTAGAATATGCACGATTCTATTATTATAGCCAATATTGATAAAAGTAGTTTTAGCTTTGCTGTGGAGTGGATTTTCTGATCTGGTCTGCCTGGTGGGATTAACGTCGATCTTGCAAGTCTCTTTGCACTATCCCTCCACTCACTCTTGTACACCAGTGAGTTAGGGAGACATTCACCTGAGTTGCTTTCAGATGTTATCTCATTGTTCTGGACTTAAAAAAAAATATTTCAGCCCCTCTTGTCTGGATAATGATTCCTACAGATCTCCATCTGAATACTCTACCTCAGCCTCTCAAGTAAATGTCTTAAATTACAGGAAGAGAGATTCTAGCTGAATACTAGGAAAACATCTTAACAGTAAGAATAACTTGAGAAGGGACTTAGTCATCACATCTTGTTGATGGATCCAAATAGAGGCTGGATAACCATCTATCAATGATTTTTGATTTGACTGTTTTGGTGAGTAGGAGACTGAAATCAATATTATAAATGGCTTCTTCTAACTCTAGGTTTTTAGAAATGTTGTACATTGAGGATTCAGCTTTCAACTCTTTACTCCTCTCATTGCTTACTTCAAGGCAGTAAATAACTGAGTATACCACTAGATTATCAAAATGATTCTGACATGAATAAAGTAAATTAGATTATCAAAATACCATATAGTGCATGGAGTCTGAACTAGTCCAGTTGTAACTCCAAAAAAATATAATAAAATTGCACTTGTTCTACAAAGACAGGAACACCAGCAGTGTCAGATATTGGAAGAAGAATGGAAGTACAGTTGAAGCAATAAATTATGTAGCAATACTAGAAATGTTAAATGCCATAAACCATAAGCAGTTGCAATCGGCAGCCGGACTTCCCTGTTGGAATTTTACTTCACTTTGAAATAGAGTTAGCATGCAAGCAATAACAATAAAAAAAAATATGCATTTTGATGCAAAAGCTTGCTGAAGAAATAAAGAAACTTATTATTCTTAATTTTTGGACTGGCTTGGGTATTTTATGGTGACAGCTAGAATAAAGCAGTAAGTATAGTTTAAGTGCATAGAGAGTAGTGTGTAGCAACTAGCTATGGTCTGGAAATATATTATTACGTTATCAGATTTCATGTAACAGTTGCTGATAAATTAAATTATGTATTTCTGTTACATTCGTGTTGACTGTTCATTGCCGTTTGAGATTAGTGAATATTATTTAAATGATTATTCAATAGTACAGTTGACTTTTCATTAATACTAAAAAAAAAACAACCCAGAAGCAATAGAAAGGGAGAAGGTCTTCTGTTGTATATTAGAAATATCAATTTCTGCTCCATAATCCAAATGAATTAAATTGGGTGTGCTGTGCAGCATATCCAAGTTAAAATAAATGGAAAAAGAAATACAAGCAAAACTGTTGCTAGTACTTATTATTGTTCTTTCTACTAAGTAGAAGATGTAGATGATAACTTCTAACAGACGCTCTTTTAAAGAAGTGTGCAATCATAGCAAGTGACTGGGTAACGTTGTGGTTTTGGTTTTAAGGGAAAATAAAACTGCATAATGAAACACAGATTTTGAATATCAAGAAATCAGGCTGTGATATTTTTTCACTGATGTGTTGTCTTCTGCATTCTTGTTAGTTAATGTGTGAAGAGTGAGGATATCATTTTCTCCTTCACCTTAGCTAGCCAAATTTCCTTGGTGAGTTCTGAGTATCAGCATTTTATTTCCTTCCTTCTCCCTTTGCAGGACAGAGCTTGAGTCTTCTCAGCAAAGATATGTCACTCCACTCTATAAATTTTCTTCTTCTCTGTCATTGGGAACTACTGCTGGATGTTTCTCTTGGTGATAATTCAGATGCAAGATATACTTTATGGGATATGTCAAAAGCTCACCCCAAAAAATGATGCCTTTCTTTGTCCTTATGTGATCACTAAACTGATTCTCAGTTCTGCATTAAAAAAATAGAACTGTAAATTCAAGTGTGTGTGTGTGTGTGTGTGTGTGTGAGAGAGAGAGAGAGAGAGAGAGAGAGAGAGATCAATTTTCTGCCATTAGACATAAATTCCTTCATGGCATTCTACCCTAAAATGATTACAGCTCCAATGGTACAAAGGCTAGCCAATAGTAGGCAATTACACCTTTCCTTTCTTTTCATTAAAAGAATAGTAGGAGAGTAAATTTTATCTGCAATGCCCAGTTGGGAGTAAGTTTTGTAGAAGCAGTAAACTAATGCAAACAACTTCTCAGAAGAGCTGGCCTTTGTTTTCTTCGCTCTTTGCTTTAGATCATGCATGTTCCTGGGCAGCTCATTGCTTTTACAAATGGAGAGGTCATTGTTATCAACAAGTAAATTTACCAGAATGCCAGGTAGAAAAGCTCAGATCAATTTTGTTAATTAAATCCCCCCCCCATTAGATCTTTGTTGATATTCATAAAGCTGTTTCAATTTATAAAAGCAAACATTGTAAAAATACACATTAGTTGTTTGTTTTTTGCAATTCAGTTTAGAATATATTTGTAAAAGCAACAAAAAGCAGTTATTTTACTGAGGAAATACAGCAGTATTTGGAATGTTTTAGCTTTGGATAAAGCCATTATGGAAGTATTTTAAGTTAATTATGGGATATTATCAGCTCTGAGCTGAAGAAGCTTCTTGGATAAGAAATGAAATGTCTTCAAAGAAAAACAGAAAGTCCACTTGCCTCTTGAAACAGCAACTTTGGGACAACCATGACTTGGATGACTGAGGATCTCCATAGACATTTAGGTTTGAACCTTCTGAAGTTAGAAGACCTCGAGGAGGTGAGCTGCAATTACTTGTCCCTCTCTTAAGTTATTCTGCATTGAGTTATCTCACAACAGGTTGTCCTGCAGTGAGTTGGCCAGGGTAAGACAGCAAGGCAAGTTGTCCCATTCTGCAGTAAGCATTTCTCCTGAGAAATTTCTGCCTCATATTGCAAAAGTTACCAATTTTTCCATGTACGCTGTGTGTATCAAAATTTCAGCCCACCTTCCAACTTCTTCACTTAAAGTTTTTTTAAAAAATTTTTTTGTTACATCTCATATATCTAAAGGAACTTTAGGCTGTAATCCATTTAATTTAGTATGGCACTATGACAGTAAACTAAACTTCAGGATGGTGTGACATTTAAAAAAAAAATCTTTCAGGCTTTATTTTCTTTTGCTCATAATGCAGTAGAGCAAGATAAAACTCATTTCAAAAAATTGTTAAATTGTCTCCCAGAGACAATGCCAGAGATTGCTGTTTTGTAGATTCCTTATGGGCAGCAACTGAGATAAGCACTTATCTGGAGAGAAATTATGAAGAGTCTGTCTATTCATTAGCAATTCGTTCCATTGTGGTTGTCAGATCTAGACTCAGCAGAGAACAGTCTTTAGTTCTTTGGAAGTCCTCAAGCAGTAATGTATTTTTTTAATCAATATATGTAGCATACCTTCAGTTAGAGAGTGGCTGGAACACTGGTTTTCTGAAGTTTTTCAATGCAGTACAATTTGTCATTTAATGTAACTGATCAGTTCAGTAAACTACAAACTAAGCTTTTTTGCTATTATTTTTCAACGGAAAAGAAAGCAAAGGTGCATTTCAGAAGATACTATCCAGCATCCTAGTGCTAAAAAGCAAAAGCAAAAACAATCTACTTCTTCCACTTTTTATTATGATGAATTACAATTCTGAGCAAAATGTCAGATTTGGAGAACTGATCATCTTTGAAGACCCTCAAGGTTCAATTAGGATTTACAAGCTCACAGTAAACTTTGTAGATACTGTAAATATTGAAAAAACTTTCTGATTTAGGCCTTATCCTAAACCAACCAGCTCTAATTCATTATGTGTCATACTGATTGATTTGGGCATGGGAGAAGATTTCTACTATAATGCTAAATAAAGCTTCCTATCATTAATTCTTAACTTGTCTTGTCTTATGGGAAAACCACCAAACATTACTTCTGCCTCCTATTAAACCTTTGCTTGATCTATTCCTTATGGTTTAGGAGCCAAATATTTCATGGGAGAGAAGAAGAGGAGACCATCGACTGACTAAATAAGTAAATATTTTTATGTTATAATGTACTGTATGGAGAATAGTAAATAAATCATTTCTCTATTTCTGATTCAGACATTTTGACAGGTATGTTGTTATACAGTGAGGCTCATGTGGCATAATCAACATAGAAGTTCTTCAACTTATATAAACTCTGGAATTCATGGGTGGGATCTATTTACCAGACAGAAGTGAAAGTCAATGTAACTTTTCTTCTTGATTCTTCTTGCTCTAAAATGATATACTCCTGGAAAGCCATACTTCTTCCAGCTTATTGATTTTTTTTCCGTAAAATGTTAAAACCCAGTTTTTCTATCAGGCCTTGGATTAGGATGAGGTTTGAGCCCCTTTGGCTTTTTTAGTATCCCTTTGACTTTTTTCTGTCACGGGATTCATTTTACAGCTACTTGTATTCCCCATTTTTTTTGTTATAACGCGTGTTGTTTTTGTTTTTAATTCTCTTTTAATCTATAACTGCCCAGCTTAATTATGAATCTGGGTGGCCTCAAAACTGAAATGTTGCATCACAATATATCAAAATTAAATTAATACATAAAATTAATACATACAATTAAATATGACACATAATGATCAATCAACAGTAATTTCCAATTTAACTACAAACATAAGACTCAGCTTTTCATCCTTCCGAGGTGGGTAAAATGAGGACTCAGATTGTTGGGGGAAATATGCTGACTCTGTAAACCACTTAGAGAGGGCTGTAAAGCACTATAAAGCCATATATAAGTCTAAGTGCTATTGCTATATCCGTCCATATGGACCTGTACCTCAAGATTCGTTATTGTTAGGTCAAAGTACAAATGTAAAAAACTACATGAGCAGCAATGTCCTAAAACTGTCTCAGTCTATTCTTCCAAGACCAGAAAGCCATCTAAAGTGTGGTTGCTTTTAAAATATTTTTTCTGTAATAGCTCCATTTCACACGGAAAACAAGGACAGATTTTTTTTGAAGCTTGTATTTTTACCATCTACGAAGAATCTGGCTGCACACATCTGTATGCTGTAGAGTAATGGCCACATAGGGTACGCAGGGTATCATTAATGTCCTCCTATTTTGGGGAGGGGGGATCAATTATGACAAAGGTAAAAACAATATTTTCTTTCCTGTCCTGAATATTCTGAAAGGGTGCGATTGTAAGTTGGAACGTTTGCAAGAATAAGTTATTAATGCTTCATTTTTGCTGTAGTACTGCCTGTTCTATGATGTTACTGGCAGATCAAATCTTCTGCAGAAGTATGGAAGTATGACAGTGGGTATTTTTAAAATAAATAACCAAGCAAAAAAGTGAATCTTTCAGGCTGGCCACTGAGATAGTATTTAAATTACAGGGAACAAGTCAAATGGAATTCATCTGGTTTTTTTTCGGATTCATAGCTTACATACATTAGTGTTATACTTTGGCATAACCTTAGACAGCAGCTTCATCTTTCATTTAATTTCATTTAATTTAATTTAATTTCATTTCATTTCACTTCACTTCATGTATGTATGTATGTATGTATGTATGTAATTTATATGCTGCCCATCTCACTATCAGGCTACTTTATAAATATACATATTGCTTTTGAAATAACGTAGGTGCCTAAATCCTATGATCAATTTCCAAACTAGGAGATCTAACAATAGCAAATATCTATAAACCACCTCTGACAGCTATGGCCACAGAATGTCCTGAACATCAAGCCACATCAAGCCAATAATCTATATGGGCAACTTCAATAGCCATCACATTAATTGGAAATACCATTCCACTGATGACAGTGGCAAACTGTTGTCCAACTGAACTGCAGCAAAGTCCAACTGATTTTCGATGCTAAAGACAAGGGCATATTTAAATTGTGATAGCATGGAAGTAGAAAACCAATTCAGACTTATGCTTCATCCTTGCTACAGACTGGAAATTTCTAATTTAGAACCAGGATGTTTTTTCTTTGGGATAACCCCTTATGTTAAAGTATCATTCCTGATCAGGGGCTAAGCTTACATTGAGGGAGACCAGTGCAAGTATCCACTTGAAATAATAAAATAGTGGTTAATAGCAGTGGTGTGATGCACCCGGTTTAACAACCAGTTCAGTGATCACGCGCTTTGCACGTGCACACGTGCCTAACACATGTTGTGCATGTGTCCGCAGTTTTAGACATACTAACCTTCTGTGTTACCACTTGGGAGTAACACAGCTGAGGGGCGGCAATCCGCTCTGCTGTGCCAATCAGTTGAGAAGATAAAGGTAAGTAAACCGCAGGGGTGGGTGGGCGGGCCGACCTGATCTTCGGAGCGAACCAGTTCGCTCCCAGCTGATTGTCGGAACTACTGGTTCGCCCAATCCAGTCCAAACTGCTAGAATCCCACCCCTGGTTAATAGTAATAAAGCTAATGTATAACTCAGTAGATAAAATTGTAAGAGTTACCAGTCAGTCTGGAAAGTTTTTCCTTGCCTAAGAATTAAACTCTATCTTAAATGGATTTTTTTAAAAAATCTGCATACCCCAGTGCTAATTATTTACCTCTCATTAACCCTTCCTAGACTTATTATTATTTATTGAATTATTTTTCACAATTATGTACTACCCAACTCCCTCAGAGGAGGAGGAGGAGGAGGAGGAGGAGGAGGAGGAGGAGGAGGAAGAGGAAGAGGAGGAGGAGGAGGAGGTAAAAGAAACAAAAATGAGAGAAAAAGTTCAAGAAAAAAGAAGAAGGAATGACTCTGTAAAACTCCAGAGAACTGAATGTTGGACAAAAAAGCTTCAGGAATGTACATAATGAAACTTTAATACTTCGAATAATCTTGTTCAAAGATAACAAAACTGATCTATTATTTTTGCAGCCTCATATTCAGTTGCTGTGATCATAGTTTCAACACAGTAAAACACAAGCTGCAGCAACGGGAGAAGAGTTTTATAGACACACTGCATCATTTCTCTTGCAGTTAAATCAGTACAACTCTAATTTATATCACTGTCAGCTATAATGGTTAAGTATAAAGGAGGTAGGCAGAGTGAAGGAACAGCCTTGGACAATCTTTGCTGGGGAAATTGATTTCTGGTATTTCTATCTCAGCACGGTATCATGCAAGATAAAATTGCAAATGCCATATCGCTTGTTGGTGACCTAGCCTACTAATTTCAGGTTTAGACAACCCTTATCCTATTGTCATAATTAGAAGTGTAGACTTCCCATCTAACTGGGTTTTGTAGAGAGCCACTTTAGTCTAGCGGTTATGGTACTAGGCTAGAAATCAGGAGACTGTAAATTCTAGTCCCACCTTGTCTGAAAGTCAGACTGGGTGACTTAGGTCATCACTCTCTCTCAGCCCCTCTATGTCAAGCTGGTTGATCAATTCCTGTTGCAACCAATAAGTCAACACCTGGCTGATCTGAAAAAAAAACCCAGATACTATACTTGAAGGAAAAAATGTTAAGAGGAAAAAAAAACTAGTTGGGTTTTGTTTGTGGAAATGAAAGCACCTTACAGAGCTACCATCCACTTTAGTAAGTTTATTTATATATTTATTATGCCATCTCAAACACTAAAGAAACCTAATCCTCCCAATCCCATTCTAGGTGATATACAACATGAGAAAATAAAATTGAAACTATAGTATAGCAATTAAAAATGAATACATTAAATATTCTATATTTAAAATGGCATCATCTAATCCAGGGCTGTCAAACTCCCATCCCATGGGCTGGATGTGTCATGGCTGGCCATGCCCGGTTTAGCGAAGGAAAAAAAAGGTCCTGATACATCACGTGATGTTGCCATGATGATGTGAGTTTGACACCCCTGATCTAATCGGTTTAGACCAAAGACATGATAGAAAAGTATTGTTTTAACTTGCTTCTGAAATGCAAGGTGAATTAAGGTTTCATGTTTCTCCAGAGGAAGAATTCTCCAGGTAGAGTAGTTAGGAACTTCCTATGATTTTGATTCTTTTGGTACTGAGTTAGATTTCTGGTTGGTTGTGTTTTCTTATGTATGCCATTTCATCTCTGTAAACTGCCCAGAGTCATTAAAAAGTCAGGCACTCTCAAAATTTAATTAATTTATTAGCCCACTTCCCTTGCGTAACCACCAAGTGGAGCCATCCATTCAGAAAGGAGAAGAATCATTGTAAAACCATGTTTTCAGTTTCCACTGCTTCCAGTTGATCCAAAAGGATATCATGGTTGATGGTATCAAATGCTACTGAGATGTCTAATAGGACCAAGAGGGATGTGCTTCCCATATCAAAATCCCAATGAAAATAATCCACCAGAATGATCAATGTCATTTCTGCTCCATGACCAGATCTGATTCCTGAGTGAAAAGGATTCAAATAATCCATTTCTTCTATCTCCATAAAGCATAAATACATTACTATTTCTATAAATCTTGCTTTACTGTTTTCAGAATTATTAATCATTCTATACTATTTCATTAATAACTGTGATAACTTTCATATTCCATTGGTGCAGGACTAAGCAGGAGTTTTTCCTCACTCTAGGACTCTACATAGCAATGCAATATTTTCCTGGAATCACTGGATATGTTCTGAGTATAAGAGAGAAATCTGAGTCTTAATATCTGCTATAATACTTGGTTACAGCCTTCCTTTGTGAAATACTTGAGAGTGTACAAAACATTTAGAGCTATGATTGTTTCATAGCAAGAACATCTTATAATTAGGCTGTTTACTTAATTTTCAGAAAACTTGCCAAGTGAATTGGTCTCTTTGGGTCTTTCAAATGCACCATTTTCTCTATGTTAAATATATCACAGTGGTTTCTAAAGCTGCAATTTCTAACTGGTTCTTGAAAGAGCAATTAAGCAAGTATTTTATAGTTTGGAAATGGTACTTCTCAGTGGCACACAAGCAGTGCCATTCTATCTTTTCCCTACATGGCCACTTTCCCGATACTTTTAACCTGGATACTGTTTCCATAAACAAACAGTACATGACAACATTTCAGAATCAGAAATAGGTTGCCTGATGCATTGTATTGCATCCTTTGCAATGTTATTCTTATGCTTTGTTGTATATTTGATCGTTCAAATCTTAAATGGGCAGCTTCATATATGTCCTAGCAAAATAGATTTGCAATCAGAGTCTCCTTGAACCATAAGATTTATTATTTAATGAATAAAAAGATAAAGGTTTCCCTGCCCAATCATGTCTGACTCTAGGGCACTGCCCATCTTCATTTCTTGTCTGAGGGAGCCAGGGTTGTCTGAAGACATTTTCATGGTCATGTGGCCAGCATGGGTACACACCAAAGGTGCACAGAATGCTGTTACCTTCCCACAGAAGTGATACCTATTTATCTACTTGCATTTGCATGCTTTTGAACTGCTAGGTGGGTAAGAGGTTATTATTAATTATTAATGAATAATAAATAATAACCGACCATGCAGGCTGTCTCTACACAATCTTTTTTTCTGATCAATACAAAGCCATATATAAGCCACTTTTCCTCCACTTCCTCCTTTATTAACTATAGGTAGTCGTCAACTTGCAACCCTTCATTTAGCAACTGTTCGAAGTTACATGCCACTGAAAAAAGTGACTTATTACTAGAAGCCAACATGAGTTTGTCAGAACAGAGAATGCCAAACAAATCTTATTTCATTCTTTGACAAAGTGACTAAATTAGTGAACCAGCGAAATGCTGTGGACATAATATGCATGGATTTTAGCAACACATTTGACAAAGTAGACCACAACCTACTTCTTGGTAAGATAGAAAAATGTGTGATAGACAGCATCACTATGAGATGGATTCATAATTGGCTTAATGTATGGTCCTCAGTGGAACTATGTCGACATGGAGGGAAGTATGCAGTGGAATACCCCAAGGTTCTGTTTTAGGACCATTACTCTTCAACATCTTTATAAATGATATACATGATGGAATAGAAGAGGAACTCATTAAATTTTCAGATAACACCAAACTAGGGGAAATAGCTTAGCTAAAACTAAAACTTTAGAACAGGGGTGTCAAACTCAAGGCCCGGGGGTCAGATCCGGCCCACGGGGTGCTTAGATCTGACCCGTGGGACCATCCTGGAAACAGCAAAGGACCAGCCTGTGGTGCCTCTGCCAGCAAAAATGGAGCTTGGGAGGGCTGCAGGCAGTTCTTCCGGGCTCCGTTTTCGTTGGCAGAGGGCTGCTGGAGGCTGTTACAGCTGAAAATGGAACTCAGGAGCCCGTTTTCACTGGCAAAGCACTTGGGCCACCATAGCCTCCCCGACATGACTGACGTTGAGCTGGCCATGCCCACCCTGGCCACACCCATCCTGGCCCCCCAACGTCAAACACAACCCTGATGCAGCTCTCAATGAAATATAGTTTGACACCCTGCTTTAGAAGATAGGGTCAAGATCCAGAAAGATCTTGACGGACTTGAATACTGGACCCTATTTAACAAAATGCAATTTAATATCCAGAAAAGAAAGCTTTTGAGGAAGAAAAAAAATGCACAAGTATAGAATAGTGCTACCTGACTCAACAGCAGTAACTGTGAGACGGATCTAGGAGTTCTAGTGGACAACCACTTAAGTATGAGTCAGCAATGTGATGCAGCTGCCAAAAAAGATAATGCAACCCTAGACTGCATCAACAGAGGAATGGTATCAATATCACATGAAGTATTTTTACTGCTATATGCTGCCTTGGTGAGACCACACTTGGAATATTGCATCCAATTTTGGTCACTATCATACGCACAAAAATGTTGAGATTCTAGAAAGAGTGCAGAGAAGAGCAACAAAGATGATTAGAGGGCTGGAAGCTAAAACATATGATGTATGGTTGCAGGAACTGGTTATGTCTAATCTAATAAAGATGGGATGACATAAAATAATTGAGGGGCTGTCACAAAAAAGAGTAGGGCAACTTATTCTTCAAAGCACCTGATGACAAGACAACAAATAACAAATGGAAATTTATCATAGAGAGATCTAACCAAGAACTAAGGAAAAAACCTTTGACAGTAAGAACAAACAATGGAATGGCTCTCCTTCAGAATTGTGGGTGCTTCAACATTGCAGGTTTTTAAGAAGAGATTGGACAGCCATTTGTTCTAAATGATATAGGGTCTCCTGCTTGTGCAAAGAGTTCAACAAATAAGAATCTGGGCCATGGTATCTGTGACACCTCTACCATAAAGACAATTAATTTACGATTCAGTGTGCAGAAAAATGGATTGGGAATACGGGCACGAATCTGTACCATATCTCTGTAGGATGCATGGTCAATTTCCTTTCCTTCTATGCCAGGATACAGAAGACTAATAAAATATTTTCTAAGTAAAATACTTCTGTGTGCTGATTTACAAATAGTATTAAATTGCATTTAACTTCCCTAGAGATCTCTATGCAATATTATTACAGATATAACAAATCCCATAATTTGTTGCAAATTTGCACATTGGGGTACATAGGGATGGAAGCTATAGATGACTGATTTTAATTGTTGCCAAATTAAACAGCTTACTGTTTATACTTACGTAGCTAAGTCAGCCTCAGTTCAATCAACTTTATGTGAGGTTCCATGGAGAACACCTTTTGTTGAGTTCTTTGGATGGTAATTATATGCAATAAATAAATAAAATCAAAGGTTAACCAAGCATAATCAATAATATAGCAAGGAATCTAGATAGATGGCAATATATAAATGAGAAAAACATTGGAAAATATTAACTCAATATTCAAGATTATGGCTGTAAAAGATCCTTGGACTGTATATTATATTTGCTAGTTGTTATATTGGCAATGAAATGCTACATGAATTAGAGTCACACATGAACAAAGGGACATATACCTATCCTTTTTTTTGGCAGAAGCCTTAATTTGTCTCATTCAGTGAAGTTTGGTAGGTGATCATATACCAGTATTTATTCAGCACAAATAATAATATAATGTAGGAAAACAAGCTGATAAAAATAAAGGCCCCAGATACCTATAACAGAATATAAAGTTATTGCTTGGAATTTGTTCCTGCATTCATTTCACCAGCCTATGGATCAAGGTCTACAATAGACTTTATAGGACATGTTGAACGCTACACAGCAGAAGTGGGCAGAGGCAGGAAGCCTGCCTTATTCCATGTAAAATGGGAGTTCTGAAGTTTTAAGGAGTGAAATGGATGCCTAAAACAGCTGCTTAAGGCATCTGTTTCACCCCTTAAATTCTTCCCCATGTCTGCTTCAGTGATAAAAGGAGTCAAATATTTTGCTTCGCCCACTGATAGTCTTAAATGGAGGCTTTCAGACATAGGTCAAACATTTTGCACTTTTGTTGTGTGGTGAGAAGCCTTCAGACGAAGGCTGAAGTTGATGTTTCAAGATGATATTTAGCCAATTCTAGAACAGTTCTTTGCAAATTGCTGTTGTCTACCAACAGGAACAGTTTCTCCTCTAAAAAATTCAAGCTGTTTCTGACAGCAATGAACACGTAACAAGTTATTGTTCACTGCAATGTCCTTGTTCTGAGTCTAAGAAGTAAATCAGTGCTGGAGAGGTGAAGGGAATAGTCAGCACCTAGCCAGCAAGAAAAATAGGTCTCCTCAGTGTTCACAGCTGTCTGCTGAAACTCTGATATCACCAGCCTTTTAAAAGGTATAAGTTGTAACCAAAGGTTTTAAAGCCATACAATATTCTTAAAACTGAATCTGTGAGAAATCAGAGGAAAAAACTTTCAGGTGATTTGGTTTGATTAACAGTACAAAATTTATCAGCTCTCAGCACTAGTTTCCATTACAAGATAAGTCATTGTCTTTATCTAACAAACTTATCATTTCATTCTAATTATCAATAAATAAAGACTTTTTATTGATAATTAGAATGAAATGGCAAGTTTGTTAGTTATCACATACTATTGATTTTTGATTTGGGGAAGTTATCGTACTTTGTTTCATTGGCAGAACCTTGCTGTTCCAATGTATTTCTTTCTGTTCACTTTTTGTCAATTTTGTTTAAGATCAATAGCAAAGCTATGGATGATGAGCCAGTTCTTTTCACAATGCAGAATTTAGGGCAAATACAGTACTATTCTGTAGTGATTCTGTATTGGAAGAGCTGTGGTCATTTTCTGTAAAGTCCATGAAAAAATGGTTATTATATCACAGGATAAATTTATTGAGTTCAATAACTATTTGGTAATTTTTATGTTTCTTGTACATATGTTTATGTAGTTTTTTTAAACTACAATTTAAACTACAATTTATTCCACAATGCAAGTAAATTTTATTTCAGTTTTCACAGAAAAAGAAAATTGTATGTAGTATGTATTCCTTTGAAAAGGTAATTTATCATTGTGGAATATCCCCAAGCTTCAATCATATACCATTAGCAAAATTGTGGTAAACTTTTGTCCAAAATTTGCCCCAAACTCTTTGGCTGTAGAATATTTTTTTGTCACAATTGATTTATCATTTGTCAGAACCAATGTAAGCTGTAAATTGATGTTTGAGTTTACATCCCCTTTTATTTCTGAAGCCAAAGTAATTGGAACTGAAATAAGAATTTTCAAGAAACGTTTTGATTTTTATTAATTGTTATTGTTATTCTGTCCAATGTAGTCTATTAGAGTATGAAAAAAGGATTATTGGGTTAAAAATGCTTCACAATGCAAATAGAAAGTTGAATGTCCCTTAATACCATGACATGGATATAGCCAACTCATATTTTGTCTACTGTGAAAGAGAACATAAAGAAACGATATTGGAGGATATTGTCTTGAAACATGGCATCAGTACAATCAAGAACATCAAATGCACAATAGTGTAACAAAACCACCCTCAAGTTTTACAAAGTTCCATATTACATATGTAAAGTGGTAGAAACTGAACTAGACTAGATGAAAATGAAGGAATTTTCTTTCAAAAGTTGATTGAATCCACAGAATAGAATAGTCAGGAACATTTACTTGACATTAATTTAAGTGACACATTATAGGCTGAACAGTATCCTTACCTAAAAGCGAGAACAGTTTGCTACACTACCATTGAAATTGAACAGAACCTGCAGAGATTTATCTACATAGGTAAATGGAGGCAAGATTTTAAGGTATCTCACCATATAAGAGCATCTGGGTTAGCTCTTAGCAAATAGTAATGCACAAAGTACTTACTACAGGCTGTCTAGACATCCACTGTTATTTAGATAACATCATTGCCACTTGAAAAAATGATGAGATGTATTTGCAAAATCTCAAGGTAACTTGGCAGAGATTGACAGATTATGTCCTTTGAGCATGACACAACAAACGTGAGTTCTTCCAACCTAGCATTGCATATTGGAATTCTACCACTGATGCAAAAGAAAAGTGTGCAGAGAAAATTCAATCAGCTGGGAAAGTCCTGCGGTGAGAATATCTGTCACAGTAATAATGATCCTTCTTAGATATCATTAATTATATAACATTCTCTCTCCCCTCCCCCAAATTTAGCCATCATACTATATTAGTTTAACACTTTTGGACAGTACACATTCAAAATAGAATTCAAAATAATATACACCTATACAAATGCAGACAGATTCTCTCATTTACCCTTAGTAAAAATTCTGAAGATGTGTATTACATGTGGATTTTCTTGATATTTTTTCTCACAGAAACTCTTTCTATTGTGGCTGAGATGATATTTCAAAGAAAAACTAAAAGAGACCCCCACAGCTATGTCATGCCTGCATTACATAGGATAATGCAATAAGGAGCCTGAGTGGCAAAGGAGGCTAATGCCTCCTACTAAGGCAGCATTTAACATCCAGGTGCCTGCAATTACTGCGAGTTCAATTCTCAGCAGGCTCAAGGTCGACTCAGCCTTCCATCCTTTCTAAAGTGGGTAAAATGAGGACCTGGTCTGTGGGGGCAATAAGCTGACTTTGTATAAAATATACAAAAGTATGAAGGCTATTGCTTAACGCATTGTAAGTTGCCCTGAGTCTCCGGAGAAGGGAGGCATATAAAAATAAATAAAAATAAAAAATAAAAAATTACGTCAAGCAATCCAGAATGGATCAAGCACAGAGCAAAAAAAAATCTGTTTTATCAGTGCCACGATGTACAAATAATAGGAAATGTATTATGAAGAAACTGAGTCGTCATATCATCCAGAGTTAAAGCTTAAGTGTTGAAAGAATTAGCTGCTAGGCATCTCAAAGCAGTAAAGATGAAAGCTCATTCTTTGTGATAAGGAAGATTCAATAGTTCACAGAGATTGCACTGAGTTGCTCAGATTGCCAACTTCTCCAAAAACTGTAGAAGATCCTGTAACCTCACCCATGGAAATGCATTATGGGCAATGCATTTATAGGCATTACCTTTTTAGTCTTAGAAATGCATGTTCAAAGTGGCCAGAGGTATTTTAAATTCAATAACAATTACAAATATCAGAGATGTTTTGGGAAAGAAAGCTTTGAAGCAAAGCCTAGGGAAAATAGCACATTAAATTAAAAATCTTCAAAGTTTATATTTGCATATAGCATTGCATTAAAGACGATATCAAAACCCAATACTGCAATATTGTTCTTAGATTGCACCTTACATTCAAGGTTGCCCCTTCTCAAATCTAACATCAGAAGTAGTATTCAAGTGAACAAGTGAAACAAGATTCTCATACTGAAATATGATTCTTTAGCATTGGACAAACTGTTAGCATGATAGAATAAAGATGAGTGTAAGTGGAGAACTGGAAAGATCAAAGAATTTCTTTATTATACTGTTCAAATTGCTCCTGATAACACTGGAGACAACACATTGCACAAGAAAATAGAGATACAGAAATTGCAGACTCAAATACAGAATTACTAGTAATAAATACTAGCACTTGCAGACATACAGGTGTTGGTTGCTCCATGGTTGCCAGTACTAGTGGATAACCCAAGCATTCTTGTATGTGATAACAAATGTTATTTGCTTTTATGAAATCCACCGTAGCAGACTGTAAATTTTCTAAATATTGTAAGGTCTTTATCTTAGAATGGAGTTATATAATGTATATGATTATAATAGATCTTGATTTTTGCTTAATTACTTTGGGCAAATACTATACAGTATGTTGTAATTCTTGCACAATCATTCATTAGCTGTTCTGGTAGTAAAGCAAGCAATAGAAGAACATATCGCTAACTTTAGTTCTTTGATCAGTAAAAGAGGCCTGTCAGTTATGATGGAACCATGTAGCTCATATTCTTCTATACCTGGAATTGCGTTCCAGTGATATGCTGCAAAACCGGAAGATACATTCTTTATTGCAACTTAATAGTTGATTCAAATTCTGAATGAGTAGCACAATACTTTTCATGACTCATGCATAGTTCACAAGCGGCTTCCAGACATTTTTTCTGCAAGCCTGGAATCCGTATGTCCTATTTCATTGGTTCATACCACTTGCATTTTGGTAACAAACAGTTGGTTTATAGCAATGCAATTTATTTAGCCTTTTTAAAATCTAAGTAGTAAAATAGGCTAAATCTCCACCACACAGTAATTCATTGGCATCCTTCAGTCTCAAGAGACTATGGTATCGTGCTCTGGAAAGAGGTCCTAAAACAGCATCTAGTGTGACTAAAAAGGCCAATTCGAGAGGCCTTTTTAGGCCTGCCCAGCCCCCAGATTTCGCTGGTTCCAGGACTGCCTCTGTGCCTCAGCCTGCCGAACAAATGTCTCTTCGAATTGGAGAAGGCCATGCTGCGTCTTTAGCCTCCAAACTGAACGATCGGAGATCAAGGTTGTAACACTCTCTACATGGGGCTCCCCTTGAGGAGCACCCGGAGGCTCCAACTGGCGCAGAGTGCGGCCGCGTGGGTGGTAATGGGAGCGACATGGCGCTCCCATGTAACATTCCTCCTGCGCGAGCTGCACTGGCTCCCCATGGTCTTCCGGGTGCGCTTCAAGGTTTTGGTTACCACCTTTAAAGCGCTCCATGGCTCAGGACCTGGCTACTTGCGGGACCGCCTACTACCACCAATAGCCTCCCACCGGCTGGTACACTCTCATAGAGAAGGGCTCCTCCAGGTGCCGTTGGCCAAACAATGTCGACTGGTGGCCCCCAGGGGGAGAGCCTTCTCTGTGGGGGCACCTACTATCTGGAACGAGCTCCCCCCAGAGATACGGAGGATCCCGGATCTGCGCACCTTCCGCCGCGCTCTAAAGACCTTTTTATTTCACCAGGCGGGCCTGGCCTAACTTTCTCCCTCTTTTAAACAATTTTAATATTTTTTAATATTTTTAATCCTCAAAGTTCAAATTTGTTTTAAATTGATTGGGGTTTTAATATGTCTGGGCCACAGTATTTAATTTGATTTTATTTCTGCTTTTTAAATTTTGTATATATGTATTTTATTGTTGGCTGTTCACCGCCCTGAGTCCTTCAGGAGTAGGGCGGTATACAAATAATAAAAAAAAAAGGTTTCCCAGTTGTTAATGTCCATTCCCAGGGCCTTTAGGTCCCTCTTGCAGATATCCTTATATCGCAGCTGTGGTCTCCCTCTGAGGCGCTGTATCTGAGGCGATACAGTAATTATCATGCCTACATTAATACTTCCTTTCTTTTCCTCCAAAATAACTCTAAAAAGTGCTTGAAATTCATCATTATGTACCATGCAGCCTCAACAACATTTCACAGTACATAAAATGCAGCTTTTGGCTCTGCACATACTAATCAATTAGTGATTTAAAATGATTAGAAGAGCTGGGTGCTAATACCTGCAATTATGATAGGAAAATGGCATGGATGGAAGACAGGAAAATAGCCATGTAGGAGAAGAGGAAACAAAGGATTCAATACTGGTATATTTGACATCCATATTTATTTCACTATTTAAAGGTAGATACTCTAAGGCTTTTTAGAGCCTATACTCTAAGGCTTTTTAAAAATAATAAATTATTTTTAAAAAAGAGTACAAAATTATTGAACAATAATTTCCACAATTTAAAAAAGAGAAACTGAGTTATGTATGAGATAGGATTTGAGGAGGGAAGATGTTTACATAAGGTGGGGGAGGGGGGAATCCGAGAGCTGAACCAGAATGTTACTCACTGTTACGTATAACTACCATTTTAGCAGGTGAAGCCAGAAAGAAGCTGAGATCACTCCATGGCTAAGGAAGTACTGTGATTTCTGCTTGTAATAATTCTGAATCACATAAACACGCAAGATTTTTCAGAGATGGTTTCTTCCATTGTAGTCCTATAACAATGTGCTCATCTTCTAAATCTTGCTATGGTGAGAATGCTAAAAATGAATTAGCTGTCTAGCACATCAAATAAATAGTTGAAAGAAGGGTGAATTTGAAGTATATTGTTAATATAGTCTGGCTTGACAGATGGATTTCCTACACCCACTCAACTCTTCTCTCTTTCATTCTTTTCAGTTGCTGTGACACAATTTTTAGAGCTGGGGTCACAACTTCTTTTTAGTGTCCACTTTATAGTGTCCACTTTTCCAATTTTGTACCATTAGAATTTGTTCAATTTAAATTTCTAAGAGTGGACCTTTGCATCCCAAAATGTGTCTCAAAGGCCACCATGAGATTAGAAACAGGGCCATGAAGTCACTTTCATGGCTGCATTTCATGGCTTAACTGTTTTCCTATTAAATATGAGCCATGATTTTCAGCCTAAGTGGATAAGATCAGGCCAAAACTGTCATTAAACAGTGTGTAACAGACCCAGAGCTCTTAGGCAAGTCTCCAGCCTTTATTGCCAGTGAATCCAACTGGTATTCTGCTTCTCGTATGCCATGCCTGACTAATGTCAAAGAACATAACCACTGGAGGCCCTTACTCTAGCATGATGTCATGCCAGCCCCTCAGCTGTCTTTGAAGGTCAATGTAGGAAGATCCTCTCTCTGGAGAAACGATGCTCTTGTGACTTTGAACACAGAGAAACAACGGGGCATGAGCTTCTCCAGTGCCTGTATTATAGAGCTATTCTTATTAGCTTCATCTCACTCTTAGTGCATAAATACAAATATGTACAGGATAATTCTACGTCTCCCTGCTGCATTCAGATGCTATTTCTGCTACAACATAAAATGTTGCCAGCAGCACTTAACATCCATCAGATGATGACCTGTGCCACAAACTCTCCTTAATGATTATCCAGTTTGTCATACTAGACTGCTCTATACAGGAAGAGATTTAATTTGCCACATACTTATCTTATACTTTCCTACAATGATCTAATGCTTCTATCTATTAGACACTGTTGTATTTTCTATGCTTTTCAACTGACTGTTATCCTGATCTTTGATCCTTATCCTGATCTTTGACTATAATAAAGATTTGATTAACTGATGCGTCCCAAGAAAAATTGAGAGGGGATGCAAAGTTTGGGGTTGGGGGCTTGAACAATCAAGGTAGATTGCGACTAGAATTCTCTCCCAGTCTGTCCAGACAGATACTTGGCCAGACAAGGTGGGAGTGTCATCTAGAATTGTTCCTCATGGTCTTAAAAGGGATCCAATGTCTCCTCTGTAGCTGAATCATTGTTAATGTTCACTCATGGCCTTCCTGGATGGACTAGTAACAGGACTGAGACTTTCTGCAGCTGCTATTATGGGTGTGGACCAAGGTAGACCTGGACAGGTTGGGCAAGCTCATCCTTCCAACCAAGAGGTATGTTTTTGAATTTTATTGTCTTCTTGTTGTCTCCAATGACGAGGTCTTTGGCAAAGTTCTACCAAGTGTTTGTTTTTGGACTGAACATTTATTATTGGGAATGTGCAGTTTATTACTTGTGTAGCTTTAATGAAATCATCAGTTTTATGGGGGACAGGTTACTGCATGGATTTGTTTAACTAAATAACAGAGTTGGAAGGGACCTTGGAGGTCTTCTAATCCAACCCCCTGTTCGAATAGGAAACCCTATAACATTTCAGACAAATAGTTGTCCAACTCCCACATTCATGGTTGTCATGGATATGGGGATCGCAGCACAACATAGTATGAGAATCTGTCCTTTAGAGCAAATATGTGGGTGAAAGTCTTTGCTTTTTTCAAGTATTATATTCATTTTAGTGAGCTAAATCCAATGTATCTGAAAAATATGAATTTCTAAAATACTGATATTTATAAAATTTATAAGTTAGACTGTTACTCCCCTCTTAATGGAAGATGACATTTCCAATTTTACCCTCATGTCAACACCCTTGTTTTAATAGTATTACATTTATATTTTAATTATGAGAAATCTGTTCTTAAAAATTAATGTTTCCTTCTGTCTGTCTATGGAGATTCTCAGTCATTCAGGTCATGGTTGAAGGTGCTTTTTCAAGAGACAACTGGACTTTCTGATTTTTCTTTGAAGACGTTTCACTTCTCATCCAAGAAGCTTCTTCAGCTCTTGGAGTTGAAGAAAAACCAGAAAACCTTTGGGATTTCCTTCTGTCTGCAATATAAGAACTTAGGACCTCAAAACCAGCAAACCTGTTCAGGGAAAGGATTAAAAGAAGGTTATAACATGAGAATCTAGCTGCTGAGAGATAATGAATGCTATAGCACAGTGGTGTCAAACTCGCGGCGTCATGGTGGCGTCATGTGACGTATCGTGACTTCCCCCCTTTGCTAAATTGGGTGTGGGCGTGGCCAGCGGGTGACACATCCAGCCTGCAGGCCGTGAGTTTGACAGTCCTGCTATAGCAGGAAGACTCTTTATTAGTTTTTCTGTGACAACACACCCTGGAAGAGTTACCAACTGCCTGTTTCATTGCTAATGATATATAATAGTTGAAGATAAAAAAGTAAGCAATTCTACTTAGCAATGCATGGCTTCTTCTAACCAATAGTTTAATGGGAATTGAATTATCCCCTGAACATCCAGGAGACAGGCTAACTTAAACTTGTTGGAGAATGTTTTTAATGCATTTCCCTGAATGTTTTCAATACTAGGAGAGTGTCAGCTCTAAGGAATCTCTGTCAGATTTGTAATGTCCCTGACTTATGCTTTAAGAGAGAGCAGTACCTAATAAGCTCCCCCCAAGCTAGTGTCTGCCAGCTGGCCAGTAACCAGGGGTGGTAGGATTTATACACACTGCTTCTCAACTTTAACAACTTTAAGATGTGTGGACTTAAACTCCCAGAATTCCTTAGCCAGACATTTTGGGAGTTGAAGTCCATACATTGTAAAGCAGGGGTGGGTTCTACTTATCTTTACTACCGGTTTGCAACAGGGCCACTTGTGCGCATGCTCTTCTGCGCATGCGCAGAACCATTTTGGTCACGTCGGGGGTGGTGGGCGGGGCCTCCCGCCAGTTTTACTACTGGTTCTATAGAACCAGTGCAAAACAGGGGCAACCCACCACTGTTGTAAAGTTATTGGGGCTGAAAACCTCTATTGTAATACATCTGCAAAGATGAAGGGTCTTTAACAGAAGGGTCTTGAACTCAGTTTGAAAGATAACTCTGAGAATGGAAATAAAGTGTTTAAGCACTTCTAATTATTTATATGTATAAGGAAAGAAAGGCAGATATTTCAGACCAATATATGCCACAGTGCAACCAAAAAAGAGTTACAGTATTTGTAGCCTGAGTAGAATATGTAAGATGGAGAACACACAGCTCTCTGCGAAAGGAGGAGAAGATACATCAACAACACAAGTTTGCCAACTTTCTCCATGAACACTCGGCCATCAAAACAGGTAATGGAACCTATACCTGAGATCCAGCATGCCTTCACATAATAATTATTTTTTTAATAAATTTTGATTATTGAATAATGTTTTTAGGAGGTGCTAAGTGGAATTCTGCAAAAGGCTGCCTTTCATGCCAGATTTGTCCTTTGAGTTATTTGCAGAAACTAGTACATACCATAATTGAATGGAGCTAGGAAGAAGCCAAATTTGAATTACTGTAATAGAATTCAGTTTGAATTTAAATACAACAATTATCAATACATTTATTATTTCCCGTGTTTTTAATCATAATATGAAACAATTTCTCCCCTGCCAGTAAAATTACAATTGGGTGGCAATCTTTGGAAGGGCAAATCTTTTGGGGCTTCAGATTGTAGATTCTAAATATTTTGCTAAAAGCAAGGTTGATATAATTTGGAGTGAAACATGTCAGTCAAGTTTAATTGAGGCTGTATGGAAAGATGCCATCAATGGAGGAGATGCATTCAATGGCAAACAGAAAAGATGTGAGACTATACAGTCTGAGATTGTGAACTTATTTTGATACTACAAAATAGTTTCTGTGACTGATATCTCCTGAGGAAAGGGAGTTCCAGTCTTGGAAAAATTTCAGGCACGTTTCTTCTAAGGAAGAAAAGGTGGAACAAAAGGGGCTCTGGTTCCAAGGGAAATTAAGTCACTCCAAACCCCTCCAGGCCATCGTCATGCTCTTTGTTCTAAACAGTTGTATTCCCATTAATTGTGGTGAGAATAGAACATTAAAAAAAAGATTTCTACAATTTCCCATTTAAGATCAAAAATACTTGCCAATTATAATTAGATGCACAGTTGAATCTTTCATAAGCATGGCATTTAAAGATCAATAAAGTTGCCCATCAGAATGCTAGCTGACAAACCTGAATGGTAGAATATATTAAACATTTTTCAAGGGTATGCAGATTTTCTTTCAGATGATGTTTAAACCATTCTTACAAGAGCTTTTCTAAATCTGGTACTTTCCAAATATAAAAGACCACTTCAAGATGAGTTGGACTTCTGATAATTTCATGGATTTAACAGTCCATCATTTTCATGGACATAATATAGAAGAAAATTCCTACTATCTTTCTTTCCTACCATACAGATAATCCTCGACACAAAATTGTAATTGAGCCTGTCCGTTATGGTTGCATGTCATGATAGCTGTTATGTGAAATAGCCTTCACAATAATGACCCGCATCCCCTGCTTTCCCTGGGTTACTAAGCAGAGAACTGGGTGCTTCAGGGGTGGGGAAGTCATAGGAAGCCTAGTGTAGGTCTAGGACCTCCTCTGTGCTTCCCAAGGCGCTCCCACCTCTGAGAGCCCTGTGCTCTCTTTTCCCATCCTTTGGTCCCTGCAAGTGGGATGCGGTGGGGGAGAGAAAGGCCTGCTTGAACCCATGAGGAAGGGAAAGGCCTTTGTGTCAGATTATTCATGAACTGGCAGAGACATGGTAACAAGGTCAGGCAATGAATAGGCATAGCAACTAAGTCAGCCAATGGGAGCTGAGACAGACTGGAGCCAGGGCATGTCTTAGTTTGCAGCTTCTGAGTCTGTGCAGGGAAACAAAACTGAAACCAGTCTGGACTTGCATCTCTGCTGTACTGCTGCCTGTGTGTTTTGCTTGTATCTGATCTCTCTACTTGTTACTGCGTTGAAAGAACTCTGCTATTGGTATTGTAAAATTTACTTCATCTGTTATTATGTATATAAAGAGAAGTTAATGAATCCTGCTGAATCAGTTATCTGAGTGTGCTTCTGGATTTGATTTTTGCAAGAAACTCTTAACACTGTGGAGTCCTGGGAAGAGATGTGGGGGAGGCAGAGGGGACTGTGGCATTTTTTGGTTAGTTGTAAGGACAAACAATCATGGAGGTATTGCAATGGCCATAACTTCAGAACCCAGGCAAAGGTAGTTTTTGGGGGGTCTGCCATAACTTCAAACAATTGTTAACTGACTGATCATAAGTGAAAACTATCTGTACATTTAATTCTGCTTCCTTTAAAGCCCAGACAAGGCTGGTCAGCTGCTGCCATTTACTGAGGCACCCTCCAGATAGAATACAACAACTTCAATAATCCTATATTTTTACTACAGATAATACTGGAGTTGACATTCATGCAGTTAGAGGCTTCAGGCTGGAGGCTGAAGAAGGCTATTCAGCTACATGTGATTATCTCACTGAGTAGAAAGTGCAACCTCAAATTTCAACTCAGATATTAGCTCTTCCACAGTAGAAAGCAATTATTCAAGTTGCTAAATGCAGAGATTAAAGATTAGGAAGGAGAACATGAGATTAAAGGAACTTCCCTATAAGAATTCTTCACAAAAGAGATCTTGTTTTCACTAGCTTGCCACTGCCAACTTTAACCTTATTGTTGGAGATGCTTAAGCAACTTTGGGCAAATCTGTTCTGGGGCGGAACTGAAGCCATTACCAGTTAAGATTACCAAATTGAACAGAAGCAAACAGTCTGAAATGACATTTAAAGAAGCATTTGGGACAATATTTGGCAAAGAACAACCAGAAACAGCATGGAAATAATTATCAGAAAAGTATAACATAAATAGCATTTTCCTGATATAATTAATTACTGTATAGCTGACTGATATTTTGCAGAAAAGCTGCTTTACAGAGCTCATCCATTTGTATCTGTGTTTTTCTGCCTTCTCCTTGTAATCCTCTCATCTCCAGCCTATATCTGAAACATCTTTAAATCAGAAATACTGATTTATAATTAGCTATACTGATGTTAAAGCAATGTTACACCGTAGATGTATTCTGATATGCTGCATCGATCATATGGTCAGAACCACAGTCAATGTTCTTGAAGTATGATTGGACCATCTTTTTATTGGCCACTTCAAAATAGGAAGAGCATGCCCCTCCCCTCCTCTGCTGTCCTGGGTATTGTCCTCTATATCCATTCTAGTTTGGGCAATGTAGAGAAGTACAGAAATAGTAAAGGAGGAGACTTTTAAACATAAACATCAGTTTAGCCCAGATAGACAGAAGGGAGTGAGAAAATAACTCAAGATTGTCCTGTCTTGATTTTCTTTTGTATAAGAGAGGATAGAGAGAATAACAGTTGGGTTTTGTTATTATATTCTGTAACAATAAAGTAGAATTCTTCAGTTCATGTGCTGTCTGTTTCTTGACCTGGTCTACCTCAAAAGACGTATAGGCAGCAGAAAATGCTGGTTTTTAAAGCCAACCTTTCCCCTTCTTTCTGCTAATTATGAGATGTCAAGTGTTCCTCTAGATTAGGAACTATTTCAAAAGAGCATTAAATTCATTTTCAGTAGCCTGACTTAACAGGTCCGTGGGAGAAGCTGCACAGTGGAAAATGATTCCTTTGCTCTGAATTAGATAACTCTCCCAGGCTAGAAAGAAAAAAAAGAGAATGTTGGCAGAATACCAAAGCAGAATATTGGTGCTCTAATATATCTGCTCGTCCCACCAGATCTGGCAGAGAAAACTGATCCTGTCTGTTAGGGAATCACACTTGGTGGGCCCTAGGAGGTGAGCCTTCTCTGTTGTGGTGCCCGCATTATGGAATCTTCTTTCTCCAGAAGTAAGGCTAGTTCCATTCCTTTTCTTTTTCTGCAAATCACTCAAATCCCAACTGTGCCATCAGGATTAAGGATCCCAGGGAATCAGGGAGATCCTGGAATGGTTCCCTTAATATAGCTAACGTAATCCTTTTTGCTCATTAGCTTTTAATAGTATTTTTTGAAGTTTTTAACAGTAACTATTTTATGTACGTATTAGTTTTTCTTTTTAATTCACTGTTGTACACTGCTTCAGAGTCATATTTTTGGCAGAAATATACATAAATAAATAAGGAAATAAATGGTGCATTTTTTCATTAATCTTCTGTAGCAGTATTGCAGTAGCTGATCACCTCATATTCTGAGGTGCTAACATAGAATAGTCTTTATATTGAAGGGTCCTTAGTGCTCCCTCTGAGTTTACTCTCAACCCTGAACTACAAATATTCTCCTTTATTGGAGTCTTTATATTGTAAACATCCTCTTTATTTCGATTTATAAATCTTTTTTTAGTGTGAAAATTAAGCTTCATGGACAGTCAATTGATAAATACATGCATACATACCCAGAGAGCTAAAGCACCTTTTTTGTTCTAGTACTGCCCTCAAAATCCAGCTATTCCTATTCCTAATTTCCTATTTAAAAGACTTTAAAACAAGGCATGACAGTTGGAGTCTTAAGGGGATCCATGAGATGGGCATTATTATAATGCTTGTGGTTGCTCTTGTCGCCATTCTATCTACATTCAGTGCAATTGGATGATCTTTTTGTTGTTGTTATTATTGGCTGTTCTTTTTTCTTGGTTTGTTTCTATGGAGTTTTAATTTTGTTAGCTACCTAGGTGGCTAACGAAACAAAACCAATAAATAAAATGAAAATTGTCAGGGACAAATTTTTGTCTGTTTCTCTTTTCCTATTTCTCCTCCTGGTTGTACTCCATAGTTTACCTAGGATGGTGTCCAAAAGGCAAGTTTAAAACAACAACAACATAACTTTGAAACTAAAATATAACTATGAATAAACTCATTCTCTTTCCCAAGCTTTCCCAGTAGGAATCTATTGTAACAAATGAAGTGTTGCCAACTTTAAAGTGAGCACTGTAGGACTTTTCAGGAAAATTGTGTGAACATTGTAGATCTTGTGGAATTACCATTACCTCATACTAGTAGCTTCTTCCATATTAAAATACTCATGAAGAAAGAAGGAAGGAATATCGTTGGTTAGACACAAGCCCATGTTTGTTTCTTCCTTTTCTTCCTTAAATAAAATTGTGTGAGAACAAGGGAGGTTGATTCATGTACCCAGTTGGAGCCTTTTTAAAAGAGGAATGTCTGGGCCAGAAAGCTCAGCATAAGGCCCTACTATACTTACTTCCTACTACATGTTAACAATGTAATGTTTTTGTCCCCATGACCCATGGAAACTGGAGTCTGTGTGTAAATCTTACATGGTGAAATAATTCTTGGGAATATATTTTTGCAGATTGGTTTTATTGCTGTAAATGATTTCAAATATTGAAACTACTGTAACTAGCAAGGTTTTTTTATAAAATCATACTTGCACCCTGTTGTCTTCTATGAAGCTCAAAATTTGAGATTATACATGCCATAATATGCCACATACATTTAGTTTCCTATGTTGTTCTGGGTCTTTGAAGGAAAGGTTTCAAAATGAAATTCCAATTCTAGTTTGCCTTACATATCAACTTGAAACTATTGGTGTTTTATTTGTGTTATGCAGTGGATAGAAACATTAATCAAAAATCTGGCTGACAGGATCTAATAACAGGCCTATATATATTTCCCCATAGCTACTATTTCTGCAAGAATTTCTTTTGATTTGGCTAACAGTTTGATTTTCTTTAATTACCTCTAACAGTCAGTCTTAAGTTAATGTGCTAGTATTTCTTTTTCTCTTTTTAACTAATTTTAATAAAGCAGCACCTTAAACCATTTTTACTTTTAAAATTTGTTCTAATTTTTATTCTTTATATATATTATATAAAATATAATATAATATTTATATAATATAATATATTATATTATAATTTTATTATTAGTTACCAAGACATTGTTTTATCAGCCTGCACAAATTCCATACAATTTAATCAAATATGTTCTACACCAATTTTGCTTCATCCAAATTGTTCCTTTTATTGAATCACATCTGGCCTAGAAGAAATGAGTGAGAACAAAATAAAAACTAACTTGAAATTAATTTACTATATATTTAGATTTAATTAAATTGAGTAGAATTAATATGATTCTTTTTTATGAATCTGATAAATTTGACATTAAAATTATATTAGTGAAAATATTGGTAGGGTCTGTAGAAATTACATTCAGTGTTCCAGGGTCAAGCCATTAATCTATTATAGAAGATAGAATTTTGTTATAATCTATTCTACATGATGGCTGGGTAATGGGCACTGGTGACATAGAGCAAGTTTCAAGATGGGTCTGGAAAGTAAGCTGTAAAATGTGTGATTACAAACAGGACAACCAATGCTTAGGTAGGCTAATCTATCCAAAGGTCCATCAATATTATTATTATTATTATTATTATTATTATTATTATTATTATTATTATTATTATTATTATTATTATTATTATTTTGAATACAGATGGATCATCATTTGGAACACAACACGCCAGATATCACGGTGGTTGAGGGCCAAAGCGTACAGTTTATTGACATTGCTGTACCAGGAGACGCCAGAGTCAAAGAAAAAGAACTAGAAAAAAATCATGAAATATCACGACCTGGCCATCGAAACTACACGGCTATGGTTGAAACATGTAACAATGCTACCCATCATCATCGGGGCACTTGGTACCATGTCCAAAAATTTTACAAAACACATCAAGAATTTGCAGCTTCCTGCAATAACACCAGCGGAACTGCAAAAAACTGCGCTTCTCGGATCATATATTTTAAGAAGATACTTGGTTGATACCTAGGACGCCAGCAGCAACCTGTATCAACCATTAGCACCAGTCAATGGTATTTGTGACACATTTTTAAATGATCAGTTGACTGAGTTTTATGTTTAATGAATAAAAGAGATAATAATAGTAGTAGTAAAGCCTATGTTTCTTCTTTCCTTAAAGAATCTCCCCTTCCTATCATAGATCCAGGTCAGCCTCCTTATTTTTGTATAGATGTGGAAAAAATCAGAACCATATACCATGAGGGGTAATCTTTACCTCTCAATTTCCCTGCATTTCTTTAAATAAAATTCTTACAAATTGTTATTTATTTACTCTGCAAAACAGAGTGGATCAGAAAGAGAATCCCTAGCAATCCCTTCCCTTTATCTTTGTAAATACAATCTTCTCTTTACAGGGATTTCATGTCATTGGTCTATTCACCTTAATTTTAATATGTTCTCTTACACTTTTTCAAAAATGTTCCAGTCAGTTATATGAACTATAAAATAAAGCAATAAAATAAGTGTCCTTATTAGCCTAATTCAGTACCTTGGCGACTATATACTTCAGTATCCCTCCTCTCTGGCTGCAGTATTTTTATTTTTTTCCATTCAAGGTTGTGTCTTCAAAAAATAAAAGCAACTGATCCCTGTGTCTGGATGTTGATGCAAGTATTTTATTTCTTGCCTCACTATTTATCTGTTTCTTTTCTGCTGCTACTTGGAGACATTTTATGAAAAAGGTACCTGGCTTTAACAAAACTTTGTATAAAATGATTGTGGCTACTCTTGAATTACTTAGTGACATTCCATAACACCTTGGGCTTGTCAAGACTGCAGGGATCATAATTTAATGATATTCTTTGGTGCTTATAGCTTATCTTGTCTTGATATAATAAGACCATTTATCTGCCTTGTTTCTTTGATTTTTGCCTTTATGCCTCTTTCTGAATGCTGGTAGGTTTTAGTTTCTTGCCTCTTTTAGTATAGCTATATGAAAGAAGAATTGTCTGGAGCAGTGTTGAAATCCAAATTTTTTTACTACTAGTTCTGTGGGTGTGGTTTGGTGGGCTTGGTGTGGCTTGGTGGGTGTGGCAGGGAAAGGATACTGCAAAATCTCCATTCCCACCCCACTCCAGGGGAAGGATACTGCAAAACCCTCATTCTCTCACCACTCCTGGGGGAAGGATATTGCAAAAACTCCATTCCCACCCCGCCAGAGTTGGTATTTACCAGTTCTCTGAACTACTCAAAATGTCCTCTACCAGTTCTCTAGAACCTGTCAGAACCTGCTGGATTTCACCCCTGGTCTGGAGGCTGTTAGACTTCATGTAACCCTCTGTTTCCCTATCTGTGTGGTTTCACTTACTTAAATTACAGTTGTGAGGTAACCAAAATATTGAACTCCAAATAGTGATTGTGATCTCATTTGTGGATAGACAAAGAAAGGTGCTTGTTGGTCAGGACTTTTCACTGACATATGGGCTACCTAACTTCAAGAGGGAGATTTAGAAGAAGTATATAATAATTCTCTTGATACATTATAGGATGCATGGGCACTATATATTCTACTCTGATGACTTGTATCTATATATATTTGAATGTATTTATGGGTAAAGGAATCTTCCATGTTTGTGTTGACTGTGGCTGACCAATGTAAGTGTAGCATATGATATCAGTAAACAGAGACAATGAACTATTATATCAAAGGAGAGTTCTTGGTGCTCTCTGAGCTTGGTTATTTGCTTGAAGCCGTTTCATTGCTCAACTAGGTAACATCAGCAGTGTGAGTGACTGTAGGGTTTGCTGTCTGTTAAGATATAGTAATTTATTGTGTCCATTTTGGTGAAGATGTGGTTTTCTCCCTGGTGGCACCTTGATTTGCCCCCCTACCTATGTTCAGTTTGATGAACAAAGATACCAATAAACCAGGAGAACACCCAAGGGATTACTACTTACTGGGTAATGAAACATCTGCAGGCAAAGATCTAAATTCAGAGAGCACCAAGAACTGCACAGTTCAACTCTGAGCTACAATATGTACTTTTTTCTATTATCCCTATTCTTCCTCAAGATGAAGTGCCATAAAGACAATTTTCAGTGTTTCCTTTGGAGCTATGGTAAACACGACCCTGTCCACCTTCCCTCCCGGGTCTTGCAGTCTTCACACCCTTCCATTGTCAAAATCCTGAGGTATCATGCCACCATCCTTTGAATTTACTCTAAAGAGTAGTACAGTAGAGACTGTCATGAGATAATGCAAAATTATTATCATGGATTTGAGAGATCAGGACAGTAGCTCAGTAGAAGAACATTCTGTATAAACATATTTCTAGGAAAATTAAGCCACAAAGCCACTAGAACATCTAATAAACTACAATTTCCAATAAACTCATTTTTAAACAATTCTGCAAAATATGAGGACTAGGTATTTACTTTAAAATATCCTCTTTTTAGTTTCCACAAACTGCATGCAGCACAAATATGACTCAAGAACGACATGGCTGACATGCTAATTCCAAACTAAAAGAAGGACTGGTTCTCATGTCTTTTATACCTATGCAAGTATATTGTTCCAAGTCAGTAATTTTACTGAAGTGTAGGCTCTAGGTTAAAACCAAGGAAGCATTTTCTCCCACAGATTCTCTTTATTACACAATCATTTATTTTGTAGATTATGTCTTTTGTATTTTTAGAAGTGGAAGTTGCTAAGGCAACCAAAGTAGTTGAACATTATGTTTTGCTGAGAACAATATGTGTTTAAATGTTCAGGGATTTTTCCATTGTTCAGTGAAATAGCAAGATTAGGCAAACTAGGGGAGGCAATCTAGGTTGACCTTAAGAGGGAGGAAAAAAGAGAAAAGCCAAACTTTTTCTCTATGTTGACAGCCTTCCTGGCTATTCTCAAGGCAAGTTCACAGCTGATTTATGTAAGGTAATACACAGGATAGAGAGAGCAAAATATATTTATTAAAATATCAAGTAAATAAAGTTTACATTATTAGTAAACCTGGAGAGGAAATTTGTTGTGTTACTGCAGAGGACAACAGTAGAACCAATAAGTGGAAATGACAGGAAATTTGATGCCAACTTTCTAATAGCATGAGCCAATGGGATAGATTACATGCCTGTGCATTACCTTCCATAAATCAGCTGTGAATTTGCCTTAAGAATAGCTAGAGAGGCTGTCAGCATATAGAGAAGATTTGGCTTTTCTCTTTTTAAGGTGATTGCTGAGAAAGAGAAACACTGCCCTAGAAAATAATAAGGATGGATATATTAAAGCAGAGGTCCCCAACCCCCGGTCCATGGAACAGCACCGGTCTGCGGCCTGCCAGCAACCAGACAGGCAAACAAGCGAAGCCCTATCTGTGATATGCAGCCAGCATGCCCCCTCCGGTCCACGGAAAAATCTTTTTCCACAGAACTGATCTCTTTCCCCAAAAAAGTTGGGGACCACTGTATTAGAGCCAGGGGTGAAATCTACTTACCTTCCCTAGCGGTTTGGAAGTGCGTGCGTCATGTGCGCGCTTGGACCCTCTGCACATGCGCAAAACAGACCAAAAACATGTCAAAAACAGATTACTTCCTGTTTAAAACCAGGAAGTAATGACGTCCGGGTGGGTGGTCAGAGCCTCGCGCTGTTGCCGCTACCAGTTCTCCGAACCATGTGCCGCCACCGCTACCGGTTCGGCTGAACTGGTCCGAACCGGTAGCATTTCACCTCTGATTACAGCACAGTTTACGTGGCCATTAGGCAAGGGTGCTAGTGTGCAGAAAGTATAATCGTGTTTGATAAAGCTTTTTGTTAGAATTTATCTGACTATTGTAAAAGACAATATATTTATTTTGTTTATTCATACATCCATTTATAGATTTTCGCTTATATCAGGATTTTTGGATCTAGCCCCAAGCATTCCTTCTTTAGAATCCCTATTTTTCTTGTACGTATCCAAACAAGATTCTGTGTGGATACACAAGATTGTGCCCCTCAGCCCCAAACATTGGTCACTACACAACGGAAAAACTCAAATCAAGGCTATGTGCACGTTTTTTAAAAAGCAAGATAAATTAAATATGAAACCTCAGTTTGAGTGTAAGCACAGGCTAATTTTGAAAACTAGAAGAGAAAAAAGTAAAATACGTTATTAGCTTTTCTTACTCTTCATAATTTCATCTATGCAGCTACTATATTGTTTAAGAAACAACTGTGGCTTTTGTGTACAGGTTTGTTTATAAGATAATGAAACGTACCATCTGTCACTGAATATCAACTACTACTTGTGATGCTCTCCCCATTGACAGAAAAAGATATGAAAGAACATAGATTTGTATGCCCCTAAAATATTCAGCAAAATAGTTCAAAACATGTCTCAGCTCTAGAAAGCACTGGGCAACTATTCTGTGCCAAAATGATGAGGAGATAATCTCCCTTATATAGAGATAATGGTTTGGATTATGGCAGTAGTTTATCCATTGATTTCTATGGCCTGCAAAAATGTCCAGAGCTTCTAGGAACAATGGGAAATATAGCCTGCAATATATACAGCATCCCAATAAAGATATTTTTCAGAATTTTTTATTGATTTTGCGTACTGTCAAACATATATGGAATTTAACCTGATGTCCTAACAATGTCTGGAATTTATTTATTTATTTAAATTTCTTTGCTATCTCTCTCACTGGAAGATGACTCTGGCCAGTTTATAACATCAAAATAAAACCATAAATATATATACAAATGTTTAAAATCACAATAACATTGCAATAAAATTCAGTTCAACCTGGGACCATTTTCTAGAGGGCTGTAGCTTCCCATGAGTCATCTGCAGCCTCTTTTCATGACATACTTAACGGTTAATAAAAGAAAGAGCATAATCCTACTAATAATATTAGGAATATTAGAAGAATGTTAGCCCTGTGGAGAGCACAGGATTTGGAGTTGAGAGGCTAATACATTTCTTTACTTTTGATTATTTTCTTTCCAGTGAAACTAATGGAAAAGAAATTATGTTTCATGATGCAAAGATAATGGTTCTTGGCGATCAAAAGATCTTTGGATTTTATTAAACTCTTGCCTCCCACAATATATCTATGACAGTTTCTCTAAGCCACCGTCTTTTTGTTACTTCTGGATTTTTGCTTCCAAAGCTTCAGTGCTAAAGGTCTCCAAAATTTCCTTTGAGGATAAAAGGAGAATCCAAGGTCAACTGTCTCATTCTGAATTAGGCCAAAACCTCCATTAGCCTCTTCGACCTTTTGGGAGACCACAGATTTGCAGCTTCAACGCAAATAAAGTGAATATATAGATTCAGGACATATCAATTTCCAAAGTACATTTAAATTACCCACATACCATCTTTATAAAGTTGAGTTACATTGATTGTACTAAGAAGTCCTGTTGTACAGAAATTATAATGTATATTCAGTGTCCATAACCTGAAGCAGAGGATTACTTTCACTTCTCAAAAGGTATTGTTCACAAACTTTCTCCAAAAGGTGCCAGTGAATGGATTTTTAATAATAACAAAAGGATTATATGATGTGTAATCATATTCTTTGTATTTAATTTAATTTTAATTTTAATTATTAAATCACATTTAGTGCTCTTGTCCTGCTTATTTATCCCTTTAGTAAACTCCCTTGAAAGGCTAAGTGTGGCTGAAAGCTCAAGAAAAGCCTTTTTTTTTTTAATTTTGATTTATATGCCGCCCTTCTCTGGAGACTCAGGGCGGCTTACAATGTGCTAAGCAATAGCCTTCATTCTTTTGTATATTTATACAAAGTCAGCTTATTGCCCCCACAACTGGGTCCTCATTTAACCTACCTTAGAAAGGATGGAAGGCTGAGTCAACCTTGAGCCTTGGCGAGATTCGAACCTGCAGTAATTGCAGGCAGCTGTTCTTAATAAGAGGGTGCTTTAAACCACTGTACTACCAAGGCTCTTTTTATCAATATATCAATCAGAATAGAGCTGGAAGGTACCTTGGAGGTCTTCTAGTCTAACCCCCTGCTCAAGCAGCAGACCCTATACCGTTTCAGATAGGTGACTATCCAGTCTTTTCTTAAAAACCTCAAGAGATGAGGCACCTGCAACTTCTGAAGGCAAGCTGTTCCACTGGTTACTCGTCCTCACTGTTAGGAAGCTGCTCCTTAATTCCAGGTTGCTTCTCACCTTGATTAGTTCCCACCCATTGTTTCTTGCCTTGCCTTCTGGTGCTTTGGAAAATAAGTTGACCCCCTCTTCTTTGTGGCAGCCCCTCAAATACTGGAATACTGCTATCATGTCCCTTCTAGTCCTTCTTTTCTCTAGACTGGCCATACCCAATTCCTGCAACCGTTCCTCATATATTTTTTGTCTCCAGGCCCTTAATCATCTTAGTTACTCTTCTTTGCACTTTTCCCAAAATCTAAACATCTTTTTTCTAATGTGGTTGACCAAAACTGGATGCAGTAGTCCAGGTGTGGCCTTACTAAGGCTTTATAAAGCGGTTCTACCCTCTTGTGTCTACATAATTATAAACTTTGGACATAACAGTGTCTCTTAAAAAGTAATATGCATTATTTGATTTATTTCAAAGTCTGGCAAGCCATTTTGTTTCCTTTGAGCACTCTTCAGTTTGTTCTGCTGAAATGAGACTATGAACCTCAGTTTTCAGGTGTTGTCCTGAGGATGCCATTGACTATATGTTACTGACTATATGTTACTTACCATTTACGGCATTCCCCAAGAACAGTTTCTCTCCACGAGTGACGATAAAAGCCAAGTAAGTATGCATTGAGCTTCCAGCCAACCAAATTAACAAAAATTTTCACCCACTTACTCCTATTTGACCTTTGAAATGTGAAGAGAACGGGCTAAAAATAAGGCAGTAGCTGCAATTAATTTATGTCATGGCAAGCAATGTTTACATGCCAGGATGAAAATAAGTAAAAACGTTGAATGCTTTCAGCTTGGCAGCAGAGGTTTTCTTTGTTATTTGCATCAGTCTCTGGATGTGAGGTTCAGGACCAGTGGACAGAACAGAGAGATACTGTGTCCGCCAAAGAAGAAAGATAACCAGATATTTAAAATCTCATTGGATGGTGTTGTCCAAATAGCACTCCTTTGATTCCGGACGTAAAATAACTTGTTCTTCTGCTGCTGCTTTTCAAAAATACAGCCTGAAGCTCAGCTGTGTTAACTTTTTGACAGAATTAAATTATCACAAAGGTCAGAATCATTACCATGCCTTTTAAAAGAAGTGCAAGCATTAGGGAGAAACTTTCATAGTGAAAACAATGAGGATGGAGCCCAGAAATCCAGTACAATCTACCAAACTATATTAAATATTCCCCAATCCTCTTTTAAAGGCAGAATAGCAAGAAAAAAATATTTATGGATAATGACTGGTCAAGTCTTGCTTCATCAGCAGCATATATGGAGTCTTTTCTTCATATAATGTACCAGAGCTTCTGTAGAAGAAGTATTCCCATTTAGATGTGGCTATTCCTTACGGTAAAGACCAGAACAGCTTGTTGCAACCTATGGATGGATAGCTTAGTCTCCTCAGGACCTGAATTGACTTTACCTACTGCAAAAGCATGGGAGTTTAAAACCATTTTTTATCCCTGTTAAATTTGGTAGAAGTGTGAACCACCCCTGATTTCTAGAATATGTTCTATATTTTAATTTGGAGCTAAATTGTCATTATGTCAATTGTTTTATCAGTATTCTCTTGACATTTTAACCTAAGTTGGTATGGCTGTTAATTGCCACCAAGGGGTAAGATTTTTCTTTATAGGTCAGGGATTGGCTTTCTTGGAACATTTAGCTTCTTGCCAATCATCTTTCTAATCCCTAAGAATGCCACTGATCTTAACTAAAGCTTGCCAATGTCTCTTCTACATCTTATTGGCCCAAATGTGGATTCTGCTGAACTGGTTTCACTTGCAACTCTTTCCATAACACCTCCCACATCAACATAATATTTGAACACAATTTTGACCTTGAACTGTTCTTTATGACCATTTGGGACAGGGTGCCAAAAATAGTCCTGTGCACCTGTTATCTTGTTTTCTGGCTGAAAATGAAACTGTGAAATGTTGTCCTTCGCTCGTTTCGCTGTGATTTGAAGACCTGGTTATTTCGTAGCCTGGACTGATGAGGCGGGGTTTTCCTAATAGTTTTTAAACTGATTTTAAACTGTTTTAATTCAGACTTTTAATTTTATATTGCATTAATGTCATTGTGTATTTTACTGTTGTGAGCTGCCCTGAGTCCATTGGAGATAGGGCGGCATATAAATCGCATTAAACTTAAACTTAAACTAAACTGTAGAGAAAGAAAGTGCATTCAAAGCATTCTCAAGGAAGTCCTTTGTCCTCAAATTTTAGATCATGTATGGTAAGCAGAAAAAAGAAAGAGAGAGAAAGAAAGAAAGAAAGAGAGAGAGAGAGAGAGAGTGCGCAGAAGAGGATTAAATACAGATTTACCTGTCAAATTCTGATTCTATGTACTTTTCAGTTTTTACCAGATAGCGTATTTTTCGGAATATAAGACACACATTTTTCCCCAAAAAAGAGGGTGAAAATATGGGTGTGTCTTATACGCCAAATGTAGCCCCGTCCAGCTTCTCAAACAGAGGTTTCAGAGGCTGAAAAAAGCATCAGAAACGAAGCTTCAGAAAAAAGCCCCAAACAGAGCTTCAGAGGCTTTTTTTCTGAAGCTCTGTTTTAGAGGCTTTCAGAGGCAGGAAAAAAAGAGCCTTGATAGTACAGTGGTCTACGCACCCTGTTATTAACACAGCTGCCTGCAATTTCTGCTGGTTCGAATCTCTCCAAGGCTCAAGGTTGACTCAGCCTTCCATCCTTTCTAAGGTAGGTGAAATGAGGACCCAGTTTGTGGGGGCAATAAGCTGACTTTGTATAAATATACAAAAGTATGAAGGCTATTGCTTAGCGCATTGTAAGCCGCCCTGAGTCTCCGGAGAAGGGCGGCATATAAATCAAATTAAAAAAAAAAAAAAGCAAGGCACAGAGCTCACAACCAAGGAACCTATTGCTAAAATTCACCTCTGGGAACAGCTGATTGGGGTTATTCTGGGAGGCCCATCCCCCTGCCAATCAGCTTTTTTCTTATTTTCCTCCCCAAAAACTAAGGTGTGTCTTATACTCCGGAAAATATGGTAAATCAAACAACTCTTGGTTTGATGAATGTTATTAATCCTATCAAGGTCAAAAACAAAAAATAACGATAACAATTTCATTATGAAAAGGAGATCGTTGAACACGACAGTGATTTTTCATTTAGAATGGAACTAAGCTTAGAAATCTTTGAAAAGGCCTTAAAAGTTATGTTCATGAGGATTTTCTAATCAAAAAAAAAAAAGCAGCAAAGTGGAACTTATTATTTACTGAGTTGATTGGAGTTTTTCCTCAATATCATCTTCTCTTTCTGATATTTGTGTAAGACCGAACAAAAGATGAGTCAGAAGGTACTATTTTCTATTAATTCTTCTGCTTGGTCTTGAGTGCCAATATAGCATCAGATTATAAGAAATTGAGGGTTCAACCTTTTGTCCTTATCATGGTCCAGTATGCAAAGCTCTACCTCAAAGCTGTGTTTGGTCCAGGAGAAAACTTTTACTTGAACCTACTGGAAACTTCAAATGCTGCCACTGAATTCTTCAGTTGACATTCCTGGAAACTGCATCCGACATCAAGTGATGGTACTGGAAATTTAACTAATGCGCTAAAATCTGGGATAAATAAAATACATTCATTTTCAGATATGATCTGACTTTTCTGTTCCCTCCCTATATATTCCCAATCTATTTTCCTTCCCTATTTATTTGTTTACTGGTGTTGTACAAGTATGACCTTATCTGCCTTATCTGATGAGAGAGCAAGATACTGTGAGTTTTGAAAATTCTTTGAGAATAAACATCATGTGGCAGGTTTCCCATATGACTCAAATAACTTTAATTATATGCTTTAAAATCATTTTGTTTATGGAAATAATTCATGGTATGTTGGGAAGTATAAGTCCCTCAGATTAGTTGAATTCACTACACCCAGCTGCTGTAGTGAACAAACTATTACACTGATGAATCACAAAAGTTAAAAATGATGTCTGGTAGATTGAGAACATAGCAAAATAGACAGTATATATGGTATAGTCGTTTTCTTTTCTTTTTAATCTTACTGGAATGCAGAAGCTTCAGCATGGTCAAAGAACAGGAATTCTGGGAACTATTGTCTTAGAACGATCCATTTCTTGTTAGGTGGCACTATCTTTTTAAAATCACATTAACAGAACTAATCAGAGATGGCAAAACTATTTGTTTTGGTAATAAAATATTCCTGAAAAATGGATACAAATGTTCTTGAGAAAATGGAACATTCTGGAGAATACCTGAACATACTGTAATTGGAACCCAGAGTTAGCACTGAACTGTAGATCATTATCACTTCCAAGTGACTAATATTTATAAAGATCAGGGATTCATATCTTTTTGGAATTTTGTATAGTTTGCCAGGATCATTATTAAAAAATATATATTAACAATTTCTCTTTTCAATCCTATTAAATCATTCAGTTTGATGCAGTGGTGAAATTCAAATTTTTTTAGTACCAATTCTGTGGGCGTGGCTTGGTGGATGTGATGTGGCTTGGTGGGCGTGGCTTAGTGGGCGTGGCAGGGAAAGGATACTGCAAAATCTCCATTCCCACCCCACTCCAGGGGAAGGATATTGTAATCATTCTTTTTTTTTTTTATAAATACTTTATTGATTTTTTCCAAAATATAAAAATAGTATACAATCTCTTTCTTGATCAGAGGTACAGTGTTTATACAATTTGGTACATTGTACGTTGAATAAGTTCATCTTTAACTATACAGTGTTCTATACGATTAAATCCAATTCAAATGTATAGCAAATCATATCCTATGCTCATACTTTTATTTTATTCTTCAACCAGTTATACCAATTTCCCCATACTTCATAATATTTAGCATTCTCCTCATTTTTTAACTCACTCGTCAATTTTGCCATTTCTGCGCACTCTAGAATTTTGTTTATTAATATTTCTTCTGAAGGTGTAGATTTATTTTTCCAGAGTTTCGCAAAGGCTAATCTAGCCGCTGTTGCAATCTGAATTATGAGTTGCGTTTTGTTATTATTGAGACCATCTTCAGTCATACCCAAGAGGAAAGATTCTGGGGATAGGGCTATCTCCTGTCCCGTTATTTCCGAGAGCCAGAGTCGGATCTTTGACCAGAACTTTTTGGTCTCAGGGCAGGTCCATCATAGATGATAGAAGGTGCCGACCGTTTTTCCACATTTCCAACATGTGTCTGGGAGATTTGGGAATATTTTCGCTAACCTAGCCGGGGCAAGGTACCATCTGTGTAACATTTTATAGTGGTTTTCTCTAAATGTTGCCGATTTCGTTATTTTGTAGTTCCTATTCCAGGCCGTCTCCCAGTCGTTGAAATTAAGTCTGTATCCTAAATTTTTTTCCCAGATGTTTAGCTGATTTTTTGCTATGGTCTCTGCTCTATCCTCATCTAATAGGAAATTGTAAATTTTCGATAGCATTTTCTTATCTGTTCCCCAAATAATTTTATCAAAATGTCCATGTTTCGCTTCAATACCAAATTTATCTCTATCTTTTTGAAATCTGGAATTTATCTGAAGGTAATTCCACCAATCCAAGTTGAACCCCGGTCCCTCAATACATCCAGAGGTTTGAGCTTCCCTTCTTCATCCAAGATATCCTTGTATGTGCCCAATTTGTAATAATCTCTCCTATTGGGGGCCACTAAAGCTTCCATAATAGACAACCAGCTAGGTACCTTGGTGTAAACCTCTGTCTAATTTCCTCCCACGTACAGATAAGTGTCTCCCTAATTTTATGTTTATGAAAGTAAGTTTTCCTCCTATTCTTTGTATCCCACAGGTGAGCATGCCATCCTTCACGGAGATCATGTCCTTCTAGTGTCAAAATTCTCCCGTCTTGTAGCTTGATCCACTCCTTTACCCAGATTATTTTTGCCGCCTTTTGATATAGTTCCCAATCAGGGAGCCCAAACCCTCCGAGATTTCTTTTCCCTTGAAGTATCTTAAAAGAAATCCTCGATTTCTTGCCCTCCCACAAAAAGTTCCTAATATGTTTGTTCAGATCCAAAAAGAATTTTTTATCTAGTGGTATCGGAATGTTTTGGAATAGAAACAAAATTTTAGGTAGGATATTCATTTTGATCGCTGCAATTTTGCCAATCAGGGATAGTTTGAGCCTTTTCCATCTATCAAGGTCTAGATAGGTTTTCTGCAATAGGGGGGTATAGTTATCGTCTTTTAATGAGGAGAATCTTGCGGTAATCCATATTCCCAGATATTTTGTTTTCTTAACTGTCTGGAGGCCTAATAAATCTTCTAATTCTATTTTTTGTGGATCTGTCATATTTTTCACTATTATTTTAGTTTTGTTCTTATTGATTTTAAGGCCCGCCACTTCTCCATAATCCTGTATTTCCTGCATTAATTTTAAACCAGTTTCTAATGGATCTTCTATTATGAGGGCAACGTCGTCCGCAAAAGCTTGGATTTTGAATGTTTCCTTCCTAATCTTTAAACGTTTAATATCTTTATTAGCTCTAATCTTTCTAAGTAGCACCTCTAGTGCCAAGATATAAAGTAAGGGCGATAGGGGGCATCCCTGCCTCACTCCTTTTTGTATCTGAAATACCTGGGTTCTGTCTCCATTTACTAATATGTTTGCCCTCTGATTTTGGTAAATATTCTCTATCATCTTCCTGAAGTTGGTTCCGAATCCCATTAGGTCAATTTGGTTTATCATAAAGGTCCAATTCAAGTTGTCGAATGCCTTTTGGGCATCGACAAACATTAAGGCCAGCTGTTTTTCAGGGTGTTGTTCGTAATATTCTATAGTATTAAGGACTGTTCTCAAATTATCTCTAATCTGTCTCCCTGGGAGAAAACCATTTTGATCTTTATGTATCCATCGATTTAAAATTTTTTTGAGCCTCTCCGCAATTATATTCATAAATAGTTTGTAATCTGCATTCAGCAATGAGATGGGTCTATAATTTGATATCTGCTTCGGGTCAGCACCTTCTTTCGGAATGAGCGTCAAATACGCTTCCCTCCAAGAGTCTGGGATTGTTATACCAGCAAGAGCATCATTTAGTATTTCTAACAATTCTAATTTCAGGACATCATCAAATTTTTGGTATAATTCCCCGGGGAGACCATCTGGGCCAGGGGTTTTGTTCTTCTTGATTTTAGATAGGGCCGTTTTTAGCTCCTCTATAGTGATCTTTTCACTTAACATTTCCTTTTCTTCTTCGGAAATTGGAGGTACATTGGCTTCCAACAGATACTGTTCTACCTTAGTTAACTCAATTCCTTCATTCTTATATAAACATTCATAAAATTTTCTTATGCTTTCTAATTTATCTTCTTCCTTCGTCAGCAGGTTACCCTGAGGGTCTTCTAACACTAATATTTGTTTTTTTTCCTTCTCTTTCTTTAATTTATACGCCAGCCATCTCCCCGACTTGTTAGCATTCTCAAAACAATAATGTTTGGATCTTTTTATTTTTTGCGCCATCTCCTCCTGGTCCAATAAGTTCAGTTTATGTCTCATCATCAACCACTGTTGTTTAATCGCCTCATCTCCCGGGTGTTGCTGAAGTTCATCATCAACTTGTAATAGTTTTTGGGTGAGTTTTTCTCTAATCTTTCTTTTTCCCTTATTTTTGAAGGCAGTATATGAGATAGCTACCCCTCTCACATAAGCCTTCATGGTGTCCCACACGATTTCTTTAGCTGTCTCTCTATTCCCATTTTCTGTGAAGAAGCGTTTAACTTCTTCATTCAATTTAAGTGAAAACTCTTTTTCATTTAACAAATTAATCTTTAAACTCCATCTCTGGTGTATTTTTTTGGTGTCGTGGAGTCAACTGATTTCAAGGAGCTTATGGTCTGCCCAAGTATTCGTGCACATGTTAACCTTTTTAATTTCTAAAGCCAATTTTCTGGTAGCCCAAACCATATCTATTCTGGACCAAGATCTCTGTGGCATTGAATAGAAGGTAAATTGTCTATCCTGGAGGTGTAAGGTACGCCACATGTCTGCTAAATTTATCTCGTCCACCAAATCAAAAAAGGGCTTTGATAAGGGAGATCTTTTATTTTTTTTAGTTATGTCACACTTATAATCGTACTTTGGATCCACAATTCCATTAAAATCTCCTAGCATACATATTTCAATGTATGCCCATTTTGCCAGCTGTTCATGGAGTTTCTGGTAAAATTTCCCTTGTTTTTTATTTGGGGCATAGACCCCTACCAATAACACCTTAGAATTACCTCTCGTTATTTCTACTATAAGTATTCTCCCTTTTTCATCTTTGTATTTGCATTCTGCCTCTATTCCTTTCTTAACATAGATAACTACCCCCCTTTTTCTTTTGTCGGCTAGTGAAGAAAATACATTACCAAATTTAGTATAGTTTAAGTGGTTGGCTTCATCTTTTTTTATATGGACCTCTTGGATACAGATTATGTCGGGGTTTTGTTTCACCAATTTTGACAATATTATCCTTCTTTTTTTATGGTCATTTAAACCATTCACGTTCAACGATATGATCTTAGTATCATTCATTCCTATAATTAATTTCTAGTCTCTTGTACTTATTTACCCTTTAAAGTTACTGCTCTCACTGGTCTAGATTTTCCCCCCCTTTTTCTTCTGTGTCTTCCTTTTTCTTCTCCTCTTCTATGTCTTCCCTTGTGATTTGTTCTTGGGATGTCTCTTCTTCTGTATTTGCTATCTCGTTTTCCTCCTTACTGGTTTGTTCCTCTTCTCCTCCCCTTAGTTGGTCTAGGAAGTCTTGAGCATCGCTTAAACAGTCAATTCTGATTTTCCTCCCTTGCCAAGAGATTAACATTCCTTCTGGCAAAAGCCACCTAAATATTATGCTTCTCCTGTTTAATTGGTTTGTCAAGAATCTATAGTTTTTCCTCCTTTCCCTCATTCTCCTTGGAATTTGTTTCAGAATGTTGACTTCTTTTCCCCCATAGATATTTTTTTCCTCCCGGGCTATATTGTACAGAATGTCTCTAACTTTTTTTCTAGCAAAGCGAACATGGACCTCTCTAGGGAGCCTATTTCTTCTTACGTAATTCGTTTGAACTCTGTACACCTCGTCAATCTCTCGAATTATGTCCTGCTTGTCTTGCTGAAGGGTCTCTGCGATCAGCTCAGCCATCTTATCTCCTAAGTCCTCTTCCTTATCTTCCACGATGTTTTAGAATCGCAGGTAAAACGAGGCCTTGTCCATCTCAAGATGAATCAAGGCGTCTTCTGTTTCTTTATTCTGTGCCGACAGCGTTTGGTCCACTATATCCAGTTTTTTCTCGTTTTTTTCAATCCTTTGTTCTGCTTTTTGGATTCTATTTTCATTGCTGGCAATAGCTGTTTCAATCTCGTTCATTTTGGAATCCAGAGCTTGGATGTCTGATTTTAGTTCAGAGTGACTGTTCAAAAGTTTCTCTTGCATCGCAAGCATAGTTTCTTGTATAGATAGCAGAGACGATTGTACCGTTTGCAACGTAGGGGTTACAGGGGGTTTGTCTGTTTTCTGGAGACCTTCTACTGATTTCTGAATGGCTGGGGAAGACATTGCCAAAGTGGGGATAGATGGCACTTTTTTACCGGTTTTTGCAATTGTTGATGTCAAACTTGCCATTTCTTTCAGAACCGATTTTTGATCTCTTATTATCTCCTCTATCTTTCTCCAAATTATCATCCAGTGGCACTTGCCACGTTTTCTAGCTTCTATATTAGTTCTCAATACGCTCTCAATAAATTTCAATTAATGCTTGATTTCTAAATTTCTATCCTGCTATAGTAAGATAAGTAAACGTTTCCAGCAAGCAACAATCACTGATTATATAAGTCTTCTCTAATTAAGTTAAGCAATAATAACAATAAGTTAGTCAATTAATACATTCTAAATTCAAATCTTAATATAGATACATATATATATACAGTATTAATATAAATAAGTTGCTAAGTGCTACCAGTAGATATAATTATGCTATATTAAGTAAGTTAATAACAATGAATTGATAGGTTAATATGTTTTAAATTCAGACCTCAATAAAAAGTTTTGATATAAATAAATTATTAGTAGTATAGTATACAATATAGTAAGTTAATTAATTAAATACAAATCTAGGTTCTTATTTGTAATCAGTGCTTAATACCTAATTTTTGTATATCTATGTTTCTATGTTCTTAACAATCAACTAGTCTAATTGATGACAGTTATATAAAAAACAGAGTTTAAATATTAAAGACACAGATACTCAAAAGGAGGATGGGTGAGAGTACATATAAGTGTAAGTATAGATTATAAATCTTCAGCTCGCCACTCTGGTGGGCTCCAATGCACCTCGATGGTAAGTCTCTCTGCTAGAATGTCTTCTTGTTCGTCCTCTGCTGTTTCTCTCTTCCGGTTCAATGGGCGCACTTCCTGTTTCGCCGAAGGTCTCAATAGGCTAATCACTGTGTTTCTCGTGCTTCCTCTCCACTCGATCAGCAGACACAAAACCAACCACCCCGATAGACTTTTCTTTCTTTCTCTTTCCTCTCACCGCATCCGCCGGGGCTCTTTAGAAACGCAATCCACTCCCTCCGCTTCACTCCTCCGCTCGTCGGCTTGTCGGGCTTCCGCGGTTGCAATCTGCTCTATCTTCTCCGTCGCCGCCTCTCACCAATCTGAGCACTCCTCTCCCGACTCCACCGAACTCCTCTCTCAGCGCACAATCACTTCAAGTATAGGGAAAGGAGTTTTAAATCTGCCACGGAACCTCTGATCTTCTTCTTAGCTTCCTGTCTTTTGTTGGCTATTGCAACTTCAAGCCCGCCATCAGTGGCTGGCTCACCGCGTTGGATCGACAGAGCCGCCTGGTCCAGCGAGAGGTGGTCGCACCCCACGTTCCCACTCGCCTGGCTTCCTCTTTCATCCGCAGGACTCTCCGGGTCCCGCGCCCCCCAAGGGATCCCCAAAACACAGTGAAAAGGGGTGTTGAGGAGCAGCGAGCACTCACTCAACACCCTGTCGCTGCAAGTCACCAACCGGAAGTCATTGTAATCATTCTTATCCCTCATATTGTGGCAAAGAGAATTGAAAGTGAGTGGCTAAAAAGGCACCCTCATGAAAAAATAGTCAATCTGTGTCTCTCTAAATATTGCTGAAATACTTCCAACAGCTACGGTTGTTATGGGCAGTGGTGAAGGATGCTGGAAGCTTTAGTTCAGCAACAACTAGTTTTCACAACAACTTGTGAAAAACTACAAGTTCCCCTACCTCTAATGACAAAATGCATATAACCCTCTTACCCTGGTCTGATGATAGTCCACTACTTTTTCCAGAAAGGCTGGCCACATGCCCACACCTGTTTTTCCTCATCCACTCACATTTGAATCAGCCTAAGAACAACTTTAGATGCTCTGCTCTAGAAGTTCAATATACCCTCATATCCCAATTATAGATGTTACATAATACCAGTGTAGGGCGTGTTTATACTCAGTGGGAAGTGGCCTGAAATACATTATATATCAGTAAATGTCTTGCTCCAATTTGTTCTGCTGACTTCAGTGGGGCCACTCTGTTCCATCTGGCCTCTAATTTTTTCTCCTGCAAACCTCTTCTGGATGTGAGGGAAATTGGAACCCTGTCCAAGGGAGATGGGCAGTTAGGAAATATGAAATATAAATGAATAAAATATATAAATGAACCTCAATTTCTGCATCTCTTTTTAAAACAGATAGTTGAGTGGTCAATCTAGACGAGAGGACTTCAAACTTGGCATCTTGAAGACTTGTGGGCCAACTTTCAGAATTTTCCTGCCAGCTATTCTGGGAGTTGAAGTCCACAAGTCTTCAAGCTGCCAAGTTTGAAGACCTCTGATCTAGATATATGAAGCCAAGAAACTGGCTTAAGAAATGAAACTGAAAGTCTAATTTGAATGAATGCTGCTTGTAGGAGCCTCCTCTCCTCTCCCCTCCCTCCCGCCCCCTCCCCAGGTTAGTTTACAACTTCCACACAGCTTCCTTCAGCTTAATTCCTTTCTCAAAATCCAGTTTTTCAACATTGTTACACAAACTGTTACTAGCACTAAATACCAGCATTAAAGAGTTATACAATCTATCATTGGGAATCCAGGCCTAAGAATGAGATTAAAATATGATAGGCATTTATATTTTTATAATAAAATGTGTATGTGGGTATGAAGTAGTAACAGAAAACAAATTTAATCATAAATACATACTGTACACAAGCAGTTGCCAACATAAGAAGAAAGCAAACACATACAGAAATGAAGAACAGAAACTGGGGAGAGGAATTCTTTTGCTAACTTGTAGTGGGCATCAGCATCCTCCTGGCTTTACATGCTGCTAAACAGCATTTAAAATGATTTTGTATCTCTTTTCATCTTTGGTTGGGAGCCATCCAGAGTTGGCTGAAAGCTGGGAGGCTATATAAATGTTTTAAATAAACAAATACAATTTTGCTGCATTGTATGTTATAACATTTTTCCAGTAGATGCACAAATCTAGAATCACTACATGAAGTCACCAAAGCTCACCAAAAGTGATCACATGACCCTGGGACACTGCAACCGTCACAAATACGAGTCAGTTGCCAAGCATCCAAATTCTGATCATGTGACTATGGGGATACTGCGAAAGTCGTAAGTGTGAAAAACAGTCATAAGTCACTTTTTTCAGTTGTAATTTTGAACAGTCACTAAATGAACTGTTGTAAATCAAGGACTTCCTGTACTATGCATTGTATGAATAGCAGCACAGAACAACCCCATTAAGTCTGCACTGTAAGCAATTAATGCCCCAAGATTTAGGGTGTCATGATTTCTTGTTGGTTCCAGGGCAAAAGAGCAGAAGGGAATACAGTCACGGGATTTATCAGCTTGGGACAAAGGAGAAATTTAAAGTAGTGAGGACTTCCTGATTCATAACTCACTGGTTCATTAATCACTGCTTTTGCATCAATTCACACAATGTACCGGAACACATTATGTTCCTACAGCAAATGTTGTGCCAAATCTCTGCTTCTACATCGGAGTATATCATCATAAAACATAGCAAGTAGGCTTGGGTTGTTTCTGTAGAATATTGCGTTAACTTCTTTAAAGATTTCCAACTCTATTTGTTTAGAGTTGTTGTGTTTTTTTCTATCACAATGGTGACGGTATACCACTGAACTAAAATATATTCAGTCATTCTTTCTTGCAGATAAGATTCTATGTACCTAGTTATTCACTTGTCAGTTTTGCACCATAGGAATGAAGATATGAGCAAGAAAACAATATTGTAACAATTGCAATAGTACTGCTGCTAATATTATTAGTATAACCCAAAGCAGTTTAGGAACTTGCTGAAACCTAAAGCATATCTGTTGCTTTAGAATAATTTGTTACACAGTACCTATGTCACAGAGCATGGACAATCCCTAGCAATTATGTTATTTAAATCAGTACCGATAGTTTAAGAAATATAGCCTAATCCTCTATGAATTGTCCAATCCCTATTTGAAACCATCCATGCTGGTGGCACCAGCTGACAGTGAATTCCATACTGCAATTATTCTCAAATAATTTGCTATAGCTTTATAACATGTGCTATACCAAGAAAAGTGTACACTATCATATGCAACATTATTCTAGTTAAGCACCTTTCCCTATACAACCATCTGGCTTTTGCCAGCAGATTACACATATTAACTTGCACAACAAATGACCTGAATGGAATCCAGATGGGTAACGCAGGAGCTATATATACGCACCAGAAATTTCCCATATGGCTCAGTACAGGTGTCCATGCTGCTGCTTAAATACTATTGACATGATTATGCTAGAAAAATTGAGTCATCTTTAAGCATCTTCTTATTCATTCTTCTAAAATACAAATTGTAGAATAATGGGTTGTGTCTCAGTTTTTTCCCTCTTTAACAAGCCTTCCTACTGAATTAGGAAAGCATTTATGTTGGGTCAGATTGCCCTCTTGGGACCAACTACCTCTCACAATGTAGAATGTAGAATGTAGAATTAGTGCAGAAAATGGTAGGATATTTGCAAAAAGGGAATGTGGTTTTTTTTCCAAGGAGGTAATAACATAGTTGTAAAATTATTTTGCTTAAAACATTCTGGCACAGAATATATAATAAATCCTTTTAACAATTGAATATACAGTTTTGTCCCCAGGATCTTATTGTTCTATAGATAAGTTGGTATAGCCAGTAGCATCAAACTGCTACTGCAAACAGTAGAAAGAGCTTTTGTCCTTTTACCTGGAGGTGTATCAAGAGTAGGGGGAGTAATAAATGTGTCTGTTTATTAGATTTGATCCACAATTCTCAAAAGATTGCCCAGGCCTACACAGCTATGGTTAATCCCAACAAACTAAACAGAGTTGGACCTATTTAGTCCTTCATTGTGAAACAATCAGAAAATTCCAGCAATGTTGGCTAGACTGGAAAATTAAAAACATCCCTAGAAAAAAGCAAGGGGAACAACTTAGATATTGCTGCCAAGAAAATTGCAGACAGGTTTATGATGTCACTAGATGTCTTAGTTTTTCCACAAGGAGGCTTGATTTCATTTATTCAGACTCTTCTAATCCATTCCTAACATTTTGCAGGCTTTAACTAAATATATAAATGGAAAGAAATGCCACGCTGTGTTGAGCGTCACATTAATATATAATAGAACAGGACCAGCTACAGAGAATAATGAGAAAGTGTTTCTCACTGTCTGGAGCTACTTCCTTGACATCTTGAATATTAGCAAACTGATTTTGAAATCTACCACATAGGTAGCAACTTTTCTGCCTGTCTGGTGTGCTCCAGCAAAGAAGGTAAGCTCCAGGTCCCTCTCATTAAATATTGACATTTTGTGGGATTTAGGAAGCATGCCTTCTCTGTTGTGGCCACTAGGATGATACATTCTCTTTTAGGGTTCTGGAAAAAGTTTGAAAACCAAGCCTGATATTTAATACTTGTTTAATAGCTTCTGTTTGGTTTTGTTGGTTTCATTGTTTATTCGAGCATTTTGGTATGAGCTATCTGTCTGATTTAATATTTTTAGCTGTTTTTATGTGGAGTTTTATATATATATATATAGTTTTGCATGCTGCCCAGGGTCCACTGGAGTTGGGTGGGCAAATAAATTAATAACAGTAACTTGATCTGTGTTGAAAACTTTCCTCCCTGAATGGACATTAGATGCAGTGCTAAAGTCATGGCCATGATCATACATGAGCCACATTTTCCATGTCTCTAATGCAGTAACTGAAGTAGTGAACATGTTGGATTGGCAGAAACCCAGAGAATCAAGTAAGCCAAAGTCGAGCCAGGCAACACTCCAGCTGAATGCTATGGAGTCAAATGCTTTGAAACTTTAAGGTGGAACAAGAAAAAGGCTTCAGAAATTATTTGATCCAAGAAGCAAACAGTCTAGTCTTCCAATTGAGCAGATAAGGGGGTGAACTTGTCTCTGTGCTAAGAACTACCGGTAATGACCTATCCACTTCACAAAATTGGTGCTTACAAAATTGATTTGTTTGCATCTCCTGCCTAAATAATGTGTTCCATTCTTTTTTTAGAGTAAATGTAAATGTGCATCATTTTGATCTGTCCCATTTTCTTCTTTCTGTAACCAATTTCATAATGATTAATTTTATTGTGTAAATTTTGCATTTTGTTGTGCTCTGATCAAGAATACTTCAATTTTAACTGTGAAAACACACTGTTTTACAGTGAGCAAGTCAGTGAAGTTTTCTTAGCCTACTACATGGGATTGTTGCAAGAAAAAAGTGAAGCAGTCCTAGGAGATACCATGAATGAATGTGGATGGATGAGTCCTTTCTGATTTTATTGCTGGTTGTGTCAAATTTTGCATGTATTCATTCAGAATTCCATTTAAGACAGGGCTGTCAAACTCCCGGCCTGTGGTCCAGATGCATCATGATTGGCCACACCCATGCCCAGTTTAGTGAAGGTGAAAAAAGTCCCAATACTTCATGTGATGCCACTATGACGATGTGAATTTGACACCCCTGACTTAAGCCATTTTTCTTTTAGAGATATGAGGTATAGGTTAAGCTACTGGCCTAGAAACCAGGTTAGAATCCAGCATTAGGCATGAAAGCCAGCTGTGGTGCTATGGGCAGGCATTCTCTCTCAACCCATGCATCCTCTTTCTTCATTTCAATGAACCTGCAAAACACTTAATGTTCATGAAAATGCAATTCTACACAGAGAAAAAACATTTCCATGGCAGGGATATATATCAATATCCCTGCCCAATATTCAGCCTGAAACATAGGACACTCAAATCATAAACAGAGGAAAATGTACACATAAACAGAATGAAATGGATAGCTCCATTTTAATGCTCATGCTTATGTCTCTCCCCTGAAATCAATGGTTATAATTTTTTTCATTTTTTTTTTTTCATTTTATTAAATTTGTATACCGCCCTACTCCCGAAGGACTCAGGGCGGTGAACAGGCACAAAATAAAACACATAAATACAAAAGTTAAAAAAATATAATTAAAACCAAATTAAATAATTTTGCCCGAGACAATTAAAATTCCCAATAAATTTAAAACAAATTAAGATTTCAATTTAAAATTTAAAAGAAGGGGAGGAAATTAGGCCAGGCCAGCCTGCTGGAATAGGAGTGTCTTCAAAGCACGGCGGAAGGTGTGCAGATCCGGGATCCTCCGTATCTCCGGGGGGAGCTCGTTCCAGATAGTAGGTGCCCCCACAGAGAAGGCCCTCCCCCTAGGGGCCACCAGTCGACATTGTTTGGCTGACGGCACCTGGAGGAGCCCCTCTCTTTGAGAGCGTACCGGCCGGTGGGAGGCTGTTTGTGGTAGTAGGCGGTCCCGTAAGTAGCCAGGTCCTAAGCCATGGAGCGCTCTAAAGGTGATAACCAAAACCTTGAAGCGCACCCGGAAGACCACCGGGAGCCAGTGCAGCTCACGCAGGAGAGGTGTCACACGGGAGCGCCATGTTGCTCCCATAACCACCCGCGCAGCCACACTCTGCGCCAGTTGGAGCCTCCGGGTGCTCCTCAAGGGGAGCCCCATGTAGAGAGCGTTACAATAGTCCAGGCGGGAGGTGACGAGGGCATGAGTGACTGTGTGTAGGGAGTCCCGATCCAGAAAGGTGCTAATGCTAATCTCTTATCAGAACTTCACAGGTCCAAGTATTTTCACACAAGCAGAAAGCTGTGCTGTCAGAATCTTTGCACTTATGGAAGATTCTGTATAAATACTGTAGCTGTGCATGCAATGGCTTCATCATTCCTATGGACATTTACTTTATGAAAGGAAGATTACAATAGATATACCATACAAGGGCCAAGTTAGTTCATTAATATGATAAACCATAATCTATTTCTATGTATATGACCAGAACCATGTCTAGAATTTGTAGCTGCCTCTATAACTTAAGATGTGCATATACTATGAAAATGTATGCTTTCTTATCATACGAGCTGAATTTGGGGGTGTGGAGAAGGCTCATGTAAACACTTATAAACTAGCATCTGGCTTCTACCCTGATAGCATCATTGTTGAAAAGCCATTCTAAAAAGCATTTTGTCTTTCAAAATGTACATTACATTCCCAAAAGCCACATTAGGGATAAATTAGGCACAGGGTGCATAATGTATTATTTGTGATAATTGACTGAAAAAAATGATTAGCGGTTTTATAAGAAAAAAGTTTGGGGGAGAAAAGGAACTCTTTTCAGTATGATTGTTTCAGTACAATTGGTACAATTGTGCAGCAGTTACATGATTACTTATTGTAATACATGTTCATACTATATAGCTATTGCCAGATCTACAAATACAAATACACAAGGTTTGCTAGTCAATATGCCAGGTATATTCCAAAAGATTTTTTTCCCCTCCTATTGAAATAGCGCAGGTGTTTCCATGGTTTCAAGCCATCTTTCATGGCAATTAATGTTAGTTTAGTTAGTTTAGTTTAGTTTATTATATTTATATACCGCCCTTCTCCGAAGGACTCAGGGCGGTGAACAGCCATGGTAAAAACAATATACAACAAAAATTTAAAAACTTAATTAAAATAATTCAATCATTGGCCGAATTTAAAACACCCAACTAAAATCATTTTAAAACCCCTATCAAAACCCAATTTAAAATCCTTTATCCCGTCAGACCAGCTTGCTGGAATAATAGGGTCTTCAGAGCACGACGGAAGGCGCGGAGGTCGGGGGTCCTTTGTATGTCCGGGGGCAGTTCGTTCCATAGGGCCGGGGCCCCCACAGAGAAGGCTCTCCCCCTGGGGGTCGCCAGCCTTCATTGTTTGGCCGATGGCACCCTGAGGAGGCCCTCTCTGTAGGAGCGTAGATAGAATTCTTATTTTTGATAGAATTCTTCTATGTTGATAGAATTCTTACTTTTCTCTTTTTATTTTCAATACTTGAAGCTCTGTAAATAATAGAATGTTAATAATTAAACATCACTGCATGGAAATTTGCATTGAAATAATACAATATGCCATAATTCACAACATTACAATTAAAAAGATGTGTGTCTCGAGTCCTTAGAACTATGTTAATTAATTTCAAGTTTCTTATTCCTCTAAAATATGACATAGATTCTGTAACTTGCTCATACATTTCTTTCATTATTGAAGTATCAATCAAGTATAGTGTTCAATAGAAATTGTGTTCACATAAAGTTTCTGTAAATATTTAAAAGGCTTGAAGTATGCAATTCCCCAGAACTCAAATTTTGCTACTTTGTTTTGAATTGCTTTCTTTAAAAAGTTTTTGCTGATATTAAAAGTTGAACACACACGCACACACATAGTAATATTGACTGTCCATGTATATTTACTTCTGAAAGTGATTTTAAAGTACATATATGAAAAAAATAATAATTTGGAATGGTATATCCACATTAACCATTCTGGAGAGATACCTTGAAAAACTATATGGAGATTTTTCTTCCAATATTTTTTCATCAACGCGTAGAAAGTATGTGCTTAATTGGTGTTTCTGCATTATAAGGAGCTGTAAATTAAGTTTCCTTCCACTGCAGTTGCATAACCATTATCTTTGTTGACTCACTTCATTTGAGAGCTGATGGGTTCTAATATTTTTTTAAAAAGATAAAAGGAAGGATAATCTAAACCTTAATACTTAATACTTGGTACTTTTCTTCATCACACTCATATTTCCTACCCTACTTTCTTCATTGTTGAATTGAAGTTCAAGTGATCAGTTCCACTTATTAATGTAGATTTTGAATGGAGATGGAGGGGACACTTGAATTTTGCAGTATAATGTCATAATCTGGAAGTCAGGAAGAAAAATGCTCAAGAAACAGAGAAAAAAATGATTGGGGAAGTCTCATTACAATCGCAAATTTTAAGTGGCCCTTGGCAACATTTACAAATACTGATCTCAAGTATATAAACATTAAATATCACTATTGTTAAAATGTGATACTAGAAGCTAAAAGGAATTAGTACGTGAACTTTTATAATAGATCACATTATCTCCCCAATAAACAAATCATGGTGAATTTAGAAAAATGTTCTCTCCTCCCTCTTCCCATGTAAACCACACAGTGGCATAAAGATACTAACAGATCCAATGTCCATTTGGTCTTTGATTTTCTCCCTCTGCCTGCATCAAAACCTTCTGAAATATATGAAACAGTAACTTGGGCTGGGAAATGCTCAGCAAATGAGCCCCACAAAATCTCATTCTCATGACCAGCCTGACCATCCATTTATTTTCACTTTGAATATCAGTCAAATCCTGACTTCTGTTTTCTCCCTGTGAATCAATAGGAAATTATTAAAAATGATTGTTTCAGAATTATCCTACAGGTTATTATGATCATTCAGTCACATCCTCTGCTACTATAGTAAAAGCTGAGATTTGGATAAAATATACCAAATATCACCTTGCAGGAGAAAATGGCATTACGGGTATAGAAATGCTATGAATGAGGATGATTTCTGAAAGATGCTTAAAATCTGATAAAATAATTATAATATTGGAACAAATTTATCAAAGCATGATAACTTTTACCCTGAATGTGAGACAAGAAAAGGCCTTCTTTGCTCTGGGAAGACTTTGGTGGTTGCTGCCTCGTTAGATATATTCTCCATTTTCTTCTAAAGAGCAATAAGGTGGCCATGGAGACTGGCTATGATGCTGTTGCTCAGCTGCATTGGCAGCTAATAATTTTAAATTTTATCATAATTTAAAGCAATATTTGCCATGGCTGCAGACCAAATGTTGCTCAGTGCAGGATTTCAAATTAACACATTCTCGACAGATGGCTATACTTGTTGATACTTGAGGATAAGCAGTCCAGTAATATTTGAAATATATTTGAAATCTCCACCAACTGAAAGGAATTTCCTCCACAAGGAGCCTCTTGTATTTGGAATTGGAGCCTTTAGATTTCTCACTCCAACAAATTAAATAATCCTTTATGGAGACATTGCTTTAACACACATTGGCAGATAAGCATAATATGATATTGTCAACATAAAAAAATTAATAAATGAAGTGCATTTCCCCCTTGTACAGACTATGTATGAAACTGGAATATGACATGGAAATATTTCTTCCACAGACATTTGGAGCATCAAAAATGTGCTTTTGATTCATTGTCTTTACAATCAACCTAAATTATTTTATTTCCCAGGCTGCAAATATGTTTGCGTTTTGCTCATGTAATGCTTTTAATGACTTTTTGGAGCAGAAAAGTTGTTCAGATCAGATGGAGCATGCATAAAGCATTCTGGACATTCTTTCTGCTGAACATTTGGAATGGATAGTGGGTGTTGTCCCATATATTGTCTTCACCTGTGTTTCTCAACCTTACAGATTTAAGATATGTGGACTTCAGTTCCCAAAATTTACCAGCCAGCAAAACCATACTTTTAAAAAGCAATCTGATAAGTCTTCATTCAGAAAAATGACACAAAATTTTGAAAAATGTGGTTATTTTTTTCTTCATCTTGAATTCTACTACATAATTTTTTCCTTCTTTAGGAACAAGCAAGCAATGGTGCTTACTGTAAGTGCTGAAGGTTATGTCAGACCCATATGAGAGCTACAAACCAAAACTACAGACAATGTGGATCATAGAATTACCTTACATACTTATATTTCTGTGAAGTTTTAGAGCTAAGGGATTTATTTAAATATGTATAAAATAGATGCATTATTTTCCATAATAGATGGACTTTTCATTTCTTTATTTATCATATAAGTCAGTTCAGCACAAAAACATGTTTAATATAGTTAAACTCATTCCAGTAAAGTAGCAATTAGGGATTTAAGTACTTCAGGGAAGAATAATAATAAAAAATAACCACAATAATATTTTATCTAGTCATTTACAGCCTTTGAGCACCATAGCCAAAAAAATAACATTATAACATGTAAATATGATCCAGATTTCATTTGAATTGGTAGAGTAGAGTAGAAGAAAAAGAAGCGGGGCAATGCTTTGATATCCCCTTTGAGCTGGAGAGTCAGATCAAATAATCTTTCTGCCCTCTCATCGATTGGTTCTCTACTCAACCAAATACAGATTTCCACATAAATATTCTTCAATCAATGAGGAACATCTTGAAACGTTCCTAGGAGGGGAAAATCCTCCTGTGATCTAGAAAGTGCATTTATCAACTGTACGTGCAAGTTACCTGGATTTAGTCCATTATTCCTGTTTATTTAGTTATTATTGTTTATTTATTCTTTCCCACTAAATTGTTAGTATTCTGACAGAGGCCGTGTGTCCAGGTCATATAAACATAAATAAAATCAGGGATTGTGTCAAAACAGCTTTTATCACATCACAAAAAATTGCAACCTAACATTTCCCTGTGATTCCAAGCATTCCAACATTGCACTACTTACAGTAATTGAAATGGCTTATTTCGTCTCCCACTTTAGCTACTGTGCAAACATATGTTATTAAATTCCTTACATCTGGGATTATAAATGATTTATAGTTCTAGGTTATCCCAGTGCTGATTATGCAAAGGATAGCATGCTTATAAAATTCCACCTTAAAACTAATTAAATGCATCTGCAGCCAATTCTTTTGCTCAGAAATCTTATCTAAACAGTGACACATAGCATTTGGAACTAGTTATCCCACATCTGGAATCCAAATGTTAGAGATGGTTATAAAAAAGTCAGTACAACCACGCCACTTAGGCGCTTTGCAGCCAGAAGCTCAAGTAACATGGACCTTATTCTTCTCTGCATGTCCATGCCACTATTCACAGTGGCATGGGGCCAATATGGGAACTATTACCATTCCTATGATGACTATAGGGCTAATGATGATTGGGTTAATGTGTACCGGCAGGGTTTCAACTTCCAGTGCCCTCATGGGCAAGTAATTGTAGCTGTGAGGAGCATGTTCAGCAAGAAAGAAGGGTCTGATAGATTGTGGAATTATGCCTGTATGCCCACCCCAGATACACTTGGAGAGCCTACTGAATGTTGGTGGGAAGAAATCAACAGAGCTGGACTGCAATGGTAGGAAACCAAGTTTAAACTTAGATTCCTTGTTGTGCGTGGTTAGGCTGATGCAATTTTCAAATGGTGGATGCAAAACTGCATGTTAACACCATAATAATTTGTTAAGTTAGCATCATCATCTTTGTGTACTGTAGTGGTGATACCGCTATTCATTTCTATATATGAAGCAGTTGTAACATTTTCTTTGTCTTCTGAGGTAAAGGGATTGCACTTATTGCATTAATTTCTAATTAAATTAACTAATTGTTAGTTCCTAAATTTATTGAATTTGTTCTAAAAAAATTTCATCTTTCTAAGAAATTATGTTAATGACAGAAAGTTGAATTATTTTTGTTATTGTTTTTTGTGGGGAGAAGAAGAAAATGTTTGTCACGTAGTTATTCCCTTGTTTTGTTCCATTATTGGCTCTAGCCAAACATATTTCTGGACGCAGAAGTGGTACTTGCGAAACTTTTTTAAAAATAGCCAAACAAAAACATTATGGCAGAATAAAAATGAATCTATTTAAATATATACAGTATAAGCAACTATAGCTTTAATGATATCAAAGTTAACTGTCTGCAACAAATATTGTTCTTCAGGCATTTTAAGGACTGGCTCATGACAGACTGAGTTTCAAAACATGGGGATAGCTGGTAGTACTGGGGTTGAATCACAGATCTAGTCATGTCTGGTTTTGACATCAAGGATAACAAATACTCAGTTATTTAATTGACAGATAATAAACTTCTGTCTGAGGTTTTAAGTAACCATTCACATTTGACAACCATGAAAAATTGTACAGATGCCAAGAAAATCTTCTGAACAAAGATGTCTGTATATAAACAATCACGTATGTGTCACTATTAAATACCTGTCTAATTCCCCAATGTCATCAGTTTTTTTCCTTTAATTTTTGAAAACAGAAAGTAATTACATTTTTAAAATGTGTATATTTGCAAGGACTTAGAATTGAATTATATTATTAATGTGCAAAATATTTAAGAGAACACTGAAAGAATAATCTATCTGTGATTAAAAAGAAACTTTAAGTGAAAACTGTTGTTTTTGCATAATGGAATTATCTAATTATTTCTATGTTTATTTCCTTAATATCCTGCCTTTGTTTTATATAATTCAAGGCAATATACTGTATGTAATGTTCTCTCTTCCTATCTCCCCATCACAACAATCCTGTGAGGTAGATTGGGCTGAGAAAGAGAGTGGCTGGCCGAGGGTCACCCAGATCACCTCTGTGGTAAAGCTCAAGATTTCCCGGTTTCTTGCAAAGAACTTTAACCATTATCTGATATGGCATTTTAAATTTATATACTAGTGAAATGCTCATTGCCATGACCTTTAACTGGGTGAAACATAGGACAATAGTCTTTGAAGCAAGGTACCTCAAAAGGGCTAATTTACAGAATGTGTCCAAAATATGAGATCCCTTATTCCCAAAGGAATGAAATTTGGGGAAGTTATGGTTACTTCAGTCCTACTGAAGCAAATATATCCTTCCATTGAAGTAAATTTGATAGTGTACAGAGAGCTTCAAGGGAAAGGAGATCCTCCCTAGACTCTTCCTTACCAGTACAATATGGAATACCCCCCCGCCCCCAAGAACTGATGTGGGCTAGTCCTCACAGGCTTTTCAGCCAACTGAAATGCAATGCATAGCTTTAAGTGCTAACTATCTTGCCTGGGGTGTAGCATGAAATAGAAACTCCAACAAAAAAAGGAAACAACTAGTCTCTACTATGCGAATACACAAAAAGAAGAGCTCATGGTGTTTTTGCAGCAGCATATTTTTTTCCCGTATTTTATTTAGGGGGAACAATGACATAATTTAGAGGCTATTTTAGTCCTTAAACATTCTTAGAAACGTCAACATTTGGGCTTCTAATTGGACCTACTTTGGAAACAACACAGACCAGTGTCGACTTCTACCTGATGAAAGTTTTCTACCTCTGCTGAACTCATTAATTCCCCTGATTCTTTGACTTCTACAACAATCTGTCATTTATCACAGTAAAACCTGAAAATCTTGTTATCATGCCAAGTACTTATCAGACTAAGGAAGTTCTAGTTCACTTTGGCAAAGAACACCGTGCCTCATAGTCTTGTAGTCCACCTTCCCACTTACCTCAGAATCCCATAGTTAAGTCCTTCATGACATTCTTGCCATAGTGATATGAGGAAGTTATTTGCGTGGAATCCTGTTTAGTCATACATTTCTACGTTTCTGATTATCAAAATGCTGAAATGTAAAATGCCACAAGAAACAATCTCACCACCGCTTAGCATTTCAGGTTAAATGAAAACATTACAGTATCTAAATACAAAACATTTTCACATCTGTTAACAATAGTATTTATGTTATATGTAGAAAATGCAGAAGAGAAAGTAAAAAAAAAAAGAAAAATATTCTTTTAGCTTTTTTTGTTTTGAATTAGTTTTTATTGTGAAATTATAATTCTTAATAAAATTACTATAAAAACAATGGTATTTATGTTTATATATGTCTTTGGGCTTTGTTTATTGAAACTTACATTGATTTGGTACCAAGGCTGCTAAGAAATGGGAGTGACAGTTTTTTTTGATTAAGAAAGACCTGGATGAGGGTTATTTAAAATGAAAATAGATACAAACAATTAAATATATGCAATGAATATTCACTTGTATGCCCCAACAGAGAATATTTTTGAACAATTTATCCTCACAAAAACCTTGTAAGCTAAGAAAGTACCCAGGACTTCCAACGGTTAATAAGGGATTGATGATTTCAGAGGCCTGTTCTGTCTCCATTATATCATCCTTTTCTATATGGTTGAGTCACAGCAGAGACGTTTATTTTTGCCCTGTAAAGCTGCTTAATTAGATATGATAGTGGAACACAAGTATTGTGTCGCATTTAATTTTGTTTAAAAAAACCATAGAAACCTCAGAAACTGCTTTACTCTGAGTCAGATCTTTAATCCATCAATTCCAACATATCAGCCTTGGAGGGTAACAGCTGTCTAGGTTTTCAGGCTGGTATTCTTCCTGACTTCTTGGCAATCTCAAGGACTGAATCTGGAGCTTTCAGAATAGAAAGTCTGTGTTCTACAGTCCCTTCCTCATTGTTGGAGATAATCAAAAGGAAATAATAAGAAGAAAAAAGTTTTGTTTTTATTTTATCAGAAACATTAGATTTTCTGATTGGACATTTTCTTCTTGGTGGAAATTTCCATTTTACCTTGGCTTCTCCTCCTCTTCTACATGGCAAAATTAGCTACCATCACACTATAATATCTTCACAATGATTTTCTTAAATCAATGTGGTCTTAAAGATGGCTTTACTTTACTTATCTTCAAAGCAATCCTGGTTGTTTTTAATTGTTAAGGAGAAAAAAGTATGACATAAAAACAATAAACTAGGATGGTAAATGTTGATTTCTGCACTCCTTATTGCTTAATGGTGGGGAATGCTGATTGATTCCTGCTGAGTCCTCTACATCTGAAAGATAGCTGTGGTGAGGATAACCACAAGCCATTTTCGAAATGATTCCAAAGGGTTGGAGAGTGAAAATAGGGGCTTTAAGTGCCTGGAGAATATGCAGATATGTATCTGCATATCTATTTTTGTTCTCCCGAGTCAAACAGTGCAGAGGATGAAGCCAAGATTTTTATGCATTGCATTTTTTTAAAAAATGGAAGAAGAACATGGTTTGGCATCTATTTCCCGAAAAGCAAAAGAGGCTATAGCTTTTCAGGAAATAAGAGTGGCAATATGAGGAAATATTTCACATGGTTAGAAGTTTGACACAGTAGACTTGTTAAAAATGAAAGGGAGAAAGGGAGCAGGAAGAAAACCCTGTACAGAATTTCTTTATACTGGCTTTAGGGTGGTCACTTCCATTTTCTCAAAACAAAAAGAAATGCACATACTCAGATGTAAATTTAAAAAAAAATAAAGAAATGCTATAATTTAAACAGAGAAAAAAAAACCCTACCAGATGGATGGATAGGTTCAATAGTCACAATTTTATCTCCTTTCTTATGCTTCTTTAAGAGAAAAAAATATTTATGAGAATCTGGGCATTAGTAATTCTCATGCGATGAACGGTTGCAGGAACTGGCTAATCTAGTGAAGAGAAGGACCAGGGGAGATATGCTAGCAGTGTTCCAATATTTGAGAAGCTGCAACAGAGAGGAAGGGGTCAAGGCACCTGAAGGCCAGACAAGGAATAATGGATGGAAACTGACCAAGGAGAGATTCAACCTAGAAATAAGGAGAAATTTTCTGACAGTGAGAGCAACCAGTGGAACAGTTTTCTTTCAGAAGTTGTGGGAGCTTCATCACTGGAAGCTTTCAAGAAGAGACTGGACTGCCATCTGACAAAAATGGTGTAGGGTCTGCTTGGGCGGGGGGTTGGACTAGATGACCTACAAGGTCTCTTCCAACTGTCTTAATCTGTATCAGTTGCCACTAGTTTCTAATAATCTGCAAGGAAGAGCTTGTAGTTATGATTTTTATTTTCCTAATATTTATGTATTTTAAAATGTGGGTTTTTCCCCCTCCAGGTATCAAACATGTTCAAATAATGGGCTAGTGGCAGGATTCCAGAGCCAATATTTTCCATCTGTGCTTGATCGAGAGTGGCAGTTTTATTGTTGCCGCTACAGCCGGAGATGTCCATACTCATGTTGGTGAGTTCACAAAACTGAACTGTCTATCCATATTAATCCATATTATTACGATTCAAGATCAGAAACTAGCTCTGGAAAATGATTATCCAAATCATTACATCTTCAGCAGACAAAATGGCAAAAACACAAAAGGAGGAAAAAATTGGCAGAGATGAACAATTCTAGAGAATATGCTCAAATCAATGACATTATTTTGTACAATTTTGTCATTGATATGATTAAAATTACAATATTAGTGCTAAGTTAGGCTTGATATATTGTATGTGTGTAGATGCACACAGTACATGTTGTGGTTGTTTTAACTGTTTGGTTGTGTCTGACTCTTGGCAACTTTATAGACAAATGCTCTCCATGCTACATACTCCAAGCCTTTAAAAAACTGGAAATTTTGACTTTGCCTATATGTTGGTCATAGTCTGATTCACTTTGCATCATGGCTTCCCCAAAGGATTTTCCACCCTAAGTCAAATTATAAATTTGACTTCATTTTTTCTTATAAAAATTCATTTCCTATTAGGACAGGGTTTAAAATATTATCCTTTAAATCCAAATTTGTTATTAAGAATATCTGCATAAGCAGGCGGATGGGCTTGGAAGGACTAGGGTGCAGATCCGATCATCCTGTGCCTACTCTAGGAAAAGGCAGCTTCAACAGATGCCTTTTACAAATATTTTACTTTTCTGTCTTATAAGAAAGATAAGTGTCAGCTTTTCTATGCAAGATGGATCTTAGCAAGTGTTCAGATAATAAAAAGATTCTCCAAGGACTGGTAGCAGGATGAAAATTCAAGAAATATAAAATCCAGCTATAAAATTATTAATAATTTTTGACTTGGTAATTTACTATAAATTACACTTATAGCTAATTATTTCCAAACTGTTCAAATAAGTTCACATTTCATAACATATAATAAATCAAGTTCATATCTTCTTTGGTTGGCTTCATAGTATAATCATTTGTGGAACCCAGAAATGTTGTCTCTCTTTCTGGATCATAAGATACATTTATCCCTTTTATTGTAAAGGTGATTGAAATCACTCATTATTACAAAAATCTGTTTTGAACTCCTTTATTTCGTTATCTGTCTCAAGATGATCCTACTCATCCCAGGTAAATGATCCCAGGTTATTTTGCACTAAATTACTTTTGATATTAGTGGGAGAGGTTGCTCCTTTGTAGGTAGATATGTCTACGCAGAAATAGGTTCCAATGAATTGAGGAGAGGGTATTCTAAAATAATTATACATAGACAACTCTGCCAATTAGTCACCACTTTCCGAAACCTCGAACAAATCACTCACATCATAAATTTGCAGTTTGATTGTTAATGCAGCTGCGCTAAAGAGAATCTATGATCCAAAGGAACATTGACAAATGATTAAACTGATTGAACAAAGCCCATTCAAATTACTTGGACAAATAGAACTATTTATTCAGTTATACTGTTAAAAACTGGAGTCCATTTCCCCCCCTCCCCCCATTTTTTAAATACAGTAAATCATCTTTTGGGGTACTTATTTGTTTTGGCCATTCAGGAGCTGGGGTAAAACCTTTCTTTCACACTGTGTAAACACAAGTAATAATGTAGGAACTCAGGGAAGAAAAATACCAATTACAAACATGTTTCAACCATACTCCAAACCAGCAGCATTCTGCATATTTGATAAACATTATAAGCACTGTATTGCTGTGACATTTCTACAACAATAGCTGTATCATAGATTAGGAAGACACACCTGGCAAATGCAAGAAAGTTGATTGTTGTGTGTGTGCATTTTATGCTTTTAATTTGGAAGCAGCATACTTTTCTGAAAAGTAAGTGTTTTTAGGAGGATTTGCCCACGGAAAGGAAAGAAATGGGCAATCACTTTCCTGGCATGGAAAATTAGAAAATTCAGCAGCAGGTAAATTGCCCAATGGGAGCGATGATTGCTGGCAGTCCAAACTGAACACCTGGCAACCATACTAAAGTATCCCAATCTGGACAGAATGTTCTCACAGGAACTTAGAGTCCATCTGGCATCATCACAGGATTGGAGCAGTTAAGACAAGCAGTGAAGAAGTGCCCTTAAATCATATATGAAGTGTCAATGGTAGACTCAGGCAGTAGTTGATCTGAAGCCTTTATCAAACCATCTGTTAATCTTCATGAAGCTGTAGCGTGTATGAATTTGAATAAAAATAAGCCTAGAGCTAGAAGATCAAGGAATCTTGAAACAAACTAAACCTCTGAACATTCTTCAAGGGCCAGATGATATATATTCTTTTAATGTAACAATTGTGCATTATGAAAAGTAGTTTGTTAATATTATTCCTGAAGCCTATCATGAAGATCTCTGCTTAATATGAAACAGATGTTTGGGTTCTTTGGTGCTTATCACATTTTAAAAATTGTATCCCTACTTTTAGAAGATCTCTACTAGGATGCATATTCAGGACAATCTAGCTTAGTGATGCCAAACCTTGTGGGCTCAGTGTATCAAAACTGCAGAAAATGCCTAACCTGATTCTTCTGGTGCATAATATCATCTTCCTTCCAAAGACACAAGAGAAACAATACATAACATACATAATTGAACATATTTTTCAATTTGTCTTTGTCCCTCAGGAAAAAAAATGCCTATTGGAGGCAGCTCCAGGTTTCATGAGGTCTGGAAACTTCAGAAAATTCTCTTGTGTGGCCTTATAGCTTCTAAAATGAGTAGGAAAGCACACCTCATTCTCACATGATTTTTGAAGACTCCAGAGGCCTCATGGGAGCACGGTACCCCACATTATTGTGCAGCCTCTGCAGCCTCAGAAAATCTCAGAAAACTAATCAAGAATGGGACATAGTAGCATGTCACCAAATATGACATGGCATGTAACGTGTGTCATCAGTTTGCCATCATCTATCTAGCAGCTACTTTTCTGTAAATTTTCAATAATGATGTATTTTACATTAAATCCTTGTAAATCCAAGTGACTTTATTAGATCCATTACATAGCTGAATTGCTCACCAAGTAATTTATGGATTGAATCAAGATGTGCCCAAAAAGCCCCCAAGGGCAAAACTAACCACTGCGTTGTACTGATTTACACTATCATTTTGTACAAAAAAAAGGGGTCATCACAGTGATGTAGTGGTCTATACATGCATTATGGATTTCTCACTCAACTCTGATGCAGCCCATTGTTTATTGAGAAAATATGAAAAATTTTTATGCACATAATATGATGAAATTTTATGCACAATATTCTTTGGCTTCGTAGAAATGCCCAGCTTTGTGGGCACTGTGTTTATTCTTTATCATAATTTATATTAGCTTTACATTTTATTACTACTAGCCTTTCTTTTACAACTAGACTATTTGTAGTAAAAAAAAAAATCTATCCATAGCTGCCTCTGAAAATCTTGCTGTTGCTACATAGATTGACACTTAATGGGATTCTCAGAAACAAAATGGGCAGATTTTGAAAAAAGCAGGAGGATCTGCTGAAACGGAAAACTAATTATCACTAAAGTATTACCTTTGTTTTTGTTCCTCTCAAGTTCAGCTTCAAGGTTCCTTCAGGCAAATTATTGTGTCAGTTTCCAGATTCGGATTCCCATCTTTTTTTGTTTGTTTGTTAGAAAGGTGGAAAAACTTTGTTCAGGATTGCACTTAGTGTCTCAGTGGGTGTAATTTGAAATAATGGCTTATGCCAAATGGTGAAAAGGTACAAATGTGTTCACAAGCTGTATTCCCTCTTATCACATGCCTGAGTCTGCCTTGAAAAGGACAAGCCACTGCAAGCTGGGTTGCCACGAAGAAGAGGGAGTCAAGCTATTCTCCAAAGCACCTGAAGGCAGGACAAGATGCAATGGATGGAAACTAATCAAGGAGAGAAGCAACTAGAATTAAGGAGAAATTTCCTAACAGTTAGAACAATTAACCAATGGAAAAACATGCCTGCTGAAGTTGTGAATTCTCCAACACTGGATTTGTAACAAGAGATTGGACAACCATTTGTCTGAAATGGTATAGGGTTTCCTGCCTGAGCAGAGGTTGGACTAGATTACAAGGGTGGGCAATTGTGGCTCTTTTACAACAGCCAAGCTGTCTCAGGAATTCTGGGAGTTGAAGTCCTCAGGTTGTAAAAAAGCCACAATTGCCCACCCCTGGACTAGAAGACCCCCAAGGTCCCTTCCAACTCTTCTATTCTATTCTATCCTATCCTATCCTATCCTATCCTATCCTATCCTATCCTATCCTATCCTATCCTATCCTATCCTATCCTATCCTATTCTTTGTATATGGAGACCTGGATGTGATGGGAACAGTGTGCAATTTTAATCAAATAAGGAACAAAGGTTTGCCTAGATTTTATTGCTTCCACGTGCTTGCATAGGCAAGCTGAAAATTCCTGACATAGTATAATCAGTCTGAATTGTAAATAGTTCCAGAATTTTAGAGTACATTGTACGGTGCTTTTTAAAATCTCCCCTCTCCCCCAAAGAAATGTTATCCTGTTATAACTAGTGCTTAGATAATGCATTGAATGGTCTTTTGAAAAATAAGGAAAAAAGCAGAACAACCAGTAATTAAATCACATATACTGGGTTTATGAAAAAGTAAACTTACCCAAGAAAGTTGGTGCTTATATGCTTCATTATGGAGAAATACAGAGTAATTTTATTCTCTGTAATTGTTAGGAAGGCATAGACAGATAGACGCCCCTGCACTGTGCTAACAAAATGAAACGTCACATTCTTAATTTCTGTTTGTTAACACTTTGGGCACGTTACCATAACGTACAAGTCTTTCCTATTTCATCTTATTGAACATGAGAGTTGCATAAATATATACAACTCTCTGGGGTGGTTGGTTTATGTGGAATTTTCCCATGGCACATATGTTTTTTACAACATATGTGCCATGGGAACTGTCCAAAAATTGACCACTGTTCTGCAGGCAAACTGGTAATGTTATACCCTGCTGACTCCTCTAACTTTTAAATATCTTGCTATACCTCCTCTACCCCTTAATTTGTTTATTTCTCAACAAGTAAGAAGTAATGACTGTATCGACTGTAAGGAGCCAGGGTGGCACAGTGGTTAGAATGTAATATTGCAGGCTGACTCTGCTCACTGCCAGGAGTTTGATCCTGACTGACTCAAGGTTGATTCAGACTTCTGTCCTTCTGAGGTTAGTAAAATGAGGACCCAGATTGTTGAGGGAAATATGCTGACTCTGTAAACTACATAGAGAGTGCTGTAAAGCACTATGAAGCAGTATATAAATCTAACTGCTATTGCTAGTGCTATTGCTATCTACCCACAGTTATTATTTTCTAAGAATGTAGATGAAGCAGTCCACAAAATGAAGATATGCTCAAAGATGATACAATGTAGAAATTTCCAATTTCATTATTTTTAACTAAAAAAATTACAGTCAGATAAAATAAATATCCTGGTAGGCATCATGAAACAGAAGAATGAAACTGATCTACTGCAGAAAAGAGTTTTTACTATATCTTGCCATCATATCTTTGGGTAATAGTAGGTTAAAGCACAGATTGTCATCAAGCCAGCATAAGAAAGAAACTTGCTCCCTAAATACTGCATTACAACATCACATTTAATCTGTTGATTTTTTAAAAAAACAAGAGGGAAGGGTAAAATGTTTTAGTTTGAAACTGAGGGGATATACTGAGGCATTCATTTCTCTCTAGAAGCCCTGATTGGATAGTTATCTGTTCTCCACTATTATTTCTAAAGAGCAAATGTTGATTAACTCTCATTTTTTCCTGAAGTATCCAAACATGCTAATAAATATAGAAATAGAATAATCTATACAATCCCAATTGTATTTAAATGATTGAATCAGAAGCATGAAGTAATGCAAGGATCGGTCATCTGGAATTCCATAAGAATAGGAATTAACAGGAATAAGCATTTGAGTGTTTAACTATCATTGGTAAACTTATGTCAATTTTGGTCTATAAATCTAGCCTCTGATTTTCCCTATTCCTTTGAATTTCAAACCTTGTCTGATTTGGATTAGGTACTCCTGGTCATTCTGAACTCATCTGCCTTTCTGGAACAGTATCTACTTTGGTGTGGACTACATACATTTCTGACCTATTTGGATTAAAAGCCAATTACTCTGAAAACAACTGCTCAAAGCTCATTCCAAGGTCTGACTCATATACAGTATAAGGGAAAAAGGACAAGCCTATAGTGGATTGACAGATGAAATTTCTCCATGATCAAGATGGACATTGCATTCATATATTGGCTTTGAATAGTATAGTATATAATATATATCATTGCATTCAGTAAGGACGTAAAACTCCTTATTCTCATTTTAATGCAAAACTTATTCCTTTAGCTAGCTATGAGTAGTGGCCTTAAAATACCACTTTAAAGATCACATTTTAAGTTTAAAGATCACATTTTTACATTCTGGAGAGACAGAAGGATGGGCTCCAGCACGAGTCTGAAAGTTTGGAAGACCAGGCCTCGGGGCCCAGTGACTCACTCAAATTGGATCCTATCACATTTTAAGACATATAATAGAAAATTAAACTGATAAAACTCATAGCTTTTTCTGTCTCCCTTCCCAGATCCACAGGAATTGGTATCAAGAGGAGAAGAATGGATTCCTAGGATACACTGACTTTTCTTTGGAGAAGCATTATTTCATGCTTTTAAAAAGAATTAATATTCTGACCAAGGATAGTCACATTCTCTAATTAGAATTTTAAAAATAAAACTGAAACTTCTTTGAAAAAAGAAAGAAAGAACACTCTACTCCTATTTGCTGAAGATTACTTACTGTATTTTTTGGAGTATAAGACGCACCTTAGTTTTTGGGGAGGAAAATGGGGGGGGGATTCTGCCTACCAGGTATTCATCTGGCTAGTCCCAGCACATTAGTTAACTTGCTGGTTTTGAGGTTGGGGCGTCAGCTTCAGCACATTAGTTCGCTCGCTGGTTTTGAGGTTGGGGCTGTTTGGGGCGTCAGCTTCAGCACATTAGTTCACTTGCTGGTTTGAGGTTGAGGCTGATTGGGGCTGTGCTTCTAAAGCACAGCTGATTGTCAGAGGGAGCAACAATTAGAAAAGCAGGCAAAGCATGGAAGATCGCTTCACTCGCTTTGGGGCTGAAAAACAGCTTCAAAAGCATAGCTGATTGTCAGAGGGAGTTCCAGTGACGAAAGCAGGCAAAGGCAGAAGGGGTAAGAGAAGGCACCAGCTGTTCCAGGTAGCCATTTTGGGCACCACACGGCATTACATTTGGGGTATAAGACACATCCAAATTTTCAGCCTCTTTTAGGAGGGAAAAAAAGTGCATCGTATACTCCGAAAAATATGGTAATTTTTTTTCAGGTCTTCTGAGATTTATCAAACATGTGCTCAACTATCTGAATTGAGTCTCAACTATCAATGGGGTTTGCAATAGATTATTATTACTGTACAAAATAGAGAAATGATTGTTATTTTCTTTTTCCTGATTTATAAGGATGACATCAGAACATCCTGAGCACTATGGAGAAGATATGGACATGATGTTGTACACCTATGATCATTATATCCGTGGAGCAACTACAACATTCTCTGGTGTAGAAAGGTCAGATTCAGAAATACTGTTGAAAGCTGAATCTTTGCCTTAACACAAATGGATGATTGCACTGTGAAACTTTTTTTAAAAAAAAGATGAAGATGAAATAATTGCCTAGTGGTGGTAGGAGCAATGGACATAATGGAAAGCATGATGACTTTTCTGAGAGGCAGAATGACAATGAATCTTTAACAGTTTACAATTAGCTAACAGCCAGACTTACATCAACCTCTTTTTATCTCACAACAGTATCTTAATAGACTCCTTTTCAGTAAATGGCAAATCCAAAACAAATACTTTAAGTGTAGAAAGTGCTTAGCACTGGACATTAACAGGAAGAGAAGATGTTATTATATATTAAATACTGATATTGATATTGATATTGTATAGTAATTCAAGATATTAATTTCAATATTTTTATAATATAGATCTACAGTACTGTACTTATTTGGCTGAAGTGGCTTCTACACCTTTTGCAGAATTAAGGGAAGATTCCTTAAAAACTGAAGCAATTTAACGTAACAATTTGAAGTTGTAAGATCAAAAGAAACTACATCTGAATTCCTGATATTTTGCTGTAAACTTTTAGAGAGGATGACCTTGCTTATTTCATTAACGTTATAATGAAAGAATCAATTTATGACAGGGCCTGTTCTTGACCATACTTTACATCTGAGACCAAAAAGGAAAAATGTTATGTCCATATAAGGGCATCCGCCCTGATTGGCTGCCAGCCATCGGGCGGGAGATTTGAATCCCTGTCTAGGGGCGGTGCGTCTGCCGGGAGCGAATATAAGGAGAGCTCCGGCAGCGCGCCAGCAGTCTTCTTTTACTTGTTACATTGTAAATAAAGTTGTTACATGTATCGAGCTGGTCACGTCTTCTGTTCCTGCGCCTGATCTAACACTGGCGACGAAGGACTAGAGAAGAGAACCTGAGAAAGACTCACGGCACGATCGCCCAAAGAGCTGAAGTCACTTCACCACAGCGACTTCCAGAATGGCTACCCCGCAAGCCCCGATGACCGCGCTGAACCCGTTCGACCCATCCCGGGAGAAGTGGAGATCATACATGGTCCGATTCCGGCAGTTCCTGCGAGGCAATGGATACCAGAACCTCGATGATGAGAGGAAAAGAGCCCTCTTCCTGGCTCATTGCGGATCGGACGTCCTAGAGATGGCGATGGACCTCGTGGCACCTAGGGACATCGAGGAGATGTCCTGGAACGACCTGCAGGACGTCTTACAGGAGCACTATGCACCTACAGGCACCCCCATCGCAAACAGGTTCACCTTCCAGCAAAGAAACCAGCGGGAAGGTGAATCCATCAAAGAATTCGTGGCAGCGCTCCGCCAACTCTGCCAACTGTGAGTTCGACAATGTGGACAACGCCATCCGGGACCGCATTGTTTTTGGAATGCGAGATGTGGGGCTGCAAAAGAAATTCCTCAGCAGGAAGAGGATCCCGCTTAAAGACGTCCTCGACGAGGCAACAGCGGCGGAGACGTCCGAACAAGCAGCCGCTGCAATGGTAAAAGCAAGAGGGATCCATAAGATCCACAAGTCGGGCCCAACCTCATCAGACGAGGCAACCACTCAATCCGAGTCTGATGAGGAAATGGCCGTCCACAAGGTGTCCCGCCCTCCCAGGCGGGAAACACCACAGCATGGCGACCGGGGAGAGCGATGCGGCAGCTGCAGAGGCGACCACCCCAGTGCAACCTGCAGATGGAGGGACGCGACCTGCCGCCGATGCCTGAAGAGGGGCCACATCGCCGAGGCCTGCAGAGCCACAGACCCAGCCCCGGAGCCGCCCAGACCGCGATTCCGGGAAAATCGCAAAGATAACCAGAGGACATCCAAACGGTCCTCAAACCAGTCCCGGCGCGGGGAGGAGGAATATCCCCGAAACAGAACGGTGCACCAGACCACCACCATCGCTCACACAAGCGACGAGGGAACCACCAAGTTCCACGTGACGCTGCTAGCAGAGGGGTCTCCGTGCAAGATGGAGGTAGACTCCGGATCCGCGTTCTCCATCATGGACTGGCAGCACCTACAACAGCTGAAACCGGCATACAAAAGAACCCAGCTGAAAGCCCCGAAAGACAAACTTGTGGACTTTAACGGAAACCCCATTGAAATCCTAGGCAGAGCAACCATCCATGTGAAATACAACGACTTCAATGGAAAGCTACCCATCACCATTGTGCAGCACAGCCGACCGAACCTGTTGGGCGTGGAGTGGTTCAAGCCTCTAGGACTTTCACTTCAGGGCATCCACGAGATCCGCAGGGACGAACTCGACTCCATCATCGAAGAGTTCAAAGAAGTCTTCGATGGTAAGCTGGGGAAATTTGTGGGGAGGCCAATCTCCTTTAATCTGGACAAGGGAATCACCCCAATCAGGCTCAAGCCCCGCCGAGTTCCATTTGCCCTGCGGCCTAAAGTAGATGAACAGCTGGATAAGCTGATCGCCCAGGGCGTACTGGAACCGATCGATCATGCCTCATGGGAGACCCCCATTGTGACCCCACTGAAGCATGATGGGTCTGTGCGCATCTGTGCTGACTACCGTTGTACCATCAACAAGGCGTTGGCACAGAGCGCATACCCAGTCCCAGTGGTGCAACACCTGCTGCATTCCCTGGGATCTGGATCAATTTTCGCGAAACTGGACCTGGCCCAGGCTTACCAGCAACTGCCAGTGGATGACAAAACGGCGGAGGCACAAACGATTGTCACGCACAGAGGGGCATTTAAATGTAACCGCCTCCAATTTGGAGTCAGCGCTGCCCCTGGCATTTTCCAATCCATGATGGAACGCCTTCTCCAAGGCGTTCCAGGGGTGGTGCCTTACTTCGATGATGTGCTCATCTCCGGTGACTCGAGACCCCAACTCCTTGAAAGGCTCAGGCTTGTCCTGCAGCGGTTCAAGGACAAGGGTTTGAGGGTCAGGCGGGACAAGTGCATCATAGGAGTACAGGAAGTCGAGTTCCTGGGCTTCCTCATTGATAGCACAGGCATACACCCCACCAAATCAAAAGTGGAAGCAATCCATGAAGCTCCAAGCCCAAAAAACAAAACGGAGCTTCAGGCTTTCCTTGGGTTGCTCAACTTCTACGCCATTTTCTTAAAACAGAAAGCCACAGTTGCTGAGCCACTCCACCGCCTGCTGGGGAAATCGGCTTCCTGGAAGTGGGGCCAGGAAGAGGAAGCGGCATTCCGGGCCATCAAGGGACTATTGACGTCCAAAAGCGTCCTCATCCAATACAGCGAGACGCTCCCCATCAGACTGACCTGCGACGCGTCGCCCTACGGGGTGGGGGCAGTCCTCAGCCACGAACTGCCCAACGGCTCGGAAGCCCCAATCGCGTACTTCTCAAAGACAATGTCCGGCGCAGAACGGAACTATAGCCAGCTGGACAAAGAAGCCTTGGCAATCGTGGCTGGAGTGAAGCGCTTCCACGAATACCTTTACGGAAGACGTTTCACCATAGTCACAGACCACAAGCCTCTTCTGGGACTCCTCGCAGGCGACCAACCAACCCCAACCTTCATGTCCCCAAGAATGATGAGATGGGCCATTTTCCTAGCTGGCTACTCCTATCGGCTCGTGCACCAGCCAGGCACAGCCATAGGGAAAGCTGATGCTCTCAGCAGATGCCCATCGAAGAAGCCAGTCGAAGACCCAGCCCCCACGCTCCACCTACTCCACATTGATGACGACGCCAGCTGCCCGGTGTCGTCCGCAGATGTGGCCGTCCACACCCAAAAGGACCCCACACTCCGCCAAGTGAAGTCCTGGATCCTCAGAGGGTGGCCAGCGGAAAAGCCAGAGGAAAGATTCAGCCCGTTCGCCAGGAAGCAGGAGGAGCTGTCCACCATAAAGGGCTGCCTGCTATGGGGAGACAGGGTGCTGATTCCAAGCACTCTGCAACGGCGGACGTTGGAAACCCTGCACAAGGGGCATCCGGGCATCGTCCGCATGAAGGCCCTGGCACGGAGTTACGTCTGGTGGCCCTCCATGGACAGAGACATTGAACAATGGGTCTCCAAATGTGACCCGTGCCAAGAAGTTCGCCCAGCGCCGCCGCAATCCGAAGTCGCGAAGTGGGAGACCCCCAGCAACCCCTGGTCGAGGATCCACATTGACTTCGCGGGTCCGATGCAAGGGCGACACCTCCTCATCGTGGTAGATGCCTTCTCCAAATGGCTCGAGGTGGTGCCCATGGCATCTACCACAACTGAAGCAACCATCCGAGCCCTGCGCCGCCTTTTTGCCACACATGGCCTACCGGATGTGCTGGTCTCAGACAACGGCCCCCAGCTCACATCCCTGGCCATGGAGTCCTTCCTGGCAGGACTGGGCATCCGCCACGCCCTGTCCGCCCCTTACAGGCCGGCCGGAAACGGACAAGCCGAACGCATGGTCCGACTGACCAAAGAGGCCCTCACCAAGATGGGCCCGGGGGACTGGCAAGAGCGCATAGACAACTTCCTCCTCACCCAGCACATCACGCCACACGCCACCACCCACAAGAGCCCGGCCGAACTGTTGATGGGCAGAAGGTTGAGGTCACCCTTGGACCGGCTGCACCCCCAATACAGCCCGGAAGTGACCGCAACCGCCAGCCGCCCGCTCCGCGCCTTCAGCAAAGGAGATTCAATCTTCGCGCTGAATTTCAGCGGCTCCACTAAGTGGCTTAAGGGGAAAATTGCCAGCACAACCGGGCCCAAATCCTACATCGTTGAGTTGGAAGATGGACAGTTCACGAGACGCCACATCGACCAACTCCGAAAAAGGTGGGGGGGGGGCACATGAAAACCAGCCTGACGAGGGAGGCCTACAACACCCCGACGAGGTAGGCCTCCAACACCCCGGCGAGGCTGGCCTACCACACCCAGACCAGGTAGGCCTACAACACCCCGACGAGGTAGGCCTACAACACCCTGACGAGGTAGGCCTACCACACCCCTGCGAGGCAGAGCAGCACCACCCCGACAAGGTTGGCCCTGCCCACTACCAAATGCTGTCACACCGGCAGCCCAGCGAGGTAGACCGGGGCCAACCGCACGGGGGATGGCAACACCAACCCAGCCAGGTGGGCACCGGGCACGGCAAGGCCAGGGACCACCAACCCAGCCCGCAGGTAGACCGGGACCTGCCCAGAGGAGGAGCAGCGCACCCCACCAGTTACAGCAGCCTATGCCAGCCCAGCCAGGGAGACTGCAGTTCCAGGCGAGTAGACCGGGACCCAGCCAAGAGGGGCACCCCACGACCCACGGGCGAGGGTGGCACACGAATCACCGACGTGGGGGACCCCCGCCCATCACAGAAGACAGCCAACAAACGACACCCCGACCCGGATGACCCCAGGCACCACCCGACGGTAGACCAGGGACTAGGGGGAAGGGAGAGCCGACAACAACCCGGCCAGGTAGACCTGCACCACCCTGGCAGGGGAGACCTCCGCCGCCCCGCAGAGGTAGTACCGCAACAACAGCCCGACCAGGTCGACCACCACCGACCAGACGGGGTAGACCAACGCCAGCCCGACCTAGCAGACCAACGCCACCCCTGCGAGGTCGGACAATGCAACACGGGCCAGCACCACCCGCAGCCGGCGGGCCGGTCCAGAGGGCACCAAACAGAACCACCACCCACCCGGCACCAGGCCGAACCGCAACCGAACCGCAGCACCCGGGAGACCAGGGAGGAGCAAACGGTGGACTTACCGAGACTCAGACGCTCTTCCCGGGTCGGAACCGAGCCACCGAGACGAGGCAACAGATCCACAGGCCAGGAAGAAGACCATCAGAACCAGCCATCCAAGGTCTGCGGTCCGGCCGGAGGCGCTGGGGGTGACCCCGCTCACTCGACAGCCGAACCAAGCCCGGTTCCGGAGAGGGAGCCCGGAGACGACAGAGCCCCGTCCATCCAGGTCGGAGTCGGAGAACAAGTGAGACTGCGCAGGTCAGCTAGGGTGCCGAGGCGTCCTACGTACCTGCGCGACTACGTGACTTTTGTAAACGAGATTGACAGTTCAGACTAAGGGGGGAGGAGTGTTATGTCCATATAAGGGCATCCGCCCTGATTGGCTGCCAGCCATCGGGCGGGAGATTTGAATCCCTGTCTAGGGGCGGTGCGTCTGCCGGGAGCGAATATAAGGAGAGCTCCGGCAGCGCGCCAGCAGTCTTCTTTTACTTGTTACATTGTAAATAAAGTTGTTACATGTATCGAGCTGGTCACGTCTTCTGTTCCTGCGCCTGATCTAACAAAAAACATCAAGCAAATTGTACATTTGCTTTCAGAGTAGTTTGAACATTCTTGAGATAAAAAGCAATTCAGATCGATAGACAATCAATATTGTTGTAAATCATTCTTTTTGGGGTATGCCTTCAAGGGATGATTACCGCCTGGCAACTGCCTGAATGAATCCCTGCAGTTCAGTGGTGGGTTTCAAATTCTTTTACTACTGGTTCTGTGGGTGTGGCTTGGTAGGTGTGGCATGGCTTGGTGGGCATGGCCGGGGAAGGATACTGTAAAATCTCCATTCCCACTCCACTCCAGGGGAAGGATATTGCAAAATCCCCTCCCGATCAGCTGGGACTTGGGAGGTAGAGAATAGATGGGGGCGGAGCCAATCAGAATTTTTACTACTGGTTCTCCGAACTACTCAAAATTTCCGCTACCAGTTCTCCAGAACTGGTCAGAACCTGCTGAAACCCACCTCTGCTGCAGTTGTTTTGGAAAGATTTTCTGAAGTGGTTTTTCATTGTCTCTTTCCTAGGGCTGAGAGATAGTGATTGGTCCAAAGTCACCTGACTTTGTGCCTAGATTCAAATTCATATTTTTCCAGGTTGTAGCCTGGTGCCTTTAACCATTACACCAAACTGGCTCCACTTAATCATTGCATCTGAGCTAAAAGAATATACCGTAGCTATAAAATCTGCTCATTTTTAATAATAAAAAAATTGTTCCTCTTTTTCAATGCAATATGTTTTGCTTTAGTTTGTTTCTAAGCAGCATTGCTTCTGGATAAAATTGCATTTTGGGAAAATTCTATGAGATAAAAAAGATAAAGTATAGCAATTTTGTTTAGGCCCAAGTATTTCAAAATAGAAGGCTAGAGACCTTGTTAAAGGAAGGAAAGAATAAATATTTATTCATGGTTGTTTTTCTTTTGCTAGAAAACCATAGTTCATTTTTAAAAATCTAATGTAAATAAATCTAAATCAGAATCTTAACATATTTGGTATTGTCTTCCTATTTACAATGTATTAAAACTCATTTTTTATTTCATTTCCTTTGCAGAGATCGTCAATGGAAATTTATTGTCTGCAGGATGACAAATTTTGATTGTCAATTTCAAAATGCTTAAAAATTCTGAATATATGCTACACTTCAGAGTTTGGGTAGTAAATAAATAAAAGGGAAAAAGGGAAAAAAAGACAGGAAAGTCAATTCAGTAATAAATGCATTAACCTCTTACAGAGGTTTGACTCTTGTATTCCGAAAAGCTTGGTAAGTACAATATCGAGTTCAGCTTTTCTTTCTGTAGGTGAATTCATAGGTGAATTCTTAATTAGAGAATAGATTTGCTGCCTTTGGTCTCATAATCTCTGCAGAGCCTGTGTGCAAAGTACTTGAATTTCCATTGCTTTCCATTCACATGCCTGGTCAGTTGCAACTGCAGAATCAATGTTAATTTGGGAGTATGCATGGCCAGTCTCTCTTCCCATAATAGTGGAACGTTTACCCTTATGCTGGTGTCAATTCTCACACATGTCACTACTATTAACTGGGCATATGCGTAGCTGCTGGGCAGAGGGCAGTCTTTGAGAAAACTGCAGTTCATTCTTCTGATTTTTTTAAACAGTTACAGGTAGATACTTACTTGTTTAAACTTGGATAAAGTGACTTCCTTTGTTATTTAGCTACTCTCTACAAATACAGCTTGGTTTTGCATAGCAACTTTATACCCACTGCATCCGCTTACTTACTTGCAAAAGAGCTCTCTTTATTCTTATTTGTTCACACTGCTGAGATTAGCAAAAGAAATTGCAAACCATATTATTATTATATTGTAACCATGTTAATAGCAAGACTGGTTGGTAGCAGTCCCTTTTAAAGATTGTTCACTTACATTTTTAATGGTTTGAGTGTTTACACTTCAAGTGAAATAAAGTACATTCTGAGGACCATAATATCTCCATTTTGAATGGTATCAGATTATTTTTGTTAACTGTTATGTATCCGTGTTGTTTCTCTTGTAATTAGGGATCAAAATGAATGCTAGAATATTAAAGCCCCATGGAAAAGAGCAATAACAATTGTGTAACTGTGTACAAAAACTGATGACATTCCAATGGCTTTTGCATTGTAGCTCAAATGTGAATATAATTTTGTTGAACATTGTTTAAAGCTTAACTATGAAGGCAATCACTGAGGAATAATGTAAAAGGGAATTACTTAAGAATCAAATATAAACAAATGCTGTGCAATTTATTCTAAATACCGGTATCTATTATTGAAGTATATTATGAATTATTACAATTAAATGAATAAAATAAATAAAATTATATGGCAATTCAGTAGCTTAAACAGTTTTCAACAATTGTTTGTGCATTTAATAACTGTGAACAAATTACTGTAGAGATTCTGTTACTAAATGCTTAATATAAATTAGCAAAGTTCTGCTATATTCAAAAACAATAGATACAGATGATTGCATCTATGTAACAATAGATACAGTTAATTTGGTCTCATTTCATTAAGAAAGTACTAAAATTATACGCCTTTGAGAAGGATTAGAAAAAATTTAAAATACGAATAAGTTACATAAAAGGCATTTGAAGTCAATTCCATCCTTTCAAGAAAGAATGAAAGTGAAATATCTTGTATCTAGCAAAAATAGAAATTCAGGAAAGGGCATAATTTTACATCGTTAATGGATCAACCCATCCATTAACTAATGCAGCCTAAAAAGCATACTCCCATTAACACTTGAACAATATGCTTCATTTTTCATGTCAAAACAAGAGAAAGAAAACTTTCAAAACTGGGATCTGGTTCCCTTTCTGAGAATCTTTGCATTTCAAAAAGCAGCTTTAGTAATAACTCTCCTGAGGAATCAAGATTAACTTGGCTGAACCAGTAGAAGTCCAGATCTTCCTCTGAAGTGGAATCTTTTGTGAGGAACGTGATATTGTAAATCACAAGAACAATTTCCTGGAAGTAAGCAGAAGATTGAATATTAATGGTGTATTAATTATATGCAGGGATGGGTGACCCATATGGAAGTTTATGATCTTTGCAGAACAAAAATCTACTGTATTTTATTCATATAAAAACACACACACACACACACAAACACCTTCATTTAAGATATATTTTTGAAGCAAGAAAGAATACTGTCTGGTGCCAAGTTTCCTACAATAGTACTATGATCTAATCTTTATCAGAATTCTCCTTAACTGGAAAATGCTAGGAATGTTCAGAAATCCTTCTAGTATTTATCTACAAAAGCTGCAATTCTGGAATTTGCCAGAGAAATTACCACTAAGAAAAGTATTTCCCAGGCCATGTTTCTCTGAAAGAACCAAAACAAACAGAAATAGAACTCATAGAGTGTATATTTACAGAAATAATAGCTTTATTATCATTCCCTGGAAAGGTATCTCGCATATGTGCTTAATTTTAGCTTCTGTAGTCATTGCTATGCAAGAAGTTAGATAAGACTTTTTCTTATTGTCTGTAATTTTTTTTTACTCGAAATGGCAGAGGCTGAGCTTGGGAATTTCTCAACGTAAATATGCAATATCGATGCAGGTCCCACTAATTCTTCTTAGAGTTTTTTTCAATCCATCTTGAAACTGTGTGCATTTAGTAATGGTGAGTGAAAGAGTGAGTGATTCAGAACTCATTTGCATCTAAATATGGCACACATATCCCCAGCAACAATTTTTTTTGCTGGGTCTTCATGATGTTGCCTTCATCTGATCACCATCTCTTAAATGAATCAGTCTTAAAATCATCATCCTTAGCTGAAATGGTACCAGCTATATTAGTGTGACATAGGTTTCCCATGGATATTCTAAAGTGACTTTTAAGCAGCCACTTTATAGTTCAGGGGTGTCAAACCTGATTTCATTGAGGGCTGCATCAGGGTTTTTTTGTTTGTTTGTTTTTTTAATTTGATTTATATGCCGCCCTTCTCCGAAGACTCAGGGCGGCTTACAATGCGTTAAGCAATAGCCTTCATACTTTTGTATATTTATACAAAGTCAGCTTATTGCCCCCACAAACTGGGTCCTCAATTTACCCACCTTAGAAAGGATGGAAGGCTGAGTCGACCTTGAGCCTGGGGAGAATTGAACTCGCAGTAATTGCAGGCAGCTGGATATTAAATGCTGCCTTTAGGAGGCATTAACCTCCTACACCACTCAGGTTCCTAGGGTTGTTTTTGACAGTGGTGGGTTGCCCCCGGTTCGCACCGGTTCTATAGAGCCAGTAGTAAAACTGGCAGGAGGCCCCGCCCACCAACCCCGACGTTACCAAAATGCTTCTGCGCATGCGCAGAAGTGCGTGTGTGCATGAGCGAAGCGAGCGCGCACGTGCGTCCCTGTTGCAAACTGGTAGTAAGGGTAAGTAGAATCCACCCCTGGTTTTTGACCTTGGGGGCCATGGTGGGTGTGGCCATGGTGGGTGTGGCCAGCTTGATGTCACTCATGTCAGGTGTATCTGTGGTGGCCCGAGATCTCTGCCAGTGAAAACGGGCCCCCAAGCTCCATTTTCACTGGCAGAGGGCGCAGGAGGCAGTTGTGGCTGAAAATGGAGCCTGGGAGGGCGGTGCATAGCCCACCTGAGCTCCGTTTTCACTGGCAGAGGCACCAGAGACCGGTCCTTTGCTGTTTCTAGATTTAAGCACCCCTTGGGCTGTATCCAACCCACAGGCCTTGAGTTTGACATCCCTGTTATAGGTGATTCGCTGTGGTGGTGTGGTGGCCTAGTGGGGAAGATGCTTGCTTCCTACTTGGAAGGTTGGGAGTTCATTCCTGGGTAGCAGCAGCAGGTTCATAAAAAGGGAGTTCATAGCTGATTCACTCAGGTGATTCTTAAAGGGATATAATAATAAGCTTGGCATTTATTGGACATTTTAGGGCCTCATTCCTTTAGTCTATATGCACTGTTGTCTGTCATTCTGTTTTAGGTAGCAGAAAAGTGCAGTTCCCCTGTACCTATTATTCTCTGAAGTTATTCCTGGCCTGGAACACCTTGAACAGCAGCTGCAATGGTAGCAGGAGGTGGGATGCACAGTTTTCTACTGTTTCATGGTGCAACCCTCCCTGCCAACAGATGTGTTCAGTCTGCTTTTGAACAAGGTTTTAGTACTCTTCTGAAATAGTACTAAACTTGCCTCCAAAAGGAAGTTGACTATCAGTTAACATCAGCTGAAAGCCAGATTCCCTTTGCATGAATCTGCACAAAGCATTTGAGGGGAAAAACAGAGGGCATTCTAGCGGAGAGTCAAATTTATTAGTCTAGGCTTATGTCAAAATTTGCCTCCTCCGCAAGCTTCAAATCCAATCCACATTAACAAGAATTGGCGTAGGCTTTCCTGCTGATTATGTTTGATGGAAGGGATGGGAAATACACCAATCCTTGGCTTTGATATTTCCTGTAAATTGTAATCAAGGACAACTGCATTTGTTGTCATTGTGTCTATGAGAGGATAGGGATGACTAGTGAAGGCAACATATTTTATGCTGGCATAGCTTTTTACCAGTTCCATGTGTATACAATTAATCCTCAGATTATGACTGAAATCAAGCCTGAATTATGCCCACAAGTCATTGTGATAGTAAGTCAAAGCATCATGTGACTGCACCTGATTTTTCAACATTTTTGCAGTGCTCATTAAGAGAATCAATTTTCCCCACAGGGCATTTTTTGCCAGAAATTTGAAGCAACTACCTGAAACCAGAAAAACATCTTGCAAATTGTGGTCATGTGACTAACAAGACCCTGCAAATGGCCATAAAGATGAGCTTGTTATCAAGTGCCCAAAATGTGATCATGTGTCTATAGGGGGCTATCCTCATAACTTGGAAAATAAGCCATAAATAGTTTTGGGGAATCCAAATTGCAAATGGTAGCTAAATGACAAGTCATAAGTCAAAGATTACCAGTATTACTTTAACTCAGCTGAAGGAAGAGCTGAGAAAAACAAAGAGACAGAGGAGTGATTTAAAGAAAAGATGTCTTGTGATTCACTGATCCAGTATGTGCTAAGGTTTGACAAATGTAAGCTTGAATAAATCATTTCTTTTGTGCCTATTTATAGGCAATGCACTTTCTTTCATTTTAATGTACATAGATTCTACCCGTCGCAGACTTTAAAACTGGAAATTGAAGCCCAATGGAAATTACTTTTACAATGTCTATAGCTGTTTACCAAGAGGCTCCCTACTGTGAGCTGCCATAAATATTAGATACTCTTGATGCTTCTGCAAAAAGCTATAATGTAATTTTTATTGATGCCATTCTACTGAAAATGGTTGTGCTGTAACAAGAGAAGATAGCTTAGCCTTAGATGATGTCAAAGGAAGAGAAAAAATGCTCTTCAACCATGTATGAGGTATACATCTTATTTTCTGAGTGTCATCCTTAATTTTAAAAGATGTTTCTCCATTGTACTTTATTTTTAATAGGATTATGTCCTTTAAAAGTATTGGACACCCATCCCTACCCCCAGCTTGATGTCATCTAAAAATTTAATGAACAGCAATTCAATACCATTCTCATTTTAAAAATTGTCTATTAGCATATGGCCAAACCTAGAATCTGATGGGCTCCCACTTGATACTGCCCCTTCCAGAACAAAGCAGAACCATTTATGAATAGTTCAACCCATTGCAAATTCTCTGGACTGCAGCACCATCTGTCTATATGCCTCTTGTTTAGAAATGCGTCATACATTTCATCAAGACTCTGACTGAGATGAAAGTCACTACTCCTAGAATATTCTCCTAGCTTTACAGGCAACTCGTTCTGTCATTAGAAGAGGTATCGTGTAATATGATGTGTTCTTAACAACACATCCTGGTAACAATAGCAACAGTGCTTGCAAAATGACATCTTTTCTCATACCTTGCTTAGTACAAGACAAGGTAAACTGATCTGCCTGATTCCTTTCACTTCCCCTTTTGAATAATGAGACTGGCCTCTTCTCCAATATTCTTGTTCCTCTCCAACTCAGTTTCCATCAAAAGTTGCATACTGCAGTTCTGAGAAAAGATTTTGACCATTTCTTCAACATCTTGTGATGTTGAAGAAAAGAAATCATTTAAGATTGCAGAGTGGATTCTTACTATACCTTTATCAATCCTGAAGCGTGTTTTTCCTTCTCTGCTGAGTCATATTAGGAAAGGTACTTTCGCTCTTTTGAGGAAAGACAAAAAAGATGTTAAGCAGTTCCACCTTACCCTCATTTCTTTATTTGTCCTGTCTTTATTATTTTTACATTATATATTTCTAATACCCCTTCTTCCTCTTATGTGCAACAGACCAGCAGCTTCCATGATAACTTTATTTCAAAATGCCTTAAACACCAGCAGTTACAGTTTCCACTCTCTTAGTTCAACCAAAGCCAACTACGCTGCACCCAATTATGGGAACTTTCCTAGCTTGATATGTCTCCAGTGTGCAAGACTGCAGTGAAGTGACAAAAGGCACTTCTTAGAAAATCCAGACGCTGTGATAGAAGGCTGGCAGATAACAAGCTGGAAAAGGATCAGAGAGATTGGCGAGATAAGTGACTGATGTTTGAAGACATCTTATCTGAACTTTGTCATCTTTTACTTCCACCGATGGCTGGAAATAGCTCATGATGAGCCTCTTCTCCCTAGAGAGATTGTAGGCAGACCCAGAACTGCCTGGCAGTTGAAAGGACATGGTGACATGCAAACTAGTTTTTTTTAAAAAAATAGCTGGATGAGTGGATCAGGATTCCTTTGTAGCCAGGGAGATAGACAGTAGGAGACAGAAAGATATGACTGAGCCTAAATTGATATGCCTACTCTTAAGTAAGAAGCCACTCTCCTGTTAACATGAATATAAATGAGAATAGAATAGAATAGAATAGAATAGAATAGAATAGAATAGAATAGAATAGAATAGAATTCTTTATTGGGCAAGAGTGATTGGACACACAAGGAATTTGTCTTAGGTGTGTATGTTCTCAGTGTACATAAGGAGAATAAAATACATTCATCAAGAATAAAAAGATATAACATTTAGTGATAGTCAAGGTTACTAATAAGCTATCAAATTGTACTAGGAAACAAATAAAAACAATATAATTGAAAGATACAAGCAACATGGTTATAGTAATAACTGGGAAGAGATAGATACTAGGAAGGAAGAGAAGAATAATAGTAATACAGGGTCTCACTGAATGGCCCACAACTAATTTAAATTAATGGCATGCAATTTCTTTTCAATTTTGTTTATCTAATGTAAATTGGTATGATGGAATGTTTTATGTAAATTGGTATAAACCTGCCTTCTCTAGAAAGCAAGGTCTGTTGATCTTTGATTCCTACAAACTTTCATCAATCAGTTGCAGAAAAACTGAGCTAAACTCTGTTAATATACCTGGGAGTTTACTTAAGCACACACACACACACACACACACACACACAGAGAGAGAGAGAGAGAGAGAGAGAGAGAGAGAGAGAGAGAGAGAGAGAGAGAGAGAGAGAGAGAGAGAGAGAGAGAGAGAGCGCTATATTCCTCTGCCCCACAGACTTGCCAGCTGGGATGTTTTTAAAATCCTTTTTAGAACTATGGGATGGAAGGTGGCACTACATCTTCTATCTCAAACACACACTTGAAGTACCCCAATCCTGCCACATAATATATAATTGGTAATTACTAGCAGATAATGTTGTGTGGAAGGGGAAAGGAAGTTGAGAAATATATCAATTGCTCCCCCAAAATTATCCCATATGTTGTCTAAGAATTGTTAACTGTTTATAGGCAGTTTTAAGGGTCTACTTTTCCTTTTGGTGTTAATGGTTTCTTTGTCAGTAAATCAAACAGATTAGATGTCTCTTTGGTCAGAGGATAAAAAAAGTAACCTTCATTCTCAACTTTCCAGGAACCTCAATGGTCTCAATGATGGCAATAACTGGAAGAGATTGGGAGACCATACTTAAGTATTATTTCATCCATCTGTGCTGCTGGCCTTCTTTTCAGTCAGACATCATGGAATGATCCCCCCCAAATTGTAGTTATTGACAGCATACATGAAACAGAATGATCACAATGTTTGCTTCTATCAAGATAGAGAGGAGGCTTTCATTTGCATTTTTCACCAATAAATCCTAGAAAGATTTGGTTTGGGACCTCCTCCAATTCAGCATTTGAAATGTTGAAATTTGAGATAAACCTGCCAAGAAGTCACTATAGTAAGATTCTCAACTAGCTGTAAAGAAGGGAGTACCTGGCACTAGGAGGCCTTTGGCAGATCATCAGCTGGCTCTCAGGAGAAGACTTGATTGCAAGGCCCTGGCCCTTAGGTCTCTGTTGGCTCTAAGTAAACAACAAACCTATTTCTACTATGGATCATATCAATGGGAGGTTCCAGCTGGCTTCTTTTAAATAATTTCAGTTCTTTTTATGCTTTGGAGGAATCTGAATAAAAACTGAAGACATATGCAATAGCACTTAGACTTATATACCACTTCACAGTGCTTTATAGCCCTCTCTAAGTGGTTTACAGAGTCAGCATATTGCCCCCAACAATCTGGGTCCTCATTTTACCTTGGAAAGATGGAATGCTGAGTCAACCTTGAGCAGGTGAGAATTGAATTGCTGGCAGTCAGCAGAATTAATCTGCAATAGTGCATTCTAACCACTGCACCACCATGGCTCTTATCTTGTCAATAAACAAAAGTAGTACTGGTAAAGGAAAATATTTGTACTGTAGCTTAGGGCTGAAATTAGGTGTCCTTGGTGGTCTCTGAGCTTCATTGTTTGATGATGTTATCTAGTTTGGGTACTAAAACCTGCAAGAAAACGACTAAGCTCAGAGACCACCAAGGACCCATCGAACAAAAGAAGTTCCAGACACTGCACTGATGCAAATTTCTAGCTCTATATCTAAAGCAATTAATTCTCTTTTATAGGATAATTCTATTTAAAGGTTAGCAAGCCATTCTGAAGCTAAGTTTAACATATCTTTACTGTAATTCCCTATATCCTAATTGTGCTTCATTGAGGATACTGCAGAGGTGGGTTTCAGTAGGCTCTGACCAGTTCTGGAGAGCCAGTAGTGGAAATTTTGAGTAGTTCAGAGAACCAGTAAATACCAGCTCTGACTGGCTCCTCCCCCATCTATTCTCTGCTTCCCGAGTCCCAGCTGATCAGGAAGAAATGGGGATTTTGCAGTATCCTTCCCCTGGAATGGGATGGAATGGAGATTTTACAGTATCCTTACCCTGCCACGCCCACCAAGGCACGCCCACCAAACCATGCCATGCCCACCAAGCCACACCCACAGAACCAGTAGTAAAAAAATTTGAAACCCATCACTGGGATACTGTATATAGGTGTCAACTTGTTTGGTTTAGCAGCTTACACAGTTCCCTCAGGAAGATCTATGCAGACATTTCCTAGCTGACAATTGCCCATACAAAATGACCCTTCTTCATTTCAATCATGTCCTTAGTTATCCTTTTGAAATCTGTGTGTTGACATTTTAATATGAAAGAAAAAGTATTACAACACCCATTCTGAACAGCTAACTTCCCTTCCTTTCCTTTGAATTATCTATTCAAAGTTTGCATTCTGGGAAAAGCATATTTATCACTTTCCATTCCATTCCTTTCAGTTTTTCATTTTACAACTGGTCAGGTTTGTGTTTTCTTAGTTGCCAAATTGTGAATATGTCAAGTTTGGTTGATCAATTTTTTTAAAGAACAGTCTAAAAAATCTATGTAGCTTGGTGCACACTTCCTCAAATATAATCTTTATTCTTGGCCTTTTATTTAACTTATTTATTCATACTTTACCACACATGAAGACATGCATGTTTCTACAGCCTTTTCTTTAATATACTTATTTTACTTAGCAAACTATTACAAAATTCTGGAAAGTGAGATTTTGAAAGATGATTAATTTATTTTGTATCAGTTAAAAATGCAAAATTAGAGAAATTTCCATTGCAACATTGGCCAAACACATTCCAGACAGCTGAATCTCTACTCTAAAAATCCGATTAGTAAAGTACTGGCATTGACAGGATGCAAAAGTTGGGTTAGAGATTTAAACCCAAGCCAATTGGATTCCATTGCTGTGTAGCATTGTGGAGAATCTTTTTAAATACTTAATGTATTGTTAGACTTTAACACTGGAATGTTCCAGAATGCATTGCTGCCAAGGTTCCATTAATGTTCAAGCAAGGCATTTATCTGAACTTGTGGGGAGTGAAAGTATCTAAAGTAGAGACGCTAACGGCACATGTTGTTGAGTCACAATTTCCAGCATCCTTTTTCACTTACCTTTGAGCAATATCTGTAGATTTTCTCACCCCCTACATGCTTGATTTTGTTTTATCTGTCTTTGGTCTTGCCATATATCTTCTACATAATACTAAACTGTCGTCATTATGAGCTTTAACTGAGCAAAATAGTGCATCATAGGAGCTAACCTACAGAATGTATCGAAATTCCGTCAAATGACTCCAGAGGGAATGAAATTTGGAGAGGGGTGGCTGCTTCAGTTCTTCTGGGTGTTGCTGTGGTGACATAATCTTCATTTTCAATGGTTTATGCCAGATTTGCACTCCCTCACTTCCTACTTCACCATCAGCCATTCATCTGCTGGAAGGGAAGGAAAGGGATAGATTCCATAAATACATTTTCTAGTCTAATTATTGGGTTGGATATTAATATATAGACCCACATATCAATAAACCCAAAAACAAGTAATAAAAGGCATTGCATCAATGGAGGCATCAAGACTGGCCTAAATACAAACGTTTTTATTCAGAAAATAAAGCAAAATAAAATAAATCAATACAGATAAAACAATGTACATTTCTGTAGGAAGCTATCTACTAGTTTTGAAAATCTTACAAAGGCTTAAATCATGCAGCAGGATCTTTAATGCCAATCTTAAAGCTCAGACAAGTTCAAATAACCTTTTTAAAGGTAAATTGATAAACTATTTTGGATTTTAAAGGTCAAGTCTAGCCCTTTCAATGGAGCCTGAAAATGAATAGCTAACAGTTCATCTAGTATGCCAGTGGTTCTCATCCTGTGGTTCGCAGATCCCTGGGAGAGGGGTGATGTCATCATAGGGCGGGGGTGAAATCCAACAGATCCTGACAGGTTCTGGAGAACTGGTAGTGGAAATTTTGAGTAGCTCTGAGAACCGGCAAATACCACTTCTGGCTGACCCTAGAGTGGGGTGGTAAAGGAGATTTTGCAATATCCTTCCCCCAGTAGTGGGGAGGGAATGGGGATTTTGCAGTATCCTTCCCCTGGAGTGGGGTGGGAATGGAGATTTTACAGTATCCTTCCCCTGCCACGCCCACAAAGCCACGTCCACAAAGCCACGCCCACAGAACCGGTAGTAAAAAAATTTGGATTTCACCACTGACATGGGGGTCTGTGAAGATTGAATAAATGTTATGGTTTAAATCTTGACTTAAGTCTTGGGGATCCATGGCCATAGTCATGGCCACAAAAGGTATTTAAAGGGAGTCCATGACTAAAAGGTTGAGAAACACTGTAGTATGCTATTAGTAGTAGTACAATACTAGTAATGTGATCCAAATATATAGTAACCAGTTGTTTTTTGTAATAGCAGGCTCTGCTTCTGAATCATCTTTAAAGGCATAATCATCTCTTCAATTCATGGTGAAGATTGGGTCTCTTCAGAGTGCAGTGTTAAATCTTCAAGCATTCCCTGTTGTCTAAATGGAATTATTCTTCTCTAGGACATGTTGGCGGCCATATCCATCACAAGAGCAATGATATTTTTTTTTTATTAGTGGGGGATACAGATAATCCCATCTTGCATATTATATTGATACTCTGTAGACTCACGAGTCAAGCCAGAAGAGCATCAGTCTGGGAGCTGAGAGAATACTGGGAATAGATGACTATGACTAATTTGGTTAAACAGCACTTTGACACATAATTACACAGCTCAGAAAAACTAAATGCAGATATAAAGGATGCTTACTGAGAAGCTTCTAGAAAAATGTACAGTTCCCATCATTTTCACAACCATCCATGTACACATTAAATCAGAGTCAAAACTAGTTGCTCTCACTTTCCCCTACTTTTTAATTCCAGTGCATGAGTCAAGTGAAGAAACCAGAAGGCATTTTAATTAAATTCAGCAGGAGATGGGGAATCATACTGGAGGATTCCATTTCAAGACTTCACCCTTTCTGTCAATATAAAGGGTAAATTTATATTAAAATGAAAAGTAGGGGAAAAAAGAAATGTATAGAAAATATTCCATTAGTTGTCAGCTGTCAAATTCTAAACAACTTTATTCTGAAATCTGGACTCCTGTCTTTGGACTAAAGCAAAGAAGCATCTTGTGGCACTTAAAGACTTGCTGATTTCTTATAATATAAGTTTTCATTACTCAGAGGCCAGTTCATCAGTTTAGGCTTAATCAGATCAATTTGTCAATTCGTAACCATAATACCAAATGTATCATGATATCATTGTGGAACCTCCATTCTTTCACGCTTGTGTTACACATATGTAGGTAAGGGTCCAAGTCTGCCATGTATTATCATGATGTACAATTTTTTTTTTCATTTATCCCGCATTGCCCAACTCCTTAGACCACTGTGTTTATCAGATGCATGGATATGCAATAGAGGCATAAATAGAAATATAGAAGAGAGTGCTCTCTAAGCACAACTGTTGTGCAAAAGAAGATGAATGTGGCTTTGGGAAGTGAAGATAGAGGAAATGATCAAGAACTAAACTGAAGGAGTTACTAACGGATAACTCCTGATGAACTAATGTCTGCTAGATTGCTAATAGTCAGAAGCAACTGGATGACTCAACATCAGGGTAATGGTTTAAGGTGTTGAACTCACAGTGGGGAGACCCAAGTTCAAGCCTATCCTCAATTGTGGAAGTTCATTGAGTGACTTTGGGCATGCCCTATTTCACAGAGTTCTTGTGAGGAAAATGAGAGGAGAAAACATTAAGTGTGCAACCTTGATCTCCAGTTGATTATTCCTGGGAACCAGTATGGCCCTGTGTTTAATTTCACTGGAATATCACAGTTTGAGAAATTTTGGATTTAAATTCCGTCTCTTTGATAAGCAATTTGAACAAATGCTGGTGTCTTGTAAGTTTTGCTTGTAAATGGTAATTTTGTGGTGGGTTTTGCTGGAAACCTGTAGCAAGTAAGTCCGTGTGATGATCCATTGGTTGTCTATATAAGGTTTACATGCTTTAACATCATGCAAATATTTGGCATGATTATAACATACCAACTTCTAAATTTGACTATTACACCCATCACTATTAATATTCTTGTTGGTACTATCAACATTCAGTTCTACAGCAAGCTCTAAGCAAAGAAACTGAATTTCACAAATACTATTTTCTCTTTCAACCAAACTTCACAGCTTCAACTGAAGAAATGAAGACAATTTACTAAACAAATATTACCAATCAATATTGACTGTGATTGTCTACTCCACTACATCCCTCCACCCCAGACACACTAGGCAAAGTTAGGTAATGACTATCAAGGGAGCAAATGTTATGACTCAGGAAAATGTGGGCACATGTTGGAAGCTGAAGTTCTCTGTATTTGCTCTTACAGGCAGACTATTGCTGTTGGGAGCCATGGAGCATGCATTCCTGTCTCTAGTTTTGAATTAAAATTCACTCATCTGTCTGGTCAACTTTCATTTGCGGGAAGCCAGAAGTGCTACTTTGTGTTAGGTTGGTACTGTTCTTGAAATAATTTGGACCTGTATTTTCTTTCCAAAGAAAATACCAAGAATCCCTTTCAACAAAGCAGAGCCTTAGAAGAAGAAATCTGGATGCTGTGCTAGAAATAAGAAAAATGTAGAGTTTTTTTTCCCCACCTTCTTTTCGGGCTATAAACAAATGTTTGGAAAGATTCTTGATGACTGTCTTACTGAATTAGTGGGTGTTTCAGCTTCTCTTGTACAACTGGGAGGGAGCAGTGACAGATGTCAGACTGTTTATAAGGTATCTGTGCTACAACAATGTGATATGACACTCAGCAGCTGTTCTACTGGCCACTTTCTCATTTTTACACTCTTAAAGTAGGGAAACAGCAGATGGCTGAAGAAGAAATCCAAGATTTCTATCTTTTTTTCTCCAACATGTTTTATTAAGTTTATGGTAATGCATATATTTTGGGGGGGGGGAAGCAACCACAGTAAATTTCAGCAACATTGCTGAAATTTCCTTCAGCAATTTTACTTTTTAATCCAAAATTCCAACAACTTTTCCTCCTTGTGCTTAACTTCAGTGGAATGTAGGTTTAGTTTACACAGAATGGATCATAGAACAAACCAATCCAGAATTACCATTCAAGGAAGAAATGACCAGGCTCAAATTGTTACATTCCAGTTACATTATATAAAGATCCAACTCCCTTGAGAAATCCATCATGCTGGGAAGGAAAGAGAAGACCAGCAACAAGGTGGCCATATAAATTGATAAGGAAGAAAGGCGAGTAAGTGGATTACAATGCCCATGTGTACACTATTGGAAAGGTCTGAAGGATCAGGTTAGAAATCATCTAAGAGATTGTTTATCTGGGTGATTGTTAAAATTTGATACTAACTTGATTGCACATAATCATTCAAAAAATACTCCCTTGTGCATAAACATAACTTTATATTTTTATATTTTATTTTAGCCCTAAGAAAATCCTCATTGAAAGTGTCTCAGTGGAGTGTCATTATTAATTTAATAATAAATATACATCGATCTCCTCTGTACAGAAATTCTGAAAGATTTCTTCTTTTCTAATATATAAAAAAATACGATTGTGGAATGCACTGACAGGCAAGGCTAACACAAATGGCTCACAAACCTTCTTAGCACCTAGTCTCCTGAATGTATTTTTATTTATTTATTTATTTATTTATTTATTTATTTATTTAGTTAGTTAGTTAGTTAGTTAGTTAGTTAGTTAGTTAGTTTACTTTGGAAGACACCTAATTTTGTGATGATTCGGGGTCACTTACAAATAAAAGGTGGAAAAACACATTCAAAAAAGTAGCTAGCCAACCAGAAGAATAAACACCCAGTTTTAAACCAGACTAAACAAAACTAAACTAAAAGGGAATTTTGTTTATTATATGATTCATTCTTTGAGCAGTGACAGCTCTGTTATCTGCTCTGCGTGTATTTGGAATTTCCTGACATGAACCTGGTCTCAGCACAAGTGTTTCTCATCTGTAAATATTGTCAGAAGGTTTTTTGGGGGATGGGGTGTGAGTGATATAGACTAGAGCAGAGTCTGCCAAGTTTGAAGACCTCTGGACTAGAGCATCACATAAACTGACTGTCAAGCTTCGATGCCATATGCCACCGCATAAACTGACAGTTTGGCTCTTCTCTGGATTTATCTACTCTGTATGTAAATTGATGTAGTATACTTTTAATCAGAATTTTTATATGATTTGTGTGGTTCTAAATTAGAACTAGATACTACATAGAACATTGGCCCTGTTATCTTTAATAAATGTGTAGAAAAGGAACTTTTAGCTGGTTTAATATCACACCTGCCATCCTGCATCTATTCATATGCATATTGAATAAAGCCTTCTTTGGGACAGGAAATCTGTGTGATGGAAAGCATTCTATCTAATCATTATTAAGAAGAAATCTAGAACTCTGGAACTGAATACTTGGCAACATATTTGAAAATGTCAGCGATAACGTGAAAATTCAATCATTGTTGTGTTTTTAAAAACCAGACATAAAATCTACTAGTAAAACAGAAGAACCCAATTGGAAGAATTTATTTCTGCTACTCAGTGTTTTGACTGAAGTATAGCATTAAATATTGTGGTGAGTACAATAGCTTAGTGTTTTCCCAACAATGAAAAAGAAAGAATTATATCAACAAAAAATAAAATTAAGACCAAAGTACCTTTTCTATTTATGAATGATCTCATATACCTTTTTTCTTTTTCTTATTCCTCTTTCTCATGTTCTCTTTTTTCCTCCTTCCCCCAACTTATTTAGCAGCTATTCAAATAGCTATTGTTATGCATACTGGAAATAACATTTGTTTAAGGTCTCTTCTTCCAGCTAGCCAGCCAAAAACTATCTCATAAAATCTCTCACCAACAAGGGTTTCAAAACATGAAATCCAACCAGGGAGCATTCAAAGAGCAGGAAATATCTCACTTTGTCCAATGGTATTAGTTACTATATACATCCAAGTTTTATTTCAGTTGGTTGGCTTCCCATAAATTGCAACAGTTCCATGAGAGTCAATCATGACTGCAAATTTCCATTCATCTTGAAGACAGGTATTCTCTGTATTTGAATTACAATTAGAACAGCAATGCAGATATCAATTATTGGTTGAATGGAATATTTTGTTTAATCTTGTTTCCTGTTTTATTCATTCAACTGTTAAGAAAAAATTCTTAGAAAAATTTCTCACTAAGCATACCTTCATTGATTTATTGCATAACTGCTATTGCCTGTTGGCATTAGGCATAAAGTTGTGAGCTACTGTGGGGGAAGACAATTATTTAATAATGGTAAGTAAAGTTCTAACCTAATAAGAAGCAAAGTACTTTTGCAATATATCCAGTTTATTTTACAATAAATACATTTACAAATGCATATTTAGTGAGAAAATATATTCAAAACTAGGAAAAATGAAGGAAAACTATGTTTTAAATTCCCTATTTAATTTTGAATAGTTTTGAAATGTAAAGTTTAAAATTAAATAAGATGAAATGGTTTTATAAATTGACCCATCTAAACTTGAAAATCAACTGATCATTTCAGTCATAAATGACTTAAAGTGTAGCTAATAAACTAACACATAAATAATCCTTAGGACAGTAAAGGAAATATAAGTATCATACGATTTTTGAAATGGGCATAGTAGTTGCTTTTTTATTGCAGGTGGCATGATTTTGATTGAATTATTACTGAATTAGTCATATCTTCTTTCTGACACATATTCACTGTTTTAGTGTTCTCACTGACCACTCATCCTTCAAAATAGCATCTGATTTGTTATGTTCTTCCTTTTCTACTCTGGTGAGGTCCTTCCAAGTAAAATTATGTTTGGCAGACACACTGATTTTTATCCCTGCCAGAAGGTAGCAGTTGTGCCAGAAAAGGAAAAGACACTGCCTCAATTTTTTTAAAAAGGGGGGTGGGTGGGAAGGGATGCTGGCAAGAAAATGGTGAAAGAACAATAGTAAAGGAAACTCCATCAATAGGAAGCAAATGAGATAGCATCCCTTTCGTCTGAGAAAAAAAGTTTACATAAAATAGTGGAGAAGAAATCCTTTCTCCCTGATAGTACTTCTGTTTTCAAGGAAGAAACATTTGCATATGAGCCGTTGGAAGGAAAGGAGGGAGGGAAGGAGGGAGGGAGGAAGTTTGGTACAGTGGTTAAGGCTCCACATTAGAAACCAGGAGAGTGTGAATTCTAGGCCCACTTTAGGTATGAAAGCTGGCTAGGTGGCTTTAGGTCATTCACACTCTTTCTCAGCCTAAGTCATCTCATGGGGCTTTTGATGTGGGGAAAATAGGAGAAGGAGGGAATATTGAATATGCTTGCTGCCTTGAGTTATTTTAAAAAATAATGAAGTTGGCAAATAAATAAACAAAATTTAAAAATAAATAAATAATAAATAAATAAGCAAACATAAATAAATAAATATTTTGAGTTTCGTTACCAATATCATTCCAGTGATTGCCTGCCTTTAGAAGTGGTTTACCTCAGAACTGTTTCTTCCAATTCCTCATGCAAACTCTGCTTCTTTTTCTCTGCATTTTCCTGAACCCATTTAACCTCAGTCCTCCTGTACTGACCTCAACACTCTTCCCTTCAGGCAGTTTCCACTGAAAATCTTGGGCTTCATTCCATGCTCACATTCTTCTTGTTCCCTTCCACCCTTGGCAATCATCTCCCTGTTCTTCCACCTTGCTAGAAATCAGAAAAGTTGAGGGAGTCTCGTTTTCATTCAGTGTGACCTATAAAGATTTTGGCACCTTTGTGATTATGAGAAACAACAGCTGCAAAATCCAAAACATGGGAGTGGATATATGTGTTGTCCTTGATCCAGAAGGACTTTTCAGATTTCCTGTCCCAGAGGCACCAGCTTCCAAGTGGAATAAAAATCACAGGAAACTGAAAGGACATGGAGATGGTATAGGGTTTCTTTTAAAATATCAAAGACATTCACGTTGAAGCAAAACAACTTTATAAAAAGGATGAGCTCATTAACCTTCTCCTCTGGCATCTAAACAACTGAATTATATGTTCTGAAACAGCTACTTTGGTATCAACTAATAACATATTGGAAATTCAGATAGTATAGAACAGGATCCTGCTAAATCATCCATTCCACTTGTAAATATGCATTCCTCCAGATCTTGAGCTGGCAGAAAAGTATCCTGACATAAAATTCTCTATTTCAGTTGTCGTTCCCTATTCTGCTTCACAAAGGAAGACAGCTGGGCCTTGTAGATTTGATGGAGGAGGAAGTAAAGAAAATGATTGGTAGATTCCCTACCTCTATTTCCCCTCCCATTAAACATCACTGGCTGGCAGAAAAACATTCACCAATCATTCATCTTAATGTAGGAAGGAAGTGAGTTTTGACAGATGACAGATGATAGAATTGCAAGTTTAGGCCATCTGTCAAAAAGTGTCTTTTGTGTAGCTGCACTCAAAGGGAATCAGCTAATAGTGAGGCTCCTTTTGAACATGTCTTAATAGTGCTATTCTATAATGGCTTATGGTTTCAAGAACCAATGTTTAAAGTAGTCCTTAAAACTATTGGGCAGGCAGAGGGGCGGGGGGGGGGGAGGTGAGGCACAGAAGTAAAATAGGAAGGATCTCTCCCACTTTATATACCAAACATGCCCCATGCCTGCTAGTTCTTTTGGGATTAATTGACAAGCACTGGTAGATCATCTGCACATCGTGCCACAGAACAGAAATAATACAAGAGTTACTTACTATCTTTCAAGTAACCTTAGGCACAGTCCATGAAAATCAATGATGGACTCCCCCTTCCCTCTAGCATGCATAAGACTCAGATTGTTCCATCTTCACTCAGATAAAGTAACCTTAATAACACTATGATTGAGAAAAGTTTAGTTAACCACATGTCAAGTTAGATGGCTCAAGAAAAATTTCCTGTAGAGAGCACTCATGGTCTCTTTCTATTGACTCAGCATGAGTCTGGTAAATGAAAGGATAAATGTGGTATCTTTATACACCCTTGCTTTCATAAATATTTTTGCATAGGAAAGATGCTTGAAGCTTCACAAAAAAGGACTTTCAGGACTGCTTAAATATGTGCATATCCCTTATATGTCACTTCCTACATGGACAGATCTCTCCAGAGAAGCCAGTTGTCTAATATTTCCTGCAGGCTACTCCAAAATGATTATGGGCATCTGTGTTGTTTAGCAAAATAAATTTGGCCATGGTCTCATAATTTAAATGAGACCAGCCCAAATCAGGTCAATGGCTGATCTTACTGCTATAACCCTAAAATAACAATTGATTACAATGTAGTTTAAATCAATCTTGAAATGCAATGGGTGTGCATTTCACATCCATTGTACACAAGAACATCCCACAGTGAAAATGTCTCAAAATGGACTACTGCATTAATGAGGATGATTCAAAACTAAGATTTTATATAAAATTAATCCTAACTTTCATAGTTTTTGAATTCTAGTCTAGCTACCTATTGTAGTATAAATAATTCCATTTGTATTTTCTAATGGAAAAGATTTACACACCTTTGGAACAACCTTAAAGGCGGATTTTCTAGCTGATATAAATTGGTTGCTTTATGGAATTGCTAGGGTAGGACATCAGCAGGTGATAGCATGGCTAATCCTGAAAATCCTAAGAAGAGCTAGATCCAATAGTATCAGATGGGAATCCAAGGACTGTGGATTTGATTGTGGTGGGGGAATCTCAGAAGGCAACAAGGGCAGTGGTGGGTTTCAAAATTTTTTACTACTGGTTCTGTGGGCATGGCTTGGTGGGCATGGCATGGCATGGCTTGGTGGGCGTGGCTTGGTGGGCGTGGTAGGGGAAGGATACTGTAAAATCTCCATTCCCTCCCCAATCCAGGGGAAGGATACTGCAAAATCCCCATTTCCCCCCTTAGCATCTGGGACTTGGGAGGCAGAGAATAGATGGGGGTGGGGCCAGTCAGAATTTTTACTATCGGTTCTCCGAACTACTCAAAATTTCCGCTACCGGTTCTCCAGAACTGGTCAGAACTTGCTGCAACCCACCTGTGAAGGGCAACCTATTTCCATGATATAACTATAAAAAAATTACATGTTTATGCTCATTTAATCAATTTGAATAATAGATATTATGTATGGCTTGGCCCCAAAAGACACTGAACTTAAATTGGACAGAGATATGTTTGTCATGAGACATATCCCATGATCTCCACAATACCAATCCCAGTCTCCAATCATCATGTCTCTGTTCTTGTTTTAAAGATAGTGAAGATCTTGTCTATATTCCCATCCATCCATCCATCCATCCATCCATCCATCCATCCATCCATTCACTTTAAATAGCCATGTATTTCACCATTATAACTCTGAGTGGTTAACAGCAGATTAAAAAATACAATACAAAATAAATCAACAAAATACATTACAAAAATCTGTAAAGATAACCAAGTGAAAACCCAAATGATAATAAAATAACAGCACCTCACTGGGTCTCATTAATCTGCGGACTGCCATGCTCGGGAACAATCTGGGTTTTTAAATCTTTTTGAATAGCCAGAAGGGTTGGAACCAACCTAATCTGAAAGGGTATGACCAAAGGCCACCTTCTGGGTCCAGTTAGATTATACACTAGTTTATGTGACTAAAGCATACCTTTTCTTTCCAGTCTAGCAGGGCAAGTAGATGTAATTTATCACTTACCAGGTATACCAGACAAAAAACATAACTAGATAAACTAATTCTACCTCATTGTAAAGTTACATTAACAGAATCTTGCAACTCCCACCATCACCTTTACAACCTGATAACCTAGGGAGTGTCCCTCCTTAACCTCTTGGTCTGCCCACTATCGCACCTGTGGACTATGCTCCCTCTTATCTGACCCTAGGTAGTATTTCTTCTTCTTTCCCAAGGTAATTCCCACATATCATTAGACAATCGGACAAAGGTGGCCCTCCATATAACCTTGCTTCATGCCATGAAGGGTTTTAAAGGTGACAACCAACACTTTAAATTGTACTGGTAGCCAGCAAAGCACATAGAGCAAAGGTGTAACATGGGGGAAACCAGGGGTGAGCATAACTATACAGACCACTGTACTGTGGAGTTATTGCAGCTTCCAGATGTTCTTCAAGGACAACTTCAGGCAGATTACACTCGAGGTGTATATTAGGAGATGACTAGGATATGAATGAGTAAATGAAATTCTTGGCTAATGTAACATTTCCAAGATAGCCTTTGGATCTGATCTGGGAAACACTGCTGAAACATAGCAACTAAGTCAATTTTCTGAATCTGGAGTTCATGCAACTCATTGAAGAGCACATTGAGTTATATATCATGTTATCATCTCTTAGTTAAAGCTCCAAAAAGAAATTCATGAACAAACCAGGACCTGTTAATAAATGTACAGTTCAAGAAAGAACAGAGATCATTCAGTAACATAATGAATATAGATATAAGACCCTGGAGTGCAATAGGCTTGATATCAATATTGTCATTTAATTAAATAGATATAATCTTGCCAAAGGCTGGGGATACTTTAGCTAGAAATGAAATGACATGAAGTGATTATATAGCATAGGAAATGAACTCTGAGTTTTCATGATATATGTAAATTGCAAGTATGTTAAGATTACTCTGATTATATATTTCACAAACAACCAACTAACCAAGAACTCTTATAATGGAACTTTTTAATTCAAATTTGATCTAGGTTTTAGTGGTTGCATGTAAGGTCTTGGATCTGGAGGCAAAACCAGATCACCAATAGGGATGCAACTGATCACTATTCCTCTGTGCATACACCAGCTAATGTTACCTAAAAATGCTGATGCCATAAGCAATTTGTTAATCTGCTGCAATATTCCTGCAGTTTTTTCCCTTGCAACGGATTAAAAGAGCTATCCATTTCAAAATAAGTGTCCAGGCAATACATTGCCATTGAATTTACACATCCTAGTTTACAGGTGGTTATGGCTGCCAAGCAGTGTAGAAATGCTGCATGCGATCATACAAAACTACACATTTTGCACATCTTTTGCTATACCTATTCAGAGAGATATAGCAAGAAAGACACAAAGATTGAGTTGGGCAGCTATAGAAATTGAATGAGTGAGTGAGTGAGTGAGTGAGTGAGTGAGTGAGTGAATGAATGAATGAAATCACTAACAGCCACTGTCATTTATAACCAAGGTCACAGCCACCTCTAATTAGGCCTTAACTCAGTAGCTGTACAGGGAAGTCTCAGGCAAACATCAGTTATCTTGCAAGTTGTCAGCAGTGTTCATATATGCGGAAGAAAGAACATGTATTGTTTGGTACTTCACTTCATCAGGTAGTGCTATCTATCTAGTCTCAAAAACTGATCATGGTTGAATCTAGTTAGCATTGGCTAGATGGTCACCAGAAAAAAAGGAGGTGGTGGGCTAGACATCTTTGAAGAAGGTGGTGGCAAATCATATTGCTGTCACAAAGTCTGCATGGGCACAGGCATGAAGACACCAAGAGTTGAATGTAACTTAAAGGAGCTAGTAGCAGGCCTAGATTTTCTTTGAACAATGTTGAGTCTGATTTTTACTGTGGAAAATATAACTGAACAATCATTCAGTTACACCGTATTGGTGTAATGATTAAGATACTAGGTTAGAAACTGGGAAATCATAAGTTTGTCATTCGTTAGGCATGAAGCCCATTAGGTGGCTTTGGGCCAATCACTTTCTTTCAGCCTAGGAAGGAGGTAACGGCAAACTACTTCCAAAAACCTTACCAAGACAATTGCAAGCTGTCCAAGCTGTTGCTGGGAATCAACACTGACTTGAAACACCCTCCCCCACACAAATATACAATACATTCAGAGGTTGCTGTGATTAGCTTCTCCAGCGTTGTATGATTTTACCCGTCTGATAAGCACTTTTACTGTAAAAAAAAATTGTCAAAGTACTTTATCTTATTTTAAAAGCTCATTGCTCATTTGTAAATGCTACACAGGTTTAAGCTTGAATTGGTACAAGAATCACATCTGATACTGCTGAAGAACATTATGTTCTTTTATTTGTAATTTATGTATACTTACAGTTCTACATACACAAAGACGTTTGAAGAACTTTCTGTGATTTTAAAAAATAGACTACGTTTACTGTGATTGTAGTCTCATTCATATACCACTGTGCACCATAATTTAGCATGAAAAAGTAAGCTGCATTGACCTTTGGATTAGTGTACTCCATCTCCTATGATGCTGCCAGAAAAAGGTTGGAAGGTATGTCTCGGTTTTAGAAGACAACCATAAATAATTTATTGAAATGAAATAGAACTAGATTGAAAAAAAGATGAAAAAAGAGCCATTCTACAAGTTTACTTGTTTTTTTGTTTCCTCTTCCCTTTGGAAGCTTCCCGTTTCAGCTGTTCGAAATTCAGCTGCTTTCAGTTACAAGAATTGTATAGCATAAGGGACAGATTTTATTTTATTTTTTAAAAAAAATTTTTTTGCAGGACTACTGTTTTTTTATATTCTAAAGGAACTTTTTTTAAAAAAAAATAAAGCTCTGAGAAACCATCTATTGTGAGATTGAGGTATAACTGTTTTAATAAATACATACATGAATAGTGAGGGAGATGATTTCTTTGTTAACATTAAGCACAGTTTAGGGCCTAAATCAGGGGTGGGCTGTTGGGGGTTTGGAGGGGTTCGGGAGAACCTCTAGCCATTCGGAGAACCCCAAAATCCCATTCCTGGCCCTGCCCACCCTGCCCCACCCCTCCCAGGAGTCCTCACGCAGCCCATTTTGGATGCAGATAAGTGCAGGGCGCACGCGGAGGTTCGGGAGGGCAAAAAAATGGGCCTACCGGAAGTTCAGGAAGGCTGGAAACTGGCCTGTTTCTGGCCTCCAGAGGGCTTCTGAAGACCAGGGAGGCCATTTTCGTCCTCCTGGAGTCTTGAGGAAAGCCTTGGAGCCCAGGGAGGGCAAAAACGCTGCCCTTCGCTGCGGTGCAGGAGGCCGACTAATCCATGTCCACCATGGCCACACCCACCCAGCAACTGGGAAGAGCCCACCCCTGGTCTAAATATATATGAAGTGTAGGTATTGGAAACTGAAAGAGAACACAGTATTTACCTGTACCAAATGTGGAATGAGGAGGGGGGCACAAAAACCAAAGGTTTAACTACAGTTTAAAGGCAACCTGTTTTCTAGTTTTTCATCACAGTATTTCAAGCTCTTCACTTCTTTGAACAATAGAAATCTCAAGACAGCTTTTTGCAATTCTTTTGAATGAAACAAGAACCGAAGATTTATATAAGGTTTGTGATCTGTTTTCAAATCCACAATTTGAGCAGATGGAAAAGTAAGTACCAATACTAATTTTTAAAACAGCATCAGCATTATTCAAAATCACAGCCTTTGGAGGCCTCTCTACAGCTCTGTCTTGCCAACCAGATGCAAAACTGAGAATTTAGCCTTCACTGGCTACAGTCAGACTGCCAAAGTATTTATCTATACTTTTGGCAGTCTGTATAATCAAGTAAGGAATATGTTCAGTGCTATAAACCTAAACTATTGATCAATATCAATAAATCTAATCAACAATAAACAATATTTCTTTTTTAAAGATCTTTGGCAATAGAAAATTGGGGGGGGGGGAGTTCATCTTACATGATGGTAGGAAAAATCCAGAAGTATATTGTGCAATTACTTGACTAATTGTAAGGGAGAGTGAGAAAGTCCTTGAGCAACAGGGTGAAGAGATGCAGCCTAAGGAACGATAAGATAAGAGAGGCACAGCCTGCAGTTACATAATGAGTGAAAAGAGAAGCTCAGAAAGGATCCTCCCTAACGTGTCAGGCTGTAAACAAAATGGCAGGAGATTTGATTTCCAAGATTCTGTTAATGTAGCTTTACAATAAAGTAAAAGGAGCTCATCTGATTCATTTCGTATCTGGAATACCTGAGAAGGATGATACTAGTGTACTCAAAAATTTAATATATAGGAACCAAGAGTGAGAGTTGTCCTGGAGGCATAAAAGAAATTGAAAGACATTTGATGCTACATTAGTCTACAGAAACTTGTTTTCACTTAAGAATGTCATTTGTTCACAGGAAATGGAAAAAGGGGATACGTAATCATTAGAATTAAATAGCATATTTATAAAGGGACTAGAATAAAATAAAATAGGTAACACAATTACCTTACCCTATTTATATTATTTCATTTCTTTTTTTAAAAATAGAAGACAACATGGCAAGTACCTCCTTTGGTGGTGATTTCAATTAATCACAATATAAACTCCCAATCGGAGACACTTAGGCTAATTCAGAAACTGTGAAGTGCTGATTTCTTACACCATATGGATCAGAGGTGGTATTCAGCAGGTTCTGATCAGTTCTGGAGAACCGGTAGCGGAAATTTTGAGTAGTTCAGAGAACCGGTAGTAAAAATTCTGACTGGCCCCACCCCCATCTATTCTCTGCCTCCCAAGTCTCAGCTGATTAGGAGGAAATGGTGATTTTGCAGTAACCTTCCCTGGATTGGGGACGGAATGGAGATTTTACAGTATCCTTCCCTTGCCACGCCCACCAAGCCATGCCATGCCCACCAAGCCACACCCACACCCACGGTAGTGAAAAATTTTGCAACCCACCACTGATATGGATCAAAGGGGCCACATCCAGTGATCCTCCTTTCATTTTTGTAGACAGTGCGCCTATTGTTTACAAAATTCCCTCCAAATATAGAAACTGGATCTTTCTTCGTCTTGCATGCTTTTGGTTGCAGAAAGGTCCTGTGCTATTTCGATCTATTGCAGATATGCCAGGAAATGCAAGGCTTTTGGCAGCCTCTTAAGCATTTGGGAGCAAGCATCTTCTGGAGGCCTTCAGTGCTGGTAATGTTGGCAATGAACAATCACCTTGACATCTCAGCAATGTATTTATTTGTTTGATACAGTTCTTAATGCCTTTTTATGAACTCAGTCTTTTCAAAATGTCCTTAATACTGTTCTATGCCCGTATAGAAAAATCGCACAATCACAATTTTAATAACAATCAATTAGCAGAATGAGAATGCATACTCAAATATTCGAAGTTGAAAAGAATTCATCTCCAAATAAATTAAAACCCCACTAGAAAATAGCAAAAAAAAATAAAATAAATAAATCCATATTTGAGAAGCCATTACTCTCAATCTTGATAGAACATAGCTCTGCAAAACGTTAGGTTAGTTTTTCCTAAAAGAGGTTTCAGTTGATTCTCTGATAATCAAAGTTCTAAAAGGGAGCAGTCAGTGATGACTGCTTTCTCCTGCTGAATAAAGAAGTACTCTAAAATTACAAGTTGACCCTTTGGAACCTGTTCAGTCTCCATCCAATATCAAATGAAACCTATTGTCCAGGTAATAGATTTTTCATCCACAATATTTCCATTTTGTGTAGAAAAACTTTTGTTTATTTTTCTTCGTTGATCTGCAGATATCTGAAATCATTTTCTACCACTTTTTATAGATTATACAGTTTCCTAGGAATTAGTATCTAGTAAACAAACTTAAGACACTGCATCAACATGGAAATATTCCACTCTATATCTATGTAGCATTCTATTAAATAGAAGAAAATTACAAATCAAAGGATGAAGATACAATAGTAGGAATAATAATAATAGTGCAAGCTATTAGACTACATTAGAGGTGTCAAACTCGCAGCCCATGGGCTGGATGTGTCACATGCTGGCCACGCCCGGTTTAGTGAAGGGGAAAAGTCACAATATGTCACATGATGACAACGTGACATCGTAAGTTTGAAACCCGTGTACTACATAATAAAACCTGATCTGGACTGGCTATTAAATAGAGTTGTTAAATGTGGGTGGGACTTGTTTTTTTGTTGTTTGTTTGTTTGTTTGCCTGCTTGCTTTTGCCATAGTATATCTCCATATTTATTTATATGGAAAATCTAAGCTATTATCTGATCACTAATTTCTGCTTCTTATAAAGCTGGTTTATAGGCAAATAATAATCCGTAGCATTATTCTCATTACTATGACAAATAATATTTAATACTTCTGAGTTATCTTAAGGAATAGCTTTTCTCAGAATTCTCCACTCTGGTATTTTTCAAGTTCACAAGTTTAAGATGTGCAGACTACAGCTCCTAGAACAGTGATGGCTAACCTTTTTGCCATTGTGTGCCAAAAGTGGGGGGAACACAGGGGGGGTCGCGTGCATGTGTGCCCACATCCATAATGCAATGCACCCCATCTCCCCATGCATGGACTTGCTCGCCCCCACTTTTGGCACATGATGGCCTGATGGGCCCGGTAGGCCTGTTTTTCACCCTCCCCAGGCTCCAGAGGCTTTCTTGGAGCCTGGGGAGGGCAAAAACGGCTTTCCCCAACCCCCCCCCAGAAGCCCTCCAGAGGCTGGAAACAGTCTGTTTCCCAACTTCCGGTGGGCCCGGAAGGCCCAAAAATCAGTTGGCTGCTGTGCACACGTGCACTGCAGCTGAATTAGGACAACGCTCACGTGCCCACCAATATGGCTTCGCGTGCCACCTGTGGCACACGTGCCATAGGTTTGCCATCACGGTCCTAGAAGGTAGCCTCTTAAAACTGCTGAGAAACACAAATCAATTTGAATTTAGGACCGCCTACTTTTACGCACTTACCTACCATTTTAGCTTCCATTGTACACCTTTGCCAGTTCCTTACTGCAGAATTTGAAAGATCATTTTTACCTAGTGCTAATATTATATTATTAATATTATTAATATAATAATATATTATTGCCATTTTGCACTACAAAAGGATCAAATCCAGTCTACCATGAAGCAAAACATGTATTTCTTGCCTGAAATAGTAACTCTGGACTTACATTACAACATTGGTTGTTTGGATCCTTTTCCACCTGGTCTTCTTTCTGATCCTTCAACTTTAAAAATACATGTTGGAGAATAGTTATTCCTTGGCATGACAGCTGCTCAAACTAGTCACCATGTGCTGCACTCATATTACAAAAATTTAAAATGTACAGCTGAAGGAGGAAAATAATACTGAGGTAAACTTGTTTAACCTCACTGTTATTATTTCTTCCCTATATTTTTTAATTTCTTCACTGGAAATGTGGAGGACCATCTGTAGATAATGTAAAAAAATATTGTAATGTAATGTAAAACATTTAGTCCAGCACTCAAGAACAACTTAAACAATTAAAGCTGTAAAGAATTTCTATGCTCAGTCACTAGATTCGGCAGAATTAAAAAATACTGTGAATAAATACCTAAATCAAATCTGATGTTCTTAACATCTATTTATAGATTTGGGGTAGGCTGCAAGAGAAAGTTTCAACTTTTCTATAATTCTTGGGCATCAGATAGACTGCCAATATCAGCTTCTTATCAACTGCCGAGTAACATGTATCATGAATCACCTTGACTTAGAATCACTTTGTAGCGGAGATGGGTGGCATAAAAATTAAATAAATAATTAGATGATAGACAGACAGACAGACCACACAAGCGTTCCCAAGGATTTTGTTTTAGGATTCCATGTGCAAGCATGTCCAAATGTCAACTCTATTCCTTAAGTATTTCTATAACTCTGTTGGTGTTGCAGTCAGGGGAGTCTAAGAATGGCGGAGTATTTATTGGACACTTAAGGTTGGTAAGGACCTCTGGGCACTGTCCTCCAGGCCATCCTGCTTTGGCCAATGGGATAATTAAATACGTTCCAGCTGGGCTCTTCCCCAGTAGTATCCAGGTTTCCAAGCTAATTATCTTTTAAAAGGCCAGACCAATCTAATCTAATCACAGCTGAACAACAGTGATGGTGGTGGTAGGAACAGCATACCAGAACAGGAGAGAAGAGCCATCTATCTTTTGTTTCCTTCAAGCACAACTCTCCTTACTTATTGTTTGATGTACGGGCTACTTTTGAAAATAGGTTTATTGTCCCATAAGAGACTACCTTTTGTTATTTTCCTTAGTTAATAGGAATTATTATTTTCCTTATTTAATAGGAAAATAAAATGGGTTTATTGTCCCAAAAGCCAATAAACCCTTTGAACACACCAGAGCATTTCTCAATCCCCATTACATTTTATGAAGACTGATTGGGAGATGTCCTCCCACTGGCTATTTAGTAGAAGAGAAGGAAAGTAAAACAAGAGAAATCCAACAATCTCAGGTCTCAACATAACATTGTAGACCGTAAAAGAACATCACCATTTGCCAGCATTGTGCCTTTGGCAGGATAGGAATCATTAATAGGGGCAGAAATGCTTTCTTGCCATCTCAAGAAACTACAGAAAGTGTTGTAAAGGAAGAGCCCTGAGAAAAAAGAAAGATGATAGGATCACTCATTCCTTTCCTTGTTTTGCTTGGAGCTAGTCCCTTGCACTTTGGTTTTCTTAAGAACTTTATTTGGCCTGAAGCTAGGAAAATCCTTCACAGTTTCCATTTCTACCACCTTTCACTCAGGAGATTTTAATTTTGGAATGGCACAATTCTGCTTATACCTTTGACTATGAGGGTAAAAGATTCCCCAGTTTTGCTTTACTCTATATTTTGGTATATATACAGTATATGCAGGTAGATCCAGATGCAGCTACCACTATCCTTTTTTTCCCCATCATTCTTTCACTGAAGTTTATGGCCCAGAAATACTTCTTTTTTTCAGGGATGTCTAGTAAGCCAACTCCCAACTATAAGGCATGTTCAAACATACAAAGAAAGAATGCTGCTCTGACCAGCATTGCCTTGGCCTGTCCATGCTTTTCCAGCATGAAACAGGACACGGTTTTTATTTTCCTGGTGATGGTTGAACATAGAGCAGGTTTCTAATCCACTCATTATTTACTATTTCCTGATCGTTTGCCTTTGCACCCCTAACCAGGAAGTAGTCTCTTTGATTGTAGTTTGAGGTTCAGTCCTAGTTACGTGGCCCATTTAAGTTAGCAGCCAAGCAGCTTGTCTTCTATATGTGGAATAGAACTGGAGATTTTTTTCTTAGTTATCTGAAAGGCAATTGTCTCAAACTAGCCCTGAAAACCCATTCATGGCCTTCATTTGAAACATTAATTTGGCCTAAGCAGCAAGACACATGGCTTGCACTAAAAGACCCTGTATTCAGAGAATAGAAAGGGAAAATCCCTTTGCTTTTATCTTGAATAGCAGCTGTCTCTGTCTGCTGTGGCGAATATTAGCAGAACCCAGTCCTTGCTTTGGTGACATAATGTTCTGATGACATAACACTATATTGTCCTAATTCTTTTTTTGTCTCTGTGCAAGGAGTTTTATGACTAACAAATGGTCTTGTCTGCCTGGTGATCCGATGACTACTTTGAGAGCAAGGTTTGGTGCATAAAAACCTGGCAGCGTGCCTATTCTGTCCTCCTTTGTGTCTGTGTTACCTGGATGAAGATATTTACCAACCAACAACCAAGGCTGTGAAGGTCACATTACTATATTCCCTGAAGGGGAAAGAAGTCTTTGCAAAATCTATATATCATATAACTATGTTGGGATTATGGTGGTTTAAGGAGGAAGGATGACTGATGGTATAGTGAACAGTATCAATAAAAGACTGTTTCAAAGGGTGTGAAGGGACAGGGAGAGAGCAAAGTAATACGAGGAAAAGAAATTGTGTTTATACCAGGAGGAAAAGTAGAAAGAAAAAGCACTTTCATCTCTGCAGTCTTTTACTTAAGTGAAAATATAAGTCAGCACCAGCACCCTGGTGATGACTCATGGCTTGTTCTTTCCTCTTTCTGGAAAAAGATGGGCGTAGAGGAAGGTCAGTCTGACGACCAATACTCAAAGGCAAGCTGCTCAGTGCTGTGAGGAGGAATTTCTCTGCTTCTCAGCTTCTCTCTGTGTCAACACTCAGATCGTGAACTGTTCAGATGAAAGCAGTTTGTGTAATAACCACAGGAGGGAGGTAACTGAGACTTCTTTACCTCCACCCACTTCTTCCTGCCACAGCAGCTACTAATAGTTGTTGCAATCAAACTGTTCTGTGCAAATAAAGAAATGGAATATACGTCAGATGGTATTCTGTTAGCGGCCCAGGGTAGAAAAATCTGCTGGGACAAGAATAGCTGGTTTCATCACAAATTGGTTGATATTTCTGCCGAGGGCACTTTGTCTTTTCTTGATCTCTGTGTCCTTGCCTTAAAAAGAAAGCCGTGTGTGCAGCAACTTAAAGACCTTAACTATCACACAGGCGAAGCTCCAAATGGCCTGTCAATGTGATTAGCCAAAGGAGATATGGAGAGAACAGAACACATTGGAAGAAGATTTGTGGTTAACTGTGGGCACTAGGAATGGGAGCTTTGCCTTTCAGGAACTTCTCATTAAATGGGATCTATCCAGTCAGGGCAACTAAGAGGTGGAGGGCCTAGAACAGTTACCGTAATGTGGACAAAATGTTGCATCCTTGTCAAACACCCATATCTTATCTCTCCCTTAAGATCCAGTTTAGATTTTTGCTGTTTTATTGATCTGAAAATCATTCACATATTCATTGTGTGGGTTGACATATCATTTGATATCCTCCAAAATGACTCCCTATGTAAATCCTACATTTTTTTCCTGTCCAATTATATTCACTTTTTTTCTTCTTGTCTTCTTGCTTTTTTAAAGAAATATTTTAATCTCCCCCCCACCCCATTGCCTTGCAGCTTTGTAGAATATTTTAGTGATCACTTTTAACCAAAGAATGAAATAAAAATGTTATAGTATATTGTGATTAGTTAGTTTCATAACTACTATCCTTTGTCATTCTTTTGATGAACATCCATGGAAAGTGCAAGATATCCTTATCTTTTCAGTTGTTTCACTCCCGATATAGCAGCTTATTTGTCTCTCTCGGAAGAAAGCAAAGAAAGCAGCAAGCAGAATCTTTTGCGGTGTTTGTAGAGCCTTGGTGGTGCCTTGTACACAATGCAGTCACCTACTTATGCAAAGTGGGTGGCTAAAAACGGTGCCCATAGTGCCAGTGAAGTGTTTCTGATTGGGAGTAATATTTATAACCCACTTCATAAAGACCAAAAAGTCTGCCAGAAGGCAAATGAATGAGTGGAAAATCTGAGGCAAGGACCGGAAGTTCTGCAATAGGAAGTCCAATCAAGTGATTAGGAGGGAGAGTAGGAGTTACAACTGATATCTGCAATAGTTTCCTCAGTATCTGCCTCTCATTTTAAAGACCGTTTGCCCAATGATAATGTATCATTGCATGGAAATTATAATAGACAAGTCTTGTAAGAGTATACAAGCTTGCGACCATAATAAGGTACATATGAATGCTGGTTTTAGGATTTTCCATGCATATATAAAAAGTCAGCCCAGAAAAAGCTGCTGCTGATACTACTACTACTACTACTAATAATAATAATAGTAGTAATAGTAGTAGTAGTAGAACAACAACAATTACAAATATTTTTTTTTACTTGCTTTCTGATCATTCTAAAGGAGAAATGCCTTGGCCAAACTAAGTCAAAAAAATTCAATACTCCCATGGCTGGGCCTGGACGGCTATCGGGTGTAGTTCCTATGGTTATAGGATTGCTGATTTAGCCACCATGAACCAAACCAGACACCTACCATCACCAAATGATGAGAAGAAATCAACAAAATTCCATACTGGATCGGTCGTTGCCCAGATCAACAAGGACCATGTCAGATGCTATGGCTCCTGGACATCTGTTGAAAAATAGGCTACAGGGCTCAGTTGCTACTGCTGCGTTACTCGGAATATATTTTATATATTTTAAGAAGATACTTGGTTGATACCTAGGATGCTGGCAGCAACCCGTATCAATCATTAGCACCAGTCAATGGTATTTGTGACATATTTTTAAATGTTCAACTGACTGAGTTTCATGTTTAATGAATAAAAGATAATACTAATAGTAGTAGTACAACAATTACAAATAATTTTTCTTACTTGGTTTCTGATCACTCTAAAGTAGAAATGCCTTGGCCAAACTAAGACAAGGAAATTCATTACCCCCCTCACAGACACTTGAGCAACTGTTGGCAATAACAGATTATACTTCAGAACAATAGCAAACACTTTTGTTCAGTGTTTGTTTGTTGTTGCATATAGCCATCTGAACAACTATCCAAATATTTTAGTTTTAGCCCAGGAATGTATTTTCTGCTCAAAAAGAATACAATAAGGAAAAGCTTTAAGAGCTATCTAAAGTATAGAAATATCAGGGATTAGTTGGGTTCCTTATAAATGTAACCCCTTATCTCATTGAATCTACTAAGATATAATAATAACATATTATGACCAAGAATTGTCAAGCAATATCTTTTCTCATAGATGTGTTATATGGTGACTAACATGCTACTTCTTTTGTATTTGGAAGGGAGATGTTTTACTCTATAGTGGGTGGGAAGTTATGATTTATTATTTGGGCAACTTGCTACCCAGACATATCAGTCACCTTTGGAGGTCCTTGCTCAGGGTTGACCCCTACTTCCTGCTTGCCTAAGAGTAAGAAAGGATAGGGATGATGTCTTCCTCAACCTGGTCTAATGTAGGCAACCTCCAACTGAGTTTTCTTGTTCCTCATCCAAGGTAGGGCTTTTCACTGGTGCAAGCAGGCAGTCCAATCCACCTGTTGCATTTTGTTCCATCTTACCAAATGTCTGTAGTCCAATTATCTGGACTGTATTCTTTCAAGCACAATCCACAATATGTATGGATTGTGGACATTATGGATATGTACAACTGTATATGCATATTTATTTTATTCTGATTCTCTTTTTTCCTTTTTATTTCTGTTTTATTCACTGGTTGAATCAAGTATTTCATTTGTAAAAATGTAATAGTTTTTCTTAGTTCTGATAAGTGCGCGCACACAAACACACACCAGTATCTGGTGCCTGCTTTCTGCCTTTGACAACCACATGGCACTGAGTTGTATATCATGAGTGGCTAGACATTTTTGAGTGGAAGGGAAGTGGTTTCAATAGTAGAACAGTGAAAATTCTGGCTGGTTCTTTGTTTTGTTTTGTTTCATTTCCTTTCTTTTTAACTGGTAAAAGGTTTCTCTTTTTGTCTAAGTGACAGGAAGAACTGCAAAATCCTTTATTCTTTGGGGAGGGGGGGTTTCCAATCCAAAACAAGATTTTTAGGTTGGCTTCATGTTTAATTTATTTATTTGTTAAATTCTAGATCAGCCACTTCTAAAATGGGCAGCTTTTAAAAGCCAAGGATGCTATATAAAAAAGGAGTATACAACATTATATACTGTAAAACACAACAGATGTGTGAACATATCATGTATCCCAACATCACCCCCTAACCAGTGGTGGGATTCAAATAATTTAACAACTGGTTCTCTGCCTAATGATCGGCTGGGTGGGCATGGCCATGGTGGGCGTGGCCAGGGGGTGTGACAGGCAGCACTTAGCCTCCTGCACCCCCCTGGGAGCAAAAACGGGCCGTGGGGGGCGCCGCATCCCCCTGCACCTCATTTTGGGCCTAGTAGGCCTCCCTGCAGCCTCCTGGGAGCAAAAATGGGGCGCAAGGGACTCCTGGAAGGGGCGGGGAGGGGAGGGACCCAGCCAGCAATTTAACAACCGGTTTGCCCAAACTGGCCCGAACTGGCTGAATCCCACCACTGCCCCTAATTAAAAGGGTGAAGGAGGCTAAAACTTCCCAGTCCAAGTTCTAGGAGGAAACCCAGGTTTTTAAAGACCACGTGTAGGCAAGCCTGAGAAGCACCACATGGAGTTCCTGGGGAGAACTTTTTCAAAGGATAGGTGCAGCAACAGAGAAAGTCCATTTCCTTGAAGATTTAAAATGCATTTTAAAAAGTGTAGATTGGATTAGAATTCCCAGCAGAATAATGGCAGAGTGAATACACTTCTGATTATCAATAATTTTCTTCCCTATTTCCCTATCTCCCTCCATCGCTCAGTCCCCTCTTTCTTTCTTGACTGCTAGAAACAGCAGTGAAGTGTAGCTCCTTCCAAGCATTCTTTGGAGTATTGCTTCCTTATTTATCTATATTTTCCAAGGGAGAATAACACTTCATACATCAGAGAAAATCTATGCATGTGTGAACTACAATAAATTTTTTAGTCTTTAATGTGCCACCCAATTATGTAAACTTTGCAGAAACAGATTATTTCAGTTGTAGCTTTTACTTTCCAAGAGCATCACTGTTAAAATAAATACATAAATAGAACATACCTCCCACATTACTGATAATGCCACCCAAGTTTGAAAGCTTAGCCTGCAGTCTAGTGACCATTGCAGCTTCAACACAGCAAATACTTTATATGCTAATGATGATATAAAGTTGCAAGCTGATGAATCCTGACAGCTTAGATTAAAGAGTGAATATATGCTTTAAAAGTCTATGCTTTCCTTTGCCTTTTTTTACTTTTGTCTACCTTTATTAAGATTATGATCACCATATGTGCTTCGGTTAAGTTAATTAAGTTGACATTTCAGTTTTTTAAAAATTTATTTTAGTTATTGGATTTAATCTTATCTATCTCTAGTTGTTACTTCTTGTTGTGCCTTTTTGGGGAAGGGGAAAGGGGAAAAGTGGAAGGGGAAGGGAGGGGGAAGGGGAGGGAGAGGAGAGAAATTTGTAACTTTGTGATTATTGTTCAAAGAGCCTTTGAAAGAATCTAAAAGGGGGAGGGAAGCATTATTGCTCCAAGAATGATTGATGCAAGTGCTAGTATTGCTAGTGCTGGTCTATGCTGCTCTGGACAGACCAGTGGTGGGTTGTCCCCGGTTCGCACCGGTTCTATAGAACCGGTAGTAAAACCGGTGGGAGGCTCTGCCCACCGACCCCAATGCATCAGAACGGTTCTGCGCATGCACAGAAGAGTGCGCGCACAAGCGCAGCAAGCATGTGCGCATGGCTCCGTTGCGAACCGATAGTAAGGTAAGTAGAACCCACCCCGGGACAGACAATACCTGGAATACAGTGTCCAGTTCTAGTTGCCACAGTATAAAAAAAATGCTGAAGAACTAGAAAGAATGCAAAAAGAGAGGGGGCTTGGAGGTTACATCCTATGAGGGGCAAATTAAGGAATCTGGTAAATTTAACTTAAAGAAAGGACACCTTAGCAGTCTTCCAATAGATGAAGGGATGTCACAAGAAAGAGGGAATAAATGCATTTGCCCATTTGCCCTAGATTATTTTTACCTACAGGATAAAATAAAAACCAATGGGTAGAAGATTTACAGCAAGAGATCCAAAATTGAACTAAAGAGGAATTTCATGACTATTAAGTAGTGAAGAGCTTGCCCCCTGAAGTTGTGGGTGCTCTATCACTGGTGGTTTTCAGGAAAAGACATTATTTGGGCAGCCATTTGTCCAGAATGGCTGAAGAATTCCTGCATTGGGCAGGATGTTGAAATAGAAGATCTCAAAGATCCCTTCCACCTCTATACGTCTATCTTGAGGCTGCTTGTTCAAATATCTGAAACATCCACTTTTAAGAACTATACATGCATTCCGGTTATTCAAATAATTATATGTAAGGATTAAGAGCAAAAATTGTGGTGTGATAGTGTGACTCCTTGTTAAACATTAGTGGGAAGTTGGGCCATACCACAGTAGTAATCAGCAACTTGACTTTTGCATAATCATAGGTAATCATAAAACAGAGGCCAGAAGTAGAGAAAAGAGGATGAAGTTGTTCATGCAATAAGCAGAACACCATGGTGCACACAAGGGACATGAAGCCAATCTCCCCAGGCATACTTCGTTGTGTTCAGAGAGTGACATGCTTAACCTCTGGCATCCTGACAGCCTGTCATATATCCTGTGAAGCTGGGAATCTCCTCCATCTCAGGAAGAATTTTGATTGAATTCTGCCAGCCCATGTGGAGAAACAATATAATTTAGGGCCAGCACAACCTGTCATTATCATACATACTTGCACTGGTTTCCAGCATAAGGGTACCTTCCTAATAGTACTTTGAGATCTGACCCTTGAAGCAGAGTTTAACTGAGTTTTGTGCTGAATGTAGGCTTTTGGAGTTCTAAATATAGAAAGGAACTCTTCTGCAGATGTTATATTTAGCTCTGCTACATCAGCAGGGGAGATAATGTAAAGTGCCATACAGCGGATGACAGCATTGTACTGTTATTGACCATAGGAACAAATTAACAGTAGGGACCTCGCCCTAGAGATGCCGATCCAAATTTAGAGTAACAACAACTGTCTAGTGTAAATCTATTCAATAGATTAATTCAGAAAGCAATTCAGTGGAAATTAAATTGTGCATTATATTGATTGAAAATTAGTTGGTTTATAGAAAATAAGTTTTATAATATTTGTAAAGGCATGTTGACAAATGTCTTGTCTACATACATATGTCTAGACTTAAAAAGAAACACAGGGAACAAGTGCCAGACAGATTCCCTTCATTAATTATAATTTACTCTTTGCATATGAACTGAAAAATTATCTCTGTACTGATTTACACTAGCTGGGTGATGTTACTCAATTGCCTCAGGAATATGTCACACTGTCATTAGGTCAGTTAGTTCACACAGTGCACATACAGAAGAACCGCCTGTGTGAAACAATGAATGAACAATTATGTTTTTTTCAGTTGCTGAAATCATGGAAATTATATTAGTCATGTCGTCAATGCACACATCAAATTGTGAGGATTTCAGTTCAGACCAGCTAAAGATGGTCAGTGAACGGCTCGAAGATTATGTTATTTTGGTATATATATGCTTGAGCAATGCTATCCAACTATTTTTGCTAAACCCTAGATCAGAGTTTCTCAATCTTGGAAATTTTAAAATGTGTAGATTTCAACAGAATATTGACTGGGGAATTCTGGGAGTTGAAGTCCACAGATCTTGAAGTTGCCAAGGTTGAGAAATCTTGATCTAGATCTGTGATGGCAAACCTATGGCACGCGTGCCACAGGTGGCACACAGAGCCATATCGGTGGGCACATGAGCTCAGCTCCAGCATGCATGTGCGCGCTGGCCAGCTGATTTTTGGGCCTTCTGGGCCCACCAGAAGTTGGGAAACAGGCTGTTTCTGGCCTCTGGAAAGACTCCGGGGAGGTGGGAAAGGCCATTTTCGCCCTCCCCAGGCTCCAGAGGCTTTCTAGGCCTGGGGAGGGTGAAAAACGGGCTTACTGGGTGCATGTGCCATCACATGCCAAAACTGGGGGGAGCGTAGGTGGGCGCACACGTGTGTGGGGGAGCATGGTGCATAGATTATGGGTGTGGGCACGCGTGTCCACGACCCTCCCGCACTCCACCCGCTTTTGGCATGCGATGGCAAAAAGGTTAGCCATCACTGATCTAGATAATTCCCAAATCGAATGCCACCAATAGATCTATTTTAAGCCAAAGGGTTGTTCCATATTTTCATTCATGACTGCAGTGAAGATTATTATCAGAACTGAACAGATATCTAATATAGTAAAAGTCTGAGATTATTATTTTGACAGTCTAGAAACCTGGGTTTCTAGCATGACAAAGAAGTCATGCCTATTTATTTCTCTTAATAATGACAGAATAGATCTTAAACTACAGTATCTACTACAAACCTTTATTGCTTTAAAAACAAGGATAGTATAGTAAGCCCACGCTGTCAGTCTTTCTTTGTGACTCACTTATCTCTATGGCACAATACACACTATCCATCCTGCTTCTTCAGCCCTCTTTGAATCTTAGATATTCATTTCAAATCAAGGTGGATTCAGGCAGGCCTAGTTTTTATAATCATGTTCATTATTTTTACAATGAAGCAAGGATACTGTGTTTTATTTACTTGAGTATATGAAACAAACCCGCTTTATCTGAAGGAATTTGAGGAAATATATACATAGCAATGCACTGTGATACTTGTTAAATGTGTTCTGAGCACATCTAGAGATCCTTCTTGTCCTTGCTAAGGAAGTGACTATATGCCCTCTGGTGGTCATAGCAATTACTTTGCTCCCAAATTTTAATTGAAGCACGCTCAATCATCTTTTGAAACACATTGCTGGTTTGTCAAATATGGTTCTCTGTGCTTCTGAACTGCAGAAAACAGAAGGGTCTTAACTCTATAATGATGAAGAGTTCTGGCTTTTTAGAGCCCTTTGTGTTCCCCATGATATGAATAGATGCTCAGGGCTGCTTAGCTTTATCAATTTTATCAGTGAAATCCCAGCAACGCGGTAAATATATTTCAGGGTAAAATTAGCAGCAGTGTATATGATTACCTTTAAATGGATCATCAAACAAAGAATACCAAACTGTCACCAGAAACATCAATTGGCAAAGGAATTGTGGGTTAAAACCAAGGATATTTTCAGTCTTTTGTAAAAGACTCCGAAAAATGCAAAGTTCAGTTACTGCAGTGAAGCATCACTAATGTGCTCAAGAGCTTATGTATTAATTACACATATACATGTACACGCACACAAAAGATCAAGCAAAGTACATGTGCTAGTTATGAGTATGAGTAAGAAAACCAGTTCTGAATCATCAATGTTCAGCTTCTTGTATAATAGTTTTATATAAGAAACTTCTTGCACTCCTGTGGTAAGGGAATATCAAGTTCTTTAGTGGCAAAGGTTAATCTTTAATTTTTAAAAGGAGAGACTCTGGGGTTCAAGCATTCCTGAAACATGACATTTGTTCTAGAATCTCTGAATCTCATTTCAGAAATAGCATGTTTAGAATGGGCGAAAAATCCAACATGCTTTTTTCACAATTGGACAATTTTTTCCCTTCTTATTCTTTCCTTCACTGCTTCATCTTAGTCAATTATTAGGAAACATATAATAAGTCCGATGATACTACAATGTCAAATAACCAATCAGATTTCTTTACTCGTATTATTTTCAATTGGCTTTTAATCTGAATGGGTGAGAAAACACTACTATTATCAAGGGTTACGTTCAGGGGTGAAATCCAGCAGGTTCTGACAGGTTCTGGAGAACTAGTAGCGGAAATTCTGAGCAGTTTGGAGAACCAGCAAATACCACCTCTGGCTGGCCCCAGAATGGGGTGGGAATGGGGATTTTGCAATATTCTTCCCCTGGAGTGGGGAGGGAATGGAGATTTTGCAGTATCCTTCCACTGCCACGCCCACCAAGCCACACCACGCCCACCAAGCCACGCCCACAGAACTGGTAGTAAAAAAAAAATGGATTTCACCATTGGTTAGGTTTCAGTACAAGTTATTGGAGAGCAATGGAGAAAGGAAGAGGATTATATTTTGCTTGCAGGTTGGCCAACAATTACCTTGTCATAATACAAGATATTGGTATGATCCACTAAAGCTTTACTTACCATATGTTCTTGTAAAATACCTGATTCAGTAGACTGAGCCTGCTACTGTAACTATAGTGTTTTACTCAGAAAGGTAAAGATTAACATACAATGTTAATCTTTTCGCATAGGGTGACAATCATAGGTATAACATCAAAGTATAAAAAATGTATATAATTGACAAACATTCCAAATAAAAAAATTCATATTAATCTATACAAAATTGCCTTAATTGGCTTAATTTGATGTTTTACGGTTCACAAATTAGACTTAGACACATTCTTCCTGGGTTCCTGGGCTAAAAATCCACATATTCATGCAAATATATTCTTTATATGAAATTGGCCTCTAGGAATCAGATGGGATGGCTGCTACTATAGCAACTTCTCTGCTGTAGCGTAGTCTCCTTACTTGCTGGAAGCCATAACTGTGTTGACAGTGGAGTCTGCCACACTAATAGTGGAGAACTTGAATCAATCTCCACTGAATGCAGCTGTTGAAGCAGCTCAGTAGTTCAGACCACCACGAATCTGACCCAATATATTATGGCCCTGACTCCCAACTGTAGTTACACTGATTTTTATTTTAGGACCACAGAAATATGACATGGAATTGGGGAATATTATCATCAATCACCTGTGATAGTCAGAGCACTCTCTTTTAGCCCTAAAGTTCTCTGTAGCTATTCCTTACTACAGAGAAGAAAGGAATGTTTAAATGTTCTGCTTCCTGATTCTATTGGGTTTCATAGGGAGCATGGGATTTTTCCTGAGGTTTTGATACTTGCTCCTGGGCACTATTTAGAATGAGGGGGCACCATCACTTTGAATTGAATTGTATCTATGCTGACTAGCTCTGTCCATAGAAACCAGACAGCTGCCTGGTTTTCTGAGGAACTCTGAGAGATAAAGTGACAGAAAAAACACCCAGAACATCAATAATAAAATAATTTATAAAAGGTAATAAAAGTGGTAAGATGTAGTACTCTAATTGTCTTCACAGAAAGCTACCCAGTGACCTTGTTTATCCAGCCTCTCCTGAGGAAAGAAGACAAGCTCATTGAGAAGACTACTCTAGGCATCTGTCAATTAAAGTTGTTCCCTTAGTTCGCAGGTCCATTAGAAGAGACTAGGAAGCAGTCTAGTATAGCTAACTGGGAAGAATTAAATCTATTTGCCTCAAGGAAGCAGACAGGGTCCTCAGTCCTGTGATTATTTCCACCTGTGTTCGGATACATGTCTCTCCTTTTAAGTTAAGGACTCCCAAGATATGGCAAGTAGTTGGATCCAGGTAGGGCTATATGTATGTTTAAAAAACAGAGTGGTCCTTATAGTTCTTTAAAAGGCAGTTGTTTCCATATCCCTCAAAGCCATCTCTGGATCCAATTGTACTGGGCATTTTTTTAAATCTTGCCATTAAAGAAAAGGTTGTTGAGAATGTGACTGAGTTACAGCTTCAGAGGACTCTGGAAAAATGAATTATTTGCATCCCTTTCCAACAGATTTCAAATTGGGACATAATACTGAGATGGCATTGATAGTAGAGGTAAGTGAGTTTTGGCAGGACTAAGATGGGAGTCAGGGCCGGATTTTCCTATAGGCTAACTAGGCTTCAGCCTAGGGCCTCAAGATCAAGAGGGGCCTACATTCAAATTGTTAGCAAAATTAAAATTACACTTTCACTATAGGTGAAAGGGCCTCATAAGTGGAATAGCCTAGGGCCTCTTTTCATCTAAATCCGGCCCTGATGGGAGTATTGTATCCATTCTAGCTCTCCTTAATCTCTCAATGGCTTTCAATATAATCAGTCATGTGCTTTTGGAACAACTTCAGGTCACTGCGGGGGATACAATTTTCAATAGTTCTGCTCCTTCCTTTAGAGCTAATTCCACTTGGTGTTTTTTCCCCCAAGTTTTTTATTTTATATAATTTATACATATCAATGCATGAATAGTGTGATACCTGGGTATCATACATTTTGATAGAAATAGACTTAATATTATTACTCATAGTTATTACATTTCATTTTCATTGTTTCATATTGTTTAAACCAGAGGTCTTCAAACTTGGCAGCTTTAAGACTTGTGGACTTCAATTCCCAGGGAGTTGAAGTCCACAAGTCTTAAAGCTGCCTAGTTTGAAGACCTTTGATTTAAGCATATATCTTGTTATATATATATTTCCAGATATTTCCAGAACAAAACGCTTAGCTGACGAACAACACCTAAAAACCGAACTACACACCCTCACTAACGTACTCACATCCAATGGATTCCAAAGAAATAAGATCACCAACCTAATCCAAAAAGAAACCCCCACTAAAATCCAAGACAGAGAACAAGAAAATGGCAAAGCCCTCCTCCCATACATAAAAGGCACCACAGACAGAATAAGCAAAATCCTCCACAAACATAACATCAAGACAGCATTCTGCACAAACCGAAAAATATCCACCATTCTAAGGAACCCCAAAGACAAAATTGAGTTAGAAAATCAAGGAGTATATGAAATCCCATGCACCGCCTGCCCCACCACATACATCGGACAAACCAACAGACGAATAAGTGCACGCATAGAAGAACACAAGAACTCAGTCAGAAAAGAGGAACCAACTTCTTCCCTGGTCCAACACCTTAAAGCCACAGGACATGATATTGACTTTAAAAAGACCAGAACTATCGCCAAAACTGAACACTTTAACAACAGAATAATCAGAGAAGCCATTGAGATAGAAAAACGCCCACACAGCATGAACAAACGAGACGATACCTCCCGCCTACCAGCCATTTGGAAACCCGCCCTTATTGACAAACGAGTCCCTAACACGACGAATGACACCAGACCCACACTCACGAGTGCCACACCTGATGTCACCACCACACATCCACGCAGAAAGCAGACTCAAACCCACACTGATAATGAGCCACGACCAAGGACCAGAAGCCAGACCGCAGCTGCATCATTAGCCACTTTAAACCCCTCCAATCCATACATGAAGCAGACTGACACCCACCATGAAGAGCTCGCACGGCCACAAACACGAAGCCAAACAACAACAACGCAGCTCACCAGCTCAAATCCCCCTGCAACTCAGACTAAGCTGAGCACAACCAAGCCCCCACCCAAACAGAACACAACCCCAGCCAATCAGAGCACAGCCAAGCCCCTAACCAATCAGAACACACCTCCACCCAATCAGAACACAGCCAAGTTCCCACCCAATCAGCTCACACCTCCACTAGCAGTTAAAAGGAAGAGACAGCTGCGATCTCACATTGCTCCTGGAAGCACGAAGCCGAGAACACCAGCCTGAAGATGACGAATGAGACTTCGTCGAAACGTCGCCAAGACACTTCCAATTTTACGTGGGAGAAGACCCGAATAACCAAAGACCTACATATATATATGTATGTATGTATGTATGTATGTATGTATGTATGTATGTATATGTATACACACACACACACACACACACACACACACACACACACACACACTATTATTCCCCTCTTGGTGTTCTCAACTTGGTGTTGATAGGAATAAATTACTATATTTCTACTTCAGTATCTACATGAAGCCACTTACAGTAGTAAGGTCATTCTTCACACAGGGTCAAATACGAACAATACATTGATGATATCCAGAGAGAGAGATATCTTTACCTAGACCAAGCAAATGTTACTATCAAAGTTCTTTCTATAGCCTGGTCACATCCTCCTTTCTATTGCAAAACTACATATATAAGGCTGCCCTTGAAAACCACCCAGAAGTTGCAATTGGTCCAGAATGTGGTGGTTGGAGTAGTTATAAGATGCACGTTGATATGCCTATCCATCACCACTATTGTAAAAGCTGCCATGATTTTCTATAGATGTCTAGGGAAATTCAAGGTGCTGATTGCTGGTTATTTGCAGGATTGTCTATCTACATCCCAGACCAAGTACAAAGGACATACCTTGAGTTCTTTCTACAAAACAATGTTCTTGGCAAGACCCAGGAGGTGGGGAACATATAAATCTCCCTGCCCCAAGGCCTTCTGCAAGGCGCTGAAAAATTATTCTTTCCTGGGAGGCTGGGCCAGAGCATAAGATAAACCTATCCAGAATGAAAGGATATTTAAAAAATGTTTATGAGGTATAGCATGGTTGGTCTCGGTTATTCCATTTTTCTTTCATTATTCTGTTTTTTAGTTTGTCTGAGAATAGACCAGAGGTGGGTTTCAGCAGGTTCTGACCAGTTCTGGAGAACCGGTAGTGGAAATTTTGAGTAGTTCAGAGAACCAGTAGTAAAAATTCTGATTGGCCACGCCCCCATCTATTCTCTGCCTCCCAAATCCCAGCTGATAGGGAGGAAATGGGGATTTTGCAGTAACCTTCCCCTGGATTGGGGAGGGAATGGAGATTTTACAGTATCCTTCCCCTGCCATGCCCACCAAGCCATGCCCACCAAGCCATGCCATGCCCACCAAGCCACACTCACAGAACTGGTAGTAAAAAAATTTGAAACCCACCGCTGGAATAAACATACATAATATGTTGCTGTCTTTCAATGTGCTTTTGCTATTCCTGGTAATTATTTTTCAAAAGAACAGCTCTGAAAATGGTATCAAGATATATTACCTTATCCCATATTGGTGAGATATAATAGCTTCTTTTCTCTTTCATTAATTCCCAAACTCACTTCATACAAATAACAGAGTGTGCAAAGCCTGTAAGGCATTCATTTTTTAAAAAGTCCCTTCCAGGAGGCAAAAGTCTACATTTTACTTGCCTGAACTCAAATCTCCTTCCTCAGAAGGAAGAACTTGACAAAGGTCAACTAAACTGGCCCCATGTTGGCTCAAACTGGCTTGAACTGCACAGTTAACAAGGCATGTGCTTTTCAAAGATTTCAGGGCAGCATTAAACACAGATGAGTATCAAGTCAGAGTCGCTGCATACCAAATGATGAATGTTTAGCTACCTGGAAATGTTTCATTGAGAGAATTACTCTCTCTACTCTTGGCAAAGTTAATGGATGCTACTTTTAAAGTAGAGATGCTCCCCTGAAACAATTTCAGGTCCTAGTAGCCTTATTTTCCTAGCCCATCTGATGATTGTTCCCAAATTATAACTCTTAACGGGACAGACTGGGTAAAATTATTAACTTGTAAAGAACAGGCTCAATCCAGTTTGAGGCACTTGTGGAAATGAATATTTAGTAGGCTGACTGAATTATATGGAATAAAATTACTTATTTGCTTATTAGAAGAGTGGTTCCTATGAGGTAGGATTGGTGATGAGAAGTGTACTTTTGGAAATAATCAAAACTGCTTTTCATACCATCTTTTGCTTTCCTGGTAATAGGCTTTACGTAATCGAAAATTGAGTTTAAGAAAAATAAAACCATAGTTGGGGGTAGAAATAATCTATTTGTGTCTAAAGGATTTTTACTGCAGATCTTCCCATAAATTCTGCTCACTGTTAGCGATGTAATATTTTATATTATAAAATATATAGTTTTAAATGCCTATAAAATAATAGCTTTATTTAAAGGCATGATAAAAGCATGATAAAAGTACATAAATTAAATGCATAATAATAAAAGCATGATAAAAGTACATTAACCTTAGATGTTGTAAAATTAAGAATTAAATGAAAATACATTCATGTGAATGTTTTTGTATTGATTTACAATATACAATACATAGTTCTTCAATGAACCAAGATTTTAATATCTTTAAATATCCTCAATACATTGTATCTATTCAATTCTGTAATATTTATTTTAATAGTAAATTGGACTATGGATAAGTAAGTTAACATTAACATTAACAAGTTAACATTAAATATTAAATCATTAATGTAATACACAAAGGAATAACAAACCTAGTTTAAGTGCCAATTGATAAGAAAGTTAACATTAAACATTGAGGGACTGAAAAAATATATCAGAAAAGAATGACAGTCACAAGCAATGACTGAATCATACATTGTGATAAACAATAAGGTAATTTGTTTGGATCTAGCTTATTGTAAGATGGCTTATTCAACATAGCATGGTTAAAACACGATATAGATTCATGTAGTAGTATCATCTATGAAATGTTCCTAGCAAAAGGAATGTACATATCTGTACACATACTTATTTTTAAACTTTTTGTTGATACTGCTTTCTTCCATTTAGCTTTTGAACAGCAGCCAATGCCTGAGTCTTTTTTCTATCTGCAACCTTTATAATACCAAAATTATTCTGATAATTGGAATGCTAAGAAAAAAGCATGATAGACTATTTAAAATGGTGATGATATGGCATAGATATTAACTCGGAAAGAAGTTTGGCAATGGACACATTCCTTAAAGACTCACATCATTCTCTAAGTGTGACGTTCTCGTTATTTCCATGGCTTCTTCCTATTCTGCCAAAAATGGGTATTCCATCAATTCTGTTGCTCTCTAATTGTGGGAACCTTTCAGATTATCCAGCAGCGAAACATGAAAGCTGCACAGAATAATGCTTTAGCTAATGAATCTGCTGGAAGAACCAAAATCCTATTAGGAATCCAATCTAGAAAAAGTTCTGAAAATAGTGATTGATTTGGTTTACATAATAAATATAAATCACACAAGTCTGAAGTAATTAAGTCCGCAGCCAGCACCAAAAGCTCAAAAATCAATAAACTCTGGGTATAGCAGTGAATTTATTCCAGTAAAATTTTTAATGGTTTTGAATTTTTATTTTCTGTATGTAATTTGCAAACATTATGTAGTTGTTCTGTTTGTCCAGTTATTAGCTCTATGTAGGTTTTTTAAGTCTCTTGTTTTACGCTTTTTTTTGTTCAATTTTCTGATGGCATTATTCACCCAGGGAGCATCATGTGGCACACAGATCTTGACTCCTCTTCTGGTAATTAAACTACAAGAAAATAAAAATCAAGTCAAAAAAATGTTGAAGTAATATCCTAAGGTCTATACTAGTGATGGGTTGCCCCCAGTAAAACCGGCAGGAGGCTCTACCAACCAACCCCGACGTCATCAGAACGCTTCTGCACATGTGCAGAAGAGCGTGTGTGCAGCCCCGTTGCGAACCAGTAGTAAAGATAAGTAGAACCCACCTCTGGTCTATACCAGCACTAGATTGTGATGGAAGGTAATATTATTGGAAGCCAATAGGATGAAAAGTTCTGATTTTAGCTTCTGCTGTTATCATATATTCATTGTTCAGTGACTGGATATTAAATAATACATATGAATCAACTACATTTGGTAGTATTTCACATTCATTCAAACATTTTTAAAATCAATTTACATATTTGTTCCGGATACTCATGCCTCTATTCTATTGTGAAGGGTTTACTTAAATCCTTAAAAATCTTATGTGATAATACATTTATTCATCTTTAAAATGCCACAAAATAGTATCTTTAAAAAATTGAGACTTCAAATATAATCAGCTTTGTTCACTTAAGTCAAAAGTTTTACACAGTTTAAGAGTTGCTATTATTATTATTACTCCAACTTTCTGTCACTGACACCTAGTTTGCTTTCTCCTTTCACACCTGCCACATTACTACTTGCAAAATTTCCAAATTATAATGAGTTACAAACTTCCAACAACCTGAATTGGACAGATAATTATTACAATTTAGTACATAGTTTCACATTACACATGAGACTAAAGCAGCAATCTTGATTTTGTAATAACTATCAGGGATTTGAATAACAGCTGAATTATTGTCCTGTGTGAGCCTGAAATTAGCCTACCAACTTCTGTGCTCCTCCATTGACTAGACTTTTATTTTTATTATCTAGCTTCACTTAGTTCCTAAAAGTAGGAAGCAGTGAAAAGCACTTCAATATACTAAGAGGTTTGTTGAGAATGTAGGTAAACTTTCAGCCCTAAAGTCAATATATGATATCAGATACAGATTAAAGGGTCCATAAGCAAAGATATAGGTATACTGTACAGTATAATATGTACAAAATACATATTGTATAATATACAATATGTGGTTGTATACCATAATTATAGGGAACAGCATTGGCAGCTGATAGAGACTTTAACTGGCTGAATGAAATATTATCAGTATGGAGCTGACAAGTACTAAAGAACATAGCAGCTAACCTAGCTTCCTCCTTCTGAGCACTAACTCACGAACTTAGGTAAGCATAGCCTGTGATTAAAGACGATAGCAACTGTAATTTAAAATGTATTTGTGAACACCAGGTGCTAGAGACAAATAAAAAAGCCTTTAATATTTACTGTCAGCCAGGGGTGAAATCTACTTATCTCCCTTACTGGTTCGGAAGTGTATGCGCTGCATCACATGCACTCTTGGACCCTCTGCATATGCGCAAACCCTTCTGTGCATGCGCAGAGGGTAAAAAACAGTGTCCGGGCAGGTGGGCAGAGCCTTGCTACCAGTTTTCCAAACCACCCGCCACCGTCACTACCTGTTCGCCAGAACTGGTGCGAACCGGTAACATTTCACCCCTGCTGTCAGCTCTTAAGTTATTAGGAGTATTTGGCTGATCTGTCATAGAAATACCTTATAAAGGTGTACTAAAATAGTCTGAACAACTCTAGTAGCACCTTTTCTGTTACTAGACACACATTTTATTAAAAGGAATAATTTTTTGTAAGCTGAAGTTCACTTCATCAAACGCATAGAGTGGCATCTGATAATAGGAGCTACAACTCACAAGCTAATGCTTTTTAATCAGAAAATATGCTACAATCTCCTCCTGATTTTTGATACCTTAAACTAATGGGGCTTCCTCTTACCAAGTTGTACTCAAATATCTTTGGATGTATATAGTGTATTCTAAATCAGGGGTCTCCAACCGTGGCAACTTTAAGACTTGTGGACTTCAAAGCTGGCTGAGGAATTCTGGGAGTTGAAGTCCACAAGTCTTAAAGTTGCCAAAGTTGGAGACCTGTTCTAAATGACTTGGGGAACTACAGTTTTTATTTTGTGTCTCCAATAAGAGAAGATATATAGGCAATAACATGTGTTTTTCCTCGCTTTGTTCCCTCCAATCACCAGACAATTATTCGGGGGATTAAATGACTCTTCAGTCTATTAACACCTATACAATTGTATACATATGTGTTTTGATATCTCTTTCCATTTTTGCTGGTGGAACATTCTTTTCCAGGCCTACAAATGAAGATTAGATACTCACATTACAACTTTTCTGGGATGTTCATGTTTTTCGTAATGTTCAAGTTGTTTAATGTTTATTTCTTCTGTATGCAGGCTTAAACAGGAGTTAATTGCCAGAGGTTGACTCCCTAAGGTTCCTTAAAAAAAACCATGCACACACAAAAAAATGTTGAAAGTATTTTGTTGTTGTCAAATTTTCAAATCTTACACATGTACCATCTAATTCCTGAAGGTATTTTCATTCTTTATCCAATAGTTTCAATCAATTAGTTCTTTGAAGGAGGTAATTTTCCTTCCTTCCTTCCCATTTTTTTCAATCCTGTCTGTTCACATAGGTATACATACTACTCCTTCAGATATCAAAGTTACATCTGAACAGCAACTTAGATGTACATGCATACATACAGATATAAATATTTTATATATTATACACAAACACACATACACACACACATAATAGATAATTTTATACTTCTTAGTAATCATAGCTTAGCAGCATAGGAACATTTGTTTTCCTAAAAAAAATGCTTATTAATTGCAATTGCCACCAATTACTGTAGATAATCGATGTCGTTTGGCATTAATTTGAAGAATGTTCTTTCCAATTCTCCAACATACTTTAATTTATTTAAAGAATAAACACAGTGAGATTATACCCACACAAGAAGTAGATTCCTATACCTATTGGCAAAAGTAAATCATATCCAAGATACTGAATCAGAACTAGTGAGAGCACAATTGTGAAACTAAAATACAAGCTTTTCCAATATAGGAATGATTAAATTTTAAGCATCCATTATAGTTTATTTTTTTAAATTTATTTTGTCAAGCATGTATTAGATAACATATATAAGTATAAACATGATTATTAATACATGAAATGGATACGAATAAAAGGGGACATTAGGACAGGGACTGTAGGCATGTTGGTGTGCTTATGCATGCCCCTTACAGACCTCTTAGGAAAGGGGTGAGGTCAACAGTAGTCTAAGGTTAAAGTTTTGGAGGTTTGGGGAAAAAAAACCACAGAGTCAGGTAGTGCATTCCAGGCATTGACCACTCTGTTGCTGAAGTCGTATTTCCTGCAATCGAGTTTGGTGCGGTTTACCTTAAGTTTGTATCTGTTGTGTGCTCATGTATAGTTTGCCTAATGAATGCTTCAAAAACCTTTAAGTCAGATTTGAGACCTAATAAACATGGAAATACTTTATCCACGATCTGTAAATATAATTATAGCAGGATCAAACCCCTACTCATATACGGACTTATGAGGATCAAAAAGACATTCTTCTAATTCATAATGGATTCTTTTCCTTATGAATGAGAAAAATTGTTTACTCTATTTCATGAACATGGAGGCTGAATTCCAAGATGTCTTTATTAATGGAAGAAAGAAAAAGAAGACAAAAAGATGGCAAACAAATGAAATTGATTGCCTATTCAGGTGCCTTTGTTGGTATCCATTTGCAACCAAAAAATCAAGGACCTGCTTGCAGAATGGGTGACCAAATCTACACAGTTTTCTGTGCATTCAAGGAGTTGTGCACAGATATGAAAATTGGCACTACAATGTTCCATAGAGCCTAATGGCAAGATTGTATTCATGAAAAAGTATTAAAGCTATATTTAATACTTCACACACTTTAAAGGGGTTGCACAGCTAATTATCAGAACTATTTGGAGAATAGTTCCATGAGATCACACCATCTTAATAGACATTAAAGACTTCAAATCAACTCTTTTATACATCTATAAAAACATCTATAAAAGTTTTAATTTCTTAAACTGACAGAAAATGGACCAGAAATCCAGAGAGAAATTCATATCGCATTGAAATTGATTTTACTTCTAGAAGAGCATGTAGTACAAATATTATCCCAGCTAGGAATAGCAATTCAGATGCTACTCTTGAATTGAAAAGGGGGAAAAAAATCAAAACATACCTCTGATAATAAGGACTTTGAAGTTCTCCAGAAAAGAAATAGCTAGAATGATTGCCAAGTAAAGTCTCATGGTTGATCTTTTCCTTAAGACGATGGGAAGATGAATATTTCAAGGCTCATTTCAACACACTTATGTACTCTCTGGACATTCAGAACAAGGGGTGTCATGGTAAGATGAGAGATGGAAAATATTTTTTAAAACCCCACCTGTTCATATTTTAAGATAGAAGGAGGGGGAAAAAAATACCCTCTTCTGTTCTAGCCCCCAATCATGAGCTTTTTCCTGCCACAATGTGGTTACCTCTGCAAGAATGTCACTGTTGGTTTTATTCTAAGTTTAAAAGAAAGTTTTCTTCTGTCCACAGTGGAAACCAATAGTGTGACTATGGTTTTATCATTAAGCTGTGGATTTACAATGCACTGCACAAATCAGGAAATCAAAATGCTAGATCAGAAGACCTGAGTATATAGTAATCTAAATTTGCTAGTTAGAGAGACATAAACACAGGCATTATTTTCTGAGGAACCTTCAATGAATAAAACATTACCAATATGAAATTAAAATATATGTGTGTATGTGTATCTCTATGTATGGTTATATTTTAAAAATATGCTGAATTATTGATAAATTATATTTCTTCACCAAATTCCTACATATTATACCAGTTGATACAGAGAATAAGGACAGTTTGGAGATACATGCTTCTCCATAAGGTTTTGTACATTGCCTAGAGTTAAAGGTAAAGGTAAATGTTCCCCTCGCACATATGTGCTAGTTGTTCCCGACTCTAGGGGGCAATCTCATCTCCATTTCAAAGCCAAAGAGCCAGCACTGTCTGAAGACATCTCCGTGGTCATGTGGCCAGCATGACTAAATGCCAAAGGTACACGGAATGCTGTTGCCTTCCCACCAAAGATGGTCCCTATTTTTCTACTTGCATTTTTATGTGCTTTTGAACTGCTACTGGTAGGTTGGCAGAAGCTGGGACAAGTAATGGGAGTTCACCCCATTACACGGCACTAGGGATTCGAACCGCTGAACTGCCAACCTTTCTATCGACAAGCTCAGCATCATAGCCATTGAGCCACCACATCCCAGCCTAGGGTTAGGTCAATCTAAATAATCTTTCAAACATATTTTGTATGTTTAATGGCATAAGTTCATGGTTAGTGTTTGAACTGCCTGAAGGAAGGACAATATGGGTACATGGAATATCATTAAAAATATTATTTGTTAGTATACTTAATCCAGTATATTACTTTCTGTAGGGTTAGCTAATCTAAAATGCATGGCATGAAAATTTTAAAAAAAGGAAGAAGGGAAGAGAAAAACACCAAAACCAACAGCTTCTTTTTAGTTTTGACCTTTATATAACGAGGAGCCAACATAATACCATGTTTCCCCAAAAATAAGATCCTGTCTTATATTTTTTTAAACCCTGAAATAAGTGCTTGGCCTTATTGTCATGTGCTCAAAAGCCCAATTGGGCTTATTATCAGGGGATGTCTTATTTTGGGGAAAACAGGGTAATGATGATGATGATGATGATGATGATGATGATGATGATGATGAAGATGATTCTTAAATGATAAATCCAGTTCCTCCATTCTGTAACCAGAGCCATATACTAAATAGTCTGGGAGACACCTCATCATGGAAACTACACTGAACTATGAGACAACTCCTACATACTTATCTATTTTCAGGAATACAGTGGACCAGTTGAAGGCACCTGCAATGAAACAGGATGGGAGGCAGAGCGTTTATTCTCAGAAACGATGTAGTGAAAATGACTGACACTAAAATTCCATAGAAATGGCAGAAATAGTTTTTTTTTTTTTTCTGGCTCCTAGCATGAGAGGATTTTTAAGAACTGCCCTAGGAACAACTTCTGCCACTTTATATATCATAAATGTATTGCTGGGATTTCAACTTGACTGGGAAAGGGAGAAGGGGAAAAAAACCCTGAATATTGGAGGCAACTTCTCTGCAAATTTCTTCAGTCCTTTGGGAAATACACAAATATTCTGTTGGATCATATTGGCTAGGCAGATATAACCAGTGGTGGGATTCAGCTGGTTCTCTCCAGATCACGCGAACCAGTAGCGGCAACTACAGGAGGCTCCACCCACCCACCTGGACGTAATGCGTGATTACTGCGTGCGCTCTCGTTTTTGCAAGGGAAGGTAGGAAAGGTAAGTGAAGGTAGGTAACCTCTGGATATAACTGAAGGTAGGCAGTGCCACAAATAGCCTCGTGCTATGAAGGTCTTTATAGATGATAACTAGCCCCTTAAATTGTAGCCTGAAGCCTATAGAAATCCACTGCAGTTTACTAAGCAGTAGCTTTACATAGATATACTGTGGTGCACACATGACTTTCAGCACTGACACATTCTGAACTAACTCTAACTTTCAGATGGTCTTCAAGAAGACCCTGTTGCGATAGTACAAGCAGGAGGTGATCAAAACATGAATGACTTTGGGCAGGGTTTCCCAGTCTAGGAGTTGTGCAAAACCTGTCCTGGTCACAGCTCTCACCTGCTCTTCAAGCAAGAGCCATGGTATCCTAGTTGGATACCAGTTCTGTCTGGAGAATTGCAATTCTATCCAGAACTAAAGATGAAGAATCTCCAAATCTCACCCACACATCATCAATATGAGTCACTGATCTGTCATTTAATTATAGCATCAGCAGGCCGGATATAGACCACACAAAATGTGGTTCATCTGGGGAACAGGCAAAAAGTTATATTTCCTTTAGTTTGAAATACTAGAACTTTACAGATTCTCTAAGGGATTCTTGGCTTTGTTGGATATCTGTGTAATGCACCACTGAAAAGTGTGGTATAAGTTGCTGTTTGGTGGTGCATGTGATTTTACAATCACATTGCTAGCAATGGCTGTTATTTAATTAAACTATGGTTAAACTAGACAGCAAGGCCAGAACAGGTTGAGCATGGCCAGAATCTGTTAGTTTGGTTCCGGGATTATTCTCAAATAATATGAGGAAATGAGGACATCACTAAGAACTATTAAAATGCTTCTCGTCTGTAAGTCACAAAAGAAAACAGAAGTAAAGAGCAGTTAACTAACCTCACACCGGTTTTCAAGGAGGGAACTATTCTCTGCTATGTCTCAACTAAACTATTGTGTGAAAAGCTATATTAAAATGGTTTATAAATTATTAAAAATTTACAGAAAACAGATTATAATAATATGAGATATTTATATTATATTTATATTTATCCTGATTTTCCCCAGTTTAACTTACTACAAAGGGAAAGGAAAGTATATTTTGAGACCTTCTTCATGTTTAAGAAATGTGACACATCTCTGTGAGCCTTGTCCAAAGAAAGGCCATCCTTTCATAAAGCCAGGTTGCCAGGATAATCTATCAAGGTTGATATCATCTGTAATGTTATGTGCCAGAGTTGTAGCTAAAATTTAGCATCTGTATTTAATACAGAGATTAAATAATAATAGGGGCCTGGTGGCTCAGCAGACTGATAGCATTGTGATTAACACCAACTGTCTGCAATTACTGTAAGTTCGAATCTCACTAGGCTCAAGGTTGACTCAGCCTTCCATCCTTTCTAAGGTAGGTAAATTGAGGACCCAGTTTGTGGGGGCAATAAACTGACTTTGTATAAATATACAAAAGTATGAAGGCTATTGCTTAACACATCGTAAGCCGCCCTGAGTCTCTGGAGAAGGGCGGCATATAAATCAAATTAAAAAAAAAACAGTTGCAGAGAAATCAACCTTTAAGATCGCAGTTATAAATGTGTACAGTTATAAGTATAACACTTATTGAAGAACATTGGGAAAATAATTCAAAAAAGTATCTTTATAAACTTACAATAATATAGGAGCCAAAAAAAGCAATATATGTCTAATATCATTCATAGGATAACCATCAGGATCAGGATTTTTGCCAGTTTTCATCAATTTAATTTCCCAAAAGATCCATTCAGTGCTGCAGTACCTCAGACTCACTGACTGAATTGCAATTCACAATGAGGCCCTTGTTTACATGGCTGAATTAGTAAGTTCCTTAAATAAGCAGCTGCCAAAAAAACCAACACAGTTCTAGGCTGCATAAACAGAGGGATAGAATCAAGATCACGTGAAGTGTTAATACCACTTTATAATGCCTTGGTAAGGCCACACTTGGAACACTGCATTCAGTTTTGATCGCCACGATGTAAAAAAGATGTGGTGACTCTAGAAAGAGTGCAGAGAAGAGCAACAAAGATGATTAGGGGATTGGAGGTGAAAACATATGAAGAATGGTTGCAGGAACTGGGTAAGTCTAGTTTAATTTATTTTATTATTTATTTATTATTTCGATTTATATGCCGCCTTTCTCCCGAGGGACTCAAGGCGGCTTACAAAATGACAATTTCCAATACAAATCACAATAAAATAAAATTAAAATCAACAGCCCAATTAAAACAGTTTAAAATTATAACAGTGTACACCCAAACGGATCAGTTGAGTTGACGGAAGAGCCACGTCTTCAGCTCGCGATGGAAGGAAAGAAGATCAGTGGCTGTCCTGAGCTCAGTGGGTGATCCATTCCAGAGGGTCGGGGCTCCCACAGAGAACACTCTCCTCCTGGGGGCCATCAGCCGACATTGTTTCGCCGACGGCACCCTGAGGAGGCCCACTCTGTGAGAGTGCACGGGACAATGGGAGAGCGGCAGGAGATGGTCCTGCAAGTACCCCGGGCCTAAGCCATGAAGGGCTTTATAGGTAAGCACCAGCACCTTGAAATGAATCCAGAATGCCACCGGCAGCCAGTGCAGCTCACGCAGGAGAGGTGTTACACGGGAGTATTGAGCAGCCCCCATAATTAATGAAAAGAAGGACTGGGAAGACATGATAGCAGTGTTCCAATATCTAAGGGGCTGCCACAAAGAAGAGGGAGTCAAGCTATTTTCCAAAGCACCTGAGGACAGGGCAAGAAGCAATGGGTGGAAACTAATCAAGGAGAGAAGCAACTTAGAACTAAGGAGAAATTTCCTGACACTTAGAACAATTAATCAGTGGAACAACTTACCTCTAGAAGTTGTGACTGCTCCAACAGTGGAAGTTTTTAAGAAGATGTTGGATAACCATTTGTCTGAAGTGATGTAGGGTTTCCTGCCTAAGCAGGGGGTTGGACTAGAAGACTCCAAGGCCCCTTCCAATTCTGTTATTATTACATTACGATACGATACTAATGATATGATATGATATGATATGATATGATATGATATGATATGATATGATATGATATGATATGATATGATATGATATGATATGAATGAAGAAAAATGATTCCAACAATAACAATAAAAACCTAAGAAAAGATTTGACTAACTTGAAATGACTCAGGTTTTCTTAATCCTAATAACAATATCACATTTTAGAATAAACTCCGCAACAAATAATTAAATCCTTCCCAAACTGTTGCATTCCAGATTTGTTAGATTGACTCTATTGGCTGACAATGAGGAACCTATAATGGTAAACCCAATTCCCCTCTTCCCCTCCTTATGAAACACTTATAGGAAAAAGAGTGGCGCAGCACCAGGAAGAGGGAACAGTGGCGTGAATTCTTTTTGTCACTCTGGTAGAAACCTGGATTCAGGGAATCGGTAAATCTCATAGAAGAGATGCTACTTCTCTCCTTCAACACCTGTATCTATTAATACTGTTCTTGGAGGCCAATGGTTTAACATGTGAAATATTTTGTTTATGTTTAGCATAAAGTATCATTTATGTTCAAGATAAGTGAGGATGTGGATGTTAAATGCCCAACACATCTAAGCCTGGGGAAAAGGCTTAGCTTCATCTTTGCAAGTCAGTAATGGGAGAAAAAGTAAATGAGAGGGCCATAGAAAAAAGAAATTAAAAGAACATGATCAGAAATACATTTTGCAAGGGATTAATTCTTTGGGCACTTTTTAGTTCGCTATATAATCTTCTCTACTTAAGAAACAACTTAATTTTCAGTTAAGATTTTGGAATGCATTTCCTGTTTCCACACCATAGCAATGTAGCCTTCTTTATTTCTCTTGGCAAAGACTCAAGAACTACACACCTTAGTGTAGACATTGTCCTTTTCCTTACCATGCTTATTTATTATTGTGAATGCTCCAACACTGGAAGTTTTTAAGAAAATGTTGGATAACCATTTGTCTGAAGTGGTGTAGGGTTTCCTGCCTAAGCAGGGGGTTGGACTGGAAGACCTCCAAGGTCCCTTCCAACTCTGTAATTCTATTTCTATTCTATTTCATTCATCTCCTGGTGCGTTATCAAAGGCAGTAGCAGAGGTTTTCTACTTTTTTTATTTGTTAGTAAAGAGAAGGACACACTGGTTACGATCACACATGAAGTCACAAAAATATTTACATAAAGCAAGCCCAGGACCTGTGAGAGCAGGGAACTTTGACAAAGCAACCCAAATTTTACAAATTGTTCTGTGTTTCCAAGTACTGTACGCCTAACCTAAAATGTGTTATAAAATGAACTTCAACACATTCTAACCACACTGTGCTATGGTACACCTTGCCTTTTCCCCAGGCTTAAGTGTTCTGGGCATTTAACACCCACATCCTGCTTGGCCAGAGATATGTGTATTATACCAAGAGCAAGTAATTCTTTCTTAGATGACAGTGCTCAGCATTGCAGAAAGAAACGGGTTTTTTTTTTCTTTCAGTGGGCTTTTTTTCACCCTCACTGTCCGTATAGTAAGGAAAACATGATGTTTTGTCTACAGAGAAGCAAACCCCCCCCCAGAGTGGTCAACATATACGCACACAAGGTCTTGTGATGTTCCATTCTGAAAGCTTTCCAATGATCGATTTGGAATTTTGTTTTTAAAAAATAGCCTTACCTTGCTCTATCATTTTAGGAAGTGTATCACTGCAGGGGTTTTTTTCCCCTTTAGGAGGGAGAAACTATGTAAGAAGATGATTTATGTTTAATTTGATGTAGCATGCAACAAAATAGCTTTTCAATATCTTTAAAAGAACTACCTTTGAAGCAAAAAAAATATATCCAAAATCCATTATGGTTATCTTATTAGTTCAGCTGGAGTTTTGTAATAGTTGAAAGCTTTCAGGTTCCTCATTAAGCAATAGCATTAAAAGTCAGAAAAAGGTGGGATCAGCAGAGGCTGATTTTAAAACCAAATGTCAACCAATTCAAATTCTTAGATGAAGTGAGATTGCCCATATATGGAAACTGAGGCTTAGTATGTATAATATCTCTGGAAGAAGGAATATGGAAACTATAGAATAATTTCATTTTTAAGACTGTAAATTCTAACTGTTAAAATCAAAATTATTTCCATTCTACTTGTTTTTTCATCTAAGGCAGCCTGGCTGGCTGGGGAATTCTGGAAGTCCATCTAACACCATAATAAAGTTTGCAGATGATGCAACAGTGTTGGGGCTTATAACTGGAGGGGACAAATCAGCATACATGGAAGAAGTCCAGAAGGTATCCATATAATGTTCAAAAAACAACTTACATCTAAATACTAGCAAGACAAAGCAGATGGTGCTAGATTTCTGGAAGCACAGAGAGGAACCTGTACCACTGTATATCGAGGGGGGCTGTGTGGAGAGGGTTTCCTCTTTTAAATTCTTGGGAGTGCTCATTAGTCAAGATCTCACCTGGAAAAACAACACGTCCCTGGTGGTTAGTAAGGCTCAACAGAGACTTCATTTCCTTAGAGTCCTGAAGAAAAATCAGGTGGAACAACGGTCTACGATAGAAAGTGTCCTCACATCAGAGGTGGGTTTCAGCAGGTTCTGACCAGTTCTGGAGAACCGGTAGCGGAAATTTTGAATAGTTCGGAGAATCGGTAGTAAAAATTCTGACTGGCCCCGCCCCATCTATTCTCTGCCTGCCGAGTCCCAGCTGATTGGGAGGAAATGGAGATTTTGCAGTAACCTTCCCCTGGAGTGGGGTGGGAATGGAGATTTTACAATATCTTTCCCCTGCTACGCCCACCAAGCCATTTTTATTTATTTTTTTATTTTATTTAATTTATTTGATTTATATACTGCCCTACTCCCGAAGGACTCAGGGCGGTGAACAGCCAAACAGTAAAAATACATAGATACAAAATTTAAAAACAAAGTAAAATCGAATTAAACAATTTTGCCCAGACAAATTAAAACACCCCAATCATTTAAAAACTGATTAAAATTTGCATAATTAAAAAGAGGGAAAAGATTAGGCCAGGCTCGCGTGGTGGAATAAAAAGGTCTTAAGAGCGCGGCAGAAGGTGCGCAGATTCAGGATCCTCCGTATCTCTGGGGGGAGCTCATTCCAGATAGTAGGTGCCCCCACAGAGAAGGCTCTCCCCCTAGGGGCCGCCAGTCGACATTGTTTGGCTGATGGCACCCGGAGGAGCCCCTCTCTATGAGAGCGTACCAGCCGTTGGGAGGCTATTGGTGGTAGTAGGCGGTCCCATAGATAATCAGGTCCTAAGCCATGGAGCGTTCTAAAGGTGGTAACCAAAACCTTGAAGCGCACCCGGAAGACCACCGGGAGCCAGTGCAGCTCGCGCAGGAGAGGTGTTACATGTGAACACCATGTCGCTCCCATTACCACCCGCGCGGCCGCACTCTGCGCCCGTTGGAGCCTCCGGGTGCTCCTCAAGGGGAGCCCCATGTAGAGAGCGTTACAATAGGCCAGGCGGGAGGTGACGAGGGCATGAGTGACCATGCGCAGGGAGTCCCGATCCAGAAAGGGATGCAACTGGCAAATCAGGCGGACCTGATGAAAAATCCTCCCGGTCACGGCCGTCAAATGCTCTTCTAAAGACAGCCGTGAATCCAGGAGGACACCCAAGTTGCAAACCCTCTCTGTGGGGGCCAATGATTCGCCCCCAATAGTCAGTGATGGCGCCAACTGACTATATCGGGACGTCGGAAACCACAGCCACTCGGTCTTGAATGGGTTGAGCCTGAGCCTATTTCTCCCCATCCAGATCCACACGGCCTCCAGGCACCGGGACATCACTTCAAGGGCATCGTTGGGGTGGTCCGGGGTGGAGATGTACAGCTGGGTGTCATCAGCGTACTGGTGGTACCTCATTCTGAAACCACGGATGATCTCGCCCAGCGGCTTCACATAAATGTGGAACAGGAAGGGCCATGCCCACCAAGCCATGCCATGCCATGCCCACCAAGCCACACCCACAGAACCAGTAGTAAAAAATTTTGAAACCCACAACTGCCTTACATACTGTATAACAGTATGGTATACTGGTTTAACAGGAAGGCACTACAAAGAGTGATCAATTCGGCACAAGAAACCATCGGTTGCCTCTAATACCACTAGATGACATCACCAAGTCTCACTGTTTCAGCAAAGTAAGGAAGATACTTAGGGATGATTCACACCCTGGCCTGTGTCTCTTTTCGCTTCTACCATCGGGCAGAAGACATTGAAGTATAGCCAGCTGGACAAACAGGTTTAAAAACAGCTTCTACCCATGGATTGTCAGATTCTTAAACACAATTACAATCACTCCATGCACATACGGAAACATATGACTAGATTTTTCCCCCAATTACTTATATAGGAATTATTCTCTATACCCATGATAGCAAACCTATGGCACGCGTGCCACAGATGGCATGTGGAGCCCTCTCTGCGGGCACGTGAGCCATTGCCCAGCTCACCTCCGCTGCGCATGTGCGCACACCTCCCGCTGGCCAGCTGATTTTTGCGTCTCTGGCACAGGGGCGGGGTGCATGCGGGAGATGCACGTGCATGCATGGGGGATCGTGAGTAAATGTGTGGGGGCGGGGGTCGTGCACGCATGCACAGGGATGGCAGGAGCGTGGGGGGAGAGTGGTGCATCCCCCTGCCAAAATGGGCTGCAGAGAGGCCTGCCAGGCCCAAAATGGGCCACGGGGCATTGTATTATGGGTGTGGGCACACACTCAGACAAACACCCCCCCCCCGCTCCTCTCACTCATGGCACGCGATGGCAAAAAGGTTAGCCATCACTGCTCTATACTATTTATGCTGTTTTGTATTTTCTGTTATGGATTGCACCAGAGAGGCTAAACCAATTTCGTTGTATATATGATGTACAATGACAATAAAGGCTATATTACTATACTATACTATACTATACTATACTATACTATACTATACTATACTATACTATACTATACTATACTATACTATACTATACTATACTATACTATACTATACTATACTATACTATACTTGAACTCCACATATATTAAAATTGTCAAGAGCAGGAACAGAAGTAATCAGTTTTTGCCCCAACCACTACTAATATAATCTCTAGTTCCTACTCCACTTGCAAAGTAGTATTTTCATATTTGGCTGATGGACTTTCATTGGTTTAAGGTTAATGCCAGCAGTTCATTGGTTGATGCACATGGTTCCCGCAATACCATCTCTATGGTGAACTTAGTCATCAACATCCAATTTGTGTCTTGACATTTAATCTGCATGTTACTATTTGTAGAATTTTTTTAAAAGAACTTCTTATATCCATCATTTCAACAATGGATTGGTTCCACAATTAAAATTTAAAGGCAATATCACTTTTCCTCCTAATCTTCCTTATGGGTGATATTGTGTGCCTCAAAGAACCCTTTATTCGTTTCATATTTTTAATTCCTCCAACAGTATTAAAATTGTTTTTCTGTCTGCTTTAATGAAGCAATATTCAGATCCATTTTGTTCTCAGCAGCCAGGAAACTTTTATTACAAAGCTCCTTTTTTTTTCTTGTTCTGCTTCCTGGATTGCTCAAGTGACCAACAACTTTGTAAGATCATCAGAAAGTGCTGATGAAGAGAAAAACTCTTGGAGAAAGACTCTGCAAATAAACAAGCCATAAATATGATATTCCATTTCTCAGATAAGCAATTGAAGTTGCCTGGTTAACAAAACATATCTAGAGAAGCCATATGGAGTTGACTGAAGAACAGTTGTTGGCAGGTCCTTTTTCCCCTTACAGTTCCGGATACATATACACCTCCAATATGTCATACGTCTTTTTAGAAAAAGGAACAATTGTGCAATGTTAAATATGGCTCAATCCATCTGTGCCAATCTTTGGATATCCTGTGATCAAAAACCAGTGGGTAGAACTGGTAGGATCAGTTTTTCTCTATAATCAGACTATTGTTTCTGAAATCACATTCAGATACTGGTTTAGTTAAATTTTTCCCTATAGCTGGGCTGCTGCTTCTAAATTCACACATTGCTTTGCTTTGCAATTTTAATTGCAATTTTAATTAAAAGTAATTAAACTATGTTTTAGAAAATTAAAAGATATTGAAATTTGAAAGAGGGGGTGCTAGAACATTTTGTATTCCACCATATTTTGCATTGGTATTCTGTGTTCTATTACCTTATGCCTCTGGAGTAAAAACCTACATAATTATTCATACTTTTTGTAGCTATGCACTCTCTCTTGCTAAAACTAGAGTGGTTGATTTGGTGACCTAACAAGCTTTTCTTTTCTTTTAAATACCTTCTCCATGTCACAAAACAAGTTTAGGCAAGGGGTGAGGATTACGTTGTCAAAAGGGGTCAAAACTCCTACTTGTGCATGTTTGGTTTTGGGTGGGACCGAAGTAGCCATTAGCATCCTTTAAGTTTGTGATTGCTCAAAAACATAATTTGTTCACCGGAATAAACAAACAGGCAAATTCCATGCATGAAATATTAATAGTTTTATTAATAAAAACTCAGGATAAAATATAATTCATATTTTTAAAAAGCACAATGGCATAAATACAGAATGTGCCATCCAAGACTTTCAGACAGAGACATATGCCTCCAAAGGGGCTCTCACAGAGATAAACATATTTGACTGGTATGCTTTAAGCTAACCTTTTCTTCAGATAATAACCAGTGTAAGACTGAGCAGAGCTAGATTAACTGTTAGATTGAATGCTAGATAATGATTTCCTGAAAGATAAGAGCGTGGCTAGATTAAGAAATGTACAATCAGGAAAGATTGAATATTGCCAGAGTAGTTGTTAATTTCACATATAGGAACTAAAGCAAAGCTTTAAACTTCGTTCAAGGCTTTATTGTATTGACAATGGTAAAAAGGAAATTTGGTGGCCTTTTGATTGATCAACATACTTTCTTTTGTGTGCTAGGTGAAGACTCAAGATGCCATACATTTCTAGAGTATTAGGAACAGTCTCAGAAAAATTAATACTTTGAGATTGTGGAGAGTTAGCATATAAAGCCAGATTGGGTTAAGTAGGTAATCATATTCTTCTTTATACAAATATAATACTACACATACATCTATATCTATATTTATCTATACGCGTGTGTGTGTGTGTGTGTGTGTGTGTGTGTGTGTATTGTATAACAGTAGTGAAATCCAAATTTTTTTACTACTGGTTCTGTGGCTTGGTGGGCATGGCTTGGTGGGTGTGGCAGGGGAAGGTTACTGCAAAATCTCCATTCCCACCCTACTCTTGGACCAGCCAGGGGTGGTATGAACTGCTCAAAATTTCCACTACTGGTTCTCCAGAACCTGTCAGAACCTGCTGGATATCACCCCTGTTGTATATACTATATATATACATCAGTGGTGAAATCCAATTTTTTTTTACTACCGGTTCTATAGGGGTGGCTTGGTGGGCGTGGCTTGGTGGGCATGGCAGGGGAAGGATACTGCAAAATCTCCATTCCCTTCCCACTCCTGGGGGAAGGCTATTGCAAAATCCCCATTCCCACCCCACTCTGGGGCCAGCCAGAGGTGTATTTGCCGGTTCTCTAAACTACTCAAAATTTCCGCTATCGGTTCTCTGAACTGCTCAAAATTTCCGCTACCGGTTCTCCAGAACCTGTCAAAACCTGCTGGATTTCACCTCGATATACATATATATACACATATATATAAATCGTAGCACATTTACAAGAAAAAATTCTCTACTCTGTCAGTTTGTCCCTATTAATGATTAATTTATATCAGAGTTCACACCTTTAGAAGAAGCAGTATACTCAAGAATGCATACTCTTCCTTATGGCTCTCCTTTCTCAGGAAAGTACAGAATCAACTTCTTAGAATAACAGATAAAGCCTTGGCACAACTCATATTTCAAACCTATATTTCTTTTCAAGGAATGTATCTGCATTGTTTTTATACCCATGTCTCCTTTTTTAGTTATGTTATTTTCTCATGAGTTATAAAGCAATCTTTTCCCTTGAAGTCACATTAAGATTTTACATAAGGTCTAAGTAACCCTATGGCTCTTCCGTTTTGCTCATCTACAACAGACCAATATTAGTGTAAGAGATAGATGTTAGAAGAGAGAGCGAGAGGGAGGGAGGGAGGGAGGAGAAGGAGAGAGATCCTATAGCTAGGTCCTGTTTTTCAATCCAAGAAATATTATTTAATATTTCATTTTAATATCATATTTTTCTTATCTGAATATTTGTTTTAAACAAAGCTATAGCATGGCTTTGGTTTTCTAAGAAAAGACACTAATCAGATTGCATAATTAATTCTCTCTGACTCCTGGTAACAATATAAAAGTATGGTATCTAACAAAGTTGCTGAGGTACAGATGGAGTTCAGTTATTCCAGTGGTGGGATTCAAAAAAATTTATTACTGGTTCTGTGGGTGTGGCTTGGTGGGTGTGGCATGGCTTAGTGGGCATGACTTAGTGGGCGTGGCAAGGGAAGGATACTGTAAAATCTCCATTCTCTCCCCACTCCAGAGGAAGGAAACTGCAAAATCCCCATTTCCTTCCGATCAGATGGGTTTGGGGAGACAGATAATAAATGGGGGCTGGGCCAGTCAGAGGTGGTATTTACCGGTTCTCCGAATTACTCAAAATTTCCGCTACCGGTTCTCCAGAACTGGTCAGAACCTGCTGAATACCTCTGAGTTATTCCATACATCAGCCTTCATCCAGCTGGTATTCTCTAAAAAGGTTGGGCTTTAGCTTCTATAATTCATCACTGAATCTATAGAAATCCACTTTCCTGTGAGAAAGGGAAGAAGCAGCAGACACTGAGATGCCATCCCCACTGTAACTACTGTATTTAAATAAAAGAGATGATGAAAATCAAAGACTCTAATACATGATAAAGCAAGACAGCAACTTTAAATAAAAGATGGAGGAAAACAAGGACAGTACTAAAACAGTAGGATATTAATTATTTCATAATCACATGCATGCAATGTTCATGTTGGGCTGGATGTAATGTGGCTACATCTTGATCTGAAAATAAGGAAACAGCAGCTATTTGAGTGACTTGGATGTTTTGATAAAACAGTGAAATAGGTTTAGTCCACATGACCCTATCATACTCACATTTAGAGTTGCACCTGACCTTCACTAATGCAGTTCTTTCTTATGTGGAATTAGCCCTCCAGTAAGGAAATAGAAAATTAAAGTGGGTTCAAGGAAAGGCTATACTAGTGATGGCTAACCATTTTGGCATCGCGTGCCAAAAGCAGGGGGAGCGTGGGGGGGGGGTCATGTGCGCACATGCCCACAACCATAATTCAATGCCCTGTGCCCAGACCCCTCCGTGCATACATGCGTGACAAACACATCCCACGCTCCCCACGCATTTGGCACATGATGACATGGTTGGTAGGCCCGTTTTTCACCCTCCCCAGGTTCCAGAGGCTTTCTTGGAGCCTAGGGAGGGCAAAAATGGCCTTTCCCACCACCACCCCCGGAGGCCCAAACACAGAGTGTTGAAATTCAAACAGAATGTCATCATATGATCTGTTCTCCCTGAGCAGAGAGTCAACATAATAAGGTAAGATGCACAAGATATTTCAGAGAGCAGGGGAGGCTTAGGGAGACCCAATACAAGGCACACAGAAATATTAAAGGCTACTTCTGCTGACTGCCAGCTGCCAGCAGTTTGGCAGTTTGAGTCTCACCAGCTCAAGATTGACTCAGCCTTCCATCCTTCCGAAGTCGGTAAAATGAGGACCCAGATTGTTGGGGGCAATATGCTGACTCTGTAAACCACTTAGAGAGAGCTGTGAAACACTGTGAAGTGGTATATAAATCTAAGTTCTATTGCTATCTGTGTGATCAGGGACTGATAATCCTATTTGGATTGCAGTGGGGAAGATTTTACCACCTGAGTGGAGAGAAAGCCATGAGTGTTCTCTGTCTGGCCTTATAGAGTTTCTCTCAGATATCCATCCCAAGGCACCCTGTGCTTCTTACTTGGGACTCCATCTGTTTAACAATCTGCAAGATTGCTTAACAACCACAATTGGGAATGCCAAGATTATGGTTGTTGGAAGCCTTGCTCAACAACCAAGCTTCTGATCCCAACTGAGGTCATAAATTGATGATTTCATGCACTATATCACCAGTCATTTAGAAAGATTGGCAGCTGCATGCCATCTACAGTAGTTTGGGAAAAGAAGATTGAGATTACATACACAGATATTTCCAGTTGGAATCAATGCTGAAATTTTCTTTTCTGCAATAATCATGTATATAACAGCTAGAGATGTCTGTTATTGTGAGCCCTTCAAGGCAGTCTACATAAAAAGTATAACGTATTTGTACCAATATTATCTTCATTGTAAAGTTATATTAAGAGACTCTTGCAAGACTGAAAGTATTTTTGCCTCTACTATCATTCTCCAGAAAAGTAGTTAGGATCTCATCTGAAATACTTCCCTTATCCCCTCTCCATCTCTGGGCTAAGATATCTGTTTTATTTTTCTAGTCTGTGGCTCTTCCTGTCTCCCAAGGTGATTCCCATATACCATTACAATGTTGCCTCAGGCTGCACTGCTAGGAAGAGCTGTGCTACAATAATGACATTAATTTAATTAATTAAATCATTGTGATTAATGATAATGATTAATTGTAATTAATTAATAGCCCAACTAAATAGGTACACAAAAACAAGTCTATTGCATATGTACACAACTCATCCATATCTCCCTCTTTCTTACCAGTGGAAAATGGTGAAAAAGAGTAACGGTTAGTAGATGGAGATGTTAGGGTTAGGTAGCTGAAGAAGAAGATAAAGAAAAAACCAAAAGAGGAGCAACATGGCATAAAGTTGAGATAATGTGAAGCTACTATTTAAGTTTTTTTTAAAAAAAAAAAAAGCTATAAGAGTGCCTAAAGTTAAGTGGAAACCACAATTTCCTTTTATGAACTGTAGCAAGTTTCAAACTCAAGCACTTTCTCCATTTTTCATCTGTCATGCTTACGTTCAAGAGCTCAGAAGCTTTTATTTAGCCTATCCAAGCTAACAATTTATAGCATCCATTGCTGAGGCAATAAACTATGAATACAGACAGCTTTGTATAATCATAGCAATGCCTGGGTGATTTTACAAATTGCTAATGATGACTGTTATTTAATTAAACTATGGTTAAACCAGACAGCAAGGCCAGAACAAGTTGAGCATGGCCAGAATCTGTTAGTCTGGTTCCTGGATTATTCTCAAATAATATGAGGAAATGAGGACATCACTAAGAACTATTAAAAGGCTTCTCCTCTGTATATCACAAAGTAAAACAGAAGAGCAACTAACTAAACTAACACTGATTTTCAAGGAGGAAACTATTCTCTGCTATTTCTCAACTAAACTATTGTGTGGAAAGCTATATTAAAATGGTTTGGAAGAGTTATTAAAAATTTACAGATTACAATAATATCAGATATTTATATTATATTTATATTTACCATGATTTTGAATTTTACTGAGGATATGAAGATATTCATATATCTGCAACCAGAGTTGTGATGATTTCTTTCTATTTAGACCAAAATATCTTCAGAAGGTATTTTACTGGTAAGCTTTGAACAGGTGAATGACAGGCAAAATTTTTAAACCAATACATTTAAAATTTAAATGTTCTAATAACAAAATAACAAAATGTTGCCATAAATAGGTATCCTTATTCATAAAATGCTTGGCCTACTGTTTCTAGTGCTCAAAAAATGTCATATTAGGAGACACCAGATGGGAAACTACAGAAGTGATAATGTTCTCTGTCACATTTTCTAAGCTTCCTTCCAGGACTCTGTCAACTATCCATTTACTTTTTTTTCTGTGAACATACTTGCAAACACAGCATCAGTCTGCAATAACCCAGGTCTTTACTTTTCCTTTATAGATCTCACATGCATTTTTATAAATAAATATGACATCTGGTACATTTAATTTAGTATGTGAGCCAATATGATTGAGTCATGTGTCCTAAGTCTGCTGTAGGTAAAAATTTCCCCTAAACTAAGAACCTTAGTTGGAAAAAGGAATTTTCAGCTACATCATATAGGTCAGTGATGGCTAACCTTTTCTGGACTGGGTGCCCAGAGCACGTGCAAGCATGTGTGAACCCCCAAAATGCAATGCATACGTACCATAGTTTCGCCATCATGGATATAGGTGCTAATCACATAAATGAACTCTGTAGGGGAAAAAAGATCAAATCGGTAACTTTAACAATAGACAAAAACACTCCAAATGGATATTCCAGATTCCATAATTACAGTTTCTGCTTAACAAAAATACTTGTGCTTAATATTGGGAGATACATAGATTGTCTCACCGTGCTGTCTCAACATTTGCTTATTAGATGCAAAATATGTATTCCAAGACTGTGTAGGATTCCCATTATTTGACAGCTTTCCATTCCTTCTTTGACATTACCTAATGTGCCTATCAACTCAACATTAAAAAAAACTTTTTAAATTTTTTTTTAAAATTAATTCAACATTGGAAAAAAAAAGATCATGGCATCTGGTCCCATCATTTCCTGGCAAATAGAAAAGGAAGAAATAGAAAAAGTGACAGATTTTATTTTCTTGGACTCCAAGGTAACTGCAACAATGAAATTAAAAGACGCTTGCTCTTTGGGAGAAAAGCTGTAGTAAACTTAAATGGCATACTACAAAACTGAGGCATCATCTTGCCAACAAAGGTCCATATAGTCAAAGCTATGGTTTTTCCAGTGGTAATATATGACCATGACAGTTAGACCAAAAGGAAGGTTGAGCATCGAAAAATTGATGCTTTTGAATTGTGGTGTTGGAGAAGCCTCTCGGACTGCAAGGAGATCACATCAGTCCACCCCAAAAGAAATCAACTCTGATCGTTCTTTGGAAGGACAGATATGAAACTAAAGTTCAAATATTTTGACCTCTGAGAAGAGAGGATTTTGATGTTGGGAAAGATTGAAGACAAAAGGAGAAGGGGATGACAGAGGGTGAGATGATTAGATAGTGCCATCAACACAATGAACATGATTTTGGACAAACTCTGGGAAACAACGGAGGACAAGGGAGCCTGGTGTGCTATGATCCACGGGGTTCTGAACAATCAGACATGACAATGTGCTTCTCATTGATTAGACTAATATTCTCAGAACTGTCATCACTTTCAGTTCCCATGATTTTGTTATGTTTTTCCACTGGTAATAAAATAGATACTTTGCCACATTTTATACAAACTAGCAGATTCCATGACCTTTTGTTCATTTATTAATCATTCGGAATATTGGGCAGTGTAGATATTAAAATAATAATGTCAAACAATAATCAAAACCATAAAAAAGAATAGATGGCTAAGACAAAAAACACATTAAGTAAAAATTAATTTGATGTAGTGCTGGACCAGAAACCAGAGGTTTCGATCTTCTCTTTAAGTATGGAAGTGACCTGGGTGACTGGGCAAGTCACACTCTGCCAAATATACCGGAAGGATTGTGTTGGGAAAATAGGAAAGGCAACATTATGTGTGCTGCATTGATTATATAAAATAAAAAAAAAACATATATAAATCCAGACAATAAAAAAATGCCAACAAAACCATCACAGAAAGATCTCAAACAATTCCTTAGCTCAGTGCCTCAGGAAGATTTGTCTAAATGAGAGTTAGGAGGAATGTGATTGCAGAAGGCAATTGTTTCAGTGGTGGGTTGCCCCCTGTTTGCACCAGTTCTATAGAACTGGTAGTTAAACCAGCAGGAGGCTCCGCCCCTGACATCATCAAAATGCTTCTGCACATGTGCCAAAGCTTCTGCGCATACGCAGAAAAACGCGCGGCTCCACTGCAAACCGGTAGTAAAGGTAAGTAGAACCCACTCCTGAATTGTTTCCTAGTTCATATCAGATAGCATTGCTTGATAGATTGATTCTGAAGCATACTGGCTCTGCTAGATATGGACTGGCATAATAGGAGAAAGATGGTCCTTTACATGGAAGGGCTTTACATGGAATGGAAGGATGGCCAGGAAGGGTCCTATATGTGATATGTAACAACCAGCACTATCCAGAAGCCAACTTGTAACTTGCAGTTCATGTAACAGAGGTGTGACATAGGCATACTATGGCAATGCTAACAACTTTTTGCTCCATTGCTCTTGGGCTTTTTACTAATAAAAATAAATACTAATCTCCATAAATCCATCTTTGTTGTTATTATTTCTGTCTGCAGCAATATTCTATGCTAGAAAGCTATTCCCGTATTTAACAGAGAAAGAGGAATTAGACATTCAACAACTGCAGTTATTGTCAAATGGCAGCAAAAAATGGCAGACATCTAAAGTGTTGGATTTGTTGTCTTTGGGTCATCCCCTCTGTTAGGAAATGTCCTATTAGATCAAAAGAATTGATTGGTGGAAGCAGAAGTCTTGCAACTCACATCAACATTGCTCTAGAATTGCTGAAAATAGGAGAGCAAATAGAAACTTGATTTTTAAACTTACACTAAATCTGATAATGTTTTCAGAATCCTGAGAAATCTAAGCACTTACATTTATTTATAATTGGCCATACTCAGCAGAGAGGGGGAAATCATATTTAGGTTTTTGAAAAAGTTGCTATGACTCTGTTACCGTGTATTGTCTACTTGCTTGATTTCTTGACTACTTTATTACTTTATTAAGTAATAAAACACATTACAAGTCTCTAGTAAATATACTTGAAACTGGCTAAGACAAGCTATAGGAGGCTATACCTTCTGTAAATTTATCATAGAGATATGAAGAATGCTCATGATGATATCTACTCTTAAAAATGATAGGGCCACTAAGAAAAATGACAAAATTTGTCATTTCAAATGAAACTGTCATTAAAACTTATTAAAAAGTCAACATCAACTCTTAGGGTGATATATAACTTCCTACTGAACTTTGATGAGGGGATATAAAAAATGTATGATAAAACGGATGCAGAACTTTAGAGAAACAATCACAACACAACAATGAGAGGAACTGTTGTGGCCCGCCAGCTGCCAGCTGAACTGGTAGTAAACTCAGACAATGAGGAGGTTGGAGAAGAACTTGGGCCAGTTCTGGAGCCTGGGGAAGGCTCTAATGGATACACAGAGATAGAACCAAGTCCATCTGGCATTTCCCAACCAGAGAGGCACCTGCCTTTGGAGTCAGAGATGAATGAGGAGGAGGAACAGCTTGGGCCTGTTCCAGATGTGAGTATGTGCAGAGCAAATAGGAGAGGTGAACAACGGAGAACAATGAGCTGGCTTGGGAAGCAAAACAAACATGGATGCTGACTGGCTCCTCCCTGGCTGGAGGAGGAAATAGGAGGAAAGGGGAGTGGTTTAGTTGTCGTAGACAACCATTTGCATTTCTGGAAAGTTTGCTCCTTGTGTGTTTTTTGTGACAAAGACTGCCTTGCCAGAACTGAGGTTTGTCTATTTCTCTGTTTGAACTGACTTAATTTGCAGCCTCCCGGCTGGGAGCCCACAAATTTGCATTTATCGTAATGAGCTGATAAGGACTATTGTTTCAGTTAACTTCTTACAGGACTCTTGTCTGGACTTTCTGTTGGTGAATGCAGTTAATTCCTAATATTTAAATAAAGAGGGATTTTTCTTTGCGGGGAGTCTCTTTCTTGCTTCTGCAAAGATGGGTCAGAACAGGAACTATAGATCAAATCTGTAACATTCAAAATTCAATCCAAGTTATAATATTAAACAAAATTAGCATAAAATGTTTTACAGATGGAGCACAACTTCGCCAATAATTTCCAAGATACAAATATCATACAGTAACAAATGTTGGAAATGCCAGGAAACAGAAGGAACATTTTACCACATGTGGTAGATATGCAGAAAACTTTAAAGTATTGGACAGATATGCATAGCACTATTTGGAGAGTTTTAGAAATTAAATCTGAAATGAAATCACACTTTTACTAGATTTAATTTCAGAATATATTTTTATAACAAGAAACAGCATAATTTATTGAAATAAACGCTCATGGCTGTGAAAATAATCTTTTTCCAATATTGTAGGAAAGATACAATGCTGATGTCTGACAGGGAACTTAAACTTGGAGAACATGCAGTAATGGCAAAACTAACATCATATATCCAAAATAGAAACTTAACCAAACTTAGACAAGATTTTTTTTCCATATACACACAATGCGTCATTCAGCAAGGTAGATACAATCACAGTAGGGTTTCTAAGGAAGTCTGTTTGTAAATACTGCAAGTTGGTTGAATATAAAGAAGAAGAAAATCAGAATTCAAATATTTAACTCCCTAAATAACAATATAGTGAAGATCTCATTAAGCTCAAATAAAAATGTTTTTTATATTCTAAGACAATTTAATGCATTTTGCAATTGTCTGTCAATGGCACACTCAACTTTAATTGTATAATTCAAGCAACAGGCAGAAGACCAGCAGAGTGCATCTACAAACATCACCTAGCAGTCAGTAGACATGATGAAAACTCCTTAATTTCATGACATATGGACAGACTTAATCATAGTTTCAATTGGAAAACTCTGACCATCCTAGACCAAGCCAAGTTCAGAAACACTAGAGAATTCCTGGAAGCCTGGCACTCTGATAAATAGACCATCAACAGGCACATAGACATTAATGAAGAGACAATTAAAAAGCCAAAAAGAAAACAAAAAGACCAAAACACCTCCTCAACAGCACTCAACACCCAGATGGGCAAGATTAGTACCAAGATTAACAGCAGGCCAACAATCAAGAAGTAAACAGTACCCCAGTAAAGGTACTGTCAAACAAGCAAGTAACAACATTGCCAAAAAGGCATTAAGAGTTGTAAACCTAATCTTGTGTAGCTTCTTCTTTGATAATATCACACTACTAACCAGAGCATACAAAACATTTGCTAGACCAGTTCTCGAATAAGCTCATCTGTCTGGAACCCACACTACATATCAGACATTAATACAATTGAACGTGTCCAGAAATATTTAACAAGAAGAGTCCTCCATTCCTCTGCTCGCAACAAAATACCTTATGCCACCAGACTTGAAATTCTGGGCTTAGAAAACTTAGAACTACGCCACCTTCGGTATGACCTAAGCATAGCTCATAAAATCATCTGCTACAATGTCCTACCTGTCAATGACTACTTCAGCTTCAACCACAACAATACACGAGCACACAATAGATACAAACTTAAAGTGAATCACTCCAAACTCAATTGCAGAAAATATGACTTCAGCAACAGAATGGTCAATGCCTGGAATGCACTACTTGATTCTGTGGTTTCATCCCCAAACCCCCCAAATTTTAACCTAAGACTGTCTACTGTTGACCTCACCCCATTCCTAAGAGGTCTGTAAGGGGCGTGCATAAGAACACCAGTGTGTCTACCATCCCTGTTCTAATGTTTCCTCTATTTGTATATACAGTATTTTATATATCCAATCCATGTTTATACTTATTACCTAATATGTTCTTGACAAATAAATAAATAAATAAAAATTAAAAAGCTGACAATAAACAGTAGCCTAATCAAGGAACTACAAAAATTAGTCCCACCAACACTGACAGAGCAAGATACCAATACATAAAATGAGAGGCCATACCTTTGTGTAAATTTGTCATAGAGACATGAAGGAAGCTCAGACACTCAAAGAAGCATTATTTTTTTTAGAGAAGATTATTTTAGTAGACCCTGGGAGCAGGAGTTCAGTTAGTTTCTTAAGAGAAACAGATGAGGGAGGCTGCTGAGCTGACAAAGGAAGGCAGAGTCTTAAAAATAGATTCCATGTATAGATTGAAGATATACATCTTAATAGCACTGGTGAAGTTATCTAGTTTGATAATGAAGCATCTGCAAGAGAATAACCGAGCTCAGAAAGCACCAAGGATCCCACAATTAAACACTGAGCTACAAATGTTCTGTTTATAATGCATTACTTCAATCTTATAATTCAATTAAAGAATTACTTCAAATATATATAAGGAGTTCTGGTGATAACATTAAAATAGAAGGTATGATGGGTAGGAGTCTAAAATATTTCTGGACAGTGCTGGCTATTGGAGGTTTGTTTTATTCATTTATGGAATTTATAAACACAGAACCATATAGCCAATGCATATAAAGACTACACAAAGATAGCCTGGGGAAAAAAACATGACTAAGGTCAAGCCTCAATATATCCTAATTCCAAAATTGTTTACCCCAATGCCCAATATCCCAGCCTAATGTGAATGGGGAAAAAACAGATTTTTAAGGTCTTGTGGAAAGCCAACAGACCTGGAGCTATCTGAATCTCAGGATACTATTCCAAGGGTCAGGAATGATGACAGACAAGACAAACCTCTTGGATCCCATGAGATAACCTTGTTTCATAGAGGAAAATATGTCCACTGTATCAAATCTTGTGGAATGAGCAGAAACGATTGGACATAGGCCATAGGATATGAAGAGCTTTATAAGTGATAACCAGCACCTTGAATTGCATACCGAAGCTATAAAAATCCACTGCAGCTTGCAAAAGAATAGTATAACATGGGAGTATCTTGGTGCAATGATAACTATCTGCACTGCTACATTCTGGATCAACTGGAACGTTTTGGACGTCTTCAAGGATTTATGTAGAACGCGTTCCAAAGTGGGAGCGGACCAAGGCATAAAAGGAGCCTTGCAATCCAATCCAAGGCATAAAAGGGCCTAGCAAGCCAAAAAAGCTGCATAATTGGTATATAAGATGTGCCGAGGCAGATGGGTGGTTAAGAAATATGAAATATAAACAAACAAACATCAGTCCTGTTTAGGGAAGAGCAACTCTATCCAAAACTAAAGACCCCTTTCAGGACTCAGGCCAGGGTTTGGAACTAAGACAGCATTGATCATACTCATGGATAATTTCTGGTGGGACTGGGATGGACGTGCATCCATCCTGGCTGTTCTTGACCCCTCAGTGGTACACAAATCCTTCTGGGCCAGTGCTGGTTCTCCTTTGTCCAGGGTTGATTTCAGCCAGTGTTGACAGGTGGATAGAGATCTAGGCTGCAGCCCTTACTTTGTGATGTGCCTCAGGGCTCAGTTCATTTTCTCTCCTATTTCATACCTACATGAGGCCACTGGATAAGGTGACCCATCAGTTTGGAATGAGATATAATCACTGTGTGGATATCACCCAGCTTTATTCCAAGAGACTATTCCAAGTCTCTTGACAGATGCTGTGGACATCCTATCCTAGTGTCTGGAGGATGTTCAGGTTTGAATAGCGTAAAGCAGATTCTGACTCAACCCTAGCATAATAGAATGGCTGTTGGTATTTGGACTTTCGAAAAGAAGGTTCTTCCATCTGTAGCTCAGGATGGGGTGGCACTATCCCAGACAAACCCAATGGTTAAGCTATGTGTTCAGGAACATCCAAAATTCACAACCCCTACTTGAAAAGCAAGTAGCAGCTGTGACTAGAGAACCTTTGAATACCTTTGGATAGTGGACTAGTTGTGTCCGTTCCTAGACCAGGAGGCCCTGATCACTAATACCCATGCCCTTGTTAAATTTAGATTACTATAATATACTCTACAAGGGGCTGCCCTTGAAAAGCATTCAGAAACTTCAATTGATGCAAAATGTAGCTGCATGGCTAATAAATGGTGCCAGCTATGGCATATGTAACACCACTACTCCATGAACTGCACTAGCTGCCAGTGTGTTTCTGGCTACAATTCAAGATATTGGTTGTCACCTTTAAAGCCCTACATGGCTTAGGATCAGATTACCTGAGGGACTGTATTTTTCCAAGAGTTTCTACTCATCCAATCCTATCTGTACTTACTTATTTTGTGAATCTTTTTATTGTTTTAATGTTTTTTTAAAAAATTGTTTTATAATTTTAGAATTCTAAGCTGCCCAGAATCACTTGGGGGAGGGAGGGAGGGAGGGAGGGAGGGAGGGAAGGAAGGAAGGAAGGAAGGAAGGAAGGAAGGAAGGAAGGAAGGAAGGAAGGAAGGAAGGAAGGAGAAAAGCAAAGAAAGGAAAGTCTCCAAATCTGCAGTGCTGTCTGTTTTGCTTGGATTTTGTCAAAAACCCTTTTGGTAAAAGCAATGCTGACAGTGAACCTGAGATATCTGAGCAAATTTGATACATATCACAAGTATTAGTTCAAGAGTACCTGAAAACTCTTGGATTGTAGCAGGGCACAATACACAAACGTACACTAAAGAAAAATAGGAACAAATGTGGGACAGAATATACCTGGCACAAAGGACTCTATGAAGAGAACCTGGATACAAGATGACAGAAACCAAATTTCACAAGTCAGAAATTGAACCAAGACCAACCTGAGAAAAGATTATGGATCAATATCTTTAGCCTTTTCCATAACTCTAAATAGAGTCTTTAGAACAGTGGGGCATATACATACATATTAAACCAATGTGACAAGATTATATATATACTATTGGAGAACATAATGTTCATTTAGAGTGAAAGAGTTTCATATACATAGTGTATTTTAAATCTCAAACCATGGTTTCCTTCCTGTTAATACAGAAATAGACAGGAGAAAATGGGAGAGTTAGAGCTAAGCTTATTCTAGCTGTAAATAATATTTATAAGGAGTGTTGCTCAAACCAGAAGTAAATTTTTGTCTGAATAATAAAGAAAAAAAATTCTCAAGAAATGTTTTGTATCGTGTTTTTCATCATACCAAAAACAACTGTGACACTGATCTTCAAAATCGGACTTAATTCATTACATTCTCCAAGAAGAAACAGTTGGAAGCATTGCTTCTGCAGATAATCAGATTTCCATTTCACATTTGTAAATGTTCTCCACAAGTGCACATAATAGAACTGTTTGCATTTTGAACATGATTCAAAAACACTTTGGATCTTGCACAAGCAGAAAACACCCTTCTGTTGTTTATTAAAATGGTGAAGGTGGAGGCTGGGGCCAAGAATGTCTTGGACCAGCTTTGACTTCTAAGCCATTTCCAGCCTTTTTTGAAACAGCCGTCCACACAGTGACTCACACCCTTATCATGGCAAGATTCCACTACTATAATGTGCTGTCTTTGAAAAGGATTTGGAAGTTGGTGCAGAATGAGGCAACAGATATGTTGGTAGTGAGAGCTGTTTCAGTAGCATCACACTTATCTTCTGAGAACTGCACTCATTATAGCGTCTATGTGAAAATTGTAGCCTATTGGGGGTAGCCTATAAAGTGCATTTGAATAAGTAGATGGAAGGATGGATGGATAATTTAAAATAGTATAATTTTCAATTTCATCATTAGGATTCAATTTATAAAGAATACATTAAATCCAGCTAATCAAATTCATATTGTTCAGTGTTGTATCTTCATTATAAAGTTTACAGGTAGTCCATGGTTTACAATCACAACTGAACCCACATTTCTGTTGTTAAGTGAAACATTTGTTAAGTGAGATTTGCCCCTTTTTATGACCTTTCTTGCCACAGATTATAAGTGAATCACTGCAGTTGATAAGTTAGTAACCTGATTGTTAAGCGAATATGGCTTCCCCATTGACTTTGCTTGCCAGAAGGCGACAAAAGGGATCACATGACCCTGGGACACAGCAATGGTCATAAGTATGAACCAGTTGCCAAGCATCTGAATTTTGACCATATGACCACAAGAATGCTGCAATGGTTGTAACTGTGAAAAATGGACATAAGACCCTTTTTTTCAGTTCCGTTGTAACTTTGAACGGTCACTAAATGAACTGTTCTAAGTTGAGGACTACCTGTATTTGAAGGCTAGGAATTGACTAATTTCATTAAGATTGGAAGATTCCAGATTTGGGAGAGATAAGCTAACAAAACATTAACATTTTTAATCTTTAACTGCATTCCAAGAACCTGTTTTACCACAGTAATAATAGCTAACCAATACCATTATAATCGAAATAAGAAAACTACATATATTCATTACTTTTTATTATATGTATTGAACTGTTAATTAAATATAAAAGTCCTTAGATATTGTACAAGAATATAAGAAGTATAATAATTCATTTTTAAAAGTATGCCATTAAATGATAAGCCATACCAACTTTATACATTTATTCCAAAAGTTAAGTCAGATCTTATGTAAATCAAATAAAATATTTGATCTACTTTAAATAATTACATGTTACAAAGCGTAGGGGATTTTGTTCTGGTTTTGTAATGATTTTCAAATTATGGGTAACCTGTATCAGCATTTATGGATATAGAATGAAGTGCTAGTATTCTGGATCAATTGCCAAATAATACAAAAGTGTTTGTAATATCAGTTGTGTTTCAGAGCCTTTGGGTAAGCCTTTGGTGGCTCCCTAGGTGGCTCAGTGGCTAAGACACTGAGCTTGTCGATCAGAAAAGTCAGCGGTTCGAATCCCTAGTATAGGTTTCCTGGGTGAGCAGGGGGTTGGACTAGATGGCCTTCAAGATCCCTTCCAACTCTATTACTGTTACTGTTACAATTATCTAATCAAATATTCTCCCCTCTTATTATTAATCAATAGTCAATAGTAGATTGATTCAGGTGCTTGTTATTGGAAATGTCAGGCTAAACTTAATGGCATTCTGGGGAATTTTAGGCCTGATAATGAGCTCCAATTAATCAACCAGACAAACTACCTCTAGAGAATGGATATTTGCTCAATGAATCATCTGACTCTCAGCTATTTTAGTGACTATACAAAAATAATTTTATTGCTTATCTTAAAATTGCTGTTCAGGTGATCATCCTATTGCAAACCTGACCTCCATTTATCAGTCATCTGTAGTTTCTAATGAATGCTTTATTACAGTGCCATTCCTGACATTCACATTAAGTGAACTTGTTCTTTCTGGTTCTGAACTTTCTCTATAGGTGCCATAAACAGTTGATTTTGTATGGTATCCCTCAGATTCTTTCATTTAAAAGTATGGCTTCCTTCACAAAATGTTAGACAAATCAACTGTTTCAAATTAGATACAGCTCATCTGTCTGTCTGGATCTGCATATTGGACATAAATACAATCGAAAGAGTCCAGAGATATTTTATGAGAAAAGTCTTCCGTTCCTCTAACCGTAATAAAATACCTTATGCCACCAGACTTCAAATTTTGGGCATAGACAACTTAGAACTACGCCAACTTCAGTCTGACCTAAGCATAGTACATAAAATTATCTGCCACAATGTCTTTCCTGTCAATGACTACTTCAGTTTCAACCACAACAATACACGAGCAAGTAATAGATACAAACTCAAGGTAAACCATTCCAAACTCGATTGCAGAAAATATGACTTCAGTAACAGAGTGGTCAATGCCTGAAATGCACTATCTGACTCTGTAGTTTCTTCCCCAAACCCCCAAAACTTTAACCTTAAACTGTCTACTGTTGACCTCACCCCATTCCTAAGAGGTCTGTAAGGGGTGTACATAAGTGCACCAGCATGGCTACCGTCCCTGTCCTAATATTCCTTTTCACTTACTCTTTTCATGTATTCAAATTATGTTTATACTTTTACCTGTTATCTTATATATGCTTGACAAATAAACTTATGATTATGATTATGATTATGATTATGATTATGATTATGATAGAGGACTATACTCTCAAAAAAGTTGTAGCACCCAGAGCTCTGGCATACCGTCTAAGCCTCTTCAAAGGTTATCACTAAATTCTAATTATTCTTGTAACAAAAGAGAATTATGATTTGAAAGGGGAGTGATCCTATGGTGATTAATGTATTTTTTTTTTAATTTAAGTCCATTTTAGTTGCATCACATTTCAATTTATCTTGGTGGCTCTTTCTTATGACTCTTACTCTCTGGGAAGAATAGTTCCCAGTGCATCACTCACAAACATCCAGTTGCCTAGATTCAGCTCCTTCAAACAATAGTCTAGCAAAGCAAACCATGAAACCAATTTAACATGGCTGTTGTTCCGTAAATCAGAAAGCAGAAGTTTCTGACTTAAAAAGAAAAGTTGCAATTTCCTGAACTAAAGGAATAAAGTAGATTAATCAGCTACAATTTTGTTTTGTTCTCCATTTTCTAGAGTTATTTTTTTAAGGAAATATTCTTTCCAAGCTAGTAATAAAATCACCCATTAATTATTTTTGAATCAGTTAGTGAATCAAATGATAATATATTTATTACATTAGTAAATCAGGAACATTGTAATTATTGCAAATAACACTATAATTATATGGTGATTTGGAACACCTATTTATCTGTGCTGGAGAGAATAGTAAGCAACAGAAAGAGAACAGATATAACTAAACCAAACAAAATGTGGAATATTGAAAACAAAGCTATGGAACATGTTTTATTAAAGTTGTAACTTCTCTTTCATTCATTTATTTATACTACTGCAATCACATGGAATACATCCAAAGAGAGATTCATGCACTTACATATTTATGTTCCACTTTTTTGAAATATAATTTGAACAATGAAGGCAGTTTTTAGTGGCCTTGGCATATTTCCACAATTCTAGAAGTCTGCCTATGATTCATAGCTTTCAATTTTAATTATAATTTGCCCAAATGTAGGATGGAAATGAAATATAATTAAAATAACTATTAAAAAAATATGCTCCCATCCTTAGAAAACTGTCAAGTAAAAGGTAAAAGAGATTAAATTTATATAGCCACCTATCTCATATAATGATCCTAGGCAGTTCACAACATGAAGTAAAAACAAGCATAAAAACAGAACAATTCTTCCCACCAAGTCTCGGACTATGCAGAAGGTAGCCTCCTGATTAAACTCCCTTCTTAGTCCAACATTTTTTTGGGGGGACCCTAGATCTTCAAGGTATTTCCTCAAATCTCAGATAGGAGGTTATTCTAAAGGGCTGGGGCAACTACAGATAGACCAATGTCCCACTAAATGATAGCATTTATGAGATGGGACCTGAAATCTGCCCATCTTATCACTAGGTCAGATAAGGGAGGCAGTCCTGCAAATAACTTGGCCATATGCCACATAGGGCATAACCAACACCTTGATTTCTATCCAGAAAGCAGCTGGGAGTTAGTGCAGTTCATGTAGCAGTGGTGTAATTGAATGAATAGTGGACCATGCAGAATTACATATGCTGCTGAATTCTGACCAGTTGTAGTTTCAGGGTCGATCCATGTAGAGTGCATTGTTAGGAGGTGACTAAAGCATGAAAGATCATGAGGAAGGCTTCCTGGTCCAGAATGGGTGCAACTGACACACAAAATGAATTTGTGCAAAGACCCATCCAGCCAGGGCTGCCACCATGTGCTCTTCCAGCAGGAATCATAAGTCAAGAAAAATATCCAAACTAAATGCCAAATTTGTCTAGGGGAATGTTACTTTCCTGACTCTGGGAATCCAAAAACCACAACCACTCCATCTTGCTAGGTTGAGTCACAGCCAGTGTCTTCCCATCCAGACCTTTAAAGCTTCCAAACATTGAGCAAGCACTGGCCATTCAGGTGCTGTGACAGATAAAAGCTTAGGTAACCCCCCACACATATACATTTGGCCAGGATCTCCAGCTTGGAAGAAAACTAATTTCTCTTCCTCTTTTTCCTCATAAGTGGGTTCAGCATAGTAATCACTTTCAAGAAACCTCCAATACGTTTCACTTCTTTTTCTCAAGCAAACTGATCCAGCAGTTATTTCACAGGAATTATTTGCCCCTCCTAAAGAAAAATATTTGCAGAGGAGCTGGGTTTCAAAGTAAGACATGCCTCATTAACTTTGTTCCTTTCTTCTCATTAGATTAAAAGTGTTCCTTTCTAGAACTGTTAGGGTCACAAGCCCAGACCTGATCTATATAGATTTCAGCATTTGCCGGTTGGCATTTAAATGCTCACATCAGCCTAGAGAGATACAGCCAAGAACTCGCATGGGCTGAAGAAAACTGTGGTTATTTCTGGCTGAAGTGACTTAGTAAAATGTACTTTATTAAAACACACACACACACACACACACACACACACACACACACACACACACACACATTATTGTTAGGGTGTAGCCGTTGATGTCTAATTAATCGGGAGGACACCAGATCAGAAAAGACTATTTAGGAACAATGTGTGTGTGGTGGGAGGAGTTGATGGCATTTATGGAAACCTTACCAACATCACAAGATAATTATCTTTGGAACTATGCAGCACTCAGTCATCTTGTGAAAGATCTTTATGGTTAAGATCTTTATGACTGTATCGGAGTGCAACATAGCTGATGGAAAAGGATGCTGGCATATCATTTGTTATCCGATGACAGAGCCCTTCAGGAAAAAGGCCACTTAAAGTGCTGCCTGTACAAATCAAAGAAAGCAATTGGTGGGGTTTCCTGCCTTTGTTTTCCCCTCAAGGAAATTATCTAAAAAATGGAAAAATAAATAATTATTTTATTTAATGTGTGGTGAAGCAGGGTCTGAGCTAGCATAGATGGGTGCTTTAAATCAGGGGTCTCCAACCTTGACAACTTTAAGACCTGTGGACTTCAACTCCCAGAATTCCTCAGCCAGCTAAATTATAACCGGGCTGAGGAATTCTGGGATTTGAAGTCCACAGATCTTAAACTTATCAAGGTTGGAGACCTCTGATTTAAATAGCCACCTATCAAACCAATCACTTTGTTGAACATAGATCTAGGAATGATAAATATTTTCCAAGGTCCTGAGGAATGGTCAGCTAAGGTTGAGTCCTGGTTTTGTGGAATCACAAGCATAAAAGCTTGTAATGTAGAATCTATGTTAAACGTAATATATAATGCTGTGGTTTATACATTTGCCCTCCAAATGTTTTAATTTATTTTTACGGTTTTTGTATATATTATTGTCAGGCTATAATTGTCATCTTCATGCTTTCTACCTTCTCTCACAATAACCTTGAAAAACCATTGGTTTAAGGTCTGATAATGATTAGCTTAATCCTTTATGCTATAGAATAAGCAATGAACAATGGCCTTATTAAGAAACAGACACAAACCTCAGCTTCACAAACACAACAACATATCAATATAATGTAATCTCATGAAGAGTCCTAACCATGAAAAAGTCAATGTACCCTCAGTATTGCAGTTTTGTTTTTGTTTTTAAACAACCGCACACATTGGTGTAAAAAAAAATTTTTTTTTTATAGTGTACACATTAAATCCCTGATCCTGTCAATCTCTTTGACATTTGAAGATGTCCTTTGCTGTGACCTTTCAGTTTTTCCTTAGCAGATAATGTTACCCAAACACTAGAAGGATGTCTTCAAACACCTTATCAAATGAATTATCACACTGAAAAGAATAAAATAATTAAGTAAGAAAAATGTGCTCATATATTTTATTTATTTATTTATTTATTACTATCTCTCCAGATTATAATTTAATTTATTAATTAATTTATTAACACTATGCCAAGGAAAGGGCTACTTTACAAATAAACCTTTCCACCTCAGAAAAATAATTTGGCAATTATTTGTTACTAAATTTACAAATAAACCTTTCCATCTCAGAAAAATAATTTGGCAAGTAAGGTACAGAGAAAGAGAAAGAATAAAAATAAGATTTGATCAATAAAAATCAATTAAATAAAATTATCTGAAGTTATATGAGTGTTTTATTGTTTAAAAAAACTGCTATTACCAGAAAACATGTTATTTGGTCCTTTTGGGTCAGAATTTGGAAATCCAAAGCCCATCAATCTATGTTCACAACTCATCTAAACTTCATTTTGGTATTTTGTTTGCTTGATGAGGTCTCTGATTCATGCTTAAAACAACTTTTTAGAAGTTACCTAAGTCATGATACTGGACATTGTAGAATTCTCCCTATATTAAATGAGCATATAACAATAAGTTCCAGATTTAGTTGTGGAAAGGAAAACTAATTTTAAATGAAATAGTTACATGTTCTGGTCTCATAAAATTCTTCTATCCCTCACTGTTGCCCCATCCAAATCTGTGTTGAAATGCCCCCTTCACATCTAGTTTTCAGAAAGTTGGTAAAGATTTGATAATTTCATCAATTTGCTATTACTATCTCTCCAGATTATGAATTAATTTATTGTACACCTCACACTATGCCAAGGAAAAGGCTACTTTAAAACCCAAGACCACATGGGCTCTGGAAGTCCATCTAGTTATAGTTGCTGAAAATTAACAGACAAATTATCAGGATCCAACCTCGGTCTGTCACTGGGAGCAGAGGTTTTGTCTTCTGAGCTTTCAGACTCCTGCTGGAGCCCATCCTCATGTAACTTCTCTATGTGACACTTCTCTGGAGGATGGACTCCAACATGAATCCAAAATCTTGGAAGACAAAACCTCTGGTTCGGGTGACTGACTCAGATTGGATCCTGAAATATTATCTTGGGACATGAATATTCACCTTCATTTGTGAGAAAATTTTCCTCTCATTCTGAATTAGGAAGCACCTGAAAAATATAGAGTATTTCCCAACTACGGCACTGCAAAATGTTAGACTTTAGCTTTCCAAATTCTTAGCATTAATCATGCTGTCTTGTAAAGGTTCTACACATTCTGAAGATACCCAGATACTCACCACTTCTGGAGAACAATGCTGTTCTTTGAGAAGAGCATTGTTTCCAGTGTATGTTCTGTAGGAGAGTTGTTATAATTCAGAGTCATAAAAATTATAGAAGCAGCAAGGTTTAGGTCAATGACTTGTTCTCAGAGAGAATAAATTTGAGTAGAACAAAGGTCAATGAATTAAGAATTATTATGTCTGACTTGTAATCTCAAAGAAGTGCCAGATAATTACTAATGTTCTAATGTTTCAACCTCATTTACTGTACTTAAGAGTTTGTTTATAACAATTATGATAAAACATGTTGAAGGATTAGAAACATGGTTAAAAATACTTTCCCACTTTTTTAAGTTTTAAATTTTAGTTAAATAATTCTCAGTATTTGTCAAGTGTTGCTTCTTGGAAACAGAGATAGATGAGGAGGCTATTCTTGACTTAATTCTGAGCAACACATGGTTGTTACATCAGGAAATACATTTGGTTAAGGTGCAGATTTCAACAAAAACAAACTAACTGTCATGATACTAATAACTCTAAGAACTTTAGAAGAATTGGGGGGGGAGCAAAATATCCAATACATAAGATGTTTGGCCAACCCAAATGCAGTTTCTTGAAATAATCTTGTTATAGCACTCAACAAAAATGTTGAACAGCACAAACAGGTCCAGGATGACTCAGAATGATAAATTATTCAGATTTATTTAACATTTTTATTCTTTGTTTGGAAAGGCTTCAGTACACTTGTTTGCAGTAAAGATTTCAACTTTCTATAAGCCCTTCCCAAGTGATTGGCAACTTCACAGGGTCAATCATTGCCTTATTGCCTTCTTTACTGTTTGTTTGTTCTTTTTTTGTTATTTTTCTTCCTGCAAATCTTGTTGGCCTGATGCATTTCAACTTCCTTGAGGTAAAGGAACTGGAGGGTTTCAAAGAGTAATCAAGAAGTAGCTATTGCCCAGTGTAAAATTTAACCTCCAGCAGCATAGTAATGAAGTCAACTTCAGGAAAAATTCTGAAATGAGTAAATAGCTCATTCTAAATTTTCTTTGTGTGGTGTCACCCCATTAATTATAGTTTTTGAAATGCCACGAAATATTTTTTCTTTTCTTTATCTGAAGCATGCATGTTTTCCCTTGTTTCATTTTTCCTCTCAAATGGGTATTTAGGAAAAAAAACCCTAACCTGAGCTCCATCCACTGTACTTCTTTTACACAATGTGACAGCAAACACTGCAATTTAACAAAACAGCTTTAACATTTAGATAGATTTCAAAAAACCCTAACTCTATAAATACCCCCTCTATAAATACCAGAACATTTTACTCCACCCATTAAAAAATTCTCTAAAATTTTGTTTTAGATTTAAAAGCAAATTATTTTTATCAGATCAAATTAAAATCGGTAGTGGGAAATAATGCCACAGAATTTCTATTTATGGTTAACAATCAGCTCTGTTAGCTTTCTGTATGGCTCAGCGCTCCCCTCTTATCTGTGAGCCAGCAGAAAAATTAAATTGGCATAGATATTTGCTCTTGCATTGCCAAACTCAGTTGTCAACCTTCATTCCTTATTTGCCTCCCTTACAGCTTTTCAAAATCACCAACCAGCCGGAAAACCACCAATCAATCACCACTGCTGAGAGAGTTTTGAGAGACTACTAAACCTGCACATTTAAACATTTGTAAGAAATTGTTCCCTCTTCACTGCTACTTCTCCCCATTTGTGGCCTTAGTCACTGAGATGGTAGGCCAAGAGAAAAAAGACTTCCACCAAATCTATGAACCAATCTTCATCAGGAAATCTGGCTAAGTTAAGGTGACCAGATTTTAACATTGGTAAAGAGGGACATTGTGGGCGTGGCTTATTTTGTGGGCGTGGCTAGCTGGTCATGTGACTGGGTGGGCGCGGCTAGCTGGTCATGTGACCGGGTGGCCATGGCTATGTGTATAGGGTAAGGTGAACAGATTTTAATATTGGTAAGGACACCATTGTGGGCGTGGCTTATTGTGTGGGCGTGGCTTGGAGGCCATGTGACTGGGTGGGCGTGGCTAGCTGGTCATGTGACCGGGTGGCCATGGCTATGTGTATAGGGACTACTCAGAGGGCTGAAAAGTCATTTCTGACAGGTCCTCGCACTTTTGACTGGTCCTCACACTTATGACCATCCTCACATTTATGCCCGTGCAGCATTCTTAACAACCATGTCACTCATTTCACAACTGCTTCTCTTCACCATGGTGACAAGATAGGGCAAAAATGTAAAATGTGAGAACAGTCGTAAGTTCGAGGACTGGTCAAAAGTGTGAGGACCAGTCAAAAATAACTTTTTCAGCCCTCTGAGTAGTCCATATGCACAAAAGGACTAACCAGAGGGCTGAAAAAAGTCATTTCTGACAGGTCCTCGCACTTTTGACTAGTCCTCACACTTATGACCATCCTCACATTTATGCCCGTGCAGCATTCTTAACAACCATGTCACTCATTTCACAACTGCTTCTCTTCACCATGGTGACAAGATAGGACAAAAGTGTAAAATGTGAGGACAGTCGTAAGTTCGAGGACTGGTCAAAAGTGTGAGGACCAGTCAAAAATAACTTTTTCAGCCCTCTGAGTAGTCCATATGCACAAAAGGACTAACCAGAGGGCTGAAAAAAGTCATTTCTGACAGGTCCTCGCACTTTTGACTGGTCCTCACACTTATGCCATCCTCACATTTATGCCCGTGCAGCATTCTTAACAACCATGTCACTCATTTCACAACTGCTTCTCTTCACCATGGTGACAAGATAGGGCAAAAATGTAAAATGTGAGGACAGTCGTAAGTTCGAGGACTGGTCAAAAGTGTGAGGACCAGTCAAAAATAACTTTTTCAGCCCTCTGAGTAGTCTATATGCACAAAAGGACTAACCAGAGGGCTGAAAAAAGTCATTTCTGACAGGTCCTCGCACTTTTGACTGGTCCTCACACTTATGACCATCCTCACATTTATGCCCGTGCAGCATTCTTAACAACCATGTCACTCATTTCACAACTGCTTCTCTTCACCATGGTGACAAGATAGGGCAAAAATGTAAAATGTGAGGACAGTCGTAAGTTCGAGGACTGGTCAAAAGTGTGAGGACCAGTCAAAAATAACTTTTTCAGCCCTCTGACTAGTCCATATGCATTAAAGGATACAGCAATAGAGAGGGATGAAGGAATGGAAATTAGAGTAGGAGTGAGGGTAATAGAGGGAGGAAGAGAGGAGGAGAAGGAGAAAGGAAGAGGAAGTAGGGAGGAAAAAAAGAGGGTGGGGGAAGAGAAAGTAAGAAGGAAAGAAAAGAGAGAGGTGGTAGGTTTGAGGAGAAAGATTGCTGTACAATAAAAAAGATGAAAGGGAAGAAAGCCAACCCCAAGCAAATATAAAGATATTAAGATAAAGAATGAATTGTTAAACTTTAAAGAATAAAAGAGAACAAATATGAATAAATAGCAATAATTAGAAACACACATACAAACATACAATGTATTTTCTTTGAACAGAATATTTGGCTGGTTCACAAATTTAAACAGCGTTTAGTCATTTCAATTAAATTTACAATTTCTATATTTCCTTTTTGCCATATTTATTCCTCATCTATTTTTTTTAAAAAAAAACAATATTACCCTTCATCCTCATCTCTAATCTTAATCAAATTCAATTTTTCCCTTCTATTCTATATTATACCCCTTCCCATTGTCATCTATTTTTATATCCATCCTCACATTGGTTAATTATGTAATTATGTAATACAGTTGTTTAATACAAATTCAACATTTTAATATAAATCAATTAGTTATATAACTATCTTTTTTGTATATTAATCAATATGAACATGAATATTCCAATTATTTCCATGCAATCCAATTTCTTACAAATCAATTAATTATATTTACCAATAATAATAAACCAAATAATTTCCCCCATATATTCCTCCAAACCACAACTTAACCATTTCTGCTTTCAACACAATATACAATTATTAATAGTATCTCAATTATTACAATTCCCTAGTTAAATAGAGCTTTTTTTCTTTTGTGTTTTAAAATCTTGAACTCTCCTCTTTTGCCCTAAATTTCCCATTGTTTGCAGTTTTGCACCTACCTTTTTTGGTGAGGAAAAAGAAAAAGAAAAAGAAAGAAATCTCTCTCTGCCTCATTTTGTCACGTTGCAGCTTTACTTTCGCTTTCGCCTTTGTTTTCAGCATAGCTAGGGGGAAAAAAATCTAATTCCAGGAACTTTTTGCAGCTAATTAACCTAGCGGAAGCTGTAGGGGCTGTTTTTTCTATTTTTGCAGGCATGGGTCTACTCATTTTTTTTTAACACTGATCAGCTGTAGGTCGGCCCTTTGAAGCCCCGCGGCAAGAGTTTAAACAGTTTTTTTTCCCTCTAGCCATCAGCAGGGACTCAGGAGGCAGCCGGGACTCAGGAGGCAGAATGAAAAATCGGGACTTTTTTAAAACGCTGCGGGACGCGGGACAAATTGCTCAAAAGCGGGACTGTCCCGCCAAAAGCGGGACGTCTGGTCACCTTAGGCTAAGTCTCAATAGTTTATAAACTCAACAAGGATTTGGAAGAATTGCAGAAAGTCTCTTTCTCTCTTTTCCTTCATAGCACAACCCAGCCTAAAGTGTCCAATAAATGCTAAGTTGCTCCCAGTCCCTAAGAATAACCTGGCACACTATCAATAAAATAGCTGGTGACACCAGAGCAGCTAAGGAAAACTTACGGTTCTGTGGAATAGGCCAGCTCAGGGACCAATGACGGCAACATTGTGAGTACATGGAGGATAAATGTGGTTCACAAGGTATGTTCACACCAGAGGTGGATTTCAGCAGGCTCTGACCAGTTATGGAGAACCGGTAGCAGAAATTTTGCGTAGTTCGGAGAACTGTTAGTAAAAATTCTGACTGGCCCCCATCCCCATCTATTCTCTGCCTCCCAAGTCACAGCTGATCGGGAGGAAATAGGAATTTTGCAGTAACGTTCCGCTGGAATGGGGAGGGAATTGAGATTTTACAGTATCCTTCCCCTGCCATACTCACCAAGCCACACCCACCAAGCCACGCCCACCAAACCATACCACACCCACCAAGCCACACCCACAGAACTGGTAGTAAAAAATTTTGAAACCCACCACTGGTTCATACTATGGTTAGACGCAAGTGGGGAAAAACCCCATATACTGTATCAAACCCCAATATCAAGTTATGCTAAAAATTTAAAAGATTCCAAAAAGCTAGCTCCTGCCATATTTATTTATTTATTTATTATTTATTATTTATTATTTAAATTTTTATACCACCCTTTTTCCTAGGGACTCAGGGCGGTGTACAGCCACAATAAAACACGTATATCCATAAAATTTAAAAACAGTTTAAAACATATTAAATAATTTGGCCCTATATTAAAATTAAAACACCCATTAAAATTCGTTATTATTAAGCCAGCCCAGCCTGGCTTAATAATAACGTGGTGATAGTCTGAAGAATATTCAGTAAGCTATACAGAGGGAAATATTTAGCTACTATATCTTCCTGTCTTCAGAGCTCCCCATTTATTTCTTATCAGTTCTTCTTGCTGCATTTAACTTTCTCAGAACCATATAAATGTTGCTTTTAATTTTAAAAATCAAGGTTGAAAATTAATGAAACAAGACATTTGTACACTGCTGTCCTTGCGCAAACTTTAATTTTTTATCATATTCTCCATAAAACATAACTCCATTTCATTTTATGTGCCCCATGCATAAAATGGGAATTAGACTGTGTTGTCTCCTCAGCTTGCTAGAAGGATCATTACAGTAAGAACAGAAAAAAATCATATGGTACCATCACTTGTTGCATAACTTTTCCGACTCATTCTGCAGCCAGTCTCAGGACATAAAGGTTAAAAGTGAGATATAGAGGGATACCAAAAAGCTATCTCCTACTTTTCCAAAAGGTCTCAGATTTAACTTTTTTGGCTTTACTTTGACACATATATTCTTATCTTCTCCTGCAACAGGAATTGTTTGATGATATGCTCCAGTGAGTTCATTACCATATTGGTGTCTGATTTTCCTGGAGAATTAAACAACTGAGGCATGTTGGTCATAGGGATTTTGGCAGTGCTGAAATGTAAAATGTGTTATTACCAGTTCTGTGGGCGTAGCTTGGTGGTGGGTGGGTGTGGCCAACGTTTTTTTTTTTTAACTTTTAAAAGCATTTTAAAATGCTTTTAAAAGTCTCTGACGATCAGGCAACTCAGCTGGGATCGTCAGAGGCTTTTAAAAGCATTCTTTTTTCTACAACAATAAGTCCAGGATTGGGTTCTACTTACCTTTACTACCAGTTCGCAACGGGGCCATACGCGCGCACTCGCTTCGCTTGTGCTCTTCTGTGTAGGCGCAGAAGCATTTTTATGACATCAGGATCGGTGGGCGGAGCCTCCCACCGGTTTTACTATCGGTTCTATAGAACCAAGGAGCAAACTACCACTGAATAAGTATCCAAATCAAGCTTGATGCATTGTTAAGCAACCCATGGGTTGGTGTGATATTGAACCACTGCATGGATTACAATCAGATAGCAGATAAGCAGACACAAAGCAGATTAGCACAATAGATGTGAATTATATTACAGAAATGGGATATACCAAAAAGGAATAGAGTGATGGGTATGCAGCATATTATATAGATTGTTGCAAGAAGCATTTTGACACAGTTCAGCCGATCACAGTTCAGCTCTTTAAGCAGAGATCACATCTGTTTAGTACCACGACATGCTCAAAGGATAATACTGATATATCATAGGGATGAGGATGTAAGGCACAATTGGTAGACGATTGTGCAGGATGAAGTGAATTCTTCTGCACCAATATAACACAACTTCAAATCAGGCATACCATTGTCACCAGGTTCCATAACATATATATGCTATTATTGTTTTAGTTTAACCACATATAGAAAAATGTAAGAGTATGCATTTAATTTAGATCAATTTGGTTATCAATTAAATTCCACAATAAAATAGAGGAACTCAGAAAGGAAATATTTCTTTCTATGAGTTTTTCAAATATTGTGCAATTTTTATATGTATGATACTTTTCCTGTGTTAATAACAGTGGCTATAATAAAAATAAATAAATTTTCAAAGCCTTTCATTTTCTTATCTGAATAAGAATTTGTTATTTATTTTTTGAATACTGGCTTGAACTACTGGTCACTTTCTCCTAATCTCTGAATCTACATACAGCAGATCATTCCATTATTTGGTTGTTTCCATCTCAGTTATTTTTCTCAATGGTCTCCATGTCAACTATTATTTCCACTCACAAATGCATACTGGTTTGGTATCTAAGGAACAGACCTTCCTTTCTTTATATCAGTTTGGATTGAAGTGATAATTTTTCTTAGTGGAGAGAAAAATTAAAATACTGAGTAGGACCTAAACAGTGTATTATTATTATTACTACCGGTATTAACATTAATAGTCATTAACATCAATAACATTGCTTGGATAGTATTAACATGATATTCAAGCAATCAAAAGTTCATTTAGCAGCATGTTAGAGGACTGAACAATGTTTTTGATAAAATTATATGATAAACAAGCATATTTCTTAATCTGATCAGATGGTCTTCTCCCCTTATACAAGATTTTTAAAGATATGTCAGTGCCAATTCTATAAAGCAGTTCCTGGCACAGTGAAGTTTTGATCCCTTATATCTTTTCAGACCTCCTTCCTTCCTTTCTTCCTTCCTTCCTTCCCTCTCTCCCTCCCTCCCTTCCCCCATATGGGTCAACTGATTGTTATATTGTCAGCTGTTCTGTATTTATAGTAAGTGCTCATTAAATTCAGATGTGCAAGAAAATAAACATGGTGGCAAAGACTAGGAAACTAAAAGTGATTGAGAAAGCTACAAAGGAACAATATAGGAATAGAAAACTGTTCTAGTTAGGATTAGCAGATTAAAGAGAAAAGAAACCCGTCTCTTCGTTAGAACTGTTGTGTTCTCCAAAAACATCCATATGCCAAAAAAATGTTATGAGAAAGAGTAAAGTTAGGTTTACTTGAAAGTCATGATTGTGGGGAACAGTACATAAAACACCTGTGTTAACAATTGTTGGTAGTTTTAACTTTTGACAAACACTGAGAAAACATGCTTATAAATTCTCAGGTTCCCTTCTACACACGCATACCTGAAAGTTATTGCTGAACTTTTTTAAAATAAACATTGTCAGACACCATATAACATTTTGATAAAATATGTGCGTCATATTGTATCTGGTCCACAATATTCTGTGTTCCTCGTGAGTATAATAACTTCCTTTTTGAATTTAATTTCTTGGTTCCTTCTAACTTATGTACTTATGGATTGTTTTGTGATTGTTATATTTGTATTTCAATAGTTATGACCAGTGTTTAATTATTGTATAAAGAAGGAAGTTAGGAAAGAATAATTAAATTAAATAAACAAATGTACTGGACCTCCAGTTTTGGAAGATGGATTAGGTTAGTCTCAGCACAATTCCCTGATTTTTTGGGGGGTCCTATTCTACTCATCTCAAAAAATTTTCAACTTTTCCTGAGCAGACTTTTTTGATTTTTTTTCTCATGGTTGGCCCAGTTTGTGATATTTAGCTGAAAATCAATTTTCATAGCTTGGATTTTTGGTCAATTTAGTTTCCATAGGGTAGCAGTTGATGGCTGTGCTCCTAAAATGAAAAAAAAAAAAAAAACCAGCTTTAAACTAGAATATGTGGTAAGCAAATGTTGCTGTTGAATGTCCCTTTATCAGACATTCATAACATAGATTTGGAAGATAGCATTTTTTTTCTTAAACTTCTTTATGCCATTTCAGAATTAATCAGTGGACTATATTAGCTCCTAATTTGCTATCAATGTGTTTTTTTAAAAATCCATGGACAAATGCATTTGTAAACATTTTATAGTTAGATAAACTAGTCTTTTTGGACTTTTTTCATCATTATATCATGAATTGTTTTCCAATTTTTTAGCAAACCCACATTGACTAAAATAGAACTGCTATACATAAGAATTGTGCTATGCACTAGTATGCAGTTTCAGATAATTCAAAATTTCTACAAGAGAATTAGCTAAATCTTTTCCATCAAAATAACTCTTTCATTCTTCTTAATAAAAACCTTTGCGTAGTGGGGTTGGTGGTGGCAGTGGAGATGATGATGATGATGATGATGATTTAAATGTAGCAGATATTAAAATATCTATTTTATTTTTATAAGCAAAGAAATTAAAAACAAAATGTGCAATTAAAATATTTTTGTAATCCAAGAAGAAAGGATGGTCTTTTAAAAAAACTGACAGATTGTTCATTTCCAAACTTCATAACAAGGTTGATAGAATTTTTAACAGCTTTTTAGAAGCTTAAATATTATTTTTATGTGCATTGGGAGGAAATACTATGACAATCATTATACCCTTAGAAACTAGGATCGGGACTGACAAACAGGTTAGATACTTGCTTATTATATGTTATCCTTGAACATTTTGTTCCCAGGGAATAAATGAATAACTGTTTTATGTGCAAAGCAATATTTGAGACTTTTTCATAAAGTAAGTAATAGATATTATATAAGATTCCTTTTTATCAGGTTTCCTTGACCTCATAAAAATCAAGGTCAAATCTTGACTTGAATGAAGCAGCCTGTGTGATTATGACATGACATGTGTGATAAATAACAAACCATTAACAAAACAATGATAAAATATTGAGCAATAGTGGAGCAAGCTAAACTCCATCTACATAGGATACGACATAATGAAGAAATGTTTTTCTGATTCACAAAGCAGAACAAACTATTCCTTCATTTCTAATGAATCTTTGCCATATGATTTTCAGATTCTTTGGCATATCATTAATTCATTAATCCACTCAGGGAGAAATGTGAAAAAGGTTATTTCAAAAGCATATTGCTAATTCCGATAAAAATTTCCACATATGTATCTGCAGACAGGAAGAACTATTTGTCTACCGTTCTCCATGTATAACAAATACATGTTAATTGTATTATTCTTCATTATATAGCATATCATTTGACTTAAATGTTCCATCATTTTTTGGAAGGCTGATGATCTGTGAGAGATGCATTTAAAACATAATAACATAATTAGCCTCTATCTGCCCTAGATAGAGCTCTGTCTATCTAGGGCAGATAGATTGAGCTCTGTTGCTAAGTGAAACATTTGTTAAATGAGTTTTGCCTCATTTTACGACTTTTCTTGCCACAGTTATTAAATGAATCACTGCAGTTGTTAAGTTAGTGACACAGTTGTTAAGTGATTTCCCCATTGATTTTGCTTGTCAGAAGATCGCAAAAAGGGGGAATCACATGATTCTGGGCCACTGCAACCATCATAAATATGAACCAATTGCCAAGCGTCTGAATTTTGATCACGTGACCACAGGGACGTTGCAGTGGTCTTAAATGCAAAAAGCGGTTATAAGTCACATTTTTCAGTGCCGTTGAAACTTTGAATGGTCACCAAATGAACTGTTGTAAATCGAAGACGACCTGTATACTATACATATGAATTATAGCAGTGTTCCATTATTTCAGGGGCTGCCACAAAGACGACAGAGTCAAGCTATTCTCCAAAGCACCTGAGGGTAGAACAAGAAGCAATGGGTGGAAACTAATCAAGGAGAGAAGCAATTTAGAACTAAGGAGAAATTTCCTGACAGTTAGAACAATCGATCAGTGGAACAACTTGCCTCCAGAAGTTGTGAATGCTCCAACACTGGAAGTTTTTAAGAAGATGTTGGATAGCCATTTGTCTGAAGTGGTGTAGGGCTTCCTGCATAAGCAGGGGGTTGGATTAGAAGACCTCCAAGGTCCTTTCCAACTCTGTTATTCTATCCTATTCTACCACATATATTAGTTCTTCCACTTGTAGATTGGATTCTTACCCTAGCTAGCTAACCAAAACAGTCAGGAAGAGGATTGGAAGATGACTTACAAATAATTTTACTCAGAGTGAGGGGATGGGCGGGATGCCAGGCACTTTTTCTCCAACTCCTTATGGAATCAGGCCAGCAAAATAGAACTATCATCCTATCTCTAGCTATCCCATTCTTTAACAAGAAGCTAGACTGAACTTTGGTCAACTCCATAGGACCTGGTTCAAGGCTAGAGTCCAACTTGGAGGACTTTATCCAAGAGATGCCTCGCATATTCCTCATAGCAACCCAACAGGTAACTCTCTAAATCCTCTCTCCCCAGGAGGGAGTTGTTGACTTTGAACAATAGGGATTTTCTCTTAGTTTCTTATCTATTGATTCTGCAATGATCAATGCTATGTAGTTGATTGCATAAAATTACAGCAGGAGTGAGCCTGTGAATTCTTAAAGGAATGTTACAGGCATTCATTTCTCTTTGTTCCCTTCCAGTTTTTTCCTACCTACTTTCATGAACAGCATGAAAGAGACCAGCTCTGCACCCATCTAATTAAGTACAGTTATTAAACTGTGCTTAATTTAAAACATATTATTGCATGGAAGAAAAGAATCAGTTCAGCTTTCCTTAAGAAAAGAGATTGAGAACATTGTGCCTATGAAGGACAACTAAAAATGTATGTTATTGTGATCCCGAAAGTGCTTTGTTAGTTCCCTGCTTTCACACTGCTGCAAAACCAGCCAACTCTGAAAAATGTCAGTGGCTACAATAAAACAGATCTTCACACATCTGTTATACAAGCTGCGGTGATGCTTATTATTACAAGCATGATGTTCAGTATACATACTCATAAGCAGTGAACTGTAGGTGGAGAAAAAACTGTTTTGTTAAGATGTGGGCCTGAATCTTCTTTTGTTTTGCTTTAAAAAATAGCTTAAAGTCTACAATAATCAGGGAGAAACAATGGCAAAGAATGTAAAGGGAAAATGGAATTAATGCAAGAGATTAATTTGTATTCCAAACTTGAATGTACAATATCAAAATTATACAAATCTGTTATATTTGAAAAGAACAACTAGATACAGAGACAGTTTTTTCCTTCGTTCCATCATTCTGCTGAACATGTAATTCCCACAGTGCTGTCTTATAATTACCATGTGGTATGCCTGTAGTATTATCCTTCTCATCTTCTCTATTACTTCCCCCTTATTGGTATCATTATTATGATTATTATTATTGCATTGTTTTGCATGTATACTGAGAGCTTCTGCACCACAGACAAATTTCTTTTCTCTGTGTGTCTAATCACACTTGGCCAAATAAAGTATTCTATAAAAAGGGTTACATAGCAATTTGTAACCTGCAGCCTACAGATGCTGCTGAAATCTCTCTCTCTCTCTCTCTCCCACGCACATGTACGCACACGCACACACACGCACACACGCGCACACACACACACACACACACACCATTATCCATACTGAATCTATTAGCATATCATCAGTTCAAATAGGAACAGAAACTCTGTGGCAGAAACGGAAAAAGTGTAAGACAATTAGATTTTACAAATTGGGGATGCCATGCTACAAGGTTACAGGGATGCTAAACAGATTAATTGATTAGTTTAAAAGAATAAATCATGTGATTTAAATGTCTCATAAATTGCAAAAAAGAAAAACTAGCTAATCAATTATGTTATGTGTTGGGTTGGGTTATGTATTATATAAGTAATAGTTTCTAGGGTAGCTTAAATATGGCTTGTGAAACAGAAATATCGATCTTTCTTTCTCTGGAAAAGTCCAAGCAAAAATACCTTTTTGAAATTTTTATATATTACAAGAAAAATCTCCAATAGTGCCAATAAGATTTTCCCTTTGAATTCACTTTAGATAAATTATTTTGGCTAGAACTATAACAGGGAGAAAAAGATTTCCCTTTCATTCAGAGATGGTATTGACCAGGTTCTGACCAGTTCTGGAGAACCAATAGCAGAAATTTTGAGAACTTTGGAGAACCGGTAAATAACACCTCTGATTGACCCTGTTCCCATGTATTCTCTGCCTCCCGAGTCCCAGCTGATCGGGAGGAAATGGGGATTTTGCAGTAACTTTCCCCTGGAGTGGGGTGAGAATGGAGATTTTACAGTATCCTTCCCCTGCCACGCCCACAAAGCTATGCCCACCAAGCCATGCCACGCCCACAAAGCCACGCCCACAGAACCAGTAGTAAAAAAATTTGAATCCCACTACTGCTTTCATTGCTATGGTGCAGGAAAGCTGCAACCAGTCTGTTGTGAATATTGTACAATCAACAGTGAATGTCTCTGCATTTGAATATTAATACAGAGAAATTGAACAGAAAATCTAAATAGGAAAGTCTGACATTATTACTCATAGTGAAGTAGTAGCTGAATCACTGGATATTGGAGGGATCTTTCCTCTTCTATGCAAGCAGCTGTCTGGTTTCTGTTTCTCCTTCTCTTTCATGTCTCTGCCATTTACCTTTTCAATCTTTGAATATCTTGCTAAATCTTTATCAAGCATATGATTAAACTATATCCAAAAGTCTATCTGTAGGCTCTTCATTCATAATTCTTATAATCACCATTCCCTACATTTCAATAAATGTGGCTGAAGAAAGCTTCATGAAAATGTTGGAGAGGGGGTGGGGGAGTTCCATTTAAAGCAACTGCCAAAGAATCTAATATAAATTTCAGCAAGTGAAGTATTTAGTACAGTTTTTTCTCCAAACATTATGCAATACAAAATTTCTTTCTTTCTTTCTTATAGCATTCCTGTGATCCGGTAAGTAGGCGAGTTTTTCACTGATAACAGAATAGTTGGCAGCTGACTTTTTGTATAACTATCTTTTTAATCCTAATTAGGCTGGAACTTTATAAATAGGGACATGCAGATCAAAAAAAATTATTCAATTCAAAAAGTTGATTTGTGCAATCATTTTAATTCCAAAATTCAATTCAATTTAGCAAAAGTCTATTGAGTCTTTGAGTTGATTCGATGTGGTTGAACATGTTGAATTTATTGAGTGGTTCAGTTCTAAGCTTTGATTTAAAGGGCTAAATCAATCATACTGCCTTTGAATCAAAACCCTGAACCCAAGATTCACCACAGTCCTAGAGAATAAACAACATTTAGAAATGCAAACTAAATTTCTATACGAACCTCACTTCAGTACATGAAGTGGGACAAAACCACTCTTCCACTTCAAGGCAACATGATGGCTTAATGGGTTCAGGATAGGCTACTTAGTCTAGACATCTCCCCCTGCTGCCAAGTTTCTATCAACTGAGGCAGGTTTTTTTTTTCATTTTGTAATTGTGTCTTTAAAAACTTTAAGAGATGGATTGGCCTGATCTTCTATTAGAAACATTACACTGCTGGCCTGGAGAGAACTGAGCACCTCCTGGGCATTTTTAAATTCTGTTGAGACTATTGTGTTATTCAGCTTTTCTCTGTGACCTTGTGGGTAAGTGACCTCCATGAAGGATTTTCATTGCATGCTGCATCACAGAAGAATTCACAGTGTGCAGGTTTAAGGGAAGGGAAGGTGGATAAGATTCCTGCTTTTTAGAAAAAGAGAAAATGAAGCAAGCAAAAGAAGAAAGGCTGAATTAAGCATCTGGAAAATTACTGCAGCCTCTCAGCTTCAACTGCTTGCTACCTAGGATGAGTCATCTACTGGTTGCTGAGGCAACAGCAATTTTCCTCTTGCTGCTGATCAATTTTGTCTGCCCAAAGGTCCTATAAAACTGTGAGCTGGGTAGATAATGCAGCCAAGTCAGAGAACTCCTACCAAGCATTTAAAACATGCCAGGCAGGCTGTGGGCTACTTCAAATTCTACACCAGGAATTTTTTTTCTTTCTTCTTTTGATTAAGACTGCAACAGGTTCATTCAGACTACACATGGTGTTATGATGACATCACTACTGGATTTAACAACTCCTGGGATGCCAGCCCCTTAGATATAGATTAGCATCTCATCATAAAAGGGAAGGAAGGAAGGAAGGAAGGAAGGAAGGAAGGAAGGAAGGAAGGAAGGAAGGAAGGAAGGAAATGAAACTGTGCACTATAGGGTAATAGGTTTTGAACCAAAGTATCGTATTTTTCAGAGTATAAGAAGGACCTCCCCCCTCCCAAAAGAGGGTGGAAATGTTGGTGTGTCTTATACACTGAATACATCCATTTTTGGCTTCCCGAAGCCCTGCCCCGCTTATCCCATTTTTGCAAAAAATGGGCCATTTTTGAGAAAAATGGGGTGCACAGAGTGTTTGGGAGGCCTGCAGAGTGCTCCTTTTCTTACTTACCTCTTCAAAATCTTGGTGCGCCTTATACACTGGTGCATCTTATAGTCCGAAAAATACAGTACCTCAAATGGGCTAATTTACAGAATTGGTCCAAAATTCAAGGAAGGGAGAGAGGGAGGGAGGAATTTCAAAACAGAATGCAATATAATACAAATTGCATTGAATATTCTGACAGACAAGGTTCCAGATTTTTCTTGAGTTACATTCTGACTGTTGTAAGATTTTGGCTGAAATCTCTTGGTAGCAACAATATAATTAAGAAGTTCATCATCATTCAGTCATCTTTGAAAAGCTTTACTGCAGATAGATTTAATGCCATACAGTAAGTATGAAGAGATACTTCTTTAGACTTGGATATATGCACACTTATCTGTTGCTATACCTTGACAGGCAGAGCACAATCGGGCATATACACTATGGGCCAATCCAGAAATGTATCTTAACATAAACATATAAACTGATATGGGGTGAAAAAAATCAATGAAGATGTAGGAAGAATCATCAACACCTAGCCCTCTTTTGTACATCACCTTTCCAGGTCATTATTATTGTTGTTGTTGTTCGTTTACTGTTGTTGTTTACCTTAAAACTGAGTCAGTTTTAAAAACAAAATGTCTAAATTCAGTGTTCACTCAGAAACTTTGGTGAATACAACAGACATTCATTCTTTCCAGAACAATTCCAAAAAGGCAACAGACTTCAAGAGGAAATGAAAGCATGGACTTGGCAGGATTTAATTTAGGTTTATTTGAATTGATTAAATGTCTCTCTTCACATCACAGTTTAAACAATAAGATAAGCACAACATATGAGCTAAAATAATAGTGAGAAGAGCAGTCATCTGATTACTATGGTTAAGAGAATATACCAGTGGTGGGATTCAAAAATTTTTACTACCGGTTCTGTGGGCATGGCTTGGTGGGCAGGGGAAGAATACTGTAAAATCTCCATTCCCACCCGACTCCAGGGGAAGGATGCTGTAAAATCTCCATTCACTCCCCACTCCAGGGGAAGGTTACTGCAAAATCCCCATTTCCTCTTGATCAGCTGGGACCTAGGAGGCAGAGAATAGATGGGGGCGGGGCCAGTCAGAGGTGGTATTTACCGGTTTTCCGAACTACTCAAAATTTCCGCTACCGATTCTCCAGAACTGGTCAGAACCTGCTGAATACCACCTCTGGAATATACCCACCAAAATGAGGCCCACCACTCTTCATAATAGGACTACACAATATACTGTAACTATGACTATGCTGATACCAGAACAATATGTGTTAACAACAAAATGTGGCTAGGTGGCTCAGCGGCTAAGATGCTGAGCTTGTTGATCAGAAAAGTCGGCAGTTCGGCAGTTTGAATCCCTAGTATAGGTCTCCTGAGTGAGCAGGGGGTTGGACTAGATAATCTCCAAGGTCACTTCCAACTCTGTTACTGTTATAAATATCATCTTCAACAACCACACTACTTACTCTCTCTAAAGGTTTCTCTTTATCTACTTTTCTTCATGTGACTGGAGAGGAGATGTGCTTCCAGAACATGTTCTATTATAGTTATTTTACAATAATAAATCTTTGCTTGATTGTTTGGTAGGACTCAGCCAGACTCTGCATAAAAGTTTCCAAGAGGTTTTGTAATACTCTTCAAAATAAAAAGGGGAGGACATTTGCTTGGTCTTCAGTATGAAGCAAAAGCCCACCTCAGTTTCATTATCAAGTGTCAAGTGGATGAATTTATATTTTAAAATGAATACTATCGTTCAATTTGCCTGCTTTTACAAACTGGGGACAAAAATGATGTTTCCATGAAAAATTACTTTTCTAGTTCTGAAAGAATTTATGAAATTATGAAAGATTGGCCCAGGATCATGTTGCTTATTGCTTTTTATTGTAGAGAGATTCTAGGAACAAAGGGACCAAGCTAACAGGTAGTAATATTTTCCTAAACCATTTTTTTAAATGAACATCAACCACAAAAACCTATCAGTTTGAATGGAGGACTGTGGGGCAAGGTGTTAAATTATTTTCTTTCTCGCTATTTTTCCACTCTGCCTTTGAGGTTGTATCCAAAACAGGAGAGAGGGGGAGGAAGAGAGACGGGGTCATGAAATTCCTAACCCTGCATTAATCCTGAGTTCATGGGACTGATCCTGATCCACAGTACGAGAATCCCTGGTAAACAGGATTGCTCTTGTAGACTAATTTTTTCATTTTTGACACATGCGAAACTTCATCAGAAAAAATATGCTTTCATAAATCAGGTAATCAATTATATGAGTATGAACACATTTTATGAATTCATATGCGTGTGTGTAGATTGCTATTTCAATTTTTTAATCATCCCATTATTCCACATTGTAAATATTAAAAGGTTGATATTATAAATGGCATTTTAATTCTTTAACGTGAAACCAGCTCTATGCTCTCTCATGTTTTATGCTCACTGTACCCACAATTCAATGTGAAAGTGAATACAACATTTGAAAACACCTAGATTTTGTTTCATACTGACTGAACGTACAACAAAGTAATAATACAGCTTGAGGACTTTTCATAATTCATTTTATATTTAATGTATAGTCTAAATCTTTTAGACCAGAGTTCCCCAACCTTTCTGGCGTTGCAGACTGGGGGGGGGAGGGAGGAGATGGTTCTATTTCCACAAGTGTGCACATGCATGGAGTGCATGTGCACGCTATCACTCACTGCTCGCACAAGTGGGTACGTGCTCATGCTCACATGCTTGCGCACCACTTCTGCAGTCCAGTTCCAAACAATTCAAGTCCCAGTAGTGAGCCAAGGTCTGGAGGTGGGGACCCCTGTTTTAGACAAAAATGTAATCTAATCACAGTGTCTTAAGAAGTCAAGTTAAGGAGGAACCAGATAGAAAAGAAATTTCCCGGTCCTGCTTGCTTTCTTAATGAGCAGGATTGTAAAAGTGGCTGAAAATTGCACAATGGCATGATAATGCAACTAGTTATACTTGTTGGGGAGGGGCAGGTTTCACCCCATTGAACCGAATCAAAAGGCCTTTGCAATGCCAAACACTGCTTTTTGCAAAAGTCAACCAGATGCCTTCAAAAAACCCTCAAGGTAAGCTACAGTCTCCTTACTCCACCATTGTTTTCCTGCAATTAGTAATATCACTGGCCCATGCTGTCTTTGGGCATGGAAATTCCATGCAGGTGACTTAACTACAAACTAAACATCAGGTAAGTGTCGTGAACAAAATCAAATGAAAATAAATATCAGGAATTGATATGCTACTGCTTAACATATACACTTATAGGAATGTAATGGAACTGGCTTTCAAGTCCATGTAAATCTGTCTCAGATTTATATGTTTGTATACATATGTACACACATATATTTGCATGCTAACCTATGTTTAGTGCACTGGAATTTTATAGGATTCTTTTGCTGGCCAGCCTGTTTCTATAATATAAAACTATAATTATTAATGTAAACATAGTAGGATGCTTAAGTACCCATATACAGTATACATTTGATTAAGAAAATGATGGAATTAAACTGCCTGAATCATCTTCTACATTTCACATCTATTCTTGCCAAACCAACAGCCTCACATGAATGTCTCTCGGTTTTGTTATTGCCAGAACGATCTCCTTTCCTCGTCAACCAGAGTGTGAGTCATTAAACTGCCACCTGTCACCATCTGCTGGAGTGTAACAAGAAAAAAAATGCATGAAAACATTCAAAGGGTGACAGAAATTTCAAGAAGCAAAGACTAAAGATTTTGTTTTGGATGATGGGAGTGTTATCTTTTAAACTTCACGCTTAGTTTCTGCTTTGAGTCAATGTTGAAAATGAAGGACCTGAAATCAAGGAAATCTTGATTCTTTGAAATTGTAGAGACTTGAAGGACTTCTGTTGATGGAGAGTCTACATTACAGAAACAACTGGCTGCATATCTGAATGGATTAAAGCTCTTTTCAATGGGTCCTTCATTCTATTCCTCTTGAATAGAATGAACAGTCAGTTTTCACTTACTGGGCTTCTTCAGGGTTTCAATTTTAGGAAACATTTTCCACTTACTTTATTTACCTTTATTTACCTTGTAAGGTCCCAAAATACACTTGAGTCACCAGAATGCCAAAGAGAGAGACTCAAGACGAGGCTTGCAAAAAAAAAAAAAAACAGATTTTATTTATGGCCAAAAACAAAATACTGGGTGGAACTATATCCAGAACATACAGATACAATGAATGCGAGGAGATAGCCACACCTTGGGGAAGGTATGGCATCCTTTTATACCCTCAGAGACGTCAGCTTAGTACCCAATTCCGGCCTCCTAATTTAGGTTTGTGTATTCCTTGTTGCCCTGCAAGGGGGAATAGAAACTTCCCAATTAATCATCTTAAGCATTTCTTTGTTTACTCAATTGGCCACTTAGCCCCCTGGCTCTGGAAGACCCAGGAGTTTATCCAGATCAAACATAAATTAGGGCTGAGGTGTAAATTATCCCTTGGAGATACGTACCATGCTCTTAGATGGCACAAGAAAAAACAGGGAGAAGATTGATATGGGTTCAGGTCAAATGGCAGGGACATATGTTTGACAAATACCAGATAAGTTGCAGAGGCCTAATAACAGAATATATTTGTTACAGGAGATACAAATATAAAGGCATAATATATATTACAGGAACCTAATGGTTACAGAATCTAGTATACCAGTATATCATATTCTAGTATTATTTATTATATCCTTATTATTGTTTCCCTTCAACCTTAAAAAGTAGGGCAAAACTTTGCTGGTCTTCTCCAAACAGAGGCTGAATGTGTTTTAAGGGTGGCTGTTATGTTTTGGCTATCTAAGGACATAGGAAAACATGCTAATAGCATGTTTTGCATGTAACCCCAGTCAGTGTTGAATAGGATGGGAAGGTTCTCTGCTTTGTGAGATTCTGCAGTACTGTTCACTCCTGGTTAACATTTATATGAAGCCCCTGGGTGACGTAACTGTTGCCATGAGATGACATATCATCAATATGCTAATGATACCCTGTTTTGTCTCCACCCCGGTGAATTAATGCTGTTAATGTCTTGTCTCAAAGTCTGGAAACCATCAGGGTGTGCATGAGCTTTAACTGAACCTGAGTTGAGTTTTGTGTTATGTGCCAATTGTTGCCATTTCTAGTCCGGGAGGCTCTGCTCAGTCACTCATGCCTTGATCACCTCTTGAATGGATTATTGTAATGCACTCTATATGGGATTCAGCCAAAAACTGCAGCTAGTACAAAATGTACAGGCAGTTATGTGCATATCTCAATCTGTGAATTGTATTGGTTGCCAGCATGTTTCCAGGTTTAATTCAAGGTGCTGGGAATGACCTACATGACAGGTTCTTCGAAGTAGTGCCTCTCCCCAGTTACACCAGGAACAGCAGGAGAGGAATGTTACAGGCCCTATCTATGAAAGAGTGTCCTCTGGCAGGATCCAAGAGTCTTTTCTGCTGTGGCACCCTCAGAACCTAGATTGGACTCAAACTTTTTGGCCTTTAGAATCCAGCATTGGTAGGAAGCTTTTACAGTGTCTGTGTTGAGCTGATGGATTCTGCCTCTGGCCATGATTAATTTTGTTTGAAAATGAATGATAGTTTTATGTTTGTATATATATTTTTTTCACCTGACTTATATTGAATTGTTGTTTTTACTTAATCTGAGCCACCCAGAATCGCTCACATGATTACATGCAAATCAAATTAATAATGTTATTCATAATAATATTATTAATGTATTGCTAGACATTTATTATGGAAGAGAAAAAATTAATTCTATCTAGGTTGCTGTAACAAAAATCTATAAGAGACCAAACTATAGCTATTGTTCTGGGTAGTATTTTTCATAATTATGATATAGCTCAATAGCTACTAAAACGCTTGTGTATGTTTGATCATTTGAAACCTTCAATTGGATGAAACAATGTATCATAGGGCATCAGTTTTTGGCTCAACATACCTCAAATGGGTTAACTTAAAGAATGTGTCTGAAATCTGGGACACATGACTCCCATTGGATTGAATTTAGCAAAGTTGTAGCTGCTGCAATGGTGCTATGCTACCTAACTACTGTGCTACTCCAGTAAGCCAAGATCATGTGATCATCATTTCCATTGTTCCTTGCCAGTTTTCTAGAAGAAATGTCAATGGAAAAACTCACAAGAAATCAAAAGTCGTTTCCATTACTCTGCTTTTGCCCACTGTGCTCATTATGATTGTCTCTTTAGGTAAAGAAGTATCTCTGAAATGATGACCCAGTACAGCATGGGTTGTCTAATAGCTTTTTAAAAGACTCTCACAGCACATATTTGTGTGTATAATTTTAAATGCTGGCTTGAACTGTTAATTTTATTTATTATTTTATTATTAGTTTCATTGTTGTAATTGATAACTGAACTGTGCTAATTTATGTTTTATTGGAAAGTACTGAGAAGCATCAGTGATTAGTCAAGGAAAATAAATTAAACAGAACTGAACCATTCTTAATTACTTGTCTGAAATACTCATCTTTTATTAGTTGTGAACCCATGCATTCAAAGGAAGGTAGGTAATGGTAAATTACCATTTTTCACCAAGCAGGACATTTCTTTTCCCTTTTATATCAGACTGATATATCATTTTTCTAGAGGAATGTAAGTCTAAACTTTATAGATAGGATAGGATAGGATAGAATTCTTTATTGGCCAAGTGTGATTGGACACACAAGGAATTTGTCTTGGTGTATACACTCTCGGTGTACATAAAAGAAAATATACATTTGTCACGAATCATAAGGTACAACACTTAATGATAGTCATAGGGAAATAGTCAATATAAATCTTAAGGATACCAGCAACAACGATACAGTCATAAGTGGGAGGAGATGGGTGATAGGAACGATAAGAAGATTAATAGTAATGCAGACTTAGTAACTAGCTTGACAGTGTTAAGGGAATTATTTGTTTAAGAGAGTGATGGTGTTCAGGAAAAAAACGGTTCTTGTGTCTAGTTGTTTTGGTGTGCAGTGTCTATAGTTTTGAGGGTAGGAGTTGAAACAGTTTATGTCCAGGATGCGAGGGGTCTGTAAATATTTTCACAGCCCTCTTTTTGACTCGTGCAGTATACAGGTCCTCAGTGGAAGGCAGGTTGGTAGTAATTGTTTTTTCTGCAGTTCTAATTATCCTCTGAAGTCTGTGTCTGTCTTGTTGCGTTGCAGAACCAAACCAGACAGTTATAGAGGTGCAGATGACAGACTCAATAATTCCTCTGTGGAACTGAATCAGCAGCTCCTTGGGCAGTTTGAGCTTCCTGAGTTGGTGCAGAAAGAACATTCTTTGTTGTGCTTTTTTGATGACGTCAGAACAATGTATTGCAATCATAGTACAAGGCATTAGACATAATGATTTTTCATCTGTGATATATTAATTCTTTAGTATCAGGACTAGTTTGATTTTTCTGGATTCCTCCTCCTCCTCCTCCTCCTCCTCCTCCTCCTCCTCCTCCTCCTTTTTTACCTATTTTTACCCATTTTCCCCTACAAACATACAAGGAAATAAGGTTGCTAAAGTGAAGGTAATCAGATTGCAATTCTCAGTTGTTCCATTTGTTTGCTGCAGGAATCTCTCTGGACAGTGATGAGTCATACATTAGCAGTGCAGACTGCGCAAGCAAAGCATCAGCCATTATTCTCTCCACATATTTTCTGTTCAAATTATCCAATGCAGTTTTGTTGGAAGCACTGCAGATCTACAGCAAGACCATTTTGCCCCCTGCCCTTCCAAAGGTGATTTATTTAAAGATGCAAAATTTCTTCTAGATTCCTTGCACACAGAATTATATATCGACAGAGGAAAATTGCAAGAAATCAACAACAATCCAGGAGTACTAAATAGACCATTTGTGACTGGCATCCAGGCTAAATACTGTATATGTGTGTGTGTGTGTGTATAAAGAATTGAGTTTGATACAGATAGCCAAAAGGACTTTTGATCAGTCCTAGGAATCAACTGAAGGATGAATCATAACTGGCTTGCTGATAAACATCGGCTATCAGACATTTGAGATACAACTGAGATTATCAAGTACAGCATGGGCAAACTCACAGTCAAGACTTTCATATTTCCAACTGGGCAACCTACTTTTTCCCCGAATTATTTATTTATTTATGGCAAGGTTGTTTTTAAAATAACTTAATAAACTATGGGGAAAACATTAAATAAATCATCATATTTTCTAGGTTGATTTGTCTTTTGCACATGAATGGAGATTTACTAAATATATATATATATATTTGAAAACTTACGGTGTAGCAGGAAATGAATGGGGGCAGGCAGTGTAAACCTGTGAGCTTTTTCTCCATGTTGGTGCATGAGAGAGTCAGAAGAGGAGAAGGAGGACCTGGCCTTCTGCTAGAACTTTTCTTACCCTGAAAGAAAGGCTACCAACATTTTGAGGTTGTCGTTACTTTTCAACATTCTCAGAATGCCCACACATGTAAGCTTTCCATTCCCTCCTTCCTCTTCAATCTTCCTTCAAGCCCCTTCACCCTAAGAAGCTCCTACATTCATCTGTCATCTTTCCAGATTGTGGGTGGTCTCATTTTACAATCTTATAAGTAATGTGTCACATTTCCATTAGGTTACTCAGAGTAGTTAGCATGAAATGAAACCGGCTTTTTGTGTAGAGAGCAAATTACATATTGTAAACCTCAATAAAGGCACTGATCATAAAACCAGATGTGTGGTTTAAACATGCTTTGTAATTAGAGATTAGTGAATCTGTCGGTACCTCTGTCTTTCGACTTCTCATTCCTCCAAATATGTCAAATCTGATTTCTTAAATGTTGAAATTTTATTTTAATATCATGCCAAAATTTGCATTTTATAGTATCCCCAAATATATTAAACCATTTGTTTCTTAAGGTGTTTAGGCTGTATACATATCCTACTTGTATTCTAGAAAATGAAAGATAGTTCTGAGTATATATAGCATTTTCCAAAATCCAAAGTCCAAAATCATTTCTATAATAAAGATTTTTAATATTGCTGGCAGCTGTTCATCAGCACATACCCAGACCGACGCTTAATTTTATCATCTCATGCAGTGTTAAATATGGCACTTTACTCCCCTTAAATATCACACAACACACGCATTAAGATATCAAGAAATGTTTATCCAGAAGTAAATTCCAATTGATTTAAACCTTCAGAGCTCTTTCATTTAGAATCAACCTTTATTGAACCATTTCCTGTTATGCCATGGCCCAGAGAGGATAATTTTGGTTTCTCTAGCAGCCACAATGCCTTTGATTGCATATTTCCTCCTTGAACTTAGAGCTATCCTGAAGGATTGGCTAATTAGATGTTTCTTTTACTTATTTAATTTGCATAATAAAAGCCAACAAAAATATAATAGATACTCTTGTTATGTCTGTCTGTCTGTCTGTCTGTCTGTCTGTCTGTCTGTCTATATCTCATAGTTAAGGAGTTTATTGACTTGTTGGATGGAGTTGCAAAATACATGTTATTATAACTGTAGAGTACTATATGCTAACAACAAATTTGTGCTTGGGAATGGCTATTAGATTTGAACTTCAGTATTCCAAGTAATCAGTAGATGACAGCCAAAAGGTGGACTGCAGTATTTCTTTGTTTCTATCTAGTGGTCCTTTTAAGATCTTTCAGCTCTTATCTATTGGCCATTGATTATACTGCTGTGTGCTCACTTTGCTGGTGCATAGTTCATACAATGGTTTCATCCTTGCTGAACACTTCTTAGAATTAATGATGTGTGAATCCAAAGAGATACTCTATGCTTTCATTAGTATATCAAGGCTTTGAGGAAAAGCATAAAGTTTTAGACTTAATGATTTTATTTGTGATGCTTATTTGTGATGTGATCTATTGCTTATTATCCTGAATTGCCCTCATATTGTGTGGGATGGAGGATGGAGGGGGGGTGAGAAGATTGATCTCCAGACATATTGTCCTGATACTCATAATGTGTCTTCAAGTTAAATTTTAATCTAAAAGAGATATCCTGTGCTAGAAGCTATGTTATTGTATTCTCCAAGAAGAGTTGGATAGCGAGGAAGAATGATACAAATTTCAGAGAAAATGGGTCCCATGTAATCGACTTAAGAAATATACCATTCTGGCATAAAAGTGGGCATAAATGGATAGGCTGAGCAAGATACAAGACTCTGGGAATTTTATAATTGTGCAACAAGGGAGATGGCAGGTATATAGAATCATTCTCCACCTTTCAATGGTGGTGGTGATTGATGATGATGATGATGATGATGATGTTATCCATTCAGTTGTGTCCAACTCTTGGCAATTCTATGGGCCAAGTCTTTTCACGTCTTCTGATCTTGTACTACTTTCTTGAGTTATTCTATGATCTGGTTGATGTCAGCTTTGATGGTGTTCAGCCACTGTGTTCTTTGGTGGCCTGGTTTCCTTTTACCATTAACTATTCCAAACATAATTGCTTTATCCAGTTAATTCCCCATATGACATGGCCAAAGTAAATGAGAGAGTTTGTAATTTTGCCTTCCACCCCAACTGAGTCCTATGCAAATGTGGAAAGATGTTTGCCATGCCTTCCTTTCTTCTGCGGTGCCTTCCCTTATATCCCACCCTCTTGGCTTGACTGTTCTCATCTCATTCTGCTGTGTCATGGTATGTGAACATGTCCTTGATGGAGGAGCCGCAGCCTGGACAACATCTGATAAATGAAATTGAGTCTGCAGAAGGAAGGAAGGCATGGCAAACATCTTCTATCCCAGAAGAAGGTTGTAAAAGTTGTGGGAAAAAGAGGCACTTTCAGACTCAAATTCTGTTAATAAATCTTATAATAAAGTAGAGCTAGCACTCCTGGGTCCTTGCTTACAATGTTGACATTAACCTTGCAAGTTTGAAAGTATCTCTGTCCCCCCTTCACCTTTACAGTCCTTTCTGAGAAGTTTGCTATGCCCACATTCCTTCTGTGGAGGCAAATTTTGTTTGCCAGACCATTGTTCTAGTCTGCAGCTTTTCCACCTGTCTCTCAAGGTAATTCCCACATACCATTATCAGGTGTTATTCTGGCCTACCCTTTCTACATCTGGAACAAATGATATCCAAAAATCAACCAGTGAAGACAGCTTTCAGCTAAAGCGTTAAAAAAAAAAAGCTTGCTGTTAAATATGAGAGCCACAGAAAACATTTCAAAATATAGCAAATATTTAGGTCAGTCCAAAAGATAACCAATCTGTTTTCCTGACTGAGGAAAAACTAGATAATATATATCCAGTGGTTGTATAGATTTTTAAAATCAGTTATTATTACTTCTCCAAAGTAACCTATTATCAAGGCATGCATAGAAAAATTGTATTAACTAAATGAGAGCATTGTTCCTGTTTTTTAGTCCAAGGCTGCCATCTAGTGTCCAAAATGTTACAATAAAATGTGAAAAGACTTAAAATAGCATCTCTTTGAATTGAAATACCAGTAGTATAGAGTGAGACTAGGTCCCTGGATCAGTAGTGGGATTCAAATGCCGTTGCTACCAGTTTGCTCATAAGCTTCTGCGCATGTGCAGAGACGTCCGGTCGAGTGGGCGGAGCCTGCTGCCACCATCACTACTGGTTCGCAACCCACCTCTGGGAGAACCGGTAGCAACCCACCACTGCCCAAAGAACTTCCATTTTACAATTCCTATATCAATAGAACCAGCAGTTGGTAAAAAGCAACTACATATAAAATCTAATTTAGTTTGAATAAAGACCTGTTAAGATCAGATTGTTTACAAATCACAATGCATGTCAATCAGCCATGCTAATTAAAAATTAAATCAGCCATAATATATCCCAATTTTCATTTTTGTCTGAAGAAATGAAACTTTATGAAAAGTCATACCACTGATTTCAGCCCCTAAATTTCAGAGATTATCTTTAAACATTTGAATAGTAGAAATGACTCCAATGTAGTCTTCCATGTGATATTATTTAAAAACTGAGATCACTCCTCTGTTTTTTCTTTCAGTCTCTCTTCTTAAGATTCGCTTGTCTGAGCCTTTGGTCATACTTATTGTCTTTCCTTGAATCTGTTCTAATGCTTATGTTTATAACTACACTATCAAAATGTATGCAAATCTTGCTCTACAGCTGAGTATATATTTTATATTTAAATAAATATCTATATATCTATATGTATATGGTTAGATTATATTTCCATACTGATTTACTACAGCAATTGTTCTACTTGCCTATAATTTTATTGTTTTATTAGTATTTTTTATTTTTATCTTTTGTTTTAATATCTATATTGAATTTTTCTCATGCTTTATTATGGTCCTTTCCAAAAGATATGTGTCTGTCGCTTTTGCTTCTTTTTATGTCTTCCCTCACAGTATGTGCTAGGTTGAGTTCTTATATTTCTTTATCTCAAACACTGCTTCTTATAACTGGACTTTAACAGCCTAATGACGGTTTTTCCCAGTTGCTGCGAGCTCTGGTGTATTTTGCCCTCATTGTGGCTTCAGCTGTTGTTCCTTTTTTATGACAGTATCATCTACATACTCTAGAGAAAACACTTAAAACAATCAACAACATCGTCAAAGGAAATTCACAACGGATGAAGAAAACAATACCCTGGATATCCTCATCAGCAGAGGAAAGAGGGCAAATTAGAAATGCATGTTTATTGAACAACAGCCCATACCAGGGCCTCCAACCTTGGCAACTTTAAGATTGGTGGACTTCAACTCCCAGAAGCTTTGCTGGCTGAGGAATTCTGGGAGTTGAAGTCCACAAGTCTTAAAGTTGCCAAGATTGAAGACCCCTGACCCACACTAACCCAGTATCAAGGTTCCGACTAATGAATCCAACCAATTCAGCACTCCGAGACTTTCAGCTTTCTCAAAGAGCTGCTTTATTGAGTACATCATTTTGGCACAAATGAAAACAAAACCAGCTCTAAATATTCCCTGTGGTTTCAGTATAATTAAAGAATAGATAATTCCCTCCCTCATGGTCACAGGTCATATTGTCCAATTAGGTGTTCTGGGCATCTCTTTGGCAACTCCCCTCCAGTACCTGTTGAGATGATCTTGGTTTGTAAGGTTGATGGGATGGAAGAGCCTTATAAAGGCCCATAAGAAATTAGGGGCAATAAAAGGGCTGCTGGTAGACTGCATGGAATCAGTATAAAGATATCAACATTTTGGAATGTTGGAATACCAACATTTTGGGGCCAGAGGTGTGGTCGGTTGCAAAGGAGAGGAGGAGAAGAAAATTGGACTCATTGGCCAGATGGGACGAGGTTCATCCCTGAATGATGAACTAAGGAACTAAATGATGAAATAAGGAACTGCAAAGGGGGAAAAAACAGGAATGCTGCAGAAATAGCGGTTCCTGTGACCATTTTTGCAAGGGGGGGTTGGATTACTGAAATACATGCTGTACTAAGCTTTAGAAATAAACTTCACGTTTAATGAAGTTACTTTGACCCTCTCTGCAGGACACAAGGAGATTCATCTCACTCAGTTCAATAACTTAGTGTTATTTATAATTACTCTGTGTGATAGTGTCTGTATATCAGTATGGTTATTGGTGTTTTACCACAAGTAGCAGTGGATTTCTTATCAATTTAGAGGCAGGATTCTTATTAATTCCCCAAAGAGAAGGAGAACTACTCCTCAGAGCCAGCTAGTTGTACCTTTTGTAACACATTTGTTTAAATGAAATATTAAAAGAGATGGGAGGAATCATGCTTGGTAGATCTCTGAGTTTGGAACTAGAACTGTTCCTGCATTAAAATAGGGTTGAGCTATGCTTGTAAATAATGGGAAATTGAAATGAATACAGGTATTCCTCAACTTACAATCACCAAAATTTCCATTGTTAAGTAAGATGGTTGTTAAGTGAGTTTTGCCCCATTTTACAACCTTTTTGCTACAGTTTTTAAGTGAATCATGAGGTCATTAAGCAAAGCTGGCTTCTTCCATTGAACTTTGCATGTCTGAAGCCAGCTGGGAAAGTTAGAAATGGTAATCATATGATCCCAGGACAGTGCAATTGTCATAAAATAGATGCCAATTACCAACCACCTAAATTTTGATCAAGTGACCACGGGGATGCTGCAATGGTCGTAAGTGTGAAAATTGGTCATAAATCACTTTTTCCAAAGCCACTATAACTTTGAATGGTCATTAAACAAATGTAAGTTGAGGACTACCTGTAATTGTTCGTGTTAAAATTGAGTGTAATTAATCAATGTAATAATCCCAAACTGATTTTAAAATTATTTCTTCCAGTCAAGATTAGTTAATTCTCAGGACCACTAAGGCACAAAAAATCTCTTGGTTTTATGTTTCATGTTTGATGTTGAAGTAGTGTGGCAATTTTATGGGTGGTACTTTTAATATATAGAAAACACAGAATACACAGAAAACAAAGTAACATTGAATAAGAATCTAAGTCACGCTTTTTTCCTTTTTGTATGAGAACATATTACAAGAATCACACATGTAATCCATATGATTAATTTTATTCATCCATTATTAATTCAGTTATGTGGTTGCTGACCTTTTCTGTTTATTTTTCTCAGAAATGATTGAGTCACAGAAATGTCAATTGTCATTCTGGGGTCACATACACAATTGTCTATATGAGCAATGTTCAGGTAAGCCAAAACGGCACCGAAAAACTACAGCATAAAATATTTACCAAGAATGTGAAACAACAAGAACTTCCAGCCAGCAAATAGATCAAATGAAATCTCATTGGATGTCGGTGAAAATTCAACAAAAATACAATATTCCTTTTTTAATGATTATTCCTACACATTTATTGAATGCCAATAGAGATGCTAGGTAGAGTTTAGCATTATCATCGCTACTAAAGGATTGACAGCCTACAATGGAAGGGCAAAAAAAGATGATGATGGATTGGATAGCTTTTCACCAATGAATTAGTTCAAAGAAAAATATTTTTACTACTTTGGACACTCTTATAATTTACCATGAAGAAAGAGAATTTCCTTTTATGAAGATTTAAGAAAATTACTGAGATGTAATATCTTCTCTGTCCTGAACAATAACCCAATTAAACCAAATTGCTGTATCCTGCAATAAGTTGAAATCAGTAGCAGCCCTGTGTCTTTCCCTCTTTCTCCCTCTTTTCCTTGACATGACAAATTGCACGTGTGCAGGGGCAAGCAAGCTTTTGGGGATTAAATTCTTGCCTTTTGGCAAGAATACCTAGAAAAAAAGGTACGTCAAGACAGAAGTGACTGGGTTAGAATCAGAAAAGATGGCTGTACTTGCTTCTCTTTGGTTACTCTTAGTATATCTGCTATAACAAACAGGGCTATCAGTCTCTGCTGGTTTTCCAATTTCATCTTGCACATAAATGAACTTTTGCCACAATCTCAAAGCAACATATTGTGCTACAAAGAATATTTTTTCTATACGGTATTATAAGAGATGAAATGAACTTGAAGACTTCACCAATTCATGCTTGCTTTACCTATGCACTCTTGAGGAATGTTATAATAATTGATTAATTCCTTCATTAACAAAAAGAACAGATAGTGCAAAACCGGAATTTCTTATTAGATGTGGCTTTTTCCTATGCTATGGCAGACACCAGTTCTGTTGTTGGGTGATCATGTGCTCCTTCCCACAGCCCACTAGAAAGAACGAGAGGTGGCAGGTGTCCAGGTTGAATCAGTTAATCTGGAGAAAGCAGGTTCCAATTGTGTGTCCATGTTGCTGGCAACTGTGCCTGATAAACCAGATGAGGATGTGGCAGGCAACGCAATGCTGCTTCGCAGAAATGGGGAACTGCTGCTTACATCACTTGCCAGGTTAGAAACGTTGACAGCATTGTTACTGACAGTCCAGAGGCAAGGATAGTGACTGCAACAAAGCAACACACAAAAACCACAACTGAAATTTGCAGATACCGTTATCGTTGCTTGATGTATGACAGGAACAGATAATCGTTTTTTGGCTGAAAATTGTATTTCTTTATTCAGTGCATTATTTGTCTTGCAAAGAAATAGGGCTCCAGAATTATGATTTTATGCAAGTTATATAGCACCCATTTTTCAATTCTTTCTAAATTAGGGAGAGGTTGGGGAGAGTTTCTTGCAGCTTTAGGTGCTTTAGCCTATTGTGGTGAAACAATTCAGTAAAGCTTTAAGATTTTAAAAAATTTTTAGAAACCACACAAACCCTTTAACGTGATTGTCTGCACTTGGTATAAAGGAATATAGCATTCAAAACTTAAACTTGTTTCACTTTGTTTTATCCATATTTCTTATTATCTGAGAATTTACCCAATCCCTCCATTTGTTGGATTGGAGAATAAATGGTCTGATTGGGCTACAATTTACAGCACAGCTGTATGATAAATCAATCTCTCAGAAAAACACTTCTTGCACAATTAGAGTGTATTTTGAATCTAGTCAAACGCCTGGTGACTTCATGGACAGTTATTTTGGCAACAGTATGGAAATATTTTGCTATCATCTTACAAAATATTCCCTCCTCCCCCAATTTCCAAGGCTAGTCTACAGCCCCTCTGTTTTCTTGTGGTTTTTCATCCAAGGACTAACCAGGGCCTGTTTTGCTTTTGAGCCCAGACCAAGTTTTAAATTGCACTGTCAGACACAATCCAGTCTTAAATAGTGGTTTGGCTGTGGCCTTAATTGTATTAAATACTTAAATAAAATTCACCTAATATTTATATCAGCAAAATATAATCATTCTTCCTAATTAAAACTGCCTCTTGTCATATAGGAAGTTAACATAACTGTTTTAATTTGTCTTTAAAGGAGGAAAGGTGGTAAAATCTGACCTATTTTTTTTCCTTGTTCTACACAAGAAGGACTGCTGGGACATTGGTATTGGTGCTAGGACAACATGCACACTGAAAAAATGCTTGCTTACCTGGGCCCTGGAGCGGTAGTACCACTATTGTGTGGCACTGGGAGCAGGTTGTTGTGGTGATTGGAGGGTCCTGTAGGCCAACCTTCGTGGTTTGGGGACACTTGGAAATCACTGTTGGCATTTTCTGTCAGATTCACTTTGGAATAGGAAACACAAAGGATTCAGCACCATTGCAAGATTATATTTACATTACCAAATCATGCTGAGAATTAAGCAAAACCAGGAAAAGGCAGAACCTTGAGCTGAATGGTAAGTCTTTATTCTTTCATTTATTTATTTATTTTATTTATTTATTGGTTCGATTTATATGCCGCCCTTCTCTGGAGACTCAGGGCGGCTTACAATGCGTTAAGCAATAGCCTTCATACTTTATGAAGGGTTTCGGCCCCTCCTAAGCGGTGTTCTTTTTTTTTTTTTTATACAAAGCTTATTGCCCCCACAATCCGGGTCCTCATTTTACCTACCTCGAAAGGATGGAAGGCTGAGTCAACCTTGAGCCTGGTGAGATTTGAACTTGCAGTAATTGCAGGCAGCTGGTGTTACTTAACAGCACTTTAGTCTGCTGTGCCACCAAGGCGCATTCCTTGATGTGTTCACAAGGTGCAGTTTGTCTTTTCAGTTTGGCTGAGAATATGACTCTTTCAATAGTTGTTGAACTATCCTGCAACTATGGTTTGGGGCCCGTAATGAAATAAATAAACCAAGATATTAAAAACACCCAGGATCTTGTGAGATATCAGCAATCTCATCTATGACATTTCATTCAAGAGTAACGAACAACTAAGATTTCACATATTCAGATTTTTTTATTTCATTTTTTTTTTCATTTAGCATACTGCAAGATTTTTGATCAAAATTGTGTCAAGGGACCTCAGCCTGTGCATTGCCAGTTCCTGGTTTATTCTGTCTGCTTCCTGCTAACTGGAACACAAGAAGGCACCTTTAAATGAGCTGTGGCGGTGCAGTGGTTAGAATGCAGTACTGCAGGCTACTTCCGCTGACTGCCAGCAGTTCAGCAGTTCGATTCTCACCAGTTCAAGGTTGACTCAGCCTTCTAGCCTCCCAAGGTCAGTAAAATGAGGACCCAGATTGTTGGGGCTCAATATGCTGAGACTGTAAACTGCTTAGAGAGGGCTGTAAAGCACTCTGAAGTGGTATATAATTCTAAGTGCTATTGCTACTGCTATTAAATGGAGCAGCACTGGGAGAAGACAGTTGGACTATTATGTTCTTGCTGTCCAATCATATTCCAGTATTTCTTGAGAGGAAGGAATTATAGTTCTGTTCTAGTGTACATATTTTGCTTGCATCATGTTCAGCATCCTAGAGATGAGGCTTATATTACTATATGGCTTTCTCTCTTATATAATTTTATGAGATTCCTGATAGTATCAAATCTTGCATCATGTTTTTCTACTCTTTTAAAACTTTTTTACTCAAAAAATCATAATGATTTGTCAAAGAAAAGGAAAACTGCTCAATTCTTTTCTTTTCTACCATTCAAGAGCTGCTTTTCTGGAAGCCTCATGGGGAAGCAAGAGTGAAGAAAAGCATTTCCTGGAAATGCGTACTATCTTTCCAAGCAGAAGCTTCACTGATTAATTTTACCTAAAAATAAAGTCTCCTTGGAATCTGGTTTGACACCTGGGGATATCATTGGTAATGATAATTTTCTTGGCAAAATACAAACATCGTTTCCATTCTGTGTGTATGTCTGTTTAATTTTACAGCTTAATTTACAGTCCTAGTATTTCTCGGTGGTATTTCCCATCAAAATACTAATCAAATCTAATCCTTCTTATTTATTTATTTTTTTGAAAAAGATCAGCCAAGATCCACTACTATCTCTTTCTCAGCTGTGAAGGAAAATAATACAAAAAAGAAGGGCATTCTATGTATTAATATTTTTTTCCCTTCTGTGGTTATTCAATTTTTTTTTCTTTTTTATTTTTTAAAAAAGGAGCATTTATTGACTGACATCTAGAATAGTTATGCATCTACATTTATCCTTTCAAAATCTTTTTGCTGTGATTTACTCGCTAATCATTTCATGTGATGTAATTCGGCATTACCTTTTGATAAATAAATTAAATTGAAAACATGACAAGAACTTGCCTGGATAATTATTTTTTTGCATGTATGAAGCAGGATATGGAACGGCTCTGTGTCCTCGTAGAGCTGAATAATGTTCACAGCCATGATGAGAATGTGGAGCAGGCAGAGAAAAACTCCCCGTGTATGGATAATTAGAAGTTCCTGCTGTACAGACAGCATCAGGATTGGAAATCAACCAACCCCCCACTACAGAAATATTGAGAATTGAGTAAAAAAAAAAAAAGCTGAAGTAGAGAAATAGGAATATACATACATATATATAAAAATATATACATTACAAACTATTCTAAAAATACGAGTTCCAGGTATATTAGTAAATGACAACAGCATGACGACAGCAAAAACAACACAGCTGATTACAAGTGGGAGACGGCTGGAAGGCTCTATTACACGCACAAGGACTAAATTGATTAATGGCATATAAAGGCAGAGATCTCTGTAATGGTAGTTTAATACTCTGACGATGTCATCAGATGGCTGACGAAAGCTTAGTAAAATAAAATTTTAATTCTTTTAAAATTTTAAAATCTTAAATTCCGGAGTTTGCAGTATGTCTGCTTCTTTTTTTACATATATACCTACACACACACACACACACACACACACTACATATCTTTTAGTCTGTCGTGCAGACTAAAATACTCAAAAAACATAGAATAACTAAATAATCTTTTCATCTCAAAGAAAAAGGATGGAAATAAGAACCATCTAATCTAAATCCTTTTTATTGGAAGATTGCTCTCCTTGGACAATTAGGCACAGCAGTGAAGTTCATGGTTTGATATATAGAGGGGAGGATCATAAAGTGCCTCTAGTTGTATATGATACTGTGTTTTCTATATTAAAATCAATAAAAATCAATTGATAGCCTGCAGTACATTATATATTCTGAATACATTATTAATAAACCTAAATGTGAAATGAGTAGCTTTGATTTATAAAAAATTAGCCAGGAAACACCACCCCAGCAGAGGTGTCAGTATTTTACATCCCCTCAAATATTTGAGGATTTAACGTGGTGGTTTTTTTTAAAGAGTAATAGCCATATAATAATAATTATCTATGAATGGTGATTTGACTACTCTAAATTAAAATTTCTAAAGTAAATGTCACACATTTTATTATCAGTAAAATTACTGTTAATGGTTCAGTTAATTAGACATAGGGTGTCTAATAGATAGGGTGTTCAAATTTTCACAAATTAATTTTATTCTGGAAGATGGAATTATTTTGTACATTTTTTCATTCCATGCATAATATACCAACAACTTGGAAATTAGCAGAAACAAATGGACTTCTTTTTTTAGCAAAAACATTGATATTAGAAGACTGGAAGGGAATCTATTTTCTATCACCAGTATAGTTATGTATTTCAAGTCCCTGCTGAGCAAGCATTTTCTCATCAAGAACTCCACCTATAGGACTAATAGATAGTTGGGATCCATAATTTATAAGTTTAAGTTCACTTTTACCCCAACAGGTAAATAGACTAATTTAAATCTTAATTGTATGCATCCTTATAAAATAATGAATTTACTTTTCAATCAGTGATCAAGCTTCCTAGAGGTTTATTTATTTTATCACTTCAGAATCTATTCATAAAAATGAAATGCTCTTCCTCAGCAATTAAAGTGCCTGTAACCTAGTGTGTGTGTATGTCAAATTATTTAGTACCTAGATTTGTCCAAATGTTTCAGCTTTGCCCATAGCTTTCTTGGCAACATTGCTGGAATTGTTTGCCATTGGCATTCTTCTGGGTTTGAGTTTGGAAATCCTTTGTCTAGATGGCTTGGCTTTTCTCATGTCTATAGAGCCCTATATCTGTAATGAGTTGGCCTTTCCTTCAGCTCTCTCATGATCTTACTAGCAAGGGTGACCCTTTTAGGAGTGTAAGCTTCTTGTAGCATCATTATCAGAATCATTTAAATGACTGAGTTCCCTCACCAGTTCCCTTGGAAGTTGATACAGAGAACCAGTTTGGACTAGTGGTTAAAATGCTGACCTGCAAACTAGGACACTGAGAATTCTGGTCCTGGTTTAGGCATGAAAGCTGGCTGGGTGACTTTGGGCCAGTTACTCTGTCAGCACAATCCACCTCAGAAGGTTGTTGCTTTGGGAAAATAGAAGAAGGAGGTATTGTGTTTGTTGGCCACCTTAAGTTACTTATAAAATAATAAAGTAGATATGTACATGTGCATGTGCATATACATATACATATACATATGTATATGCTATTTCTGTGTATACAAAGAATGCTCACTGAACCATAATCACAACTTACAAATGACAATATCTAAATGATCTCATTTAGGCCCAAAGATTAATCAGGGGGATGCTTGGTTAATATCTGAATGGGGAATTACCAAGGAATGCTAGAACTATACCATGGAAGAATACAATGATACACTATTCCCATCATGTTGCCAAGAAAACTGCATGGACCAATCACAAAATTAGCAATAATTGAGTTAGATTCAAAGTAAACTTATCTTTTAATAATGAGTGAAAATAAATGAACTTTCTATAACAGAAATTAAGTATTTCTGCTCTTCAGAAATTTTTGTTTTTGCTATACAGTATTTCTTATTGTTATTGAAGTAATGTAAATTTTGTAATAATTTTATCTTTGAGAAAAAGTCAATGTTGAATTACAGCTTTCTTTTGTTAATTAAGCATCTATGCTGCACATGTAAAAAGACTTCAATAGACTTTTAAATTTTAAAGAGAAACAAGATTTTCCCATTGAGATTTGTGTTGTTTGTGTCATCATTGGAAACTGGTGGTATCATAACCAAATACTAAGCAGACAAACAACAGTTAGATGCTTTGGTCAGTAGCTTTATAAAGTTACAATTCCTAAAAGTGATGAGTTGGCATAATTCAATGCATTATTGGAAGGAAGCCTATCTTGGCCAGAAAAAAATGATAAATGTGAGGTGATGTAAGAGAAAGTTAAAAAGGGATGCATACAAGGAGGGACAATGAGGCAATATCACCACAGTTTGCTTTCTCCAAATAGGTGTTTTATTATTGGCCATGACATCATGGTAGCAATTTGTACATAGGAAGGTTCAACATGGCAATGATGTTATAAGTTTGCCTTTCCTGTGAAATAAGATGCTCAAAATAATATGTCCATGGAGAGAAGTGGTAATAAGGACATTTGACTAAAACCTAATCATAGCTGCAGGAAACTAGAAAAAAATATTGTTGTTTCATACTATTGCCTATTATTCAAAATACTTTTCCATCTGTGAACCATCCAATACTGTGCACTGACAGATGTTACAAAACCAATAGTCACCCGTAAACTCATGTTATCAATTTAATATAAGCAACAAGCTATTATATAACTTACAGTGAGAATATGTCATGTGTTGACTTTCAGAGACAATATCTGGAGCATCCTTGGAGTGGTTTCTGAAGGATAGTGAGATTAAAGTTTCATTGATTCTGGTAAAATTATTCTTCCAATGATATTTTTTTTATTCTACCCTGAAGTTCTGTGGGTTACTTATTATTTACAAGTCTAATCAACTTCACAAAGCTCTCTTAAATTTTTTGTCATTAAATTCTTTGTCTGCCAAAGAATTATTATAATCTCTAGTCATAATGCATACATTAGAGTAGTGTTTATTATATTTCTAATGCAGATTACAAGCTAAGAATGACGAACAGTAAACTAGCTGTATTCTTCTATCACTAACAAGTTTCATACATTTGATGAAGAACTGATCTTACCTTTCTTTTGCATCCAGAAATGCCTTGGCAAAAGGGTTGTATTTGATTTTGAGAGCTGTTATCTTGAGATTCAAGAAAGAAGGGTTCTGTTAAGTCTTTTAAAGGTGACAGTCGATCATTTACCCATATAAGGTTCAAGAGGTTTTAATTAGCCATAGACAATTCACATTCAAATATATTATATCAAGAAGTTATACAAAGGCAAGGCACAAAATGTGAAAGGCAGAAAGTTTTCTTCATACCATACATAATTTAATAGAGCTCTGAGGTTTATTAAACAATGCATGGTGTGGAGAGGAAGAAATTTTTGTGCCTTTTAAGGAAGTTAAAAGAAAGATTTAAAACAATTTCATAGTTGAATACTATTTAGATGCGACAGTAAACATTAATTTGGACAACTTTAAAAGAATATTAAGCAATTTTCTCAAAAAGGGAAAGCAATCAATTACATAATGATTTTATATTATCCATCACTATCAGAAGCAATATACTGAGCGACACAATTTGGTTGGGGTTATTGCATATGGTTTGCTTGCTATGGGCATTCAGTTGGCCTAGCCAATTTCTTTCTTAAGCAGAAACTTTGATTTTGCAGCTGAAAGAAACTAACTTTCCAATCCTGCAATATAACTTTTGGTGTCGTATGAATGCCTCTTTCATAGTTATTGAATAGCAAGCATGCAAGAAACACATCCTTTTTGATAAGATCAAACAATACTTTAAAAAGGGCAGTGGATCACAAAATTTACCTATGCTCATCTGGACAGTTTAAAGTGATTCTCACAACTAATAAATAAATTGCTTTTGTACGATAGCCACCTACCTCTTCATTCTGGTAGGCAGTCACAGCAATAAATTGAGTTTCAGGAAAAGAACAATTCATTACCATCCTATGTGGGCCTCCTACTCGAACAATATGAACTTGAGGCTCATATTTATGTAGGGAATTCAACATAATCTAGAATGAGAAAATAATTGAAGAGATATTATTTTGTATTCTACAAAACCATGTGACATATGGAAGTTATTGCGCAAAGTTGTAGTAACTTTGGTTTCAATGCAAGATGAGACCCCTGGTAATGAAGTAATTTGTGGGCCAAGTGTTGCAATTAAACAAACATTTTGATATATGCCCATTATTTCCAAGGTCAGGGAGCTTTCATTTTAAGGACTATTGCTATATATGGATCTGACCAGCCTTCTTTCCCCATCACACCACTCTCAAAAGGGAAGAGAGCCAAAATAAGTAACTAATAACAGCAATAGTTGGTTTATTGCTAACAAACTATGATCAGTTTCATCTGTAGGTGCACAAACAGCTGCGAAGTACATAAAACAGAGAATAGGTGCAAACAGTAACAGCCAACTGAGTCTATTTTGAACACATTTTATATTAGAACTAGAAGGGTTGAGAGATGGAAGCCAGGTTGACTAGAAATGGTCCATAACTAATAAGAAGGATTCCAGGTTAGGTTTTTAATACAGGATTACCCTGTCTTATTCTCAGGATTTTATGAAGGCTCCAGAGATCAACATCCTTCAAATGTAATTCTCCTGCCTTTTCAGGCCACTTCTTTCACCTTTTATTTTCCTAGAGAAATTTGTTAAGGAAAACAGAAGAAATAGCTGGTGCCTTTTGAATGGTAAAGGAAATGACCCTCCATTTGAATTCAGTGTTAAAACAATGAAATCTTGCATTGTATGAATTGCATTGCACATAATTGAAGCAATGAAATGTAACTTTTCATTTTTTTTAAAGATCATGGATCTGGGTCAGTACAAAAAGATAGTTCAATTCTTTTACAGTTTTTAGGCTTCCTAAAGGAGAAACTGTATGCATACGAACTGGAAAAAATGATTCAGTGATGGTCACAACGATACCCTAATCCTTTTTCTGGATATCTTAGATGTTAGCAACTAGGTGATTGGTTGAGGATGCTTCTTTAATGTGAGCTAATAGTTAAGCAATAATTAGAATGTTCTGGACCTTGAAATGTAGGAAAGATACATATTGTTTTTGTAGTAAAATTACAGTGTTCCAGTTTGAGAAAGAAACAGAAATCTAGGCACTATCTGAATGCTTTGTTGTTGTTAGTGGTGGTGAAGCATCTTTCTCTGAAAATCTGTATTAAATAATTGCTACATATAAAAACCAAAGTTCCTGCTGTCCATACTTTCCCAGTTTTTTTTCTTCATGTAAATTCTGGAGGGCCCCAGATAAGTATAGAAATGGCCATAAACAGGTCAAAATGGATGTAAACAATATGCAAAGCTGGAAATTCATTCTTTGCTTGCTAATGGATTTGCTTTCAGATTTAATCCTGCATTCCAAAATAAATCAAAGAAAATGTTCATCACTGTAGTCCTAGAGGCATATTAAACAAACAAGCCAACAAAGCCAACTTTCCTCTTTCATTTTTAAGGGCCTTCAGAGAGAATGCCACTTATTTTCTCGTACAGGTACATACTTTGTATTATTATTCCAAAGGCCAAAGATGATTCAATAGAATATTGATAATTATCATGAGGCAAAAGCAAGCACAGTAATTATTTCATTTAGACGAAGCCTTTTATTTGAGTACCTGACTATTGCCAACATCCCACTTACGCACCAAATGGCAAAGGAAAGAAAACAAAGGCTCAATACCCCCAATCATTTTCCCCTTCTCTGAAGCCCTATGTAAAAACTCAGCATAGAAAGCACACTATGGAGGTAAAAATCCCTGATGGTTAAACCACAGCACACTCTGTCTCTCTTGACATCAAGGAGTCCATTAAAATCTGAAAGCTCCAATTAAAGCCTGTTTATTCCTGTTTACATTTGGACTCCATGGAATAATTGGCATCTGTGGGTGAAGAGGCCTCTAAGGGCCCTTCTAATTGTATAAATGCACCCTTGATCATTCTTGATTGGTAGAAGCCAATGATTCAAGCCAAGAGGCCTACAAAAAAAAAAAAAAACATGGTGCCATACCTGCCCATTTCCATTTAGTTTATTGGTAAGTTTCACTTTGCTAAAAGATACTGTGGCCTTCATCCAGTGTGCTCCAAAGTTGGGTGAGTCTGGATGGATATAGACACAGCTGTGGTTGGATGGCTCTGGCTTTCCAGCAGGAACCCATTCTCCATTCACATACTTCCAGCGGTGGCTATCAGTTGGAGCAAAATCCAGCAGAAAAGAATACATAGCATTTGGATCCAGCCCCGAAACACTGATCTTTAAAACTGGAAACATCCGCCTGTATGAGAAACAATTATATGTGAAATTAAGTCTTTTTAAATTTAAGGAATAATTTGTTTTTATTGCTTGTTTTCTAAATTAACATACTAATGAGTCACTTAATGACACAAAATCTTTTCACTAAGAGAGGCAGATAACACTCATTCCTCTTCTGTTTTGCATGGATAGTGCTATGAAGTATGAGGTCTTGCAATCAAGACAGCATGTTCTGTTCCTAAAACAATTGACTAGCGAACATAGTCATCACAAATATTTGGCTCACTATCCAACAGTCCCTCCAATGAAAACTACATTCAAGGATGTCCTACATAATGATAATTGGTCTAAAGGCTGGTTGTTTTTGGTCACGCGTTTAATTTTTATCAATCTATTTGCCAATGCAGAAAGTGGAGAACCAATATTAAAGCACTGAAAGGCTAACTTTCTATTTTCAGGAAGGATGGGAACAATTTTTTCACAGCTTTCCTAAGCAGTACTTTCTGGAAGGCAGGAAGAAAAGACAATTTTAACTATTCAGAATATTTAAATTGGAGATGTTAACATTTTAGAAATGGAAAAGTACATGCATTTATTTGTTTATACTCTGTTCATGGGAACCCTGGGACTATCTAGATTTTGAAATACTGTATGTAGTTCTCAGCTTTCCTCTCAATGGTGAGTAGGATTGGTGAAAGTTGTCATGCAACAACATTTGGAGGGTTAAAGAATTGTATTTTTCATATTATTTGTTTTTATTATTGTGTAGGTGAACCATTTTTCAAGACCTATTTCAACTATTGTTGATCTCAACTTATTTCAGTTTTCATTTTTTTTGCAACTACATTTCCAAATACCCAACTTGCTTTCTTTTCCTTAACCTCATAATGTCTGGAGAAAAACTATTTCTTCTTCTCCTTCTCCTTCTCCTTCTCCTTCTCCTTCTCCTTCTCCTTCTCCTTCTCCTTCTCCTTCTCCTTCTCCTTCTCCTTCTCCTTCTCCTTCTCCTTCTCTTTCTCCTTCTCCTTCTCCTTCTCCTCCTCCTCCTCCCATGGTTGAGAGTCCTGGCCAACTTATTAGATATTGATCTTGTTCATTATGCTTTTATTTACATTATTTACAAAATGAATAATATGTGTGTTACCTAAAAATAGAGATAAAAATCAATTCCATTTGGCTTTACTTGCTGTATCACAATATAGGATAAGACATCTTATCTGATTACTTATTTTAATAGCCAATGAGAAAAAGAGAAAAAAAAATAAGTTCAATTAAATGCACTACCAAAAACAACCAGCCTTTAGACCAATTTGCTTCCTGGCTCCAGTTTATGGGGGGGGGAGGGAAACCTCTATGCCTTGAAAGCATGGAGAAGAAAGAGGCAGGATAAATATGGCCAATGCCAATTTTTTCCTTTTTATTGGTCCATTGATTATCCTATACTAGAAATCTTCAAATGGATTGTTTTCCATTGTTTGTGTTTCATTATTCATTACTTAAAGTTTGGGGAAAACCTAAGAATATTTCTGAACAGGTTTAGTCTGTTTTATGTATATACTTAGTTAGAGGATTTCTATTTTATCTTTTTATTCCACCTAAAACACTTAAATCATACTTGGGAGCAGGTTTGGGATGAGGATGAAGAAGATCCAGATTCAAGTCCATCATGAGTCATGAAAACTCACTGGCTGTCTGGGGTTCTGCTGTTTCTCCTAAAGCAATATATCACACAGAATTGTTATTTGGGAGAATTTTTGAAGAGGGCTATGTATGTTGCCTTTGGTTTTCAGAGGAAAAATGTGATATAAAACTAAAAAATAAATAAAAAGTACTCAATGTCAGAAGATTTGAGATCTTTTAGGCCATTTTCCCTAGCCTTGTGCTATCTTGAGATTAAATCTTCCATCATATTAGTCAGAGATGGTAGAAATTGTAGTTTAGCACTTCTAAAGAGCTCCAAATTGGGAAATGCTGCCTAGATATAAATAAACATCAAACTCTTTCTTGGCTTGGTTTGAATTAGTTGAGTTGGGATGGGTTGCTGTTGCTTTTTAATAATAACATATAGCAATAGCACTTAGACTTATATACCACTTCACAGGTATATATCTCTAAGCAGTTTATGGAATCAATCTGGGTCCTTATTTTACCAATTTTGGAAGGATGGAAGGTTGAGCTGGTCAGACTTGAACTGCCGAACTTCTGGCAGTCAGCAGAATTAGCCTGCAATACTGCATTCTAATCACTGCACCATCACAGCTCTACATAATATTCTTGGGGCAGCTTGGTTGAACCCAGATGCATTCTATATACTGGCTTAAATTAAAACTCCATTTATGTATTAAATCTTGATGGAAGAAATACGACCTATTTCAACATCACTCTTTATAATTCTTGGGAAAACATTGTGATGACTTTTGCTGCTATGCATGGATTAACTTAGGGTTCATAAATTCATCTATGCATTCTTTTTTGCCAATAACCAAGTTAGCAAAAGCAATAGTGGTGAATCAGAAAAAAAGTAAAATTAGAGAAAGAAAACACTAAGCAATAGCACAAGCCAAATCAAAGCTATCAAATTTCATACCCATGGGCTATGACAATAGGGCTTTGAAGTGAAAGTAATTGACTTCTGTACTGCCTGAGCACCCCCTCTTCTTTTTATCAATTATATTATCAATACTTGCTCAGGCATAACATTTCATAACTCTTTAGTCAACTGAAATGTTCTTAGAAAAAGAGATTTATCAACTGAGGGGAAAATCTGAATAAATTTTGACTTTATAATTTGTATTAATGTTTAATCCTGTACTTCAGAAGTTGAATGTTTGATTTGGCTGAAATGCAACTGTTAGCAAACCCAACCAGAATTTTCCATAATGAAAATACAATTTTACAATTTAACAACTTAAAGAAATTCTTAGATCTCGCACACAGATACACATTATTCCTTAAGCATCCTTTGCATAATTGTTATATTCTCTTTAGCATCTTTTCAGATATATAACATGTTCTATTCAATTTTCCCCTTAAAGTGTGACAATGCAAAAATATAATCTTTTACTATATGATCAATCTTGCAGTATATTGTCACATGATTTTTTTAGTTGAGTTCCCATTTGTACATAGCCCTGTCTCCATCTCCCAACATAAATACCACAAAAGATCCTCTAAGAAAATGTGACCATCAACAGGGGGGAAAAAATTGACTTGGGAATCAGTAAACTAAAGAATCAAAGATAGTACTGAATTTGGTGATTCAGTATTTATATCTATTGAAGAAAGATGATTGCCAAGAACCAACGAGGGACAGAACAGAAGACAGTTTCCAATTTCATGCTCTGTCAATGATTACACATCACAGGAGAGAGAGTTTTTTTCTTTTAGCTATTGGGGGGAAAAATCAAGTTTTTATTCCTGAAGCTATACAGGGCTTACTGTTTACATAAGCAAAACTATACAAATTGTATTGGTTGATGGATTACATACCATCAAGCCACCAACTTCCACTGATCATGTACATAGATTTTCTCCATGATGATGATACATATTGAATACATTTGGCCTTCACGTGATACTGACCACTGGAACTGAGATCTGTAGATAATGTGTTCTCTCTTATTGTAACCACTAGAAAAGCATAGTTCATGGATTCTTTTAGATAGGGAGCTCCTAGTACTATCTATTTCCTCACTAGTGACTTATAGCATTCATTCTGATGCCAACCTGACGATAATGAGCACAGGCATTGTATTATTTCAGCAGCAGTTGGCTCTGTTGTGCTTTAAGTCACTATTAGAAAAAAAATGTTACAAATGGATTGTGACACGGTTCCATATTTTCACCCCAAAAGAGTTTTTGCTATGGAAAGAAAAGTGATGGAACACGTAATGGGAAAGATAGGGTTAGAAGAGAAGCCAATCAAGAGTGGAAGGTCTTCCAGCAGAAATGACTTGCAAACAGCCCAACAGGATACAATGTTAAATATGCTTGGATAGAACCATGTACAACCACTTTATCATGTATAAATATTGTAAGAATGCATTATAAACTAATCAGAGTTTTTCATGATCTGCATGTATGATGAGTAAAATCATTTTAATTGGTTTATATTATGTCATTTATATATTTATGTTGGTTTTGCATTTTGAAGTTTATAATACTTTAAGTTGTCTTAAGAGCAAATATGTATTTAACATACACAACACTAATCTCTTATATGGTACAGGAAATTTACGATCTCCAATGGGACCCTCTCATAAGACACAGTCTTTCAGAAAAGAACTTGGAACACTTGGTTCAGAAAAAGATGAAGCCTTGCTTCTTTTATTAAGATACTTGCTTATGTAAATATGCTGCATCAACATCCATTGAATACAAATAAAGAAGATATTTCACTTGCTTCTAAGCTGTCAATAATAGCATCTCTCAATAATCACTAATATCCAAAAGGGCTTGCTGTTTATACACAAATATATAAAAAAATATTCAGAATGCAGTTCGCCAGCAAACTATCCAAGTTCACTTGAAAGAAGTGGGATAATGGTGAGACTATAACTCCGTTCTCATGCAGTTTTTATTTATTTCTACAGATCTTCTCAAGGAGAATATCTCCAATGAACTGCAAATCAATCACAGTTGCAGTTCTATGCAGTGAGTTCATTTCACCATTCACTGTAGCAAAAGAGAAGGTTAACACTCACCTGCCATTCTTGGTGACAATCATCTCATTTGTAACTTCTCTGAACCTCTGCCACAGGGCAGAATCTTCCAAGATAACCTGGAGTTGTTTCTCAGTAGGGTCTCCTTTGTCTCTGCCAGCCAGGAGTTCGTTTTCCACCACATTGAGCAGCCTGGAGATGGTGCAATCACTGTGTTTCTTACAGCCCAAATCAGTCATGGTGACTCTAATGTCAGAAACTTCTCAGGTTATTTTTTAAAAAAATGAAAGAGGGAAGCCTTCACAATCCCCTCTGAACCTAAGCCCAAACTAATTAATTAGCCACAATGGAACAAAAGTGCCCACCTCAGCCTTTTGCCACAGACTTGTTCTTTCCTCCACTACGTCCCAACACGATGATGACACCTGTATGTTAAGGTTTTAACGTGAACACACAACCATGTCCTAATTACCAACTGTCAGGTGGGAGGCAGTCTGATTAGGCAATTGGCTGCTTCTGAAGACGAATCTTCCATTCAATTTGTTAAGCTTTTATCTTTCTGAGGAGGGTCTAATTATTCTGCTCAAGAACTATATTTCCATTAATGAAAATGATTTAATGTCTCAAATGAAACAATGAATGGAAAGCAAATCTGTGCAGATTTGCAAAATCAAACTGAAAAGGGAGATACAAATGGCACTGAAAAGCAAACTGTATGATATACAATATTAGCCTTTTTGAGGCAAGTGTATTTCCCTGTGTTTCATTATATCATTGTCAAGAAAAACATTTATGTTCGTCATCGAACTATATTTATATGCTGGGGAGCAATTCATAGGAGCTTCCTATTTGCAAGCCAGATTTCCAAATTCTAGGGCGGCAATGACCAATTTATGTACTTTGGGAAATGTAAGGGATACTGTGAACAGTATTTGGCGGAAAGCATGTAGGATATTGCCATACAATAGACTACAATGCTGTTTTTTCTGGGTTAACAGGAATTCCAACTTGTTACTATGTTTTTTAAAATGTAAAACTCTTTTTTATTGATTTACACTGCAGTTTTCATTTATTTCCCACCTAAAATGATGAGAAATTTAAGTTTTTGCAAATTTAATATTTTACTTATTCAGCATATACAGTACAGCTACCACTCGCCAAGAGATCTGGGTTGCTAACAGAGGGCAAAAGAAAGTGCTCATAGACCATGTGGCAGAGACTCCAACCCCAAAATGAGGTGAAGAGAGGATGATATATTCTAATGTTTCTTGTTTATACTGTCATTCAAAATTGACAGTTATTTACCATCTGCTAATAGACTATATACCAATGAATATTGACCACTGTAGACTGTGGAATCCTTGGTGCTCTCTGAGCTTGATTGTTTGCTTGCAGATATTTCATAACCTGACTGGGTAACATCATCAAGCTAGTGAGTGTGGGATTTGCTCCCTTTTTATGTACAGTATCATGCTTTTCCATGTTGCTGGAGGGTATGGTTTTCTTGGTCCAAGAAAAATGAAGGAACCACTTTTCTTCTTGATCAAGGAAAATCCATACTCCCCAATGCAAGTGCTTTCTATATTATTTATTTATTATTTATTAAATTACTAGGCTGCCCATCTCACTAATACAGTGACTCTGTATAAGGAGAGAGAAAATATTACACTCACCAGCATTTATGATATTACTTCATCAGATGATGAAATATCTGCAAGCAAACAACTAGCTCAGAGAACACCAAGGACTCTGTAGGATTGCCAAAACCTGAGGGTAGAGTTAAAGGAAGTATCAGCCTAGAATCTCTACGTAGCCATAAGTGGGCTAAGACCAACTCCCTTGAATTCTATAGACCCCTATTTAACTCCAAGCAGTTACTAACTGTTGGTTGAGAAATTCCTGTGCATAAGGTGTTTAGCAATAAATCAGGTTAATTGGACCTTCACGGATGGACCTGGTCTTTTGTACCTGACAGACTACACAGTTCAACTCTGAGCTACCTGGATTTCTTCTATTGAATATCTGTACAGAAGGGCATTAACTAAATATGCTGCTTCTGGCTGCTTGCTGTAGTAGCAAGCAGGGAGAAATATATGAATCTAATCTAGGAGTTGAATATGATAAACCACTTCAAATGAACAGGTCTTAAGGAAAATGAATCGACAAGTCTGTTGGATTAAGAACCTTTGATTCATAGACTGAATGTTGTTTGCAAAGTATTTTTATCTACCTCACATAAACTATTTCTGTTCCCAAAACTTTACCCAATGCTCACAAGGATGTTGTATGGAAATCATGCTTTCCATGTAAAAGAAATAATTTTCCTGATGAATACGTAGCAGCACCTAACACTGCTCTGATCGTTATACCTCAAACTAAATCAAAATTACTAAGAGAGCCTGCCAATTATTATTTTAATGAGTAGGACAACTGTTTCCTGAAGAGGCATCAAATATTGTTATTAATAACTGGTTTTACTACTTCAGCATACGTTTTATGGAGGGTAGTCTTAGAATCAATATTTACTTAACCTATCTAGAAATAAATTTTCCTGAGAATAGCAATAAACTACACTTACAATAGTCATGTTATAATGATGTAGGTGTCTTGGAACTATGTGGAAATGGTGTTCTTTCAAGATGATTCCTCAACTTCCTGATCAAGCCTACTGATCTCATGTTCCTGATGGTTTTACCATCCAAATACTAATCAGTTGTAATCCTGCTAAGCTTCTTGAAATCAGCAAGGTTGACAAGATGCTACCACTGGTTGGACTCTGGAACACCTGTCATTATTAATGGGATGTCTTAAATTAGGCTTATCAGTATGATACCTAATAGCATTTAATTTCTAGAGCTCAGTGGATCAAGTATTCCTTAACAACAGGATGAATCAAAAGTATTTGGCAAGACTCAAACTTTCCAGACTTTATGCAAATAAGTGGATTGATGGTTCAACCAGACTGTCAGCTTCTCTGAAATTTGTGAAAATAGACTTTTTTATATGCTGTTAACATTTACCTATACATTATTGCTGTACATAAGCCCTGCTGTCTGTGAATCTCGGCCACCAGCAGAAGTTAATTGGTCCTTTTTCTGAATATGTCTGCTAAAGTAATGAAAAGACTAATCTTTTCTAAATCACTTCAAGTCCAATAATTACTGATGGTGTCAAACCTTGATTAAAGAACACCAGAAAACCTGCTGTCTTTTTGTCCTCTGTAATTATGACTCGGCATTGGATGTCATGGCTAGATAGATATTTAGTTTCCTAGCTTCTGGAACTGAATGTTCAGGGAAGAGAATCCATTCAAATGGGACAGGAGATGGAAAGAATGAGTTAGCTTCTCATGGATTTCATTTGACCAAGAATTTTCTATTATATTATTATAGTTGGTAGAAAAGTCTGTAAAGTACAGCTATTAAATATCAGTTAGAGGAAACATATCGTTTAAATTTTTTTCCCCTGCTATATGTAAGCAGCTGTTAGCTTCAAAGAGTTTCAGATTGATTTGTTAATTATTTCTTGGTTCTGCTGAAGCAAGCAAAACGCATTTCCGAAATGTTTCTCTTCCTCAATCTACTTATAAAACTCCATATATCAAGTTTGTGCTCTAACTATATGAATAACAAATAGTTGAACAAATCTAATAGGGGAAAATCCTCTGCAAATTAGATCTCTGCTTAGATCTTATTAGACACCTAATTTGGATGACTAAGATAGGATGTATCCTAGGTACACACTAGTTGTATTCTCATCCTATTATAATAATAAGTTACAGAGCATTGGTGCAACCAGATAGGTAAGCAGGGTAAACTTTGTTAGCACTTGGCAAAACAGCAGAGAAAATCAATGGTCCAGTACTAGAATATTGAAAAGCATCCCAGAATCAGGTAGTGGCAAATCACTTCTGTACGGTTGGCAAAAATAAATTACATGGCCAATGCCATGTGTATAAAAGTGCCAGAGGTTGGGTTTGATTTTCCAGCATTTCACATACACCTCACTCACTTTTGCCTAGGATGAACTGAACATCAAGATGGAATTCTTGTATTCAAAGTGTAAACTATTAAGAGACCTATTTGTTCAGAACATGTTCATTTTTTTTCACCCTTTCAATTGTCTCCAATTCTCAGAGTCTGCCTAGAAAAATCTCTCCAATTTTTTGGCAAGGTTTTTTAGGAGTGGTTTGCCATTGCCTCCTTCCTAGGACTGATAGAAAGTGACTAGCCCAAGGTCACTCAGTTGGTTTCATGTCGAAGGCAGGACTAGAACTCATAGTCTTCCAGTTTCTACTCTGATGTCTTAACCGTTATACCAAATTGGCTCTTGCATGGAACAGCAATTATGTAGAAACAGAACTGAGCTTCGGGTTAAATATTTCAGAAATTTTTTTAAAACCACACATTTTAAATATAGGTTTTTAAAAATTGTTACTGGTAGTTAACACATATCTGCATTAAGTTAACTAAGTATTATGTAGAAATTAAATTACTTTCACAGAAACATTAGTCTTTACCTTCAAATTTGCACTATAACCAATTGTTGTCCAATTATTTTCAGTTTAATTTTATATAGCAACAACTTAGATTTCAGTTTAATTCACCATTTAATTCCTTCATCTATACCTCTTTTATAATGTATGTGATAAAAATTAGTAAAGTTGATTTGAAATATTGTTAAACTATGAAGTTTATTTTGAAAAGGTTTTATCTAAAGCTTTAACACTATATCAAAATCTATGATACTTGTATATCATTTTTAAAAATACAGTCAAAATTCAGACAGCTTTAATGGATCTATTTTCTCACCTAATCCTTTTTATGAACTAGGAATTTCAACTATTCACATTCCAACTCATAAACATGAAAGCCAACACGAGGCTGAAGCTGATCTGGTAAACACATGTAATCAGTATTTTTGGTAAGTTTCTCTTTTCTCTAGAGACAAAATAAGAATTTTCATAAACTATATCCCTATTTCCAAGAGACTCTAAAACATTTGTTTACCTCAATTTTCACAATAACAAGATTGTATGCTATATTAAATAAAACACCAAAATGTACAGTGATGCCAGTAATTTTGTTCTTTTTTACAATCTGTTCTACTATTTAGTTTTTTTCCCTTGCTTCTAGATTCTACATTTCATTTCTTAGCTTCAAATTCAAGAGAGAAATTCAAAGCTTCAGCTTCAAAATAGATGTTGAATTCGAAGAATGTTTATAATCTCTATTACAGTATATTGACAAGAGCAATGTGTTCTCAGAAGACATGGCTTCAGTAGCAAGTTTCACAACTCTAAACATTTCAACAAAGTTGACTTTAGGAAAAACACAATATAGACATACATTGTGGAAACACTTTTATTAAAGGAGATATAGTACTGAAAAAGAGTTCCTTTCAAAAGATATTTTCTTTTAAGGCAAACAAAATTTCCAGCACAGGGAAAAGGTTACAAAAGCCAGTGTACAAAAATGGAATGTTTTTTCAAACAAAAAAAAAATCAATAGCTTATTACAAGGGTTGTGCAAAACATTCAACAGAGTTGTGTTTTTTCTGCTGTTACACAAAGAACCGGTCTTTGGCTTATTAAAGTAACTGTATCTTTAATAAGCCTTGTATGACTGCTTCAAGCCAAATAGGGTTTTAAGCTTTGCACAAATCGGTTTAACAGTTTGAAGAGGGGTGATTCATTTGCACTCTGTGCACTCTTCAAAAGTAACTCTTTTGAACACTTTGCACAATTCTATTATGGAAATCCCTGCTAACATGACTGGGTCAAACTATAGAGGTAGGCACTTCATTTCCCATGCCCCCTCAAATAAATATATAACTCAAACAGTTCACATTATTTATATTTAGCAGTGGAAATACTTTAGAAAATGCAATAGCAATTATCTGCAATTAAGGCAGAGTTTATCATAAGAGTACAGAAATAATGCACAAAGATAAGTGATTTAACAAACTGACAATACGAGGGGGTGGGAAAAATCACAAAAAAAGCTATCTTATTCTATATTTGCTAGAACATAAAGGCTGAACATTGGCTCAGAGAGAAAGTTATTGAAAGGCCATATAACCATATCAAGACAGCTTCCTTGATACATATTTTAGCAGGGAAAAGCAATAACTCAGAGATGATTTCTTACAAGACATTCAATACCTTTAATAATATTATATTAAAACATATGTAAAAATATCCCTAACAAGAATTCAGCAAGGTCAAAAATTGGAGATTACTCAAATTGAATTTACAGATTCAATTAGTGTTGGATATGTACTGTAATAATTTAAGAGTCAGACAAGACAGAACATTTGTTTGTCTTAAAAGGCAAGATGTTACTGTTGACCTAGCAGGTTCACATTCTGTTAAGCAAGGACATAATTGCAACTGGAATTTGTGAGAATTATTTTAGTCTCTCCTACTTCAAACAGACATATTGTACAAAAGGTTATTTCTTCAAAGATTTAAAAAGCTGGGTTTCTCATTTGCTACCATTCTTAAGCACTGTTTCCCAATTTGACGATTCCATGAGGACTTCATGCTAATTAGGAAGTTAGGGAATTTCATTTCAACTTGGAGACCATCAAGTTGGAGAAGGCTAACACGAAGCAGCAAGATGTAAAGGCAGGAACAATAGCTGTATGACAGTGTGGGATTCAATCCAGTAGTTGGCATAAAGTTATAAATTTCTTAATGTGGATGTCTGCATCTTCCAGCATTTCTATTACTACCCTTCTGTTATTCTACAAGAAATAGATGTAAGATGCATTACACATCAGTAGCAACAATGCATGTTATGTTAAACTCAATTCTCTGAAGATGTTAACAAGGAAAATGGGTAATATGATCCCAGCTGGTATCCAAAAGAAAGAAGTCACATAATTAAGAAATCCCAGGAGGGCGGGGCGCAAGGGGGGAATCAAGGAAGCTTCACCAAATCCTTTTAAGTTTATACAATAATTTCTCAGCACTTCATATTCAAGTGATCTTAAAACCAAGGCAGAATGTATGAAGTTTATAGTTAAATCATTCACCACAATTTACCCCTGAAACAAGTAGGAGATTTGTATCTTTTAGACTGTTGTCCCCAATCTTTGTCAGTGCTTCAGAAATGCATTAGGAAGAGACACCATCAAGTTAAAATCTGACTTTTGTATTTCAGGAGCCTTCTTGTGCCACAACAATCTACTATGAGAGAGAGTCTGCAATTACCACTATCACTAAGAACTACACATTGCTTCACTATAAAAACCTATAAAATATATATAGTTAAATATCTATAGAATATATTCAAAATTTATAATGTACGGTTCTGGGCAGTTTTATATTGTAAGCAGTAATTTTAAATGTTCCTTCAAAAAGTAGATGTAGGGAAGAATCATATCTGTTCATTTCTTAAAACCGAGGTCTTGCAGACCTAATTTTAATACATTACTTAGAGTTGTCTGACCTGTATTCATTTACAATCAGTGTATACAATTTTGTGCTTCATTCATAATGAGAGTTATAATAAAAGTGAATTATTTCACAAATATCAAGCTTACAAATCTATAAATATGTTTGCTTTGGTAAGCAGTGCAATACAATTAAGTTTCCAAGATCTCTGGAGTAAAACAACCAACAATATTTATCAAAGAAGCTATGGTAAACTAGTCAGATACAAACATTGGTTCCATTGTGTATAAAATCAGAGTTAAATGTGGCTACTTCTCACTGGTAAATTTCTGTGCTCTGATATCCTATATTAGTCTCTTTCAAAAGACGAAAGAGAGCAGAACAGGCAGTATAATTAACATAGATAGTAAATCATTTTTCTTTTGGCAATAAATGCTTACAGTTCATGAATTCCATGAAAAGCAAAATTATTGGATTTTTTTTTTTTGAATAAGCATAACAGCATCAAGATAACCAACAGCAAAAACTCTCAAATAATTCTTAACATGTACACACACTAATTTTACTTCTTATGAAAAATAACCAAGGAATATGCCAATGCAAAAAGGAGAAAAAAAGATGCAGCAAAAAGTGCAGCAAAAATTGCCAATATGCTAACATCCGTCAATTTAAATAATCCCAGGATACTATCATCTTGGGAAATCAAAGCATGAAACATAATATGATTATACACCCAAACATAAAATATTGAAAGAAAAGATAGGATGAGAAAAAAAAGGCACTCAAAAGCTGAGATGTTTGTCTCCCCGTTAGATTATGGTACATTTTTGAATTATACAAACCATATCTGACCAACATGAAAATAAAAAATGAGAGCGGCACTGCAGTGGCATCATGGAGATTTTTTTTAGAATATAAATTACCGATAAAGGCAGAAGTCTAGATTTTATTTCATTTCAAGGCCACATGTGTAAAAGTCCATAAATAGAAATGCTTGGAGAATCATCTTATCTATTTTTATGACTCCTACTTTTCTCCAGTTACTGTTTCTCTTGCTTATGATACTAATTCATGTAATTTAAAGAAAGGAATTATATTTACTATCCTGTTAGACAACAAATTAATTTCAGAAACTTCTCTCGTACAATTTGAAATCATGATTTTTAGAACATAAAGAGACATTTAGAAATGATCTTTTGATAGTAAGTAGAATATTATGGAGAAAAATTCACTATACACTTAGCAAATATTTTCCAAAATATAATCTGTCCTATAGACTTTTTGATAGAAACCTGTTGATAGAAAGAAGTAAAATGACATCCCACCCCTTCCACAATTACTAGAATATTCATTTTACTTCCAAAATAAAATCATCTGAAAAAAATATTTTTTGTGGCATACATTATTAGTTTTGCAACTGAACACAAGACATAATTTATGCTGAAATTTTCATAAAATGTGTTATCTTCAGGAGAATATATGGTAGCTTTGTCTTCTGAGTCACATGTTAACTTAACACCTTAATGCTTTGTTCTTAGGCAGGTGTGTGCTGTTTCAAGAATCATTTGGTTGTGCAGGTGTTGTGGTCATCAGTGTAAGAAGATAGCCAATTTAGCCTGCAAAAAGTAGCCAAACCAAAAGTTTTATAAGTAATTTCTCCATTAATTATCTGATTTATCTTATGCAAGGCAGAAAACTGTTTTTCTAAAAAGTAAACTGCAATTTCAAACCGGAATACACTGTTGGTAATAGAATATATTAACTGCAGTAACAGAAGGCATTCTTTTGGGGAATAAACAGAAATGCATATTCCTTTTTTAAAAAAATTGCATCCCTCCAACAATCTGTTCTTTAGTTTGTAATTCAGCTGCTGATACATGTCCTCAGACTGGAACCCACATGTAATAAAGCTTTTGAAAATAAAAAAGTTTACTAACTAGAAAGATCATAGCTTTTATTGCCCATCTATATTACATCTGCAATTGCTTATTCCATAGCATTAAATGAAGAAAATGGGAACAATCAAATAGATATTAAACTGCCTTGTTTTATGTAGAGGTTAATTAAAGGGATCTACACCTTATTAAGCCTGTTTTACTTCAGGATTCATTTTAATCCTCACAGTGAATTGGGGACTATGTTCCAAATTAATTAATTTTTTCCCCCATTTTTTTAAACATAAACCTAAATTCCACTTCTCTGGAGTGGAGAAAATATAACTAGCAAACAAAATGGAGGATGCACCCTTTTAATTCCTGTGTTTTGAACATTACCAGAGTCAAATCCAGCTCCTCTCTTTGCCTAATTCCATCAGACCCAAATTGAAAAGGCCACTTTGCCTAATAGAATGTATCCAAAGAACACTGAGGAGGACTTGCCTATCTTCCCCAACCTGGACAGCAAATCAGATCCCTAGAATATGGCAATGCACATGGTTTCTTCTCCTCAGTGTTGTGTTCTGTACTTCTGAATTTTCCCTAACATTTTCAGACTACCTCAAAAATGCTGCATGGAATGTCAAAACATCTCTCCAAGGCCCTTCCAAATGTTTGTAGAGTCCTTTTCTTTGCTATAAATTAAGATGAACGTGTCTAAAAATAAGGATATAACCATTTTACTCTAACGTACCAGTCGCTGTATTTTCTGGAAGTTGTTAGGTTGTTTGTTTACCTGTTATGTGAGGCACGCAGCAAAACATTTTTTCACAGCATCCCTGTGGAAAGAAATCCTGATGAAGCTAAGGGTGACTAGATTTAGACAACACCAGTATATTTAGGTACAGTTCATTAGCAAAGTTACAATTGAGGGAGTTTTGCTAAGCCCAATGATCCATATTATGACTTAAGGCAGTATATGAACCCATGAGCTGCCTTAGTTAAACCAATGACACTAAACAAATTCTCTCTATATTTCCTTTAATCCTATCTCAAAACTCGTATCTCCCATGAAATCCTGACAAGGCGTAATCTTGATATTTATTACACAGAAAGTCCTCAGTATCATAACTCTATATTTGTCAATCCTTTTCTTCTTCAAACTAATTAGAGTTGTCCCATGCTACTCTCTGAATTAATCACATACCTATGTCTCCATATTCTCTCCTTTCTTCATCTTCCTTCATCATAATATAGATTTAAACTTTTCATCATTCACATTAAAACTTTTCAGCATTCACTTGTAAAGCAACTCTCTATACTGATGGCAGTATTTCACTAAAACAATCAGGTACCTGTCATTCCTGCCAGTAAGTATATAGTTTTTATAAGTAATTCTTGGATTTCTGGCACACAGAACAGCTTTTCATTAAGGTTAGTTTGACTTTCCAACCCATATGAACCACGGAAGAAATATGTTTGTCCCATGAACAAAATGCGGGCAATCAAGATTACCTTGCAAATGGTATGTAGGAAATGCTGTACCTAGAAAAAGAATAGCACAAATTACTTTATTAGTAAGAACATAGAAAATCACCTTCCTCTCAAAATTCAACATTGTTAACACACTACATTATACATGGCTGAACGCAGATGCTGGGCAGCAGTGTGCCAAGTTAGGCCATGCTGAACTACACTAAGACTAAGGCTTTAATTTTAAAATCAATTTATATATGGCTGACTTTTAGGGTAGTGATGACTGATCTCAGGAACAGGGGAATGAAGTTCTAGAAAACAAGGGCAACAGAACTTTCTCTGTATCACTTTGGTCATGGCTGATCAAGAAGATAAATGAATTCAAGAAATAAACTTTGTCAGTACATTTATAATATCATATTTCACTGCAAGTGGAAGGATATGTAATCAGAAATATAAGTATTAGATGCCCCCAACCCCAACTATGTTTTCCATAGATTTTCATTCTATAGAGATGATGTGAATTTTTCATTATATTGGATGAAGAGAGTAAGTGGAAATGAGAAACTATGTCAAGAAAGTAATTCATCTCCATTCATATAAAATTTGATAGTGGAACTATGGCCTATTTTATTAGATAATCAAAGAAGATCTGGAATTAAACACTGGAATTAAACACAGATTGCTATTATATATTTGGTTCAACGTTGCTAAATTAGTAGGTTATTCAACCAAATAAATAATATGTTTTCATTCATATCCAAATTGTTTTAGAAAATCTACAAGAATGGATTTATTATTCATATGTTCTTAAATATCTTCAAATATTAATTCTAATAAAAACTGCTTTGGTGAGCTGAACATTATTAAATGTTTGAGTCATCATATTTGTATGGATGGCTGCATGTCCTAATGAGTTTCCAGAAAAGAAAAATGTTAAAATGAATGCAGGCCCTAAGCTGATTTTCATACATGCATATGCAGGTGTCTGAAATCCAATGTTAATTCATATTCAGTATTTTAAGAAGCTTGATAAGCAATTGACGAAGTTTTATGAGATTGGTAGACTCACTGTTTTCTTTAACTAAATTACCATCTTCATATGAAAAAGGAAATTTTAATCTTCTGGATTTTCAGTGATATCACTGGGAATCTTTTGGGTATTCAAGTGATTTTTTTTAAAAAAAAATGTTTGAGTATAATTGAAAAATTATTTGATCCTCATAATATCTTGGTTGGAATCTGATTTCTCTTTTAGCTAGGATTGAGTTGTTTTTATCCTATTAGTCTAGTAAACATATTTGGAGGATTTAGGGTAGAAGTTTAATTCTGAGACCTGTTTACAAGAAAAACACACACTTTGGATAAGTGTAACATAAAGATTGCAATAGATATTTTTAAAGAACCTGGGCACAGACTGGTTTAGTACCTTAAGCTAGGTTATTGTCCTTTTAACTATTAAGTATTTGGAAATGGCTAATATATTTGCTTGAAATCTGTTTTACTATTCAATTTGGCCCCTTCTGAATCCCACAAACTATTTGTTTTACTGGAAAACACTGAAGATTTTAAATTAATAAACTATGGACTAATCCATGATTCCCCTCCCCCTCCAAGATTCTGGAAGTGTCTTTTTTATAGGGTTGTGGAGAGTGACAGAGAATGACTTGCCCAAAGTCACCCAGCTGGCTTTATACCTAAGTTTGAGTAGTCTGGTTTCTAACCTGTTGTCTTTAAATATTATCTCAAACTGACTCTTAATAAAACTTTAGAACTAAGATTCATATGCCGGGAATAACCTGGAGTTCAGATGCGGAATGAGTCAGATCTCATCAAGAAATCAAATGTTCATGCAATCCTGCAAATCACTGCCTTTGCATTATATGCAAATGTGGGCCTGGTTTCTCATATGAAATACAATGAAAAGAGATACTTAGGACAATGCCTTCAAAATTCCTAGGAGATTAGGAGAAAATATCTTGGCTTCATGATAGTATGCTTTATGTGAGAAGGATTCAAGGTCTATGAAGATATAAGAAAGGCTTTTCTTCCTAGATGCACAAGAACTTCCAATTATTGTCAAAGATCTATATACACAGGAAAACAAGCCAAGAAAAATGAGGTGATACATACCATGCCAAGGCAAAGAATTGTAAAATGCAAAAGAGGAGAGTAAGCCCCTTATTATGCCACTGAAAAGAAAAAGATAGTTACAACTTAGACAACAATTATTTACAAATTATTTTATTAAGACATATCAGTCACACTGTAAATTTGTTTACTTACCCAGAAAGCTGCACACAGAGTTAATATGAGGCATAACTAAAAAAAAATATACAGAGAAAAAGACTTTGAATAAGAAATGCTATCTAACCTAATAGCTAGAGATAAATAAATAAATAAACGGGCTAAATAAATTTAATTTATTTAAGGAAGCATATAAGCATTGCTTTAATAGTAATAGTTAATCTTGAAGTAAACAATTAAGGTGCGTTTGTAATTGTTCTTTATCCCCATACAACCTAAAAGTTTCTCGTTCTGGTAAAATCTAAGTTTTCTTTTTTGCAAGTATGTTCTTTCTAAATTCTAAATTAATTAGGAATTATACTTATGCAATATATGGATAGAAAATATCATAGAAATAAGGTTCTTATTGGGTAAAATATCATAGAAATAAGGTTCTTATTGGGTAAAATATTTCAGCACCTTTTCCTGAAAGATTAAAACCCATGTCCAAATACTATAGCAGCAATACTACAGAGATCTACTTACAATAACATTAAAAAGTAAGCACCAACCTAAAACCTCCCAATTGCCTCCATAGCAAAATAAAAATTCCTACATCCCAATTTTCTATTATGGTTTATGTTTATGGTATGTATATTTTAAAGATGATAATGATGAAGCAAAGAGCCTTGGTGGCGCAGCAGACTAATGCACGGTTAAAGCAACACCAGCTGCCTGCAATTACTGCAAGTTCAAATCTCACCAGGCTCAAGGTTGACTCAGCCTTCCATCCTTTCGAGGTAGGTAAAATGAGGACCCGGTTTGTGGGGGCAATAAGCTGACTTTGTATAAAAAAGCACACCGCTTTGGGGGGGGGGGCGAAAGCCCTACTAAGCAGGTATATACAAAAGTATGAAGGCTATTGCTTAACGCATTGTAAGCCGCCCTGAGTCTCCGGAAAAGAGCGGCATATAAATCGAACCAATAAATAAATAATAAATAAACAGGGAAACTGCAAATAAGACATGTACTGTATCAAAACATAACAGAAGAACACAGTTTGAAGGGACATTGGAGGTCTTCTAGTCCAATCCTCTCCTCAGGCAGGAAACCCTGTAGTATTTCAGACAAATGGCTGTCCAATCTCTTTAAAACTTCCAGTGTTAAAACATACATAACTTCTGGAAGCAATTTGTTCCACTGATTAATTGTTCTAACTGTCAGGAAATTTCTCCTTAGTTCTAGCTTGCTTCTATCCTTGATTATTTTCCATCCATTGCTTCTCGTCCTGTCTTCGGGTGCTTTGGAAAATAGGTTGACTCCCTTTTCTTGTGGTAACCTGAGATATTGGAATACTGCTATCATGTCACCCATAGTCCTTCTTTGCATTAAACTAGATCAGGGTGTCAAACTCAAGGCCCATGGAGTGCTTAGATCTGGCCTGCGAGGCTGCCCTGGAAACAGCTGAAGACCGACCTGTGGCACCTCTGCCAGTGAAAACAGAGCTTGGGAGGGCTCTGTTTTCCCTGGCAGAAAGTTGCAGGCCATCACAGCTGGAAATGGAGATCAGGAGCCTGTTTTTGCTGGCAGAGTGCTCGAGCTATCAAAGATGCCACCGACACTAGTGACGTCGAACTGGCCATGCCTACCCTGGATACACACACACCCTGGCCCCGATGCGGTCCTCAATGAAATTGAGTTTGACACCCCTGAACTAGACATCCCCAATTCCAGCAACCATTCTTCATATATTTTAGCCTCCAGTCTCCTAATCATCTTTGTTGCTCTTCTCTGCACTCTTTCTAGGGTCTCTACATCTTTTTTACATTGTGGCGACCAAAGTTGGGTGTAGTATTGGTGTGGTCTTACCAAGTCATTATAAAGTGGTATTAATACTTCACATGATCTTGATTCTATTGCTCTGTTAGTCAAGATGGGAAAGCCTGGAAAAAAACCCAGAAAAATTGGGGGAAAATAGATTTGTTTCTGGGTTTTTGTTTTTTTTTTTAATTTCCCCTCCCCAAATGGTTTTGGAAAACCATTTTGTTTTTTCCCCAATTTCCCCATGTGGCCTAGGACTACAGTGGCTTTTTTGGCAGCTGCTGCACACTAAAACATAGGTGGTAAAATTAAATCTCTTTAATTCTTTACAGCAGGGGTCAGCAACTCGTGGCTCCGGAGCTGCAAGCAGCTCTTTGGGCCCTCTGCCATGTCTTCCTGTCCCATCATTGGTTGGCCCTCCCCCTCATTTCTTTTTTGGACTCCAACCCGAAGTGGCAGGAAGCGAAGGCTGCCTTAACGCGCAAATCTGGCATGAAGGCAGGTACAGGGCAGCTTCTCTCCTGCACTCTCCTCCCCCCCTCCTCTCATAACCCTCTGGCCAGCTATGGCTTTCCTGGGAGCGTGCACACGCGCGATGAGACCCTCCTTAAGTGAGCCACTGCCCACCCCGTATGCGCCTTTCCTGAGCTTTGGCACTCACTTGAAGAGGGTCTCCCCGCACGTGCGCACTCTCTCTGAGAGGAGGAAGGGAAGAAGGGTCGCTGGAGAGTGCAGGAGCGAAGCTGCCCTGTACCTGCCTTTGCGCCACATTTGGACCTAAGGCAGCCTTTGCTTCCTGCTGCTTCGGGCTGGAGTCCAAAAAAGAAATGAGAGGGGTGGGGCCAACCAGTGATGGGACAGGAATGGAAACTCCTCATTTTGAAATGGTAATACAAATCCCCAAGGTAATTACTATTTATGTTGTATAAGAGAGAGTAGCATATTGCTTTGCCACATGACTTCCTAATATGCAACTATTACACATCCACATGAACTTTTCAATTGCCTCAACAGAATTAAAATTACTCTCTCAGGAAAGACACATGTGTGTTCTCTCTCTCTCTCTCCCTCCATGCTCAGCCGAAGAGCTGCTGGTGTGGGCGAGGACACAGCAAGGCGATGGCCGGAACATTAGTGCAGGAGAGAAGCCGTGTCCTGTTAAGAGCCTCTTAAGCGAGCGGCCTCCCACCCCACGCATGCCTTTACTGCGCTTTGCTCCAGGCCAGGGAGTTACAAGAGGAGAGGGGAGGAGGAGGACTGTCACCCAAAGGGAAGGCGGGAGACACACACACAAACACACACACACACACACATACACACATAGACATAGAGAGAGACACATACAGAGTGATTCACGGAGAGACAGAGAGAGACACATACAAAGTGATACATAAAGAGGAGAGAGAGAGAGATACAGAGGGAGAGAAACACGGGGAGAGAGGGCAAGATAGGGAGAGGGACAGACACATAGATACAGAGAGTGGGGGAGAGGGGGAGAGACAGGGAATGGTTTTGTGGCTAGGGGATCATATGACTGGATGGGAGTGAGTGACATCGAGTTAGCTACCCAGATTTTGTGGCTCCTGGTGTGTTTTTTTTCTGTAGGCAACGGGTCCAAGTGGCTCTTTAAGGGTTTAAGGTTGCCGGCCCTTGCTTTAGAGGTTGTGTATTGTTAGCTATATCATATGTGGGTTATTTTTTTTAATGATGTACGGTTTTCATTCCTTTTTTTTCTTATAAATTGTCTAATTTTGATGTATGTTACTCAGAGTCACATTGTTTGAATTGAGTGGTCATATAAATCTTTGTAATAAAATATATATTCCTCCTCTTTCCAGAGTTCTAAAGTGTATTGATATAAGTTGTTCCCCCAGGTAAAAGATTTGATACTGCCACCACCTGTTCTTGGAATAACTTTTCATCTGAAATCTAGGTGGAACTAAAACGAGATTGCTTTTCCCAAATTCAGCTTCCAAATAAAAGATCCCAATTATTCTTAATAATTGGATTCCTGTGGTTTGGTATATAACTTGTATTTAAATATTGTGTATTTCTTTCCAACAGGTTCCTATATTAAGTCTCACTTATTATAAAACCCTTAAGAACCATAGACAATTACAGTAATCTATATCCATTTATAGTTATGAGCAAAAGCAATTTTTTTAAAAAAGCAAAATGGTATTTATCTAAACTTCTTTAAAAGAATGTGGGACAACTTTTTGGGCAAAGAGATGAACTTTAAAAAACCCAGTCTCTGAGGGTTTTTTTCAGCATCATAAGGTGGTGGGACTAACTTTCTATCATTTTAAAGAGATGATATGCCAGATATATAAATCTCTTAAAGACTGAATACTACAATTCTGCTTTTTTCTGCAAAAGCTCTTTTTTAAAATTTCTAATTTTTGCAGGGCAATTAGAAATTGAGGTTTTTAAAGACCAGAAAAAAGTAGCTTTGAAATCATGTATACCCCTCTGTACAAACAATATTGAATTGAACATTCTCATTAGTCATTAAGAAACGAACAAGAGAAATGACTTACAAGCATAAGAATTGTAGCTATCAAACGAGTGGGTTCAAACATTCTTTTTAATTGTTTCACTGGTCCCATAAGAAAGACGGTACTGCAAAAGAAAATGATTAACATAACCTTCAACAAATATATAGAATAAAAATATTTTGACTTAATCACATAGCAGCAGAAATTAACGAGTTATGTATTTCAAGTATTACTAATGCTAATCTCATTAACACATTTGAAAGTCTTTTATCATCTACACGTTCAAAAATAAGAATCATTTACCTTCCAAGGGAGGAGATATTCCCAAGGGTGTAAAATACTCCAAACAAGATAACTCCTTTCTTAGGAACCCATAGTAGACATGAACCCTAAAAAAGAGAAAATGAAATAAGGAGCCTGTAAAAAATGTATATACTGTACTGTAGATAAAAGTATAAGGGGCTATTAAATTCAGATTCTCTTATAACTCTCAGAGTCTGTTTGTTAAAGCATTAAATATGCCAATAAAGCAACTTAAAACAACATTACTATGTATAATTCACAGTCCTGTTTTCAGAGGGAGCAATTATCATATAATAACAAACTCAAACTTCTTGAATGTTAATCCTTACTTAGCCAAAATAGCATAATCCATGTATAAGTGGGTGGAGAGGGAACTCGGCTTTGAGTACACCCCATGGACACAGGAAATGCCCTGATCAGCAATCACAAATAGGGAGGAAATGGAAAAGTGTCTCTAAGAGGCTGAAGAGAAGTATTCTGCAGGCAGTCTTTGATTATTTATTTATTTATTTATTTATTTATTTATTTATTTATTTATTTATTTATTTAGATTTTTATACCGCCCTTCTCCCACTGGACTCAGGGCGGTGAACATCGCATACAAAATTTAAAATTTTTTATAAAAAGAATTAAACAAATTTTGGCCCAATAAATTTAAAACACCCCAACTAAAATCAATTAACAATTAAAAATATCTAAGGGGGGGGGGGGTTAAGCCAGCCCAGCTTGATGAAATAAAAAAGTTTTAAGGGCATGGCAAAAAGCACGGAGATCTGGGATCCTACATATCTCTGGGGGCAGGTCGTTCCAGGTGCTGCCACAGAGAAGGCCCTCCCCCTGGGGTCGCCAGCCGACATTGTCTGGCCGACGGCACCCTGAGGAGTCCCGCTCTGTGGGAGCATACTGGCCCGTGGGAGGCTATCGGTGGCAGAAGGCGGTCCCGTAAGTACCCAGGCCCTAAGCCATGGAGCGCTTTAAAGGTGGTAACGAACACCTTGAAGCGCACCCGGAAGGCCACGGGAGCCAATGCAGCTCGCGCAGGAGGGGTGTCACATGGGAGCGCTCCGTCGGTCCCATAATCCCCCGCATTCTGCACCAGTTGGAGCCTCCGGGTGCTCCTCAAGGGGAGCCCCATGTAGAGAGCATTACGGTAGTCCAGGCAGGGGGTGACGAGTGCCTGAGTGACCGTGCGTAAGGAGTCCCGATCCAGAAAGGGACGCAACTGGCGAATCAGGCGAACCTGATAAAAAGCCCCCGTGGTCACGGCCGTCATATGCTCTTCTAAAGACAGCCATGCGTCCAGGAGGATGCCCAAATTGCGAGCCCTCTCTGTGGGGGCCAGTGACTCACCCCCAATAGCCAGCGATGGCACCAGCTGGCTATATCGGGACGCCGGCAGCCACAGTCACTTGGTCTTGGAAGGGTTGAGTCGGAGCCTGTTTCTCTCCATCCAGACCCGCACGGCCTCTAGGCACCGGGACATCACTTCAAGGGCATCATTGGGATGGCCTGGGGTGGAGATGTACATCTAAGTATCATCAGCGTACTGATGGAACTCCACCCCAAAACCACAGATGATCTCGCCCAGAGGCTTCACATAAATGTTGAACAGGAGGGGTGAGAGGATCGACCCCTGCAGCACCCCACAAACAAGGTGCCTCGGGGTTGACCTCTGCCCTCCTGCCAACACCGACTGCGACCGGTCAGAGAGATAGGAGGAGAACCACCGTAAAACGGTGCCAACCATCCCCAATCCGTCCAACCGGTGCAGCATGATACCATGGTCGATGGTATCAAAAACCGCTGAGAGATCTAACAGGACTAGGATAGAGGAACAACCCCTATCCCGAGCCCTTCAGAGATCATCCACCAATGCAACCAATGCCGTTTCCATGCTGTGCCCAGGCTTGAAGCCGGACTGGAGCGGATCCAGATAGACATGCCTTCAGTTAATTATTTGGCAATTAATGTAGTTTTCTTCAAGAAACAAAGAGGTATGGTTCGGGTAGGAAAAAATATGCTAAAATGATATACTGCACAATATACTTACTTGGGAGTACACTCACTGAACTACAATTTATTTTTTGTTTGCTTATAATTTTTTGGTTTGTTGCCCCTTCAGTACACAAGTAGTAAGCATAGCATGTGCTTTGTTGCCCCTTGAGTATAGAGAATCCTAATTCCAGGGCATTAAATATTAAAGTCTTTTAATGTTCAATCAGCAAGTTTTATTTTGACTATTTTATATGGCAATTGAACTTTAAGAGATTCAGCAGAGGTGGGTTTCAGCAGGTTCTGATCAGTTCTGGAAAACCGGTAGCGGAAAGTACTTTTGAGTAGTTTGGAGAATAAATCAAAACCCATTCGCCAAAACACATGTGTAATTTCAGTTAGGATATATACATGATGTACAATAACAAGCAGTTGAGAATAAGAGTCAGCATCAATAGCTATTTTGTACTGCAGGTGATAAGTGTCCCGTAAGAACAGAATTTTGTGATAAGAATAGAAGAAATTAAAAACTTACCAGAAAAGAACACAGAAATCCTATTATAAAACAAGCTATGAAGGCTTTCAGTCTGGTACTCCAGCTTAAGGTAGTTGCATCAGCTATCTGGAAATATTAAAAGGTAAAATAAGGATGCTAACAAATCAATTCAGTTCTTGATGAATGCATCTATGAAGCTTTCTTGGCAGCATTATGCAGTGTTTTCCCACTGTCTTCTTCCAGGATTGTTTTTCAATTTCCCAGTATAGCCAACAGTGCCCAGTCCTCCCATGCATTAACAAGAAGATTCTCTTTAGGTTTGTAATAAGCAAAGATCAGTGTCAAACAACATAGTAGCTGTTGCTTTCTATTTTTTTTCCTAGCAGCTAAGTAACAGCAGGAAGTATCAAAAATCTTCTTTAAAAATGTTTTAAAATAAAATGGTTCCATTTTAAGTTTCATCCATGCTAAGGAGTGGTAACACTGGACTGCATTTTTTTACTAGAAACTTTCTTAGTTCTAAAATACTCTCCATTGTTGCCTGGGTTTTCTCTCCCGTTTTCTCATGCGCTATCAGATTAACATTTTAACATTTATACACTACCAAAATTCATTAAATTTACTCTCTTTCTGCTGTTTTACTGCTTATATGTTATGCCCAACTGCTGCTGGTTTTAGCTTTTAGCTTAAATTTAAAATCATACTTTTATAATGGTAAAAGCTACCTGCTAAATAAGCTTTTGGAGTTTCTAATTTTTAATTGAAAAATAAAATATCTTCCAGATAAAGCAGTGGGGAAACAGGAGGCAACAGTGTACACCACTTTGGTACAAATATATGTAGGATATAAATCTAATAATATAGTAAATAAATGTACAGTATTTTGAAATAGTCCAAAGTAAGGCTGTTGTGCTTCTTTTTTAAGAAAATACTAATCATTTCTAATTCCTGGCATAAAAAGATCTGTGGCCCTTCATATAAGACTGCCCGAAGCCATTTACGCTGCTTCCAAAGCTGAAGGCTGACTCAAATCTGGGTTTTCCAGCTGCCCGTCAAACTGGTTAATCAGTGCTCTACATTGGCTTTAATTTTTAAATAACTCCCCTGAGTAATTAAACCACAAATTTAGCCATAACTTTCATAACCATTTTAATCTGCAAAGCCTTTCATTGTTTGTTTGTTCCTATATGCTTGTGCTTTGCAAATACTGCTCAGACTGATTTGCTTGTTACTGATACAACCTTTTCATAATTTCTTCCCATGAGACCCTATCCTGTTTTCAGTGTTTCAGATACCTCTTCAGTATACCAGAGACATATTTTAAATTTGGTAAAAATTAAAAACTCTTTTTTAATTCTCTAGCCATGATATCTATCAAAATGGAACTCTGCACTTTTTCAGTGTCTGTGAAACTATAAAGACATTCATTTCATCAAAACAAAGTACCAAAGGAGAAATGGCAAATTTTCTAAGACTAAGAAGCAATAATTTGTGTCTTCCTTTTTTAAAATATATATATATACTGTAATGTCAAAGGCTAAAAATGTTGGAAGTGTAATAAAGAAACAAGTAAATTACGCAAGTACTGACAGAAAGGTGTGCATATACGACTCATCCATGTTTACCCTAATCATGATTCCTTCACATAACCCAAATTTCTGGATTTACACAACACAGTAGCATAAACTAACCGGAGAAACTGTTTACTCAGCATGCTAGGCTAAAAGGTGACTATTAATGGCTCAAATAAATCCTGCTAATACAGCCATGATGTGTGGGAGCACAGTACCTTTATTAAAAATTAGGATTATTACCCTACAGCAGTGTTTCTCAATCTTGGAAGCTTGAAGATGGGTGGACTTCAACTCCAAGAATCCCCCAGCCAGCGCTGCTGGCTGGGGGATTCCAGGAGTTGAAATCCACCCATCTTCAAGCTACTATTGGAAGAAATATCCTTCTGGGTTCTGCTCCAAGTGGGGGAAAAGACACTGGAAACATGGAGACTGCTTGGACAGATGGTTTAATGGTGGACAGGATCACATGGCTTGAGTTCCTGAACAGAAAAGGGCAGATACAGTGAGTCTCCGGGTTTTATGCTTTCTCTGGCTTTGAACATCCTGGGCCCCAGAAAGAGTATCCTGATTGGTTGTCAGACTCCCAGGGGGTGGGGGTCTTAGCTAGCCTTGCTAAGGTGCCATGTGGTGAGTTTCTGTCCTAGATGGGTCCTATTGTGTTGCAGTTGAAGGTCCATTGACAAGGATTGAGTTTCTGCCTCTGGCCCATTAACAAAGGGAGGGGGGGCAGGAAGGTGGGAGTTGCTTTGTCTTTAAAACATGTTTCTCCACTTCTCAACCAGAGAAACATAATATTCTGCCTTTTTAATATTTGCTAAAATATTTCATTTTTCCAGGAAAGGGGTGGGTGCTAACCTCCTACACTACCAAGGTTGAGAAACACTGCCCTAGAGTTAATAGCACCAGAACTTTGCAGAATGAAGAAAATGATACCTGTAAATAGGTTTTAGATCACAACTTTCACCAACCTCAGCCAGAATGACCGTAGTTGCTGGAGTAATGTAAATCATATATATATAAATACCCCCCACACACACACACACACACACTCACACACACTGCCAGCCTAGTTAAAAAAGCTGTCAGTAACGAGAAGTAAGAAACAGGCTCGGGAACATCCGTGGGAAAAGAAAAGGAGGACGGGGATGGGCAGAAAGAGCTCACTTGGGAGACTACACGGAGTACTGGCGGTGGACAGAAGCTGCAACACATGATGAAACAAGACAAAGGAGAAAGTCCAAAAGAAAACACAACCTAAACGGAAGAAGACGACACAGGTGGTAACTTAGCATCGCCTTAACCTGTTGAAATAAAGAGAAGCTTACCTCTGCCAGAGGTCCCGGGTCCTCCGCGTCCTGCCCACTGAGAACTCGCTTTAATTTATCCATCCCTCCTGGTCCAGGCACTCCCGAGTTTCGCCAGTTCTGATATCGGTTCCAATCAACCTCCTCTAGCTTCGCAAGACTACAGCTCCCAGCAGACAGAATATTCAGATGTTCCTTAAGCTTCCGTCTTCCGCCCGGTGCCTTTCAGAGCTACTTATCCCGTCCCACCGCTGCGCTGCAGGTCGGGAAATGTAGTTGGGGTGTTTCCCACTTACGCGCGTAGAAGGAGTTTTTTTAGTGCTGAGGACAGGGCTCTTTTCTTCACGCGCTTAGCTCGGTGTTCCTCAACGTCAGCCACTGTAAAATGTGTGGACTTCAAGTCCCAGCATGCTAGCAGGTGAATTCTAAATACCGGAGTCTATACATCTTAAAGTTGCTGAGGTTGAGAAACACTGGTTTGTCTCATGCGGTTTTGCTCGTAAAAGGAAATGGCTACACACACTCTGTACTGTAGATATATTCTGGACTATAATTGAGCGCATTTGTCTTGACTGCTTTGGTTAGACAAAGCTTATAATATAAACCCCTTAATTCAAGATGACTATGCATTGTTCAAAACCATCTGGTGTCCTAGTGTTACCTATTTTTTTCTTTCTTTCTTATTACATTGTGGAAGGACAGTGTGACATGAGATTTTTCTGTGCAAAAGTCAAGGGTGCTTTTCTCCTTGATGGTCTGACTACTGCTCAGCAAAAAAAAAAAAAAAAAGGTCTGAACTCCTTAGAGAATAATAAGCAAGCTGTTACCTAGATTTGGTGGCATTAGAGTACAGTATTAAAAATATGTTAGAGCAGGTATATATAAAAGGGCTTTTATTTTAGGTTTGGCAGGAGATATTGCTGGAAAGGCAATGGGACAGGACAATTAGGGGACAGGACTACAGAAAGCAGTTGCTATTGTTTTTTTCCTGTGTTTTGCTTAACATTATTAACCCCGAAGAGGAATAATGTGATGGGCACATCTATATTATTCTTTGACTACCAGCGTCAAAAATTTACACCATTACTGCTGCAATATAAAACTTTTCTGCATTGGTGACAATCACAATAATGGCTGGATTATCCTATAAACCAGTGGTCCCCAACCTTTTTATCGCCGCGGACCAATCAGCCTTTGATAATTTTACCGTGGCCCGCTGAGCGCGCGCAGGGGTGGGGGCTTTGGGCCACACGTGCGTACCTGCGCGGGGCTCTCTTCCCTGGAGCCTTTGCGCACGGCCCAGGAGCTTTTGCGCACGGCCCAGGAGCCTTTGCACTGCAGCGTTCATGTCCCCCGGCCACTGCGCGGCCCGGTGCCAGGTACTCCACGGCCCGGCACCGGTCCGCGGACCGGGGGTTGGGGACCACTGCTATAAACTATCAATAAGGTTAAGCTCTAAGGCAAAATTATTGTTCGGTTTACATATTCAGGATTTAATTATGTCCTATTGAAGGAAAGTAAGAACACATGGCCGCTAAGCCATGCTTAGCTTTAATATACTTTAATATTCTACTCACATACAGAATGAATTTTTCCTACGGAGTCCCTTCATGTTTTTATCTGATTTTATCTGAAAATTGAAGCAGAGTCCAAGGAAAATAGATAAAATGTATGCAGTACTTTCAATGTTGAATTTATGTTTACTGACAAAGAAGGGAGACTAGTATAGAACTATTTCAGGCTATTTAGCTCTCATCAGCTAGCCATACCTTCTGGGATGCAAACCCAAATGTTTTGTCGGTAAACAAATTCAACACAAAAACAGTTTATCGCAAAAGCGACTGCCTACGAAGGCCCCTGGATTGGGCCTGAAAGGAAAAGCGGAAGCAGTATGCTCCATCCCATAATTGGGTAGACACAGTTGTCCTGATAGACCGGTACGACCGGAAAAACAGTACTTTCAATGTTCAAATGCAACTGTGTAGCTAAAATCCTATTGATTCCCTTCAAAACCCATGTTTTTGAATCAATGATACTGGTGTGTTTTCCTTAATGTAAACAAGCATAATTATATATTCATGACTTGTGTATGGGAGAAACAAGTATGGTGGTTTTCCATACCTAGTGTAACCTACATTCACATATTGTATAAATTCTTATCAATAACTATTTGAATATTGTAGAACTAGGTTATCTACAATTAAGCAAGAGTTCTTCAGAGGATAGTAAACTCCATTCTACTATAGCCAGCAGGGTGAAATGATGGACAAACCAGGGAATAGAATACCATTCGGGAATTGGCACGGGTTGGCAGTAATATATGGCCTTCCTCATCACTGACTTTTCACCAAGTTGTCTAGGCTTGTTGATAATATCCAGTGAGCAAAATAATATTGATCATCACCCTTAGAAGTTTGTGAGTTAAGAGTTTCTTCTCCATAGACAGCCAAGGAAGCAAGTCAACTAAAGCTTAAAGATCAACTCCACTATTACAATAATTTTTTTTCTTCCATTCCATTGTATATAATTCTCAGAGACTGCCTGGACATGTCCGTGCAGCTTTCTTGGCAGTTTTTCAAAAGTGCTTTACCATTGCTTCCTTCGTAGCAGGGACAGAAAGTGACCAGCTCAAGGTCACCAGCTGGGACTAGAATTCATGTCTCCCAACTTCTAGCCTGATGCTTTAACCACTACACCAAACTGGTTCTCTATTACAGGAATTACATGCAAACAAATCTGAAGAAAATCAAATTGAAGGGAAAAAAATTTTTCACTTAAAAAAAGGCTTTTCTTATTGCAATATCTAAAATGAAAGTGATATGCTAAATGCAACTTTTTTATTTTGTGACTGAACACAAACCATTACATGTTTCTTACTAAACAACATAAGCCTTTTTCATGCTGACAAGAGTACAACTTTAGTAAATAGTTCTGCACAAGTGCTACTGAAATGAAGGGATATACAATGTAGCTTCCATTAACTTCAAAGTTGTAAATATTGATGGTATATTATACCTTTTGAAGGTATGAATTTGGTTAATTTCACAAAGAAATGTTTACAAGAACAAATCCCACACAGGAGATTTCACTACTGTTAAATGTCAAGTAGAACATGCATAATACAGGGATAAGGATCCAGTTTTCTGTCCCTCTCTGGTCTGAATTTGAGAGTTATATGCAACTATTTGTTGTAGGACAAATAACTAAAATAAATTTAGCTTCTTGAAAGAAATTTTAAAATATGACTAATTTTATATTTGTGTTGTTTGCCCTTGCTTTTGAAATCTTTTTGCTTGTTTCTTCTTCTATTTTATCCCAATCACTTTTGCAGTCTAATTATCAGTTCTATTTTGTTATATGACCAGTAATCATGACTAGCTATGCAGTATATACAGTTAAAGCTCTCTCAAGATGTAGGATCAATGTATTTTTCTTAATAAATTCTTGAGTCAACATGTGTATTGGAAAAGCATACTCTTTTTTCAAAGCAAACCAAATCCCTGCCTGGCTGAATTTTTACCTTTGTACTATGTCAAAGTAGTAAATATCCAATGTTGTTTCAGGCAAGGCTTAATATGGTTTAAAAATCTAGAAGTTAACCTACATCTTTACTCTTAACACACTGCATAAGACCCAATGCAATTTGTTGCTAATACAATGGACACTGAATTAGACTGCCTCATCTTTGTATTTCTGAAAGGGTTATTTGGCTTTTTCAAGTAAGAAAACTGAAACACAGAATAAGGACAAAACAAGCAGTCTTATTGATTTTCACTCTTCTCCCTTGAGGCAATAGATAAGAAAAATCATATCAGAGAACTGTATATATTTATACTGTACCAGACTGAGTTTTTATGAGTCTACTATCTTCTATAAGAAATATATGAATGATGCAGTTTGGTAACTATTTTATAAATATATGTGCAATCATTTTTATCAAAAATACTGATATGCGTGTCTGTCATAGTTGCAATAGCCCAATACTAATACTTTATATTCTGTTACAAATATTATAAGAATTTAATTTGTATTAACAATCTAATCAATATAAACTTGCAATATTTTTAAAAGGAGGTAACTTCAGGTTGACAAGGAGAAGCATTAACAATTTCAATCTGTGATACCATATTAACATCTAATTTATGACAGAATGGTAGGAATCAGGCAAAAATGGATCCTATTGTTATCTGTAAACTTATTATGTAGCTTGCTTGTTTTACAATTAGTGAAAGATTTTGCTTTATTTAGAAGGTAACAAAACTGATATCTGATAAGACAGGCAGCAAGCAAATGAGGATTAAGAATATCATTCAATATACATTAAATTTCATGAACTGATCAAGCATCAATGATCCCTCAACAAAGTAATCAAATTTAACCTAGAGAAGAAACATAATTAATTATTCTCTTTCACACTATATGAAACACAAGTCCTTTTATAACAAAAGACTGTTAAAACAACATCCTTAAAAGTTACTGCACTTATGAAGGACTCTTGTTCTGTTTTGATTTTTGAACATTTGTGCAGTCTTTCTTGAAATGTTGCATACTTTAATATAACTGATCCTGATTTGGGAAATTACTCTCCAATATCAGTAACAGCAATTTCCTATTAGATGAGAGCATATTCAAAACAGAGACACAATGAAGGTACAGGAAAAACTTCCAAGTTAGCTTCACCCACCCAAGGCTACAGAAATTTTAGCCAGGCCTCAAGACAGATCTTCATCCAGCATCTTCAGTGCTAAGGGCCAAGAAGATAAGAACAGGATCTATATCAAGTTCAACAGATTATGCTGATCTCATTAAGTGCCTTCTGGTGCAGCTGCAGATTCATGGCATGAGTTCTCAGGAAATTCCAGCTTCTCGCAAATATTTTCTTTGACAGGCAAATACTGGGCAATCTCATTAGGATCCGTGAAAAGTGTTGGGGGAATGTGCTTGAAATAGGAGAGAGATCATTATTTAGAGAACAACAAAAAAGAAAGTATATCTAAATATAAATGTAAGTTAACATTACATTAACATGTTTGGGAAATATTCTTTTAACTACAGATTTTTGTTTTCCAATGTTTCCTCTTCTTTTACTCTGAAAACTAGACAGCTAGAGAAAGTGAAATGAAATTGCTTACTTCTTCATATGGTCTCCCAACTTGCATTTACAACTCTGAATGCAACAGTACTATATAACAAATTATTACACTAGGGAGAGTGGCGTGCTAGAACTGGCTTGCATTTTTCTGGAATTTTATGAGGTGATTCAGCAGAAGTGAGTCTCAATACTTAGTATGCACTGTTCCACAGCCAGTAGACCGAAGCAACAGTGATGGCAATAGACATTTAGCATTAATGGCATAATAGCAATATACACCACTGACTAGAAACAGAATCATATGAATTTTAAGAACTTGTTTACCAAATCTTTTCCCATGTTATATAATTTTAGAGGCTCAGATGCGAGTCTGAGATTAAATAATGGAATAAATAATTACAACAGGAAATGAAGTTTAATCTTTTGAATAAGTAGAAATTTTTGTTATTAAAAATATGTTTTATGGTTATATGGTTTAAAATATAAAATATGGTTAACAGGAATATCTGAATTTAATGTGATAAGGTTTTTACTTACTAGTCCTGCATACACAAATACTCTTGAGTGATCACAAGAATGAGAAGCTACTAATTGTGTTTCCCCGAAAATAGTACACGGTCTTATATTTTTTTGGACTCCAAAATAAGCACTAAGGCTTATTTTCGGGGGATGTCTTTTTTTTTTCCATATACAGGAGGCCCACTTCTGCTTGCTCGCAGCCACAATGGGGCAGAAGGCCACACGGCATGCCAGTTACTACATAAAAGTGAACAAACTGGAAGAGGAAATTGTCAAATTGTTCAAGTCATACGAATGGACCCACTGAGTAATCTTGATAGAATATAAATATCAGGTAGAATATATATTTGTATTTTTTCAAAATATTGATACCTTTAGATTTGATACTTTGCTTTCCCTAGACGTATATTCCCGCAATATGTATGATTTGTTAGCCTATTAAAAAGAAAGCAGATAAAATGTATTTTCATAACATTAAAACAGATTTAATATGTACATATAGTTTCAAATAAAATGAAACTTCTGTAGTACAAAAGTAATCTATTGCAACACTAAACACAAAATCCTGTTATGATATCCAATAAAGATGCTGTAAATATAGTATTATTTACAGATAGTAATAAACCAACTACATTCATACTGGAAATGCTGATAATAACATATGTAGATCCACATGCCATTTTAAATTTGATAAGATCCATACAGGATGTACTTAGGTAGTATATATCTATATATTGAATATTTGTATTTTAAAATATACTGTTCTACACAGTACAGATGGAATGTACACAGTATTACAATAATTGTATTACAGACAGTATATAAATTAAAAAACTAATAGCTGCATATCTCATTCCTAATATTTTTAGGTCTACTTAACAAAAGCCATGTACAGCGAACAAGGCAGAGAGATCTTTGGGATTTTTAGAAGTCTATTCAACTACCCTGTTTCCTTCAAAATAAGACATCCCCTGATAATAAGCCCAATCGGCTTTTGAGCGCATGGCAATAAGGCCGAGCGCTTATTTCAGGGTTCAAAAAAATATAAGACAGGATCTTATTTTCGGGGAAACACGATAGTTGAACAAAAAAACAGCTAACAAAGCTGCATATCATATTTCTAAAATTAGAGACAATGGCATACGTGCATTAGCAAATAAAATGTCACTTCTAAGCATCAAAGTATATCCTGTTTTTGATGACCTTTTCAACCAAATGTTCACATTAAGATTTTCTTACCTCATGATAAACTCTTGTATCATTCATCCTAATAAGAACTCCATCAACTCGCAAGAAAAACCTCAACAGCACAAAAAAACTGGAAGGCATTACTCTCTGTCAAACATATCAAAAATAATTTACACTTGCACACGTTTAAAACAGATTACTTTAACAGGTAATTAAAAACATGGTAAATGTCTTCAAAGCCTTCATTAAAGAATAATATTACCTTTCCAATAACTTTTAAGACGATAATATTAATAGATCTTAATTTCCTGCAGGCACAAATATGTGATCAGGAAAATCTGTAAGCTAATCAGTTTTGTATTTTTACAAGTCTGGGAAAATGTCAGCAATGTAGACATTATTTTTAGCATACACTATACAGGTAGTCTTCAACTTATAACAATTTGTTTATTGACTGCTTAGTTACAATGGCACTGAAGAAAGTGACTTATGACCATTTTTCACACTTATGACTGTTGCAGCATCCCCGTGATCATGAGATCTACATCTGGATGCTTGACACCTGGTTCATGTTTATGACATTTGCAGTGTCCCAGGGTCATTTGATCCCCTTTTGCAAACTTCTGACAGATTCACTTAACAATCATGTTAGTACCTTAACAACTGCAGTAAATTCACTTAAGAGTGGCAAGAAAAGTCATAAAATGGGGCAAAACTCACTTAACAAATTTCTCACTTACCAACATAAATTTTGGGCTCAATTGTGCTTGTTAATTCAGGGGTGTCAAACTCGAAGCCCAGATGCATTATGCGCTGGCCACATCCACCCATTTTAGCAAATGGGAGGAGTTGTGATACGTCACGTAACAATTTGTCTTCACTAGTTTGACACCCCTTTGTAAGTCAAGGACTACCTGTAGTGTATAAAGCACATAAAATCTTGCTCTCTTGTACAAGGAAAGATTTTTCCTACAAAAGAAATGTTTACAAAATTAAAAATTGTCCTATGCTCACTCTGAATAAAAAGCCTTACAAAATAAAATGTAACCTGATCACCATGTGTGTGTACGAGATACATTTTTGTATAATGTTTCCTGCATCATTTTAAAATCAATCTATTGCATTTTTGCAATGACTTGTTTATATCCGCATTATATAATTTAATTAATTATTTTATTATATAATTCCAACTAAATAAAAGGTTATTTGAAATTTAAATAGGAAAATGCCCAAAAGAAACAAATTTAAGGAATATTACTAATAGGTTTGTGATTCTCTCAGTTCTGTATTTTTCTGCATTTTATACAATTATGGAAGAAGCATGTAAAAGATTACTGGACTCACAATTTTGACACTCAGACTTGAAACCCCATGATCATGAAGTTCATCTTCAAACAAGAGCACTTCTTCAAAAAACATTATCTGTTCCCTGGCTTTTAATTTCTCTGTATCTATATGTTCTGTTGTGGAAGAAACCTAGAACAACACAGTAGAAATTAAATGTTCTTTCTCATATAATTGATTCCCCAACTGTTCAACAAATTCATTCTTGCAAATAGTTGACTATCACAATCATACTTTTAACTTTAGTGTTTCACCAAGCAGAGTTCCTTTATAGTCTGTTGTGTAAGTCCAATCATATGGTTTAACAACTTCCTTTGTGTGTTCGGGCTCAGACCTACAGGAAAAGACAAATATAGCATATCAGGTACAGGACCAGGCAAAAAAGTATTTCTACATATCTATTTTACAAAATACATCAATGATGATTCTATAAATCAATATGCATCTGTAAACTGATAGATTTAATGTGCTAAGAAAAAATGTGATAAGGCATTACAGTATTTTTTTACTACTATAAAAAAAATTCTTATTTTTTCCCTCAAAAATGTTAGCTACAGAAGCAATGTAGCCCCGTTCACTTCTTCCTGCTTTTATGCTTATACTTATAATCATGTACATTGTAACCTTGAAGTAAATTCAGTTTCAATCACCTAGAAGTAACATGTATACAGTAGGATTAGATGGTAGTTGTTCAAAGATGAAGCAAAATATTGGATATTTCATCAGGATTCTTCCTCAGACAATCTGATATATTTGAACAATTATTTTTGTACAAGACCACATGTGTATCAAGTGAACAACATAAATACAGATTATATGTATTAAGGAACTGCAACCCTTCAGAACTGATTCCCAAAAGATGCTTCAGTGCACATGTAGCACCTGCCTACCACTCTTTAACCCAATAGTGTTATAAGGATTACATGGCTTATCTGCTTCAATGAGATGGGACCAAATAAACAAAATAAGAAATTGCTTTAAAAGAATTTCAGACAAGTATAAGATCTGAAGCAGTTTTGGGGAATCAGATCTGAAGCATTACATAGCTTCCAAAATCATTCCTTAGGGCCCATCAAGCTATACTATTTAAAAAACTCACAAATAAATATGCTATTACCTGCTTTCTTGCCACTCTTCTGCACAAGCAACTTTAACCATTCCTTGGGCATTATTTACGCATTTTAAAGCATCAGTTGCATTGAACTCTATGCCAAAAAGCAGTTCATGCTGAATTCTTAGGATATTGTCACCAAACATCATTTCCGGAACACATGGCATGTGCAGTTCTTCAGCTAACCTACACAGACACAAGATTAGATTATTTAGGAGCTGATTTTATAATTTAATTTTATAATTTAAAATAAATATGTATATTTTACCATATAATATTTTAGTATACATTTATTACATATTTGAAATTAGCAATTGGACAGCTTCCCTCTTTCTCCCCGAACACTAGACAGTTGTGATTCACTTTTAGGGATGACGGAAGGTAAGAATGCTGTGTATGTAGAAGGTAATTCTAATAACAAATATGAAATCAGAACAGCAATCTAATACGGTTTGTCAAATACAAGCCAATCACAGCTTAACAGGAAAAAAGACACAAAAACATATATGCATTCATATATTTGGAGCACTCCTTAGAAAGCATTGTTAAATAGAGAGAAAAGTACGGTATATTGAAAATAGATTGATATGGGAATATCAGTAAGAGAAACTCTGATTTTATAGAGTTCTCTAACAAAGCAGCTTAATTTTAAAAGTCTGAAAAGTATTCTGCAAAGGGACCACTAATCATACTAAATACTCCACTGCTAACTTTGTAGATGAGAAGCCAGGGGGAAAAAAATCAGTATCTTGGTAGTAGACTGCACTCTGCAATCGCAACCCCCCCCCTCCCAACAATCACGCTCAATCGCACCTCTCGGCATCGGCCGACTTGATGATGTGGGTCCGAGCGGCCGTTAGCTTCCACGGCCCGAAGGCAAAGTCGCGGCGGCTGCTTCTGAAGACAGGCATCATAATGGCGGCGTCAATCCCAAGGCGGCCAGCATAGAGACGGGAAACCTTCCTTCGGCCAATGACAAGGATAAACCCCCAAAATAGGAAAACCTTGCAAACCAACGACCCCGAGCTCCTCTTCCACACGCAGCCGCAGCAGCACCGCCGCCGTCAAACATGCCACTTCCGCTTCCGAGTTTCCATGCCTCGGTATGAAATGAAAAGGCTTCGGGAACTCGCCTTCCGGTTCCTGGTCTCCGTAGGGTCTCCCCTTAATCTTAAGGCTGGCGGACTTCAACTCCCAGAATTCAGCTTTGCTGCTGGGGAATTCTGGGAGTTGAAGTCCACCAGGCTTAGAGTTGCCAAGGTTTGAAGATCCCTGCCGTAGGGGGTGCTTTTCATGAGCGGAGCACGTGTTTAAAAGTTAACTCAAAAGAATTCGTCAGGGTTTTTTTTCCCTATTGAACTTGTTGCAGGGCATTGAAATAATTAAGGTCCCTCCGCAGGAAGAACTGCAAGAAAATACTTGTAAGCATCTAATGCAGCGAAAGGGCAATTATACACTGCTTACAAAAATAAAGGGAACACAAGCAGAAGACATCCGAGATCTGAATGAATGAAATAACCTTATTAAATACTTTGTTCGTTACAGACAGTAGTTTTGTGTTCCCTTTAGTTGTTTGAGGAGTGTATAAACTACTGTATGTAAAGAACAAAGTATTTAATAAGGCTATGTTGGAAGAAACATCCTTCTGGGTTCTGCTCCAAGTGGGGAAAACAGACACTGGAAACATGGAGACTGCTTGGAAAGATGGTTTAATGGTGGACAGGATCACATGGCTTGAGTTCCTGAACAGAAAAGGGACTGATACAGTAAATCTTCGGGTTTTTATGCTCTCTCTGGCTCTGCATTTCTTGGGGCCCAGAAAGAGTTTCCTGATTGGTTGTCAGACTCCCAGGGGGTGGGGGCCTTGCTGGCTGATGGTCACATGTGCTTCCCAGGTCACATGTGGTGAGTTTCTGCTGCTATTGTGTAGAGGGCTAATGCTATCTTTGGCAATTCCTACTATGGCTCTGGCTGAAGGAGGCAGATCTTTGTTATGTAGAATAGACTGGCCCAGGCCTTAATGGCCCATTGACAAAGGGTGGGGGGGGCAGGAAGGTGGGAGCTGCTTTGTCTGTAAAATATGCTTCTCATATTTCTCATCCAGGGAAATATAATATTCTGCCTTTTCATATTTCCTAAAATATTTCACTCTTCCAGGAAAGGGGTGGGTGCTAACTTCCTACAGCTATTTCATTCATTCAGATCTCGGAAGTCTTCTGCTTGTGTTCCCTTTATTTTTTTGAGCAGTATATTATTTCTCCAGCAAGGCGTACACGTTTTCTTTCAGATATTGTAACGGGAAAGTCGTGCAAGTCTGTGGTCATCAAAACCCAGAAAGAAAGAAAAAATAAACTTCAAAAATTCAGAAATGATAGGGAACCAAACCCTGCGTTATCTAGTGTTGAAATCAGAATGCAATCTATATGCATCCCTACCGTTAAAATGGGCTTTAATGATAACCTCTTAGATAATAAGTCATATAAGGGTTTGAAAAGGTTTGGTTTTTTTTTTTTGTTTGTTTTCTTGGAGAATGGAAAAAATGGTTTCTGTGTCTTTAAAAAAAGTGGACAAACAGAATCTTCTCAACTTTCTTGCAAGGTCGCGCTGGCCATTCATGACTTAGAAACAATACTGTACAATAGCAGGAATGCAATCGAGATAGTCCTGTTCCATGTAAATAATTGGAAAAGTTGCACATATTTTATTTTTGCCCTTTATGAAGGGTGGACTAGTATCTTTTTTATCTTTCATTTTAGTTAAAAATGAGCATTAACTAAATTGAACATTAATATTAACTAAATTGATTACTAAATTATAATTTAAAGTGGGGAACAATAAATAATATGTAATCAATTGATTGCTTAAGAAGTAAAATTTCTGTTTAAGACAAGAGAAAAAACACTGAGAATACAGTAGATAACAGCAATTGATGCTTTTCCTTTTTTCATTATAATTTGTAGACTAAGCAGACTATCTTACTTTTCTCAGCCAGTAAGAGGCAGCTTCTAAGACTACACAGTCATGCAAACCTTGAATTTAGTTTGCTAAATTTGTCTTTGTGCTCAATTCCACCCTTCAACTATGTTTGTTCAATACATTAAAAAAGCTCATTAAAAAGCATGTTAACATATCTGGCCTGCAGGCTGGGAGTTTGACAGCCCTGCTGTAGCTCAACCACATTCTGCAATAATTACACGTGTTTGTTCATTCTGTCAACTTACATTGTAGTTTATCTGATTGTAGTGTAGAAAGTTAGCACCCACCCCTTTCCTGGAAGAGTGAAATATTTTAGGAAATATGAAAAAGGCAGAATATTATATTTCCCTGGGAGAAGCATATTTTACAGACAAAGCAGCTCCCACCTTCCTGCCCCCCACCCTTTGTCAATGGGCCATTAAGGCCTGGGCCAGTCTATTCTACATAACAAAGATCTGCCTCCTTCAGGCAGAGCCATAGTAGGAATTGCCAAAGATAGGATTAGCCCTCTACACAATAGTAGCAGAAACTCACCACATGTGACCTGGGAAGCACATGTGACCATCAGCCAGCAAGGCCCCCACCCCCTGGGAGTCTGACAACCAATCAGGATACTCTTTCGGGGCCCCAAGAAATGCAGAGCCAGAGAGAGCATAAAAACCCGAGGATTTACTGTATCTGCCCTTTTCTGTTCAGGAACTCAAGCCATGTGATCCTGTCCACCATTAAACCATCTTTCCAAGCAGTCTCCATGTTTCCAGTGTCTGTTTTCCCCACTTGGAGCAGAACCTAGAGGGATGTTCTTCCAACAATTGGCGAGCCAGTGGGACTCCAAGCTAACCTAACCAATGGACCAGGCCCAGGTAAGCCTCCCTTGCTAGCAGCAGACCCATTGAGTCTGTGGGTATGTTTTCCTGGACCTTGGCCATTTGGAACTAGGTTTTAAAGGGGTTTTGAGTTTGAGCTCAAAGGCTGCTTGGAAAGAAGGTGAGTACCTCTAAATTTTAATTTTAAAGTATGGAAAAGCATGGGAAATTTGTGTATGCCTGCATGTGTGTGAGTGAAGGCCCTTCTCCCAATCACAGTTGGATCTTGCTTCCTCTGTGCATTTCCTAGCCGCAGAAAGACTAACAGTCTGGAGAGCATGGGGGTTTTGCCAGAGCACAGGGCCTTCTGTAAGGGAAGGAGGAAGTGTGTGTGTGGGATTCCACCTGGAAAACAGTCTGATTTCACCTCTTTGAGCGACCTCTAGCCGCACCTCTGCCTACTGCTAGCTCCACTGAGCCATGACCGGTAGGATAGAGAAACCAAGGGGGGGTTGCCAAATGTGGAACTTTGTGTTTAAAAGGAATGGAAGCCAAGCGAAAGCCAAGCATGTGAAGGGGGGAAATAAATTGTGAAAGGGAAACCCGGTTTTGTCCAGCCCAGACACGGGGCGAGCGTGTGTGTGTGAGAGGAGGTGCCAGTACCACCTGCTGGGGTCAGCAGGTCCTCCCGGATCCCCTTTTTGGATCCGAAAAACTACGGCGATTCCCTAAGAGGAAGGGGCCCATACTTCGTAAGGGAATCGAAGTCCTTCCCAGAGCTTTTTCTCTGAAAACTGATGGCGTGCCACCCGGCTAAGTCGAAGTGATCCTTCTGGAGAAAAGGAAAGGGTCATGGGTAGCGATAGTTCGCGGGTGGCGGGGACCCCTGTGGAAGAAGTGCTCGCGGCCTGGGACGCCAGGCGGGTGCCCATATTGAGGGGCATGGATAAAAGGAAATTAGGAAAATTGTGTCAAAAATGGGCTTTGCTAAGAGATAACACCGGGAAGACAAATTTGGCTAAATAAAGGTACTTAAAAGAAAAGGGAAATATATAAATAGGAATGTTGGGTTTTTGTTTGTTTGTTTTGTTTGTTTTGTTTGTTTGTTTGTCTCTCTGTCTTCTATGCAACCACGTGGTATGTTTAAGATTTGTGCCTTCCCTAATTTAACTGAGATTTATGTGGGAATGATCAGTGTGTGTGAAATCTCAGAGTTCTGTTTTCTTCTCTTCATCTTCTTTGTTTTATGTGTGTGTGTCTTTGGGCGCCCTCGAGGTAATTGTAACTGTAAAATGTATCTGATCTCTAGAGACAAGAATTTTAAATTGTTAGAAAAGAAAAAAAAAAGGTTGAAGCAATGAAAATGGGGGAGAGAGAGAAAAAAGAAAGAAAGAGCCTTTGCCCTGTGTTTGTCTGGCCAACAAACACAGATTAAAGAGAGCATTTCATTTCATTTCTGTTTTTTTTCTCCTCCTCTCTCTGTATCTTAAAGTAACAACTCAAGTTTATGAGGAAACGTTTTAAGTTTGTTTACAAGTAAAAAAATCAGTCTTGCATTTACTGTATGTGTTTAAATGGGTTTACCTGTTCATCTCTTTCCTGAAGCATGTGAATCCAGTTTTTTCTTATCTGTTGTGTCTCCATTTTGTTGAAACTGCATTATCTGTTTAGTAACTGCAATACTGTTGTGTTGTTTCTTTTCAAACTCTGCAAGCTATCTACCCCCCGCATCTGTAATCCTGTTACAATGCCTTTCCTGAGAAGATTACCCACAAAGGGGGGAGGGGACCCTGTTCTCATGTCTTTCAGCCCTGCACAAAGAACTCTGCAAACTGTGGAAGCAGAGCACATGGATCCAGATGCTGCCTCCAAAGGAGACCTTCCATCTGATTGAACCAGGAATTGGGTTTGAATCCAGTCTCCACTGAAAGTCAGCACAGCAACCAGAGTGGAGCAGACCTTTCCAAGCCTGACTGACCAGCCTTACCACCAAGCATTTTACCAGCAGATATGAAAGAAAAGACCCTGAGATGTACAAGTAAAGACCAAAAGACTCTTTTCAATCCTCAGAAGACAGCTGGAAAGACTATGGGTGGAGGGTGGAAATTCATTGTAAAGTTTTCTTTCTTGTCTCATTTATATTGTAATCAGTTTATTGTAAGAATTGTATTTGAGAGTGGTTGCCACAGCAAGTTATGTACACTCTAGATTTCTGTCTAGTGGGGGAGGAGAAATGTGTCCAAAATGTTTGTATTGCCTGTATTGTAAAAGTAGCTGCATACACATGCACACACAGAGAGACACACCATTCAGAATTAGATTGAAACTATTTCCTTCACTTACCTTTACACAAAGCTTCTCCTAGGTTGATTTTTGCTCTGTAGCACTAAAAGCCCAAGTAGTCATATCTCCCTGCTAATTCCATGGGGAAGGAAGCAATCCCCCTCAGGCAATTCCCCCACTTGAAGAGATAGCAGAAAAGTGATCTCCAAAACCCAAGCCCTGACTGACTCACAAATGATGCTGCCCAGTTGCCCAGTAAAGGAAGATATATTGCACTGGTGGTCTCATGAGTAGAAATCCCAGGGCTCATTATGTGTAACACCAAAAAAAAAAAAAAAAGAATGGATATTGTACACTGGCTAACCTCAATTTGGACTCACAAATCCTGGATGCACTAAACTAAGAGCTAGGGCAGGTTTAGTAACCAACCCATGAAATGGGCAGCCTGTAATTTAAAGGAAAACTATGGCTGTGAAAAAATTTTGGGACATGTGCTTGCTTGAAACCTGACTGGAAGCTCACAGAAAGTAATATCTGAAGTCTGAAATTAATTGGCATGGAAAATTGGATACTGTAAAATTCTTACCAGAAATTTTTCCCTGGCTGCTAGACCTTCATGGTTGAAAGCTTTTGGAAGCCACTGAAGGAATCCTTTTCTGTTGCCTCTATCAATGCCTCCCCCTTTGCATTAGAAAATTAAAAGCACCCATTAAGCCTCCCTGATGTGATCAATTTTAATCTTTTGCCAAGAACTTGTTTCAAAACTCACGTTTTGAAAAAAAAAAAGAGTAGGGATTGTAGAAAGTTAGCACCCACCCCTTTCCTGGAAGAGTGAAATATTTTAGGAAATATGAAAAAGGCAGAATATTATATTTCCCTGGGAGAAGCATATTTTACAGACAAAGCAGCTCCCACCTTCCTGCCCCCCACCCTTTGTCAATGGGCCATTAAGGCCTGGGCCAGTCTATTCTACATAACAAAGATCTGCCTCCTTCAGGCAGAGCCATAGTAGGAATTGCCAAAGATAGGATTAGCCCTCTACACAATAGTAGCAGAAACTCACCACATGTGACCTGGGAAGCACATGTGACCATCAGCCAGCAAGGCCCCCACCCCCTGGGAGTCTGACAACCAATCAGGATACTCTTTCGGGGCCCCAAGAAATGCAGAGCCAGAGAGAGCATAAAAACCCGAGGATTTACTGTATCTGCCCTTTTCTGTTCAGGAACTCAAGCCATGTGATCCTGTCCACCATTAAACCATCTTTCCAAGCAGTCTCCATGTTTCCAGTGTCTGTTTTCCCCACTTGGAGCAGAACCTAGAGGGATGTTCTTCCAACAGTAGCTTGGCACGTTATATGAACCTGGTTATTTAGTGCCAGGTATATGAAACATATTTTATAACTTGGTATATGTGAGTCTGGCCAGTTGTGGCTTATTCAAGAAACCACTCTAAAATAAAGTATGGCTACATCTAAAGTCTGAACCAAAGTTGGGAATGGTGGAAAGAATGCAATTTTAAAAAATTAGTTATTTGTCGCTGCACTAATAAAGACTTTCTAAGGAAAAAAACAAATAGGCTGTTAGAGCATGTGCATTATCTCAGCAATGGTCCAATCATATAAATAATTGGGCCTGAGATTTATTTGAAATATTTATTACTGTTCTTGTTGTACATGTGGAAGATTTTAATAGGAACCAGAAATTAGGGTTCTGCATAACCTACAATTTGTGGAAATTTCAGAGTGCTGTTATTGCTTTGTATAATCAAACTTTTCCATTGATTCTATTGGTTGCCAGGCACAGTCTGGCAACAAGAAAAATTGCCATCAAGCCATCCTGAACCAGTTTTAATGAAAACAGCAAGAAAACTGACATTATTTTATAGCCTATACCAGTGTTGGCGAACCTTTTTCTCGTGGCGTGCCGGAAGTGTGTAAGTGTGTGCACAACAGCTCGCGTGTGTGCCAGGACTCATAATGCAATGCAAATCCTCCCACATGCGCATGCACACATGACCCCCCACGCATGCGTCCTACATTGCGCATGCGCGCCCTGCACATGTACTTCGCCCCCCCCGCCCTGTTTTAGGCCTCAAAAGTCGTTATTCTGAGGGCAGTCCGGGGCTTCCCTGTCTCCCCACCCGAGCAGACTTCTGGCATAGCCTCAGGCCTCCGGGGAGAGAGAGGGTGGGAAGCCCCGGCCTGCTGCTCCTGCTGTCGCCACCCCCTTGCCCCCAGCAAGAGCGGTTCTCGTGCTGCCGCTTCTCTGGCAGCACCAGGAGCAACTGCTGGGGCAGAGAGGGTGGGGGCAGACTAGGCTGTTCTTGCCGGGTAACAGACAGGCTGCTCCTGGAGCAGGCAAGCAGAAGGAGAAGCCACTAGCGGGGAGGTGAACTGCTCCAGAAGCCCTGCCTAATAGCACTGCGGCTTGCTCAAGGTAGCTGCCGTTTGGACTCCCCTCCCCCTTCCTCCGTCTTCTCCTCCTCGAGTTGGAGCCTCGCGGCGTGGCCGAGGCTGAGGAGGGGTGGGATAGTAGCTGCATGGATCCCCCGGTGCCGCGCTTGTCCCCTACGCTGCAATGATGAAGCGCTTTGCCAAGGAAAGCAGAGTCTCAGGCTGCTTCTGAAACAGCCAGGAGAAGGAGAAGCTGCCAGTGGGGAGGCGAGCCGCCCCAGGAGGACCTGAGGAGAGCGCAGCTTCTCACTCATGGATATCTACCCATTGGGAAGTGGGCGCGGTAAGAGGTGCACTGGCCAGGAAGTGGTCATGCTCTCTGGCCAGAGAGGGTTGCACAAACATTTGCTGGAGTGAATGTGCAACCCTCTCCTACCAGGGAGCATGACTGCTTCCTGGCTTGCGCATTTCTTACCGCTTTCCACAACCACTTTCCCGCTGGTGGATCTCCATGAGTGAGGAGCTGTGCTCTCCTCCAGTCCTCCTGGGGCAGCTCGCCTCCTCTCTGGTGGCTGCTCCTTCTCCTGTCTGCTCCAGGAGTAGTCTGTCTGTTATCTGGTCAGAATGGCCTGCCACCACAGCCTGCCCCCGCCCTCTTTGCCCTGGAAGTTGTTCCTGGTGCTGCCAGAGAAGTGGCAGCATGAGAACCGTTCTTGCTGGGGGCAAGGGTGGCGGCGGCAGGAGCAGCAGGCCGGGGCTTCCCTCCCTCCCTCCCTTCCTCCAGAGGCCTGGGGCTATGCCAGAAGTCTGCTCGGTAGGGGAGACAGGAAAGACCCGGACCGCCCATCCTTGCCACCACCGCCCCCTCGCCCTTGGCGGCAGCGGTTCTAGCACAACCGGTTTCCTGGCAGTGGCAGGAGCACCTGGCAGAGGAGAGGGGATGGTGGCAGGCTGCGGCAGCAGACAGTAAGAGGCAACGTTCCTCCTCCTGCCAGCCTTGAGCTCAGCTCCGGGCAGCGTCCAGCCAGGCATACCTGGCCTCCCCCTGTGGCAGCCCACGTGGCTCCCAGGCAGCGCAACTTCGGGGCCTTTTCTCATGGTGGCGGTGACGAGGCAGGCAGGCAGCCGGGTGTACGGGAGCGACTGGCTGCAGCGCTCCTGGCTGGCAAAGGGCGGAGTCCTGGGCTACATGCAGGCAATGACAGCATGGCCGGTTCACATGCGCAGTAAGACATTAAGGCCAGGTGATCATCGCACGCACATGCGCACCAGTAACCAGCAGACTAGTTGGCTAGTGTGCATGCGTGCCCTGGAAACCCGTAAGAAGAATGGGTGCCACTTCCGGCATGCATGCCATAGGTTCGCCAACACGGGCCTATACAGTAGGCCATCTTCTGCACTCTTGTTCTTTCGTTAATTATTTTGCTTTGTCAAGATAAGTTAAAACATATTTTCTTTGTAGCGCTTTAGACTGTACAATGTGCCCAACACTGTTTTGTCCCAAAGCAATGAAAAGACTTATAGGTCATAGCAGCTATAATTTCCTATTAGATCAAAATTTAAGAGAGAGAAAAGTAGTAAATTTGTTTAGATTGGCATGCAGTTCTGACATCTTTATGTGTAGCATTGGCAAATAATTAGTTTTTAAAATTCTTAAAGGCTGATGGTCACCTAGAGATGGATGACAAATAGTTTGACTCAAGTCTGAGTACTTCCATTGTACTAAAACATGGTTCACTTGATCATACTCTGCTAAATAAATTGCAATCTGTGGGCTGAAATAATGTAGCAAAATAATAATTCTTTATAAACTTCTGATTTATGTCTGCTTATATGACTATGAGCTTCTCATACATACATACTTATTTGTCTCTTGAGAAACCTATATGTGGGTCAAAAAGCAATAGTGAGAACTGGACACGGAACCACTGATTGGTTCAAAATTGAGAAAGGAGTTCGGCAAGGCTGTATACTGTCACCTTATTTAACTTATATGCAGAGCACATCATGAGAAAGGTGGGGCTAGATGAATCACAAGTTGGAATTAAGATTGCCAGAAGACATATCAACAAGCTCAGATATGCAGATGATATCACTCTAATGGCAGAAAGTGAAGAGAAACTAAAGAGCCTCTTGATGTGGGTGAAGGAAGAGAGTGCAAAAGTTGGCTGGAAACTCAACATTAAGAAAACTAAGATCATGATTCCTGGCCCTCTCAATTCCTGGCAAATGGATAGGGAAGAAATGGAGGTAGTGACAGATTTTATTTTTCCGGGCTCCAAGATCACTGCACATGGGGACTACAGCCAAGAAATTAAAAGACGCTCCTGGGGAAGAAAGCTATGGCAAATTTAGACAGCATACTAAAAAGCAGAGACATCACCCTGCCAACAAAAGTGTGTATAATCAAGGCTATGGTGTTCCCAGTTGCAATGTTTGGCTGTGAAAGTTGGGCCATAAGAAAGGCTGAGCGCCAAAGAATTGATGCCTTTGAAGGATGGTGCTGGAGAAGACTTCTGAGACTTCCTTGGACTTCAAGGCGATCAAACCAGTCAGTCCTAGAGGAGATCAATCCTGACTGCTCTTTAGAAGGCCAGATCCTGAAGATGAAACTGAAATACTTTAGCCACTTAATGAGAAGGAAGGACTCACTGGAGAAGAGCCTAATGCTGGGAAAGATTGAGGGCAAAAGAAGAATAGGACGACAGAAAATGAGGTGGCTGGATGGAGTCACTGAAGCAGTCAGCTATGAGCTTAAATGGTCTCTGGGGGATGGTAGAGGACAGAAAGGCCTGGAGGAAAATTGTCCATGGGGTCACGATGGGTCAGATACAACTTCACAACTAACAACAAATATGACTCTATATGATTGGTTGCGATCTTCTGTGAAATTTTATTTGAAATAAAATTTACAAATAGTACAGCACATTTTAACATTATGCAATACTGTAGTTTAAGTTACAATCTCTCACCCCTTGACTGAAAGTACATTCTACCGATTTCCACTTCAAACATGTAGAATTGCAGTGTAAAACGAACAGATTACTAATTTGAAGCCGGATGTATACAAATTAGCCAATATAGATATAAACTGTTGGAAGAATGTTTGCACTCATGATTTATTTAAACCACATTCCTTTATTTAAAATGTGATATATATATATATTTTATCGAAGAAACTTCCCTTTATACTGAATTTGTCTGCTATAGGAGTTGTCTGCTATAGAAACAAACCATCTCTTCATTTTTGTTTTGCCTTTGTGCATGTGATACTCTTCAGCTGAGGAAAGAAAAATGATATACAGTAAAGCAGAGGGCAGCATGAAAGTTTTCCGAAGGGTGAAGAAATGGAATGTTGGTGGGGCGGGCTAACTAATATAACTAATTTACTTAGTATCGGTGGAGAAAATTTGCCTTCGAAAGACCAGCTTCCCCCCCCCCCCCCCCCGCATAAAGACAGCTTGTTAAAGCTGTTTTCTAACTGTAAGGGCGTTACAAGAAAGAAAAAGTGAATTATGATGGAAACATGAAGTGGGGGGGGGGCGAGTTGCTGAAGAACAAAAGCGCAGCCGAGCAAAAAAGACAGGGTGGGAAAGTGGGAGGAGTAAAACGGAGATGGAGGGAGTGTTTCAAGGAAGGAGGGATGTGAAAAAGTAGATGAGGGGATGGACGAGAAAGAAGGGGGGGTCGGACTATTTTTCTGGGCCTCGACTGGCGGCGACCATAGGGGGCCCCGGGGCCCGTAATCTGAACCGCCTCTCCCGCATGGGTAACGGGGTGGCAGGGCTACCCGAGAGTAGTTTGGTCAAAGGTGAGTGGGTCGTCTCACCCCCGTGGAAGGTCCTCGAGACCTTCTGGTGCAGAACAGAGCGCAACGGACCCGCGGCATAAAGAAGAGCAGGGTCCTCGCTTCCTCGGAGGGATCCCGTAGACCCTGCGCTGCAAAAGGAAATTTTGTTTTGCCTCTAGGCGACGATGGGGACTGGTATGTTGGGCGAGGGTGGTGCCCGGGACGGGAGACGCCTGGCTACTCAACCACGAGTCTCCATGCCTCGGCAGCGGAGAGAAAGGCTGGCTGAATATTCTGGTACCGAGCCGGGTTAAGCTCCTTTTTTTTCCCCCCAACCCCGCGACGAGGCATCTCGGCTTTCTGATTTCGCTGTACTGTACAGCCGACCGAGGGCGAAAAAGCAGACGAGAGTAAGCAGATGGTTATCCCTCCACTTTTCAGGCTGGTGTCTGGAGCATCCAGGCGGGGACTTGTAGAATGCGGACCACTTCAGCTGCAGTTACTGCGAGCCTGGAATAAAATTCTGGGTAAATCTGGCATCCAAGTCCCGCTGTGCAGGCCCACCGTAAAAAAAAAAGGGTGGAGAGAAAACGTGAGTGGTCTGAACATTTAATAAGAGCTCTTCTAGGCCTACTTACCTGGCATTTCCAAGACACCTTCATTTTCCATCTTCCATGTGTAAGGTATCCAACAAACTGCTGTGTTGTAATTCAGTAGCCCTGGCGAATGTATTAAGAATCAGGTCAGGTAGAGAAAAAAAGTTTTAATTCCTGCTTAAAAAGTGATAGATTTATGGAATAAAGCTGTTATGAAATCAAAAGGTTAAGAAAAGAAAGTACGGTAACTTAATATAATTTTAAATCACACAGAGACCCTGGAAAAGAAGTTTTAAAGGACAAAAAGCAAATGTATAAATCAATGTATGGAGGTGATGGAAGCAAAGATGACTTGCAAGGATAGAAAGGTAGGAGACGTATAGTGAATGATATTGATAAAAGGTGGTTTCTTTTTCAAGAATAGTCCACTTCCATTACTGTGATTCTATTAGAGATTTTAGTTAAAGTTTGTAGGGACATTTGGATTTCTGTATATTTTTATAACTGACATTCTTGAAGTGTAATAGACAGAAATATCATGAGAATTAATTATTAACAAATTATTGGGGTTCATTGAACATTTCATAAACATAGGATAAATGACCCTAAGGTGACATAGGTAGCAATGTGACTATGTTGCTAAGCTTTAGGCTAGGGGGGTCCAATATATAAAAAGAACTCTGTTATATAAGAGTTACTTGTTCTGTCTGCCTTTGGAAAATGCCTTGCATATCATTGCACATATCCATGAAGTTCATGTGATGTTTTTATAACTTGATAAGCCTTATGCATGCAGTGTTTGTAATATTTTGACTAACACAATGCAGCCAAGTCCGTACATTGAGAATTGTGGAACTGGTAACTTTGTTTATGGAAATATAAGTAGCATTCATTGATGTAATGCGTGTATCAAATGTTTTTGTATTTCTTTAGCAGACGCTCAGCATGTCTTGGTTGCTCTGACAATGAGCATCAACTTGTCCCTCAGTAAGGAGAATGTCTCAGAAAATCTCACACTGCTGGAAGAGGGAGCAGGAAGAATCACCGAGTCAATTGCTATCATCATTATTGCTATTTTCATCTGTTTAGGGAATCTGGTGATCGTCTTCACTCTTTATAAGAAGTCATACCTGCTCACCTTAAGCAACAAGTTTGTTTTCAGCCTCACTCTGTCCAACTTCCTTCTTTCGATGCTGGTGCTTCCTTTTGTTGTTACCAGCTGCATCCGTCGGGAATGGATCTTTGGAGTTGTTTGGTGCAACTTCTCTGCCCTACTCTATATGCTCATCAGCTCTGCCAGTATGCTCACACTTGGACTCATTGCTATCGACCGGTATGCCATCCCTTTTTTCATGAGCTGAATATGGCTGCATGGGGGAAAAAAGTTTTTAACATGTACCACCATTGAATATGCAGTGGCAGAGAAATATGTTTTAAATAACAATGCCACCAAGTCAATACACTGAGATTGTGGAACAAATAATTTTGCTTATTAATATGTAAGCAGCATCTGAATATTTAAGCAGCAAAGAGAAAGTGTGTTTCCATGAGACAATCCAGGTTCTCCAATTAATCTGATCCAATTTTCAAAAGACAAACTCATTCCTTTAATTTTTTTCATGTTTAGTATTATTCAATTTCCTATGTATTGCATATACCCTGACATTACTGCATACTTTTATGTTTTTTAGATACTATGCTGTCTTGTACCCCATGGTTTACCCTATGAAGATTACGGGTAATAGAGCTGTTGTTGCCATTGTGTATGTATGGCTTCATTCTCTAATTGGATGCCTTCCACCCCTCTTTGGTTGGTCATCTTTAGAATTTGATCAGTTCAAATGGATGTGTGTAGCTGCATGGCATAAGCAGGCAGGTTACACCGCTTTTTGGCAGATATGGTGTGCTTTGCTACCATTTATAGTCATGATCATTTGCTACGGCTTCATATTTCGCGTGGCCAGGATTAAGGCACGGAAAATTCACTGTGGCAGTGTGGTCATTGCAGCGGAAGACACGCAAAGGAATGGGAGAAAGAACTCGAGTACTTCAACATCCTCATCAGGCAGCCGAAGGAATGCTTTCCAGGGGGTCGTTTATTCTGCCAATCAGTGCAAAGCTTTGATCACAATTTTAGTTGTCATCGGGGCTTTTGTCGTCACATGGGGGCCTTACATGGTGGTTATCACATCTGAGGCACTTTGGGGTAAAAACTGCATTTCCCCTGCCTTTGAGACATTAGCAACATGGTTATCTTTTACAAGTGCTATTTGCCACCCTTTGATTTATGGACTCTGGAATAAAACTGTACGCAAGGAGTTACTGGGAATGTGCTTTGGAGATCGGTACTACAGAGAATCATTTGTTCAAAGGCAAAGGACATCCAGATTATTTAGTATTTCTAATAGGATCACAGGTAATTTTTTAAAAATTCTTAAAGTGCCTCTAGAAGATACTGTAAATTGACCACCATTTAATTAGTCTGGTATAACCACTGGTGTTGTTCACCTTTTATCATGTGGTTTCTTTGTCTGCTTCATGATTGAGAATTTTTGGACATGGACATGGCCACAATTCTTGCGCATACTAAAGGCAGAAGGGAGATCTTGGAGATTGATTTTGTCTGATTATCCATTTTATTCAGATAAACTTCACTGAACGGATAAGATGGAATTGGAAAATTAACCTCAATGCTCTCCTTTGCATATGTACCGTATTTTTTGGAGTATAAGATGCACCTTAGTTTTTGGGGAGGAAAATGGGGGGGGGGAAATCTGCCTTCCAGGTATTCATCTGGCTAGCGACCTTAGTCTGGTCAGCTTCAGCATATTAGTTTGCTGGATTTTATCCCCTGCTTGGGGTTAAAAAATAGCTTATAAAGCACAACTGATCTTTGGAGAGAGAAGCAATGAGAAAAGCAGGCAAACCACAGAGATAGCTTCACGGAGATCGCTTCACACGCTAGTGCGTCGTTAGGGCTGAAAAAAAGCTTTGAAAAAGCTACATTTGGAGTATAAAACACACCCAAATTTTCAGCCTCTTTTAGGAGGGAAAAAAGTGCTTCTTATAATCCGAAAAATACGGTATATTTTTGTGATATCCTAGAATCTAGAGCCTCTTGCAATTCCTCTGTTTTCCATTTATTTATTTTAAAAAAATCTTATCCCCCAGTTTAACTTTTCTGGGTAATGGTTTGCTATTAAAGCTGAACAAGGGGCTTCAACCTATAGTATAGATAAATTAATCTATACCATAGGTTGAAGCCCCTTGTTCAGATTAATTTATCACTACCATTACAATTCCAATTGCTTTTACACCATTCTTTGTCTGTGATTGATTCTCCTTACAATTAACTGCCTTCCCCTTTCATCACAATCAGCATAAGCATTATCAAATGTTATAACCTAGATAAATATAAATGCTCAAAGCATTTCTTTAAAAGTTTTTCAGAATAAATAACAGAATTGGAAGGGATCTTGGAGGTCTTCTAATCCAACCCTGTGCTCAGGCAGGAGTTGTTCCCAACTGCTGGGGAACTTCATGTGAAATCATGCCACCCACTGACCTTGATTGCTGCCTGCCCTGGGGGCTTTGGATGGCTCCAGGACTGACCAGCTCAATGGGCACTGTAGCCTGAACTGTGCTTTCGCTCTCCTTAATTTTTATTATTTTTGAGATATTCAAACTCTAATACCAAGCTAAAAAGAAGTATAAAGATTTTTTTCATTGACTTCATTAGATACAGGTTCCCAATGGTATGAATTTTAATTCTGAATTGTTCTAGAGTCATGTTAAATAAATTCAGATGTTAAATTTTTTTTTTTTAAATTCCATTCAATCATGTCTAGTGCTTGGAGACTGACTGGACAAGTAGCTGCAGTTTTCTTGGCAAGGGTTTTGAGAAGTGATTTGCCATTGCCTCTTTCCCAGGGCTGAGAGAAAGTAACCGGCCCAAAGGTGCCCAGTTGGCTTTGTGCCCAAAGCAGGACTAGAATTCACTGTCTCCCAGTTTCTAGCCTGATGTTTTAACCATTACATTAATGGTTAAAGTAATGGCTCTTGTTACAGACTTAGCGATTATTAAATCAAGCAATGTAATAAAATGCACTGAAGATATTTGAAGATGTTTGGCTATGAATCCAGAAGTTAATTTTGTTTGGATGCTGAAATACTTTTACAGATCTAGGATTGTCTCCACATCTGACAGCTCTCATGGCAGGGGAGCGGACTTTAGGACACAGCAGCAGCACAGGAGATACAGGCTTCAGTTGCTCTCAGGATTCAGGTAACTATTTCTTTGAGTTATGTTGCAATGAACAAGAGCCAGCAATATGATACAGACACTAAAAGAAGAAGTTTGCAAAAAACTTGAAAACTTGAGTCCTACGGGAGAAAGGCGGTATAGAAATATAACAAACAAACAAACAAACAAACAAACAAATAAATAAATAAATGTAATTTCCTAGTGCTATCCAAGAAAAAACATTATGCAATTATTATTGGATTTCCGCCACCCCCCTCCGCTCCAGTAGGTTTTGTGTGTGTGTGTCTGTACAAATAAGTTTGGTGATTAGTGAAGTCAAATGCAATTTAAAATAAAATTCATAACCAAAGATGGCTTGGCTACAAGAAAAAGTGTGCAAAAGAAAGTTGAAGCATTCTTCCCATTCACTTGCTTCCTAGCTCTATAATTAACATCATAAGCAAAAGAGCTTCTTGCGACCTCGCTTTTCTGCGTTGTAAAATATGATTCTAGCTATAGAGGTGCCATCTGCTGTTTTCTAGATGTGAGGGAAGAATACAGCTGCTATATTGCCCATATCACAAAAATACAATTTTTGCATGTATCCATTAAATGAATTCTCTTCCTAGTCTATTGTCTAAGCCATGATCTCTTTTTAGGGACAGATGTTATGCTGCTTGAAGATTATAGTTCTGATGGATTTAATCACCCACATTGCGTTTACCCTCATCGACGGAGTTCTGTAACTTTTGAAGATGAAGTGGAACAAATTAAAGGTATATTGAGGCTAGGCATGCCATTACTGAACTATGTATAAGAGGGGACTGCTTGGATCAAGAATTTGGTCCTAAGTTGCTATTTGATTTTTACTTAATTTTAGTTTGAATTTAATTAACGTTTTAATTTAATTTATTTAATATAAAATTAGAAGTTATGAAAGAGTTGAAAATGAAATAAATGCACTGGAAAGTCTTATAGTTTAGAGATACATATAATCTAAAAGGAAAAATTGAGGGGAGGAAATAAATTCATTTTACATAAAAATTAAGTTGATGCTTAATGAAGAAACGAGTTCTGTTTCATATATATATATATATGTTATTTATTATATATATATAATAAAATCTTGAATGTCAAAATTCCTGAAAATTTAGATATTGCTAAAATGTTTTCTGTTTGGTTATCTGTTAAATGCCATATTTCTGTTAAATTTGGTAAACCAATTTCTTTTTTTAAAAAAAGTATATGTTAACTCCAATTTGCAAATATTTTGCAGGATGTAGATTTATTGGACATTGTCAGAGAGTGTGGTTTTGCTCTAAGCAATAGGAACTTTTAAGAGTTTTGCCTGTAAATAAATTTAGTAATGACCATGCATTATTTATATTCATAGATACACAGTATATAGACAAATATTAACAATTAGATCCTCACCGTCCAAAGTCTGTTCATCTGCCTGCATATCTAAAAAAAGTAGTGTTCAAATTAACACTAAAGTATGAGACATTCATATGGCATAATTGACTAATATCTCTCTTTCCTTTGTTCAGAAGCAGCAAAGAACTCTATCCTTCAAGTAAAGGCTGAAGTTCACAAATCTCTGGATAGTTATGCATCCAGCTTGGCCAAAGCAATTGAAACAGATGTGAGGATCACCTTGTTTGGAGGAGATGCCCTGTCTGGCTCTTTGTTCCCAGCACGAACTGTGGCAGGCAACAATGCAAGCGCACGGCGTGGCGGGAGGGTCCACATTGGACAAAAAATACAACTACAGAGCATTGAAGAAGGGAACACTTAAAATTGCTCCAGTAAAAAGAATAGGAAAAAAATACATTGAAAACTGTTGTACAGCCACGATTCTTTGCAAGGAAAGCAAAACAGGTCCCAGTGTTTTAAGCAAAGCTTTAAGAATTCCCAAAGAATTATCTTAACACAGTATTAGAGAACAAAGTAACTCAAAATATTGGGAAATCAAAAGTATGAAAGGGTTCACTGATCCCTAAATAATAAAGCACAAGTTATTTCACTATTTCGGTGGCATACAGCAGCATTTCCCAAGTTGGACACTAACCAGAAGTGTAGACTTCAGCTGCAAGTTCTTCAAACAACATGGCTATGACTGAGAATTCTAAAAATTAAAGCAACAGGAACTCTCAGGTTGGGAACAGCAGCCATTGTGTTTCTGACTGGAACCTTTTTCTGCTTTTTAAAAACTTTATAAAAACAGTTCACTGTTAAAGTAATCCCATCCCTCCATACTTTAATTTTGTCCAGGTACTTATGGAAAAAAATATAATAAAACGCAAATGAGGCCTATCAAATCTAGTATTGGACAATGTTTTAATCTTTATATTAGGTGAAATACAGCTTACAAAACAATGAGTCCAAAATATTTTTCTCTCTCTTAACTTTATAACGTATATGGGGTTATTTTTTTTAAAAAAAGTCAAGATATGTCTTTAAAAAATAAAGTGGCAAAATGCAAAAGTATACAAAAATATGCTGAGTTTTAAGTGGTCAAATAGGCAATCTGTTTCCGCCCACAAAAACTGGCAGATCATATGGAATGAATGTAGGTGTAACTTTGTTGATAGTGTGGAATCAGTTGCATTTACTTGCACCTTGCAGAAAAAATGCAATGTTTGTATAGCATTAGGAATATTGCTTGGAATACTTTGATATACTGATTAAGGAAGAGGGAAAGGGAGTAATTTATATGGATAATTAAGATTAACAATTTCATTAATAATGAACAATTTCATTAGTATAGTGCCCTCCAAACATGTTGGATTATGGCTTCCACAATTTTATTTGTCCTTGCTATATGATAATTATAGAAATTATGCAATTTCTAGGCTCAAGGTTGACTCAACCTTCCATCCTTTCGAGGTAGGTAAAATGAGGACCCGGATTGTGGGAGCAATAAGCTGACTGTGTATAAAAAAGAACACCGCTGGGGGGGGGGGCAAAAGCCCTACTAAGCAGGTATATACAAAAGTATGAAGGCTATTGCTTAACGCATTGTAAGCCGCCCTGAGTCTCCGGAGAAGGGCGGCATATAAATTGAACCAATAAATAAATAGATAAATAAATAATAGACAATTATGCTATATGACAATTATAGAGACTATATTATAAGCCCATAGTTCATAGTTCACAGCTGTATGGCCTTATACCATTTCTGTGGGGAATCATTGGAATTCAGTGCTTCATTCTTTCAGCAATGAGAATCTTTTGGGTGAGTTATATTCCACAAGCAAGTAGATAACATTGCTTCAGTGCAGTTATTGTAACTGGGATTAATGATGAACAGTATTCCATGAGTGAGGATAGATGTTAAGCAAATTCCATTTTCATGTACAGGTAGACCTCAACTTATGACCACAATTGAACCCAAAATTTGTGTTGTTAAGTAAGACAGTTGTTCAGTGAGTTTTGCCCCACTTTACAACCTTCCTTGCCAGAGTTGTTAAGTGAAACATTGCACTTGTTGAGTTAATCACATGGTTGTGAATCTAGCTTGCCCATTGACTGCTTGTCAGAAGGTCGCAAAAGGTGATCACATGACCCCAGATAGACCCCAAATATAAATCAGTTGCCAAGTGCCTGAATTTTGATCATGTGATCACGGGTATACTGCAGTGTATATGTGAAAAGCAGTCATAAGTTAGTTTTTCCAGTGCTGTTGTAACTTTGAATGGTTACTAAATGAACAGTTGTAAGTCAAGGACTAACTGTATGGTGACAGAGTTATAACTGAATTTAAATTCTGCACCACACTTTTCTCTTGTTATCTATCATCATCTTGTTTACAACCCTAGAATTGTGCTAAATTCTGTATTTAGAATAAATTCTGTAAAATAGGATTTTTTTGTTAATTACTGTATATTTAAACATATGCTACTTGCATTTTTACAGAAAAGGTGATACTTTTAATACTTTTCCTTAGTTGTAAACCGAATGCTGACACTCAAAGTAACATAAATGTATTGTAGAAGAACATTTTTTAAAATTCTAAACTCTTGCCAGTGAATTGGCACCTTAGAATATTGTTGTAAACTACTTTGAGTGCGTATACAAGCAGAAATGTGGGTTATAAATTTCATAATAAACATACAAACATACTGCCTTTAAGGTGTTGCACCCATTATGTATCCTCAGATTAGTTGCTAAGAGTTCAAGTAATGTTAAGCTGTAGCATGTTTTGATTGTATGAATCCATCCATTGCTTCAAATTAATATATAGCTGCAATTGTGGCTTATTTAAAAAGCAGGCCAAGTTATTATTTACTTAAGACATCAGACTAGAAACTGAGACTGAGTTCTACTTCAAATTTGAGCAAAAAGTTTGAAGGTGACCTTTGGTCAGTCACTCTCTTTCAGCCCTAGTAAGCAGACATTGGCAAACTGCTTCGCAAAAACCTTGCCAAGTTTTCAAACTTCAGGAATTTCTCCAGGCAGTTACCAGGTCGCAAAAATTAACTAGACACACACACACAAAACATATATTACAGAATTGTGGAAACCTAGTCATAGGCATCATGTATTCCAAACAATTCCAGATCAAATCATAACGGAAATTTGTTTGAAGGGTCAAAAAGTAAAATGCAGTGCATTTTTCAAGATTATTGTCATTAAACAAGATTTTGATACTGGTCAGAGAAAGGAATAGATGAAGTGGGGAGATGTAAAGAATACCATCAAAGTGCAAGTCAGGAAGTTTCATAGAACAACACTGAGGTATCTGCAAAGTGAGAAATGCAACCTGACACAAAATCACTATTTGATTTGCATCAGATATCTCAATGACGGTTTATAAGTTTGTGTCGTGACGTTATCACATGTACATTTTGGATGTAACCTCACTTTGCTGTTGATACTTGTGTTCAATTAAAACAAAATTTAATTAATGGCCCCATTCAGTACTGTGTGTCCTCTTGGGAGTTATTTATAAAATTATTAAAGACAGGATATAACTAAATATAACTAAAATAAGTACATTCCAAAAGAGCCTGCTGGGTTTCATTTTTGTATGCTGTCCGTAAGTGTTAAGTTTATATACCATTATTCTTTATGAAGGCTACTGTAAATATGTGCCTATGTCATAGAAACCCGCAAGGGGGAAAACTAGGGACAGAAGCCAGCGTTTACTTTAACGTGTTACAACAACTTTTGACCAGAAATCCAAGCACATTCCTATTTATGGAAAAGCCGAAAGTCGGTATCACGACCTGACTTTCTCTTGTCAAGTAATTCCTGTTCCCTGAATTGCCAAGGGGGCGCTACCCTTTTTACCCAACTGTTCTTAAAGCTAACTCGACTGAGCTTGCTTTTTCGCGCGAAGGCGCAAAAGTAGCGAAGTATGAAAAGATTGGCTGCCTCTCTGACCAATTGCGTTCCTCTCTTCTCTCCGGAGGCGTTCCTATCTCCTCCACAATTGGACAAAAACTTCTTTAAACTCGGCTCTTCGTGGGGCGGGGGGGGGAGGGGGAGAAGAATTGTGATTGGTTCCACCGGGAGAGGAAAAACAAGGGGATTGGCAGCTTTGGAGCCAAGTGGGCCTGGCGATTCCCGGGAAAGCGAGAGTGTCCTTCCTTTTTCTTCGGTTAGGATTTGATTGATGTGAAGGGAATCCCTAGAGAGAGCTTTAGAGATTGAGAACGCATGGAGAAAGTGTTGTGCTCTGCTCACGGTGAGGTCGTAGGAGGATGGGCGGGGTGATGAGCAGGAAAGCTTGTCCGAGGGGTCAAGAATGGCTTGTAAAATTCGAAGGTGATGGGGCTGCCCCACCCCCGCCAGTTTTTTCTAATAGTAACTACTTATACCAGGGGTCTCCAACCTTGGCAACTTTAAGCCTGGCGGACTTCAATTCCCAGAATTCCCCAGCCAGCAAAGCTGGCTGGGGAATTCTGGGAGTTGAAGTCCTCCAGGCTTAAAGTTGCCGAGGTTAGAGACCCCTGACTTATGCAGTGCCAGGAAAAAAGGCAGGTAGATTAATATATAACGTAAATATGCAAGTTAAAGAATAATTTAGAGTAAATTTTAAAACATTTGCTTCCTGATTTGAAGCAATAAATAGCTCCCCTCTTTTATTCCCCCTCCAACCCCGCATTTAGAGAAAGTAAAAGCTTTTGCTACTCACAGGTAGCCCCATAAGCAGAAAATCTCAGAAATCTCCCCTCCCCCTTTAGGGCACTACTGCTTAATAAGCTTCATTTTATGAAATCAAATCGTGATATTGATCAAGGGAATTCTTGCTGGTTAAAAGGGGTTTAAAATAATGTATAGTTGAAAGATTTCATATAGGACAGAATACAGCTTAGAAATCGAGGGTGCATTTTGTTACCAATAAAGCAGAAATCTGTATCCCAATAATCCTCTGAGTTATATTCATCATATGGCACAGAGAAATATTTTTCTGTAACACTAGGCATGATAGTCCTTCTGATCTGTTTGTTTTTTCTCTCAACGTAACTCTCCTCACAAGATGATAAATGGGGAGCTGAGTAAAATTGGAAATCCTGGAGTGGGGGGTTATTGATTGCAATCAGTTTCTAAAAGGTGTTATATAGGAAAAGACCACCAGCCTTGTCTCAATTATTCCTGAAAGCCAGACCCAGAAAATGCATTTGTGTCCGTGTATGTCTATGTTAAGTCATAGGATATTAAAGTTATTAAAAGCAGTATGATTGTAGAATCAATTTAACTACTGTGATTGATGCTTCCTTTCATTGGATATGTTCAATGTATCTGGATAAACATTTGGAGGGAAAAGTTACAGTTTGGATTCCTGCTCTGAACAGGGTGGGCTTGGTAATCTAAGCAGCATTCTCTATTCTAAGAACCACAGAGAAAATATAAAATTAATATATGAGCCTTCTGAATACTTGAAGTGAGTTTTTTTTTTAATTAGTTGGTTTGGTACTTTTCTATCTCTGATTGAATTTCATACTTTCATTTCCTTCCCTTCCCATTCAGGGTTTCCCTGTTTTTTGAAGACTGGAAACAGAGATGGCCCAAATAAAGGCAAAAGCTTTTATATGTGTGGAGTCCAAAATCAGAAGCCATGTGGCTTTGTGCTCCCCACTGAGTAAGTTGGATTTTAAAAATACAAGCTTGGAGAATTATCAGTTGCTCACCTACTGTTCAGCAGTTGTTTATCAGAAAGTAATACCTGTGCCACTTTAACATAGAAAACTATTTCTAAATATGTAGCGCACTTTATCTATTCATAAGTGAAATATAGTTTTATATTTAGTTTATAATTTTAGCTGGAGTGATGATAAGGTATCATTGGAAAATATATTTGTGCCATAATTACACAATATCTTCTTTGAAGTTGAAAAGTTAGTTGCCTGCTTCTGCAGAAGCTTAAAGGCTCTATTAAAGGCTTAAATATTCTAAATATAGATTTTTGTGCTGTTTATTTTATATCTTGCTATGCTTTTCAGGCCCTTTTTATAAAACATTTTATTGTAGCTGGATTTACAAGTGCTTGTCCCAAAGGCAGGATAGAAGGAGGCCATTAATTCTTGTATCTGCCTTATAATACTGAGAGGGAGGGTAGTCAGGTTTAAATATTTTCACCATCTTTGATACTACTGAGGTAGCATAGACATTTATTTTTCCTGTGACAAATATTTATGTAAATAATTGCCTTTTCTTTCTATAGTCTTTCTCCTTCTCATTGCTTGGTGCATGAAGAATATATAGTGGAGCTGCAAATTTTGATTAAGCAAACAAAAACAGACCTGTACAGGTATATTTTCAGAGGGACACTTGATGCTTTGACAAAATGGGGCAATTAATTAATATTCAGCATTTATACTCAGTGTGATAATCCATGTTTTATTTTCTAAACTAGATTGTTTTATCGATGCAGTAAAGGTAAAACCGAAGGGAAGAAAATGTGTGGAAATGTCCCCTGGCAGGTACACCATTGCTATTTAAGGTTTACATCTTTATAACAATTAGAAATCTTAAGCTCTTGTTTGTTTGTTTGTTTGTTTGTTTGTTTGTTTGTTTGTTTGTTTGTTTATTGGACTTATATGCCACCCTTTCTCCACAAGGACTCAGGGCGGCTCACAGCAATAAGCAACAACAAATCCAAATTAAAATTCAAACAATAAAAGAATCTAAAATTCCCATTAAAACCTCTTCAGTCCAGGCCAGCCTGGCGAAACAACCATGTTTTAAGGTCACAGCGGAAAGAGCGAAGGTCGGGGGCCACCCGGAGCTCCAAGGGGAGCTGATTCCAGATGGTAGGTGCGCCTACAGAGAAGGCTCGCTGTCTAGGGGCCGTCAGCCGACATTGCTTGGCCAACGGAACCCCAAGTAGGCCCTCTCTGTGTGAGTACACCGGGCGATGGGGAGCTGTTGCTGGCTGCAGGTGATCCGCCAGATACCACGGGCCTAAGCCATGTAGGGCTTTATAGGTAATCACCAACACCTTGAACCTCACCCTACTTGCTTTATTTCTATTTCTCTATATTCTTCTATTCATCATGATCTGAACTACTATTCCAGATTAACTATAGGAAGTTCTAAAAAAAATAGAAAGCAGAATAAAATTTGCTTTTCAGGAAAAAACTAATATTTTATGTTAAAGATATTTAGTGGCTATTGGTGATAACCAAAGACAACATTGATAAAAGATCATCTAAATATTCACTAAGAAGGCATTTATAACTGGGTATTTTCAACAGATTGTATTGCTTTGGAATTGGGCCCAAGGTAATAGTAAAAAGAAAAAGTGAGAATGTTGGGCTGGCTATAATAGTCTGAATTAGGATAATGTAGAACCACATAATGTAGAAAAACCATTATACAATTAGTACCTGCATAACTTATGAATGATCAATAATTGCTATTTCTTATCATTATTATAGTTAGAGACTTTGCAAGATATATAGAAATTAAATTCTCAATTTGCATGTTAAAAAAAAACCAGAGCAAATACTCTAATTTAAATGTATACTAATATTTCATGTGGCTGTTTTATAGGATTCAAATACCAGTGAACTGCCAGCTAATCCACAGTCTCAGCATACTTTGGAATTGCTGCATGATCATACAAACGAAAGAAACCCATTCAAAGTTTCCAGCAGGAATCACAAGCAATTTCCTTACAAACAAATTTATGAAGATGGAGACAGAAATTCAGGAGAAAAAGAAAATCAGAAAAGAAATGTTCAGACCTCTGATGGAGAACAACCGCCCAATTTACAGACTTTGTCTATCAAGAAAGAATTTTTATCAGCCATGCACAGAAAAAACAAAGATTCTGAAGACAAACATGAAAGTTTATCCAGAGAAGAAAGAAAAACTCAAATAAAATCAAGTGAGCCTCGGACTGAAAGCAAAAAAATATTAGATAGACATAAAAGTAATTGGAGCAAAAGATTTGAGATGCCTTCTAGCCACATGCAAGAGGATTCATCTTTGAGATTTACTGAACTTGATTTGCTAAAAATTGAAAATCCAAAACAATCATTGTCAAGCTTTAGCCACACATCAAGCATAAAACCTATTAATGGAGAAAAACTTGGAAAAGATGAATCAGAAATCTGTAGAAGCAAAATAGTTACAATGAAAAAAAGTAGCAACTGCAAAACAGAAGAAAAAACACTGACATCCAAAGAGTTTGTGACTCTTCAGGAACCAAGAAGCTTCTCAGCAGAACATGCTGGAGACAATATAGAAAAAACACCAATATTATTTCAGAGTGGGAAACCTCCAGAAGAGCAAAAATGTACAGAAAAACATTTGGACAGTGATAAACAAGAAATTCTTGTGCCATTCAGTGGGCAGGCAATTGATTCCCAGCAAGGAAAAGATTGCATTGAGAAAAAATCACCTTCCATATTGTCTGAAGTAGCTCCTTTGCAAACGGCTAACAGCATGGATAATAAAACTCTTCACAGCCAACTTTCAGCTCAGCTGAATCAGAAGCAGGTCTAATCTCTTCTTGCATCTAAGTATTAATTTTTCAGTGAACCAAAATATTTTCTGTATCAAAATATTAAGTTTCTAAACTGCTAAGGCAGATTGGCCTATTCATAGCACTTTAAAGGTATTTTATTACAAATTCCCAGAAGTCTCTTTAAAGGTCCTAGGTGGTCTACTTGAGAATGAAGGCATAAGGTTTAATAATTGCATTTTCTTAGGAGTAATTTGCTGAAGGCTAGTTTTCTAAGTAAAGCTGAAACAAGTAATACATGGGGCCAGAGCCCAATGTGTGTGACTGCTTTATCTTTTCTTTCTTTCTTTCTTTCTTTCTTTCTTTCTTTCTTTCTTTCTTTCTTTCTTTCTTTCTTTCTTTCTTTCTTTCTTTCTTTCTTTCGCTTTTCCCCCAAATTTGTATTTTTTAGGGTTAGAGAGAAAGGAAAACATAGACATGAATAAGAATTTGGGCATATTAACCATTATTCTGATAAACACATTTCATTTATGGTACGGTTCTTAAATATTTCACCTATGGAAAAAAAGTGGGTTAAATGACTTAACCTATTGGTAAGTAATCAGTAATGTAGCATCTCTTCTTCCCCTCTGTTTTTTTTTTAAAAAAATTGTCTATAGAGGACTTTGAAAACAGTGAATGTGCAAGCTCTCCCAGATAAGGGTGAACGATTGTTAAAGCAAGTGCAGGAACTAGAAGCTGCGCTTAGCTCTTTGAACTTGGAAGCAGAAGAATGTACAAAGGAAGGTAAGCCTTTTTAATAACAGAATGGTAGCATTATGCAATTTCTCTTAAGCTTTCACCTACTATATTTCCACAATAGTTGGCTACAGAAATAAATCCTTGGAAAGCAGGAAGGGTAATATTGGATGAGGTGTTTGCTGTTAAATTATCTTGAACTATCTATTTAGATAGAAACATTTTTGAGTTGTGCCCATCACTAATAACAACACCTGGATCCATGTTACAGAATAAAATCATAGTTGATATGTGACTAGTAGGACACTCTTTTCTTCATGTTTCAGACAATTTTTGCAGAACAGCAGATGTGAGGCATAAAAAGATACAGCCTGATCTGTTCACCAACCTAATGCAGCCATGTGCTGTCACGGGGAAAGAGCCACAGTTTTTCAAGAAGAATCCTGTGCCTAGTTCTTTGGAACTCCATCTTCCTTGGGGATCTGGTCAGTTCTGCCATAATATACTTTTAAAAATATGTGGGGAAAGGGATAACCTTACAGATATAAAAAATGAATGTGGAATATATGCTTAATAATGAAAGAAATCAAAACTTATGATTTAATTGACTGTCAAGTTTACAAATGGAAAAAGCAAAAAAAAAAAAAAGCAAAAATGCAATATAGGATTTTGTGCATCAGTCTTCATTAAATAACATTTCCATGAAGACCTTGTCTTGACTGATGGCTGGTCCTATATGAATCACTTTGGCACAACAACTTTAAAGTTGCTAATTGTATAACTTCTGAAATTGACTTCTAGATGATTTTAAAAGGAAGATGCTTTATGGAGGCCCAATGACTAATGATCAACTTGAGGCAGTACAAAATGCTACAAGTGATGCAATTAATCAGCTCCACAAATCTCTTGAAAGTTGCCCCACAGAGACGTCTATCAGTGAAGATCCCCCTGGATTGAAAGTAAGTGAAAACAAAAAGAAAACCTTATACTTTCTGTAATGTTCTCAATCAATGTGTCACCAGTTCCACTTAAAGAGCATTCATAAAGTGCCCTAAAATTCAAATTGATTTTTTGCACAAAGGAGGAGAAAATGGAATTTAAATAGTTTGCTTACAATATTTTGGTTTCAATAAAACCTACTTATTAAAGCTTTGTTTTCATTTCCAATAAATTTAAAAATTGTGTAGGCATCTAATGTTAAAGAGTGTGAGGTCTCATAAAATTATTGCAGCTGCAAAAGCAGCATTAAATATCTATGAATTTTAGTAAATTGTAGAGATGATATGATCCAAATTAAACATAACAAATGACACATTTATTTCATAAACTTAATTTTCAAGCTACTTCTGTCTGTATGCATTGTTTCTATCATTAATTGAATGCAAACACTTGGCTATATTGAACAATCATCAGTCATATCATATATATTTGTATTATATGGAAAAACAAAAACAAGAAGTATACATACAGGTAGTCCGCATTTAGCAATTGCTTGTTTAGTGACCATAGTTATGATAGTGATGAAAAAGTAACATAACTACTGGTCATTACATTTATAAACTTTTTTGGTCTGTAAAGTAAAGGAAAACTGAAGTAAAATAATAAATACTGTAAGTTGCCAGTCTCAATTGTAATTGCTAACCTAGGACTACATGTATTATACAACTTTAACTTAAAATAATTAATACATATAATTATATATTAATGTAATGAAGAATTAAAATTCTTAACAATATAAACTGATAAATGCAGCATCGTAAATATTCATGGAATTTTTTTGGTATTTGTGATGTGTTGGCCACCCAAAATTTCATCTACAGGATGGGTGTTAATCTAAATTGGTTTAATAAAAATAATCCTATAAATTGGGTTCATACTAGAATATTTCTTTATTCTGGAATACTTGAGAATAGAGAAGTCTCAAGACCATTGTATAATTGAGAGAAAATGGGCATATTTAATATTAATTATTTTAGTAATTTTTTAGGAGAAGCTACTTTTTTGATTTAATGTAACAGGATGTCTGCCATTAATAAGGAAAAATAAATTGAATTGACTAGACCACTGTGGGCTTTAAAAGAGTCCCTCAGTACCACAGATTCCCAATACTTACTATATTTATGTATAAGTACAAAATAACATTAGATCTTATAATAACAGTTGATTCCTTTTTTTCCCCCCCAGGTCTCTCTATTGCTGCATCAAAAGCAAGCCCTTAGTTGGCTTTTGTGGAGGGAGAATCAGAAGCCATGTGGAGGAATTCTGGGTAACATGTACAGCAAAATAGCTGTGCCCATAAGTTAAAAGGCGGGAGCCCTGAAAGCCCAGAGTTCATGGTTTTCATATCATAGCCCCATGTTCTACACCATGGCTTGGTAGTTCATGCTGCCATTACTAATCTCCAATCCTGGTGTGTGTATAAGAGAGTAGGATTTAAAACTTGTGCAACCCCCCAATTAAAACAAGGGTGTAAAAACTCGATTTCATTGATGGCTGCATAGGGGTTGTGTTTAACCTTGGGGGGGGGCAGGATGGGCATGGCCAGCTCAACGTCACTTGTGTTGGGAGCAACTGTGGTGGCCCAAGTGCTCTGCTAGTGAAAATGGGCTCCCGAGCTCCATTTTCAGCTGGGATGGCCTCTTGCAACCCTCTGCCAATGAAAATGGTGCTTGGGAGCTCCGTTTTCGCTGGCAGAGCACTGTGGGCCGGTCCTTCGCTGTTCCAGGATGGCCTTGCAGGCCAGATCTAAGCATCCCATGGGCCAGATCCGGGCCCCAGGCCTTGAGTTTGACACCCTTGAATTAAAAGACCAAAATGCAAAAAAAAAGGGGGGGGGAGGGCAATAACCTCCTTGCAATGTACATATGTGATTGAAAGATTCAGCTTTCCCTGTTCCTCTTCAGGTGAGATACATCAATCTCACAGGAGATAAAATAAATACAATTTATTTTTTCAAACAACTGAAACAATAAGTCCTAATTTCTAACTGTAAAATAGCCAAAATGCAAACATTCAGTGTTGATTGCTTTGTTTAAAAACCAAAATGCAACAGAAAATATAATGCACCAAGACTCACAGGGTGAAACTGGTTTGTTGTAAATAGTGAGCTCCATCTATATCTTAGAAGAGATATTGCAAAGATCCTAATGTACAAGTCAAATCATAGACTACTCTAAATAAAGCAAGTACCTTCGTGTCCAGCCTGAAGAAGAATGAGACAAAAACTGACAACCCAATTTGATAATCTTTTTCAGAGAATTAGACACAATTAGGCTTAGAACGTCAGTGAAAATAAACAATTGAGCAGAAAAAATTAGTTTTTTTATATTTAAAATTTATGTTCTCTCTATTTCTTCCTTGGAATTTCCTGCTGTTTATCAAGCTGTTTATAGCAGTATTAAATTCCACCCTTTTTAGGCCTTGGTTCAACAAGTTCCTCCTTGAATTCTGCCCTTCAGTTTTTAAAAGGACTAAACTTTTCCTATTTCCACATAGTCTCTGTGGAGATATAATTTACAGTAGGATTTTAATTTTAATTTTCAGAAGTGGATTTGATTTCAGCTCCAATCAACACTTCAGCCACTTTTTCAGACAAAATTTAATCCATCCATTCTTTTAAAATTCTTTTTACATAAAAGTGGAAAAATGTAGAATTATTAGTGAAAAATAGGATCCATATAGAAGATGAGAAGATTCAAAGATGAATTAAAGTGCCCATGTACATAAATGCATATTTTTGTTTTCTTCTGTTTTTTTTTTTCTTTCCAGCGGATGATATGGGTTTAGGGAAGACTTTAACAATGATTGCTCTCGTTTTGGCCCAAAAGTGTACAGAAAAAGAAAAAGAGAAGAAATTAGAGCTTTGGATGTCCAAACAAGGTACAAAAATAAAAATCACCGTCAACTCATTTACGCAGCATAATTAGATTGGATTGTTTCTGGTTAATTGTTTAGAAAAGAAATATGGAAGTATTTTAAGTTTTTAAAAGTATCTCCATGAACTATTTATTTATGTAGGTAAGTTAGGTATTGGAAGGCTTGATCACTAGATTAGGTGAAATATTAAAACTGTAGGAGAAAAAATCCTAAGGAAAAGAGTTCCTTTTCCTCTCCACAAACAGGATTAGCCATGATCTGTGGCCATGAAATACTGACCATTAGGAAAAATATAAAGCTGATGTTAGGAAGGCAAAATATGAGGGGCCAGAATCCTGAAGAGACATAGCATTCAGTGTGGTACTTTGTTTAAGTCCCATTTCACCTAGTAACTTTTGCATTTTCAGGTTCTATTGATACTTGTTCACACAGCACCTTAATTGTCTGTCCTGCATCTTTGATTCATCATTGGAAAAAGGAAGTGGAAAAATATGTAAAACATGGCAAGTTGAAAGTGTACTTATACCATGGACCTAACCGAATTAAGAATGCTAGTATGTAAGTGCAGAGATAATTTTAAGATGTAATGTACTTTGCCCTATGCTTTGATACGTTTGAATACTGAAAGACAAGCATGGCTGTAAAGCCATTTAAGAATAAAAGCACAAACTGACATTTCAGCTCTGACTTAGGCCAACAATCTCAGCAGTCATCTTTAGCCCTCATTAGTTAGTGATGAGTATCTCAACTTACTCTATAGATAGTGCTTTTGTCAGGGCTATTCAGGAATATAACTAAGGATATAGATTTATTCAGTGCAGAGTTTCCTTGGAAAACTGATCTGGAATACCCTAAATTTATCATAAAAATATTTGTGATCTACTCAGTTGTGTACTTGTTCTTAGCAGTACATCTTTATGAAGCTGATAAAAATATGGTCCCAGTTACCTTAAATTGATGACTGCCTGTAATCCACCACAAAAATGGCGTCTGCTGATTTGTTTGTCCCTTTCCCCATGTTTGGAAGAAAATACAATTTATTAGAAACTTTGAAAGCAGCCACACTTATTATTCATCAACATTAAAATTAAAAACAGAAAGGTAATTCTGAGGTGTCAGGTTCTTTACTAACTATTTTTCCTTGTCTTTGCAGCCTTTCTCAATATGAGATTGTTATAACTACTTATAGTATTCTAGCCAAGGAAATTCCTATACAAAAGGAAGAAACAGATGTTGCTGAAGATTGTCTAGTACAGGTGACTGAAATGTGCAAAAATGATTTTAAAAGAGAAACAAGGAATTACTCTGTTGAGATGAAGACTATATTTAAAGATAGACAGATCTGTGAACCTTGATATGGAATCATTTGTACTGGAGTGGTTACAAATTCATTTGTTACAATTCAGTGGATTATCTTTATGACTTTTCTGGCTTATCTGTATTTGTACCGAAATAATTCTCAATGTAGCCTTAATTATATGGCGCAAAACCAAGTAGTAGAAGTTATTTTAAAGATTAATTTAATTTAAAAATTAATTTTATTTATGTCTATTTTAATGTGAACGCTATAACAGTATGTTCATACTCCAAGTAAACTTTATGGCATTTAATTGAAGGACTGAAATGGTTTCTTAATGTTTCTGATTAAGATACTTTTGATCTTTAAAAAAAGCTCTTTACATATTGACCTGATCTACAATTTTCAGACAAATTGGTGGATCCAGTTAATTTCATACTTTTAATGTTCTGATATCTTCAGTTCAAAAAAATATTTCAGTACACTTTAGAACATGTATGTTGAGAAAAAATAGTCTTACATGTATACTGCTAGATATGTTAAATTCAAATGTGCTAGCATTTTTGCAAACATCACAAACTAATGCTGAAATCTATTTCTCTAGGATAAATCATTTCCCTTCTGTCCTCTGGTATGCATACGTTGGGCTCGAATTATTCTGGATGAAGCCCACAATATTAAAAACCCCAAGGTGCAGGCCTCAATAGCTGCTTGTAAACTGAGAGCTACTGCCAGATGGGCTGTAACTGGAACACCCATTCAGAACAACCTCTTGGATATGTACTCTTTGCTTAGGTAAATTAATCTCATTAAGGAGCAGACAAAGGTTTTGTAAACTAAGCATCTTCTTTCTTTCTTTTTTAAATGGATGTTGTTTTCCTCTTTCTATCATACATCCTCATATTTTGTAATTGTAAAGGAGAGGTTATGGAGATTCTCAGTCATCCAGGTCATGGTTGTCCCAAAGGTGCTTTTTCAAGAAGCAACTGGACTTTCTAGTTTTTCTTTGAAGAGGTTTTACTTCTCATCTATGAAGCTTCTTCAGCTCTGACACATACACATACGCGCCATTTAGTCAGAGCTGAAGAAGCTTCTTTGATGAGAAGCAAAACATCTTCAAAGAAAAACCAGAAAGTCCAGTTGCCACTTGAAAAAAAGCACCTTTGAAAAGAAGAGGCTAACTTAATATAAGCCTAACACAAATATTTTGTTGACATGTTGAGCTTACAGTTTGCCAGTAGCTTTAAATGTAAAGCGATTTGTCCTGAATCTGTTAATCCTCAATAGCAATGTCTCATCTTTCTCTACTGCCTTCTTCTGCTTTTTACCCACAGGTTTCTTCGTTGTTCTCCTTTTGATGAGTTTAAGGTGTGGAAGAGCCAAGTTGATAATAACACAAGAAAAGGAGGAGAGAGATTGATGATTTTAACCAAGAGTCTCTTATTACGAAGAACTAAAGACCAGCTTGATTCATCTGGCAAGCCTTTAGTAATAACGTCTCTCCATTTATTTTTGTTATTCTTCTTTTCTTAATTAATCACAGAATTACACTTTTTCTTGCCCAAATGTGAAAATAGAATAAATTGTTTTTTAATTAATATTTTCTTTTTATACAATTCCATGTATAAAAAACAATGTTGGTGACAAAGAGCAGCTTTGTGTATCAGTGTAGCTAAAAGGAAGTAGAACAAAATCACATATACTGTCCATTCCTCACTCCTCAGCATTTTTGCCCAGCATCAACCAGATCATCCCCATAGCAGTAAAAGTTTAATTTTAAAAAATGCAACATTTGAAAAAAAAGATGCTTACATTGTTTGCTTCTGCCAAACTGAGATTCTAAATTTTGTACTATGTGCTCCTGGTTTCCAAGTTTTATTATACTTGATTATTGATAGGATTTTGAGAAAAAAAAATTGGTAAGGCAACAGACTTCTGAATCATTTATGCACAACACTGTTGTTCCATTGCTTAGATAAATCTATGTTTGAGATGTTAAATATTCTGCAAAATTTCCTTATTAGATGTATTATTACCTGGCTGCGCTTCAGGGATTTTTTATTTTCTGTCAGCACAAAACAGCATATAATGAGTCAGTATTTTGTTCATATAGCATCTGTATAGTTCTAGGTCTGGGAGTGGAATTTGTTGTCTGAATTTTCCATAGTACAAAACAGTCTTCTACTTTATTAATTAATTAGTACTTGAATTGCACTAATCCTGTTGGTACAGTCTTTAAAATTGTTCTTCTTCTTACTTCCCTTCAGATATCTCTGCCTCAGCGTTGTGTTCAGGTGCACAGATTGAAACTCTCTGAATATGAACAGTCAGTATATGATGTACTTTTCAAACGATCAAGGTGTGATACCTATAAGGGCATAAATTTATAAATGTATCTGTAAACTTAGTTTCAGTGATTAGCTCTGTTTTGAGACTGCAGTTAACAGTGCTTTTTTTTCTTGTGAGAAGCATTTCTGGACAGTTTCTAACTTTGCTCTGTTTTGCTTCTGATGTGAGTTCTATATGTACATCTGTTTAAAAGCAAAGAGAAATCAGTTATCTGCATGGCAGGGTTAACATCTCAGTGACACATTCCCACAAAAGATTGATGTTTAGATGTATGGATATAGTGAAGAAATAATGAATATCTTAATAAATAATGAGTAATGAAATAGATATAATGAAGAACATTAGACCCTGAATCATTTTCTCATGCTATGTATTGGCTTTCCCTTTGAATTTAACCCTTAGTCTTATGATTTCATAAATCAAAAGTATTTTTGTATATCTACCCTAGTATAGTTAACATCCTGTCATTTAATTTAATATTTATAGTGTTTAGTTTCATCCAAAGACAAGAGCCTTGGAAAGAAACATCATTATTATATAAATAAACTGTAAAAGATTTAGGATTGGAAGTGATAAATTTTGTCTTAGCTTCGCCCTAAATTCTGTCTGTTGGTTTAAAATGATAAGAATTTTGCTATATTTCGAAAGGTTGGAATTGTTTGCCTTTTTATGTTACAAGGTATCAAGATCTCTTTCTCTTTATTATCTAGTGGGAGGCTACATTTACAACAGGGTTTCTAAGGAAATATCTTGGAATATCTTTCCCCCCAGAGTGAGGTCAGCTCCAACCCTCTTGAGCTTCCACAACAGCTTAAAGTCCAGCTCTGCCAATTGGCTCCAAAGGAGGGACTTCATATTGGGGATGGTTGATAGATTAATATCAGATCCCACCTGCTCATCCTGCTCCCTTCCTCCCCATCTTTTAGCAGTTTTATTTTGTATTTTTATATTTTTGTAGTATTTTATATAGTTTTACCTTTTAATATTGTAAGCCACCCAGAGTTACCCTGTGGTAAGATGGGCAGCCAATAAATTTAATAAATAAAATAAATACATAATGAAGGAGAGAAAAATAGTTGCATTCGCTTTTTATCTTTGGTCTGTACCACCATTATTATATGGCTCCTGAGAGGTTTTTTCCAAAAGGTTATGGCTTCCAACATATTCTTTAAAATATGAAATTACTAAATGATACATGTTAATCTCTCTGCTTACTACAGATAATTCTCAATTTATAATCACAATTGAGTCCAAAATGTTTATTGTTAAGTGAGTTCTGCCCCATTTTACAACCTTTCTTGTCACAGTTGGTAAGTGAATCACTGCAGTTGTTAAGTTAGTAACACAGTTAAGTGAATCTGACTTCCCCATTGACTTTGCTTGTCAGGAGGTCACAAAAGATAATCACATGACCCTTGGACACAGCAGACGTCATAAATACGAGGCAGTTGCCAAGTGTCTGAATTTTGATCACATAACCGTGGGGATGCTGCAGTGGTTGTAAGTGTGGAAAACTGTCATAAGTAATTCTTCAGTGCTGTTGTAACTTTGAACCATCACTAGACGAACTGCTGTAAGTTGAGGACTAACTGTACTTCAAATATTTCACTTGCTCTCCATATTATTCATTATGTTATAGTGATTTGAGATCAATCCCTTAATAAACAGCATTTTCTTTTTGGCCAAGGGTTTCCTGGTGGCACCAGATTAGCTGGCTGACCCACCTCCTGTTTAGTCATTGCATCTGTGTTTGTTTGTCTTGGGTTTATATAAAAACAGGGAAAGACACCTGCATTCAAGCTGCTTTGTTATGCTTTCTTGATGTTTAGGTCAACACTGCAGTCTTTTCTCAAACACCAGGAAACTTTGTATAAAGGCTATTCTGGAGACAACTCATTTAATATAGGTATGGTGTTAAATTTCTCTTGTACGCTGTGTACAAATGTGTCGATAGGAATCTGATCAGGCTCTTCAACATTTTTGTTGCTGGTTTTGTAACCTTGTTAGGAAGGAAACCTATTAATAGGAAACCTAATTCTCCTATCCACTAGTTTGGCTTCCCAACCTCAAATTGTAATGATAGCTTTCAGAAATCAGATTGCACACTTCTGAAATAAATTCTGTTTTTAGCCTGAGAGTTTTGTCTTTGATACATATGCAGTTTCATCTTTGATAGGAACACAGCAGTTTAAAATGTGTCAGCAGGATCCCTCAGGAAAGATGGTGAAAGACAGGTCTCCCGTCTCCACCACTATTCACATCCTGTCCCTCTTGCTGAGGCTTCGTCAGTGCTGCTGCCATCTTTCTTTGCTGAAAGTGGTAATTATGGCGGGCTTACAATTATTCGTCCCTTCTGAGGAAGATTGTTTGAGTTCAGAAATTGTAGATCCTTGGCAATATCCTTTTTTTTCAGGCTCTTGATCAGGCTAACGTGAATAGCGAAGGCATCTCTCTGTCAATGGAAGAACAACTCAGTGCTTTAACTCTCTCTGAACCTGATAGCAGTGATCCACTCTCAATGGTGAATCTCTTTGGTACAGCTTTTAGTGCTGATCTTTTTGAAATGGCCAAGCAGAGCACCAAGGTAGGAAGATAATGGCAGTCCTTTCAAGGGAATCCCAGATTTGGTGTCATTTTTAACAAAAGTAAGGAGGGAAAAAGGATTTTAAATATATATAATCCTCTCTCTATATATACCCTCACTACATTCCTAGTGGGCTGTTAAAGAACCTCTTTATGGGAGAGATATGAGTCTTACCACAGTAGTTTTGACTCTATACTCTGCATCAGCACCGACCCTTCATTTCAGACTCCTGATTGCCATCTTGAATGGCCAGTGTCAGATTTCCTAACATGATATTGCCATTCAAATGGAGGGAGGGGGGAGCATAGGGATAAGCGGTATTTTATAACCCTTTTCTTGGTGCCTAAGCACCCTGCAGTATTCTTACCTTTTTGGAATGTAATAAGGAGGGAGGACCATGTGGATTGATTCAGTTTGTTGAAAGCAGAAGACGACCCTGGGAACGGTTCCTTATCTGTTTTTCAGGACGGCCATTATAATAACATCTTCACACCTGTGGATTGGCTGAATCCACATCAGACTGGAGGGAGGGATTCTAAAGTCCTATTTCTAACTGTATAGTTCTGCTGAGAAACTCATTTTCCAGAACAGCTTGCACTCAAACTGATGATTGCAATTACGCAGTTTTAAGAAGGAGTTACTTATTTAACTTATTTTCCTTTCCTCTCCCATTCTTTTCTCATTTGTTACCTTTTTTTAATTAGTAAACCTAATGGAGTAATTGTCTTATTCCATATTGAACTTATTTAAGCTCATTAATAGTCTTTTCAGATAACAGCAAAATAAAAATGCTTTAAAACAATAAAGCTCCAGTTTTGAGCTTTAAGTGTGATGGAACTTACTTCTAACTTTGATGTTGGGCAGGCTCACTATTATGTGTTCTTTCCTGTCTCATCTTTTTAGGTTTCCCATCTGTTAGAAGAACTGAAGGGAATTCAAAATCATTCTCAAAAATGGTGAGCATAGCCATAGTAAGGAATGTTGTGTCAAGTCACCTCAGTATCTGAGCATACAGTAAAGCCTCAGTTATCCTCATTTCTGCTGGCCTTGCTGTGCCCAACTGACCTTTACTGTCTTTTTTTTTCTCCCTCTGTTGATGAGACTTGTTCAGCCTGGCCCTATGCCATGCTCATCCTTTTCTAAATTGCCTCTGCCTTCTTGCAATGCTTTGGAAGGCTTTGCAAGAAGGCCACACCTTCCCCTCTCCAAATCACATGAGAAATTTCACATATAGATTCTGACAAGCAGAGTCACTGGTAATAAAATCTCAAGTTTCAGTCATGTGGTATCTCACTTAATGACCGCAGTGGAAGTGAAATTATGGTCATGCGATATCTCACTTAATGAGCACATCACTTAGTGATGGAGTTGTCTGTCCCAGTTGTGGTTGTTAAGCAAAGACTAGCTGTAGAATAACACAGAGATATTTGCCTTCTGAGGTTCATGTGTGGTATTCCAAATATTTTTGAATGTTTGAATGTTAAACATTTTAATAGTAATTTCATTAAAAAATACAATGACAAAAATAAAAATTACTAAAACAAAAAAAATAATAATAAACAAATAATGGAAAGTACAGAAAAGGAAAAAAAAGAAAAAATAAGAATACAGCAAGGAAAAAGAAAGCAAGTATATAATGAAATGACTTCCATCTTCCTATTTTGGATTTACTAAAGAGGCGTGCCAAAGCTTTGGACAAAGAGAAAACTAAAAAGAAATCAGGTTCTAGGTCATTATTTGAAGAGATAAAATGATCAGGATTGTTAAAAGTAAAAAAAGGAATATAAAGTTGGTTTATTTGATCACAGTTAATAGTTAATAATCAATTTCTGAAAGTGATTAGAAAAGGAAGTATGCAAAACCAGTATCCTTTTAAAGGTGCCAGCTGCCCATTCCCTTGACTTCCCGAGCTCTAAACTCACCAGAGACCAAGTCATACACTTTGTGGAACACTTGTGGATAATCTCATATCCTCCCCTAATCCAGAGAGGAATTATCTGCTTATTGGCTCTTCATTCCACCACAATTGTCAAATTTGCTTTTAGTTGAGACATCGTCAGTTCGCCATTTTCTCTCAGCATCATAACCATTTCCATTGTGTTACAAAATGTGTGTGTGTGTGTGTGTGTATTTATTGTTACATCAGTTATGCTAGATTGTCTAGCATTGTGTGAATATTGAAGAAGATGGTTGAACGTTGCTGAAAGATAAGGTTTGAACCAGAAAGAAGGTTGTTTTTGCTTTGCTTTTCTACCTTTATAGTGTTGTTGTATCTCAGTGGACAAGTATGCTAAAGATTGTGGCAATACATCTTGACAAGCTTGGCCTGAAACATGCCACAGTGGATGGTTCAGTGAACCCAAAACAGAGGATGGATATCGTTGAAGAATTCAATAATAATCCTAAAGGAACCAAGGTATGAAAAAAGAACTCCAAGATAATTATTTTTCACCGCTGCTGCTTCATATTTCTAACTATTAGGTATACACCTTAATGGGTTAATTTATACATCATTAAGACAAGGAAAAATTCCCCTGGTAACTTAATGAACTTTGTGGGAATTTTGCTTTATATCTTACCCATCTGGCACACCAGATGTGTTGGATTACAACCCCCAATATTTCCAATCATCATAACCAAATTATAATATACCATATTTTTCGGAGTATAAGACGTACTGGAGTATAAGATGCACCTACCTTTTTTGGTGAGGAAAAGAAGAAAAAGAAATCTCCTCCTGCCTCTGAGCAATTTTGCTTCGTTGCAGCAAACAGCCTGCTTTACTTTCATTTTCCTTTTCAGCATAGCTTGATTAGCACAAAGGAAAAAAAAATATGCTCCAGCAATTTACCTCTTTGCAGCAAGCAGCAGAGCCCTGCGCAGAACAGCTGAGAGCAAATCAACTGAGAGTTGGGAGGCCGATCCAATCAACTTGTGCTAATTAGGCTGTGCTGAAGGTGAAAGGAACTGTTTTTTCTTGCTGTTTGCTTGCAAGGAGGTAACTGCTGCGTGGCAGAGGCCAAAGGGTGGGGGCCAGTGGGTGGGTGGGGCTACATTCTGTGTATAAGACGCACCTAAATTTTCACCCCCTTTTAGGGGGGAAAAGGCTGCGTCTTATACTCTGAAAAATACGGTATATCTGGATGGCAGTATAAATATATAGTATATCAACAACTTGTGAAATAATAACCCAACTATCCCTCTTATTCTTCTCATAGGTGATGTTGATTTCACTTCTGGCTGGAGGTATTGGCCTTAATCTGGTTGGAGGAAACCACCTCTTCCTTCTAGACATGCATTGGTAAGGTATAGCAATTTTTTATCACCATGTTAGAAAAAAATATGTTGTTCCCAGTTACAGTAATTAAATCTGATTAAAAGAATTGCATTATTAATTGAGGTTCCCAAATTATGTCCTTAATTCTTTTTGTCATTTGCCATTCAAAATAACATGTTATGTCTATACCTGTTGACTGTTTAATGAAATAAATCTAACATCTCCCTATGTTTGCCAATTACTTTCTGAATTATTATTATTAATATTTTCATCCTGCCTTATTTTATTTGTTCAACTGAAGATGGCAAACATACCTAAAACTACTGGCTCCTGTTTTCCCTACAACATCACCTTGTGAGATGGGTTGGGCTGAGAGTGAGTGATTGGCCAAAGCCATCCAAATGGTTTTCAACCCTAAGAGAGCTTGGAGTTTTCTATGCCAGCACCTTAACTATTATACTGTGGTGGCGCAGTGGTTAGAATGCAGTACTGCAGGCTAATTCTGCTGACTGCCAGCAGTTTGACAGTTCGATTCTCACCGGCTCAAGGTTGACTCAGCCTTCCATCCTTCCGAGGTGGGTAAACTGAGGAGCCAGATTGTTGGGGGTAATATGCTTACTCTGTAAATGGCTTAGAGAGGGCTGTAAAACACTGTGAAGCGGTATATAAGTCTTAAGTGCTATTGCTATATCATCTGGCATTTCAATTTATCTTTTAATTGCTGCCCCAGGTGGTGAGCTGCCAGTGGCTAATCTCATCCATTACTCTTCCCATATTGCATATTCACTGCATTGAACAGGATTTTAGGTGCACAATAGAACAAATAGAGAGGAAGAGGCAGATGAATAGATATTGGGGGAAAATGTGGGATGCTATTACTGATTCTTCCAAGGAAAAGATGGATCTAACAAGGTAGAAAGGGAAATCTATTGCTTGCTATTTGGCATGTGAAGTTAATTTGTGTGAGAAATGTTTTCACTTTTTTCCTGTTGGTCATAAGTGCTTTGTTACTTTTCCCTTAAATATCAGGAATCCAGCACTAGAAGACCAAGCCTGTGACCGCATTTACCGGATGGGGCAACAGAAGGATGTTAAGATCCATAGGTAGTGCTTTACAAAATGTCTTGCACCATTGCTATAAGTCTTGACAGAGGAATTGTGTCAAATACTGAATAACAGAGCTGAAAAATTGTATGATTAAAATTATTTCAGTTTGACTACTGTCTTTAAAGATTTATAGGGATTTCAATTTAAGATTGTTCAACTAGTTCAGTCACTTGATCCAATGAAGAATTATCACTTCGCTGAAAAACCAGCTGGCAATGTGTCAGAATTTATAGGAAGGATGGTCTAAAAACTGACCTAATTGTACACTGTGCTTGGGTCTAGGTTTGTCTGTGAAGGAACTGTGGAAGAAAAGATCTCAGAGCTGCAAACCAAGAAAAAAGAATTAGCCCAGAAGGTGTTGTCAGGAAAAGGAGAGTCCATCACCAAGCTCACTCTGGCTGATCTCAGACTTCTGTTTGGCATTTAGCTGTTCATTTTTTTTAAAAAAAAGTTTTCAGGCACACAGAATAAGTGTGCATTTAATAAATTTTATTAATAAAATGTCTGAATATTATTATGCTACAGCTCTTTTTATGTGTAAATAACATTTCCATGAAAAGAAGGACTTGCTTATTTATTAAATTTAGGTACCACCTATCTCATTGTCAGAGTAATTGTGAGCAATATTCAGTTAAAAGCATAAAAATCATATAAAAGTGCAGTACATCAGTAAAAGTAGATGGGTAGAAACAAAATTAAAATAAGTTATAAGGCAGGAGAAGGGCCTTTCATTTATTTATTTATTTATATGCCGCCCTTCTCCGGAGACTCAGGACGGCTTACAATGTGTTAAGCAATAGCCTTCATACTTTTGTATATTTATACAAAGTCAGCTTATTGCCCCCACAAACTGGGTCCTCAATTTACCTACCTTAGAAAGGATGGAAGGCTGAGTCAACCTTGAGCCTGGCGGGATTCGATCTTACTTTAATTGCAGACAGCTGGTCTTAAATTACAGAGCTCTGTCTGTTGAGCTATCCAGGCTCCTTCAGGTACCAACTATCCCCAGGGTTGCATGCTGCTTTGTGAACCTCATGAGAGTTGGCAAAGCCAAGTCTTCAAACTCTTTCGAAAGGCCAGGAGAGAGGCTTCCCACTTCACCTCCATGGGTGGAGGCAACAGATATTCCACGGGGTGGGGGCAATGGCAGACACAGCTCTCTTCATATCCTGCCAAATCCTTTAGCGATGAGGTCTGTAACACCTTCCCTGCCTGACCAAGTAAAAAGGACTGATGTGACAGGGATAACATGGCCCCATGTCATGTTGGCTTTAAAGATAACTCACACCTTGAACTGGAACCAGAAACAAACCAGCACCCAATGCAGCTCATGCAGCAAAGGTGTTACATATGTTGTTCTTGGGGTACCCAAGATTGCTTTGCAACCACATTCTGCACCAATTGATACTTTGGATATTCTTAAGGGTAGCCCCATGTAAAGCACATTGCAATGGTCAAATGGAGATGACATGACAGGTTTCTGATCCAGGAAGAGGCCCATCTGGCATGCCACACAGTTTGGCAAAAGTCCTTTTTGCCTCGACTACTGCCTCCTTGAGCAGAAGTCATGATTCCAGGAGGACTCCCAGATTATGCACCGGTCTACCTGAGCCAGTGCAAGCCCCTCCATGACAAAGATGATAAACCCCTGGAAACAGAGGAGCCCACTACTCACAGCCAATCTGTCTCACCTGGGTTCAGCAGAAGACTTGTTCCCCACCCAGGCCCCCACAATATGCCTTGTCTACAAAGCCAAGTTTCCGGTAACATATTCATATGCTACAACATACTTGGAGCTACTCAGAGATGGGTTCTGCTTACTTGCACTACTGGTGCGCAATGGGAGCGTGTTCTTCGCATGCGCAGATCGTTCATGATGACATCCAGGCGGGTGGGTGGAGCCTCCCACCACCATTGCTACCAGTTCACAAGAACCGGACTGAACCGGGAGCAACGCACCACTGGAGCTACTGCACCAGAAATTGAACTATCATATTGTGATTTTAATGCAATAGGATTTATTATATAATTTTACTTTCATTTTACTATTTTGTATTGGCTTTTGCTGTAGTGCTTATATGGTTCTTAGTCTTCAGATTATTTATAAATTCCATAAATAAGTAAGTACATTGTGGATAGAAATGCAGAAAGATGGGCATTTTTGCGTGCAAATGTGGCTCAAATATTCTTCAATGTTCAGGTGAGGACTGGTCATCCTGATGTTGATAAAATTAACAATTCTCAGTAACAGTGAGTGCTTTTGTATTCAATTGCATTAGTTAATGATAGATCTACAGTAGAAGCTGTATATACATTCCTATGGCAACTCCAGTTTTCCCATGTTTTGTCAGACAGCCACAGAAAAATCAGCTGAGGGAATGCAGAATAGCTGTCCAATGTGTGGATTATCAGTACTTGACAAAAGAAGTCCAATGCAGTAGTTTAGACATTTATTGAATAATCCAAGAAACCAATAGCCAGTAATATGAAAAGATGATATTAAGATTTTTTCTTAATATCAGCTTTTATGTGGTCCTTTAAATTTGCTCCTTCACTATGTATGATTCAGCTAACCTTTCTTAATGCTGTGTCTTGGTGAAAAAACAAAATTAATGCTTATTTCATGTTGTAATTGGGTACATTATGTATAATGTACCCAATGTATAACTTTGGATAAATTCTGAAATGCATCACTTTAAAAAATTGAGTTTGCTACATTCTAAAGACAGTTCAAAATAGTTAAAATATAGAGCAGTGTTTAATCTTAAAGTGTAGTCCTAGGACCTCAGTCCGATTCCCCAAGACTGGACTCCATAAAATCAATATTATTGGCTAGCCGATGTTGAAAAGTATTACAATATTAAAACTCAAACAATTGTGAGGAATGAAAGTGGCAGTTAATGCATCGATTTTAATTTTTCATATGATACAGTATAATCCATACAAACATAGGTTCTTCACAATTTTTAAAAATGGGAAGAGTCCTGAGAGAAATTTTTTTTAAAGAAACATTGAAATAGAGCAGTGGTTCCCAACGTGGGGCCAAGGCCCACAGGGGGGCAATTTGATTTTTAATGGGGGCAATTTGAAAATGTGTGGTGTCTAGAGTCTAGACCCGTGATTGTGAACTTATGGCACGCATGCACCCTCTCTGTGGGCATGTGAGGCGTCGCCCCAGTTCAGCTCCGCCACGCATGCGCGTGCACCTCCCACCAGCCAGCTGGTCTTCAGGTTGCTGCCACGCGTGAGCGGGGCGCATGTGGGGGCCTGCGTGCACATGTATTGGGGTCGTGTGCGTGTGAGGAGAGTGCGTGCATGCGTGGGGGGTGTGGAATGTGCAGGGGTGTGGCACATGCGTGGGACCACATGGACATTGCATTTTGGGGGCTCGGGTGCACACACACACATTCGTGCGCGCACACTTGAAGTTTGGGCACTTGGTCCGGAAAAAGTTAACCATCACTTGTCTAGACTCTTCACCTTAGCAACAGCTTAGCAACACTTTTTAATATATGCATAGACAAGACCCGAAGAATTATATGTCATGGGGGGGGGCATCAGGATTTTAGAGATGCTTAGGTGGGGCATGGCCAAAAAAAGGTTGGGAACCCCTGCTATAGAGGAACTTTTGCATCTGTTTTGAATGAAGAATTTGAGGCTGATACAGAAACAGCCACTGGTAACTTGTTTGATACTGATATGTAACTTAGCTAAAGGTAATTGGCCATAGGAACATTGGTAAACTTAACTCCCATATATTCAGTTTGAGACCAGAAAATGTTGTGCATGCAGCAATGGAAATATCCGAGGAATCCTTTGAATAAAATCTAAAATACTTTGAATTGAACAGGACTGTTTAAAATCATTAGCTTAAAGCAGCCTTTTAGAACTTTAAATGTGAATGTCTCATCTGTTGTAATTCATTACTAATAATAGTTCAGGACAATCTTGCATGAGTGTCAGGATGGCCGAGCGGTCTAAGGCGCTGCGTTCAGGTCGCAGTCTCCCCTGGAGGCGTGGGTTCGAATCCCACTTCTGACAAAATCTCCTTTTACTTCCTGCCATCTTTAATATAGATTTCTTGCAAGACAGCTTGCTGTTTTGCAAATTGGAACGCGATCGCTCAATTAAAAGCATATCCTAGGTTTCTCTTTTAGCATATACAAACATGTAACAAGCGTTCCCCTCCCAAGAAGGTGGCCGCTGCACGCAGGAGACACAACGAATCTTTCGGAGGGCAACCTGCACGAGCCATAAGATATATATATATATATATATATTTGCAAATAGGTTCTTCTGAATACGTTTGCTGGAAAACTTGCCGGCCGTTCTGGCTCTATTCCAGGGGTCTCCAATCTTGGCAACTTTAAGACGTGTGGACTTCAACTCCCAGAATTCCTCAGCCAGCTTTGCTCTTCTAGACCCCCTGCTCCATTTATTCTATTTAATTCTTTAAAACGCTGAAAATTGGCTTTCGTTTTTCGGATGATATTAATAAACAGAGTGGCAGTTTAAACCATCTGCTGAAAATCCAACACATGGGAGAAATTAAATACATGGTAGTGGGTCAAGTATAAATATTCCGCTTTGCCTCATATTGTGTTTTGGAGTTTTCACCTGTTTCTTTTATTGGGCTTCATCATGTCATTCTTTCTGAAGAAAAATATTTTGCTCTAACAATGCAAAAGCATGTTCTAGCATGACTCGGAACGTGTATGGCAATAAATACAATTCAAAACTAAAACCTTATTTCACCCTGAGAGAGACAACTTAGGCACCGCTGGGATTCGAACCCAGGATCTCCTGTTTACTAGACAGGCGCTTTAACCAACTAAGCCACGGCGCCCAAACTTGACCACAAATTCTTCCAGGAGACTCTCTAAAGAATAAAATAATTTTAATTTTTTTAAAAAAATAATAGGTAAATAAATTACTTCGGGGAAAAACCTATCCTGCAGCCTAGATTTGCAAGTCTATCTTTATTTCCATATTTTGGTCAGATGAACCCAACCACAATGCTATCATGAACTGATTTCAAACAGATTTTATCTTTACGGTTGTCAGTTTAAAAAACCCCAGAGCACTGCTTTTTCTTATCATTTTGTCGTATATTAAACGAAAAAGATTATGAACTGATTTTTCTACATTCTTGTGTTCTCTTTAAATACATGCAATCTTGCTAACGCACTCTAGACTTCTCTGCAGATACCATGTTGGCGGCATCACCCTTGTTAAACAACATACAATGTAAAACTCCTTTTACAGTTGTTTTTGGCTTTAAGGAGTGCCAAAGGAAAGCAAAATACAATATTGTTCAAAGCACAGATAGTAAGTTCAGATACTGCCACACTTTGCTCCTAATTTTGAGGTAAGACTGCTAGAAAGAAGTGCCAAGTTGCTCATAAGGAAAACAAACAACCAGCTGCAAAACTAGACTCAAGAACACATATAAAGTAAAAACTAACTTTTTGCATTTTTTTAACTAATTTTACTTCAGAGATAGCCATTGTCCTGATATCCTGCCCTCAGTTCTATAGGGTTGCCCTTTCCAGCCCCTACAGCAGTTTCTCAATCCCAGGGAATTCTGGGATTTCATGAGTTAAGGAAGGAATATTTTAACTACAGTACTCGACTCAGTTGTGACTTGGAACAGTTAACTGGATATCCTATTTTCTCAAACAGGTTTATCAAATACATTAGAATGGCATACACACATATATAATAGAATATCATTGTCATATTTTATATTGTCTTAATCACCGCCAATCAGACTTTGTATGGCACACCTAGTGCATTTTGTTTGGCCTACACTGCAGTTTGTATATTGTACTGTGGTTTAGGACTTACTGCAGACTCAGACAGCAATTCACCCTCTCTTAGGAAAATGAGATATTTTAGGAAATATTAAAAGGGCAGAATATTTCCCCTAAAAGGGAGGCCCTCCTCCCCCCACCTTTGTCAATGGGCCATTAAGGCCTGGGCCAGTCTATTCTACATATCAAAGATCTACCTCCTTCAGGCAGAGCCATAGTAGGAATTGCCCAAAGCCATTTCATTACATCATCACCCAGCAAGATTCAACCAAGGTTGGAACTCTTTTGACAACCTACAAAGTTACCCCTGCACGGCTCCATGGGAGTCTGACAACCAATCAGAATACAAGCTCAAATTCAACGCCCAATAGAGGGTATAATTTTTTTTCTCTCTCTCTCTCTCACTCACCCATGTGCCTTTTTTGCTCAGGATCTCAAGCCATGCGATCCTGTTCATCAATAAACTCTCTTTCCAAGCAACTTCTCTGCATCCAGTTTCTTTTCCCCCCACTTGGAACTGAACCCAGATGGACATTTCTTCCAACAGTTAATAAAATTATGGTCAGAAATGGCAAGATATTTCAGTATAAACAGAAAATCTGTGTTTCAGCTTCTGCAAGTTAGGGCAGAGCTGGGAACACCTCCAAAATCCAAACAAAATATTCTGACAATTAAAATATTTAACTATTGGCTGAAGAGGCTATGAATGATCACCTAAACTATGCTTTGAAGAATACACTTTCAACTAATCCTCTCGCATTTGAGCTCTCTGTATTATAAACACTATTCTACAATATGGGTTTTCTTTTCAGCTTCCAGTTCAAACATAAAATTGTGAGAGAGCATGAAAATGGTTTTTCTCTGTGGTGGCTCCCTCCTTTTGGAATATCATCTCTGAGAGTTTACAATGGCCCCCACTTCGACACTCTTCTGTAATGCCCTCAAGCCAATGGGGCTAGGCCAGGGGTCTCCAACCTTGGCAACTTTAAGACTTGTGGATTTCAACTCCCAGAATTTCTCAGCCAGCTTTGCTGTTGAAGTCCACAAGTCTTAAAGTTGCCAAGGTTGGAGACCCCTGGCCTAGGGAACCCGGAGTGGGATGGGGCCCATATGTCCATTTAAATGAAGTCTGAGGAAAGCAGAAGCCTAAAATTTAAGATGTTAATGAGGGAGAAAAATTATAAGGTTGTTTGGAGTTCAAGAGAGACAGACGTACCAATTAGTGCTAACAATCTTTGTCTTATCAGAAGACAAACTCCATAATCTTCTCCTGACCTGGAGAAAAAACTTTTTAATTTTTTTTTCCAGTTTAGCAATGTTAGAAGCTATGAATCAATCCATACTGCAATAGGGTACATTCCAGTCTGCAATGGTTTGATCACTTAAAAGAGAGAAAAAATAATCACACTATAAAATAACTCAGGAAGTAGAATATTACAAAGTCTATCTTGTGTGGCTCTCACTTTGCAGAAATATTATATATGTGTAGTGCTTCAGCTGTTGATAACTTGTTTGACTATAAACTGAACTCAGTGGCCAGGAACAATTGCTTAAAATCTAAGAAATTGTGGGACCCACGAAATAAATTATACTGCTTGCAGAGAATGAGGACCCAGTTTGTGGGGGCAATAAGCTGACTTTGTAAAAATATACAAAAGTACGAAGGCTATTGCTTAATGCACTGTAAGCCGCCCTGAGTCTCTGGAGAAGGGCCGCATATAAATTAAAATAAATAAATAAATAAATAAATAAATAAATAAATAAATAAATGAATGAATGAATGAATGAATGAATGAATGAATGAATGAATGAATGAACGAACTTGGATTACTAGAAGGGAAAGGATTACCTTTCACACCAAAGGCTATCCAAAAAAGAATGGACCATTTAAACTGAGCTTGGTTTCAGCGATGCAGATATATTGTGACAATTGTGTGTGTGTATTGTTTTACAGCTTATTGCTATGATCAAATTATTAATAAAAAAAACTGCTTGACTTAAAAACTCTTAGTTTTCCATCACAGTGAAAATATTTATATGAATTCTAGTTTGGAGAAGGTCTTGAACATATTTAATTAAAACGTTTGCTTCCCGAATGAAAAATGTGTGTGTTAAATAAATAGTAATCTGAAGACATTTAAAACAATCTCATTTTAGAATTGATTTTCTCAACGAGAGAAAACTTACAGTCTTGTTTCATATCGGGCCGGTTAGCTCAGTTGGTTAGAGCGTGGTGCTAATAACGCCAAGGTCGCGGGTTCGATCCCCGTACGGGCCAACTGTTTTCTGTTTTTTTGAAACCGAAGAAACACAATTTTTTTCGCATTTTCTCACGTTATTCAGTTTGCTTTCCGGTGTATAACTTAGGCTTTTCAGAGGTTTCAAATAGCCCTTTGTATCAGATTCATAATGTACAGCATCTGAATTGTGCATTTTGAATCCCCCATACGGCCTATTTAATAGTGAAAAAACGTACATTTTGTTCCACCGAAGAAGGAATCATTATAGAAAAGAGTGAAGTTAGTTTTAATATGTTCTACTATCCTATTTATTAAATTTTTAGAAAGGCGAAGAAAAACTGAAAGAGGAACTGCCGTGACTCGGATTCGAACCGAGGTTGCTGCGGCCACAACGCAGAGTACTAACCACTATACGATCACGGCGCGCCACTGGAGGACCGATGAAGGGGCTTGGTAAAGTGATACATAACAGACTTGCTAGAAGGACCACTAACAACGGAGCATAAGCCTATTTGGTATTTCTCCCTTCTGAAATACTTTCTCTGCAACTTTCAAACTCTCTTGCTTTGCTTTTGGTTTTGAATCAGCAGAATAAAAGAAAGAAAAAAAGAAGAAGAAGAAGAAGAAGAAAAAAAAGGGTTAACCAGCAAAGGGAAGCAAAGGAGAGTGAACTAGCCTGCAAGAGTCCGTTTCTTCCCACGTGCTGAGCCTTGAGCAACCCGACGCCCGGTGACCGAGCGCGGCTTTTCAAACGGAGGCAACCGACCAGCTTTCTTCTGCCACGTTTCAAGGAACGAGGAGGAGGAGGAGGGGAAAAAAAAATAGACCATAAAAACTTCAGAAAGGTATTTCCATCAATGTGGGCTTTTAAATTCGGGTATTAAACAGCGGACTGAATTCAAAGTCCTCCGTTGTAGAGGAAGGGGCTAGATCAGCTGCAGCTCGGTGGAGCTTATGGGAAGTGAAATTTGCTGGTACGAAGTTGTAAGCAAAAAATAAATAAATAAATAAATGCATTAGGAATACATGGTGCTTTCGATTGAATGGATTTAATACTGAGCGTGTCTCCCTCTTCTGCTTCTTGGTGTACAGCGGGCTACGTGTAAACTGCCCCTCCTTTGCAGACTTCGCCCTAGCAAAGGCATCCTCAAGCCAACGTTTTAATAGGTTGGAGGGTTTGGGAAAAGCGCCGCGACTGAATTCCTGATGCTTTTGCGCAGGTTTTATTTATCACGCCCCAAATTTTATATGTTATACATGGCGACGTTTAAGAACGGGCTTCTTAGACTTGAGATACTGTATTGCCCTTAAAATGATACCTGATTATGGGTGGCTGTCCGTGGATAAAACGAAGCATTTATTTGGGGTTGGGACCACTCGTGGGTCTAAACCTGACTACCGTTCTCAAGGCAACGCGTACTAAATTGGGAAGATCTCACCTTAAATTCACAGCAGCCCAAAGTCTGAAAAGACCTGAGTAGTCGCGTTACTTTGACTCTGCTGGGGACTTTCGACTTTTAATTTTATCCTTCCCCGTGAAGCTTATTGGACGATCTTGAAACAATCAGTTTCTGAACCTTGCCTACTCCCCTAAATTGAATTTAATTTTGTAGGATAAAACAAGGGAAACAAGGGATAGAGGCAGGGGTGAAATCCAACAGGTTCTGGAGAAACCGGAAACAGAAATTTTGAGTAGTTTGGAGAACCCGCAAATACCACCTCTGGCTGGCCCCAGAGTGGGGTGGGAATGGAGACTTTGCAATATCCTTCACCCAGGAGTGGGGAGGGAATGGGGATTTTGCAGTATCTTTCCCCCAGGAGTGGGGTGGGAATGGAGACTTTGCAATATCTTTCCCCCAGGAGTGGGAGGAATGGAGATTTTGCAGTATCCTTTCCCTGCCACTCCTACCAAGACACACCTACAGAACCGGTAGTAAAAAAAATTGGATTTCACCATTGGAGAGAGAGTCATGTCTCTTGATGGCCAGGAAGTGTTAGTGCAGCCTGGTTGATAGTTTTCTATCTGTTTGGCCAACACAATTGGGAGAAGAAGAAGGATCAAGAGACATGACATGACCGTCTATCCCTCATATCCATCCACAAAGACTCAAAAGGGCAAAAATTCGATCTAACTGGGACCACAGTTGTAATCCAGGCGAGGTCAAGGAGAGAAAGGGAATTCTTGGAAGCCTGGTTTTCCATCAATAAATCAATAAATAGACACATTGACATCAACCCAATCTACCAACCACCTAGAATGAAAAAACAACATCAGCCACAATCCCGAAGGCAGCATTTAAAGACCAATGAACAGCCACGCTGCAAACAAAGTTATAACTCAACAGATCACAAGAAATTGGACCACATCACATGTTGTGCAGCTGGCGCTCGAGTTGGACAGTGAGGAAGCTGGAGGAGATGTGGTGCCAGAGGCAGGGATTCAGCCAGGGCCTTCAGAACTTCCAGAAGCTCCTTTAAGTGAAGAGGACGAAGAAGAGGAGCCTCTTCTCAATGCACAAGCGCACAGAGCTGCCAAAAGGCAGGAGTGGCTCCTCAGGAGGAGGTCTCCTTGAGAGTAAGGCTTGGGGCTAATTGGCCACTCCCTTAGCCTATTTAAGGAGGAATGCCGATTGCAGCAAGCTGTAGGGATCAACTTTAGTTCACTCTCCTTCGCGTCTGGATTCTCTGCAAAATTGCTTCTGGGCTTTCTGCCAACTCTAGTAAGACTGTGATTACTTTATCTTAGAATGCTTGTAGGCTGTTAAGGAAGTTTATTAACAGCCTTTGGTTGAAAAAGACTGAGTTATTTGAATAAAATAAGCTTTGTATAGTTTTTGTGTGTGCTGCGTTCTTTAGGGTCCGTAGCTGAGGCAGAACACACGTAGCCGATCAAATCAACTGGAAACCAGACCATGACATCATTAGAAGATATCCAAACAACAGCAGCACTAATTTACATCACACAGATGGTAGTTAAAACCAGTGGTGGGATTCAATTTTTTTAACAACTGGTTCTGTGGACGTGGCTTAGTTTGGGGGTGTGGCTTGGTGGTCATGTGACTGGGTGGGCGTGGCTAGCTGGTCATGTGACCGGTGGGCATGGCTAGCTGGTCATGTGACCGGTGGGCGTGGCTATTTGCATAGGGACTACAGAGGGCTGAAAAAAGTCAATTCTGACTGGTCCTTGCACTTTTGACCGATCCTCGCACTTATGACCATCCTCACATTTATGCCCATTGCGGCATTCTTAACAACCGTGTCACTCATTTCACAACTGCTTCTCTTCACCATGGTGACAAGATAGGGCAAAAACGTAAAATGTGAGGACAGTCGTAAGTTCGAGGACTGGTCAAAAGTGTGAGGACCAGTCAAAAATAACTTTTTCAGCCCTCTGAGTAGTCCATTTGCACAAAAGGACTACCCAGAGGGCTGAAAAAAGTGATTTCTGACTGGTCCTCACACTTTTGACCGGTCTTCGCACTTATGACTGGTCATCATTTATGCCCATTGTAGCATTCTTAACAACCGTGTCACTCATTTCACAACTGCTTCTCTTCACCATGGTGACAAGATAGGGCAAAAACGTAAAATGTGAGGACAGTCGTAAGTTCGAGGACTGGTCAAAAGTGCGAGGACCAGTCAGAAATAATTTTTTCAGCCCTCTGAGTAGTCCATATGCATAAAAGGATACAGCAATAGAGAGGGATGAAGGAAGGGAAGGGAAATTAGAGTAGGAGTGAGGGTAAGAGAGGGAGGAAGAGAGGAGGAGAAGGAGAAAGGAAGAGGAAGTAGGGAGAAGAAGAAGCGGAGGAAGAGAAAGTAAGAAGGAAAGAAAAGAGAGAGGTGGTAGGTTTGAGGAGAAAGATTGCTGTACAATAAAAAAGATGAAAGGGAAGAAAGCCAACCCCAAACAAATATAAAGATATTAAGATAAAGAATGAATTGTTAAACTTTAAAGAATAAAAGAGAACAAATATGAATAAATAACAATAATTAGAAACACACATACAAACATACAATGTATTTTCTTTGAACAGAGTATTTGGCCGGTTCACAAATTTAAACAGTGTTTAGTCATTTCAATTAAATTTACAATTCCTATATTTCCTTTTTGCCATATTTATTCCTCATCTATTTTTGTAAAAAACCAATATTACCCTTCATCTTCATCTCTAATCTTAATCAAATTCAATTTTTCCCTTCTATTCTATATTATACCCGTTCCCATTGTCATCTATTTTTATATCCATCCTCACATTGGTTAATTATGTAATATTACAGTTGTTTAATATAAATTCAATATTTTAATATAAATCAATTAGTTATATAACTACCTTTTTTGTACATTAATCAATATGAACATGAATATTCCAATTATTTCCATGCAATCCAATTTCTTACAAATCAATTAATTATATTTACCAATAATAATAAACCAAATAATTTCCCCCATATATTCCTCCAAACCACAACTTAGCTTTCAACACAATATACAATTAATAGTATCTCAATTATTACAATTCCCTAGTTAAATAGAGCTTTTTTTCTTTTGTGTTTTAAAATCTTGAACTCTCCTCTTTTCCCCTAAATTTCCCATTGTTTGCACCTACCTTTTTTGGTGAGGAAAAAGAAAAAGAAATCTCTCTCTGCCTCATTTTGCCACGTTGCAACAACAGCAAAGCCAACAGCCTGCTTTACTTTCTGTTTCGTTTTTCAGCATAGCTAGGGGAAAAAAAATCAGCACTCTTTGCAAGCAAGCAGCAGAGCCGTGAGCAAAACAGCTGAGAGCAAATCAGTTGAGAGTCGGGAGCCGATCTAAGCAAGGGCTAATTAGCCTATGATGAAGCTCCGCGGGCCAATAAAATTATAAAAAAACACCGAACCCTTTGTTAAATTGCTGGTTCGCCCGCCCCTCGCCCACCACTATTTATTGGCAATAAATAGTGGTGCGGAGGGGCGGGGCAAGGGGTGGGGTGAGCCAGCATTTTAACAAAGGGTTCGGCCGAATTCCCTAAAACCGGCAGAATCCCACCACTGGTTAAAACCAAGGACTACGACAGCCAATCACACAACCGAAATCAGACCAGGACTCAGAAAGGTATTTAAAGGCCAGTGCTCCCCCAGACAAGCACAATCCAAAGTGCACTGAAGATGTCTCCACAAATGGGGATGAAATGTTTGCAACCAGATCACCAGGCTCGAAGCTCAAACCAACAGCATAACTACCAACCCAAACTACTAATATTCAAAGACATTTCATCAGTAACTGGATGAAAAACAAAATAAAACAGTCCAGTTGCCTTTTGAAAAAGCACCTTTGAGCCACCTTCCCTGCCTTTAATAAGGAAACCAAGGCTATGGTTTCTTTGTATGACTTGTGATTTTGACTTCTGGGAAAAGTTCCAAATTAATATCTAGCTTCACTGGTATCAGAAAAAATTATACCCAGATTTTTTATAGAAGCCTGTCTCCAGCCTCAGTGTTTGGCTGGCTGGGATGGAAAGAAAGAAATAGGAACAAGGCAAGGTAAATAGGCTTTCAATTGTCAGAGCACTATCTATTTTACCCTTAAATGCCAGGTAAAGCCCAATACTATGTACAGTGTAGTTCAGGGGTGGGTTCTACTTACCTTTACTACCGGTTCACATCACACCTCCGCGCTTGCTTTGCTCGTGCATGTGCCTGAGCGCTCTTCTGCGCATGCACAGAAGCTTCTGTGCATGCACAAATCGCCTATGATGACGTTCGGGTCAGTGGGCGGAGCCTCCTACTGGTTCTTGCGAACCGATCCAAACCGGGGGCAACCCACCACTGGTGCAGTTTCTAAAAACATCTTCAGGTCAATGGTACAAACCTAATGGCTATCACGACACCTGATTTTTGGACATCCGTCTATTCCCCATTCTTTGTGTTTTGTCAATTCTTTTTGAGTGAGAGGTCTGAAAACCATGGATGCTTGCAGATATTTGGGTCCCAAGCAGTGATGAAATCCGCCCAGTTCTATCCGGCTCACTGAACCAGTAGCGCTGGCGGTGGGAGGCCCCACCCACCTACTGGGACGTCATGTCCCGGTTTTTTACCCTCTGCACATGCGCAGAAGAGGCGCATGTGCGGATAGCGTGCTCACGCTCCTACACACTCCCATTCCCAAACTGGTAGTGAAGGTAAGTGGATTTCACCCGTGGTCCCAAGTAATTGAATTTATTAATGGTGTGACATTTAACTGAAGCCAAGATTTTGTTTACACAACAGCTAACATATTTAAACTTTGCCTCTTATTTGTTTTGATTATAATTCTGAATTAGTTACAGAATCACTTAAGTTAGAAAAGCCATTTAGGCCACTGAGTCTAGCTCCATGTTTGGTGTAGAAATATACACAAAAATATCTCCAACAAGAAGGATTATTCAACCCAGCCACTATTTGAATGCACCCAACAAAGGGCAGCACACTATCCTCTGTAATTCATTCTCTTCTCAAACTGATATTATAGTTAGAACTTTTCTCAACTTTTATCGGCATCAGTCATTCTTTAAGATTATTTTATGGTCTGAAGTCTAGAGTGATAGTTAAATTTCTCAACATGAACTGAAATGCTTTATCAGAAATGTTTGCACTACAGTGCTTGAAATAAAAATGCTACACAAATGTGTTTGTAGATCCAAATCTTTTATTCAGTTTTGGTTTTACAATACAGAAAAAATAAAGATCCCACTATCAAAAATAACGTATCAATAACATATTGTGACAGTACAGAAAACATTTTCAATTTTGTAAAACTCTTGACCCAAAATTAAAAACAAGAATTGAGACCATCTTTTTCTTTTTCAAAATGGAAACACAATGTTTTAAAATGCTGCTGCAAATCAGAGGTCTAAAATTTTAAAAGTAATCATGTTAATGTCTCCTGCATATTTATTTAACAGCACTCTTAGGAAGATGATGATAGAAAAAGCATGTCAAACTAAGGAACATCTGATCAAAGAGAATATTTGTAGCTCAGATTTGAACTGAGGGTCCCTGGTGCTCTCTGAGCTAGATGGTTTTCTTTTGGACATTTCGTTACCAAACTAGATAACATCATCAGTGCACTGATGCCCAGCAGTGATGTTACTGTATCTAATTTGGTAATGAAATGTCTGCGAGAAAACCACCAAGGAGTCCACAGTAAGGAACATCTTTAGCACACTAATTGGGAATTTACTAATCATATTAAAGCATTTTTTGCAACAGCTTGAAATGCCTGTTTGTCTGTACCGTAGTCCTAGATTTCTATTTTCTGCACCAATAAACACTGAAGAAAGTTTAAAGATGCACACAAATAATGAAGAAATAGTATGAAAAAGTTGTTCTTCACTTTTATTATTCTTTGCCAATATTCAAAAGTTGAACTTAAGCTTAAGCACATTGGTTTAGATTCAAAGATATCTTTCAGAAGCAGAAACATCTTCATTTCCTCATTTTAATGCAGCCCATTATCTCCTTAGAAGCAGACCAGGCTGAACCCAGGCGGCTTGCTGAGAAGTAATCTGGTTACTCCAGCTGTGATGTGAGTTTCTCTAAACATTTCTCTAAACCATTGTTAATATAGAGCAGTTTGCAATTCCATCCAGTACTCCTGCAAACCCTTTTTATTGACTTGGTTTAAAAAAAAAAACATTTATGGGATTAGCTGGGAATTTTAAGTCTCTGTTGACAAAAATGTAAAAAGTTGGCCAAAATTAAGCATCAGATATCTCTGTTCCTCAGAAGCTTGTTTCTTTCTGTCCTTCCTGTTACTTAATTCTTAAAACTTTAATTTGGACTATTCCAGTACATAGTTTACTGAAGGAAAGACAGCCCTATGACTGTCTCAGCAAAGATTGTATGTTTGTGCACGTACATGCAGATACTTCATATAGAATTGATTATTAGCTTGGTATAGGACTGTTACCTTCTCCCAAACATGCTTGCTGAGAAACATATTTCAAGAGAGTATATGAGAAAAATATTGGTAACCTGAGGTACAATACCACCTTATGCTCTTCCTGAATTTAAACGCCAGTGTGTTCAACTATTCAAACATTATGGACTTACACTTTTATGAATCTACATTTATCAAAATTATCTACAGAAATGTAATTTGTTTCATTAAAAACTCTGTGCCAGGTGCTGTACAAATGCAAAACCAGGAGCTTGCGACTCTGATAAAAAGGCTGGGCTGCATTTCATCTGCAGTCAAGAACTGTGCTACTAAGATAATTTATCCACTTGTTCCACCATAACTGATAGTAGCCAATACAGACATTTTTTTTTGCAATTTAATAGATGTTCACAAGTCAAATGGACTAACATTTCAGTTTAAATTACAAAAATCATTCTACTGGAAACTGGTTGGCAAGAAGTCCGAAAGACCGCAGGCAACGGAAGGCTGAACTGAGTCTGTCGACAATTGTTTCTTTAATGAAAAGTAAGAAAATGTGTTTAAGTCCCTGAAAGAGGGACATGTAGTCTACACCTCAGTAACTTGCAGCACTTCACTACAGTCTGTTATTCAGTGCGTGTCCTCTTGCCTTACTAGATCTTTACAGTTATACAAATGATCAAGACTCTACAAAGAAGCAATAGGTGGGTTCTAAGAGAACATTCACATAGGATACAATCTAATACTATTCCTAAGGCATGAGGTGAGAGAATAGATAAACATTCATTAGCTGCCATGCAGTGACAGGTGGATTTAGGAGTGGGCAGCAGAACAAGTCCTTTCCTCATCGCTGCACATGCTCAGCATTCTGTTCACTGTGCCCAGTCTTTGGGATGGCGCAAAACTTCTAGGATTTCTGCTTCCTTGGAATTCTCTGGCGGTGAATGCATATATTCCCATCTGAAAAGTGGATGTGTGCAAAACAGCTGTTAGTACTTTTCTCTACATGCACTATTTACAATGTCAGCAAAAAATATATAATCTGTCCATTTCCTACGTACCTTATTGTGAATTTACCCCCGTTAACGCTGTAAAGCTTACCCAATAAAATCTGTATTGCAGAGGAAAGGATTTACTTTCTGTTATTTTCCCTAAAACATCAACACACAATTTCTAAAGCAAAATGCAGCTGAGCTTGAAAGATAAGGCAAAGCAGGCTATGCAGGTAAGACAGAAATAGGAAATTTCCAGAATGTCCTATTTTCTATTTATGTCTCTTGAATATTCTCCAACTTGGCCACAACATATTTCATTGCCTTCTGTTATTCAGCAATAATTGCAGCTTCTCTCAGAACCAGTAATTATATTAGTCACTGGAAAAAAATGAATTTGGATAAGGCATGCTAAATACAAAAACTCCTACCTGGTGGTCTCTCTCTCTCTCTCTCCCTCCCTTTCTTTTTCAATTTAATGCCCATTTTAGTTGTTTCCCATTGTTGCTTTCACCTCCTTTTCTCTCTGGTCTTGCCACACAGTGACTTATTTATTTATAAGACTTATATGGCTGCCTGTCTCATATAATGACTTTAGGCAGCTCACAACATTTCATGAACATTTCATTGCCTAAAAAGAAAATTAACTCCCTCTCCCCAGTCAAACAGACACTCAGTTCAATCCCCATCCTAGTCTAATGCTTGGGAGAACAGCATGGCCCTCCAGAAGGCCAGATCAAGAGAATGGCTTTAAGCCTACTGCAATTATAACCCATCCTTTTATTATTATTATTAAACTATCCCATATTTGCTATTTGAGTTATGATCTTACCTGGCAGTGAGTGGCAGAGACATAAGAATACTTTCAATTCTTGACCCTGGTGTTGCAAGGCCAAACTTTGTGCCTCTATCATACACAAGATTGAATTCCACATACCTGTTGGAAACAAACAACATCAAAGGCATTCCTCTAGTACAGTGATGGTTAACCTTTTCAGCACCGAGTGCCGAAACTGGAGTGTGCGCGGGTATACCGGAACCCGGAAGAGAGCAGTTGGCCAGTGCTCATGCACGCGGCGGCCAGCAGTTCTTCTGGGTTCCGTTGTGTGCATGCGCACCGGACAACTGCTCTCTTCCGGGTTCCAGCATGAACATGCGCACTGGCCAGCTGGCTGACGCACATGCATGAGCCGGAACCCAGAAGAGTGCAGCTGGCCGGTGCGCATGCGTGCGACAGAACCCGAAAGAGCAGCTGGCAACGGTGCACGTGCCCACAGAGAGGGCTCTGCGTGCCACCTCTGGCACACGTGCCATAGGTTTGCCATCACGGCTCTAGTGTCTTAAATGGCATTCTTTCTTCTGATTTTGCTAACCTCTGAGAAAGGCAAAGGCAATATGGTGCATTGCAATTTAATTACTGATCCTGCCTAGCTTTTACTCTGGCTTTCAACATTTCACAAAGAATTATTTATTTATTTATTTATTTTTATTTTATTGGTTTGATTTATATGCCGCCCTTTTCCGGAGACTCAGGGCGGTTTACAATGCGTTAAGCAATAGCCTTCATACTTTTGTTTATACCTGCTTAGTAGGGCTTTTGCCCCCCCCCTCAAGTGGTGTTCTTTACCTAAATTACCTAATTTCAGGGTAGTCTTCAGAGACAACTATTAAAACACACATAGAAAGTCTTGAGCTAATGAGTTGAATGCTCAATAATTCAGGTTTCTGGGGCTACACAGACTCATGAAACACATATTAATGAACTGTCACCATAAAGAGTAGTTTTAGAAATTATCTTTTTTTCCCCATTCAGATCCTTGGATAACAAACAGAAGCATTGTTGAAACTTATAGTAGCATCTGTACAGCAATAATGGCTCAAACAGTACCTTTCTAAAAGTATGGGGAATGTACTATATTCTTACAAAGTAAATTACCCATCTTTTGCCATTTACACAATTCTGGAAAGAGGATAAGGAGATGAGGGAATATGGTCTCTTCTGTAGAAAGTCCTTATTAACTTATTGCTCATATTTCCCTTTTTTTAAAAAAAAATCTTCATTTGTCTTTTTCACTGGAACAAATATTAACTCTATTATTTAATAAGGTGTTTGAACTGTAACACAATTTTCTATAATACTTACTGGTCCTTTCACCCCACTGCATATATTTCTATAGCTTACAACAAAATTATAAAATAATTTTTTATCATCATCAAAAATTATGATGAGCACTTAATCATATGGAGAAAATATATTTGGTGGAAATACTGGATAAAATGTTAATAAGCAAAAAAACAAATCAGAATTATTATTTTTAAAAAACTAGAAATCAAAGGAACAGTGAAGAGGATATTGAAATCACAACTCACGTCTTCATATATGGCAAAAATTGGTGTCTGTCATAAAGATCAGAATCAGCAACTTAAAATTTGGGAAGAAGATAAAGAACTGATGGTAGAAATAGAGATAGTAAAATACTGCATTTTATTTGTACAATTTTGACCTATGAAAATTTTCCTATGATATTCGTTTCTGTTTTATTGTTATTTCTATGGTTAGCCATAGAAAGACTTAAGCATGACAGCATTTGTTTCATAAAATGAAATGTGGGTGACAGTTACTCCATTTCAAAAACCTCATTCTTATCTTTCAGACCAGCCATAAGAAATACCAGTGGGTGGAGGTGGGGCTACAGCAGTTAGATGCCACATGGTTTATCATAAGACACAAAAGATCCCTTTAAAAAAAAAAAAAAAAAGCCCAATCCAGAAAAATAGAATTCTACTCCATCTAAATAAAATTGGTAACATCAACAATTCTCATATCATAAGACCTTAAATTTGGAATTAGTGAATAGTTCCAACACTCAAATGAAATAAAGCTATTTGGGAACAGCAGAAATCTTAAAATATGCTGTTATGTGGCATGAGCCAACAACACATATTTTGACAGCATTCAAAGTTTTCAAACTTTTTCCAAAATCATATTAATATGTTAGTGTTTAATTTCAAAGTGTTCTAAAATATTTAGCATTAGAAATGAAAGATGGGAGACGTGTGTGTCGCAGTTATTAGAACTGAGTCTTCCAAAAGCCATAGCAATAGAAAATCTGGATGTTAAAGTTCAACAAATTTCAAGACACTAAGCCAGGAAAACATGGGCTAAAGAAAGAGACAAAAGGTTTGGATTAGTGGTCCCAAAGGATGTACCAATCTTCGATCCTGATACTCAAAAAGCCTCTCTTACCTCCCCCTACGGATCTGCTGCCATAATTTTTCTTTTGGTGAGAACTTGTCCTGTGAGTGTTTCTTCACAATGGGAACGTAACAAGGCACAATAGCTTTGGTGCAACTCTGCACAAACTGAAAAACTTCTTCTTTTGAAGGCGAGTCCAAGTCATCAAAGAAGATGCCTCCTATTCCCCGCCGTTCTCCACGATGCTTGATGAAAAAATATTCATCACACCTGTCAACCCCAAGAGTGCTGGTTAAAAGGGTAACATAAGACACAGAAGTCTGAAAGACTGGGTCAGAATACGAGAAAACAACCTAGTGGGACTGCTTTATTTCAAAAGTAAACATATATATTACTAAACAGAAAAGATTGCAATGTTTTTTCTAAAACTGTTTTAAAACAGAAAGACTTTTTATGGATAGAAAGGAGAGAGGACTATTAATTTCAAGAGCAAAATATACATTTAGTTTCATCAGTTCCAAGAATGACAGCAACCATTCAGGAAAAAAATCTGATATGAAATTTCTATGTACCATTTCTTGAACTTGGGATATAGCTCAGGATTGTGCTGATCACAGGCGTCCTTCAGAGTTTTATGAAAATGAATAGCATCTTCTTCATTCAAGTAAGTTGGTGTAAGGTCTGTTCCACCACCAAACCACCATTGTTTAGTACCTAAGAGAACAGAAAAAGACCATCATTTCTTTTTCTAATTTTTTTTTGTAGATACTCTTGTAATATAAGAATCATCATGTCCATTTAGTTACAACTCATCTATAATGCAGAAAAATGGCTACTGTGATCTTAAGGACATAATTTAAGAGACTCATTACATGCATAGTTACTTAATATATTATATTTCCTGATGTTTAATGTCATACAAAGGCAAACAAGTACAGCATGCATATAAAAAGCAAGTTGCTAGTTCTGTTTCTTGGACACAGAATATATCACTCTACCAAAAAAGTCTTGTCATAAAATAAGACCTAAGTTGTAAAATCTTGTGCTCAACAACTACCCTGTTTCCCCCCAAATAAGACATCCCCTGATAATAAGTCCAATTGGACTTTTGAGCGCATGGCAATAAAGCCAAGCGCTTATTTAAGAAAAATATAAGACAGGGTCTTGTTTTTGGGGAAACACAGTACTTATTTATTTTTTTTCAATAGGACTAGCCTTTGTGAATTTGTGAGCATGTAAATATGGCACTAATGACTGTGGTAATGTCTTTGGACAGCGTTGGCCCAATGGCCCAGAGATGAGCACTACCCCCTATAGTCGCCAATGACTATAAGTGGAGTAAAATTCGCAGGGACCCCTCTTTTTTACAGTTGAATCATAAAGCCTCTCTTGTCTGTCTCTACTATTACCAACATGTCAGGAGTCTCTCAGACTCTGTCATCTAAAATGATAACAGCAGCATCAAGCTGCAAGCTCAGCTCTCTTTGAGCATGCATGCAATGTCACAGAACAGAGAAAAGAATAGTTTTATATAATTCTGGATCAAGGTATAGCAGTTACCATCTCCATCTTCAATTTCAAAGTATCTGTAATTGAAATGTATAGTGGGAATGTAAGGATTCTTTGGATGAATGACAGAACTCACTCCCATAGCACAAAAGGGCAATTTTCCTAAAAAGCAATGAAGAAAGAATGTCTTAGTCAACAATGAAAACGTAAGTCCAGAGCTACTGTGAATCAGGCAGCATGTAAATGTAATAATAACAACTATTATGAATAATAAAACAACAACTGAAAAACAAAACAACATTGTAAGCTTTCTAAATGTCCTTTTGACTCTACATTTTGCATTCCAGAAGCGCTTCTGGATCTGCAAACTTTAAAAGAAAAGACATAATTGCTATTTAAGATTTTGCACGAAAGAAGTTAATATATTTCACTGTTCAGAATACATCGAGTCTGGAAAAGATCTGAGGAAACTTCGTATTTTTGTATCAAGATTTTGCTATGGTCCTCATTAACTGGAAGAAATCACACTGAGCTCAGTGAGGTTGACTTTGATATTAGTATGCAAAGAACTATTTATATCCAAAGAACACTTGTATAGTGGACTTGTGCCTAGCTCCTATGGGAAACTGGATGATGGATTAGATTTACTTTTTGTTTAACCCAACAAAAGATGTTAGATTGTTTAGCAGATTTCATGTATGAAACCTTACCACTTTTGGTCTTCAGAGTTTTCCCCCTGCTTGTCATCTGCTGAGCTGCTTCTTCAGAAAGATGTCCAAAAACAACTGAAACATTGACACCAGCCTTCTCAAAGATTTCACCATCTTGAAGTACACAGCTGATACCTCCGCCACCTAAATAAAGAAACCAATAATTATTTCAACAGCTAACTGATTTCCAAAGTTTAGAATAATATTTTCCAATTATGGACCTGTTCGGATAGTTATCTAGGCTCCTTTAATTTTGAATGCAGGTAGTTCAACAACATAGTATTTGCCAGAAGTAGCAACTGGCTTACAGGAGATGCAACGAATCAAATTATGTTACTCTTCGCTATGGCTGCCCAGTAATTAATTTTAGAAGGATACTAGAAATTGTGTGTAATTCAAGCAAGAACTGATGAAGGTAAAACTGATGGATTACATTTGCAGTCTCAGTGGCAAGATCTGGTTTATTTGTTGAGAACCAACAAAACTTTTTTTCTTTGCTTCTTTTTGGAGAAAAGGAAGCATAGTTGAAAATTTCACTGTCACAATGCCCAAATAATTAAAGTAGAGGTCAGGCATATTCTATTCCACTCTTTTCCTAGCATAGCATCTGAGGCATAAGACAAGTTATAAATGATAGTCTGTCTCTTAATTACTCAAAGGGCCAGTTGTTTATAAGCAAATGTATTTTATTTAGCAATAACACTGTATGAGCTGATACCCTGAGACAGACATTTCTTTTTTGTAATACAGCAGTCCTTGCTTACATAAAGAATAATTTACTTTTCATTCAAAAACCACCGTCACTCTCTTCTAGTTATTGACTCTTGGCAAGATTTCATAAGTGGTTTGCAACGGTCTCCTTCCTAGGACCAAGAGAGAATGTGTAGCCCAAGATCATTAAGTGGCTTTATTTCTAATTGTCTTCTGTTTTATAGCCTGATACTTTAACCACTATGCTAAACTGACTTACTAAAGCTGTATATTAAAAGAGATAAAATTATGCTTAGTAAAAAATACTGGACATAAATTTTGTTGATCAAATTCATACTATTTAAATGTCCTTCAATAATGTCTAAGAATTGACGGAAGGATTTTCAAGAATCTCTTTGAATTCCAGAAGGCAGAGCATGAATCTGATAAATTATTTACATCAATCTAGATTTAATAACGATATAGATTAAAGAAAGAATGTTAGGCTCTGTGGGGCATACCATATAGTTTTCTTAGTAACAATACCAATTTCTGGTAGCACCTTTTCCAACTAAAAAAATATTGAAAGGTATACATTATCATGAGTTGCACCTCATTTATGCCTTTTAAATTAAATCTGTTAGTTGTAAAGGTGTTACCAGAATCTTCCTGGTGGTGGTTTTTTTTTTTTTTTTTTTTCTCATCATAAACCAGCATGGTTCTCCAACTACAAAATACATAAATGTTTTGCTGCTATCTTCTTGTAAGGCTTTAAAATATATTTAGACTTGAGGTTACCTAAGTTACCTCTTATCCAAGTATTAACTAAGTGCCACTCTGTATGGCTAAGGTAGGGTTCCCACTACCCAGCTGGTAATACATATTTTGTATTCCTGAAGATTCTTGAAGCAGCTTTTACTATCCTCCAAGTCCTTTAGCCCTTTTGACACCCATCTCTTGGTCATGCAGAACCTTGGCTGCTTCCATGCGGCTTTGCCTGCTTGTTTTTTAAAACGAAATAATAGAATTTTATTTATTTATTGGCCAAGTGTGATTGGACACACAAAGGATTTGACTTGGTGCATACAAGCTCTCAGTGTACATAAAAAGAAGTTTCTAAATACCGGAGACCTTTTTACAATCTTGAACATGCTAAAGGGAAAATAAGAACTCTTCTCTAGTCAGTGAAACTTGTGAGGGAGTAAAGAGGCCAGTTTTCAGATCTAGCCAAATTCAGTCCCACACCGGCAGGCAGGGGCAATTTACTCCGAATTAGTTCCAGCCTACAAGAGGTGGCAGGCAGTGCGCGGCCCCCGAGAAAGGAACGCGTCCCCACTCTACCCCGGAATTCGGGTCACCTTCCTTCCTTTCCCAGCGGTCCACGGTGAAAGCGGCGCCGCGGTCGACCTGGGCCAGCGCCTTGCACACCTGGCTCTGCGTCTCCATGATGAGAAGCTCCATGCGACTTCGCATGTCTCCGCGCCGGTCGCGCAGCTCTCGCAATCCGCTCACCGGAGGAGCCATGAAGCTCTCGCACAGCCTTGCCAAATCTTCCTCGTCCTCCTTTCCCCACGGCTTTTCCGGTTGTAATTGCTGCTGCTGCTGCTGCTGCCGCCGAGGCTGCTCCTTCATCTCCGCCCGCCGCACCAGTCCCAGCCCGGCCAGCACCGCCGTGGCTCCCGCAGTCCAAGCGAACGCCGATCGCTGCCACCCACCATCGCCCCAGCGGGAAGAACCGCCCGGCGGCGATTCCAAGGAGCCCGAAGCGAACATCCTGGAGCAGCGCGGGCCGGCCCGGAGGCTTAAACCCCGGGAGCCCAGGTGCCGAACCCCGCACAGCAGAAAAGCCATGACAGCCGGTGCCCAGTTCCTTCTGCAGCCGTCCGGATCGGCACCAAGCCAGGAAAGTGCGCTGCGCACTCCCACCCTTCGCCTGCGAGCCCGGAAGAGGTGGGGAAATGCAGAGCAATACCTCGTGGGGAAGGAGTACAGTTTCATTGGCAATCCTGCCCATCCCTAACGTTGCATTTAGACTACAACTCCCAGCAGCGCCCGTGGGAGAAAAGGGACGTAGAAGCAAGAAAGTGCTCCGTTGTTTGTTTTTTTTACATACAAGTCCTGGCCAAAAGTTGTGAGAATGACACAAAGATTAGTTCTCACAAAGTCTTGTAGCTGAACTCAGAAGGATATTTCTTCTAACAGTCTGCTGTGCCAGTGTTGGAAGATCTTCGTGAAGATGTTACGCTGGTATACTGACCATAAGTATTTGTCATAAGTGTCAAAGGCTTTTTATTGACAATTACATTCATATTATAATTATAATTATATAATATTATAATTATTCAAATAGTCAATATTTGCAGTGTTGACTCTTCTTTTTCAAAATCTCTCCAATTCGCCCTGGCATGTGGTCAATCAACAATCAATCCTGACTGATGGCAGCCCATTCTTGCATAATCAATACTTGGAGTTTGTCAGAATTTGTGGGCTTTTGTTAGTTCGCCTGCCTCGTTAGCAGGGGTCTCTAACCTTGGCAACTTTAAGCCTCCCCAGCCAGCAAAGAATTCTGGGAGTTGAAATCCGCCAGGCTTAAAGTTGCCAAGGTTGGAGACCCCTGCTCTTGAGGATTGACCACAAGTTCTCAATGGGATGAAGGTCTGGGAAATTTCCTGGCCACGGGCCCAAAATCTCAATGTTTTGGTCCCCAAGCTTTAGTTAGTTTTATCACTTTTGCCTTATGGCAAAGTGCTCCATCATGCTGGGAAAGGCATTGCCCGTCACTAAACTCTTCTTGGATGGTTGGGAAAAGGTGCTCTTGGAGGAGGTTTTTGTGCCATTCTTTATTCATGGCTGGGTTTCTAGGCAAAATTGTGGGTGATCCACTCCTTTGGCTGAGAAGCAACCCCACATATGAATGGTCTCAGGATGCTTTACTATTGGCATGACACAGGACTGATGGTAGCGCTCACCTTTTCTTCTACAGGCAAGTTTTATTCTAGATGCCCCAAACAATCGGAAAAGGGATTCATCAGAGAAAATGACTTTACCCGAGTCCTGTTGTGGCAGGGCTGAAATACAATGGAAATGTTTTTTGGGGATTAAGTTCATTTTCATGGCACAGAGGGACTTCGCAATTAATTGCAAATTGATCTGATCACTCTTCATAACATCCTGGAGCAGTGGTGAAATTCAATTTTTTTTACTACTGGTTCTGTGGGTGTGGCTTGTGGGCATGGCTTGGTGGGTGTGGCTTGGTGGGCATGGCAGAGGAAGGATACTGCAAAATCTCCATTTCCACCCCACTCTGGGACCAGCCAGAGGTGGTATTTGCCGATTCTCCGAACTACTCAAAGTTTCCGCTACTGGTTCTCTGAACTATTCAAAATTTCCACTACTGGTTCTCTAGAACCTGTCAGAACCTGCTGGATTTCACCCCTGTCCTGGAGTATATGCACATTGCCATCTTCCAAACTGGAGCAGCAGACTTTGTGTGAATTAATCTTTGTGTCATTCTCAAAACTTTTGGCCAGGAGTATAGCTGAGGCATGGGGCAGAGGCACGTAGGAAGAGAAGATTGCAGCATCGTTGCGTAAAAATTAACAGGCTGTTTTCTTTAACTTCTCCAGGTGGTGGTGGTGGTGATGGAGAGGTTTGTCAAATTCAGCAACATGAGAATGTGGGATCTAGTTGCAACAAGCAGAAGAGTACCATGTGTTTATTAATTGCCCTCCCTCCCACGTCCTGCAATTTATTGGTACAATTATGCAATTGTGCTTTAAGTTAAGAGTTGAATGAGACCGAACACCTATTTGGAAAGGGTAATGTAATCTTGCTCGAGAGAAAAACAACAGAGAGGAAGCGATAAAATGTGAATAACCAGCAGAGATTGGAAAAGGGAATTAACTTTCCAACTGCTTACCCTTTCCTGCTCCAGATAAGGGCACAACTGCTTTTGAATTCTGTTATTGCTCAGAAAGGTAGGGGATTCCTTACAGTAGAGGATGTTACAGCTTCTACCCCTTCCTACTTTTTCTTCCTCATTTGGACATACATTATGGAACCTCGGCTTGATACAGAAAGACACAAGCAAGCCTCCCCCCATCCCCCCACTTGGTACCTCTGAAAGCGGGAAGGCGAGGGACAAACCGGCAGCTCTCTCCCCCCACACACTTCACGCAAAAAACTGGGGTGCAAAAGTTAGGCCCAAAGAGTTGACTAGCACCGTATTTGTTAAGAAGCCACAACAGTGTTAAAAGAACTACCAAAAGTTGTGCCATTGACTCAATGGTCCAATAATGCAATGATGTCAGCCTTGTGAGGTAAATCAGACAGGAAGCTGGCCCAGATGAGTTAATTCTATTATTTTTTTCTTTAGTTACAACATTCCTGATCTTTTAAGTCTCCCTGCATGACACCTATAGTTGTATAACATTACTTTTATGGCCCTGGGAGGGTAGAAGCAAAAAGATGGGCACTTTTTGGAAGGGATCTGGATTTATACATCGCGATACACCATAAACCTGACAACTACCATGTTTTATTGTAGTATGATCCTAGACAACACATGACTCATTGGGTCGTCGTTTCAGAGACATTTCCTTGCCAGATTCCTCAATGCCTTCAACAATGGCAGAGCTAATGTACTGCCTTCCACTGGAAAAGTTAGGATACATTCAGAGATGCATCCTCCTTGAAAACAGCCAACGTTGAACTATATAGCACAATCAAACATCACTATTTGGCCAATTTGGCAAATTATAAAATTTGGATTTTGAACCCATTCTGTAAGTTAGTCCATTTGAGGTACATTGGTTCAAAACTTATTGCCCTAGAGCACGGGTGTCAAACCAGCCACATCACGTTGCCGTCACATGATGTTTCGTGATGTTTTTCCCATTCGCGGAGCTGGGGTGGGCATGACCTGCGTATGATACATCTGGCCCACGGGCCACCAGTTTAGCATCCCTGCCCTAGAGTGCACATTAAGTCTCATCTTCCTTCCTTTCTTCTTTCCTCCCTCCCTCCCTCCCTTCCCCCCTCCCTGTCATTCTGTGATTATCTCCCTTCCTCCAATTCCTGCCAGTTTGTTTATGGGAAATTTACAAATGGGAAAGCCAGCGGAAAGTTACAAGTCCATAACCAGTAGGGAGGTATGTGGTTACTGTTGTGTGGGGAAGAAACACAAATCTATCAGAAAAGCACCAGCATTCCAAAACATCTTAAGTAAACCCAAAGATTTAGTAGCCTCAGAAGAAGAAAAAATCTACAACGTGCAGTGCAAGGACTGCAACAGCCACTAGGTAGGACAGACAGGCAGAGTATATGCATGAATACCAACTAACAATCAAAAGACATGATGAAAACTCCTTAATTGCACAACAACAATCGACAAACATAACCTTAGCTTTAATTGTTTAATTTAATAATTTAATTTAATTTAATAGGGGCCTGAGTGGCACAGCAGACTAATGCTACTGTTAAAAGTAGTATTTAGCTTCCAGCTGCTTGCAATTACTGCGAGTTCAATTCTCACTAGGCTCAAGGTTGACTCAGCCTTCCATCCTTTCTAAGGTAGGTAAAATGAGGACCCGGTTGTGGGGACAATAAGCTGACTTTGTATAAAATATACAAAAGTATGAAGGCTATTGCTTAACGCATTGTAAGCCGCCCTGAGTCTCCGGAGCAGGGCAGCATATAAATAAATAAAAAAAAAAAATTGAGAAACTGAGTAGCCTAGGCCAAGCTAAATCCAAAATGCTAGAGAATTCCTAGAACAGGAGTGTCAAACTCAAGGCCCGAGGCCAGATCTGGCCTGTAGGGTGCTTAAATCTGGTCTGTGGGGCCAGCCTGGAAATAGGATCAACTCGCGATGCCTCTGGCAGCCAAAATGGGGCTCGGGGGGGGGGGCGCCCCTCCACTCAGACAGATCAGCCATCAACAGCACATAGAGATATACAACATGTACACACAAAAGAGACAACCAAAAAGGTAAAAATGAACCAAAATGACCAGTGGTGAAATCTAAAATTTGTTACTACCGGTTCTGTGGGCGTGGCTTGGGGGGGGGCTGGGTGGGTGTGACCAATTTTTTTTTCTTTTAAAATCATTTTTTCTACAACCTCTTCGGCGAATGCCTTCAAAAGCTCTGACGATCCAAGCTGAGTTGCCTGATCGGCAGAGGCTTTTTAAAAAGGGTTTTTTTCTTTTAAAAGCCTTTGACGATCCCAGCTGAGCCATGCGATCATCAGAGGCTTTTTTTTTTTTTTACTTTTAAAAGCATTTTTTGGCCAAAGAGGTTGTAGAAAAAATGCTTTTAAAAGTAAAAAAAAAAAAAGCCTCTGATGATTGTGCGGCTCAGCTGGGCATGGAGGGGGGCAGGGATTTTTGCTACAGGTTCTCCGAACCACCCACCTCCATCACTTCCGGATCGGGCGATCCCGTCCGAACCGGAAGCATTTCACCCCTGAAAAAGATCCTCAAAATGCAATGCGCATGGGGCCCCTCACGCATGCGCCCTGCCTCTCGCGCATGTGTGTATTCCCCATGCATATGCATGTGCCCCCACACGCACCTCATCCCCCCACGCATGCACACACCGCTGCATGCCCCACAAGGCCACGCATGTGCGCGCACCCTACGCATGCACCCCACCCCCTGCACATGTGCAGCAGAGCCCCCATGACCAGCAGTCTGGTGGAAGGTGCGTGCACATGCACGGCAGAGCTGAACGGGGGTAACGGCTCACGTGTCCACAGAGAGGGCGCTGAATGCCACCTGTGGCACGTGTGCCATAGATTTGCCATTTTGGCTCTAGGTACACCTGCCAAGTGGGAGACTTCAAATATAGGCAAAATGTTTCGTATAATGAAAAATGTTTGTTCTCTAGATGAGGAAATACTTTGAAATTTTCCATGTAAGATAGAAAGTTCATATTAATCAGCATGCTATCAATTGTACTTTTTACTGATGCATGTCATAAATGTAAGTTTATCTGCCATTTAGAACCATTTAGTATAAGGAGATTAAGTTTATTTATCATTCTTGCAAGGCAGAATTCAGCATAATTTGATCTTTTATCTTTGAAAAGCCGCCAGAAAGGAGTGCAGGCTAAGATGAAGTCATTAGTTATTGAACAGAAGTGGAGTTTATTATAACGTGTTATAATCATCAGGGCCCAGGTCTGCTTGTGCCACAGCATTTGGGCAATTCAAAGAAGGTTGCCAGCATATCTTCTAGCTTCATACCACATTGATTATAGCTTTTCTTTGTAATGGTAGAAAGCAGTGGTGGGTTCCTCCCGGTTCCGCCGAGCCGGTAGCGGTGACAATATGACGTAACCGAACCGGTTCTGCCTCTCCTGCCCTCCCGCCCCCACCCCCCGCTTTATTCTTACCTTTTATTTGGCCCCACCCCCAATCTATTGCTGCCTCCTGAGTCCCAGCTGATGGCTAGAGGGAAAAAAACTGTTTAAACTCTTGCCGCGGGCTTCAAAGGGCTGCCCTACAGCTGATCAGTGTTAAAAGAAAACAAATGAGTAGACCTGCAAAAATAAATGGGTAGACCAGTGCCTGCAAAAATACATGAGTAGATCAGTGCCTGCAAAAATAAATGGGTAGACCAGTGCCTACAAAAATACATGAGTAGATCAGTGCCTGCAAAAAATAAATGGGTAGATCGTTACAGCTCTGCAAGCAGTTAAAAGCCTGGTAGACCAGTACCTCTGCTAAATCCTATATAATTGTCACATGATCATCAAGCCACGCCCACAAAATAAGCGATGCCCACAGAACCGGTAGTAAAAAAATTTAGAGCCCACCCCTGGTAGAAAGTAAACACTAATATTAACAATGAGCTGATACCAAACTGAGAAATAGGGCGACAGCCGCTTGCTTTAAAAGAGGGATTGTTGTAGCTGCTACTCTCAAAGAGATAGGAATGAAAATATCCTAATTGCCTTTCAGCCCCTCTGGCCCCATACCTGGAGCTGCCTTCATTTTATATGAGTGGTGGATTTCAAATTTTTTTACTACTGGTTCTGTGGGTGTGGCTTGGTGGGCATGGCATGGCTTGGTGGGCGTGGGCATGGGCGTGGCAGGGGAAGGATACTGTAAAATCTCCATTCCCACCCCACTCCAGGGGAAGGTTACTGTAAACTCCCCATTTCCTTCTGATCAGCTGGGACTTGGGAGGTAGAGAATAGATGGGGGCAGGGCCAGTCAGGTATCCATTAAATAGGAAGTCATCAACTGTCCATGTTTATATCTTTGCCATACAGGCAGGCAGAAAAATTGGAACCTCTATTACAGGGGTCCCCAATCCAACCTTGGCAACTTTAAGCCTGGCGGACTTCAACTCCCAGAATTGCAATACCAGCAAGCAAGATTCTATGTTAGAATTTTTAGAGCATTAATCTTATACTGGTCTCCATGCTGTCATGCCTTCTGCATTATGAATGCTGACCTATCCAGTGCCCACTTTATGGACCTGTTGAGCTCCCACCAATAAGCACAGCTTCTGAAGATTCAGCATTCCGAGGATTAGAATGATCAGCAGACCGACTGCTCATTATCCCGAGAAACTATATTTTAAAAAAACAAACAATAATTTTGAGGATTCTGGTTGTTTCAGAGGATTGTTGGGGCACAAATTAAAAAGAAAGAGGAGTCCTACATTGTCAATATCAAGCTTTGCATGGATTTTTGTGGATCTGAATCCTTCCAGGCAGCTGTCAGGGTGCAGATAAACTGTTCCTCCTCAGCAGTGCAATCATATTGTTTCCCAAGGTGAAATTTATTACTCTGAGTAATTAATAGAGCTAAATTTCTTAGTGGTTTGGCTGTTTTTAGGCTGTCCTTAAGGCTTCTCCAGCCTTTTAATGATATCAGCCTAGTGTGTTCTGTGACAAGGCACTGAAAGTGTTAATTAGACTTTCTTCTTCTGGTTCATTAGACAGCTGGGTTGCTGTGAGTTGATAAGTTGTTTATTTAGATCTTTCCATTGCAGAGGCTCTGTTGATAAGGTGTCCTTGAAGTTGTCTGAGTGGGGAATTTTACTTTTGTGTGCTAAAGTAACAACACCTTTATGGCTGCACTCTGGAAGTTAAAAGTGGACTGACTTCCTCAGAATGAGTTGAAAGGATAAGTTGGGAAGTTTTCATTTTAAAGAGCATGCTGAGGATTACAGACTGTTCAAGACTAGGCTGTAACTGTCTCTAGGAGGAAGCCGTTCTATCTTCTGTAAGTCCATCAGTTGTCTTTCACAATGTAGTAGCTGGCTTAAGGGTCTGGGTGATGTATTTTTTTCAGAAACCTCCCCCACCACATCTGCTTCTGTTTATTGTTTAGGATTTGCAGAGTTATCTTACTGGTTTGTAAGAGACATCTGCCTTTTGCAAACTTCTTGCTTTTCTCTGTACTTATCCCTTATGTTTGTTGCTGTCACTTTCCCTTAGATGGCTAAATTCAAGGGTGACATTTTCCTTTCCTCTGCCACCGTTTGCAGGGCACAATTTAGATGCATGAGGCCTGCACTTTGCTTGTTTGCGTGGACCAGTTGCTGGCACACTGCGGACTGGTGCCAGTCGACAGACGGAGGGTTGAGAATCCTTGATGTAACTAACTGTGGGATGCTGCAAATAACTATAAATGTGAGCTGGTTGCCGAGTGCCCCAAAAATGGTCATTTGACCACCGTTGGAACTTCAGAACCTGGTCATAAGTACCCCTAAGAAGGTCTGTTATAACTTTGACCAGTTGCTAAGTGACCGGTTGTAAGTTGCATTGGGCCGGATAAAACAAAAACACTGATTATCACATGCTCTGCACATGATCTTCCAGTGCTAAAGGAACTAATAAATGAAGATGGAGCTGTTCAATATTTCAAAATGTTACAACAAAATAGGAAATATGCTATTACAGGTAGTCCTCTAGTTATGATCGTAATTGAGCCTGCAACTTTGGAATTGAGTCATAAATAGCTTGGGTTTTTTTTTGCAGGGACAATAAGTTTGATCACTGAATGACCGAGATAGACTGAGGACTACCTATAATAGCACAGTCACAACAGCCTTGGAATATTTACTTTATAGCTGATAAAGCATTTCTGGCCATCATGATGTGATCACACATTATGGCCACATTTTGAGTGCTTGACAACATGTTTTGCATTTACTATATGTTGCCAAGTATCCTGCAATCATGTGATCATCATTTGCAATTTTCTCTTGCCCCACCACATCTGGGAGATCCGGAGCCTCTCCCTGGTGCTCTGCTTATTTATTTAACATGTGAATTAAATAATCATATAATACATAACAGGTATCTTTCTTTCTTTCTTTCTTTCTTTCTTTCTTTCTTTCTTTCTTTCTTTCTTTCTTTCTTTCTTTCTTTCTTTCTTTCTTTCTTTCTTTTCTTTCTTTCTTGGTTCAATTTATATGCCACCCTTCTCCGGAGACTCAGGGTGGCTTACAATGCATTAAGCAATAGCCTTCATACTTTTGTATATACCTGCTTAGTAGGGCTTTCGGCCCCCCAAGTGTTGTTGTTTTTTATACAAAGTCAGCTTATTGCCCCCACAATCCGGGTCCTCATTTTACCTACCTCGAAAGGATGGAAGGCTGAGTCAACCTTGAGCCTGGTGAGATTTGAACTTGCAGTAATTGCAGGCAGCTGGTGTCACTTAACACCGCTTTAATCTGCTGTGCCACCAAGGCTTTAGATGGCCTGCATCAGGGTTAAATGTCAAGGCGAATGAAAATGTTTTCAGTGAGAACTACTAATGATGATATCTAGGCTTCGGTATTTTGTTAATGGTGCAAAGCACATAAAAAAGTTCTGCTAATGGATTTAGCAGAATCTTTGTTATAGTATTTAAACAATATTATGAAGTAAGTTTTAATATGAGGGCTGTAGAATCTGGTCTCATCAGCAAACCATTGCTTTTGTTTATCTTGACAGTACAACAAACCAACAAGGACAGAAGTTTCTGTTCTTTCCATACTCAGCCTCTATTCCTAGCTTGTTTAAAACTACATCTGTCAATATTCTATATGATTCCAGGTCACCAACCTACTGAATCACTTAACTACAATATTTAACCACCACATGGTGGTGTTAATCATGTCCATGTTTCACCAACATCCTAAGAGAAAAATAAACCAACTGAATTTTGGTTTAACCCCCAGGCATCAGGTCTGACCTCTAGGGGTTTTTTTGTATGAATTTTCCAATCTATTGTTAGTTTTCTGCAATCTATAAATTGTGGTTGTTGTTTTTTTGCAATTAGGTCAACTGAATTCCTTACATTTTCAGCTGGTTATTTCTAGAGAAAATCAGTAGGGGGCGGCATACATGTTCCTGCAAGCAGTTGTTCCACTTCTTTTCTATATCAGTAGTTTCCTAAGGAGAATGTGTTACAATAAAACCTGGGATTGTTATCATCTTTTTTATCAGATATATATTGATGGTCGTGCTCATTTGGTTCTATGAGGAAGTTATTTGGTCAATACAGCTTCAGGTTCAAAAGGTTGTTTTTATTATTTACAAATATGTACATGCATACGATAATGAACAGGGTGTTACATTTTTACCTTAACTGTATGACTCAGATGTTGAGAGGAGAGAGAAGTTCACATATTGTCTCGCTGAGAGATAGATAAGAGAGAGAGAGAGAGAGAGAGAGAGAAAAGGGGAAGATATCCAAGTGGTTTCTAGGTAAGAGTCCAATAGGAGAGTTTATTGGCTGATATAGTCACATGTGATGTCTGTAAAGACTTAACCCCTTCTAGTCTCTGGTGCATCATATGCAGGCAATATCTGACATTTTTGTAAGATTGTAATAACAGAAAATCCAATGTTTGCAAGAGAGTTAGATATCTGTTTCTGATGAAAGGGAGACCAAATTTGTGTGTTAAAGGCAAGCAGTTAAAATAATATTTTATCCTAAATGTGGCATCTAAAATAAATTAACACCTATGTTAATATTTTGCTTGTTTTTAATGACCATGTGTATCTTTACATTTATGCAGGGCAAATGAATGTTTTAATTTTTCTCTGACTTCATATAAAATGTTTATACCCTCTAGATATCATTATTAAAATGTTTCCCTTTGCTTGTTGCTAAATAAACTATAGTTGTAGCCTTCCTCAAAGTATGGATGTGAGTCTCACTGTCAGCTTTGGAAGCCATATTAGGCCGGAAGCTTCAATGCTGCCACCTTCTCATGTGTGGGAAAGTAGGAGGGGGGATTAAGGAGAGGGGTTGTTAGTAGACATAATAGCATTCTTCCTGTTGGTCAAGGTCAGGGCGATCCAGCATCTGGAGAAGGAGTGGTCGGGGCTGGATTGAGATGGAACAGATGTTAATTGGAGCATGTGGTCAACTGGGGAGTGAGAGGATGGTTTTGGAGCTTTGACTTACTGAAGAAAAACCCGGGCTTTTCAGATTCGGTTTTCCCAGATGTGCTAGTTTGCCTATTCTAGTAAAGAGAACTTTGGAAAAATGTTTGCTTCTGCATCTTTACTTGGAGTTGGGGCTTTTCTGGAACGCTGACACTCAAAAGCATAAAATTGATAATCCTTTAATCTTTATAATTGTATGACATTACATTTTGTTTTCTTGGTCATGCTAAATTCCTTCTTTTAAAAGGGTTATGCACCATAAGAAGACATGTGATACAGATTTGATCTCTTCACTTGAACAACTTTAGGCACTATTTTCTTATTGGAGAGAGTAAGCTAATCTTCCAATTATCACTCTGATGAATAACACATCAACCTGACCAGTGGAAAGCCTCATATGTGAGCATGTATAATCTTGGGGAAAAAAGAAGGAAGAATCCAGAGAGTTGAAATAATTCAATTGTAATAAAGATGGAAAAAGTTAGTGCTATCTGCCCGAATAAACTTCCAGACCTTCTGCCTACTGTACAATCCGTTAAGATTTTATTGAGGCCTAGAATAAGAAAGGCTGGTTTTTACAAATATATGTGTGTGTGTGTGTGTGTGTGTGTGTGTGTGTGTGTGTCTTTAGTTATTCGGGTTTTCTCCCGCGTAAAATTGGAGGTTTCTTGGCAAAGACCAGAACTATCGCCAAAACTGAACACTTTAACAACAGAATAATCAGAGAAGCCATCGAGATAGAAAAACGTCCACACAGCATGAATAAACGAGATGATACCTCCCACCTACCAGCCATTTGGAAACCGGCCCTTATTGACAAACGAGTCCCTAACACAAAGAATGACACCAGACCCACACTCACGAGAGTTACACAGGATATAACCAGCACACATCCACGCAGAAAGCAGACTCAAACCCACACTGATGATGAGGCACGACCCCGGACCAGAAGCCAGACCACAGCTGCATCATTAGCCACTTTAAACCCCTCCAATCCATACATGAAGCAGACTGACACCCACCATGAAGAGGTGGCACGGCCACGAACACGAAGCCAAACAACAGCAACACAGCTCACTAGCTCAAATCCCCCTGCTACTCAGACTAACCCGAGCACAACCAAGCCCCCACCTAAACAGAACACACGCCCAGCCAATCAGAGCACAGCCAACCCCCCATGCAATCAGAGCACAGCCAAACCCCCAACCAATCAGAACACACCTCCGCCCAATCAGAACACAGCCAAGCTCCCACCCAATCAGTCCACACCCCCACTGGCAGTTAAAAGGAAGAAACAGCTGCAATCACACACATTGCTCCTAGAAGCATGAAGCCGAGAACACCAGCCTGAAGATGACGAATGAGACTTTGTCGAAACGTTGCCAAGAAACCTCCAATTTTACACGGGAGAAAACCCGAATAACCAAAGACCTACATACAAACACCCGCAAAAACCTCAGAATACACACACACACACACACACACACACACATATATTTGTCAAGCATGTATAAGATTACAGATATAAGTATAAGCACGGTTATGAATACAGGAAATGGATACGAATAAATGGGGACAGTAGGACAGGGACGGTAGGCACGTTGGTGCGCTTATGCACGCCCCTTACATACCTCTTAGGAATGGGGTGAGGTCAACAGTAGACAGTCTAAAGTTACAGTTATGGATGGATTAGGGAATGAAACCACAGAGTCAGGTAGTGCATTCCAGGCATTGATCACTCTGTTGCTGAAGTCGTATTTTCTGCAATCAAGTTTGGGGCAGTTTACCTTAAGTTTGTATCTATTGTGTGCTCATGTATTGTTGCGGTTGAAACTGAAGTAGTCATTGACAAGTAGGATGTTGTAGCAGATAATTTTGTGTACTACGTTTAGGTCAGACCGAAGGCAGCATAGTTCTAAGCCCAAAATTTGAAGTCTGGTGGCATAAGGTATTCTGTTGTGAGCAAAGGAGTGAAGGAATCTTCTCGTGAAATATCTCTGGACTCGCTTAATTGTATTAATGTCCAATATGCAGTGTGGGTTCCAGACAGATGAGCTGTATTCGAGAATTGGTCTAGCAAAGGTTTTGTATGCCCTAGTTTGCAGTATATATTACCGAAGCTCTGCAAGATTAGGTTAACAACTCTTAATGTCTTTTTGGCAATGCTGTTACAGTGAGCTCTGGCTCTTAGATCATTAGAGATGAGTACTCCAAGGTCCTTGACAGAGTAAGGGTCATCTACGATTGTTATTTACTTTATTCATTAAACATGAAACTCAGTCAACTAAACATTCAAAAATGCATCACAAATACCATTGACTGGTGCTAATGATTGATACAGGTTTCTGCCAGTGTCCTAGGTATCAACCAAGTACCTTCTTAAGATGTACAATATTCCAAGTAGTGCAATTTTTTGCAGTTCTTCTGGTGTTATTGCAGGAAGTTGCAATTTGTTGATGTATCTTATAAAATTCTTGGACATGGTACTAAGTGCCCTGATAACAATGGGTATCACTGTTACATGCTTCAACCATAATTGCATAGTTTTGATGGCCAGGTCGTGATATTTCGTGATTTTTTCCAATTCTTTTTCCAATTCTGGCATCTCCTGGTACCACGATGTCAATAAATTGTACGCTTTGTTGTTGTTGTTGTTGTTGTTGTTGTTGTTGTTGTTGTTATTATTATTATTATTATTATTATTTCTTGGTCAATGTGTCCTTGCAAAGTAGATTTAAATCTATTCTTCAGAGTAAGACAAACCAAAACAGTTTCCTCAAAGTATCAGTAAGACAGAAGTGGAAGTTAAGACAGAAGTGGAACATTAAGCTTGTTAGAATAATAGACACAAAATAATTATACTTGATTAAAAGTTTTTGTGTCAAAACCAGCTTCATAGTAGGCATAGACTTTAAGATTTCTTCTGGCTGACTACTGCCTAGATCAGGGCTGTCAAATTCCCGGCCCGTGGGCTGGATGCATCACGCGCTGGCCATGCCCACACCCAGTTTAGTGAAGGGGGGAAAAAGTCCCGATATGTCATGTGACGCCGCCGGGATGATGTGAGTTTGACACCCCTGGTCTAGATTCTCTTCCCTATCCAGTCTCAAGATGAGATGGAGGATAACTAAAGAAAAGCCTTTGAGATAGATACCAAAGGTTGATATATTCTATCTAGGCACCAAGTTGGATACTTTTTCAGGCCAGGTGAAATCATTCTTTTTTGCCTAGAGTTTTAGTTCTACAAATTATTCTTAATACTTTAATATAGAATTTGCTGTTCTTTAATCTTTATTTGAAAAAGAATAAAAGGTACATACTAAGTCTTACAGTATTAACTGCATACGGATTTAGCTGTAAATCAGCTTCATAGTTGTTAACAGTTTATTGCAAAATTTATTTATTTATATATTTATTAAATTTATATGCCGCCCCCTCCGGAGACTAAATATATAAATGCACATAAGATTATAATGTAAATGTGGTATTACTTTTTTAATTATTTTTTAAGATCCTGTTGCTTATGTAAACTATCAGACATTAAAGGCTTAAGGCTTCAGAAGAATAAAAATGTTACTTAAAAATGCATAGAAATCAGTGGATTACTGGTAGCTACGGCTCCCAAGATCTAAGTTACTTAGTTTTATCATCATGTGAGCTTAGGCCATCATATTTGGGTTGCAAATATTCTGACAACCACTAGATGGCAGCAAATCATGCTACTCACATGATTTTCTTAGATGCTCCATTAGGATTTTTATAACCCAGATAATAGCAGACCTAGTAAAACTAGGTCCCCCACCCTCAAGATTGCAACTATCCATTCCTTACTACTTCTCTGGAACAGCGGTCCCCAACCCTTCCAGGTCCATGGAACAGCGGCAGGGAGGGGATGGTTGTATTCGTTCACCCACTGCTTGTGTGAATGGAGTTTTGCACGCTCATCCACTGCTTGCATGGCCCAGTTCCCAACAGTCCATGGACAGCTCCCAGTCCACAGATCTGGGGTTGGGGACCCCTGCTCTAAAAGAAGTATTTTACCAGAATAATAATCAAGTTTAATATACATTAAGTCATGCTGATCATTTAGCATGTTACTTGGTTCAGGAATAAATTCAAATAATGAGTTAACATTCAAGCAAAAGCCTGACAGGACCTTTTGGCACAAGCATTATGGTTTTCGGCAAACTTACTTTACAGAGCTATTTAGTATACTTTGAATACACAGAACTTAATATTGACTTATTAAGTTGTTATTCAGCTAACAAAGAATATAAAAAGTATGTATATTATCACAGCAAACATTTGGTCAATGAGAGAACTTTCTTTACTTTGTGCTACTACAAACTGTTAGCATATAATATACAAATATTGTTGTTTCAAAATCTAAGGAACTGGTTTGGACAAAACTCAGCACCACTTTTTCGTGCGGCTGTTGATAAAAATAGGATCGCCAACATGATCGCCAAAATCCGATGACAGATATGGCACAAGAAGAAGAAGTTGGTGGTTTGGCTCAGATTCTTTCAATTAAATATTAACTTTTTAAAATAATTCATCGAATACTTTATTGTGGAATCTCTGGTTAAATAATGAAGTAAACAAATATTTAAATGCTACCATGAAAAAGTTTGCACACACAGTACTTGAGGTAAAGTAGAACTCACATGATTTTCTTAGATGTACTTTTCCTGCCCTCTATTGTGAAATCTCATGACTGTGGCAAAACTTTCATTTAAAAACACATTTGGATAATACCTTCATTGGCCTTGGGCCAATAACATTATATGGCTGAATTCACACATCCCATTATGGTTTAACTTTAGTGGAAAATGTGAAATAAGTCACGTATCAGTGGATTTCCCTGGCTGATTGTCAAATGTGACTATTAATCTCTATGAGGAAAAGTTATACGACTTGGAATTTTTAGCTTAACCTTCCTCCTTTTTAGGATTGAGTTCATAATCACGGTCATCTGTTGTTGTTGTTGTTGTTGTTGCTGAATTGTGTTGGGCTTCTCTTGTCTTTTTAAAACTTTTGTTTACAGGCTTAGGGCCAGTGCTGTGTATATGCCAAAGTGTCAGACTACATTTGAAAAGAATCTGGTCTGAAATTAAACTGTTGAATTTACAGATTACATTATTGTTTATTTAGCATGGCGTAGCATATATTGTGACTCCAATGATTATGGTTCACAATGCATGTTTATGGTTTAGCACTATGCACAACCATTTGTGATTTATTCTGAAAGCTTGGTGAAGGAAAATATTTCACTATTTGACTCCAGTCTGCATCTACCTATTTAACCATCTCATAAGACAATCATGAAGACAAAGAAGACCTTTTAATTGGAAGAGTTTTTGTTAATTATTGTTTTATTTTGCTGGGTATTAATTTGAAATTTGGAGAGAAGATACACAAGTTTTTAATCTCCTCCTCAGAAGCTCAGCAAAACTGTATGTATTTATATAGAATGCAAAGCTAGATCATGTCACAATTTACTAATAACTCAGAATATAAATTCAAAAGTATGAGTTCAAAATTCGTAATAAAAATGTCACCTTATGTATAAGCAAGGCTGTGAAAGGTGATGTGCCTGATTTAAACTGATGAAGAATAGATGTTAAATGGAAATTGTGAGGGCATGGTTGTATTAGCAACTGAAGCCTCAAAGTCCAAAACCAATGAATAACAGATGGAACATAATGCCAATTCACATAATGCACTAAGTCAGACTTTAATTTAACAATGGTTTATTGAATTAGCATTCATCACCACACTAAATGATAAACCATGGTTTACAAACCAAAGTGGCTGAATTCATAGAAAATTCTCATCCAAAGTCAAACATAGGATACTATGTAGCCCTGACTTAGTAGCCCTGACTGCTCTTTAGAAGGCCAGATCCTGAAGATGAAACTCAAATACTTTGACCACCTAATGAGAAGGAAGGACTCACTAGAGAAGAACCTAATGCTAGGAAAGATTGAGGGAAGCAGGGGACGACAGAGAACAAGGTGGCTGGATGGAGTCACTGAAGCAGTAGGTGTAAGCTTAAACGGACTCCAGAGGATGGTAGAGGACAGGAAGGCCTAGAGGAACGTTGTCCATAGGGTCGTGATGGGTCAGACACGACTTCGCAACTATCAACAAAGATAATATCACATATACCATGGACAGCCAGATTAACCAACAGAGAGCTGCTGAATTGTATAAAACTAGAAACATCACTAGAAGCCAAAATCACAAGACTAGATCTGATTTACTCTGGCCATGTCATGCGTGCAAATTCATTGGAGAAGTCAATGATACTACAAATGGTCAGTGGACCAAGAAGAAAGGGCAAGTAAAGAACATGTTGGCTTGATAACATCAAAGCTGAAACAAAGATGAACATCCAAAAACTGAAAGAAGCATAATTGACAGGGTAGCAAGGAGAGCACTTGCCTATGAAATTGCCAAGAGTTGACATGACTAAATGGTTAAAACTACTATTATAATGTCACATAAATCCAGCTCTCGGCTTCGCTAGGCTGCCGGTGCAGAATCACAGGGAATACACACAGCCTGAGCTCAGTGAATCAAACCTGGTTTATTTTCTTGCTACATGACAGCTTCTACTTGATGCCAGATCGCAAATGCATCTAAAGTCGGCACTGAGAGCGTCTGCTACTCAGCACCTTTTTATCGGTCCGCTCTGTCGTAATGGTTGGGTGTGTCTCCGTAATCATGTCCAGCTGGAGGGCGTTTAGTTTGTATCTCCCACCGCCGGGATTGGTCTGGTCGGAGGATTGTGACGTCACTGGTTCTCATCAGCTCCGTGATGTCCGCTGTTCTCGATTCCCACACGAACCCTCTATGCCCAGCACCAGTGAATGGATAGCCCTATTTGTGGAACCTAACCCCTTTACCGTTACCCATGCCTGTGCTCACCCTTCCCCCCTCCCCTCATCTTTGTAGTCTGTCAGTGATGTCCTTCCGCCAAGGCAGTATGGTGTCGAGGCAGGAGAAAAGTTCAAAGCAGGAGACAGGCAGCAAGTGGAAGAGACATTTAAAAGAACATGGAATGGAAAGTTGCAAGCGGGTCCTATTGTTAAGTAGAGTAAATTAAGAATAGAATAGAATTCTTTATTGGCCAAGTGTGATTGGACACACAAGGAATTTGTCTTTGGTATATATGCTCTCAGTGTACATAAAAAGCAGATGGTTAAACCAATATATTGATTTAACATGTTTTTTTAAAAAATAGTAATCCTTCACTAAATAAACTAAAGTTTAGTTTATTTAGCAAGCACAGGAAGTTCTGTAAACCCAGACAATAAACTTATGGAAATATTGATAAGCAACATTTTGGCATCTGGACAAGTGGCATTTTAAAATGGCTTCATTATAGTTAATATATAATCTCTCCTGTGCCTGGTAGTTTGTATTTTTAACAATCCTGTTTTAAAACATTTTTTTTTTTTAATTTAACTGTTGTAGGCCAGCCAGAAACACTTTTTATGAGATGGTGGCTATATTAATTTGCTAAATAATAAACAAACTAAAACTTACTGCAAATAAGGATTTGCTCCAAGTATCATGAAAACATATAATCAAGGATATAAAATTGAAGACGACTATTCAGTATTGTTGCATGGATCAGTTTGCTTTTTTCTTGTTTATGAAGATCACACTTGGACAGTGAAACAGAATGCCTGCAGCTCTCTAACAACTGCACAATAATTGCTATTTGCTTGTAGTGGTAAAAAAACAGCATATGGAATAGGAAAAGAGGGACGGGAAAAAAAGAGAGATAAGCATAAATTAGCAGGCAGGGTAGAGATCAGTTTTAATGTTTTAATGTTAACACACTATAATTAATGTCATGATGTTTCTTTTTCTATTCTTTTCTTTTTTTTTTCTTTTTTTTTCTTTTTCTTTGGCTAATAGGTCCAGAATTTCTTCTCTTCTGATGCATCTAAGGCTAAAAGTAGGTCCCAGTTCCTAATTTTTATTCTTATGAAATTCTAAAAGTGTTCAATTAATTCTCTCAACTAGAAATAAAGTCAAACTCAAAGTTTACCAATAGCATATTATATCCAAATAAAAATACTATAAGAATAGACATATTGTCCCAGATTTAAAAGATTTTTCATTTTTCATTTCAGAGAAGATACATACTGCTCTAGTAAATGCTACATAAAAAAATACAGTTCTGGCATAGAATCATAAATAACACAGCACCAAGTAAAACAGCAGTTATCACTTTAACAACTAGGTAGTCCTCAACTTAAGACCAGTCAGTTGGCAATCATTTGAAGATACAACAGGCCCTCCAAAAGGGACTTACCATCCAGATTTGAAATTCTAGCATTTATCTTCCCCTTGAAGTAATATGACTGCATTTTGGACATTTGGTATCCAGATCACATTTATGGCCTTTTGCAGCACATGACCACGATTTATATTTCTTCAGAAATTGCCATTTACTTCTGGTTTCTGGGGAAAAATATGCCAGAGAGAACAATGACTTCATTTAATGACCTTGGTATTCCTTAACAACCACAAAAAAGGTCATAAAATCGGTCACGGTTGCATGATGATCCAGTTTATCACCTCAAGGGGTCAACTACAGTCATAAATTGAGGACTACTAGTATATCCCAAAAGCCTAATAGGATGGTGTTAGTGGACCCCTAAAAGAAGTGGAGCCTTTCACTTCTTTTCTAAAAAATAACAGAGAAGGGGCCATTCTGACTTGGGAAGAAAAGTGCTCCATACAGCTAGAATATAATTAACATCTTGCAGGGAGGCAATCAGAAGCATCCCAATCTGAAATGAAATTGTTTCGTTTTTGGCTAGCACAAAGAAGTAGGCATATCAGATCCCTGCCAGAGACTGAGGATTATAACAACAGGAGTGTGGACAGAACTATGTGGATTATAAATTTAAACTGTCAGAGGAAGAAGGATAGAGGAAGCATCTACCCTTAAAAGAATTGCGAGTATTCAACGGACTTGATAGGACTATTAATTCTGTAGATCGCAAAGATTTATTTTTGTTAAATGGTGGTGATTGGAAATTTTAGATTGTGAGTATATTTTTATAGATACTATACAGAGAATTGAAGGAGGTGTACTTGGGGGTTTGGGAAATAATCTTTCTCTGTGTAGATATAATTCCTTGTCTTTACCTCTCTGATCAGCTCTTTTCTGAGTGGTAGAGATGACAAGTATACCTAATATGTATATGATATGAAAGAAAACCTCGTCTACATCGTCATCAGCAACGTCATCAGCAGCATCCAGTGCATCCAATCAAAGATTGATAGAAAGCATGCTAGGTCTGGAGAAATCAAATTCCTTTCAGAGTATACAAAAAGTATGCTGTAGTAATCCAAGAAGCCATGATCAAAAGTCAGGAAGTTATGTCAAAAAACTATGACGAAATTAAGAATGAAATGAAAAGCCATAATCAAAAGTCAGGAAGCTATGTCAAAAAACTACGATGAGATTAAGAATGAAATGAGGGAGATAAAAGGGGGAGATACGGAAGATGGATGAAAAGATGAAAAATGATGGCAAAGAATGAACAGAGGATACAGAAAATAGAAATAAAGGCTGAGCAAACAGAAAAAAAAATGGAAGAAGTAGATCAGAAGCTATCACAAGCTAACAAAGAATTAGAAGAGACAGTAATCTTTCTGGAGATGGAAAAGGCAGCCTACTTCCTGAGATTCCAGAATATTGTGGAAGAGAAAGAGGAAGACCTGGCAGACTTGATGACAGACTGCTGGCTGGAGCACTACAGAAAAATAAACAAATGTACAAAGGGAAATAAATGAAATATTTGGAATCCATATGAACTATGCAAGAAGACATAATCTACCAAAAGAGGTGCATGTGAGATTTACCAAAAAGATGTTGAGAGATGAAATATATAAAAGAACTAGAGATGACTCCATGAAGTATAAAAGGAGAGAAATAATGACTTTAAAAAAGATACCTAGGAGAGTCAGAGAGCAGAGGAGACAATATCAATTTTTGACAGCACAACTGATTAAATACGTGACTCTTAGATGGTTGATACCAGAAGGAATTCTGGTTACCTGGCAAGACAAAAAATTTAGGGTGCATACACTAGATAAAGTGCATGAATTCTTTGAACATCACTTTACCGCATATGAAGAACAGGAAAGCAGAGAAAGTAAAAGTCAAGATGAAACACAAATAGAAGAAAAAGCTTGAGACCAAGAAGAAAGTGAGAAGGAGAAAAATGAGCGAGCAGAATGAGAAGGTGCAAGAATAAAAGGACAGAGAGAGATAAGAACAACTAGAAGGACAAGACCTATATATAAATGAAAAGATGGAAGAAAAAATAAAGATGTTATCAATTAACAAAAAATGGACTGAATTCTCCCATGGAAAAAAAAAAAAACCTTCAAAAAACTACAAAGATTAAAATTGGACCTAAATTGTCTTCAAGAAGTGCATATTAAAAAAAACAACTTGGCAACTTATTGGAATACCCCAAAATTGGGAAATTATACTCGGCATTAGCATATCAAAAGAAAAGAGGGGTGGCACTATAGGTCAGAGAACCATTAAAAGCCAAACAAGTATATGCAGACGAAGAAGGGAGAATATTAAAGGTTGAGGTGGTAATAAACCATAAACAGATTATTTTGACTGCAATATAATGTACGCTCCAAACAATAAGCAGAAAGAATTTTATAAAAGACTCCACAAAAAGATAACCGAAATGAACGATGAAAACATATGTATGATAGGGGAATTTAATGCAATTGGGTCACCAAAATAGATTACAGAAGCAGTAAAAAAAAGTAAAAAAATAAGGAGGACACTCCCCAAATCCTTTTTTGAAATAACACAAGAAATAGACTTACAGGGTATATGGAGAGAGCTAAACCCAAAGACAAACCAATTTACATGCTATTCAAATAGACATCAATTATGGTCAAGAATAGATATGATGTGGATGTCGTCAGAAATGAGAGACATCCAGGAGGTAGATATAGAAGTGAATATATGGGCAGACCACAACCCTGTTAAAAATTATATGGAAGGGACAAAGGAAGAAACCAAGATGGACACTGAATCACTATTCTAAAAGATAAGGAGTTCACACAAATGATAGAAAAAGAAATGGAACTTTTCTTTAAAGAAAATAGAATAGAAAAAAAAACATCACTGCAAATTGTTTGGGACACAGAAAAAGCATACATGTGAGGATTAGTGATAACATATATAGCAAGAAAAAGTAAGAAAAAGAAACAACAGCAAAATACACTACAAGAAGAACTTAAAAAAGTAGAAACAGAATTGCAGAATGATCCGCAAAAAATTAAGATAAAAGAGAAAATTGAACTAATAAAACATAAACTAAACCTACAAGATGAAATGGCACAAAAAATTAAAATGGCAAAACAAAACTTTTTTGAAAATGCAAATAAGCCAAGTAGATGGCTAGCATGCAAGTTGAGAAAAAGAGAAAGAGAAGAAAGTGATATACAAACTGATAGATGAGAAGGGGAATCTTCACCACCAGAATTAAGATAAAAAGAAAATAATCCAGGAATTTTTAAGGAAACTTTACAGTCAAGAAAAATTGTCAGAAGATGCAATAAAACAATATTTGGAAAAAGCTGGTCTTCCTAAAATACCGGACACAGTGAGAGTAATGCTGAATGAAAGAATAATGACAATGGAATTAACAGAAGCAATTAAAAAGCAAAAAAACGATAAAACATCTGGACTAGACGGGCTTCCCGCAGAACCCTATAAAAATTTACAAGAAGCACTAGGGTTGTCAATGCTGGATATCTATAATGAAGTGCTATTAAAGGCCAAGCTCCCCAAAACATGGACAGAAGCATACAATCTCTCTCTATATATAAGTGAAAACCACTCACGCATTAATCACGAACTCTCCAGAACTGTAAAGCCTACAAACTTGAAATTGCCACATATGTTCCTCTTGGCTTCTAGGTGCTCACTAAGAAAGGATTTTTCAAAATGACCATCAGAACATTAGTATTTCATGTATTATTATAACACGCTCTGATGCTAATTAGTTAGACGTTCTATTCCGCCTCCCAACTTGAAATTAACTCTGGAGAGAATGGGATAGCATAGGACAGGCTTCTGTGGGGCAAGCCTCATGGAGAGAAGGGGCTAGAAAGCCTGAGGGAGAGAAGGGGAGAGGAGAGGCCGATCGTAACTACTCATTAATTTTCAAACTCTAAGTATCAATTTATCAAGCCCAATCACATAGGTTCGTAGCGGAGCACGGATATTCAGCTAGTAAAGAAAATATTAGACTGTGCTGAAATGGACAAGTTAATGATGAAAATTAAGGGTAAAGAGGAAACAAAGAACTATTTAACTTGGGACCAATTTTATAAATGATTTGTAAATAGAAGCAGAAGTTAGTAATTTATAATTAAGGATGATCAATAAAATAAAAGTATATATATATATATATATATATATATATATATATATATATATATGCAATAATAAGCAATATTATCATTGGATTATACTTGATTATAGATTAAATTGTATAGGGCGATTAGAAGGGAAAATTACTGTATTTTTCAGAGTATAAAACACACTTCCCCCCCCCCAAAAGAGGCTGAAAATTTGGATGCATCTTATACTCTGAATGTAGCCCTGCCCACCTGCTGGCCCCCACCCTTTGGTCTCCACTTGTCCTCTTCCTTGCTGCAGAGATTGCCACTGACAATGGCTTGTGTTTTTGGGCTCTGTGCATCGCGTTTTCAGCCTCCAAACACTCCGTTTGAGAGCTCTTCAAGGCTGCAGGGATATTCCAAAGCACATCTCCGATTGCCGCCCGAAAACGCAACGCGTTTGGATGCTGAAAATGCGACGCGCAGTGGCCAAAATGGATACGCGGAACAGCTGCTGACTTCTCTTACTCCTTCCGCGCTTTGCCTGCTTTAGTCACTGGAGCTCCCTTTGATGATCAGCTGTGCTTTTGAAGTTGTTTTTCAGCCCCAAAGAGGCGCTTGCGAGTGAACTGATCTTCTGCACGTTGCCTGCTTTTCTCATTGCTGCTCCCTCCGACAATCAGCTGTGCTTTAGAAGCTTTGTTTCAGCCCTAACCAGGGCTGAAACTGCATGCATGCTCAAAATCACCAAGCCAGCTCAGTTCTGTACCAGCTTCCTTACAGTAGGCACCATACTTTTTAAAATAAAGATATTCATTTATTTGATTTTTATTCCATCTTTATTACTTTTATAAGTAACTCAAGCATACTAATATTCCTATGTTTTCCTGTTTTCCCACAACAAGCCTGTGAAGTGGGGTGGTTTGAGAGAAAGTGACTGACTCAAAGTCACCCAGCCAGTTTTCATGCTTAAAGCAAGATTAGAACTCATATCAAAATATCCACCTATTATGTGACGTCCAAATGTATTTTTTTGATTTTGTCTTGGTATGCTATATTACTAAGACATTGTGATTTATATATTGCTCATATACATAGTGTACTTTATTGTATTTTGTTTTCTTTTCTCATTGTTTACCTATTTACTTGTAATATGCCCTAAAGAACTTGATTAGTTTTGAGTCAATTGCATTGCCATATTTTTACTATTATAGTAATAACTACAGTCCTTTTCACACTGCCATTTAAAAAAAAATGATAAAAGTTGTTTCTAAAAGTTGTTTTTTCTAAATTAAGGAGTATCTACAGCATTGCATTTCATTTTTTAATACACATTGCCCTATCTATGTGTGATGCTTCCCACAGCAGCATTCAATGTTGCGTAGGTGGTTTCTGGTTTTACCTCAATGGAAGGCGAGACACAATCAGTTGTGCTTCAAGACCTGGAAATCAAGATTCATGTGCAAAGCTGATGGCAAGAAGTTAATCTCTGCGAGACGCAAGATTTGTCATTCACAGTATCGAAAGGCTAGGAATCGATATCAAATGATGGGTGAGCAATCTTTAATTCAACTCATATATTATTTAGCATACTTTTAAAACTAGGGGCTCTCTGCTGATGATTCAAGCGGTCTTTGAAAGCATTTTGATCTTCTTGCCTTTTCTCCGTCAAGAGCTAAAACTGGCATTTCAGAGATAAAATCGGACAGAGCTTAGCTATTTAATTGAGGTTGTTTATCAAACCTGTCTTGCTTTCCCATCACTGGAACAGGATTTTTTCCCCCTCCTAATCCCAATTTATAGGCAATACAACCTGTTTTACAACAATGAGCGTGCTTTGAAGTTTTATTGATCTGTTGCTAAAGAGATGTTCTCTTTAAAGAAAAAAATGGCAGACAAATAAGTACTTTTATCAAAAAGTGATCAGATTCATCACTTTCCTGCTTACCTTATTAGGTACAAATAATAGTTGATTTAGGAAAAGAACTCCATTGTCCCTTCTTATAGTTATTTCTGACTGGCTTATTTTTCTGGAAATTTCTGTGCAAGACAGAAATTTGAACAAAGAAACCTTGTTTCTAATTTAACATAGCCTGTGTTTCTTAATACTTATTTCCTTTGCCATTACTTTGTTTTGTACAACTTATCTGATATTGTACTGCCTTATTCTGTTATATACTCTAAACATGGCTTTAGTTTACGCCTGGTAATGTTAACTGATTTCGGAGTCCTCAGGTTGGTTGATAAAGGATAACTCAATGGATGCATGTTAGACATGAACAAAAGCAAGAGGTAGTCTAAACACTTGACTACCTCTTGCTTTCGTTCATGTCTGGACCATCAGCAGAGGTTGCTGTTTCCTAAGAAACCTTTAGAAGTGATATTCTGAATTTCACATATTTTTACTAATTAACCTGGGGAGATAAGTTTATTTACAACCTGAAACTCTTTGTTATTCTATCCCAACTCATCAGGCAATTTGGTTCTTGGGGCTGAATCCTTGTTCTAAATCTCTGCAAATAACAGAGAATTGCCACTTCACTTTAGTATATGATTATTTCAGGTGTCACTGCCCACTACAAGATGGGTGGGAGAACACAAGGCAGTGCCACTTTTCTTCCTTTTCCTTAAAGTGAGCAAATTTAATTGTTCATCTGCCCCTCACTTCCTCTCTCTCAAGTTGGCTGATGAAGAAAGCTCTATTTCCCATTCCTACCCATAAACATTTAGCTCCTATTGAAATTATGAGGGCAGAACAACCTGGAGAAAGGCAAGAGGCAGGGATTTATTACGTTTACATGTCATCCAGAAACCATTTCCTTTCTCTCTCTCTTTTTTAAAAAAAACTTTTTTTAAAGGACTATTAATTTCCTATCTTGGGAAAAAATGGATAAACTCAGAAGAAATGTCACACTGATTATGGTCTGAAAACCTTTGAAATCTTGATTATTCTCTACAGTACGGTGCTGCTATAGGTAGTTTTTTTGTTGTTACTGTTATGTTCAGTTTTTTTCTTGTTGATGTCTATGATTTGTTCCTTATTTTTAAAAAATTGTTCCTGCGTTTAAAGTATGAGCCATCCAGAACTGATTGGAGTTGGTAGCCACAACATTATATTCAAATATATATACTGGAAAGCAGCAGTGTCCTTCTGCTTCCTCACAGAGAAATGGTGGTGGGCAGCACAAGCTGACTGAAGGGTGCCTGACATCTCCTGCATAAACATTCTACAAGGCCTGCCAACTTAAGCTTGGAGAATGGGGAGAACATCGGGGTGGGGGAGGGTGGGAGGAGAACTCTAGTCTTGCCTTTTTAGTCTTCCTAATTCCCAGAGATGTGAACCTAAGTAATAGAAGCAGTGGTGAAATTCAATTTTTTTTAATACTGGTTCTATGGGTGTGGTGTGGCTTTGTGGGCGTGGCAGGGGAAGGATACTGCAAAACCTCCATTCCCACCCGACTCCAGGGCAAGGATACTGCAAAATCCCCATTCCCTCACCACTCCTGGGGGAAGGATAGTGCAAAATCTCCATCCCCACACCACTTTGGGACCAGCCAGAGGTGGTATTTGCGGGTTCTCCGAACTACTCAAAATTTCCATTACCGGTTCTCCAGAACCTGTCAGAACCTGCTGGATTTCACCCCTGAATAGAAGGTGTAAGGTCAACAGAGACCTCCATTTGTATGTGAACTCATTCTAGGTTCATCATGCACCCTTCTCTGACTACCAATTTATTCAGTTCAAATCCCTTTTTGGGAGGAGGGGCTAGATGAGGGAATACTGATCTCCAGAAAGACCTGCATTTATTCTTCCATGATATTCTTATACCCACCATACTCTCCCACATCCCCCTAGAGAAACAGACTGTATAATGCAGCTGTCTGATTTCTTTCTTATCCAAAGCCAAAATAGTAAGTGAGAACATTATTCGGTGACAGAGCATGCCCACAGCAGACTTAAGCAGCCAATAGGATCTGAGCTGTTGTCACCTCTTGTCCTTATCATCATAAAAGTGCAGGAGAATGTTTGTATGGCAAGATTTGTGATCAAAAAAGAGGAGAAACACCACTTTAACAGCACGATAATTATAGATGACTCTAGGCTGCCCTAGAAGCAGACTCTGGATGAGATGAGGACACATCGTTAAAAATGGTTAGTTACATGTTTACATGCCACAACCGGTAAAACATGAAGATAAGCCTGCAATTTTGCATTCAGTCTTTTCAAAGCAGGTCACATGCTTCAGCTGCAAATAATAAGGCAAATAAATAGCAAAAAGAATCTAAATCTAAATCTACTTAATTTTTATATTTTTAATACAGGAATTACAACATTCATAAAACTGAGATTCGAGAAACAAACTTCTATGTGATCATCTTTTACACGATTCCATTAATTGATTTTTCTCATATTTTAACTTCAATTCACTTCTGGATTTATCAATGGTATAGACAAATTGTGTGGTTTATTGCAAGAAAACCATATGGTAGTTAGAATTTTCAGACAAGGAATTCATTACTTCTGAAGCAATGCTGAAGAATCTGGGAGCACCAATCTTACATAGGACAAATGCAAGCCATCATCAATGTGGTATCCACCAGAGGAGTGGATCATGACCAGGAGTGGGTTCTACTTACATTTACTACTGGTTCACAACGGGGCCGCACGCGCTCATTTCGCTCGCTCTCTTCTGTGCAAGCGCAGCGTTTGTAGAACCGGTGTGAACAGGGGGCAACTCACCATTGATTATGACCCTGTCTTCCCAGTCACCCCAGCCTCTATGACCAGAGGAAGTTGGGGAAGGCTAATATTTAAAATCTGTCGATGGGTGTTTGGAAAACTAACCAAGAGGCCTGAACTCACCTGTAGAACTGGTAGGTTTAACATAACACACGGTAAACCAAAACCAAACAAGCCATCCAAAATGATTTAGCTAGCATAACGTGAGGCAATTGTGACATAAATGTTCATCAAGTCCATTCTCTCAGTTTGCTGAATCCTGCTGTGGGCTTGCCCGCTCAAAGTAGGGATGAATTTTAATATATATACACTGCTCAAAAAAATAAAGGGAACACAAGCAGAAGACATCCGAGATCTGAATGAATGAAACAGCCTTATGAAATACTTTGTTCGTTACATACAGTAGTTTTGTGTTCCCTTTAGTTGTTTGAGCAGTGTATAAACTACTGTATGTAAAGAACAAAGTATTTCATAAGGCTATTTCATTCATTCAGATCTCGGATGTCTTCTGCTTGTGTTCCCTTTATTTCTTTTGAGCAGTATATATAATTTTGCCTAGGGATTAGGGATTGTCTGAAAGGTGATGGGCCAGCTGCCTAGTCTTGTCCCTCCAATTCTCGGAACCTGCGGGGTAAGATGCAGTATCATTCTAGTAGGGCTAGATCGTCTGACGTCTCCTAAGGCAGGCGTGCTTCCCCACTTTTGATCCAGTTGTGGCAATTTGCATGAAACGACCAGGGAAGGTCCCGAGTAGAAGTTTCCTCTCTTTCTCACCTAGCGGGAAGGTTTGGGCAGCTGCAACAGGCGGAGCTTCGGTTGCTCTTATGACTTTCCCCACTGCCTCCCCGGCCATTGGGTTCCAGCTTCGGCTCAGAGACGCTTTAAGGCGAAAACTGGCTTACCCCCCCCCCCCCCAACACACACACACACACACACACACACACACACACACACACTCTCTCTCTCTCTCTCTCTCTCTCTCTCTCTCCTCCAGCCTCCTTGTCCGATGGGGTCCTAGTCCCTTCCCTGTTAGAGGGGCCTCAATTGCAGGGCGAGAGAAGGGGCGCCACTGCCAAGCAGAAAGGCCGTCGCCGAGAAAGGAACGGGGAAGGCGAAGTCTGGCGCATCCAAGCAGGGCTATTCGCGGAACAGAGCTGGCCGCAGAGCACGGGAAGCGCCGCTGTGGGCGGAAAACGGCGAGGATAGGTAATCCGTTCCCAAAGGGCGAAGCGAGCGTCACTGCCTGCAGTTTTAAAGCCGCCTATGCCAGCGTCCCGGGAGAAATCTTTGCAAAGTTCCCGGGACTTTTCCAGCTCAGCCAATCACTTGGGGGCTCGAGAAACTCGCCTCGCCGAATCGGCGGCACCCAGATCTTTATCTCCCGGGGGGTTGTCTGGCGGCGTTGCATTTTCCGGTCAAGGCACGCGGTGGAAGGCGAAGTGGTGGCTGGATTTGACGAGGCGCGTTAAGTGAGAGACCTGTGTGGGTTTGGGGCGGCCACGGTTCTGGTTGATTCAGAAGTTAAGTTGCATGAACTTTTATCAAGGACTTTCCTTGGGGAGTGGGCGTGCAAGTCGGATCGAGGGCTTTATCGGCCTCTTTCACTTTTTCCCCTGCTTGCTCGAACGCCCACTTTAAGAGACCTCTGCCTTGTCAAAGTTAGGCAAGGAAAACTTGCTTGGCGCTTCTCAGCCGCCGACGCGATTGCTTGTTTTCTATGTGCCAGCCGCAGGATGGGCTTTCCCATTTGGGTGCGCTGTCTTGTTTGTAAAATGCTCGAGGTTGGAGACTTTCGCACGAAACACGCCTGATCCTGGTGTGACTTTTCTCAAGGTTTTTGAGGTTAACTATCGTAAAAGGGCCAGTCTATCGAAACGCCAACATCCCCCGCCTGTCGAAAGGTTAAAAATCTCTCTTCCCCTCCCAGTTAGAAATAATGGGCTACCATAACCCCTCCCGTCTTGGTAAATTTAACGCAGCGCGATCCCCAACGAATCTAAGGCGACCCTCCCATTTTAGAAAATAATTTTGGGGGAAGAAACTTAAGTCATCTTTTCAGGTATATACAATTGCTCACTGCAACTGTCTTTTTCCTTCGTGGGTGCGTTGTTCCTCTAAGTCCTTTAGGTAAGCTTATGCAGTGAATTTAAAGAGAAAAGTGAATAGAGTCTTTACTTTTAAAAAAAAAATAAAGTGACATCAGCCAAATAAAATTCAGCATATGTATGCCTCCCACTTTGTATAGTTAAAAGTTCTCTGACCATTCCCTTCCCATCTTTCTGAGATAATTCTGTTTATACTAAAGGTAAAGATAGTCTTTTCTGTAAGTCGTAAATCATTCTTGCCTATGGTTTACACAGCTGCTTATTTTGAAGCAGAAAAGATATGTTAGAGCTGGGATCTTCAACCTTGGCAACTTTAAGCCTGGCGGACTTCAACTCTCAGAATTCCCCAACCAGCTTTGCTGGCTAGGGAATTCTGGGAGTTGAAGTCCGCTAGGCTTAAAGTTGCCAAGGTTGGAGACCCTTGTGTTACAGAATACAAAATCTGAGAATATCTACCAGTTGCACACCTAGCTATTTCACACTGGGCCACAAGGCAGGAAGTGGGCGGAGAATTTATCATACTTTGTCTCTTGGCAGATGTTATGTTTTTTTTTGTGTTTTTTTTTTTTTATTTGATTTATATGCCGCCCTTCTCCGGAGACTCAAGGCGGCTTACAATGCGTTAAGCAATAGCCTTCATTCTTTTGTATATTTTATACAAAGTCAGCTTATTGCCCCCACAAACTGGGTCCTCATTTCACCTACCTTAGAAAGGATGGAAGGCTGAGTCAACCTTGAGCCTTGGAGAGATTCGAACCAGCAGAAATTGCAGGCAGCTGTGTTAATAACAGGGTGCACTAAACCACTGTACTATCAAGGCTCTAAAGGCTCCTTTAGTTATGTTTTTAGTGTTTCTTTGAATTGAAATGATGGGGAGAGGGAATTGGCATGCCAGTTCTGAAGTAGTGTAGCTAAAGGGACTCAATCCAAGCTCTTTTCAGAGGAGAGAGCTCTGATCATCTGCCACACTCTGCATTTGGGGGATTTACCATATGAGGAAGTGTGTGTGGAATTTTCCACCTACATTATCATGGTCATTAGAGCAGGTGTGATTCCTGTCTATTGGGTCATATCCCATTCAGACAGCTTTACATTTATGGTAGGATTTTATTGTTGAAACTTTATATTCTGGAACAATCTGAAATAAAATTATGGTATCTTGTTTATGTAAAACATTTATGGGCCAGCCTAAATCAATCAAAGGGATTCTGTGCAGATCATTTATATATCTTATATACACACACAACTAAGAAAAAATATTACACCCTGTATGATGATGTAAGAATTGTAGCTTTCATTAAAAAGGCAAAAACCTACTTGTTCAGAAAAGCTTGAGCATGTATACACTTGCTTAATAGGCTTAATACAAAAATATTTTTTCTAAAAACATTCCCAAAGTGGTTTGCATAAATTTTAGGATTATTGTTATCATGTGTCTACACATGCAAACCAACAGTACATAAGCTGATATCAAGTAAATGTATTACATAACAATCATGCTTCTGTATAGATTAAATTTCATTAAGGTTAATATACTAAAGTAAGGATCTTTATACTAATAACTTAAATGAACTTGGACTCACCAGTGTATATTTAAATATAACTATTGTATTTATGTGAGTACTGAAATATATCAGAATTTATAGTATCATTCACTACATTGATATTAATTCTCTAATCTTACAATTATAGTATATTAAACAATTGAACATAATAAACTTATTCATTTTTCCCTCTTTACATATCTTCTAATAAGAATATAATAATATTAAGCATAATAATCATAATAATCATAATACTAGCAATTATCATATTGTTTACATCTCTATCTTAACATATTTTCTGCTCTTCTTCCTTTTATTTCCAACTTCCATTTTTATTCTCTAACCATTGATAAAATGATTCCCATACCATATAATATTCAGTTTGTTCTTTCTCAATTGCCAGGGTTAATCTGTTCATTTCTGCACATTCTAATATTTTTCTAATCATATTCTCATCAGTAGGGATCTCTTCACTTTTCCAATTTTGTCCAAATACGATTCTAGCTGTTAATATATGAATAATTAAATATGTGTTCTCTTTACTATAAGTTTCAGGTAAAATCCCGAACACACATATTTCTGGTTTTAAATCAATGTGCTGTTTTATCATCTTTTTCAGCCATGTATGTATTTTTGTCCAATATTTTTTTGCTTCTACACATGTCCACCAGGTATCTGGTGACTCTTCCAACATTTAGCTGACTTACCTTTAAACATCTTTGCCAACCTCGCCGGTGCAAAGTGCCATCTATAAAACATCTTATCCAAATTTTCTTTATATGCAGTTGACATCGTTAATTTGTAATTCCTATCCCATAGTTTCTGCCATGTGTCTAATTCTATTGTATGACCAAAATTTTTTGCCCATGCTATCATTGTCTCCTTCACTTCTTCGTCTTCCAGTTTTATGTCCAATAAGTAACTGTACAATTTCTTTATCAATCTTTCTTGTGTTCCTGTTAATATCTTATCTAATTCTGTTAATTCTTTATAGAAACCATATAATTTAACATCTTTCTCATATATAGAATGTATCTGCACTTGTGAATGCCATGCCTTACCAATCCCTTTATCACTCAGTTCTTGTTTAGTTTTGTGTTCCCCTTTTCATTCAAAATATCATTATATCTAACAATGTTAATAACATTTGGGTGAATCAGTGCTTTCATTGTTGAAAGCCAAACTGGTACTCAAATAATTTAATTTTAATTTAATTTAATTTTCTATCATTAATGCATTTCTTATATAATGTCTTTGAAAGTAATCATGTAGCTTGTTTTTCCCATACCACAAGAAAGCATGCTAATCTAGTTGCAAGTCATATCCTTGCAATTCTTGCTTTTTTCCCCTCGCCAAATATATTTTAATATTATTTTGTTAAGTTCCTCAAAGTATTTTTTCCCCAATTTTATCAGAATTGTTTGAAATAAATACAATAATCTCGGCAATATATTTATTTTGATTGTAGCTATTTTCCTATCAATGATAATTGCAGAGTTTTCCATTTTTCCAAAACTGTTTTAAATTGTTGCAACAATTTATAATAATTATCTTTCTTAATTGTTACACATCTTGCTGTCAGCTGAATCCCTAACTATTTTACTTTCTTAGTAATCTGAATATCTATTCTCTTCATTAACTCTTTTTTCTGTTTATCTGTAAGATTTTTCACTAAGATCTTAGTTTTCTCTTTATTTATTTTCAGACCTGCCACTTCACCATATTCTTCTATTTTTTTTATTTATTTATGCCCTGTTTCTTGTGGCTCTTCCAAGATAAAACAAACGCCTATAGTTTGTACTTTTCCTTTTTTATTTCCATGCCTTTTATTTCTGTATCTTGTCTAATATTTCTATTTAATACTTCCAATGTCAATACAAATAATAGAGGAGACAAAGGGCATCCTTGTCTTGTGCCTTTCTTAATGCTAACCTTCTCAGTCATATCTCCATTTGCCATCACCTTTGCAGTTTGTTTATAATATATCTCCTTAATCATGTTAATAAATCTCTCCCCAAAGTCCATATCTTTTAGTTGTGCCAGCATAAATTGCCAGTTTACATTATCAAATGCTTTCTATGCATCTAGGAAGATCAACATTTGCTACTCTAGTAAGACTTTCTTCATTGCAATGCTGCTGTATGTGAATTTTTCTGTAGGTAATTATCTCACAGAATGGAATTTTCATCTGGCATGTCTGAAAAACATTTTTTTAGATCTGATTTACATGTTTACAAACACCAAATTGTACATTGAAGTATATTTTTGGGGAGTGACCAATAAATAATGCCTTTTACTTTTGACATAATGTGCTTTAGCTAAAAGCAACTGGATATCCTAGGAGGCCAGGAATTCAGGTTCAACTCTACTTCTAGCTTGACAGTTTTGGTTGGAATTGTTGGATGGAAGTGTCAATACTATACTGAAATTTCGTTGGCTGTTTCCTGGCTGGTTTATAGTGACAAAACATATAGGTAGTGTTCTACCTATGCCTTGTCACTTAGCGACTGATGGACTTCCCCCCCCCTCCAAAGGTATCACCCAGTTCTGAAGTTCATAAACTCCCATGGTCACATGATCATATTTCATGGGCTTAGCAAACGGCCTGCACTTACAGCCATTTGCAGCAACCTGTAATTTATCACATGACTGTAATTTATGTTGTTTTTGCTGAGAACTGATATTTGCTTCTAGTTTTCACCAAAAATGCCCCACACAGCAAACAATGGGTTTGCTTAATAACTATGACTTCATTTAATGACTGGATTCAATTAACATTTATGGTGATTCACTTGATGACTACTGAAAAAGCTGTAAAATTGGACAGATTCCATTACAGTTCTAAGTCGAGGACTATCTTTATTCACATTAAGAATAGCAGCACCTAGCATCCATATCTGCTGATGTGGCAAGCCACCTTCCTCTGATTTTCTTCCTATTAGCCATTTTTCAAGCAGCCCTAAAGGGACACTAAATACATTATTAGTATTTTTCTTTCAAAATTGTAATACAAGTTTGTTTCCTCCAAATATTTGGAGGAAACAAATATTGAGGTAAGAAAGAAAAATAGATTTCTGTGAGTGAAATAGCTTTAGTATCCCCATGCTTGCAACTTAAGCTATTTCTTTGACTTTAATCAGGTCTTGTTTTCCGTTCTTCCATAATCATTAATTGCTGGATAAATAAATACACATATTCAAACAAAATACAAAAAGCTATTCTGTTCCTGGCTATTCCCTAAAAATCCTTTGGATTTCATCCTTGATCCTTCTTTATAGAATTTGAGGCTGTCCCCGTCCATTCATCCAAAACCTTCTAACAAACCAGATCAAACACGCAGAAACTTGCTGAGTTCATCTTAGGAATCAAAAGAAAGACGCTGTGGTTTGCCTCTGCTGAAATCACAAACTGTGTCTGTGCTGTATAGATAAACGGGCAGCATTCTTTGTTTTACTCCATGCACAAAGATATTTTAGAAATATTTTTCTAAAAGAAATCACTGGCTATGAGCATCAACCCTGAATGTCCAGTTTACACTGATAAATGGAAGCAAATGTCAGCAATTTGACTGAGTAAATAATTGCTTTGCATAAAGTATCATGTTTGACAAAGAATTCTGCCCACCCATTTGCGTTGCTTGTGTGTCTATGAATTTAACTTCATAATTGCAGTATAAAGGTTCTATCGAGTAGTGAAATCTGAACCGGTTTACTACTGGTTCGAGTGTGCACCACGCACACCAAAAGGAGGCATGAGGGTAAGTAGAATATCGTGTGGGAGGAGGGGCACTGATCAGCTGTGCCGCACGATTTTTTTTTTTTTACTTTTAAAAGCATTTTTTTTACAACCTAAATAGGTTGTAAAAAAAATGCTTTTAAAAGGGGGGAAAAAGGCTCTGATAATTGCGCAGCTTAGCTGGGATCTTCAGAACTTTTTTTTTTTAACCTTTTGTGTTTTTAAATTGGCCGTACACCGCCCTGAGTCCTTCGGGAGAAGGTATAGAAATAAAATTATTATTATTATTATTATTATTATTATTATTATTATTATTATTATTATTATTATTATTATTTAAAAGCATTTTTTAAAACAAGCGGCAAGCAGGCGACCGGGCGATTGGGTGGGCATGAGGGGGGGCAGGGATTTTTGCTACTGGTTCTCTGAACCACCTGCCGATCCGGTCCAAACCGGGAGCATTTCACCCCTGGTTCTATCTGACTCTGGTAAATTATAGGTGGGAGTAAAAATCCCAGGCTTTGACTTCCTTTTAATAATTTAAAAGGTTTACTAGTGGATTGAGGTTCCTCACCTGGACTCAGGAACAGGTAATCTTCTTTACAGGTCATATTCAAGTTCTAAAATGAAGAAGGTTGAACATATTGAAACTTAATCTCAGGCAAACTGGAAGATAGTCAGGAAAGTCAAATTGGTTGGAAGCATTTGAATAGTTCTGGACAAAGGGTTTTTTTTTTTTTTTTTTGAACACTAAATTCAGAGCTTACATTTTTCTCATAGAATTTGTGCTGTCTGTTAAAGTAGATGACAGTGGTGGCTGCTGCTAAAAAGTGTTTTTGCCAGTTTAGATTAATAAACTCGATGTTATACTTTTATGGTTTGGCAATCTTTGTCTCAGTTGCACATGTTCTGGTACATCAAGGCATTTGTAACACAATTTATTGAGCTATCTAAAAATAATTTGGTACCTTCTGGTAGAGTAGAATGCATCTGATTAAAAGTTGTGCCTGGACCATTCTGTAGTATTTCAGTAATGGCTACGCTACCTGCCTGTTCTCTTCCAATCTTTAAGAAAATACTTGTGCTGACCTTTAAAAGAGACGGCTACACCTAAATGAGTTTGTTCAGGAGGTGGGAATGTTGACTGTTTCTGAACCCACTAATGCAGGGATGGGCAAATATGGCCCCTTTATAACCTGTGGACATCGACTCCCAGAATTCCTGAGCCAGGAATCGAAGTCCAAGTTGAAGTCCACAGGTTGTAAAAGGGCCACATTTGCCCACCCCTGCACTAATGCTTTGATTGGGAGAAAAGGCGGAGTTCCCAGATCTGGAATGCTGTTTCTTGAAAGAGCTTTTTGATGAAGGGGGGGGGGGGCGATTTGTTGTCATTATCTCACTCCTGCATAAACACTACATGGTCATCTTTTGTTTCTAAAATAATTAGTGACCCCATACTAATTGGTAATTTGATGTATTCCTGTTGTTCCTTTAAAGACTACCAAAACTATAAATGTTTTATTAATCAAATTTAATAATGAAATTTATATAGCCAGCTATCTAACCAAATGTGAGATTATATTGTATGTGTACTTATAAAATATAATGCATAACATTATTTTGGTGTGGTTATTTTGGGAAGACTTTTATTCTTAAAATGTGGAATAAAAGCATTTTAAATAAATAAATCAGTCCAGGATTAAGAAATAACTTCAGCAATCATGGGAAATGGAAATTGTGTTGCTTTTAAACATAAAAACAATTGTGGTGTTGTATTGATGCCTACTTTATAAAGATGCCAAAAGTGTTTTCAGATAGACTTTTTAATGTTCAATATTATGCAATATTAATTACAGCAAATTGATAGGGTATCCATATATTGTCATTATTTTACGAGTTGAAATTCCACACTGGATAATATTAAAGTAAGATCTGGGTATCACAGAATAATTTCCCCCAATGGGGTACTAGTTCAGTTTTAATGAGAATCTTCACAGCACTTTTTCTGTTCCTATCTCAAAACACCCCAGTGATTGCAAGCAGGTATATGAGAGTGCTACATACTTCTGATTTTACCTTTTAAAATGTTTTTGCAAAACACTGGAATTCAGGAATTTCAGACATCCAGTTTAGAAATTAGTTCAACACTTCTGTTTTCCAAAATGAATGCTTTCAAAGAAAAAAGTTACACCAGTATGCTTTTAGATTTTATTTATTATCCAATTTATATGACTGCCCATCTCAGAAAAGTGACGTTGGACAATTAATTGGCAATTGGCAGGTATTTTAAGCTATTATCAACCTACTTAGAATATAATGTTGAAATACTGTTTTACCATAGCTCAATTTATAAGTGGCTATTAAATAATACCAACTTCAAGTGGCTATTAAATAATACCAACTTCATCCAGTATTAGTAAGCTTTAGAATACTGATAGGAGATAATAAGGTTTCTTTCATGGCTGTTAAACACAAGAAAACTGATATTGTGATTTTGACTCAAATTCCATAGCTGAGATGTGAACAAAACTAAAAAAAATGCAGACTCAGCTATACAAAAACCCTGCATGCTTATGCACAATTATTGCTATATTCTGGAGCCTGATGAACATGGTGTCAATGGAAGGGAAAAGAGATTGTATATCATGTATGTTGAACATCTGGGTCAGATTTTACTTATTATATATGAATTGGCTGCAACAGTTAACAAAAAAATGAAAGACATGAATGGTAATGTGCTGATAGACAAACAGACAGGGAGTGGTGCAATGCAAAAGAAGATTTAGGCCTAGACACAGCGCAACAATCTATGGAGGTATGTATTCAGTTTGCCCATCCAACTGGTAAAAGTGGTAATATTACATGCAGTTAGGTTGTTTGAGATACAGAAAGAGCAATATTAGCATTTTCTTTTCTGTTTTTTTAGCTAATTAATGCCTTTGACACATTTTAGTACCTTTACAGTACTACAGTTTCCTTCCCATTTTAGGAAGTTTGTACTCTTTTACCCCCATCCCCTCACGCCTGAAGCAAAATAAAACAAAAAAACCTGTTCCCTTTTAGCCTCTGCTTCCACTTTAGTTACTACCTCCTTTTATTTGGACATTTGTGTACTGATCGTATCTTGTGTTTCTTTCTTTCTATTGCCAGTTTCTAGGATAAGCTGTTCTGCTTTTAATCCTCTTAGTCTATTCTAGCATTCTCAGTCCTCATACCAGTGCCTTTCCATTAAATAGTGAAATTCATTCAAATCTTGATTGGGATAAGGGTAGTATCTGCAGATTGTTGTCAGTTCTGTAGTTAGTCATTCTTGTAGTTGATTTTTTTCCCTCTCTCTTTTTCCTGCTCCTTCAAATGGAAACCCCCACCCCCAAATTTTCTCAGTATTTTTAGTTTATTGCAGTATGAGCATCAATAACTACACAACTTTTCTATTCATTTTCTGTTATTTGAGACACAACTGTACAAATGTTTTATTAAATGAGACATGTTATATTGCACATGCTAGTTAAATTAATATTTCTGTTTCATTACTTATCCAAGAACATTTCATATTGTTTCTTTATAGAGTGGAGATCCACCTATGGCAATACAAATGTAATATACTATCCCTCATTAAGTTCTTTGTATAGATAGTTCTCAGTTAATGACCGAGGCCATTGCTATGTGTTGTGGTTGTAAAACTTAAAATGGCAGATCTGACAATTCTGGTTGTACTCATTACCAACTCATGGCAATCAAATGATCACAGAATGTACCAACCATTGGAACTGTTATAAATCTTTCCCGTGGTTTCAGTATAATTAAAATAGAAAATAACCCCATTCCCAAGTGTCACAGGTCACGTTGGCCAAGTGGGTTAATTGGGGGGGCTCTCCAGGCACACCTTCCCCAACCTTATTCATTGCCAGTAGAGATGACCTTGGTTCTCACGAGAAAGTTCTCTGTTGTGTCTAGCAAGGCATTCCAACCTCCTTTCCCCTTTTCCCCTATGTGTGGCAACTGAGGAACAGAAAAATGGCTGCTGCCAGGTTCGGTTCGAAGTTGACAAATATTTTGCATGCACATATTTATTGAACCCTTATAAGAATGCACCAAAAAGAGGATTATGTTGTATATCTTTGGGAAAAGAATGAGTTAATTTTCTCTTAGCAAAATACAAAGTTTGAAACTTGACAAAATACAGAAGATCAGCAGTGTATTCAGGGTCATACCCCCCGTGAGAAAATGCATTTTTAAAAAAATGTTTGATTTAAACTCTCCTGAGTAAGTATAACTAATGGCACAGCATAGTAATAATCAGAGAGTTAATAAATACCATTATATATAGAAGCCCTATAGAAATAGAGGCCATTTGCTTATGCTTTAAAGTCTGATAAAGGAATTAATCACCCAATAGATAACTAGTGAATAGTATAAACTCTGTTCTACTATACTCATGCCCACAATTAACTTTTAAAGATAAAAGCCTCATTTAATATTTGTGTTTCAGGTATGCTGGTCATGAAACAGATCTTATTAATGATTGTCCTGGGTGCTGGAGTGATGTATGCTGTATTACATAGCAACGTGTGGAAGACCAACGGCTTGGGGTAATGGCAATATATATTCTTAGAAAAGCCATCTTTTCCTTTGTCCTGATTATACATGTGGCTAAGCTATGTGAAAGGCTTCTGCAATCCCTGTGATATTCAGGAGCTAGAAACTAGTTTGCTTTAGAAAACAAAGCTGTTGAAAGGATAGGACAAAAATGAAATGCAACGGTGCAGAATTACTAAGTGGCAAGGCTACGCAGGTCAAGAAGGAGACATGGAACAACTGATTGGTTCAAAATAAGGAACAGAGTAGTCAAGGTGATATATTTCCACCCTACTTAGTTAACTTATGTGCAAAGTACATCATACAAAATGCTGTGCTGGAAACACAAGCTGGAATTAAGATTGCTGGGAGAAATAACAATTACCTCAGACGTGCAGATGATACCACTTTAATGGCAGAAACTGAAGAGGAACTAAAAACCCCCTTGATGATGGTAAAAGAGAGTGGGCTTGAAACTAACTAAACATTAAAAAAACTAAAATCATGGCATCTCGTTCCATCACTTCCTAGTAAATAGAAAGGAAAGAAATAGAAGCAGTAACAGATTATATTTTCTTGGACTCCAAGATCAGTGCAGATGGCAATTTGCAGCCATGAAATTAAAAGATGCTTGCTTCTTGGGAGAAAAGGCAGATCTAGACAGCATATTAAAAAGCAGAGACCACTTTGCTGACAAACAGCAACTCTGGTTTCATTCCTCACATTTCCTTTAAGTTTGTTTATCAGCTGCTAGATAGTACCAACTCAGAGATTTCCCTCCTTCTTTCAGGTGCCTGATTTTCACAGGAACACCTTTTAGAGATGAATGACACTTTATTCAGCATCAGTGAATAGTTTGACAGTGTTGAGGGAATTATTTGTTTAGCAGAGTGATGGCTTTCGGGAAAAAACTGTTCTTGTGTCTAGTTATTTTGGTGTGCAGTGCTCTATAGCAGTGGTCCCCAACCCCCGGTTCGTGGACCGGTGCCGGGCCGTGGAGTACCTGGCACCGGGCCGCGCAGCGGCCGGGGGACATGAACGCTGCAGCGCAAAGGCTCCTGGGCCGTGTGCAATGGGCCGTGCGCAAAAGCTCCTGGGCCGTGCCCCCACCCCTGCGCGCGCTCAGTGGGCCGCGGCGATAAAAAGGTTGGGGACCACTGCTCTATAGAGTCTGTTCTGTCCCCTGCCACGAGTGGCCTTGCAGAAGCTCAAATAACAAACAGTAACAACTGTAACAAACGCAGGCTAGAGAGATTGAAGCTGGCCCTTTAATAAACAGTTCTCTTTCAAAAGTATATCAGTTCAGTAGTTACCAGCAATGTTCCAAAGGTATATCAGTTCAGTAATTACTGGGCGATGTTCCAGAGGTCTTGGCAGACGGCCAGCAAGCTAATGCAGAAATGCAGATTCCTTTTCAAAACTCAAAACTAGCAGTTCTAAACTCCACTGCATCCAAAATGCCAACGAATTGTTCACCACGCCTTTCCGGCCCAGCCACATCCCTTTTATACTTTGTAGGGTGTGGCTCTACGTCTCCTGACCACACCTCTTGGGACGTGGCAATAGCTGTTCTCTACAGACGTCTCTATAGACGTCTCCTATATCTCTCTCTTGCATACAATAGGGGCTCCCTCTCCTCGTTACTGGCCTCTGTTTCCTCCTCAATTTGACTGAGGTCCAGAGGCACGTCAGCAACTGTCAGTTCTTGCTGACTCACCAATGAAGACGGCCCCTCCGGCACATAGCTCTTGCCAGCTTCCTCCATATCATCCTCCGACTCAGCGTGCGAAGATAAACCAGCCCCCGGGGCTGGAGTCACAACAGAGTTGTTTTGAGGGTAGGAGTTGAAACAGTTTATGTCCAGGATGCGAGGGATCTGTAAATATTTTCACAGTCCTCTTTTGACTCGTGCAGTATACAGGTCCTCAATGGAAGACAGGTCGGTAGTTGTTTTTTCTGCAGTTCTAATTATCCTCTGAAGTCTGTGTCTGTCTTGTTGGGTTGCAGAACCAAACCAGACAGTTATAGAGGTGCAGATGACAGACTCAATAATTCCTCTGTAGAACTGGATCAGGAGCTCCTTGGGCAGTTTGAGCTTCTTGAACTATTTGGATATCAGAGGAAATGGTGTTCCATAGGTGAAGCACTGTGACATGGGTCTCACCAAGTGTTCTGCCAGATCTTATGGGACCAACAGAGGCAGTTGGAAACGGGAATCTCCATAAATAACCCAGTCTTGTGCTTGGAAGTATTTTATAGGTAATAACCAGTCCCTTGAATTATACCCAAAAGCCTTTTGAGAAAGGGTGTATCTCCCAAAGTAGTTGTGCTACATGGCCTTACTGAACTGCCCCCAGTGTATAAGATGGATTTGTGCAAAACTGCATTTGTTACAGTCAAGTTATTCCCTGGTAACCATGAGATACTCTGGCACTGCCCCCTGCAGTGGGACCTATTAAATCTGTCAACCCTTGTTAACTTATGGTCCCAGATGTGTTCCAGAGGGAACTGGAGTTTTTTCCAGGTGGTCTGCTGTATGGTCCAAAATAAAGTTTGGCCTTGGTCATCTCTTGGAATGAGAGGGTGCCAAGGCTTTGAACTGGATTGCACCCCTGCAACCTCTTTCCTCCTATGGCTCTCATCACTGTTCATGGTTTATGAAATAGTTGAGACAGAGGAAATGGGAGAAGAACTGTCTAGAGTGTCACTGGATATCAGTGAAAGATGAACTCAATTGAACATGGGTTAGAGCTGCCTTGGTCTTGTCAGGGCAGTACTTCTTCACCCATATTGTGTTTGCAGATAGCTGTCTGATAGCTCTGTTTAACCTAAGCCCTCTTGGGTTTTTGCAAGGCATCTATCAGACAAAATCACATGGATTCTTTCCCAGGTAGATGTCAGTCTTGGTGTAGGTCCTATGGAGATGCCTTGGCCATAGACTTCCATGTTATCTGGAAATGGTTTGAACTTGTTGGGCCAAAGGAGGTGGACAGGTACCTTATAATTGTGAGCTTGGCCCCTTGCTCATTAGATCCATGTTCCTCCTGACTAGCTAAGGATGTCCAGGAAGTGACATGTGGTTGAATTCTGGTAGTGGCAAATTCTTCCTTTAGAGAAGGGATTGTTTGTCTATCTCTTAAACAGATGTTGGTTTGTCCCCTCTGCAAGAAGTCATTGCTAGACAATCTTCATACAGCATCCAACCTCCCTTTCTTAGGGAAGTTGGTAGAAAAATGGTTGCACAACAGCTTCAGCAGTTCATGAATGACGCTGCCTAGGATCTCTTCCTTCCCCAGGTTTCAGAGGAGCATTTTAAGGCCAACTTTCATACCTCACCATATAGAAAGTACTCTGAATGTTAGGATATAGTGGTGAATCCATGACTTTATGTATTTTTCCTTGGTCCTATCTGATGATGCTTTTAAATTATTCTTTATGAATGACTTCATTTTTACTTGAGGGATTTTTTTGTCATTAGCCACTTGGGACCTCCAGGAATGAGTAGCAGGCAAGTATAGTAAATAAACATTTACTAATTGCATTTTTTGAGTCTTCTAGGACCATTGGATTATGTGGTTATAAATAAATACTTTTAAATAAAAACACTAGGGGTATTGGAATAGAGGCCGCATTGTTATCTATCAAAGATGCTCTAGCAAATCCTGAGCAGGAGGTTGGAATAGATAAGGGGTGTCAAACTAGCAACCCACGGGCCAGATGTATCACGTGCAGGCCACGCCCACCCCAGCTCCGCAAAGGCAAGAAAACATAGTGATACATCATGTAACGTGATTGAGTTTGACACCCAGGGAATAAATAATTTCTAAAATCCTTTCAACTTGATGATTAATTCTAAGTATAATTTTTTCCTACTGACAAACAATACTACTTATTTCTCTCCAAGTATATCTGGCAATGATCATAAATCATTGCTAAATCTACTTGGAAAGAAATAGGTAGTATTGTTTGTATCTGGCAATTTGCTCTTTAGATTTTTACCAATGGAATTACCTATTTCTAAAAAGCATTAGAAGGTTTAACTAACAAATTTTATATAGATAAAATGGAATCTTCACCTTCTGTCAATCTATTTTAATACAGTCTCTCCTTCCTTTTTTAGATTGTCCTCTCTCAACAGAAAACATTGCAATTTCAAAATCAATGTTTCCAGTTTAATAAAGTGAGTAAGAAAAGAAAGTGATGGAAATGATTATCTAGGTTAGTGATAGGGTTACATTCCCCTGAAGGAATGAGCTCAGCACTGTCCACATTGATGTAAGGTACCAACCATGACCCTTATTGAGTCAAGAGAGAACTTAGATTCAATTGCCTACTAATCAAGATTTATCCAAAGGCACAACAACTAAAAACTCTAGAGCAGGGGACTCCAAACTTGACAACTTAAAGTCTTGTGGACTTCAACTCCCAGAATTCCCCAGCCAGCATGATTGAAGACGTTTGGAGACTCCTGCTCTAGAGTATAGATTATTATAATCTGGAAAAGTTGATGCACCAATATCAATTGAGCTATGCCATATCTGAACCAATATAATATTGACTCAGAACATTCCAAGTCCGTTTTCTTCAGAAATAGCTACAAGAATCTCTCTTGTCATTAGAAACAAGGTTTGAATATGTAACTGCTAGGTTTGACTTCTGACTTTTACTAGTATAAATGTCTTTACATCTGCAAATTTTTCTCACCTGTAGGAGTGCGCTTTTAGTTTATTTTTGTAATGGATAACTTTGTTCCTGCATTTCCAAAATGTAAATTGTTGACTTGTATGTATGAATACTGTTCATGCTTCCATTCTTCCTTAATAATCTTCTCAGGTGATGCTGTCCTAAAGGAATGCATGGTTTCACTTGTGAAAAATAGTAGCATTTTAAAGCCATGTGCTGCCAGCATAGCTAGCTATAGGAACTTGCTATTTATATCAGAATGAATGAAACCAGCATTGAGCTCCACACAGCAAGCTTTGTTCCTTTCATACATATGTGTTGTGTAAGGATGTATATACAGAAGGGATGGGATTTATGTCACAATTCTATTTTTAGCATTCTGCCCATCTTGCCTCTCCCCAAATGCCAGTGGCTATTAGGAAACATTTTTTTTTTTAATTGAAAAAGTTTTCAAATACAAATTTTCCCCCATTTTTCTCCCCCCCCTCCTCCCTAACCCCCCCTCACCACCCATCCCCCCTGTGATTTCTTCACAACAAAAAACTAATTCATAACAGATTATATAATATTTTACCATCCCCTTACTCCCTCCTCTAAATACTGACCCTTACATGCTAATAATATTATTAATATTATTACTTCCCCCTTTTACCATACATTTCAAAATAACATTATATAATAACTTCTAATTTAGCATAATAATATTATAACTCCCAATCTAGCAACACTCTGCCTTTTTTTCTCCTCCCCCATACTTATATATATAACATTTCAAAGCAGCCTTCCCCATAAATCTTAATTTAACATTTATTCAACTCTATCCATTTCCTCCATTCCCCTAAATATATCACTTAAACATCCCTTTTCTTAAACTAAACAATCAGTAAACTAACCTATTTCCACCCACTTTCCTACAAAATTGCCATGCACAACAATTCTTAATATCTTTAATCTACTGCCCGCCCTGCTAAAAAAAATATATTCCGTTATATATAAAAAAAATCAATGACTTTAAATTTATAATCCATGTAATATCTTCTTTGATGTCTTTCCACTGGATTGTTGAGTCCATCATCCATATTAGGGTAACATAGCATCCTGGTTGCAACAGTTTGTTCAAAATCCTCAATCATCATCTGCCCCCATCAGTAATGAATATCCTCATATATATATAAAAAAGGAAAACAACCACCCGAGTGACATTATAATTATATTCCATATAGTATCTGTAATTGTGGCTTTCATCAGGATTATTAATTCCCATCATCATAATGGGTAACAACCAGATCTTCTGCGTGCCCCAGCGTAGCTCTCTCTATATGCCCACAGAGTTGTTATATGGTGCAAGTTCAGCTTAGTTTCATGGAAGTTATTTTCTATAATGAATAACATAGGAAGTATTCTTCTAGACAAGCTATACTAGATCTAGTACAGTGATGGCAACCTATGACACGTGTCAAAGGTGACACTCCATGACATTTTGGGTGATATGCAAGTATTCACCAACACTCAATAACTTTCCTCAAGAGTTCTATCTATTTCTAAATAGATGCCTCATTCTCACACAACTTTTGGAGGCTGTGAGGGTTACATGAGAATGGGATGTGTTCTCATGCAGTCTCCGGAGCTGAATGGGCCAAACTTTTGCATGGTTTTTAGAGACTGCAGAAGAGCAATCTCTAAAGCCATTTCAAAAATAAAGACCTCATGTGACCTGGAACTGCCTTGAGTAACCTGTAGAATTGTGTGAACACTAGTTGAAGGAAAGTAGCACATGGCAGATTTTGAGGATGACACACATTGGATTATATTTTTTTAAAAAATGAATGAACAGAGACAGAGGGACAGAGAGAATGGACCAGGGGTGAAATGCTCCCGGTTCGGACCGGATCACCCGATCCGGTAGCAATGGCGGCAGGTGGTTCGGAGAACCGGTAGCAAAAATCCCTGCGCCCCCCCGCCCCATGCTCAGCTGAGTCGCACGATCATCAGAGGGTTTCCCCCCCCACTTTTAAAAGCATTTTTTCTACAACCTTCCAACGAAAAAATGCTTTTAAAAGTAAAAAAAAAAAAGACTGATGATCGTGCGGCTCAGCTGGAATCCTCAGAGGCTTTTCAAAGCATTTTTTTCTGCAAGCTCTTGGCCAAAGAGGTGGTAAAAAAAAATGCTTTGAAAAGTCTCTGACGATCCCAGCTGAGTTGCCTGATTGGCAGAGAGGTATTTTTTAAAATGCTTCTCAATCCCAGCTAAGTTGCCTGATCGGCAGAGGCTTTTCAAAGCATTAGAAAAAATGCTTTGAAAAGTTTAAAAACAAAACAAAACATTACCACCCCCAACAAGCCACGCCCACAGAACCGGTAGTAACACATTTTACATTTCACCCCTGGAATGGACCATCTATTTATAAATTTCAAATATGGGTTCCTTGCAACTAATAAACACAAATAAGCAGTGACAAAAAAAAAATCTGATTTAACCACCTTAGGTGTGTGTATGGTGTGCACATTAAAAGGTCTGATGAAATTTCTATGAATTTACAAACTGAATTTTGCAGAATAAAAATGCCCTAACACTGAAGGGCTAACACTTGCAATTGCATATATTTGGTCAACTCCTTAAATAGTTAAAGAAGCCAGACATGACCAGATATAGCCTTAATTCTACCCCTTAATCCCAAATCTTTGTGCATATTGTTTTGTCATGGGCATATCATAACATATTGTTACACCTGCTTGTTGCAAATATAAGGGGTATTGAAATAAGGTATAATCTTTAAAAAAAAAAAGTTTAACTTCTTTAAACTTAATCTTTAAAAAATAAAATACATGTTCACAATTTTAGCATTATTTTCATTGAATATATTTATCCTTAAGTAGTAGTTATTTACTTCACATATATTGAAGCCTTCATGGACTTCTTACCCTATTACTTTGCAGCAGTTAGGAAACTGTTTGAAAAATGCTTACTACATAGGTGTTTCCTATTCTGAAAAAACAATTTTTAAAATTTTTGGGAAGTCACCAACTTCCCAAACAATAAAATGACATTGTTAATTGATATAACAACGTTCTAAAAGTCCATCTTCAGTTTACAGAAATAAAGCTATTTCATAGTTGTACCCAACACATAACAGCCAGTTTGGTGTAGTAGTTAAGGAACAGATCGGGAAACTCTGTTCTAGTTCCACATTAGTCATGAATGTAACCTTGGAAGTCACTCTCAATTCTAGGAAAAAGACTGTCGCAAATCATTTGCCATTGCTTTCTTGGTAATCTTGTCAAGATAACCGCAGAGACTAATCCAGGCAGTCATAATTAATCAACCCTGATTAAAAAGTGTGCACAGATGTATATATACATTATCTGAGGGCCAGAAATAAAATACCTGGTCTGATTAGATTATTATAAATATATTTCACATTGTACATCTGAACATGTGGACAAACTGCTTACAGGTGCAGGGCATTTCATTTGCTTCATTCATTTATTTATTTATTTATTTGATTTGATTTCTATACCGCCCTACTCCCGAAGGACTCAGGGCAGTGCACAGCCAAACAATAAAACACATACATACAAAATTTAAAAGTAGAATAAAATCAAATTAAATAATTTTGGCCCCGACAAATTTAAAACCCCAAACTTTTTAAAACCAATTTTAAAATTGAATGTATAAAATACTAAAAGATATTTAAAAATTAAAAATCTTTTATAAAAGAGGGAGAAAATTAGGCCAGGCCCGCCTGGTGAAATAGTAAGGTCTTTAAAGCGCGGCGGAAGGTGCGCAGATCCGGGATCCTCCGTATCTCTGGGGGGGATGAATCCATTAGTCTTGAAAGTTGAAATAATGAATTCCTAATTTGTCTAATTGACCAGAATAACTATAACCCAGGACCTAGTGTACTATGTTAGAGCAAATTCTTAGAGCAGGCAGTATCTTCTCCGTACAATGCTATTTCAAAGGAGATTGTTTATTTGAATCCATTCCATAATTCATGCCTGGTTTGGTGACAAAAATAGTTCTTGTCAGTGATATGAAGATTTATTCTGTTGATTCTCCTAGACCTTTTACTGGTCCTTCTGGATTCTCGCTTTCTGAAGAAACAGGATTAGAAACTATAGGGCACTGAAAGTATGCTATCCTGAATCTTCATATAGAAGCTACGGTACAAGATTCAGTAGGATTTTTCAAAAACCTGTTTAGCCCTACCCAGAGATGCTGAAACTTTTGCACTTTGCTTAATAGAAATTTTGCACGAATCTTTTACTGAACTGACATGATATGGTGTCCCAGCTCAGCTTATATATATGATTTGTTTTTAATAAATTCCTTTAATAAATCTCTTGTTTTAGTCTTTGTTTCTGATTAATAGCTATTTCTCTATGATGGTTTCACTTTTGTCTGATTAGCAGTGGAGCCAACTTTTGTTTTTCTGTTTTAAGGACTATATTTCTCCTTTGGTCTGATAATTCAAATATGCACATTCAAATGTTCATGTGAGGGTCTACTTCATTATACTGAGATCCTAGTAAGATGCCTGGTAATCTTATTCAACACGTTTCATTAGACAATATGGTTATCAGAGAAATGGCCTGTTCAATTTCTGGAATAATTGTTTTAAAAATGTGTCTGTGTTATTGTTATTTCAGTATATTGTTATGTTTTATGTATGTATGTCTGTAACAATAGCTATTTGCCTTTTTTGACTTTTTTTTGTTGCTTAATTATATTAAAGTAAAAGTTTAGTTGGTGAGAAATAGGCAGTCTGAAAAACAGTGTAAAGTAGCCACATAAATACAAATAAGTATTTTTCCATTCTCTTTAGGATGGATAATTTCTGTCCTTTCTTGTGCGAAAGTAATTTTTATGATACATCTGCAAGTCGTGGAAGTAATAAGTTTGAACTACCTTATGGAGTAAGGAATTCAGGTAAGTAAGTGTTGGCATGTTAATGTTACATGGGAGACATATCCACACCCACACCTCAGTCAGTGGAAAAATTGTCTTCCATGAAACTGGTGCTGGCTGCCAAAAAGGTTGGGGACCACTGCCATATACTTATACATAGTACCAGCAGTATACAGTTAGGGTTCAATTATGAAAGATGTGTACTTCATTTTTATTCAGTGGTATAGTGTTTTCAGAAGTGTTGTTGGATAGAGATAGAGTGAAATATAAACTAACAACATGCTTCGGCAGTAAAATTAGAAGATGCAGGAACTGTTTTCTTGTACTCTCTTCATTTGTAATATTGGTGAGGTCGTCTTGTATCTATATTAATTTATTTTATTTACTTATTTATTTATTAAATTTATATTGCCGCCTATTCGCCCATGGCGACTCAAGGCAGCTTACAGAATATAAAACCACATTTAAAACAATAAAAACTAACGAAAAGAATCAAATTAATATAGTGCAATATAACAAAATCACCCCCCACCTCCCACCCCCTGCTTTGCCGACAGCAGATCACATGAGCCATTTAATGGGCGCCATCCTGCTCTGGGTTCCCCAGGCCCGCTGGCAGAATATACTGAGCATAAGTCATATGTATCTCAACAAGACCATTACCTCAATGCTGAGAATTTGCACATATTGGGGGCCAGTTCTTATAATTATGTAGCAAATGCTTCCACTATGTATATTTGAGCAGCAGCTGAAACTCGTTGAGAAGGCGATAAAATGTGTGGAATATGTTTAGTCTGATTGTGATTATATGTTTAGGAATATAATTGCATATCTTTGTAAGTAGAGATTACTCTGCTTCTAGACATGTCTTTTATATGATGCAATGAGAGTTGCCTCAGAATAACATTCCTGATTGTTGAATGTGGTGCTTAAATCCTGCTTGCAAGCCATGTTGATGCAGGTAGCTGGATTGAGGTGGCCTTATTTTTTGTTAGCTCTAAAAATTCAAAAAAAAGTTCCTGCACAGAAATCTGCTCTGCGTGCACTTTAGTTTTACAGCTACAACAAATTATACTCAAATCAATTATGCTGAATTTTGTTGGGACAATAAAATGCTGGTTCTTTTTTTAAATAAAAAGTTTGTGTTACAGAAATCTATTTTCAACTTGCACTTTCAAAACTTGAAAGCTGTGACCTGTTCCCGGAAGATAACAGGTGAAGATTATATCTTTTATGTGATGTTAGAGATCTTTGTAAGAAAATTCATGCATTTTATGATATAATATTGCTTTTTGTATTTTGTAATAGAATTTTAATTGCAGATTTTTTTTTCATTAGCAGAAGCATTAATTGTTTTCATACTTTTAACAGTTCTTGAATTGATAGTATAATCAGTGAAACTTAAAATTATGACATTATAATTGAAAACTACTTAGGAAGCCAGTTTAAGGGGCTTTCCAAAGTTGCAGATTCCTTTTTTCTTTGGCAGTCTTTCTCATATAAGGTCTCCTCCTTCTCCCTCTATGAATTAAGTGACATGAAAATGTAGTTTTAAAAGTAGCAAATTTTTACCTATCATAGCTTTATCTATTGTGCAAGATGAACAAAAATGTAAAATGAAATAAAACGGATCTTGTGATTTTGTACATCTTGTGTGGCTTAAACGAAGTGTCCTACATCCATTTTCCATTCCCTTTTTGCTTTAGTTTAATGGGAAAATAGTTTCAGAAATTGTGCTTACAAATGAGAAACTGTCAGGAATGATGTTGGTTGGGGAGCTCTACCTGCTGCTTAAAAACCCATTTCAAATCCAATAGACTTAATCTGCAGCAGCAGGTTGATTTTCTATCCTTAAAGTTTAGAGAGTATCACTTTGTCTCCTTCCTCATCTTCAGGGCATCTGAATATGAACATTGATGGTAATAATATTTTGATTAAATTACATTTAACATTGCCCTTCTGTTTATAAACACACATTTATTGTATAATGCTTAATAGATGTGTTCTTATCATTCAACAGCCCACCCTGTAAAAAATGTATTGTGGTTGGCAATGGAGGAATCCTTCGAAACAAGAAGCTGGGTCAAAAAATTGATTCTTACGATGTGGTAATTAGGTAAAGAAACTTTCTGTTGTGAAAACAAGTATTTTGTCATTAGTTTTATTATGGGTATGGGCAGGAAAAGGAAAAGAGGCAGGAAATGGCATACTGAAATATGGCATAATGCAATATATACAGGTAGACCTCAGTTTAGAGACTATTTGAAATGATGTTAACACTGAAAAAGTAACTTTATGATCTGTCTTCGCATTTAACAATTACCCACAGTGAGGTGATCACAACTTGTATACTTCACAGCTGACTTCCAACAAGCAGAATCAATGGAGAAGTCAGGAATAAAATCACAAATAGCAGTTATGAAGTATCTTATTTAATGAGTGTGGGTGATTTGCTTAACAATTACAGTGGAAGTGAGGTTGTAAGTCCATTGCAGACATATAATATCTCACTTAATAACTGATGGGCAATTAGCGATGGGGTTACTGATCCCAGTTGTAGTGATTAAACAAGTGTAGGAGATGACCAGATTAACCCTGAAGGCAGGGTCAAATGCATCATCAGTTTGGAGTCACTATGCTCTCACAAGAGATCTAGGTCCAGCCCCCATAAATTCCATTGACTCTTATTTAGCACAAAGTTTGCCTTGACCATTAGTAAAACAGATTCTTGCGTAGGCAGCATGAAATAAAGACATAGTACTTTTGAATTCTATCCCAGCTTCTGGCTTCTTGCGCCTGATAAGAAGAATTACCTGTAAAGGCATACTGTGTAATAAATTCATGGATAAATTTATAACTGATACTTTATTATGCAAAGTAGAATATCTCCTTTTAATTTATGATTATTTAATTAATGATTAAATTTATGATTAATTTATGATTGATGACGTTCTAGGTTGCTCCTTCCTACCTCACTTTTTGTTTTATTTATTTGTTTTTTTAAAGTTACAAGCAAAATACCGTATTTTTCGGACTACAACATGCACATTTTTGTCTCCCAAAAGGAGTGAAAATGTCTGTGTATCTTACAGACCAAATATTACCTCAGGCCTTTTTCTGGCCCATTTTTGGGGCTTTTTTCAGCCCATTTTCGAGGCTTATTTTGGCTCGTTTTCAGAAAAAAAAAATTCTGAATGTTTTCAGAAAAAACAGCCTGAAAAAAGCCTCAAAAATGGGCCAAAAAAAGTCTAGAAAACGGGCAGAAAAAAGCCTTGAAAATGGGCTGAAAAAAGCCTAGAAAACGGGAAGAAAAAAGCCTTTAAATTGGGCTGAAAAAAGGCCTGAAAATAGGATGTGCGGAGGCCAAAAACTTTTTTTTTAATTTCCTCTTCTAAATTTAGGTGTGACTTATAGTCAGGTGCGTTTTATAATCCGAAAAATATGGTACATAACTGTGTTAGTCTATAGCAAAATAGTAAACATGAAGACTGGCTATACCTTCAAAATTAACTAGGTTTAATAGTGATAACTTATCATGAGCAGCTGTTGCCTTAAAGATACAATCAGTCTCATATGTTTGGTTATAATGCGTAACTTAATTGAAATATACACTAGGAAAAAGATTACCTTAGGTGGTAGGTAAAGCAAAGACAGAATAAAAAAGTTTATTTAGGAGAAATAATTTCAAGATTGTATATTCAATACTTTACATAATATTTTAGAAAGAAATTATGAGAAAGTACAGTTGTTTCAGTTAAGCTAAAGAAGAAATAGGAAACCACAGGAAATGTAACTACTGTGGGTACTGTTCCCTTGCGACATTCCTGCATCCTATGTTTGTGTTGCTCAAATAGCTTACAGAACAGCTTACATGGTTCAGAAAAATTTTCTGCAAAAGGACTTAATCTATATATTGATTCTTCTGATAGCAAATAGAAACTAAATCAAGGATGACTGACTTGCTAGTTTTTATATCATATGCATCCTTCAATAAATCCATGCAATGTTTTGCTTCATGTCAAATGCCTTGTGCATCAGTTTTGACTTCTGTCAAAGATAGTCCATTCTTTAGTAATCTGCTTGGTAGGAAGACAAAAAAGAGGGAGAGCAGAAAATGTTAAAAAAGAGGGGGATTTGGGTTCTTCTATGTCCCTTGACAGATTTCTCCCAAAGGAAGCTGCTCCTAAAAATAAAAGCAAAAGATTCCAACAATTGAGTTAAGGCATGTAACCTAATATTGCTTCAGTGAAACCTCTCCTGTTGTCATATTCATCTATTATGTATTTACAGGTGAAATCTGCATATTATGCAGACTTAATCAATATTGGAACAAATTCTGATTTTAAATGCAGTCTTAAAGTTGTACTTCAGAAATAAAAGCAGGATTTTTCATAACTATTAATAATATTTTTCCTGAATAGAATGAATAATGGGCCTGTTAAAGGCTATGAAGATGATGTTGGAAGGAGGACGACATTCCGACTTTTCTATCCAGAGTCAATTTTTTCAGATCCACTTCACTATGATCCTAAAACCACTGCAGTCTTTATTGTCTTCAAGCGTCATGACTTAAAATGGCTTTCAGATGTATTAAGTGGCCATAATATAGTGGTAAGTTCAGTGCGGTGACAATGCATCTAAATTTTCTCTTGCTTCTCCTTACCATAAAGAGACACAGCACTTTGCAGTGGGTACTGGTTGAGAATATTAATTGCATTATTGCAAGATTGGCTTGTTCTTATAGTATGCCTAAATCACAAGAACATGTAGCTATGCTTAATGCAATGTTCATTTATATACTGCTGTATACAACCATGGGGAATTGTCCTAAGTAAGAATGATCTCTTTTAGGTTAGTACTTTTGGAATATAGGGCCTTTTGGAATAGGGCCTTCTCTGTGGGAGCCCCAACCCTGTGGAATGAACTGCCCCCGGAAATACGTAAGATCTCCGACCTCCGGGTGTTCCGCTGCGCACTGAAGACCCTGTTGTTCCACCAGGCAGGGCTGTCAATATAATAATTTTAAATTGGGGTATTTTAATTTTTGGGGTTTTAAATCGGCCAAATCTATTTAATTATTTTAATTTTTAATTATTGTTGTGTCTTGTATTTTTAAATTTGGCTGTACACCGCCCGGAGTCCTTCGGGAGAAGGGCGGTATAGAAATAAAATTATTATTATTATTATTATTATATATTTTTTGACCTTTCCTTCAACTAGCAGAAATCATGCAAAGGTAATTGTTTATCTATATTTTTTTTCATTTTTTTTTTCATCTGCTTCCTGCATCAATTAAATACACTCTTTGCATAGATGAAGTTAGTGAGTTAAATAAAAACATACTGTATAATATTTATAACGTATCCTTGAGTTAATATATTGTATTACATACATACAATAAAATATATTGTAAAAACTTGGACTAAAAATCTCATAATAATAATAATCATGTTCCCCTTTTCCCAAATAAAATATTGATAAACCTTATAGACTATATTAATTAATATTGTAAAAATCCACTTACAATTTAAGAATATTACTTTTTTAAAAGATGGGGAAAGGGAGAAAAAAAAAGACTGGATACAGACAAGGTAACTTGGAACAATCAGTTTGATATAATGGTTAAAGTGTTGGACTAGAAACTGGGAAATCATGAGTTCAAGTTCTTGGCCAGTCAAAAAAGCTGGTTGGATGGACTTTCAACCCACCTCGCAGAGTTGTTGTTATGGAAAAAATAAGTGGGAATATTATGTATGCCACTTTGAGTTGAATAAAAAAGAGACATGGAAATCTGATAATAAAGTTTAGAAAATTTGAGCAGATTCCTTAAAAATCCCCTTTCTTGCTTCTCTTGAAAGGAAGGTGCTTCAGATATTGATAAACTCTTTTTGTGCTAGATTGTAAATTAATATTCCTAGAAATAATTTTTTGGAAATCCAAAGATTTATACTGAGGATATTTTTTTTACTGGAATAGAGTTAGCTGGAGCTGGCAGAATGGCGTTTTGTGTCTTTGCCTCACAGTTAAAATGGAAATTTAGAGTGCAAGCAAGAAGCAGGAAGTAGGAAGGAGATTGACGATTCACCTGGCTTGAGTTTAAGCAGACTAATGCTGAGGCTAAGTCTCATTTTAATGATTTCACCCAACCAGCAGAAGGGAGTGAGTCTGAGAAATCAGAATGGAATAGTGGCCCTTAGATTTGTTCCTTTGATCAGGTCCTCTGAATTCCTGTTGTTTGAGGTACTGTTGGAAGATAGACCCAACAACAAAGGTCTGCTCTTAGTGTCAAGTTCATTTTTTTCAATGAGACCAAGTGGACATATTATTCACCTAGATAACTGAAAATCTGTGTTCAGATATTAAGTTAGTAATCCTCCTCCTTCCCCGTATCTGTTTCAAATGAGGATCAGAGTGTTGAGCTAAGGTATCCTGGCTGACAGTAGTGAAGATCTAAAGATGCTTTTTCAAAAGGCAACTAGACTTTGTTTTTCCTTGACACTTCTTCAGTCAGAACTGAAGAAGCTTCTTGGACAAAAAGTGAAACATCTTCAAAATGAAAAAGCACCTTTGGGACAATCATGACATGGGTGACTAAGAATCTTCATAGACATAGAGAAGACCTAGGTGGCCTGGTTGCTGAAGGATTGAAGTCACTTGGGTAGTTTTGAGGTGATAGGGAGCAGCAATGTTCTATGAGAAACAAAATTGCCTGTATTGAACCACCATTTGTAGTGAGGACAAAGCGCAGGGGCATCAGTGACAGAGCACATTAATGTGATAGTGAACCCTTCCAATGAACACTCCAAGATTAATTTCTATATGGGTTATGGTGGATTGCAGAAGAGTGATCAAGAGTTGATGGATTGGGATGTAGGGATGGTTCCGAGTAATGCTCCCTCCGGCTGTTACAAGCACTTGTTAAGATGACCTTGGTTCCCACGAGCCCTAGTGCTATTATATCTGGAACATTAGAAGAAAACATTTCACACTCCATTGGTTCCCCCCCCCCCCATATATATGGCAATTAAGAAACGAAGAGAAGAGAATATGGCTTCAGATAAAGTCATTTCAAGAGTTGACAATCCCATTTAATATGTTGTATAAATGCTCTGTAAAGCACCATTATGAGTTTAATGGTGGGATTTAGATATGTAGATTTCCCAATTGTTGTGGGTTGTAAGAGATATTGGACACATTCTGCATTTAGGGGAAAATTGCCAGTTTGGAGGATTTTTTAAATTGATACTTGATTATAGTTTTTAGAAAAGATGGTAATCTTTTCTCAGTTTTGTAGGATTTCATTTCAGATCAGCACTGCCTTATAGTTAATGAAAAATCATATTGCTAACGTTTTCCCATTTATAAAGTTCATTATCCTCCATTTCCTTAATGTAATCAGGGTATGTTTTCACTATGTTTTCAGTATGAATCAGAAAACATGACTACTGCATCTTTTTTTAGAACTATTGTATATTTCTTTCCGTTACAATGGCACATTTTTTCTGTTATAGAAGTACAGCTTTATAAAGGCATGCTTTTTGTCCATAGGCAACTGATGTCTTCTGGAAGAAGCCAGCAACGAGGATGATTTATAAGCCTAAACAAATCAGAATCCTTGATCCATTTATTATTCAAAGAACAGCATATGAATTGCTTCATTTCCCCAGAAAATTCCCTAGACGAGGAGTATGTATTTTACTATGACAATTTCAATAATATTGGCTAAGAAATTGTAATCGTAAATGTTGAATCAAAGTTTCCTGTAGACTACCTATTACAACAAAATTAGTACATTATTATATTTCTATATTGTTTTTCGCTCCCAGGCGTTGGGAATGGTACATATTATTTTTATCTTATCCTCTTAATCTTGAGAAATTGGGTAGGTTGAAGGAAAGTATGAGATATTGGCTCAAGATAATTTAACTTGAGATTTCTTGTTGATGTTCAGACATCTCACTGGTTTTTCATTAGAACTTTGAGCACTAATTGTAATGTAATATATAATTATATATGTAATATAAATATATAATTTAATAAAGCTTTTACTTGTTATTTAAGCAGAAGGTTTCAAGCACCTTCAGGCTGCAGAATCTTTAATTTTTTAAAAAAATGCAAGAATCCCTGAAAAGTGCATATTTGTATTTTTAAATGTTGGTTTGGATTACTATTTTACATAACTGTTTTCATTTTAAATGATATAGTTGTAGAATTTTAAAAAACGAACATAACTTTAATGGAATCAATTCATTTGATACTAACAAATATTTATATAGTCTCAATTTTATACATTTTAGTTCCATTTAATGGAACTAAATAAATTGTAATTATTATTATTATTATTATTATTATTATTATTATTATTATTATTATTATTATTGTTGTTGTTGTTGTTGTTGTTATTATTATTATTATTATTATTATTATTATTATTATTATTAGCCTATAGCAGTGATGGCTAACCTTTTTGCCGTTGCATGCCAAAAGCAGGGGGAGCCCGGGTAGGTTGCCTATGTGCATGCCCACATCCATAATTCAATGTGCCCTGCTCCCACACATGTGTGCGCACCCCCCCCCCCCACTTTTAGCATGCTATGGCACAGTGGGCCTGTTTTTCACCCTCCCCAGATTCCAGAGACTTTCTAGGAGCCTGGGGAGGGCAAAAACGGCCTTCCCCACCCACCCAGAAGTCCTCCGGAGATCAGAAACAGCCCATTTTCCAACTTCCGGTGGGACCGGAAGGCCCAAAAATCAGCTGACCGGTGCACGAATGCATGCTGGAGCTGAGCTATGGCAATGCTCGCGTGCCCACAGATATGGCTCCATGTGCTACCTGTGGCACCCCTGCCATAGATTCGCCATCACGGGCCTATAGTAACATACCCAAATCAATAGCAATAACTATGCCCTTAGGTAATAGTCCCATATCTTAATATTTATCTTCCATTATAAGTGAGTAAATACAACTTTTACATTCTTCTTAGCAATTCCGATTTAGGAGGCCATTTTACTAAACTGAGACAATCTACTGGTTCCTGGCATATCTGAACGATCCATATTAAATGATAATTGGCTACTTTAAAAGTGGAATCAAGGAATGTTATCAATTCTGGAGGGTTTTTTTCTCATTTATATGAACTTGGTGTTCTGAACCAGCTCTTAAAATAAATTAAGTGCTGCTATTCTGCTTGATAGAAAAACTATAACTGGTGGTTACAGGTCATTTAGAGCAGGCAGATAATCTTAATGCTTTTCTACTGTCTTTAGTTAGCTTGTGAACCTTAGTAAGCAGGTTACCTTGTCCAAGATTCTGCTTAGTGCAGAATCCACTATAGATGACCATCGGACTTCTGTATGAAGACAACCAAATAAAGTAGGATTCATCATTCCATGTAGCAAGCTATTCTACTAGTTGGTAGTTTTATGTCAGAAAGTCCTTTCTGAAGTCTAGCTTGAATCTGGGTCCTGATAGTATAACCTATTAGTTCTGAAATAATAGAAAATGCCTGTTCACTTTAGTCTGCCACAACCTTGAAATAGCTAAAGATGTCTATATTGCTCTTCATTTCCTCTTCTGTAGGCTAAATTTACCCTGAGCCCTTTAGCCTTTCCTCATAGGGTTTTGTTTCCAGGGCTTCACCATCTTTGATAGCCCTCTTCTAAAATTGTTCCAATGTATCACTATTCCAGAATTGAACATAAAATTGGGACTGCTGGTATAATGAGTAATGTGTTTTTTCCACATTTTCTTTAAATTCTGCAAAATAATCCAGACAACATGGATTCTTCAACAAAATTTTCTGCTCTTATCTAGTAGTCATCCAGATTTTTGCAGCCTAGGTGAGGTAGCCCTATTTAGAGGGCTGATACGCTTTCACTCTGGAAAAGACCAGAGTGAAAAACAACTGGGTATGTCTTCAGAATCTGCTGAGTCAAGATTAAGATTTTTCATGTTAAAATATGCTTCTTTTTCCATTTTTCTTCAACCCATTTTTTCTTTACTATCTTATTCATTAGATTAGGCTGAGAAAGCTGGCTGAATGAGGCTCATAGCCAACAGAGGGGGTGGGGAATCATAAAGAAAAGACCAGGCCGCTGCAGCTTAGTTATAGCAATGCCTGAGCATCTAGCAGAGATTGTTACACATGGTGAGGACTTGGAATAGCAGGAGTGCTTCACAGACCAGTAAGCAAGCTCCTTCACGGTGTGCAAAAGTAATGAAAGCTGTAGCAACAATAACCAGGTAGATAGTTGGCCAGATGACACTGATATCAACAAGGCAAACGGGAAAACCGTTGAAGGCATTTGAAAGAGACAGGCTGGGAAAGATTTCAGCACTTAGAAAGCCTCTCCTGTAGGCATCTCAGCTATGCTGCCTAACAGTTATTGTGAGCAAAGTGCGAAATACCCAACAATTGCACTTCCTTGAGACTTCCACACAAGCAGCTGTTTTAGGCACAGTTCTGCATTTACCTCTATGTTCTATAGGGGAGCAAAATCTACAGCATTTCATTCAGTAGTGGGTTTCAAATCCAATCGCTATCAGTTCGCTTGTGGGCGCGTTCGTGCTTGCGTGTGACACTTCTGCGCATGCGTAGAAGCATCCGGGCGGAACCTCTCCCCGCTGCTGCCACCAATCCGGGGCGAACCGGTAGCAACCCACTACTGATTTCATTCCTTGTCTTTTGTGGCTTCCAAAGGCCCTCCCGGTTACCAAATCAAAGTCTTTTACCATTTTGAAATAACAACCATATAAAAAGTGTTGTGTAGTTATCAAGGACTGATGTATATTGAAAACAAACACTTTGTCCCACACACACTTGTGTCCTAAAATAGGCAATTAGTCAATCTACTACATAATGAGCCTCCACTGATGTAGTATTGTTACCTTCTGTATTTTTGCCTAAGTCTCAAAAATTCAAGAAATATAATATCTATTCATCAAAGGAGTTACCTACGCTTGGTTTACTATAATCAACACTAGATAAATTAGCGAGCAGGTATAGAATTTACCGTATTTCTTCCAAATGCAAATGTGGTTTGACATATGTGAATCTGTTTGCAAATCAAATATATTTATAATTTGATTTTTTTTTTTAGAGACCAAAACATCCCACAACAGGGTTAATTGCCATTGCCTTTGCTTTTGATATATGTACTGAAGTTCATGTGACAGGCTTCAAGTACAACCTGCAGGATCAGGGCAGTTCTTTGCATTATTACGGTAATGACACCATGTCTTTGATGATTAAGGTAAAACCCTATTTTCTTTAGAAACGTTTATATTTATGCAGTGTATTTTCTTTTCACTGGCTTGTATCAAATGTCAGCTTGTAGTAGCAGAAAGTATTTTCTGGGGATCTGTTATTAGATATCCACCCCTTCTTTCATATAGTTCTCAAGGTTGTATCTCAGATCAGCTTTGGATGGAGGGGGTGGGTGCTGCAGTATCTAAAGGAAATTTAGGAGACAGAACCATTCTGAGCTATCATTGGTCATAACTCAGTGTGATGATTATTGTTAATCTCTTTTATTAGAGTTAGCATGCCAATAAACTGCTTTATTTAGAGTTAACAAATCAAGCTCTGAAAACATGAGGCAGGTAATTCTTAACTAATTGCTTGGTGACCATTCAAAGTGACAATGGACCCCGAGAAAGCTAATTACAACCTGGTTTTGAAGTTCCGATTTCCCGCCGTGGTCACAGAAATGCAATTTATAATGTCTTTGCTGAAAAACAGCATTTACTTCCAGTTTGTGGCAAAAGCTGTCCCATAGTGAACACTGGGTTCACTTATCGACTGCCGTATTCACTTAATGCTACAGATCCTGTCAGCCAAAAATGTCGGCTGACAGGGACTAGAAGAGGAGCTTTTTCTGCAGCAGGTCCTGCTCTGTGGAACATCCTCCCTTCGTAGATTGGAATGGCCTCAACCCTATTAGCCTTCCATAAAGCTTTAAAGAGCTGGCTGTGCTACCAAGCCTGAGGTGCATCAGGGTCCCTGCTTCAGGAGTGAAATCCAGCAGGTTCTGACAGGTTCTGGAGAACTGGTAGTGGAAATTTTGAGCAGTTCGGAGAACCAGTAGTGGAAATTTTGAGTTTTTCGGAGAACCGGCAAATACCACCTCTGGCTGGCCCCAGAGTGGGGTAAGAATGGAGATTTTGCAATATCCTTCCCCCAGGAGTGGGGAGGGAATGGGGATTTTGCAGTATCCTTCTCTGGAGTGGTGTGGCAATGGAGATTTTGCAGTATCCTCCTGCCACGTCCACCAAGCCACGCCCACCAAACCACACCACGCCCACAGAACCGGTAGTAAAAAAATTTGGATTTTACCACTGCGCTGCTTCCTGACTATATTGTTAACAGGCCTGATGTCTTGCTTTGTATGTATTCACATTAGACATTTTAACATTTTTTTAGTGTTTTAACGGTTTTTATTTTATTTTATTTAAATGTTTTTAGGATTTTGATTATAGTGCACATTTCTGACTTGTGAGCCGCCCAGAGTCATTTGCTGAGATGGGCGGTATGGAAATCAAATAAATAAATAGTTACTGTTGGCAAAAAAAAAAAAAAAAGGTTGCAAAATATTTGTATTTTTGAGTTTTGTATTTTTCTTTTATTCTTTGCAGAATGAATACCACGATATTGTTGCAGAGCAAAGACTTTTGAAGAACCTTATAGATCGCCATATTGTGATCAATCTCACAGAAGAACCAAATTAAAGAGCAATCACTTTTTTGTAAAACTGAATGGGGGAATTATTTTTATTTGAATTATTTTTTTAATAAAGTATTTATAGAAATTTGCCATTTTTAAAAAATATAAATATATCTCACATATCTTCTAAGAATGTCTCTGCCTTACTGTTAGTGTTTTCCCAGAAAGTAACTTTCACAGTCATTTACACAAACATGTTAATTTAGTAATGGAAAAATGTTGGCTACATTAATTTAACAAGAAACTATTATTTCCTCTTAGTTTTCTGTTTACTATTTTCCACATGATGGCACGTTGTACCTTCATCTTGCAATGCAGATACATAGAGGTCAAGATAAAATGTTATTCTGGCAACAATATATAATGTCCCTTCTGTTGAATTTCAATCATGAGTAAAAAAAAAAAAAAGTGAAGCGCTAAAAAAATTAATACACTTGCTCTCCATGATGGAGTGCTGGAAATGCATATAATTAGTTTCTAAATCTTGTTTAAACTGCATCGACTGCAAACGATGACTTTTTCAGTAAGATGATGTGTGCATCAGTTAAAGCGACACAGTGATAACTACTGAACAATGTTAAATATAGTGCAAAAAATGGCTTACGAGCAAAGCAGTTTTCATTTTAAATAATGGAACAGTGAAAGTAAAGCAGTCACTCTGCTCTGAATTTCCTGCATGTTGCAATTATAAAATTGTCTTGAAGTAATTAATATGTATTCAAGATGTTGCAATAGATGCTTAAATCAGAAGCATCTGCAGGGAGAATTTTTAAAAAGTCGTAATGGTGACCATGATTATATGATCAATGTTCCACCAGCCTTTTTTTTAATGTGCAGTGCAATTAAGTGAATGCAAACTATTTTATCCCTCCTCCCACTCTCCCCCAGTGAACATCCCCACTTAAAATACGACATACCGTAGAACAGTGTTTCTCAACCTTGGAAGCTTGAAGATGGGTGGGCTTCAACTCGCAGAATCCCCCAGCCAGCACTCAGAATCCCCAGCAGTGCTGGCTGGGGGATTCTGAAAGTTGAAGCCCACCCATCTTCAAGTTACAAAGTGCTGGCTGGGGGATTCTGAGAGTTGAAGCCCACCCATTTTCAAGCTACAAAGGTTGAGAACCACTGCTGTAGAAGGTTACTCTTGGGCCTTGTTCAGAATGCTGTTAAAATTGTTTATCCCAAATGTTTCAGGTTTTTTTTTTTCTACTTTAATTGTATTTTCTGCTCTCAATTTTTATCTTTAACTTTAAGGTCAGCTCTGCATTGTTGTCAAAGACACCAAGTATTCTGCTTTTATAATATTTCCATCAAAGCTATTTGACATTCTTTGGTTTACTAATGCAGATGTATAAAGGGTCCAAAATCTCTTTAAGTAACAGATGATAGTATTCTTCTAGTAGAACAGTCTTCCTAAATCATTGAGTTTGTTTGGATTTTATTTTACCCTCTCTTCTCTAAATCAATATTTGACTCTTTAGAAAACATATAATTTCTTAACTTGTTAATTTTGCTTAATATAGTGCTTTGAAATTTCTGAGGGGGTTTGAGGTAGATAGTGGGATATGCTCCAAAAGTTCTTATAAACATCAATGAGCAGTTCCAGACATTATTTATAGCCCTAAATATTGGAAAACTACTTAGCTGACACACACAACAATATGTTTTTATGTTTTACAGGCCAATTCTTTTACTTCTATTAAAAATAAATGATTTTAATATTTTTGGTCCCATAATATAGTATGTAGTATATTCTAGTATAGAATATCTATGGTCTTATGATATAATATAGACACAGGCAAACTTGAGCCAATATTAGAAGGCTCTTGGTCACTTCTCCAAAGTCCTTGATCCTCTCCAACTATTTTCCTATCTGTTGTCCCAATCAAAAAGAAAATCTTATTTTTAGCAGCACCAAATTGGAGACAGTAGCTGTTCCTCTTCTTTTCAAGGCTTTCAAGTAACTTCTTTGTGGCGTATTTTAAAAGCTCTTTGTTGTATGGGGCTTGGGCAACATTTTTGAAACCAAATTGCTGCTGAGGAGGTATTCAAATCTCTTTTAGAAAATTAGTAATCAGGCTTATTTTGAAATATTGATAGCAGTGGAGGCTTTTTTTGAAGCCTCTCTGCCATGTAAGAATATGCATGTTTGAATGAATACATGAGATATGTTAATGTGGGAAGAAAAGGAGGGGGAAACATAATAGAGGGATGCATATTCACATTGCATTTCACTTTGCTGGCTGTTGATGAATAAGATTTTCAGCTTGTTTGTCCAGGATAAGTTAGGGCCAAAATAGGTTCCTTATGCTAAATTAAGGAATGCATGGAAACTTACTCCAAATATATCCTTATTTTACACTGACTTGTGCCTGGCATAGCCATTACCACCTATTAAATGCATTAAAAACAAAAAAATATTGTTCCTTATAAAGAGGTACTTGGCACCTTTGTCAAATCTACAAATCATCTATATAATGAATAGTTGCTATCATTAGAGATGCTTAAATAGACTGTGTCTTTCCAAAAGTTTCTTGTGCACTTGGCCTGCAATGTTGAGGCCTATTTGTATTTTTATTCTGTCTTGTAAATTCCACATGTAGAGCACTGTAGTCTCAGGATTGATGCAAAATAAAGCTAATGTTAAGAAAAGGACATTTCAGATGGTGTATCATGCACCACAAGCAAGACTTGCTGCATTTCCCACTTCTACATATCCTTCGCAGGGTTAATTCTGCCCACATTCAGATATGGACATGAAACAGTCTTCTTTTCTAGTGCCCCTTGGATTCAGCTACATTCCATATTTTGTATGTTACGTGATCAGATGTACTGCTATTGTCTTGTTTATCATCTCAACAGTACTACACAAAAGATTAACTTTTATTATTATCTAGATATTTTCAGATTAAAGATTCTGACTTTGCCCATTTAAAATTGAACTAAGGAGATATAGGTCTCACTCTTTGAAAGTAGCTTCACTTTTTCTTAATTTATTTTATAATTTAATAGAATATACATGAGACTGGAAACAAATTGTGGAAGATATAAACCCTTGAATTTTTCACTGGGCTGAGTCTTTGTTGTTGTTGTTGTTGCTAACATTGAATTTTGATTATCCTCTGAAATGTGATGATTTAATTTGGAAATTAAAGTAGTATTATTACTTCTGTTGCATTAAGTATCTGCTGTTGGTATTCCCCAAAGCCTTCAAGTTTCTTAACAGTTAAGCAACCATTTCTACTTTCTGAAAATGTTTTGGGAGTAACATTTGTTCTGTTAAGTGGCTATTCAACTTTGTTTTGTTTTTATGTCCAAAGACAAATTTTAAACCTGTTGTAATTATTTGTGTAAAATATTAGATGTTAAAGAGAATTATTTTTGTTATAATAAATATGTAAATAAATGCTTGTGTTTATTGCTTTTTGAAATATTGTGCAGATCAATATAGACGCATTTACACTGCTAATGATATGATTCATATATCATATGGACATCCCACACATAAATACAGATTTTACACTATGCCAGGACTATGCATCCTACAATAGTACTTCCCAATACAATATTATCTCTACTAAAATATCCCAATAATATTCACACTCTATATCCCATAATATAATATTCCTTGGGTAATTATGAAGAAATACCCCCACTGTTTACAGTTTTATAGTAAAGTGGGTTTTGGTAATAAAAGTTTTGTTTTGAATTACAATTAATTATAATTAATTATAATTAGCATTATAGGATTTTGCAAAAATCAACAGTTTTTTAAAAAAGCTTTTTAAAATGTCTAATAGGATATAACAATAAATGATACCTTGCTATTTTAATTAAAATAAAACAATTTCATGCTATTTAAAAAACAGCTTTAAGAAGGACTTTGGATTCCCCCCCTCCCCCATCTTGGTAATAAACATCTATTTTTCTTTTCATAACTGATAAGGAGTTGTATGCCTGATAACAGATTTTTTTTCAGTTCCATGAATAGTAAATAATCATCATGCCCAGAACAAAATATGGTTCTTTTATTTCAGTAAAGTTACTTAGTGTACTTTCTGCTTCCGCCTACCTTTTTTATGAATTGTTGTCCATAGCAGCTGGCAATATTTGCCTTCTCCAGAAGATTGATTTCTGTTCATTGAATAATAAAAACTATTACAAAAAGCTTTTTCCTACTCCTTCATGGTGATCTTGGCATTTTCAGGCCAGATCTGTTACATGTAAAAATAATAAATACTATATATTACTAATCTAATATTAATGTAATAATTATAAATATGGGAAAAATATGTTAGTCTAAAAGTTTCCTCCCATCACTGAGTTGTGTGTTCAAAATTAAATAAGTAATGTAAGACTGGTTTTAATAGTTTCAAGATTTTCCCTAATTGCTATGCTGCTGGTAAGGGTCTTTTTAACTGGTAAATTTTAGTGAGTAAAATGATAGTTAATGTTTTCAGCAATGGTGTTTAACATGCAGTCATTTTAAGAAAGTTGATTGTTTAACACAGAAAGGAGGGGAAAACACAAAAGTTTGAATACATTTCCAGAAAAGAACATTTCAACCTTGTTTAATGTTTTTCCAGGATGAATCCTCCGGAAGATGGTTCCACCTTACTTTTATTGCACATTGCCCTAAGTCCCTCTGTGAGCAAGATGGCGGTTCTTAAATATGATAAATAAATTCTGGGTTTATCTTTCATCATAGCTAAAGAAATATCCTCGAGGACTACACCAGAAGGTCCTGTTTAGCAACCTGTAGTTCTTGTATCTCAACAATTAGAACTGAGAGCTATGCTGCCTCCAATATTAGAATATAGTCTAATAACATATGTTATATGAGTTGATAATCTTATCGTCTAAAGTGATCACTATTTACTTCTGGTAATGAATTCTATAATTTAATTGCATATGAGATAAATAATATCGGATCTGAAACTGCAGTATACAGTTTCATGAGTCCAGTCTTATTCCTGAGAGAAAAATGCATCTTTCAAGCAATGTCACTATCCCGTACATCATTTTATACACATTTATGAGCATTATTGTTTTTTTTTTTTGTGTGTGTGTGTGTACCTTATGATGATAGCAGAGACAGGCTGCTGAATAGGTGGTTTATGGTTTTTTAGGTTTTCCAGCACAAGTGATTTGTTATTGATTTGTCACAGCAGATGCAATAACAATTAGCATCCTTTCCTTATTAATTATTTACTAGTACTTTTGCCCTGTTTGTGTGTTCTAAATTGAACAGTACTTCCTGCTACCTTCTTTTTCCCAGTTGCATTCCCTGCTATTTATTTAAGATACCTATTTTACATGCAGAAACTTTCTTCATGGGAAATTAAATATTTAAAGTACTGTAAGGTTGTATGCATAGGGTAAATTGTTCTTTTTTCTTTTCAGAATTTGCACTACATTGGATGTGGCCAGGCAGAGTAGTTATGATCAATTAATACAGCGGTCATTTTCCCTACATAATTGGTGTTTGTATGTAGTGTGAGCAATAAAAATGAGTTTTGTGATAGCAAGCAAGTGCAATAAATAATTGTAGAGGATAATTTGCAGGAACCACAAGTAACACATTTCAGAAAACTTGATTTCTTGTTTTGCATTTCTGAAATAATTGAAATAAAATACCAAAACATTGTAAAAAGTTATTTAATGAGACCTTTTGCAATCAGTACAAAAACGTAAATACAAAATTATTTCTTATTTTCATTTTTTATTTCTTTACCCTAGTAATCTGGCCTAAAGATCTTTGAATTGCCCATTGTTCTCAAACAGTTTGTGCTGTAATGCATTAAGATTTAAATAATGGAAATTCAACTCACAATTTGTATACATCTGTATTAGGATAATTTTTCCTGATATAGGGAATATTAGGATAATCCTTCAATTAAGCATGGAAGTTTCATTTAAGATATAGGAACAATAAGGATTTGTCTAGTTGGAATGTTTAAAACAAATATGATATGTGACACTGAAAAAGCATGGATGTTAAATAACTCAGATTACTTTTCTTATGTCAAGGAAAAATCAAGCTATCAAAGGAACTAGAATGGCCAAGTCCATTAATCCCTCAACTCCAATAAAGCTAGAAGTACTTCTGTACCATAGATGTTTCTACTCAAACCACCCATCTGGATGAGGACTAAGGTATGCAAATGAGTATTTCATCCATATAAGGCTACTTCTAGCTATATGGCTGCCATGAATAATAGTTAGTTTTGTTAGGCATGGCAGAAAGGGAGTCCCTTTTTAAGCTTTTCCTGAATATATCCTTTGTCTATAACTTTTCAAGTAACGAGCAGAGATTAACTTGGTTAAATCCTGAGTGGAGATCAGACATTCCTACTCTAACATAGTTGTCTCCCCAGGAGTCCTTGCACTTCTTGAATATGTGCAATCAATGAGATCTGGGCAGCCCTACAGAGATCATGCAGCATCCAACATATCCTCTGTGAATCAAACAGGTGGCTCTGCACGCAATGCTGTTGAAATTTGGATAGAGTTTTCACCACAAGATTTCTGTTAAGCAGAAAAAAGGATGAAGTTAGTCCTCTGCAGTTCCTCCTGTTAAACAACCAATCCACATGGTAATTTCTTGATCAACAGAGTAATCCCAGTTATAGTTCTTATACATGCAAATATTGTTCAGCAGAGCCACAGATGGCCGCACATATCCTGCTCTATGGAGTAGAGAGTTGGTCTCTGACAGAAAACCACTTTAAGAAACTAGAAGCATTTGAAATGTGGATTTACAGATGACTGTTATGTATAAACTGGGTTAACAAATGAGGTGATAAGCCGCCTGGGAAAGCAAAGGGAAATAAAGCCATTAAAAAGCGAAAATTAGAATATTTTGGACATGTGATGCGACACCCAGAAAAATACGGCATCCTTCACTTAATCCTCCAAGGAAAGATTGAAGGCAAACGAGGTCCAGGCAGAAGAAGATGATCATGGCTTCAAAACCTTAGGGACTGGTTTGGACAAAACTCAGCAGCACTTTTTCAAATGGCTGTTGACAAAAATAGGATTGCCAGCACGATCGCCAACGTCCGATGACGGATATGGCACAAGAAGAAGAAGAGCCACAGAATTTCAGCACAATCTATTCAGGTACATCTATGTCCTTCAAGTATCCTTCTAGAATCTGTGTTAACTCAAAATGGTAATTGGGAGTGTTTTCTATTGGGACTCACTAATACTTTTATGGAAGTCCTTCTCATGTGCTAATCTTTGAAGACTGTTAAATAGATAAGAAAACAAAAATGAAGCCCTTCATCATCTGGGTTGCTTCTCAGATGGGTTGCTATACAGGATCCGTTGCAAGCTTAGAAATCTGAGGTATTCTCTTTACTCTTTCATGTACATCTCTTAATGGACTGGTTTGAGTTTCAGCTGGTTTAGATTTTAAAATGGTCAGTGCTGGATGTTTGTTATAACTGCTGTATGTTTGTTAATTTTCATTTTATTTTATTTTTGCCATTTTATTCTTGAATAGGATTTTATTATGTCAGTGTCTCTTTGAAGACTTTTATCTTTAGTGGCAGACTGGAAATAGTTAATGTATTATTATGGTCGGTTGCATTGTCAGCCAGATTTTAAGACTTGATTTGGCATTGTTTGCCACCTATTAAGTACTTCTGAAGGACCTGGGATAGGCAGATGTTGTTTGATGATGTTAAGGATATTATGGTAGGAGGTAAGCCGTTCCAAGTAAAGCTGCCTTTTGCAATTTACTGATGGTGATTTTGTCAATGCAGATGGTGTTCAATTGATGCTCCAAACGTTTTGGGATTGCACCCAAGACATCTAAAACTATTGGTATTAGTTTTGCTTTCTTTTGACACAGTCATTCGGCCTCTATTTCAAACTCACAGCCTGTGGGCTGGATGTGTCACATGCTGGCCACGCCCACCCCCAGTTTAGCAAAGCCGACAAAAGTCCCAATACGTCATGTGATGTCACAGGATGACGTGAGTTTGACACCCCTGTTCTAGTGTACTATCCACTATCCAGACTGTTTTGTATTATCCATAATCATGAAGACTGGTGTGTTAGGTGTCAAGTCTTTGTATGTTTGAACTCTAAAGTCCCAGACACTTTAGCTTCATCACATTCTATTACTAGCATTTTGTGGTTCTACCAGTTCTTGCTTACATGCAAGTGGTATTTCTTGCAGATATGTACAGTCACAATGTACCATTGTTGCTACTTTGTTAGGCCATTGCTTGTTGTCAATCTGTGTCAACTTTGATGCATTGTTTCTGCAGCAAGGTCTTGCATAGCCAGAATTAGTCCATCTGTCTCTTTTTCGACTTTCCTACTCTTAATTGTTGCCAGCACTTGTTTTTATTTGCTTTGTCTGCAATTTTTCTTAATGTAATGACCATATAATACTTTGCCATGCCTCTTTCTATTGTTGTTGTTGTTGTTGTTGTTGTTGTTGTTGTTGTTATTATTATTATTATTATTATTATTATTATTATTATTATTATTATGTACACAACAATGTGAAATTACAGATGACAGATCTTTAGCTGTGTTGGCCTTCATACTCACTTCCAAAGAACCTAGGTGTCATAATTATTGGCATAGCATAAGTGTGTCACTAATAATCAATAAACACTATTATGTATGTGCTATTAAATTGGTGTCTATTCTTGGCAACCAGATAGATAGACTTTATTCAGGATGAAATAATAATAGCCACAGTATTTTGCTACTCCCACAAATATATGACTTTCTAACCTCCATGTATTTAAAAGCCAAAATAGGCATTTAGGAATAATCCATAGGATAGTTGAACTGAAGATAGTTACTCTATTATATCCCATTGCCTTTATGCCACTCATACTGGATACATCACACAATGTGCAAAACTAAAGGACTGTGCTATTCTCAGTCATTGCTAGTCACCTTTTCCAGTATTTGTTAAAAGATCTAGGAAAATGAACAACAAATAAACTTCCATTTTGAGCATATCAAACATTCAGTCCTATCATTTCTTGATAAAAACTTGCAACAATGATTTCCAAATGAAAAAGGATCATCCATTCACTACTTGTGTATCAGATAATTCAGCCTTGCCTGATTTCAGATACACATTGGCATTTTCTGTATTTATTTTCTGTGAATCATAAATCAATATGCAACTGTTAATCTGTGCTGCACTAACATTACTTGGTTTGTAAATACCATTTTACCTCTAAGTCATTGATTTAAACTATTCCACAAACCAATCTAGAAATATAAACATTTACTTGCAATATAAATACGGCCTATTGCTTGCTGGGGAAAAGAAATCAATGCCTTGGATTTCAGTCAATTTGCTAATAATTAAATTGCTTTCTAACACTGAGATTTGTCCTTTTCTACTATTTTTGTCAATATGACCAGATTAAAATCTTCACATAAAAATAGAAACTTTGGCAAAGAGAAGTTGGTACATGATTACAGAGCCTTCTTGAAGTCATTGCAGTTTTTGTTATAAAGAAATCTTTATAGTATTATAGAATAAATGTTTGTATCTTTGTCTATCACCTTCCACTTGAAAGTTTCACCTTAGAAGCAAGTGATCAGTAAGCACTTTATGGAAACCCTGACATGACATTATTTTTAATGCAAAAAAGCAGACAAACGTTGAAAAGATTCATTGTACAGCAGCAAGCCAATTAATTCTGGACTTATTGATAGTTTTTCTTTATAACAAGCTGTACATAGACTATTTAAATTTGTAATTTTATTTTAATATTGTACATGTTGGTCCAGAAATGATCAATAAATGCACCTTTCAATGGTATAAATTTGGAAACACAGAAAAAAGAGCTTTCATTTGATCTGAGTGTGCAGTTTACATTGGATACAATAAATATCCAGAAAAAGATGAGTGAACGTATTGCCCGGCATAAAGTCCCGCCGCCTGTTCAGATGGCATCTGGATATAAACTCTGTCGCCGTGCATCAGCTGAACAACGGCACTTCCAGAAGCTTGGTCCAGGAAACCTTTCTTGTATTCATCATACGTGTACATCAACGGCTCATTGTTTTTAAATAATGCCACCCAGACATTTCCCCCTTTGCAGTGTATGTGGTAAGCGAAGTAGTAGATCCCAGGGATTTCACAGGTAAAGACACCAGTCTGTGGATTATAATTCTGCCTGCCATTATAAAGGAGCTTGTCAAACATCACAGGAACCCTGACCTGTGGAAAAGGAGTGGTGAGCTCAGCTGTGAAAGCCGGCATCTCATAGGCAGCGGCGGTGGCGGCGGCAGCAGCGGCACTGTTTTTGCTTTTCTTCCCCTTATAACCATATGGAGTCTTTATTCCATCAAGGCCTGGTCCTACCTCTGGCAAATACTGTCCCATTTCTGGCGGCGTAGGTTGCATTATTACTGGAGGGCCAGGAGGGCCAGGGGGACCAGGAGGGCCTTGGAGACCTGGCTGGCCAGGAGCACCAAGTGATCCAGGTTTCCCTGGTGGTCCAGGCATCCCTGAAACACCAGGTTTCCCCATTCCTGGAAAACCTGGTGGGCCTGGCAAACCCCGTTCACCTTTACTTCCAGGTAGTCCAGGAGGTCCAATTGGGCCACTTGGTCCTGCAATACCTGGGATTCCAGTAGGGCCTTGATGGCCTTGAGTTCCTGGCTTTCCAGGTTCTCCCTTGGGGCCCATCAGCCCGTGAGCACCAGGCAAACCTGGCAAACCTTTGTGACCAGCTTCTCCTTTTGGTCCAATTGGACCAGGCAAGCCTCTCAGACCTGATGGGCCCACCTCTCCTGGAAAACCAGGTTTACCTGGGAAACCTTGCAAACCAAGCTCACCTTTGGGACCAATAGGTCCTGGAGGCCCAACAGCTCCAAATTCTCCTTTTGGACCTGGGAATCCCATCACACCTGAGGGCCCCATTAATCCAGGCTGGCCTGGTTGGCCTGGTTCCCCTGGAGGCCCAGCCATGCCAGGTGGTCCCACGTGACCTTTTTCACCCTTAGGTCCCAGTGGGCCTGGAGCACCACCCATCCCTCGATCACCTTTAAGACCAGGGAAACCTGATTTTCCAATCCCAGGAGCACCAGGTGGTCCTGGTAAACCTGGCAGGCCTTGTTCCCCCTTCCCACCTGGCATACCTGACTGTCCTGGGATTCCATCTTGTCCTGGCTTCCCTATACCTGGAAGACCAGGAGGACCTTGAATTCCAGGAATCCCAGCTAAGCCCTGTGGCCCTCGTTCCCCTGGAATTCCTGGCTTGCCTCCAGCTCCCTGAGGGCCTGGAAACCCTATCATTCCTGGTTTGCCTATTCCAGGAAGTCCAGCAGGACCGGGAGGACCTGGTAAACCAGGTGGCCCTTTTAGCCCTGGTAACCCCGGAATCCCCACACCTTTATCTCCTTTTGGGCCTTGGGCGCCTTGTATCCCAGGTTGCCCTTTCATTCCTGGCTCGCCCTTTGTTCCTGGTTGTCCTGGTAATCCTCTGTCGCCTGGTTTTCCTATTCCAGGCAGTCCTTGAGGTCCTGGTGGTCCTTGGGGTCCTGGAATTCCCATAGATCCACTCTCCCCCTTTGGCCCCATTTCACCTCTTGATCCTGGAGACCCCATTGCTCCTGGTTTTCCTGGCATTCCAGGCATGCCTGGTTTTCCAATTCCTGGGTATCCTTGGGGTCCTGGTTTTCCTTTAGCTCCTGGTACTCCATGTCCTGGCAGCCCTGGAGATCCTGGAGGCCCTCTTGCTCCAGGCTCTCCAGGAGGACCCTGTTCACCTCTCAAACTGGCTAATGGCAATTCTGTTTTTTAAAGAAAGAAAGAGAAATAAAGAAAGGAATATTAATTTTCATCTTGACTGCTCTAGATGTCACCAATATGTTTCAAGAGGAATTGATGTATCAGCCTACTGGCTGGATTATTTTTACAGCACAGTTGATGTTCAAAAGGAAGGATGGATTACCTCCTTTCAAAGACCATTAGCAATTTTGTGAACAATGCTGCTGGCCCCCAATTTTATTTTATTTATTTTTTTGCTTTCCTAAATTGTTCCTGATGAATTAGACCCATATTCAAGTTGATATTTCTATGTGTTTTGATGCAGCAAAATCTAGAAAAGTAAAGAAAAATGACTTGTTGGAAAATATCACTTTTGTAACTTCTCCGAATCTGAAAGATAAGGATGTAAAAATGGGAGTGGACAAGCTGCACTCCCCTGCCACTCTCTGTATTTCACTAAAATTGTACTTCAGCTTTAGTGAAAGTGACAATGTTCTATTGCAATAAAGACAACAAGCTGCTTGCCAATGGCCTCTCACAGGATCACACTCCAGAATCTGCCTTCTGAGGCAGCCATCTCACTCTGCCTAAAGCAGGTATGAGAACATTTTGGTAACAGGACAGAATAAACTTAACAGTGAGGAAAATTACAAATTTTGGTGCACAACTAGAAATAGAAGAGTTGGAAAAAGGGGGATAGTTAAACATCTGGGCTTGTTGCCAACTCTCTGTAAATTTAAGCTCATAGGTGTTTCAGAATAAATGCACAAGTGGTCTTGCCTTTTCCCACCCCCCCCAAAAAAAAACCCTCAACAAAATATTCTTCACAAATGTTGACTTTTGCAATATATTCTACGCATTTGAGTATAGTTATATTCAATATATGAAACTTGCCTTCTCTTCCATCCTGTATAATGTAATAATTAGGATTCTGGACGAGGACCAGAAAGGGTCATTTTCAACTCCAACCTCATCAGGAGACCTTGGTCCAGTCACCAAGCCCAACCTACTTCACATCTTGCCCATATTACCTTTCTGTTTCTTTGAAATCCTCTCCTTGCCAAGCATAGGGATCTGTGGAATTTCTTTTATATACTGAGGTATATATTCTTTTCCATATGATAGGTGTGGCCCCTCCTTTCCCATGTGCTGCATTGGCACTCCATCTTTACCCAATGGCATATGAGGTACTTGTTGCCCAAGGGGTTGGTACTGTGGCACTTGAGGAGGCATCGGCTTGATCCCATAATAAGCACCAGCTTGGATAGATCTCAGTAGCCCAAGGTAAATGATTAGCCATGTAGGTGCTAGCAATATAGCCATAATCTGCAACAACAAATAAATCATTCTCAAAACAGAAGAACAGCGAGAACAAGAAACTTAATTTTGGACAATGAAAATTATCCCTGGTAAGAAGGTATTTCCTTTTGGTAATCTTTTTAGCTATTCTGCATTAAAGCAAACAGAGCTGGTTGTAGGTCTTATGGGTCCCTACAGTATTTCTGACATTTTAGCTTTGGAAGCATAAAGATAACAATGAACTGCTAAGTTATATTTATAATATTGCTTTGGGCAAATTGTTCCATTACATTGCAGAATGTTAAAATTATGATTTTCAGTGGAAATATAATTTGAGTTTCCAACAGTGCTTTGGAAGATGTTTTGATGAAAAAAGAATAAGGGGGAGGCTTTCAAGATTTTTGTAAAAATGTAGTTATTTTGAAAAAAGAGAAAGAAAAGGCAAATGCCTAGAAATGATAAAATACAGATATTTAATGGAAAAGTTTGCATAGTAATATAACAAAACATTAAAAGAAGTTGTGAAATAAGATAAAAATTAAAAGGAAGTATGAATATACTGACAAATTTGAAATGGCAGCCCATACTTGTTGAGTCTTTTAGGGGCTGGGTTTATGGCAGGAAGAATCCTTGTTTATTAAGGATCCCTGTGTTATTTCTGTGCTAGAGAATTCTTCATTGAGAGAACCCTTCTCCTGAAGACTTAGTTGTCCCCGGAGAACAACAGTTTCAAGGAATCATAAGGTAGAGCTGAAGAACTCAGGGCTTTCAGAAATTGTCATTCCAGGTCTGATGCCCTACAAGATTGAGAGGCCATGTTTAAGTGAGGGGGAAATAAAAACACATCATCCAGATCACAGGCACACACTATCTTGTGAGGATGAGTTTTCTCCATTTTATACAAGAATGCCTATGTTTGGAACCTAAATGTAGTAGTACAAAATCTAGCACAAAAGGGCCAGTATCTGTAAGAAAAATACTTAAATTCCCTTAAAGTCTGGTTTCCAGTATTGCTATTTACAAATTAGGAATGCTCTTTTGATAGATGACCAAAATTTTCAAAGAAGAAATAGTAAGATTATTCAAGAAATCTAGTCAGTTTTACAAAGTCACTGTTATGCTATAGAAATACATATTTAATTTTATGGTCTCAGAAAGTGGTATACTATCATCATGAAAATTATACAAATATTTTTGGTTAACTTGCTTTTAAAAAGAGTTGTTCTTACCCTTCATTGGTCTATAAGAATTGGGTTCACCGTGACTGTCAATGGCAGTCCTACAAATTGCTCTCTTCTTATTAAACCAATATAATTTAGACAACCAATAATGTGTAATACCTTGTGTATCAGTTTTCTTCAAATCTTATACGTATGAGTAGTACATGGTGTGTCACCATGATATTTGAAAGCCAATATTAGCATCATCAGACAGTTTTCTTGTCACAAAACAACACGAATTAGCCCAAGTAATAAATGCTACTAATCCTCAGTCCCATTAATAGTACTTTTGCTTTCACTGCAAACATATTGCTGGATGTTTTTGCGCTACTTTTTTGTTTTCTGAAACAGTTTGTGTGGAAAAATGATGCTGAGAGGAAGCCTCTGAATATTATGTTTTCAGCATCATGCTTGTTTGTCTAATCTTTAAACATCTGGTCTCTTTCTAAGTAAGCATACCAGTCTAATAGGCATATGGCCCTGACATCAATTATTAGAATAACCCAAGATGACAATTGATAAACTCTCAAAGGTACTTGGAAACGGCTCCAGAAAAAAATAAAAACATGCCAAACTACCATAGAGACTATGCCAGGAATGAATCTCATAAAATGCTTATTTTATTACCTGAAACTAATGAAAAAAAAAAAAAAAACAGTGATGACCTATTTTTCCTAATAAAATTAATTTTTATTATTTTGAAAGCATTTAGAGGTTTGCAAATCATCAATTATAACAGTGATAAATTCAAGTATTTGGTCAACATTTTTAATGTTCACTTATTATACTCCTCAAAGATGTTTCAGGAACCCTTTGCTTCTGGTCTTTTTCTGCTACAGTATTTCAGCAAAAGACTCCCTTAGTTTTATTCACCCGTAAACCTGTCTAAATCCTCAGTAAATTTAAATAATTTAGGAGTGCATAACTTGTGGGTGTTTTAAATAGCCTTTTAGACTGTTTCCTAACTGTTTGGCAATAACATAATAAGCTTATTCATGAACAGCTTTCTATATGAAGAGCCACCCTTTCTGGCAAGCAGACCTTTAACCAGAAATATTTGAGAAACTATTCTTTGAAGCTTCATGTCTTTCTAATTTTTCCAGTGTCTAACTCTCTCCTTAAAATATTCAGGGAAAGTGTACATGGAATTCTTTCTAAAGTATAATAATAATTTCTATGGATTATGAACCTTTCACAATTCACAGGCAGCAGAAAATAGAAACTAAGAAGCAATATTGGTAATTGTACACTAGATGGAGTGTTTGTTTCAAGATTCTGAAATCCCATTATTTAACTAACATTCATTTCAAAAACAAGATGTGCTTATTGAATAGTAAAAATGAAATTGTTATCAACTGCTTAACATTCCAATATCTTCCTTCGAGGTAAATTTCCTTTCCAAGAAAAATCACACTTTCTCCAGCATTCAAATTTCAGTATATGATTATGTGAAATATTGTTCTGTAATTATTACAGCCTCTTAGCTTACAGCTGGATAAGCACAAAGCTTCAAACAAAATAATTTTACTTCAAATAAATCATATTCTTCAATGAAATACAATGGGCAGGGCACTAAAACCTCAGGAATTTAGATTCATTTTTGGCACATAGTTTCTTATAAAAGTGAAAGTTAATAACAAGCAACTTGGGATTTGGAGGCCCACATATATCGTATTAAAATAGCTGAGAAGCACATACTGCGCAAATCCATAATTACACCCAGCTTTCATTCTTTGGTTTTAGTCGTCAGCTGACAACTGTTTAAAGTCAGCTAAAACTGAGAGTTGAATTATTAAGCCAAGGTGGTCAGAAATGTCTGTAAATTTAATCGGAATATTTCATGAAAATGCATTTGATATTTAAATTCCCAGCTATTATTCCTTTTAAACAAGTCATTCTTTGTTACCCAGGTGGATGTAGTATAGTTTTAGCATGATAGTAGATTGGCATGAAAAACCTATAATTATAATTTACAATAGGGCTGCCCAACATTTTGGAGTGTATTGGGGAAGAAGACAGATTCCCTTTGCAAATCCTTAAAAATAGAAGTAGTAGCTTTTTTCAAGTTTGTATGGCTATCATACGGTCTTGGAAAAATGTGCTTGATTGAAAGATTTGCAGGCAGGTGCTACATTTGCAACATGAGACATATTGAACTGTGGTGGAACAAATTCAATTTTTTTTACTACCGGTCCTGTGGGCATGGCTTGGTGGGTGTGGCAGGGAAAGGATACTATAAAATCTCCATTCCCTCTCCACTCAGGGGAAGGTTACTGCAAAATCCCCATTTTCTCCCAATCAGCTGGGACTCAGGAGGCAGAGAATAGATGGGGGCAGGGCCAGTCAGAGGAGGTATTTACCGGTTCTCCGAACTACTCAAAATTTCCGCTACTGGTTCTCCAGAACTGGTCAGAACCTGCTGAATACCACCTCTGATACTGAAACACATGTTTGTTTTCAATCCAAAGTATGCAGAGACCATAAAAAGGGCTATTCATTAATCTGGGCCTAATCTGAAACTCTTTCAAAACAAGTAGACTACAATAAAGATAATTGGGGCATTTCACATATTTTATTTCCTTGTTCAATGTTTCATTCGCAGGCACTGCGTTGATTTGCATATTAAAACATATTCAGATAAATAGTAATTGTGAAATGAATGTACTCGAGGAGCAAAAAAGCAAATTCAGAAGATGTGTGTGCTCTGTGACTACGTGACACTTAATCCAAATCATATGGTCTACTATGAGCTAACTCTGTTAGCTCCAGAGTAAACTGCAGTGTAAATAATTTCAAAGCATGTCCTAATACATATAAACATTTTTGGGAAAATCTATATAAAGCTTATATTTTATTCTTCTCCATACACAAAATTCCTTGTGACCAAATAAAGTATTCAATCCAATCCAATCCAATCCAATCTCTCCTACAGTTTACTTTGTTTTTTTTCCTTTGGAGTCAATATCACTGTCCACGAAACGAAACGAAACGAAACGAAACGAAACGAAACGAAACGAAACGAAACGAAACGAAACGAAACGAAACAAAACAAAACAAAACAAAACAAAACAAAACAAAACAAAACAAAACAGGGAAATGAAATTCTCTTTTATTTGTAGATCTGAAGTTTCCAGAGCTCATGCCTTATTGAAACAAAATTAAATCTATTTGTGCTGCCCCTAAAAGTCTCACCACTGTTGGAAGTATATTGAAGATAATTTTCATATTCCATTTTGTATTCTATCAAGGAACTTCCCTGTATCCAAAATTTATCATAGAAAGAAGTTTCTAAATACAATGTGTGAGGCTAGATTAGAATCGTTTAATATTACTCTTGTTTATGACTCTCTGCTGTAATCCTGTGGTTTTATGGCCTGATACTTTGTCATAAAAGACTCCTTTCTTTTTTTAAAATATAATTTTCATTGAAACGTTTAAACAAGAAGATAAAAACTAATATAAAGTAAGGAAGACAAAAGAAAAAGAAAAAAAAAGAAAAGAAAAGCTTATTTTCCCCTTTGAAAATACTTTCTTTCCCAGCGCTTTTTAAAAACTAGCAAAAATGTTATTGGTCTTTCATCTTCTCACTTTGATGCTATGCACACTGTGTTTTCTTAGCCCTTGCTGCCATGCTGCTTTATGGGCGATTTGTCTTCAAAAACTAAAGCTGTCTTAAAGTTTGTATCTTGAGCCTGAGTCTCTGCCATATACAGTATTTCACCACACTGTACTTTGATTATCCTTTCCAAGTGGGAATGCAAAACAATAGCATCTCTTATTTTCTTTGTTTTGTATTAATTTTATAGCTCTTTAGAAACCCAGGATCCCAATCCAAGGGAGATGCTCAAACCATGAAAAATGTTTTTACAGTATTTTTTCATGAAAATGTCTCCTGCAGTTAGACCATTTTCATTGGAAGGTGTTTTTTTTTTTCCATTGCAAAGGCAGAATCTTTCTATAATTTGCTGTGACCGGTGGTAAAAACAATAAATAAATTGATTGATTGTCTTGTCTATAAGCTCCTTCCAGTTCTGGAATAATCTAAGTCTCCCCAAATAACAAATGAAATGTAATGATTTACTTTGCAGAAAACAACACAGAATAAGGGTTTTATTTATTTTTTTAAATTAATTTCTCGCTCTCTTCCTCACTTTCTTCTAAGGCATTCTTCTCTCAGTCTGAGTCCTCCACATTCACAGAAAAACAATATACTCTAACAACAAGGCTGTAGGTTAAGATGGTTGAGGAATAAAGGGAATTAAACCCATATGGCGAACATTACATTATAGAAAGATGCTCTAAAGCAAAATTCTCTTGCTTGTATATTAAATCCATGAAAATGGAGGTCCATTAAACCAAAGGGTTAATATGCTGCTTCTATGAAAATTTTTCATGTATTATTTCAGTTACATAAAAGTTTTCTTTTCCCTGTTTCCTTTTTAGTTTTAAAATAGCAGTATCTTCTGCTCCAGGGATATACAGTATATGGCAGTGATGGTGAACCTATGGCATGTGTGCCAGAAGTAGCACGCAGAGCCATCTCTCCAGGCACGCCAGCCATTGAACATTGCTCTTCCGGGTTCCAACATGCACATGCGCGCCAGCCAGCTGGTCTTCACGTGCACGGGAGCACAGGAAACCGGAAGAGTATCTCCCTGGTGTGCATGCATACACCAGGAAGCTAAGTTTCTGGTTTCCTGTGCGTGCATTCTGGTGACTTCACATGCGTATGTGTGCCAGAAACTGTAAGACCAGGTGACACTGGAAGCTCAGCTTCCTGGAGAGCACATGTGTGCCAGGGAGCTTCTCTTCTAGTTTCTGGCGCTCCCATGCACGTGTGCGCGTGCTCTCATTTTGGCACAGTGCCAAAAAGGTTCACCAACACTGGTATATGGCCACCAAATAAGAAAAAAATACCCACTACTTGGAGCCTCTCAATGTTGCTAATAATTTGTAGTAAATCATGTGAATAAAGGTGTAAATCACTTAATACATGAGAAATAATAATATTCTATAGTAGGTTATTTCAACTAATTACATTTAATCGTAATTCACGCAAATTCTGTTTCATCATGGCCTCTTCCATTATGTTGTCCTGACCCTGCAAATATTGAAATTCCTCGGATATTGCTCCAAGTGTCGTGTTTGACCTGAAAAAGTTTTCTCAATCTTTCCTTAATGGCAAAGGAAGCTATGAATGAGCCAAAAAGTATCATTCAGAGCAGATCTATAACAGATTTTTACTTTCCAAAGAAAACCGGGTGGCGGGGAAATGCACAGATGCTATTTCCTATACAGCCCTACTACTGGACAGAAAGAAGAATAATGAGAGTCTCCTACAGTGGTGGGTTGCCCCCAGCTCGCACTGGTTCTATAGAACCGGTAGTAAAACCAGCGGGAGGCCCCACCCACTGACCCTGACATCATGAAAATGCTTCTGCGCATGCGCAGAAGAGCGCGTGGTCCTGTTATGAACTGGTAGTAAAGGTAAGTAGAACCCACCCCTGGTCTCCTACATATTTTAAGACATTCTGGGTGTTTTTCATTTTCAGAAGATAGAGTTATGAGTGCCACATAACTTTACAACCCTAGAGTACTCTGCTGTTTTCAAGTGTGGAAAAGGAGCCTGCCACAAGTGTTGAAGTGAGATCTGTCTACCAGTCCAATAGACTTTTGCATGTGGAATGAAAAGTGATGCGATCTTGTCCTTTGTTTCAGGCATCAGCATGTTATGTATAGTCTTAATATATATTTTTATAAGCAGTTGATCACAGTTCATAGGACTAGTACCTAGGACTGAAAACGTCAAAGCAAAGCTTTGTTTACATAATTCATTAAATTATGATAGCAACCAGATTGTTCCATACCTGAAGAACAGGCTTTTTATGTTTGGCTTTCTAAAGAGCCAGTTATCAGTCAAGTACCAAGTACCAAGACTATAAATAGTTGAAATTCTTTTATTTGGATTTTCTCTTGCTGTTCTGATGAGAAGATAATGGGGCTTCAACAATGATACACGCAAAAATGAATTTTCTTTTCAAGCACTCACTGTTTTGTAATTGAAAATAAAGTTGAAATGGAATCAGGCACAAATGTTTTCCATATATTTTAAGTGGTTTAATAATTGAATACTTTCTTTGCCAAAACAATGTAAGTAGAATAAACCAGAATTTAGTCCATGTTATAAATTAACCATAATTACTAAGTATATGGCATTTTGGATGTTGTCAACAAAAGGTCTTCATTGGATTCAGCCCAACTCTGCATCCTAAGGTAGATAAGGCTGCTTTGAATTGAACTTTCCAGTTATACTCTAATCTCATTCTAGGTCTCAAAGAACCTATAGAGCTTCAAGGCCCATACAAACAAAAGTATTATATTACTTTTATAAGATTAAAAGACATAAGTTACATGTAGGAAACACTGTCATTCAATAGATTTAAAAAACTTAATTTTGGTATCAAATAAAGCAGCTACCTATAATAAAATTCTTCCACTGAAATCTAATTAATTCACAGAGAAAGTCTGTGCTAATTTGGAATCTTAGGAATTAATGCAAGAATTAATTTTCTCTAAAGCCCAATCCAGTGTATGTGGTAAACAAACATCTAAATTGTGCTGAGCTATATATATGTTACATAACAATATCATTTTATACCCAGATTTATATATAAAACTACAAGGCCAGAATCAAAATTCGGCATCCTCACTCAATTTATAGAGTTCTTAGGCAGTACCAGACATGACTTCAAAAGCACTCAGATAATTAATTGTCTGTCACTCTCCCAGCAGGAAGAATGCAGCCTGGAGTGACAGAAAACACTCAAGCACTCGGCAATGCTGTATGGTTTTGTGTGTTTAGTTTGTTTCCTGGGAAGCCTAAAACCACACCATGCAATTCCTTTAGCATCCTAAAGAAGATTCACTGCTGAAACTTGCCCTGCCCTGGATTTCATTTACTTATTCTCAGCTCAGAACTTCTACCCCAACCAGCAGCTGAGTTTATCATTTCAGTTTCTCACATGCTCCCTGACCTGTCATCATTTTGGATCCGGGTAGAATATTAAACACATTTTTTATATTTACTGTATTTTTTGCACTATAAGATGCACAGGACCATAAGACATATGTTAGCTTTAGAGGAAGAAAAAAAAATCTGCCTCTGCCTCCTAACATCCCTCTGGTATTCATCTGGCTAGCGTCCTTGCAGCCAACAGCAAATAGCCTGGTCAGCTTCAGCAAGTTATCGCAGCCCCAGCATATGGCTCGTCAGGGCTCCGCTCCATTGTGCTCACCACCGGTCAATGGAGCTGAGTTGCTGCCACTGGTGGGCAAAACTGGAGCCTTCCCTGCTGAGCAGCTGATTGACAGTTAGATCGGCCTCCCGGAATACTGCCTATCACCTGTTCTAGGCAGCGGGGATTGCTGCTGCCTACCACCGCCGTCGCTGATCTCTGCTGCTGCCATTCTCCGCCAATTGCAGCCATTCACCGGCGATTGCCAACAATTGACACCACCACCAAATAGGTAGCAAACGGTGGCAGCAATCCCCGCCACCTAGAACAGCTGATCGGTGGTATTCCGGGAGCTGATCAGTTGTTCGGCAGCAGAGGCTCCAGTATTTCCTGGTGGCGGTGAATGGCGGCAGCAGTGATAGGCAGCACTGGTAGTGAATATTGCAGCACCTCAACAATTTCCCTGCCCCCATTGCAATATTCGCTCTATAAGACGCACAGACATTTCCACCCACTTTTTTTTGGGGGGGGGGAAGTGCGTCGTATAGTGCAATAAATACGGTATGTCATACTGCATAATTGAATACCACACATACAGTAGCTGAATCCATGATATTCAGACAATAATATCATAACAAAACATGGAAGGCTAGGTAAACATGCACCAATGTTATATTGTAAAGTACAATGCAGTTGATAAGATTAAAGCAACCATCAGACAAGCAGTTAAAACACAGATGAAAATTTAGAGAAGCAAATTGGAAACAAAAAATCATTGTAAGTAATTGTCATATATTCAGAATGACTCACTGCAATTAGATCTCTTGTTGCTTCTTCTCCACTGAAGTCTCAGAAGAGACTCTCAAGATACCACAAATCAATACATGTGCATGGGAAAGAGCACATTTATAATTTTTTCTTTAGGGCAGCCAAAGGCTGCAAGGAATCTGGTGCCGTATTATATAATAAAGATGATAATTATTCTAAAGGAATAGGAATTATAAATGCATTAAGCTATCATAGATTTTTTTATATTTAGATTTTTTTTTCAAAAAAGAAAAATATGGAAGAAAATTTAACAATTTGCTACGGAATTGCCATTGCATGATCTTAGAGGTACCTGGGGCTGTATAGGCCCAGAGACCATGGACTATATACACCGATGCATTGGAAGATCCCAGCAAGAGTTCCTCTGGACATAATTCTGTATGGCCTGACCATTCTTCATAAAAGATCGAAGCTGGTAATAGTGCTTCTCATTATAAGCCACTGAAGCTAGTAATGCTAGAGGCAGTTCCAGGATCACCCTTCTCCCAAGGTGCATAACGTCATACAAAATGGGTTGAATCCCCTCTTATTTAGAGTAAGAACCAATGATAGCCCTAATTGGCTCATCTGTCTATTGCTGCTCTTGGTCCAAAAGCCTTACCAGAGCTCTTCAAGAAAGGAGCTTCCCACCACCCGCAGAGGATATGGGCACAAGCCATTGTCAAAATGAAAGCCAAATGAGACGGTATTTAGTTTAATCTAGCAAGAATGTTCTAAACAGGACAGAAAAGAGAAAGAATGACTGATATGAATGGGGAAACTATTCCTTCTGTATTTGAAAAAATGTCAAACCAACAACTAATCCTGCCAAATCTTCCCTAAAACCAAAAGGTTTGTTGAGGAGGATTTGATGCTTCTGTGTTTGCTAGGCTGTATTATTTTTTGTTCAACTAACATGTATTTTTTCTTTGACTGGTTTTTTTTTTTTTTTTTTACTGTTCCCAAACTCATCCAGACAATAGGGACCACTGGAGTCAAAGATCCTGCAAATAAAACCACAGTCCAAGCAAAAAAAAACTAGTCAATATTATAACAAAAACGTGCTTTTCAGATTCTCTCAGCTTCAAAGGGATTACAATTCTCATAAAAGACATTTTTTGGGAGAGAATTGCTTCAGACAAAACACTATTTATTGGGCAAGATTTTTCAAAGCCCAGCCTTGCAAGCTATATAAATACATAAACGGCTTGGTTTAAGGTAACACCATTTTTGACTTGATTATTTCAAGAGCTGCCTTGAAAATTTTATGAAAATAATACCATTATTTGTTTACTTGATGGATTTCAGATTACATTTAAAGTTTTGCACATTTTTAAAATAAACACTCTACTAAATTACTAAAATAAACTATCTGATCATGTTCTGTGACATATAATCTTGTAAACTGCCTTTTTCAAGCATAGTGCTAATCTTTTTAAACAACAAGCAGTCTTGTTAGAAGATGTAATCCATTTTGTCAGGTGTATGATTAATCCAAGCATAATTATGTATGATGATAAAAATGAAACATAAGATGTAGTAGATATTTCTACTGATCTCATATTGGCACAGCCATTTTTATGAACATCAGAAAGAACAAAACACCCAAAGTTAGATATTCCCTCTGCTGGGGACACCAATGTGACCAAAAAGAATGCTTTATTTTTTGTTTTTGTTTTTTAAAATCAGGAAGTCTATTACAAAAAAAATCAGCCAATAGGGAAGAAGCAAGAATATCTCAAAATTGGGTTGGATATTAAGTGTGAATTTCATATTCAGTCTTAAGATGGGACTGGCAGAGAGAATTTATTTGTTAGTGGCAAATATAACTGCTGTCACTGAACATTCAAAAACTAAGAAATGGTGGCTTCGCTTGAATTTGAAAGCAAAAATTTGTTCCTCCTGTCATATAGACCTGGCTGGAAGAGGAGGGAGAAATGCCCCTTTTAGAGATATGGCCAGCTGACATTCAGACAGGCATCAGTGTAGAGATGGTGGAGTGGTGGTAGTGATCTGAAACTCATGGGAGACATCTGGAAGGTTCTTCTCTTCAGATTGCTGGGCTGAAATACAGTATTATGTCTTGGGTTCTAAGAAGGGTCAGTTGAGACTGTTGCTGTTGTACCAGACTCTCTGCTTCATAACAACCTAGCTGCCTGACTTTCTTGATGCCATTACCAGTTTGGCTGTGGAGGTCCCCAGGTTTATGGTCTTGGGGAGTAGATGAGTGCTTTTTTGTCCTTTGTGCCAGTTATGCCTGTTCCTGAAATGGGAGGCTCTGGTCACTGTCACTTATGCCCCCACAACCTCCTACTTGAACTATTGCAAAGGGCTCTACTGTGTATGAGGCTGTTGTTGAGGAGTATTTGGAAACTTCAGATAGTACACAAATGAAGCTGCATAGATTGTAAATGGTATTGGTTATTCAGCTTTAGGAGCTGCATCGGCTGAATGTGTTTCTGAATGCAATTGAAAGTGCTGGTTGTCATCTTTAAAGACCTCCATAGTTTGCCTTCTAGTTCTTCCAGTCATTTCTACCCATCCAATCTGGTCTGGCAGGAAGGGCATACTCTGGGTCCCACCAGGGAAGGAATGGTGGATAGTGGGGACTAGGAGTTGTGTTTTTTCTGCTTTCGCACCTCCCCTCTGTAACACCCTACCTTCCTAGAGTAGGATGGTTCTGACCCTGTTGGCCTTTTAGAAGGCCTTGAAGAACTGGTTATATGTCCAGGCGTTGGTCCTGAATGTGTGAAGGGCCCCATTTCCTGGTTATGCTGATACTGATGGATTATAATATCTCTTGGCTGCTATTTTTATTTAATTTCTTTTTGTCTCATGTTTTAATTGTTTTTATGATTATTTGCCATTCAAAGTCATGGGTTTGAGATAAGCGACTATACATACATACATACATACATACATAAATACATAAATACATACATACATACATACTGAATGAATGAATGAATATATGAATACATAAATATCTTTTCCACAGACATTTAAATGGTTTGCTAGTTTATTGTTCCCCATGTCATAGTATTGTTTTATGTTGTTTAAAATTGTTCTGAAAATCTAAATCTAAATTTAGTCCTCCCTTAAGCACAAAAATATGGCTGGATTACCTTGGGCCAGTCATTCTTTTTAGCCCTGGCCAATGAAGTTTTTTTTTAAAAAGTATCTATGAACATGGACATGACTAGCATGGTGCATGATGATCCATAACATTCAGTAATGAAGCTTTCATTCTGTTGGGAATTGATTGAAGCTATTAATAGTTACATGTGCTTAACCACAATCAAAACCATGTGGGTTCTAAGCTTACGAGTAACTGAGTGCTTTTTGTCCTGTTCATACTTCCTAATTCTAGAACCTCTGCGGTTGCACAGATTTTTAATTGACAAAAAAATCCCTTCATTCCCTTCCATAAAAAAATTGCCTGTCTACATATATTCACCTACATTTCTCTAGAAGCTTTCCAAAGGGGAAAAATATATTTTCTGAAACTTTGCTTAAGGATGTTTGGTCTGTCAATGAATACCCCTAGATAGAGCAGTTTGAAAACCATACTGCTATAAGCAGTAAGTCTTCATGCAGAAATCCCTCTGAATGGCTATGATCATTATGTAATGGGAATTTGGTGCAATCCTTTGTATAGCAGCCTTTTAAATGGCTGCAAATTTGGAACCTGATGGTGCCATAATCATATTGTTGAAATGCTGATAATCATTCTATGGCAGTAAAGTGATATTTGTTCCTGCTTTTTAATGGTAATTTGGAATTTTGGAGCATAGATATAAGTATTTTCTTAAGCCTGAACTGCAGAAGCTTTTCAAGCAGTGGTGATATCCAATTTTTTTTACTACCATGGGCGTGGCTTGGTGGGTGTGGTGTGGCTTGGTGGGCGTGGCAAGGGAAGGATACTACAAAATCTCCATTCCCATCCCACTCCAGGGGAAGGATACTGCAAAATATCCATTCCCACCCCACTCCAGGAAAAGGATACTGCAAAATCCCCATTCCCTCCCTACTCCTGGGGGAAAGATATTGCAAAATCTCCATTCTCACCCCACTCTGGGACCAGAGGTGGTATTTGCCGGTTCTCTGAACTGCTCAAAATTTCCGCTACCGGTTCTCCAGAACCTGTCAGAACCTGCTGGATTTCACCCCTGCTTTCAAGATAATATAAAGAGGAAAGAGTGTGATGCAAAATTCTAAACAAAGCAAACACAAACACCAGAAGGTTGAAAGGTCCATGAACACACATTAAACTCCTAGAAGCGATAGAGACAGAAGTGTGTAATGTCAATCGAAGTTTTCAACTGAAATAAAGTACTGATGCTAAGTATAGATGTGAGGAGGTGGAACTGAAAATGGACCATCTGCATGAACTGCAGTTAAAGTTCCTGCCATAACAGTCTTGGTAATTGGAGTTTGATGGAATGACCTTTCTTTGAAAACAATGCAGAAAACAGGAACATAGGTTGGTTGGATTAACTGTGGGATGGTTTGCTTATGAAACTACTGCACCAATAGGTGGAGGATTCTGCTGGCAGTCTTTCTATTTACTGAATTTCAGAAATCTGATCACTAGATGGTAGCCGTGGTGCACTCAATTTTACATAGACAGATTGCTTTAAATGACCTCTATAATATTATCATAGAGCTGCCTTGCTCAGTCTAGTACTCTCCAGATGTCTTCATCCAATTCCCATGATGGCTGAGAATTCTGGGAATTGATGCTCAAAACATCTGGAAGACCCCACTTTGGTAAGTCAAATAAATAACTGTTTGAGCTTCCCCTGGTTACATTAGACATCACAAGGTTGCTACACTGAAAACATAATGTGAATGCTAGACATAGTGTTGCCTTTTTATTTTATTTTTAAAAGAAGAATAATTTTTTTCTTTTAAGTATTGTGTAATGCGGGAAGGACCCTGAAGGCAAATTCACCGGACCATTTTTTAAAGCAATGACTATTGAGTAGAGCCGTCATGACCTCATCTTTTTGGCACGGGAATTATCTTTGTTAATGCTCCAAACAGACGTCAAGTTTGCAGCTGATCACATCCCAGTATACTGTTTTAGAAACATCTCAAGACATTTTTATGACCTTGTAGTTAAACAATTGTGCTACTTAAAATAGAATGTAACAGCCCTCCTGTACTGAATCAATTCAGACTTACAGTCTTTCCATAAGCACAGATCAGGCTGCCCAGGGGAGAGTGCAACCGGAAAAAATTGCTTCACTCTTATTTTAAGTATTTTAAGTCCTATGTGAATTGTAAAGTCCCTGCATGTTTCCCATCTGCATTAGTCCTGCTTGAAGCCTGGGGTCCTCAATTTTTTTTTTTTTTTTGTACCTATGGGCAAATTTGAAGATATTATTAGCATTTTTGTGCACATTAACAGATTAACAGAGCTGGAAGGGACTTTGGAGATCTTCAAGTCCAAACCCTTGCTTGAACAGGAGACTCTATGCCATTCCAGACAAGTGTCTGTCCAATCTCTTCTTAAGAACTTCCAGTGATGGAGCACCCACAATTTCTGAAAGCAAGCCATTCCACTGATTAATTGTCCTCACAGTCAGGAAATGTCTCCCTAATTCTGTGTTGGATCTCTCTTTGATAATTTTCCATCCATTATCACTTGTCCTGTCCACAGGTGTTTTGAAGAATAGGTCGATCCCCTCTCCTTTGTGACAGCCCCTCAAACATTGGAAGACTGCTATCATGTCATCTCTAGTCCTTCTCTTCATTAGACTAGACATACCTAATTCCTACAACCATTCATTGTATGGTTTAGACTTGCAACATTTCTTTTGTATTATAGTGATCAGAACTGGATGCAGTATTCCAAGTGCGTGTACTCCAAGTGGTACATGGCACATATGGCCAATCAAATAATGCTAAAGTAATAAGATTGCTCACTATTAACGTCTCTAGCTTCCTAGGAAGCTGTCTACATTTTCAGCTGTTTTTTTTCTGGCAGTTAGACATACTTCCAAATAAGGCTGCAGCATTTCCTTTTCCAAGATAGACATCCAGAGGCATTATTGGAAGTACCTATTATGCTTAAGACTGGTCCTCTGATTGCAGCATGCCAGCATTCCACTTTTCTTCAATGAAAAAAATAGTAAAATAAATAAATAAATAAACCTGGGCAGGCATTGTTAATGCCAGTGAGCATCCATAGCGGCATTGCCATGCATAGTATCAGAGGTTCAAGTAGTATGCAAAGAGAAATATCTTTCCCCAATATATTATGTGAACATATTAAGAACCCATTCGCCTATTATCAACCACACTTACTGGGAAACGAGGGCTACCAAATTAGGATTACAAAAATCCAAAAAACCATTAGCTGATATCAAAGGGTTACAATTTCTGTATTTTTCTGTTACTGCCTAATAGTCTAGTTTTTTGCAGTCCAGATTTGGTAGCCCTAAGAAAATCCAGCAACTCACTTTCAGATTAAAGGTAAAGGTTTCCCATGTTTATTTGTGTATGACTCTGGCGGGTGGTACTTATCTCTGTTTCTTAGCCAAGGAAGATTACAGATTCCTTCCCCATTCTCTTGTTTGGGAAATCCTGCTTGCCAGCCTCATAAACTTTCTCTGAAATATGTACTTTTGCATTTTAAACTCATTTAAATCACAGCAGCATTGCCACCATGCTGTATGTTAAATGCCTTTGTTAATTTAAATCTTTTAAAGGGTTGCTAGAAAGAAGAAGGAAGGCATTTTAAATCATTCAAAGTGCCTTTCAAATGACTAAATTAAGTATTGAAATAAAAACAAATGGTCCTTTGGTGTTTCTTTCGATATAATTGTTTGTCTGGCTGCCATGATACAGACCATATAAAAAGACATTTCATACGCCTATCATCTGCTTTATTCTCCCTATTCTGTATGAGCTTTGGAGTAGATATATCAGGCTTTAAGTCTGATGCATTCCTCTTGATTGAAGAAGGATGCTAAGAATGCATGAATTCCTGATGACCTTTCACTGCAAACTGTGAACTTTGCTCACTACCCATGATGCACACTTAGGCGTCATTACTCAGGCTCTTAGCCAGGACCTTTTCTTGGCCATTACAGATTTAGCGACATTTCTCAAACAAAGTGAGGAATGAAAGAAACTGCTTAAATAAACTTTGAGCTCTTTTCTTGAAACTGTCACCTCTAAGTTCATGAGCGAGCTCAAGGGAGAACATTGCTGTTTGTAATAGAGAGAAAGTGGAATTTGTGTCTAACACCCATCTAGGCAGGCACTGGTATTACTGCCTTTTTTGTCCAAAGTTCATGTTACAAGGCAATATTAGGCTTCACTCAAATTCTTGACTTTTGAGTCAAACAGAATCTTGGGGTTAAGAAATAAACTAAGCTTAGAAATTTGACATAAATTCAAAGATGATTCCACAGATTGGAAGTTTCAAACTTCTTTTTTCAAATTTAAATCTGATGAATACCAGCCTGTCATAATCTTCCATCCTACATCGTGAGATTTTACTCAAGTAGAAATCTAGATGACAGCAAGATTTGTGTAAATCAGCCATTTAAAATTAAATATTCTCATTTAGGATTACATTCACTCTGATTTCAGGTTGATATGACCCTCCATATTAATGGAGATTTCTAAACCAACTTTAAGGTTGGTCTAAAGTTAACTTCATGACTGAAATGTTACATAAGTTATTTAATATCTATTTGCATACATACATTGAATGAAGTTGGTTTGGAAATCCATTATTGTCTACTTCTATGCAAAAATCTTTTCTACTACTTGTTTTTGTTGCTGTTTTGGAAATATTAAGTACAGTGCATTGAACCAAGGGATTTCTCCATGCAACTATACACCATCACTGAGCTATGGTCCTATACATTCGAGATTATGACAAAACACTAATAGTTGAAACCCAAACAGACAAATTCTTGTCCTTATTATACCATAATTAAAACCAACCTGTTGAACAAGTACCCTTGAGTTTCCCATAAATATTTCCTTTCATTTTGTGGTTGAAACAGGAATGCACATCAGAAATAATTCTTTATTTGTAACATATTGGAAATGTATTTCTTTTTCCTCTAGTTTCAATGATTTCTAAAACTTGTATTTTCCCACAAAGTACCTTTATAGCCATTTAATAATGTAAAGTAGGGCCAGTTCTACCCTGGATTGCAGCAAAGAAATCCAGGACAGATAGGAAAAATCGAGACTCATACAAGCACATTCTTAAAATACTTCAATGTTTCAGTAGAAAATCCAAATCCTTCACGGCTTAATATTTTCACATGATAGAGGTTTTATTTTAAAAAATGTTAGGCTTTTAAGAACTGTTGAACCATCCTAATTTTGCCACAAAGTCTACTTTCAGAGAGTTTCATTTCTTAATTAATTTTCTGTTGCCTGTCAACTTTCGCAAAGGTTGGGTTGGAGTTTGATGCCCATAATTCTTAACCCATCTGTTGACAAATGATAAGAGTTTCTATCCAACACATCTGGAGGGCACTAAATTGGAGGTGGGTGTTTTAACACACCCTTGTAATTGTTTATCAAACACAACATAGCAATGTCTGCTTCTGAGGGAAGTTGGTGGGATTTACATGCAGGAAATCCAAAAAGAGCAGTCTCCTGTTTTTGGCAGAGACAAACCCACTGTTGCTTTTGGTTAAAGATCAGAATTTTGACTGGATACAAATGCACTTGGCAGAGAATATTAAGCCAAAACACTAAAAGAACTTTGGAAGATTAGAAGATAGAGCTTGCTTTAGAAGATTTCGTTTGGGGATAAATTCCTATCAACAGCATGTTCTCAATTTTTTAAAGCTGACTTTAATAGACATATTTTTCTCATTCCAGAGATGTGTCTACAAAGGAATGAGTTTTTGATTCAGGGATTCAAAACTTATCCTTATTAAATCCTAACAGGGCCTCAAGAGACTTCCTTTGGATTTTTTTCTATGGCAGCCTGCCCTGCGGTAGTATGAAGTTGAAAATTTCTTTTAAGTGGTTTGCTATGTCAGTTATACTAGTCATTTCATTGCAGTTGTGTAAATTATCAATTTCTACAATTAGCTTCTACCCTAGTTAAGTGGATGTCTCTTCATCCAAACAGTAATATATATATATATTTCTGTCTTTCCTCATATTTGAAAAACATTATTTAAAAACAGAATTCTAGAAAGCGTTTTAGGTGGAACATATTGGCATCTATTTTATTGGTTCTGTAATTGGTTATATGTTAACTGTTGACTTCTTACTCTTGTTTCATCCCTTTATTATGATTATTTTGTTGTGCTCTCATAATTTTTTTCTCTTTATTTAGTATTCTGTGGACTTTTTATTGTATGATAAAAAAAAATTAAATAGCTTTTAAACTGTTTTTCAGGAATTAAGAAGGAGAAGCTGTGTTCTGACCCACGCTTCCTTAGAAATACAGCACCATCTTAGTTCTGGCAAACCTCTTTAATTCAAACAGCTGTGAATTATTGTCATTCCCAGTCTGAAAGGCTTCTCAAACAGTCTTTCAGGGGAATGTTTACAAACACCAATCATCTCCAAACCTTTCTCCCAAGTCGACCCTGTTTTCTTAATTGTTCCTGTCTTCTGGCAGCTCTGAGCAGCGCACACTGGGAACAGGCTCCCACTGTTCTTCTGCCTTGCTGAAGTCAGACTCCGGATACTCCGGAGGCAGCAAAGAACTACCAGATGGCCTTGGTCCCCTCTCTGCCTCCGACTCAGAGCCCTCGCCTGAGCCTTCCCCAGACTCCAGGACTGGCCCACGTTCCTCCCCAACCTCCTCACTGTCCAAATATACTGTCAGCTCTGCTGGCTACTGGTGGGACATAACAAGCTGTGACAATATGCTAATGCACTTGGAGGAAACCAAACAAATTATTGTAATTTAACTCTTGGAACTCAATTGGTAATCTATTTCTTGCATAACATTACAGGAAAATAGCCCAATTTATTGTGGAGTTTTATTGGTTTTACAGTCAATTAAAACAATGTATCATACCAGCATTTTTATTTATCAACCAGGTCACAGATTTACCTTGCTATAAATATATGTTCACATTAAACTTTTAGACATCTAATAAAACATATTAATTATCTAAGACTTGTCTTGGTTCATTGTATGGAAGTGGGAAGCATATCTTTTGGACTTGCAGGAAGGTGACAATTTTTTTTTTGCTTTAATTTATATGCCGCCCTTCTCCGGAGACTCAGGGCGACTTACAATGCGTTAAGCAATAGCCTTCATACTTTTGTATATTTATACAAAGTCAGCTTATTGCCCCCACAATCTGGGTCTTCATTTCACCTACCTTTGAAAGGATGGAAGGCTGAGTCAATCTTGAGCCTAGTGAGATTTGAACTTGCAGTAATTGCAAGCAGCAGATGTTAATAACAGGGCTTTAGTCCACTGTACTACAGGCTCTTTTGCCTGTATGTTGGAGGATCTTCTTTTTTATGGGAACAGTATGCTAAGGACCATATCAAGTCACTGGTCTTGATATGGTCCTTAGCACTGGTTATATTATCTACTTTGGCTAATGACATGTTTGCAAGAAACCTAGCTCAGAGAGCACCAAGGACCCTTCGTGGTCACTAGAGTTTATTCTTTTGCCTAAGGTTTATTTTGTTTTCTGTTATTATTTGTAATCTTCTTCAGTTTTAATGTACAAAAGATTGGTTTTTTAAATAAAAAATATATAGCTCATGTCACGTATTTGGAGTAAGGATCATTGAGTTTACTTAGTATTTAGGCCTGACTTCATAAAATTAAGCAGGAAATGCATCTGAAAAGAAAATTATCTGTATTTTTCTTCCAACGTATTCTAGTTCCCTCTCTTTTTTTCTCTCTCTGATACAGAATACAGGAATTTTTTTCTTAGCAAAATAAATGTTTCTTCCAAAAGTCTCACTTAGGACCAGACAATAGTCATAGGTTTTTTAAACACTACGGACAATATGAGATAATGTCTACTTATTTAAAGTTTTCCAATTAAAAGTTTAAAAAAAGTAATTATGTTTTTTTGATACAGCTTCTTCTGTTCTACATAAAAGGCATACAATGATTCATCAAATCTAAAAAATTATGGCTCATGAAATAAACTTTATTTATAATTCAGGAACATATTTTTTCTACAAAGGAGACTTACATCATATATGGTCTGTTTACCCATTTAGCTAAATGATATTTATATAAATATGATTAGTTTTCTTCCATTGCTTCTTGTCCTGCCTTCAGGTGCTTTGGAGAATAGCTTGACTCCTTCTCCTTTGTGGCAAACCCTGAGATTTTGGAACACTGCTATCATGTCACCCCTAGTTCTTTTCATTACACTAGACATACCAAATTTCAGCAATTGTTCTTTATATTCTTTATGTATTTTAGCTTCCAATCTCCTACATTATTCTAAGCTTTTTCCAAAGCTTACTCAAAATCCTTTCTTATAATCTGAGCCTATTCATTCATGTCTGCCAATTTACTTTATATGCAACATGAATGTTTTTAGCTACTTTGAAGCTGTTTATCATAATGATATTCTCACTTCTCCATGGTAGTAAGCACATATATAATTCTCACTCCCCTTCATGGATCAACTGCCTTGGTGTGGTGAAGGGGCTTGCACAGCACAATGAAGCTATGAGCTATGTAGTGCAGGGCCACCCAAGGCAGACAGGTCATAGCAGAGAGCTCTGACAAAACGTGATCCACTGGAGAAGGAAATGGCAACCCACTCCAGTATCTTTGCCATGAAACCCCCATAGACAGTACCAAAAGGCAAAAAGATATAATGCTGAAAGATGAGCCCCTCAGGTCAGAAGGTGTCCAATATACTACTGGGGAAGAGCAGAGGGCTAGTACTAGTAGTGCAAGAAAGAGTGAAGCAACTGGGCCAAAGCCGAAAGGATGCTCAGCTGTGGATGCATCTGGTGGTGAAAGGAAAGTCCAATGCTGTAAAGATCTATTCTCCATAGGAACCTGGAATGTAAGATCCATGAATCAAGGCAAACTGGACGTGGTCAAACAAGAGATGACTGAACATCGACATCTTAGGAATCAGCGAACTAAAATGGACAGGAATGGGTGTATTTAATTCAGATGATCAGGTATACTACTGGGGGCACGAATCCCTCAGAAGAAATGGAGTAGCTTTCATAGTCAATAAAAAAGTAGGAAAAGCAATACTGGAATACAATACCCAAAATGACAGAATGATCTCAGTTCGAATCCAAGGCAAACCATTAAATATCACAATAGTCCAAGTCTATGCCCCAACCACTGGTGCTGAAGAGGATGAAATTGACTAGTTCTATGAAGCCCTACAGTACCTTCTAGAATTAACACCAAAAAATGATGTCCTTATCATCATGGGGGATTGGAATGCTAAAGTAGGAAGCCAAAAGATAATCGGAATAACAGGCAAGTTTGGCCTTGGAGTACAAAATGAAGCAGGGCATAGGCTGGTAGAATTTTGTCAAGAGAATAGGATGGTTATAGCAAACACTCTTTTCCAACAACCCAAGAGATGATTCTACACATGGCTATCACCAGACGATCAACACAGAAATCAGATTGACTATACGCGACACATGCACTTCCGAACCAGTAAGGAAGGTAAGTAGATTTCACCCCTGGTAGCAACTAAAACCATCTCAAAGAAAAAGAAATGCAAGAAAGCAAAATGGCTGTCTGAGGAAGCTTTACAAATAGCTGAGGAAAGAAGGGAAGCGAAAGACAAGGGAGAAAGAGAAAGATACACCCAACTGAATGCAGAATTCCAGATAATAGCTAGAAGAGATAAGAATGCCTTCTTAAATGAACAGTACAAAGAAATAGAAGAAAACAATAGAATAGAGAGGACCAGAGATCTCTTCAAGAAAATTAGAGATATGAAAGGAACGTTTCATGCAAAGACGGGCATGATAAAGGACCAAAATGGCAGAATGACCTACCAGAGGCAGAAGAGATTAAGAAGAGGTGGCAAAATTACACAGAAGAACTATACAAGAACGAGTGTAACGTCCCTGATAACCATGATGGGGTGGTCACTGACCTTGAGCCAGACATCCTGGAATGTGAAGTCAAATGGGCCTTAGGAAGTCTGAACAAGAACAAAGCTAGTGAAGGTCACAGTATTCCAGTTGAGCTATTCAAAATCTTAAAAGATGATGCAGTAAAAGTGCTACACTCAATTTGCCAGGAAATTTGCAAACTCAACAGTGGCCACAGAATTGGAAAAGGTCAGTTTACATTCGAATTCCAAAGAAAGGCAATACCAAAGAATGTTCAAACTACTGCCCCATTGCACTCATTTCACATGCTAGCAAAGTTATGCTTAAAATGCTACAAGCTAGGCTGCAGCAGTATGTGGACCGAGAACTACCAGAAGTACAGGCAGGATTTTGAAGAGGCAGAGGAACTAGAAATCAAATTGCCAACATACACTGGATCATGGAGAAAGCTAGGGAGTTCCCGAAAAACATCTACTCCTGCTTCATTGATTATGCTAAAGCCTTTGATTGTGTGGATCACAACATATTGTGGCAAATTCTTAAAGAGATGGGAGTACCAGACCATCTTATTTGTCTCTTGAGAAACCTATATGTGGCTCAAGAAGCAACAGTGACAACTGGACACGGAACCACTGATTGGTTCAAAATTGGGAAAGGAGTCTGGCAAGGCTGTATACCGTCGCCTTGGCTATTTAACTTATATGCAGAGAACATCATGAGAAAGGCGGGGCTAGATGAATCACATTGGAATTAAGATTGCCAAGAGAAATATCAACAACCTCAGATATGCAGATGATACCACTTTAATGGCAGAAAGTGAAGAGAAACTAAAGAGCCTGTTGATGCAGATGAAAGAGGAGAGTGCAAAAGTTGGCTTGAAACTTAACATTAAGAAAACTAAGATCATGGCATCTGGCCCTCTCAATTCCTGGCAAATAGATGGGGATAGTGACAGATTTTATTTTCCTGGGTTCACCGCAGATCCCCACCACAGAGGGGGATTACAGCCAAGAAATTAAAAGATGCTTGCTCCTGGGGAGGAAAGCTATGGCAAATTTAGACAGTATAAAGCAGAGACATCACGCAGCCAACAATAGTGTGTATAGTCAAGGCTATGGTTTTCCTAGTTGCAACTTATGGCTGTGAAAGTTAGACCATAAGGAAGGCTGAGTGCCTTTGAACTATGATGCTGGAGAAGACTCCTGTGAGTCCCTTGGACTGCAAGGCAATCAAACCAGTCATTCCTAGAGGAGATCAACTCTGACTGCTCTTTAGAATGCCAGATCCTGAAGATGAAACTCAAATACTTTGGTTACCTAATGAGAAAGAAGGAGTCACTGGAGAAGAGGCTAATGCTGGAAATGATTGAGGGCAAAAGAAGAACGGGACGATAGAGAATGAGGTGGCTGGATGGAGTCACTGAAGCACTCAGCATGAGCTTAAACTCCGGGGGATGGTAGAGGACAGGAAGGCCTGGAGGAACATTGTCCATGGGGTCGCGATGGGTCGGATACGACTTCGTGACTAACAACAACATAATTCTCACTTCTCCATGGTAGTAAGCACACACATATATATGTATATGAATATGTATGTGTATGAATATGTATATGTGTATGTGTATGTGTGTGTATATATATGTGTGTGTGTGTGTATATATATATATATATATATATATATATATATATATATATATATATATATATATATATATATGATGAGATCTAAACACAGCAGAATTATTTTCATGTTTTCTATTTTGGAGATGTAATGAAGATGCTAAAAGCCTTTGGAGCAATTAACTATTTCATTAAATTTTCTTTATGTTTGTTGACAGATTCTGCTGCCAGGTCAAATATCAGCATGTGAAAATTATGCAAATCATCTTAAGTTTCCAATCATTCATAAGTTTCCATTTCCATTTACACTTTGTATCTTAAAGTTTGCATATACTTACTTTAGAACTTTGATGAAATGATGTGGATCAGTGCACTAGGATTTTTAGAGGTTAGGTCTAGCTTCTTTTGTTAGATTCTGATAAGCAAGGAAAGGTATTTTTTTATCACCACTACCTTTAAAAAAAAGAAATTGAAAGTTAGAAATCAGAATTATGGTCAATTTTAAAACATTAGAATGTCCAACCAAAAATTGATAAAATTATTAACATAAAGTGGAAAAATTATCACAACTATTAAGAAATATAGAGATCAGATAACAACATACTAAAAACAACATTTTGTGGTAAATCCTAAAAAAAAAAAAAACCCACCCTTCCAAAGCTCAACAAACCAATATAGAGATTTTGTACTTTAAATCAGTGGTGGGTTGCCCCCGGTTCGCACTGGTTCTATAGAACCGGTAGTAAAACTGACGGGAGGCTCCGCCCACCGACCCCAACATCATCAGAACGTTTCTTCACATGCGCAGAAGAGTGCAGCCCCATTACAAACCAGCAGTAAAGCCACCCCTGCTTTAAATGTGTTCTAAAAGGTCAACATTGGGATAGCAAATCTTTGCACTTAAATTGTCACCAGCATTAGCAACCATGATTAGCTTTTGTGTTCACAATTCTAACATCATTAGCAAACTTCACTTGTTTTTTTTTATAGGTAAGGATATGTCTGCCAAATAAAAATACAATACAGAGAAACAACAACTGCAACCCGCCACCCAAATAAACTTTTAACTTCCCATTGAAGTTATTTTTAAAAGGCCACTAATTTATTAGTTAGACTGGCAGGCATGCAGTTAAGTGCAGTCTCCTTACTAGCCATTTATTTAACATGCTATTCCCACATCACCCACCTAGTCCAGACCAAGAGCAACTATCCACTTGACTCTTTCTGTGAGGCTGGGAAAATAAGCACCTCTCAAACAGAGGCCACAAAGCAGCCAACCAATGATTCCAAGAGGAAAACAAAACAGTGAGGTTGGATCTTATCTTGAATAAAAACTCTTGACATGCCTATGCTTTGTTTCTTGCCTAGAAAAAATATGGGACTGTTCTGAGCACAGAATGTTTGAAGGTAAATTTAACAGTCAGAAGAAGGAATCACTCAGATGAAGAATTGTTTTAGTGAATATAGTAGCTGGCTGTCAGAAAGGTAATACAACTGTGCAGATAAATATGAAATGATGTGTGCACAGTTTCAATTTGAACAGTATAATAGCATGAACAAATTAAATTAAATAAGACCTGTGTCAGTGTCATATAAAATAATTTATTTTTCCTTTACATCCAACAGCATCCATATTGAAAGCGGTATGGCAGTTGGGACAGTGCAATCAAAGTCTTGTTCACCTATTAAACCAGTATTGATATCAAAAGCATGTACAAAAGGACAGGTCTTCATTTGCACTCCTGCAACTGGTATCTTGCCTCTTAGAGCCTCCTGATTGCAGATGCTGAAGAATACATCATTTTTTGGCTTTTTAAGATTAAAAAATATATTGTTAAATGACACTTTTCCTAAAGATATAATTTTATGCATGCACAAGATACCCTGTTGTTATCAACTTATATAATATACTCTTTTGTAATGCACTCAATAATGTAGTCCTTTATCAATATTCACTTTTTGATATACCCTATTTTATTCGAATTGTTGAAACAAGATAAATTGATGGATGCCTGCAGATTCTATGTATTACTAATCTTAGACTTAATGGCATCATTTTGGAGGAAAAACCTGTCAGATTTTGAATTTAAACAATTCTCTTTCTTTTGCTTTCTGCAAAAGAAAAGCAGTGGACACAGAAAAGCAGTAGACAGAGATTTACAGAAGGAACTATATTAAGTGTGCATGTAAAAACTGTTGCAAAAATGGCTATGTGTAAATTATTTTCAAAATTAGTTTACTGAAACTTTTACGAAGAAACAATTACACTAACACACTTATGTAAAAAAGGCTGGAGTCTTAAGTACTATCTAAAAAGTAAATCTGAGCTAAAATAATTACATAAATGTATTTAGAAAAAACTGTTGTGACGGCTTCATATCTTACAGAAAGGAAGCCCAACATTCAGTCAAATTAGATTATTTTCTTGAATGGCCCATATTTCCTCTTGCGTTTATCATGTACATCTTGATGATAGGGATCCTTCCAAGAAGGAATGCAGAGACATCTTAGAAGCATATGGAGTCACTGAAATGGCCTCCATGTTTCAGAGGCTGTTGTAAGAGATCCTGATGTTTCCTAGAGCTCAGGAAGAATTGTACCACATAATCCTGAGGAGACATGGTACTCTATTTCCTCAGAGTTGGTATATTTCTTGTTATGTTCTGAGGCCTATACAAAGTTGTGGAGTATTGTAACAGTAAAAGGGACATGTATACCAGAAAAATTGTGGTGTTTTATTGTTTATTGTAGTGAAATATTACTTTGAACCATTGGCCACTACTATGCGTATGTGAGGTTTTCTTAATCCAGAAAAACATTTGCAATTGTGTATTCTGTCTGACGGAAGACCTTATTTATACTCAGAAAAAGAACGTCAGACTGATAAGAAGGATAGCCAGGAGGATTATTTAATTAGAATCCTGTCTACTATTTCACATACTATAACTTATATAAAAGTTTTAGTCAGTCAGAGAACAAAGCATTTTATTTTGTTAATTCTTCACTTCTTTAGTTCAACTTTGCTAAGCTGTAAACTGTGATTTATAAAACACACACAAATCCAAAGACAAACCCAAACAAATTACACTATAGTTCATCACACTATGCAGATCCAGCCAGAGATACAAATGCTACATTACTTTGAGTCTGTTAGTTTAAAAAAACTCCAATGTAATGATTTAATGTCAGTGTGTACTTTGCAGCTGGTGAGATAGCCATTTAAGCCAGTCTTCATTCACAATTGTATTGTGTACAAATAATATAAACAGATTTTAAACATTTCTCCTCAGAAGTGAATCCCAATAAGATTCATAAGTTTGGCCTCTTGCAGTATTAAATACATCAACTGCATCAAACAAATGATGCAGTTTTAGGTCAAAGAATATCAGGGGGTAACAAATACAAGGAGATTGTTGCATCTTCTAGCATCATTATTATTTCTTTAAAAAGCAATTTATTAGCTAACTAACTTGGTAAATATTATTCCCACTGAAAGTAGTATGTCTTGTTTAAATTTTTATTTTGATTTCAAGGGATCTAAGTAGAAATACTTTGCAACCAATTCAGCATGGTCAAAATAATTCTACAAGGAAGTTTGTATAATTTCTGAATCATCTTATAGGGGAGGCTTGTTTGTTTACTTTTCGCTCTGCACTAGCTTTTTCAAAATCTGAGCAAAGCTAGCTTTTCCTTTTAATGTTCTTGATGCTTTTCAATTGTCTCCCAGAAGCTAGATTAAGGACAATTGTTACTTCTTCTTCCATATAATATCATTCTGTTTCTAGAAAACATTATCTCTTCTCCCTGCTTCCCTTATTGTCATGAAAGCATGATTACAGCTATTAAGTAATGTGTCCTCTTGAAAAATTGCCAACAAACTATCAGTTGATTTAAATAGTCTGCAAAGATTTATTATATAACACAGATTGTGTCTTGCATCAAGAAGGTTATCTTCCTAGAATCAGCTCTCCTTCTTCATTTTATTTCTCAGATTCAGGAGCATGAGCACCAGTGGTGGGTTGCCCCGGTTCACACTGGTTCTATAGAACCAGTAGTAAAACTCGGAAACAGTTCCGAGCATGCGCAAGATGGCGGTCGTGTGGTGAGGTGCTGCGGCTGGATGGAGGACTTTCTGGAGCTCAAGGGGGTACTGCAGGGGAGCTCGACCACCAGCGACCCCTGATTATGTCGGATGGTTTCAGGGTGAGGGTTTTGAGATCTTCCTCGCCCCTGAACGCCCCTGAACGCCCCCGGAGTCGGAGACGGCGAGGGAGAGTGTAGCCATGCCACTCCAACTCCGCCAACACCGCCGAGAGCCGAGTGGAGAGTGGAGGCACTGCTGGGGAGGAGAAGGGAGAGCAGAGAGCGGAGCCGAGCGGAGAGTTGAGAGCGGAGAGTGGAGATATGGAGATGTGGTTTTTTGGCGGCGGCGGGTTCAGTCAGCGGAGCTCGGGGCGAGGGTTTTTGAGATCTCCCTTGACCCTGGACATGCCTGGAGGCGGTGGCGGAGAAGTTGGCCACGCTGCTCCGACGCTGCCGAAAGTGGTGCTATGGTGGTTTGTTCGGCAGCAGTCGTTGGCAGCGATAGCGGCAAAGGTGAAGGGGGAAGTATGGCTGTGGGGCAGCGAGTGGTGGCAGCCCGTTGAAATTTCATCTACCCCACTCAGGAACTTCCTTAGCGGCCCCCTGGAATCCGGGAATGGTGGCGTGGATATCAGCGGGGGTGGTGAGACTGGCCCTAACATTAAACTGGGCCATGGCACACCCCACGGAAGTACTGGAGCTGTTCTCAGGCCCTACTGCCAGAGAAGGGGGCTCGCTGGAGGGTGAAAACTGAGAGGAGCATAAACGGGTCTAGGACTGGAGAAGAGAGACCCCCTCCCGGGATATCCTGGTGGCTGTAGAGGACGTGGAGGCCCCCTGTGACATCCAATGGAGGCTGGGGTTCAGATTTGTTATCCCGGAAGAACTGAAGAAAGTAGGGCTGGGGGCGACGGAGGAGCTTTCCATCACATAGATAACAGACCTTTTTCTCCTCCCCCTCCCAGGTACTGTGTCCGCCTAAATGGGCTTATTATTTGCCCTGATTGAGGGAATTTTCTCTCTTCCCCCCCCTCTTTTCTTCCCCTCTTCCTTCTTCCACTTCCCTTCTTTCCTTTTTTCATCGGGACTTACTCGAATGTGACCTTGAGTACAAGACTTTGCCAAGGATTTTCCATCTTCGCCCCTGGCGTGACTCATTGACTGACTGATAGACTGATAAATCTTTCCTCCGACCATGGTCAGCCAAACTGATGCAACTGTTGAGGGGTCCTCTATTACATCATGACTCTTGTCTGTGGGAGAAGTTTTTCAATCTACGGCCCCTTGGGGGTTCCGCCGTGAGAGGGCGGGCCAGAGCTCACCCCCATTGGAGGAGATAATTAGGACCCTCCTACTGTTGTGGGAGGACAGTAGAGATACCAACGGCACATCGATGAACAAATGGCTGTGTTACATCTTTTGTGAAGTCCCCTGTCTGAGCTCCGGGCCTCCATCGCTGCATTTTGGAGATGTATACGACTGCAGATCTTCTTGTGCTGCGAGATTCCCCCTTCTCACAGATGTGGCCCTCCTCACTATCGAGGGCCCACCTCAAGGACGGGTTTTGGGACCCAGAGAGGTGGCATGTGAAAACTAGGGGATTGAGGGGTTTTCTATCAAAATTTTTAGTTAAATTTTTAAGGGGTCCCAGGGAGGGGGAGGGTCAGATTGGAATTCGGGCTGTGGGTATGGGGGATAACCCACAAGGGGGAAGGTCGGGTCTGGCAGTGAAGCGCGGCGTGAGGGGTGGGGGACCCGGTGTCGAGGGGGGGGTTAGAGCTTGTCCGGATGGTTTTTTGAACATCAGTACTGTAGGTGGGAGGGGTAGATATGGCGGAAGCAGGGGGCGATATCATGTTAGGGGAGTGCACACTCGCTGTCTACGAGCGGTGGCGTGCTCTGGCCCCCAAGGCTCTACTCGCTCCTCAAGATGCATAGACCCTCAGGACCCAGGCCTTCGGCCGATGCTGTGCAATGCCAGGTCCGTAATAAATAAAGCCCCCCTCATTTGTGATCTTGTTCAGGAGGGGGGTGCGGACCTGGCAGGTATTACGGAGACCTGGTTGGGCCAGGAGGGGGGGTTCCCCTCGTTGAAATGTGCCCGCCAGGTTTCCAAGCATTCCATCAGCCGAGGTCACAGGGGAGGGGAGGGGGGGGGTAGCGGTTATCATTAAAGAAGGTCTGAGACCGAGGGAGGCCACTGTTCCTCAGACGGCCGGCTGTGAATCCCTTTTTGTGAAATGGGGTCATGGGGTTCAGATGGGTTTGCTGATCACATACCTGGCCCCCTGCCACGTGGCAACAGCCCTGCTCGAGCTACTCAATGTCATCGCCGCGGTGGCGGTTGATACCCCTAGGCTTATGGTCATGGGGGATTTCAACCTGCCGTCCGTGGGTGAGACGTCTGAGATGGCTCGGGAGTTCATGGCTTCCATGACAGCTATGGACCTGACCCAGTTAATTCATGGCCCCACCCACACAGGGGGAAACATGTTGGATCTGGTTTTTGTCTCTGGACAGTGGCTGAGGGATCTTGAGATAGGGGATATAGTTACTGAATCCTTGTCATGGTCAGATCACTCTCTCCTTCGTCTCGACTTTCGAACCGCTGCACCCCGCCGGAGGGAGGCGGAGCCGGTAAGATGGTTCCGCCCCAGGCACCTGATGGAACCTGATAGATTCCAGACGGAGCTTGGGCCATTTCCTGAGATTCTGGCACATGCCTCGACTGGAGACCTGGTGGCCGCCTGGGATAGGGCGGCTGCTGGAGCTCTGGATCGGGTTGTGCCTTTGCGGCCTCTAACCCGGCGCCGATCTCAATTGGCTCCTTGGTTTACGGAGGAGCTGAGGGAGCTGAAGCGCTGGAAAAGACGCCTAGAGAGTAGTTGGAGGGCCAGTCTTTCTGAATCTGACCGGACACTAGTAAGATCCCACATTAGGAATTACCTAGTGGCGATAAAAGCAGCAAAATGTAGCTATTTTGCTGCTCTTATTGCGTCATCAGATAATCGCCTGGCCGCCCTCTTTAGACCCGCTCCCTGCTCCACCAGGAAGTGTGGGAGGACCCCTTGGAGGGTAGAGCCAAGGATTTTGTTCAGTATCTGTATGACAAAATCACTCAGATTCGGGAAGATTTGAACTCCGACTGGGTAGTCTCAGGGGGAGAGACAGGGGCAGGTCTTGAGAATGTTATCTGGGATGAGTTTGATCCTGTGACCCCTGGACGTGGACAGGATTCTGGGTAGACTGAACGCGACCACTTGTTTATTGGACCCGTGATCTTCCTGGTTAGTACTGGCTTCCCGGGAAGTGACACGAGGCTGGCTCCAGGGGATTATAAATGCTTCGCTGGGTGAGGGTGACTTTCCCGCCGCCTTGAAAGAGGCGGTGGTGAGGCCTCTCCTCAAGAAGCCTTCCCTGGACCCGGCAATGTTGGTAAATTATCGTCCGGTCTCCAACCTTGTTGTCAAGGTTGTTGAGAGTGTGGTCGCGCAACAGCTCCCCCAGCACCTGGATGAAACGACGTATCTAGATCTGTTCGAGTCGGGCTTCAGGCCCGGGTACAGCACGGAAACGGCATTGGTCGCGTTGGTAGATGATCTCTGGAGGGCTCGGGACAGGGGATGCTCCTCTGTCTTGGTCCTGTTAGATCTGTCAGAGGCTTTTGATACCATCGACCATGGTATCATGCTGCAGCGGCTGGAAGAGTTAGGGGTGGAGGCACTGTGTTGCGGTGGTTCTCCTCCTTTCTCTCTGACTGGTCGCAGTCTGTGTTAACAGGGGGGCAGAGGTCAACCCCAAGGCCCCTCATATGTGGGGTGCCGCAAGGGTCGGTCCTCTCGCCCCTCCTGTTCAACATTTATGTGAAGCCGCTGGGCGAGATCATCCGTGGTTTTGGGGTGAAGTACCACCAGTACGCTGACAACACCCAGCTGTACATCTCCACCCCAGACCACCCCAACGATGCCCTTGAAGTGATGTCCCGGTGCCTGGAGGCCATGCGGATCTGGATGGGGAGGAATAGGCTCAGGCTCAACCCATCCAAGACCGAGTGGCTGTGGTTTCCGACGTCCCAATATAGTCAGTTGGTGCCATCACTGACTATTGGGGGCGAATCATTGGCCCCCATGGAGAGGGCGCGCAACTTGGGAATCCTCCTGGATTCACAGCTGTCTTTAGAAGAGCTGGAGGATTTTTCATCAGGTTCGCCTGATTCTCCAGTTGCGTCCCTTTCTGGATCGGGACTCATTATGCATGGTCACTCATGCCCTTGTCACCTCCCGCCTGGACTATTGCAACGCTCTCTACATGGGGCTCCCCTTGAGGAGCACCCAGAGGCTCCAACTGGCGCAGAGTGCGGCTGCGCGGGTGGTAATGGGAGTGACATGGCGTTCCCATGTAACACCTCTCCTGCACGAGCTGCACTGGCTCCCGGTGGTCTTCCGGGTGCGCTTCAAGGTTTGGTTACCACCTTTAAAGCGCTCCATGGCTTAGGACCTGGGTACTTGCGGGACCGCCTACTACCACCAATAGCCTCCCACCGGCCGGTACGCTCCCATAGAGAGGGGCTCCTCCGGGTGCCGTCGGCCAAACAATGCTGACTGGCGGCCCCCAGGGGGAGAGCCTTCTCTGTGGGGGCACCTACTATCTGGAATGAGATTCCCCCAGAGATACGGAGGATCCCGGATCTGCGCACCTTCCGCTGCGCTTTAAAGACCTTATTATTTCGCCAGGCGGGCCTGGCCTAATTTTCTCCCTCTTTCATAAAAGATTTTTAATTTTTAAATATCTTTTAGTATTTTATACATTCAATTTTAAAATTGGTTTTAAATAGTTGGGGATTTTAAATTTGTCGGGGCCAAAATTATTTAATTTGATTTTATTCTACTTTTAAATTTTGTATGTATGTGTTTTATTGTTTGGCTGTGCACCGCCCTGAGTCCTTCGGGAGTAGGGCAGTATAGAAATCAAATCAAATCAAATCAAATAAAGAAATAAATAAAGAAATAAATAAATAAATAAATAAAACTGGCGGGAAGCTCCGCCTACCGACCCTGACGTGCACGCGGCCCCGCTGCGAACCAGTAGTAAAGGTAAGTGGAACCCACGTCTGATGAGCACACAGTGATTTCTGCAAGTAGGAATTGAATTTTATGCAGGCCAGTACTCAAAACTATGTCCCATCTCATATCGTGAGACATTACTAGCAACTTTAGGATTGCTGTCTGAGAACACAATGTTCATCAGTTATTCTATAATAAATTGGCACAAATAACAGATGGTCTGTCTGCAGTTATGTAGCTTGTAGATAAAATGGCATTCATAGCAGCTTAGTAAGCTGTTTAAACTCTGCTGGTCATATTCACAATTAATAAAATAATCTGGCAAATAGAAAATGCTAGCAATTTCTAAAAGTGACACATTTAATCATTAAAACAGTTGTGTTTAATACAACAAAATACAATAGGTTTCTTGTCTAAATTGAATCGTTCAGAGAGAAAACAATGTTTGCTTGGGATGGAAACTTTGACTGACAATTTTGGAAATAATTCAGACTACAAAGAGTTAGCAGGACAATCCAATTTTTCATGGTTAATTGTATAAAAACTGAACTAGACTGTAAAATTTTGAATATCCTGTTTAAATCACTGCTTAAGATCAGCAGATATTTCAAGCCTGTAACAATAGTACCCATATTTTGCACTTATTTGGATCAGTGCAATGATTTAAACATTTAGAATTTTTCTGGCGAGGGAAACAATCCTGCAATGTTTTTTTAGGTAGCTCATGCTACTGGGGTATCCTGTCTTTTTTTCTTGCTCTTTCTTTTGAAAGTTTATTTAAGTTTTGAAAGTGTGTTTATTTAAGTTTATTGATTTATTAAACTTATTTCTTAAGTATGACAGAACAGAACAGAATAACAGAATTGGAAGGGACCTTGGAGGTCTTCCAGTCCATACTGGGTGATTAACAACAACCTTCCATAAGACTAAATTAAATATAACTCCCAACCCCCATAACATTATCATTTATCTCATCAGAATGCCATAACATATCACTGACTCTACATTTACATTTTTCACCTCCACAGTCCAATGCCTGGGTTGAAGAGCCAGGTCTTCATAGCCTTCTGGAAACCAATAGGGTGGGGACCCTCTGAATCTCAGAGTACAGGCTGTTCCAAAGAGCTGGTGCATCCATAGAAAAGGTTGTCTTCAAGGTCTCACCAGATGGCAATATTTAATAGATTGGGCTATGGAGCACAAACATCTCTCTCAGTTGGTAGGATTGATAGATACCCTCAGGGAGCAGCAGTCCCTAAATTAACCTGGCCCCATGTCGTTTAGAGCTTTAAAGGAAATAATCAGCATCTTAAATTGAACCCAGAAACGAATTACATACAGTATTCTGTAAGCAATACCAATTCTTAATGTTTCAAACTGATGGTTTTCTGCAACAGTTCTTTTAATTAATTTCAATAATCTTTTAATTCAGTTCATAAAGTCCATTCCTACTCACCAATTGCTAACTGTACTTACCAAATATCATTTGACCCACTGCTTTTATGTAGAACCATTTCCTGCCATATGCAATCAAAATTTTTGTATTTGCAAGAAGTAATCTTAGCCTCAAATTTTCATACCTTATTTTTGCTTATTATTTATTTAGCATTCATAATTTAAGCACATATCACACTACAAATGTTATGATATTAGGAGCCAACATGATTGTGAATGGGTGCATCGAAAGATTTAGATCTACGGAATTGTAGCAAATAATTGCTAGAATTATCCATTCCAAAAACTAATACCCTGTTTCCCTGAAAATAAAACCTATCCCGAAAATAAGACCTAACATTCTTTTATGTGTGTGCCTAACATAAGCCCGTGGTTGTGAGGTGAGGCAGGTGTCAAGGAGTGGATGGCCTGGCTGTGAGGGCCCTGAGATAAGCTGGTGCAGGGCACGTGGGGAAGCTCCACCCCCCGCCTCATGGTGGTGTGGCAACCTCCTGCCCGGGGCGGGTTTCAAAACCCGTCACTACTGATTCACTCGTGGGTGCTCTTGCACTTGTGCATACGCGCAATACTTCTGCACATGCACAGAAGCATCCGGGCAGGTGGGCGGAGCCTCCCACCAGCGCCTCTACCGGTTCTTCCAATCCGGGGAGAACCGGTAGCAACCCACCACTGCTCCTGCCCCATCTCGAGCAAGCAGAAGAAGTGGGCCTCCCGTAAATGGGGGGGAAAAAGAGGACACCCCCAAAAATAAGCCTTAGTGCTTATTTTGGGATCCAAAAGAAAATAAGACCTGGTCTTATTTTCGGGAAAACATGGGTAGTTGCATAATGATAGTTAACATTTGTTTTTTTCCATATTTCAATTGCATTTGTTCTCACGCTATAAACTATATGTAAAGACAGCACCTAGCCAACCATGGCTGATCTTCAAGTACTAGACAGAATTGGATTACAGTACATGCACATTCCATTTTTACCTGCTTACCCTTCCCACACCCTGCTAGAAAACAAAATGGATGGATCAATGTAATCACATGTAATGGAGCTTGACTTGACGAGATTTACATTACATAGCAGGGACAACCTGAAAGAGAGAAAGAAGGAGAGAGAGAGCTTTGTTGCACTACTTGTTTATTATTTGTATAGTACTATCTTAAATTATGAAATTACAGCATATTAGTTTCCATTGTTATTTTGTACTATATGTGTTTGTATCCATGTATGTATATTTGAAAGACACTTTAGTGTAGGCATTAGACTAAAATCTGAGAGACTGTGAATTCTAGTCCTTTCTTAGGCACAAAGCCAGCTGGGTGACCTTGAGTCAATCATTCTCTCTTAGGCCTAGAAAAAGCTTGTTGATACACACACACACAAACACACACACAAACACACAAATACATACACCAATTTATTCATTTATTTTTCATTCAGTTTTAAATTATTTAAAAGTTAAAAATCTGTTATTCTAAAAACAAATTGCATAGTTAAACGTTTAAATATAAAAGGCCTAATTTTTTAAGCGTTTTTAAGTGTTTTGTTTATTGTTTTTAATTAACGGGGCCAAATTTATATATGTATATTTTTAACTGTATTTTAATATTTGTACTTGATGTTTTTACTTGGCTGTTCACCGCCCTGAGTCCTCAGGGAGAAGGGCGGTATACAAATTCAAAATAAAATAAAAATAAAAAATAAAAAAGCAGCAGCCAAGTTTGTTGAAAAGCATTCTCATTAGCTACACCCAAAATACACTGATCCTCTGAAATAGCCATAACAATCTTTGTTTATTCTGAAACCTGGCAAAAGAGGAGGAGCCATATTTTATTTCTTCGCATTTTAATCCAACTTGCTGACTTGATAAATCATATTTTACAAATTAAAAAACATAGCTTCTAGGAATATGCACAATATTACATATTATAGTGCAGCCTTTAATTTGCCTTTCCCCTGCCTTAAACTATTCTATTGTTGTAAGAACCCAGACATCCTATCTTGACATCCTATCCATTTGATGTGGATTTTATTATCTATTAAAGACATGCTATTTAATAGTGGAGTGTGATTTTTTTTCTCTACCTTGAAAATCTAGCAGAGAAATATTTTATGAATTCTAGAATTATTTTTTATAAAATTTAATCTATAACATTACATTTGATAACTGTTCTTTATCTTCAAAATAAAGAAGACTGAAAAGTAAAGTTTGATAACTTTGTTTTCAGAATTTCAGAATACCTGAATACTCATTTTCTAATATCATGCATTTCCAAAAAACTTTATAATGGCATTTGTACAGACCAAGTAAATGGGAAAACAGAAGTCACATTTGGAATGATTCAAATCATGATTTCATTCTTTAATGATTCCATTTCATTCATAGAATGGCACTCAATTCAATTCAATTTTGAAATTATTACAGTGATATTGTATTTTTTTTTGCTTCTAATTTGCATGTCACTTTTCCCCTATCAATAAAACAAAGCAAAAAACAAAACAACCCTGCTATGAAGAGAGACAATAGCTGCACAATTTCTTTCAGTCTTAGAGCATCCAAAGTAACAGAAAATATAGCATTCTTCAGATGATGAATTAAGGGAGTTCTTGATGTGGGATGCATATAAGCCCTCCTCTAAATTAGAATATTTGGATAAAGATAAACCAAATCCCACAACTAGATGCTTTGCTCCAAAGAACTGTAGTAAGAGTTGAATATAATTCCTAGCAAAATGAATCTGCAAAGTTGGCTATAGGCAAGGAATAAGAAACTAAAATAGTTGAACTTTAAATCACTGACCTACAGTGCCCTTAGAATGAATCCCACCTTTGTTCTGAGACCTTTTCCACACTGCATATTAGTAATATAAATGATTAAGGAGCCAATAATTATGGCAGTTAGAGAAGCATGGAAGCACAAGTTCTTATTACACTTTGGCAACTGAACTGCTATTAGAGCCATTAGATTGTAGCTATTCATACATTCATGGGAGTATGCATTAAGTTACATACAATTTTTACCAGGATTTTGTTGCCAAAGATCACTTCTTACTACTGAAAGCCATGAACAACCAATTACCACACAAAGTTTTTCAATCTACTGTGCTTTGTATGGATTTGGATAAAGGAATCAGAGCAGTATCTTATTAACATTTCTGAGTACTTGCCCAATTCTAGAATGAGTCTGATTTCACATTATTGTGTACTTGATTTGTATAGTACATTGAACATTAAGGAATAAATAGGTTCAAACATTCATTGTGGTGGAATCTAGTTGGAGGAGGGAGAGGCTCTTTCCCAGGGAGCTAAAAGACAAATCAGCTTTGAGTCCTTTGTTTGCAGAAAGAGGCCAATAGGGATCCTCTCTTAAACCTTTCACTAGATTTATCTGATAATTCTGCAGAGTGAGCTTTAGTCTGGCAAGATTCCTGTCTATAGGCAAACAGAAATAAAGAAACTACTTGAAAACTCATTGTGTCATTCTTGGTGCTTTGAGCCTGACATTTATTTACCTATCAACCTATCTGTTTAGATATGTGTTTCTATTCATGGTGATACCAAAAGCTGCATTTTAACATTATGATGCAAGCTCATCCTTTTCTACTTGTATCACAATGTCACACAAAGTCTATAAGAGATGGAGTTTGTATTGTTATATCTTTTTTTTCCTTCACCACCTTTATTCCTCCTCCAGATGTCTATGCCTCTCTACCAAGATAGATTTAATATATTCCAAATGCTATGGATTGGAAATGGTGTCCACGCCTAATAAATTATCTTGAACTGTGTTCCCTCAAAGACAGTTTCAGATCTGGAAAGAAACAGGATACATTAAACAATAGTTCCAAAGTGGAGACGTGAAACTTTCCCTAATCAATTAAGCTAGCTACTAAGTCACACAGGCAGTTGTTTTTGATGTTCTCCACCCTAGTCTAGATGGATACTCGGCAAACTGAAACCTAGATATACCATGCAAAGCAATTTTAGAGTCACCACAAACTAAACACAAGTTGCTTACTGAAAAAATAAAAGAGCTGGTCCACATCTTCATTTTGTATTTTATATGGCATTTCACAGCTATGCCTAGCAAATGTTCTCTGTATTTTGACAGTTTTTGCATTCATCTTTATATGTAGGGACTAGCTACTAAAGATGAGGTAAATAAGTAGATAGGTATTGGCCTTATCCTGTCCCAGAATTTAAGTATTACTATGTAAATATTGCAGTTTATTCTCAAATAAAAATGGACAATTGTTTGCTATAGTTTTGTGCCTTTGAATAAACCTCAAGAGAAACATAATCAAACCAATAAAAAGGACATTTGGAGCTATGAACATACGGAAACTGGCTGTGCTACACTAATTCTAAATGCAATTGAATGCATTTACTTCGGACAGACATTTTTATAAAATCATTTTGTTTTCCCTTATCATATCATCATGACTGATTATGGTTTCTGTGTTCAACTTTTGGATTTTCATCAGTATTCAATGATGTTTGTTTCCTAGAAATATCTCTGGAGTTTGTAATGGTCTTTACATAATAGATAATAGTATAGAGCCTTGGTGGTGCAGCAGACTAAAGTGCTGTTAAGTAATACCAGCTGCTTGCAATTACTGCAAGTTCAAATCTTACCAGGATCAAGGTTGACTCAGCCTTCCATCCTTTGGAGGTAGATAAAATGAGGACCCGGATTGTGGGGGCAATAAGCTGACTTTGTTTAAAAAAGAACACCGCTTGGGGGGGGCAAAAGCCCTACTAAGCAGGTATATACAAAAGTGTGAAGGCTATTGCTTAACGCATTGTAAGCCACCCTGAGTCTCCAGAGAAGGGCGGCATATAAATCGAACCAATAAATAAATAAATAAATAAATATCAGCAAATCTGTTATAGTAGCTACTTTATTTAAACACAAATATTTCTGTTTTTCTGGGGTTGGGGAAAGGAGTTAAAAAATAGCCAACAGCAATGGTCCCTGGTTTGGTTAATTCTAAATGTGCTTGCTAAAAAATAAATCTAATAAAGTTAGATGTTTCTAACATTAGAACACAAAATTTGAATGTTTTAGAGTATGTACTATGAATGATACAGAAAATACCATAGTAACAAATGAAGCTTTTAATATATTAGTTATATAACAATTCTTGAAAAAAGAATTTGTATCTATCTTTATATATGTCCCACTTCAGAGGATAGTCTGCAGGAAAGTCTATGTTTGATTTAAGGATTCATCATTGGCAATCTTCAATTTCAAAAGACTATGGTATTGTGCTCTGGAAAGAGGTCCTAAAACACATCTGGTGTGACTAAAAAGGCCAATTCGAGAGTGGCAATCCCTTCCACACTGAGGGCAGATGCATTCTGTCCCCTGCCCAGCCCCCAGATTTCTCTGGTTCCAAGACTGCCTCTTTGCCTCAGCCTGCTGAACAAGTGTCGCTTCGAATTGGAGAAGGCCATGCTGCATCTTTAGCCTCCAAGCTGAACAATCAGAGCAGTAGTGAGTTGCACCGGTTCCCGGTTCACACCGGTTCACAAGAACCGGTAGTAAAATTTTGTAGTAGTTCAGAGAACTGGTAATAACATTGGCTGGCCATGCCCCCGAACCGGTCCCGGCCCGGTCGCTGCTCGCATATCCCGACTTCCCCGCTTTTTTTAAAAAAAAAAACTTTAAAAGCATTTTTTCTACAACCTCTTCGGCCAAAAAAAATGCTTTTAAAAGTAAAAGAAAAAAGCTTCTGATGATCGTGCGGCTCAGCTGGGATCATCAGAAGCTTTTAAAAGCATTTTTTCTACAACTTCTTCAGCCAAAAAGGTTGTAGGAAAAAAAATGCCTTTAAAAGCCTCTGGCGATCCCAGCTGAGTTGCCTGGTCGTCAGAGGCCTTTAAAAGAATTTTTTTCTGCAACCTCTTAAGGTTGTAGAAAAAATGCTTTTAAAAGTTAAAAAAAAAGTTGGCCACACCCACCCAGTCACATTATCCTCCCAAGCCACGCCCGCAAAATAAGCCACGCCCACAGTAGTAAAATTTTTTAGAACCCATCCCTGAATCAGAGATCAAGGTTTCCCAGTCATTAATGTCCATTTCCAAGGCCTTTAGACCCCTCTTGCAAATATCCTTATATCGCAGCTGTGGTCTCCCTCTAAGGCACTTTCCCTGCACTAATTCTCCATACAGGAGATCTTTCAGAATCTGACCATCAGCCATTCTCACGACATGCCCAAGCCAGTCGCTGTTTCAATAGTGTATACATGCTAGAAATTCTAGCACGTTCCAAGACTGAGCTATTTGGAACTTTGTCATGCCAGGTAATGCCAAGGATACGTCAGAGACAGGGTATATGAAAGACGTTCAACTTTCTCTCCTGCCATGCATGAGTCCAAGACTCATTGCAGTACAAGAGTGTGCTCAGGACACAGGCTCTATAGACTTGGATCTTTGTATATTCAACCAGCTTCTTATTAAGCCATATTCTCTTTGTAAGTCTGGAGAATGTGGTGGCCACTTTACCAATACGTTTATTCAGCTCAATATCTAAAGAGAGGGTATCGGATATGGTTGAACCAAGGTACACATAGTCTTGGACGACCTCCAGTTCTTGTGCAGATTGTAATACAAGGAGATAAATCCATGTCTTGACCCATGACTTGTGTCTTTTTTAGGCTGATTGTTAGGCCAAAGTCTTGGCAGGCCTTGCTAAAACAGTTCATAAGTTGTTGAAGGTCTTCGGCAGTGTGAACAGTAACGGCAGCATTGTCAGCGAAGAAGAAATCTTGTAAGCATTTCAGCTGGACTTTAGACTTTGCTCTCAATCTAGAAAGATTAAAGAGTTTTTTGTCTGATCTAGTCCGAGATAGATACCCTCTGTTGCAGTTTCAAAAGCATGTTTCAGCATGACAGCAAAAAAGATCCAAATAAAGTTGGTGCAAGGACACAGCCCTGCTTCACTCCACTTCGAATGTCAAAAGAATCTGATGTTAGGTCATCAAAAACCACAGTGCCTTTCATTTCCTCATGAAAGGACTTAATGATGTTAAGGAGCTAAGGTGGACATCCAATCTTGGAGAGAATTTTATAAAGGCCGTCCCTACTAACCAAGTCAAAAGCCTTCGTAAGATCTATGAAGGCTACAAAAAGTGGCTATCTTTGTTCCCTGCATTTCTCCTGCAGCTGTCTAAGGGAAAATACCATGTTAGTAGTGGACCTGTTGGCTCAAAATCCACACTGTGATTCTGGATAGACTCTCTCTGCAAGCATCTGGAGCCTCTTCATACAACACAGGCAAGCAGCTTCCCTACAACACTAAGACAAGAGATGCCGTGATAGTTGTTACAGACATCCATGTCGCCTTTGTTCTTATACAGTGTGACAATATTTGTGTCCTTCATGTCCTGTGGTACTCCACCTTCCCTCCAACAAAGACAGAAGATTTCATGCAATTCAGTGGAGATGTTCTCTTTGCAACACTGCAGAACTTCAGGATGGATGTTATCTTTCCTGGGTGCCTTGCCAGAGGCAAGGGAATCCAGGGCCACGTTTAGTTCTTCTAAGGTTGTTTCACTATCAAGCTCCTCCAAGACAGGCAGGCACTCCATGTTATTTAATGCTTCTTCAGTTACCACGTTTTCTCTGGAGTATAGCTCAGAGTAATGTGGCAGCCAGCATGCCCTCTGCTGTGTTCGGTCCTGGATAACCTCATCTGTAGCAGACTTCAGAAGGGCAGATTTAAGGATTGTAATCTTAATTAATCATAAAAATATTAACAATCTGAAGCAGGGGTGAAATGCTACTGGTTCACTCCAGTTCGGTCGAACTGGTAGTGATAAAAAAACTGGTAGTAGTTAAAAAAAGTTACGATCCGACAATCAGCTATGCCGCGAAGTTTAGCTTTGCTAGAAAGCAGGAAATCCTGCTTTCAAGCGAAGCTAAACTGCATGGCACAGCTGATCCCCCTCTCGCTGTTCTACTTACCTTCCCAAGCCTCCTTTTGGTGTGTACTGTGCATCTGTGCGTGCGCAAAGTGTGCGTTTGGTACGCATGCAGCATGCATTTGGCACACATGCACATACACATGCGTTTGGTGTGCATGTGCACATGCAGCACGCGCTTGGCACACAACGCACACGCGCAGCCAGCGAACCGGTAGCAAACCAGTTCAGATTTCACCACTGATCTGAAGGTAATTTTCTCCATTGTTCTAAAGTGTATTATATTACAGGAAACACTTTCAAAATATTAACACATGCAATTTTACATAAATCTGAGTTCTGCATTATACTAGTTAGCTAAAACCAAAAGAGTTATGTTTCAGAAAAAAGTAAGTGTAAAATAGAATTGTCTACAACCCAAGTTGTCATGGTTTTTAAGTGAAAATCTACCAAATAGAGTAAAAATAAATAAATAAATCTACATAAAATGACAACAGGAAATTTTGTTGCAGTCTAGTTTGGCAAATCTAGTCAGATTTATCTGGCAAATTGTTTTGGCAAGGAGAACCATCATTTTGACTTGGCTTCAGAAGGTCACAGATACAAATTGGGCAACTTCATGATAAAAGCAGTAGGAACAGGGAATAATAATCACAGGATTATTACTGTTGGATGACAAGATCATCCCAATATGGTCCTTCAAAGAAATTCTTGAACTGCATGAAGGAAAACTTGATGTTAATCAATGGGAAAATAGTAGAAAGAATATTAGGAAGAAGAAGAAGAGAAGAAAGATATTTAATGCAGGGTACTGTAATGAAATATTTTACTAAACTTTTTGGCAATGATAAATTGGATTCATTTCAAGTCAATGGGAAGCATGGGAATGGGAATAAGAAGCAAATGGAAACAGTACATTTACAAATAAGTTTAATGAAGAAAAAAATGGACAGAGTAGCAGAAGCTATCATAGGGTACACAAAAACAAATGTGAAGTTCTTTATATAGAAAACAAACAAACAAACAAAAAGCAACTGCACAGGTATAGTAAGGGAAAGTACCTATCTTAATGATTTTCAATCTTTTGTCATGAAAAAGATTTTGGAAGAAACTGAAAATGGATGATCTGTATAAGGTGACTTGAGAAAAGACAAATAATATTTTAGGCTGCACCATTAGAAGCATCATTTCAAAATCATTCAATTTTATTCTGCATTGGTCAAACCACCTTGAGTGTTATGTTCAGTTGTAAGCACCATACTTTAAGAAGCAGGTTCAGTGAAGACCAATGAGGATAACCATGGAATTAAAAGTCATAGAAAGAAATATTCAAATAGTTGAAAAGATTTATTCTGAAGAAGAAAAATTTGTGGGGATATGTTATCATAAGGAATGTCATAGCAGATTAAAATCTCCTGTTTGTGACCACACAGTTCAGGGATACAAAATAATAGATTTAAATTGCAGGATGGCTATAGGTAGTTCACAACTTAAAATCATCTGTTTAGCAACCTGTTTGAAGTTACAAGGCACTGAAAAAGTGACTTATGGCTGATTCTTGCCTTTACAACCATTGCAGCATCCCCCATAGTCAAATGATCAAAATTTGGGTGCTTGACAACAGATGTATATTTATGATGGTTGCAACACCCGGGATCATGTGATCCCCATTTGTGACCTTCCCAGCTGGCTTCTGACAAGCAAAGTCAATGCAGGACACTGGCTTTGTTTAATAACAGTATGATTCATTTAACAACTGAAGTGAATCACTTAACAATAGTGGCAAAAATGGACATTGTGTGTAACTCATTCAACTGCCTGGTTTAGCAATAGAAATTTTGGTTCCAATTATGGCTGTAAGTTGAGGACTACCTATACATTCAGAATGTTTAGGAAAAAACCTTCATAATAAGGAGATCAGTATGACAATGGCATCAATTATTCAGGGAGAAGATGGGTTCTCTTTCATCATATGTGTTCCAGCAGAGGTTCAGCAGCCATCTTTTGGGGCTGTTCAAGATAGGAAGGTTGGGCATAATATTCATGTGTGTAGGTCTGTCCCTCTTTGCATGGGTTCTTGTTCAGGCATAAGTCCTGAATACTACTAAGGTGAATATTGAATTGCTGTCTCTTTTAAACATGCACGGATACGATATAACATAGGAAACATCTGGGAGACAGTGAACAGCACTAAAGAAGTAAACAAGTTGGCATTTGATTCCCTACAACATCCCAATGTGGATTAACAGCAAAGATAACCAATTGGCAAGGCATAAATAATTGAACATTAGAAAGCAAAAATTTCGTGACGCTTGGAAATGAGAGCTGAAACTAGCAGGTGATAAAAAAGTTGTAATCCAGATGAAGGGGATAAATACACTCATCAAAAGCTTCCTCACACCAAAATATTTGGCAAAGATTTAATTTGGAATTAGAAAGAAAGAACATTTGGAGAATGTTAGGGGGATGATCAATAACAGACTATGCGGCTGTCTCTATTCTATTTAGATATACTGTATAACAGATGGTTTGACCTAGTTGTTAAGGCACCAGACTAGAAAAAAGGAGACTGTGAGTTCTAGTCTCGCATTAGGCATGAAAGCCAGCTGGGTGACTTTGGGCCAGGCATTTCCCCCTCAGCCCAATCCATCCCACATGGTTGTGGGGAAAATAGGAGGAAGGAGTGAAAGGATATTCGCCACCTTATTTTTATAAAATAATGGCAGGATATAAATTAGTAGGAATTTATAATTTCAACATAAGAATACAAAGCTCTGACAGACATAATTTTATAACAATTATATAAAGAAGTTTATGATATTAATATCTACAAAGTTACCAATGGCAGTAAGGAATTTTCAAGCCAAACTAATAATTTTTCAAATGCACATTTACTTGAATTCCAGTAAATTGTTTTTACTTACTATTTGAAATATGCAATATATATGAAATACAAAACGTAAACATAAATATATATATCATTATATATATAATGTTAAATCTTTTTATTACTTTTTTGCATTTTCAACTGACAATTCTAATTTATATTCATGTAAAACAAAATATTTTAGCATGCATGCAATAAAAATATACAACAAATAAAATTGTATTTTAGTTAGAAATTTCTGTGGGCCTAACACACTTTGCTTAATCTTGTTTTTCTACAGCTGTATATTTGTCAATTTACATTCTTGAATGCTAGGAGACAATAATGAGGGGAAAATATGTCATGTAATCTTAAACCTTGGAGAGGAGAAAAATAAATAAAAATAAATTGTCTTGTTGAAATATGAATATACACTGGCCTATCTATTTTCCATTAAAACCACTGATTAAACTTTCAAGAATTTCATTATGAGTAAGTCAGGAAAAGATTGAACAACCTACTCAAATAACTTAAATGTTTGTTGGCTAGATATGGGGCATTTGGAAAGATACTTAATAAAGTAATTATGTCAGTTAAAATCATGTGGAACTAAACTACATGGTTAACCATCATTTAATGACTTAATCATGATATAGATGTAGACTGGTTTTATAGCCAAGTCTTTTCTTTTTCCTCAGAGAATGCTAACAATTGCAGTTCAGAGAAAGAACAGATACCATATCTAGGGATCCTGACAAAAGTCTTCCCATTATCTCTATGAACTCTTGGATTCTTATAGGTATTCATGACATTTAATGTGACATAGCACATTTGTCTTGCAAATAACCCTATTTTAACTGTAGTGGCTTGGAATGGCCTTTTTTTTCCAAGTTAGACCAGCTATCTTAGAAAGCAGCTGGGTTTTATCACATGATTTTACATGAAATGTCAGCACCCTTACTCCCAGGTTTTATGAGTTGAAATCTGAAATACTAAATACTGAAATTACTGAATTACAACATTTTAATCATTTTTTTAAATTAAAAAAATATTTTGTGGCTTTTGCAAATGTCACCTAGAAATGTCATGGATTCCCTGACGCCTGCTATAATGGCATAGCTAATGCCACTGTTAATAATGTAAATATAAAAGTAAAGTATCCTTTGAGTTGAACTCAACTTCTTGGGATTTCACTTATAAGTACCCTTCGTGATAAGGAAATAGTTTGTTTGCTGCAGCATTTTTTCAAATAATTTTTTTTTACTCCCCAGTCCATAATCATTTTATAAAATTTCAAAATTTCATGTTTGACTATTTAAAAAAAAATCCTCCCTAACAATAATAACAGTTGAACAATATGTCAGTTACCAAGAATGGTTGTGATTCCATTTCTGTTAATGGATTCAAGCAGTGGCTGAGTAGCAACTGAGTTGGCTAATTAGACCCAATTTCATGGTTTACATGCCATCTTCTTATTGTATAAATTTACAACACGAGTACAAACTGGACACTGTAATTAAAAAATATGGTTGCAAAATGCTATTTGTTTTCAACTTCAATTTTTAAATTTTAATTATGTTTTTCATTTTCATATTTCTCATAGTTCTTGGCATACATCTTCTCAGTTTTAGAGTGGCTCTATTCTTGGGTTGCGAAGTGCTAGGACAACTATGCCCGTAAGGGTAGCAATTGCTCTCCTTTTGTTGTTCTTGCTCTTTATAAAAGGATCACTCTGATCTCCTAAACCCTATAGAACTAGCTCAAAAGTATAGAAGCATCTGAATTGTACATTAGACATATACAGTGTATAGTATGCCTTAGATTTTAGTTTATTTTGATTTGTTTATTTGATTTGTATACCGCCCTACTCCCGAAGGACTCAGGGCAGTGAACAGCCACAGGATAAAAACACATAAATACAAAATTTAAAACTGAATAAAACTGAATTAAACAATTTGGCCGAAGACAAATTTAAATAAATTATTCGTTTTAAATGAATTAAAAACGAATTAAAATTTATGTTTTAAAAAGGGAATTAGGCCAGGCCAGCCTGATAGAATAAGAAGGCGGAGAGCGTGGCAGAACGTGCATAGATCCGGGATCCTCCGTAGATTTTGTAAAGGTGAGCCTATGGAACTTACTATGGGTCTGAGAGGTATTCCATCTTTGTGTATTTTTGGGAGGCCATACAGTTTTGGGCATTTTGATGATTTTTCTCTGGGAATAATTTTTTGTTGGATTTCTTTACTTATAATACTTGATTTTATCTTTATCTTCGTGGTTTTTTCTAGATATGTTGTTGGGTCTGTGTTTATGGGTTTATATGTGGCGTCTTGAAGTAAGTCAGACAGTTTCTTTTCATAGTCCACTGTGTTCATTACTACTGTTGCATTGCCTTTATCTGCTGGTAATATCATTATGCTATTATCGTTTTTTAAAACTTGCAGTGCTTTTTGTTATTCTTTTGATAAGTTGTTTTTAGCTGGTTTACTAGTACATAGAATGTTGGTGACGTCATGTCTGACTTTATCAGCATCGTCAGCACTGAGTTTCTTTAGGCTGGTTTCAACTTCGCATATGATGGTTTCTATTGGAATTTTATTGGGTGCCACTGCAAAATTAAAGCCCTTTGCTAAGACATTTGTTTCTGCTGTTGTTAGTTTTCTATCGGAAGCATTGTATACTACTTGTTTTAAATGATGTTGTGTTGTGGTTGGAGGTTTTTTATGTTCTAATTTCTTAAGTTTCTTTAAATGTCTGTAAGTTTTATGAGTGGTTTCTATTTCAGATCTCCAGGTGGCAAGCTGTTTTATTTTGTCCCATAATATGGGGTGAATAATATTGCTTATCTTTAAGTATGAAGCTAATAGATCCTTGTTTACTTGATCCAATAGGAATCTTTTGCTATGGATTTCATTTCTAAGTAATGCCATTTCAGTTCTTTTAAGAATATGTTGGATAGATGTTGTGTGGGTATGGAATTTCAATTTAAAGCAAGATGGTATTATATTTTGGTCACGACATTGACATAAAAATGTTAAATCACACAGTATTCGAGATCTTTTTATCTCTAACTTCTCATAAGTTCTGGTAAGTTTATACATCTTTTCCCCGTAGAGGTTTGATATTTGTTTATGTAAGTTTTCATGGGTATGTATGTGTGTATAGTTAATATTTCGGGTTTCTTCCCGTGTAATTGTGGATATATCCCTAAAAGGGTAGAAGCGACGTTTCGACAGAATCCCATCTGCCATCATCAGGCTTATGTCAGCAGTCTTTTGCAGTAACTGCCGTTGCTATTTCAAATCTGGTGCTGGTATTCTGGGATGGCTCCACCTTTTCATTCTGATTGGTTGGGAGTCCCAGTATGTGTTTATTGGCTTGGGTTCGGGTGTATGGTCGGTTTTTCTCCACTAGGTGGCAGGGCTTCATCTTTGTGGCTGGTTTGAATATGATTTGGTTGGGATTTGTTTTTTGATTAATGTTTGATTAATTAAAATTAATTAATTTTTGATTTGTTTTTTTTAATATATTAATATTAATATATATATATATATATATGTTTCTTTTTCTTTCTTTTTCGTAGGCTTTTATGTGCATATTCTTTCTAGCCAGGTTTTACCTACGTAAGCTATAACATCTGCATAACATCATAGCTTACGTAGGTAAAACCTGGCTAGAAAGAATATGCACATATATATATACACATACATACATACATACATACATACATACACACACACACACACACACAGACACAGACACACACACACAGACAGACAGACACACACACACACACACACACACACACACACACACACACACACACACATATATATATATATATATATATATATATATATATATATATATATATATATATATTTACTTCTTCGTAGGATTTATGTGTGTTTTTCCTCTAGCCAGGTTTTTCCTATGTAACCAAGGTTTTTCTGCAGCCCTAGCTCAGTGGCTGGCTGCCAGAAAGAAAAAAGCCCAGAATCGAGTGGATGTGATTCCACAGAGCTAGGGCTGCAGAAAAACCTTGGTTACGTAGGAAAAACCTGGCTAGAGGAAAAACACACACACACGTATGTATGTATGTATGTATGTATGTATGTATGTATGTATATGTATATATGTTTTCTTTCCTTTTCATAGGTTTTATGTGTATGTCTCTTTAGCCAGGTTCTTCCTACATAAACCAAGATTTTTATGCAACCTTAGTTTAGTGAAATCCCAATCCACTAGTTTCTAGGCTTTTTTTCTGGCAGCCAGCAAACACTCAGCAAATATATATAAAGTGTTTTTCTATCGAGACATCAGCGAAATTATATATATATAATATATATAATAATATATATATTCATTTCGTCAAACATGTATTTTATGACAAGAGTAAACATAATTATAAATACATGAAAAGGATACGAATAAAAGGGAACATTAGGACAGTGACGGTAGACACACTGGTGCGCTTATGCGTGTCCCTTACAGACCTGATAGGAATGGGGTGAGATCTATAGTAGACAGTCTAAGGTTATTGCAATAAGTAATGAAAATACAAGAATTACACATCTCCATATCACACTCCATGCATTAGGAAGAAAACTATTAAGAAACTGTTGACTACCTCTTGTGGACTTCAGCTATGATTCACACTATATTTTGAAAGTCTTCATTTGCTATCACTATTTTCTATTATTTATAAGTTGTTTCCTAGAGAAGCCCTCCCCTCCTCCCAAGTTTTAATACTGTGCCATTGATTGCTTTATTGATGTGAGGTCACCTCAGTCGGTTTGGCAAGGCTTAGGGGGTTTTTTTGCTAAGAGATCTCATCCAGCTTGGATCTAGACCAGATTGGGAACCTGGAACTGACAATACTTTTGCAGATGTGCATGACAACAATCCTGAGGTTTTTGTTTTAAATAACCAGCTTTCTTTTGGAAGCAGAAAAGAAAAAACCCCAGAGTATTTTAACATCTCCTTTTGTTGGGTATTGCCCCATTCAATTCTTCCTGCTTCGTATAACAGAAGAGACTTCTCACTAGCTTTATGTTTTATTGTATATATATATCTGAGCATTTGCCAACATTGGGTACCTAAATTAGGCCTGCTATTGTTGCCTCTCCATCTTCCCTTTCTAACTGCCATTTTAATTTCTCATAGTGTCAGTGGTGCATATAAGATTCTAAAATGGCAAATAGACATGACCATCCCTGCTATTCAGGATCCGATTATGTTACATTAGCAACTTAGAAGGAGGTACTTTGTCCAAGGATTTTTAGAAAAAGCCAAGTCTGAATCTCATAGGTATTAGCTATATTTCTAAAATAAAGTTCTTGTTCCTGAACTGTTTGCATACATTGTAGGCAAATACTCCTTCCTATTATTATAAATGATACTACAGTAAATAATTTAATATAATTGGATCAAGTCCAATTATAATCAATTATAGCAAGTCATGCCCAAGATTTGAAAGGGTAGATCTAAGGAGATATCCTTCTATTTATACATGTCTTGATTTAGTTTTTTCCCTACAATTTTGTTTATATAATATTCTTCGTGTGGTACATATTTTTCCTCAGCAAATCTGAAATGTGCATCTTCTCTTTTAATCTATGATAAAAGGAAACATATGTTGCAGTGCTAAATTAAAGGTAACACAACAAATCACTATAGTGATGATGTGGAAAGGCTCTAACCCAACTAACATTTGTAAATCTAAAAGATATCCATATCTTCCTTCTGTTTATCAACAAAAGAATACAATACCAAGAATATGAGTATACTTCTCCATTTGGATCCCCATGTATATCATCTGGAATACTCATCATAATTCTTTTGGAAATTAAATGATGCTACCTCCCCCAAGATACATGCAATGCATTTATCCTATAGCAGTTAATGTTTAGAATCCCAAAACATGGTTGCTGTTTTTTTTTAAAATGCTTTTAAATTTAATATATAGGAAAAAGAAAATAAAGAATTCTACAGAAGTAATAAGTGTTTGTTTCAGTTAGTATTTGAATTGCTGCACTGGAATTGAGACAGAGTGTCCCTCTTTTGTCCCTCCTTGTTTCTTTAGGCCATTATCCAAATCTGTCGGGGAAACCAGCTTTCTCCTCGGGATGTTCCCAGGTTCCTATTTCTAGTGGAACTTTTCAAAAAATCCAGAAACAAAGAAGAGTTCTATTAAATGAGTGGCCTGGAGGCTCATTTTGGTTTTCCTGTTTCTTTAGACTTTGGAATCTCCATTCATTTTAGTCACAAAACATCTCTGATATCATTTGTTCCTATCTGACCTTCACACCAAAGTTGCATTTTTGTCCTTACATGTCAACATAGACTTACTTTTCTGGCTCCCTTTGCACTTGGAAGAGCTTTACACAAAATAAATCCAATACCATTTTAACACCTGGCTTCCATTTGAATACTTACACTCTGATGCCATGTGGAAAACTTCGAAAACACCCTACCGAAAGAAAAGTAGCTGTGAACAAGATTTAGTTGTTCAGCATGCATTTGGCTAAGTATAATGATCTCATGGTAGAAAAAAAAAATAAAGGCAGCATATAAAAATATGATAAATAACTAAACAAGGGGCACCTGACTTTTGACACTGAAAATTAGTCCCAGAACAAAGGTCTATGTAGGTAATTTCAGGATTCAATGTTTTAGTGTCACTGAAGTTAATTATATGTGATATAATACCTCTATTATATACGGCACTTACAACAAAGAAAGTATAGGGGAAGACCTAGTTTTCTTAGAAATTCTGGATAACTGCAGTCTAGAACAAAATGATGCAGTATTCGGTAAGGTCATAAAAGCTGAGATTTTCAGAATGGAATAATAGATTAAGAAATATTATAATAGGCACATCCAAGTTAACACAAATATGTCACAGCAGCAGTTCTCTTTGCCCCAAAGATATAATGAACATCAGAAAAGCTCTGACAGATCTAGTACATGATTTAGAGTGCTGTATATAATTATTGATAGTACTAGTTGACCTGCTACCTATCAATTTATTTAGCTTCCTTTTAAAATCATCCAATTTTGTAGCTGTCACCAATATCAGATGGCAACAAAATCTATAGTCTAACTAGTCATTTTGTAAACAAAGGCATCCTTTTATTATTCTAAACTCTCTGTCCTTTTCATCTCAATAAACCCGTGATATTATTTTATAAACTTATAGGCTTCCAGCACTAGCTTTTCATACAGAGTTAAAACCCCTCACTGGCTGTAGCTTTTCCAAAAGAAAACTGTTCCAAATAAAGTTGCTTTTTTTCTTCTTCATGTTTTCAAGCTGCATAGTATTCTTGTATAAAAAGTATGATAGCTAAAACTCTGTACAATAATCTAGAGGTGAAGTTAATGTTCAGGACTGAGATAGAAAAAAGGAAAGTATAAATTGTCAATATTGCTGACTTGGAACACAGTCTCCTACATGCACAAAAATTTCTTCTAAAGCTTTGGTTCAAGGATGATTTTCACAAAAATGTAATAATGGGATGTCATGTGACACTTTACTTCACACATAACTATTTAATACGTAGATGTGAAAAGGTCATGTCCAGAAACGTTTTTCAGGAGCACCTGGTTTTCACAAGTTATGAATTGATATACATCAATATAAAATTTCACACAAGTTTGAAAGCAAATGTGTATGTATAAAAGAAAACTACAATATGGACAATATCCTAAAGGGTATGTTATTTTCTCTCCTGCCAGGCTCTGGCACATGGGGGTGATTATCTGATTACTTACAGATTTTTTTTTTTAATTTGATTTATATGCCGCCCTTCTCCGGAGACTCAGGGCAGCTTACAATGCGTTAAGCAATAGCCTTCATACTTTTGTATATTTATACAAAGTCAGCTTATTGCCCCCACAAACTGGGTCCTCATTTAACCTACCTTAGAAAGGATGGAAGGCTGAGTCAACCTTGAGCCTGGTAAGATTCAAACCTGCAGAAATTGCAGGCAGCTGTGTTAATAACAGGGTGCATTAAACCACTGTACTACCAAGGCTCTTTTGGAGTGCAACAGCAGCTTTTCAAGGAATTATCACTTTAGTTGTACATACCCTTATAACTGAAACGTCTTTCTTATTTCCTAAAGGGTAGGAAAGAATTTCAGAGGAGAATGGAGCAAGCAGGATGTCCTAAAATGACTCCTCCCCCACTGTGCTATGGATTCATTTTAAGAAAAGTAGCTCTTTTTACTGGTTATGTCTTATACAGGTTATAGAGTATAACCAGTATAAGTAATAGATCTCTATTACTTTATGATCTACTTTGGGGTTGATAGAAGAAAAATGAGATTTCGATTCAGCAAAGACCTCTTTAATTTTTTGACTGTTCATATTTAAATAATGCATACTGGAGAAATCTGTTGTGATTGTTTAATTATCTTACTTACATTAACAAATATGATTTGATGAGAAGCTTTCCATGAGGTATTCCTAGAGAAGATTTATTCTGGCACTTTTGTTTTGCCCCGTTTCTCTCTCACCAAACATGCCTTCTGTTCTGCTCAATTTGATAACAGAATAATCAAAAAAAGTTTGCTATTTCATTGCTTATATCAGAGGTCTTCAAACTTGGCAGCTTTAAGACTTGTGGACTTTAACTCCCAGAATTCTCCAGACAGCAATCCTGGAAGTTGAAGTCCACAAGTCTTAAAGCTCCCATGTTTGGGGACCGCTGGCTTATATGTTTCTTTTGCAGAAGAGACTTCTGGATGCTCAACATTAAAATAATTATTTTAGCTCTTTCTCTCTCCTTTTTTTTATTAACAACAGCATGCATATTTTTCTTTAGAACAGCATTGCCAAACCACATATCCAGAGTAATGGTTTCCTTAGTGAAAGTACATCAGTTGCAGTGGTTGGGAAAGCTTTAGTTTTGTGGTACACCATTACTTTGCTTACTAAATTCAATTTTGGATTTCTTGGGAGTGTTGGGAATAAGAATCCCTGAAATCTAGACTGAAGTCTCTTGGAAATGCATTGTCAGCAAAATAGACAATAGGCTATAATACAGTATACAATATACAGCACAGTGAACCATAGGCTAACTCAGAAAAAGGCAGCTTTCATACCTTATCCATACCTTATCAGTCAGGCTATCAAGGCAAATTCAGAAGCCTGGATTAGGATAGGTTCCATGCTCATAACAAATGTCAAATTCTTGTTAGTTGTGTTTCAAAACTGAAATTAGCAGGGCGTTGTCTGAAATCATGGCTGATGCATGTCTCTTACTTCCTGAGACCAAGAAAGATAAACTTGTTAGAAACAATGAACAGAATCATTACTATACCACCTGCTTATTCCAATATCTAAGTGGCTGCCACAAAGAAGAGGGGATCAACCTATTCTCCAAAGCACCCGAAGGCAGGACAAGAACCAATAGATGGAAACTAATCAAGGACAGAACCAACCTACAACTAAGGAGAAATTTCTTTAATTCAGGGGTGTCAAACTCAATTTCATTGAGGGGCACATCAGAGTTGTGTTTGATCTTGGGGGGCTGGGATGGGCATGGCCAGCTTGATGTCACTTGTGTTGGGGTGCCTGTAAGCCTGAGCGCTCTGCCAGTGAAAATGGGTTCCCAAGTTCCATTTTCGGCTGTGACGGCCTTCTGCAACCCTCTGCCAGTGAAAACAGAGCTCTGGAGAGCTGCCTGCAGCCCTCCCAAACTCTGTTTTTGCTGGCAGGAGCATTGCGGGCTGGTCCTTTTCTGTTTCCAGGGTGGTCCCGTAGGCCAGATCTAAGCACCCCGTGGGCTGGATCCGGCCCCCAGGCCTTGAGTTTGACACCCCTACTTTAGTTAGACAGCTGGACAGTTAGAACAATTAATCAGTAGAACAATTTGCCTCCGGACGTTGTGGGTGCTCCAATGCTGGAGGTTTTTAAGAAGAGATTGGACAATCATTTGTCTGAAATGGTATAGGGTTTCCTTTCCAACTCTTCCAACTGTTATTCCGATTATCAGGGAGTGGCCAATGGTCCTGTTTGTCTAAACACTCCAAGATTGCATGCTTGGGCATTTACCCAGAAGAAGACTAGGAGTGGACAACTTGGCAGCTCACCTGGGATCCAAGCAGACATTATGGTATCTAAGTTATTCTTACTGTTATTTATTAAGACCACATACTGTATATGTGATCTTGGCAGGGTTTCCTGCCTAAGCGGGGGGTTGGACTATGAGACCTCCAAGGTCCCTTCCAACTCTGTTATTTTATTCTATATACTTTTAATTTAAAAAAACTTGAAGTGCCTTAAATATTTCAAAAAAAGATTTAAAACAATCATAGAAAAGAAATGTTTGGGGGGTGGGTGAGTAAAGAAGTGGAAAATCATTTTGCCAGAAAGCCTTCTCTCGGAAGAAGCACAACTCTGCATAGTTACTAAAATCTGAAGATCGTGGGGCAAGCACTATCTCTTGATAGCTTGGTATAACTGGAGGTCTTTCCTTAAGGAACCGGAGCTATTGAAAGCATTGTATTCTAATACTAATACCATGAAAGTGGCTGAATACAAGATTAATAGGCTGCTGTGTTTTCTTTCAGGCCAGATTTCTTTGGGCCCAGATATGATGAAGCAGTCTAGTCAGTGTAACAACTGGTAACATATGTTGGCATATAAGGCCCCTAAAAAACAACTTCAAATTTTTAATAATAAAAAGTTAATGACCAGGGCTCACGAAAAGGTTCAGCTGTGGACAGAGAGATGCTGTCCTGGGTGCCAGTTAGCCACTCAGCCAACCAGTTCATTTTCTGACTTTTTATTCCAATTTTTCAAGCTCCCCTCCATCCAGTGACATTTTGTACGCATTAAAAATTCTCAGCCTTGTTCAGAACATTATTAGAATTTTTTTCTGAAAGATTTTTTAAAAGTTCTTTTCTACAAATCTTTAGGATTCCCTGTATTATTTAGGAATCCAGAGACTGGCACAGAGAGAAACAGATAGTACCGGATATATAGTTCTTACATTAAAATGTAGAAAGTGTTTGAAAGGAACCAGACTGCTCCTTTTTTAATAGGATTTTGCTTTTTAAAAATCCAACATGACTTAATGTAACTTTTGTAGATTTTGTATGCATGTCTTTCTCCAAAATGTGACTCATTTGAATGCTTACTTCATTTTTATGATTAGGTCCAAATCAAAAACAGAATCTGTCTGGATTTTAGTCATAATCCTCAAGGCTATAAAAATTCAGTGGGAGCACTAAATCTTTGAAAGTGTATGATAATATTGGCATAACACTGGGCTATGTGTTTATTGCCTTTAATAAATTGAATTTTTACATTAACAGTAGATTACGAAATGTACTCGCCAACAATTTTCTGCAATTTACTTGCCACTTATTACGCTTTCCCATATCTTAGGCTTCCAGGCCTTGAGGGACAAATTTGTTACAAAATGCTGCATACTTTTCTTCAAAATACAAATAGCAGAGCTTTGTTGCAATCCAGACCTTAATTGGAAAATACACTCCCTTGTAGAATAGTCATATTTCAAATTCATCCAGCATCTTTGAGGAATGAAAGTCTCTAAGCTCACAGCATTTTCTGAACTAAGTCTACTATTAGGCAGAAGGAAGCTGCTGGCTCTGGCACAGACAGGGTTTGTTTGGGGTATGGCAAGGGCAAGATTTAAGCAAGAGAAGCTCTGGTCATAATTTACTGTTATATTTGCTGAATGAGGCTACCATTAGCAATCTATAGCTCTGAACAGGTGGAGGATTTTTCCTCCCTAACAGGGCAGATGGCTAGTAAAGCAAGGTAGTAGCAGTCACAGTTCCTCAAACATTCCTAACTCTTGGAGACAGAAGTAAGGATGTTACACTTCCCATCCATCTACATTCCCCAAACCAACCTGTAGCAAGACCTAATCCATTGTACTGAAGTACCATTAATGGAACTTTCTATGCAAAGAAGAGCAACTAAGATGATTAAGGGCCTGGAGACAAAAATATATGAAGAACGATTGCAGGAATTGGTATGGCCAGTCTAAAGAAAAGAAGGAGTAGAAGGGACATGATAGCAGTATTCCAGTATTTGAGGGGCTGTCACAAAGAAGAGGGGATCAACTTATTTTCCAAAGCACCAGAAGGCAAGACAAGAAACAATGGATCGAAACTAAAGGAGAAAAGCAACCTGGAATTAAGGAGAAACTTTCTAACAGTGAGAACAATTAACCAGTGGAACAGCTTGCTTTCAGAAGTTTCAGGTGCTTCATCATTGGACGTTTTAAAGAAAAGACTGGAGAGTCACCTGTCTGAAGTGGTATAGGGTCTCCTGCTTGAGCAGGGGGTTGGATTAGAAGACATCCAAGGTCTCTTCCAGCTCTATTCTGATTGTTTGTTAGTAGTTGTGGTGCTGATTTTGCAATGGGAACCCCAAATCTAGTCCATTCTCGGTCTCAAACAGTAAGCAAGCAGATTCTCTCTCAGCCTGACAGGTTTGTTATTTGGAAGAAATGGGAGGAGACAGTGATATTAATATTACCTTAAATTCTTGTAAATCTAATAAACCTTTGATTTCCTCAGAAAAATATCTTGAGCCACTCTGACTTACTGATGATGCTTGCTCTGGTCTTCTTTAAGACCAACTTAATTTCCAGATGCCCAGATCAGTGGTGGGTTTCAAATTTTTTTACTACCGGTTCTGTGGGTGTGGCTTGGTGGGCGTGGCATTGCTTGGTGGGCATGACAGGGGAAACTTACTGCAAAATCCCCATTCTCCTCATTTCCTTCCAATCAGCTGGGTCTTGGGAGGCAGAGAGTAGATGGGGGCGGGGCCAGTCAGAATTTTTAATATCGGTTCTCTGAATTACTCAAATTTTCTGCTACCGGTTCTCCAGAACTGGTCAGAACCTGCTGAAACCCACCTCTGGCCCAGATGCTCCTTATGCATCTTTAGTGCATGCAGTGAGAACAGCTGGTTTTGACCCAACCCACTGACAGTAGAATGATTTTTGAGGTTATTTTGCCCAAACTCTTTTCAATTTGGAACTGACCCTATTTAAGCAACAACACGAGTCTAATCTAGCAATTCCAGATAGACAATAACTAGCGAGCAGTTGTGTACATAGTGATGCATTCCTAAGAGGTCTGTAAGGGGCGTGCATAAGAGCACCGGTGTACCTACCGTCTCTGTCCTAATGTTCCCTTTAACCGTATTCATTTTATGCATTCAATTCATGCTTATACTTATGTATATTATCTAATATGTACTCGACAAAATAAATAAATAAATAAATAAATAAATAAATAAATAAATAAATAAATAGGGATTCACGCATTAGTTCTCTCTTCCTTTCGTCTACTTTTTTTTTTAATTGAGTGAAGCTATTGAATCCTGGAGGGAGAATTATTTATTTAGCATATTTACATAGCTTCCCATCAAATGATTCTGAGAAGATATAAAGTTAAAAATAAAAGGATTGAGGAATGTCTATGGAGATTCTCAGTCATCCAGGTCATAGTTGTGTCAAAGGTGCTTTTATCAAAAGTTACTATAACTGGACTGTTTTTTCCTTGAGGAAGAAAAAGGAGATAAAAATGAAAAGCGAAACTTCTTCTTCCTCAAGGAAAAAACAGTCCAGCTGCCTTCTGAAAAAGCACCTTTGAGAAAAGGTTGGATGGATAGATATACTGTACCTAGTTCAAGTTCCACTGCTCAACTGACTATTAATAAAGCCTAATAACAGGATGAGATTTAGAGAAATAATAGGAGTGTGAGTTAAGTTTGACTTTGATATGCAGAAAATGTAGTTTTCTAAATATATCTAATTTCTTAATGATTAAACCGAGGAACCATCTTGCTCTAATGGAGTTGGCAGAATGATTGCGGACCTCGTCAGCCAAAGAATTTTCAGCCAGGACCTCGTCAGCCAAGAGCTTTTTCTTCCATGGCCCTTTGGAACATCTTACCATCAAAGGTGAAATTTGCTGGTTGACGTGGAGCTCTCATGAGAAGCTGTAGACTGGGATGGTTTGTGCCATGACAGAGAAGGCATTACCTCGTTCTACTCTTAGTGGTATTTGATATTTTTTGTTTGTATTTAAGTCATTGCAATTTTAATTGGGTGTATATTTATAATTTTTATATTTATATTGTACTACACTGTAGCTTCCCAGAGTTGCTTTGGACTTGAGATGGACAATATAGACATTTAATAAATAATAATTATTATTATTACAAATATCAGTCATTGCTTCAGCTGAGTCCTAAAGATTTCTTTGGCTCATTGAAGCTGGTGAAGCCTAGTGATTTTGTCAGTAAACATCTGGTCAATATTGATAGAGATGTTTTCACCATCATTCTGGGAAAGGCATTTTCTGATGATTTTCTTCTGGGCACTAGAAACTAATTGGAATGCAAGAGCAGCTGATTGATAGCTGAGAGGAAGTATTTTTTTAAAAAGGCGGCTTCCCTTGGCAAGGTTATGGCATGAGAAAGATTGCTTAATGGAAGCCTCCCGCACTCAAGGTGGATTGCACTCCTTTACAAAATGCTACCATGTGGTTTTTGGCTTCAGTCTGGAATAGGATACATATATTGCAAGCCATCTGGCTGTCCATGTGGTTTTGCTCTGGCTAGAATGAGGATTGAACTCCTTTGCAATCTGATTCTGCTCTACGCCTTTTCAAGATAATTAGATTATTTCAACCTCCACCTTCAGTGATGCTGATTAGAAACAGACCAGGGAACTATGTTTAACAATTGCAAACAGTTAGAAAGCATCAGTAGGATCTGGAATAAAATGTTTAGAGTACAGGGTTGTTGTTCAGAATTCTGGCCCCGTTATCTGTCATTTATACTCTCCCTGTAACAGATAGCATTCCAAGGTCACTTAATATGCTGCATTTTTATGGAGTTATGTTGCATTCTGTGGAAACTTGTTTGTTCTGGTGATTTTCTCCAACATTTATGTTCAGCCTGATGACATTTTTATTTTATTTATTTATTACAAGGTTTGTATACTGCCCCTATTACAGGACTTCTTATGTGTGAATGTTGCTATTTTGGCTAGAGATGCAATGGCATTCATAGTCTAAACATTGGATACACACCCACCCACAGACAAGAGAATGTTGTTAATTGAGAGAAAAACATCGGAAGAACAATGTGGTTCTCAGGATGTCAACTAAATGTCTTAGGAGAATGAAGGAAAAATCTAACAAGAAACAGACTTCTGCTGACCTATGTAGAGATCATGATCTGAATTATATAACAAATGCCAAGTTATCACTTAAGTAAGAAATTGTAATTCTGAACAATTGTAATTATTTTTTTCTCTGTCTCTTTACGACTATAGAGTATTAGTCCAGATGTCCATAGCCCAGATATGGGATATTAGATAGCTCTAATTAATCAAATAATTTCAGTAGTTTTAATCAATTAATTTCTTAGATCTACATTGAACTGCATAGGCATAAAACAGTATTTTTAAAGCAGAAAAGGCATATTTATTTATTTATTTATTTATTTATTTATTTATTTATTTATTTATTTATTAATTAATTATTTTAGAGGTGCCTTTAAATTTAAATGGCCCACAGCAACTGTAGCAACAAAAATAACGAAGCAATACGAAGTCTTAAACAAGTTTGAATGGCATATACTATGGTTGACCAACAGCTGTAAAACTTGTGGTTTTTCTTAACTTCAGGAAAGAATCTTTCTTGTAATCTTGAAACACATATACCAACTCACTTTGAACTCAGGCCAAGTGCATAAAGTTGTAAATTGGCGAGAGACAACAATAGTACTAAAGCAGTAATTCTCAGCAATCATCATAAACTTTACTGTGTTTGCTCAGAAATAAGTGTTATAAATTCCATACACTTTAATCTCTGGTATACCACACGATACAGTTCTATGTCTGTTGAGTAAAAAAAAGTCCATAGAATTCAGAATTTCTTCTTACTTCATTGTGCCTATTTGTATGTTTCCTATTATAAGCAGATCACAGTTACTTGGGAATAACCCCTTTTAACCAAGGAACTTCTCCTGGAATACGCCTACATGGAAACAGACACAAAAATAATATAAATAATTAAATTAATGCTGCTATTATGTTGTGTTTTTTTATTAAGAATGTCAATATTTTTTTTAACTGGAAAGGAAGTTTTGTAAGAATTAATGCATAATAACAAGCCAATTGCTTAACCAATTTTCTCTTGAATAAATCACAACTGGCTCTACTCAATTTTTGTGCTAATCTTAAAAATCATTTATAGATTCAATAGCTGGGTTCACAGTATGTATTAATAGAAAACCAAACAAATCATACTATGGTTTAGTGCAGTGCTTTGAGTACAGCCTAAATAACCATCTGGTTCCTTGACAATCAAATCATCCATCTCTCAGCCAGCCTCCTAATCATGATTATTTCTTAATCCTTGGGATTAAATATGAAAAGATTAATAGGACACAGTTTCCAAATTCCTTTGCTGATATTTTTCTCCTTTCATCTATGTAATGATGACAAGTGTTCTATTTGGGGAAAATATGACATAGATTAAAAATAAGAGTATCTGTAGATTTTTCCAGCCTTACATGTCAAAACTAAATGTTGATTAATGATGAGAACAAACATCTTTTTAAAATTGTGAGAAAAGTTGATTGAGAGGAAAAATACATAGGAAGGGAAGAAGAATAAGAAGAGTCCTGTGAATGGGAAATCTGACAGTCTGACTGAAGTTCACAATATACAACTGTTTTGAAAATTCTGACAAAACTCTTTTTAAATTTAGTAGCAGGTACAATAATGCTTCTGTCTGTCATTATGACTCTTTCTTCATATCTTCCCATAGCTGCAAATATAGGTAATCCTTGGCTTACAACAACTAATTAGTGACCGTTCAAAGTGACATCAATGAAAAAAGTGACTTATGACTGTTTCCCACAGTTACAACCATTGCAGTATCCTAATGGTCACATGATCAAAATTCAGACACTTGGCGGTCATGTGATCACCTTTTGTGACCTTCTGACAAGCAAAATCAATGGCCAGATTTACTTAACAATCGAGTTACTAATTTAACAACTGAAATGATTCACTTAATAAGTCTAGCAAGAAAGGTTGTAAAATGGAACAAAATTCACTTAACAACTATCTTGCTTAACAACCGAAATTTTGGGCTCACTTATGGTCATAAATCAAGGACTACCTGAAGAGCTATGAAATTGAAATTGAGGCAACTGAGGATGGTAACAGGGCCAATCAATTTCAGCATAGTTTTCTGCCGGCTGAAGAGCAGGAAGATAGCAAAAGCATTGGGGAAACACTCCTAGTGGTGAACACTGTAAAACAAAGTTGTTTTGTAAAATGGGATTAAATGGAAGCAAAGTAAATTATAGGATTAGTTGGTATAATTCATCATGAAATTATTAGATTAGATCTTAGCCAATGTTTGATATACATATAATAATTTATTTTAGGTGTTATTCTAATTTCTTACTATGGCTATCACATTTATCTATACCTTGATCCAGAAATCACAAGTATCTTATGTGTTATAATGATGCTGAGGAAAGACTTTCTTCTTTCTAAACTATCTTCATAAAGCTTCTGCTAAAAGGACTACAGCAAATGATTAGAATTTTCACTCCATGTGCAAGTTAGAACGTTATGTGTTTATAATTAATTAAATAAAATCAGAAGCTGGAAGAAATCAACACACAATTTGCACATGATCTAATTTGGTTCTAGTAGCCAGTTATCTCTTTAATATTACATAACAATTTTTTTTTACATTGAATTATCTATAGGTATACCTCAAGTTATACAGTACTTTCAGCCTGTGGGCCTTCTTGAGATTAAGGTAAAGAATTGATGACAGAATGTGGGGAGTATATTAATACCAAGGTGCTATAGGACAATGACTGAAGATCAGAATTGTTGTTTATACTGGGCTGATTTTGTATTCATTTGACATTGATGTAAGTGTTGGATGAAGATTCAAGGTTTTAAAGAATATGCACACATACAGGAAATGAGATTTCTTTAGCTATGTTTAAAATGGCTTAATATGGTATGTTGAAATTGGGATTTTATCTCCTTTAAATCCACCTAGGATTTAATTAACAGGTAGATACAGATTAACAGAGTTGGAAGGGATCTTGTAGGTCACCTAATCCAACCTTCCACCCAAGCAGAGCCTACATCATTTTTGACAGATGGCAGTCCAGTCTCTTCTTGAAAGCTTCTAGTGATGAAGCTCCCACAACTTCTGAAGGCAAGCTGTTCCATTGGTTGATTGCTGTCACTGTCAGAAAATTTCTCCTTATTTATTATAGGTGCATTTGTGGTCACTTTTATGTATATTTAATTTAATTTAATTTAATTTAATTTAATTTAATTTAATTTAATTTAATTAATTCAATGTATATGCTGCCCCTCTCTGAAGACTATAATTCTATTTGGATAGAAAGAAGAGCACATTGTTTATCAGTGGGCATACTGAATGAAATATTAGACTAACTGCCAGGGAAAGTCCCTGGATGGTGTTAGGCTGTGGAATTGTCTTCCAAAGGAAGTGAGAATCTTTCTCCATTTCTTAGGACTCATAAAATGTAGCACCAGAAAACGTACTGCAAGGATCAATGTCTCTCTGGCAGGGAGGTGATATGATCTCATGTGCCTTTTCCATCTTTCAGCTTCACAGTTCATGAGCAAATTTGACCTCACTAATAATTTCTCCTGGACAGATTTCTGAGAAGAAAATGACTAGGAATTTGTCATGGCTCTGTCTAAAAACAAATTCCATATAAAGGAGAGGGGGTGGGGCGGGCAGCTGTGTGAACAGGGAGATCTTTTCTCACTGTCTTATACAAGGAGCTAGGAAGGGGAAGGGAAAATAAGAAGGAATCTGTTTTCTTTCTGCCTAGAATTATGAAAGTTTGAGTTTAATATTCTTAATATAGTTGTATTTTGCAACAAATCCAACACTAGTGAATTCATTTACATCTTATCAGGGGTGAAATCTACTTACCTTCCTTACCGGTTCAGAAGCGCACGCGCCCCACGCATGTCACATGTGCACGCAGACCTTCTGCGCATGCGCAAAACCTTTTGCACATGCGCAGAAGGTAAAAAACACATTACTTCCTGGTTAAAACCAGGAGGTAATGACACCTGGGCACCATCACTACCGGATCGCTGAACCAACAGCCAAGATCTCTACTGGACTAGGCGATCCGGTCCGATCCAGGAGCATTTCACCCCTGCATCTTATGCTCTCTCACACATATATACACATACCCAAGAGAACCTAGGATATTGTTCTTCACACTCCATTTCATCATCTCTTGGGAGATTGGCTAAACTGATCAATAATCAACTAGGAAAGTTCATGTCTAAATGAAATTTGAATTTATCAAGTTGGAAATTCTATCCTATCTTTCTCCAATAGGATGCTTTCTAGACTGGACTGCAACTCCTATAATTTCTATCAAAGATGCTTAATAAAAATGTACGATAATTATTGTTTTGGTTTTATTTTATCTCCAATAAAAACATTTACTAATTGGAGTGTTCACAGAATACCTACCTTTATAGTCCTATGCAAAAAAATGGAGAGAAAGGGCTGTTTTGTGTGTCCTGTGACTTTTTTAGTAGTTGAAGGGCTGATATCTGTTCTCTATCATTGCAAAGAATATGGCAGAGTCTAATGGTCTTGTTGAATGCTAAGAAAAAAATCCCCAATAGAAATATTAAATACTAGGGAGTAAGTGGCTCCCCTCCCTACATGTGTTTGAGTAGAGGCTGGACAGCATCTGGTGGGAATGTTTTAATTTGGCACTGACATGGAGTAAGATTTGATGGCCTAAAAAGGACCCATTCTAATTTTATGTTTGCTAATCATTTATAGTGATTGATGAGCATCCAAGCTTCAAATAACTTAGAGTAGGATATCCAGTTTAATTTTTTTTAAAAAGTTGTGGGCTCCATGTTCAGAGGCTTTGAATTGCAGATACATAACTTTAGAAATAAGTCAACTGCATAAGAAATTATTTCTGAACAAAAGCAACCCTTATTCCCCAGGAAGATCAAGAAATACATTCAGTTTAGATGCATCCAAGAACAAAGACAAACCTATATCCCATACTTCCATCTTGGTGCCTTCCAGATACAAACTATGTAACTTTTATAGTTAGGACAGACACAAGGTTTTGCCCTTCCTTCCTCTTCTGGTCCACTATCAATTATGACATATATAAATTTGTATATGGAGACAAAGTTAATATCTGGATTCACTTTATTATTTGGTCCCAATTAGACTGAATATTGAAAATCAACCAAACTTATTGAACACAGAATTTTCAATTACTTTTCTGTTAAAAACTCCTGTTTTCTGTGAAATCTTCTAGTGATATTTTCTTCTGATTGTTTCAAAACAATTTCTGAGGAAAACTTTGCCACTATTCCCTGAACCAAAAGTATTCTTATATTAGTAAAACAGTGTGTCCCAAGCATACAAAAATGCTCCCTTGGAACTTGGAATCTGCTGAAAGAACAACTTTAAGTTGTTTGGGGAAATACTGTTTTAGAAATCAATTTATAGAGTTATAGCTCAATTTATCTAAAAGCAGCAGGTTTGAAATATGCTAATAAATAATTATATAAATAGTTTACTGTATAACTCCACTCCATTGACCATGAGGGCAATTATCAGTTTTTAAGCAAACAAAGGAAGAGGCATCATGATGTTCTGGATTTCCAAACAAATAAAACTAAACATCTGGTCCTGCAGAGATTCGCCTTTGAAGATAGAAGAAAGAGAAAAACTGAAGGAAATCATTTTATGTGTCTACATGCTGTGTTATAAACTTCTAAATAGTGAGATTATTAATAAATCCCATTAGGGTATCTATATAGTTAAGTTTTTGGGAAGTGAACCTGGATATTATATAATTGTCTGATACAGCAGACTATAAAGCAGTGGTGAAATGTAAAATTTGTTACTACCGGTTCTGTGGGCATGGCTTGTGGGGGGGGGGGGTAATGTGACGGTGGGCGTGGCCAATTTTTTTTTTTTACTTTTAAAAGCATTTTTTCTACAATCTCTTCGGGCCGAAGAGGTTGCAGGAAAAAAAATGCTTTTAAAAGCCTCTGACGATCCCAGCTGAGCCGCACAATCATAAGAGGCTTTTTTTTTACTTTAAAAGCATTTTTTCGGCCAAAGAGGTGATAGAAAAAATGCTTTTAATACTAAAAAAAAAGCATTTGATGATCGCGCGACTCAGCTGGGCATGGGGGATGGCGCAGGGATTTTTGCTACTGGTTCTCCAAACCACCTGCCACCAGCGCTACCGGATCGGGTGATCCGGTCTGAACCAGGAATATTTCACCCCTGCTATAAAGCTTGTATTTTAATTTCAGTTTAGAGCAAGTAAATGCCTCCCCTCTTTAGAAATGCTTAAACCCAGTGAACTACAGCTGTATATAGAAATGCTTCTTGTTGTGGAAGTATCTGTTTGAGAGAAAAAGGATGTGGGCAGACTAGAGGTAAATGAGTTACCTAACTGCCAAAGTACAAATAAGTAGCCAAAAGGAATAAGTTAACACTTTTCCAGGATGCTTCCAGTTTTTCTTCCATGCCAAACCAGAAACATGAACAGAAAGACAGCAAGACCAAACAGATATTCTATATGGGTGGATTTTAAAGAAAAGAAACAGAAAATGAAAGTTAATTACAACAATACATGTTGGAAGTGTTCTAGGATGTCTTGCATTTCTGGCTGAGGATGAAATCTACTTTTTGAAACATATAAATGAATGAAACCCATATTTTCTAAAAATCCATATTCACAGTTTTAATCAGGGGTGAAATGCTCCCAGTTCGGACTGGCTCGGGTGAGTAGGTAGTGATGGCGGCGGGCAGTTCAGAGAACCGGTAGCAAAAATCCCTGCCCCCGTCCCCCATGCCCAGCTGAGCCCCGCGATCATCAGAGCCTTTTTTCCTTTTAAATGGCTCTGACCAGCCAAGCTCTGACATCCCAGCTGAGTTGCCTGCTAATCAGGCAACTCAGCTTTGATCGCCAGAGCCATGTAAAAGAAAAAAAGTCTCCAGCTTGCTTACCTTAGCTTCTGATCACATGATGATGGCAATCCATGCATCAGCAAGCAACTGAATCTCCCTGCCTGCAATCAAGCTCATCGGTGAGCAGCTCTTTCTGCCTGCCTGCCTTCCTGCCTAGACTTGTGGACTTCAACTCCCAGCAAAGCTGCCTGAGGAATTCTGGGAGTTGAAGTCCACAAGTCTTAAAGTTGCCAAGGTTGGAGACCCCTATTCTATTGGGTAAGTTTTTTTCCCCTTTGGGAGCTTTAAAAAAAATAGTTAATTGGGTTTTTTTTTTGTTGTTCTTTTTTTATACCTAGCCATTTAAAGTTTAGGAAGTTTTAAATTTAGCTGCTTTTATATAAAAATAAAAATAAATTAAAATAAAATAATATTTGTGCAGCTTTCTGAGATTTAGTGTGTTTCTGTAGTGTTTCACTCTAACTACACAAACACACAAAATCTCACAAAGCTGTATGTGGAATTTTGTGTGCGTAAAGTGTGAAAGTTGTTTTTTTGGGCTTTTTGTGGCTGTGTGAGGTTCCTGCTTGTTGCAGGGCCATTTTGAGTCTAGCACAGCTGCTTTTACATTGTGGGTGAGCCAGTTATGTTGTGTTGTGTTTTGTAGGTTAAAAAAGGGCAAAGAAGTGACATTGACTTGGCCACGCCCACCCAGTCATCTTACCACCAAGCCACGCCCACTAATTAAGCCACGCCCACAGAACCAGTATCTAAAAATTTTTAGATTTCACCTGGTTTTAATGTATAGAGCAAAAAGCTGAAATGGATGCATGTACTTAAATTTAAAGAGTGCATTTGTATACCATGGCCTCTGATCATTCAGGTTATACTGTAATGTAGGATGTGGATATTGATAGTATTACATTGTATCAGTTTTTAATCTTCTTTAATCTTCTGTTCAATTGTGCCTGGTTTTCGGAGACAGCCTATACAAATCCCTGGCTAAAATTTTCAGAAGCGATTTGCTATTATCTCATTCTTAGGGCTGAGAGAAAGTGACTAGCTGAAAGTCACCCAGCTGGCTTTGTGCCTAAAAGTGGGACTAGAATTCATGGCTCCTGGTGTCTAACCCAATGCTTTGACTACTACAGTTATGATATAATTTATCATATTAACCACTAAGATTATTAGGAGTATAATCAGCAAGCGATGGACTTCCTTGCTTCTCTCTTTGTCATTTATCTGTTTTTTCCTGATTAGAAGACAGATGCTCAGTGTTTCATTCTTTCTCTTTGTGAGGACAGATGGTTCAATGATGAATACATTCTATCAAACCATGCAATATCAATAAAGAGTGTTATCTGTCCATTTAGAACATTTAGAGGTCTTCAAACTTGGCAGCTTTAAGACTTGTGGACTTCAACTCCCAGAATTCTCCAGCCAGCTATGCTATGCTGGCTGGAGAATTCTGGGAGTTGAAGTCCACAAGTCTTAAAGCTGTCAAGTTTGAGGAACCCTGATTTAGACCATAAGGATCTGTCTCTAAATATTCTAAATACTCTTAGTTCTATTTTAATATGTATTCTTTATTCAACATAGGGTACAGCAAACAAACAGCAGGATCAGAGCCAGGGTTTCCTCACAATTTTCTGTCTACTGGAACAAAACTATATGCAAATAGTCATTGCCTCTTTCTCTTTTTCCTAATTACTTTTAACATAATTAAAACCTCCTAATTCATCAGAATAATCTGCCATGATCAACCGAGTAGTCGTTCCTTGCAATTATTTAACTGATCTTAGGATACAGCAACTGCATCATAATCAGGTTTTAATTTTGATCTACGGGAAATGTTTTTATCTTAATAGACACTTTGCAAACAGAATAACACCTTACTGGTGAGCTATGCTATTACTAGTCTACTGCAATTTTGAAATTGATCACTGCAACAGTACAGATTCTAGTACTTCTAGTGTCAACTTCAAGAAACAAGAATGGAAAGAAAATGTGCAAAATTTATGCCTCAGTATAGTGTTTTTTGGTAGAACTGAATTAGAGAACAATGTTATATTGGCTAGAGTGTAAAGCTCAGACTAAGGAAAATAAATTTAATTCCTTTTCAATCATGAAGCACCTTAGCCGAATCACTGGATCTCAGTTTAATCTGAGCATGAAGCTAAATGGAAAGAAGGAAGAATACTAAAAAAAGAATGGAATTAAATGCCATTAATATTTTAAATAGAAAGTATGGATTTTTCCAGTGGAAAATTGGCAGCAATTTCTTAATCTTGAACGTATCAACTCTATCGATTGTTCAACTGATTGTTCCTTGCCCATAATATTTCAAAGTGAAAAATAAAAAATGACAGTGAATTTTCAGGCACCAAATCTAAACAAAAAGAAGAGAAATGGATTTCTAAGCATATATAATAAGCCAGTTCCGACAATGAATATTTGAAGTTGTGAATATTTTGAGTGAAAACTACTTTATTTTCAATCCTTTCCTTCATAAACATACATTCCTCTCATCTTTTCAGAAATACTGACCAAAATTAAAAGTAAATAATTAAATGAGAGTGAAATGTTATTACAAATTTAAATCAAGTTTTCTAGGAAAAAAATCTGATAATTTTGGGGTTACTCTTTCTGAGTCAGTTTCTCTCTCATTGTGTTTGTTTGTTTGTTTATTTAATTCCTCCCTCCCTCCCTTTTCTAATAACTCTTGGTGGCTTGCAGACTATAGAATAAACAAAACATAATGGTATGATTAAAAGTAATAATAACAACACCTCCAACAAATACAGAAAAAGCAACAAGCAAGAACAACGAAAAAGAGGGTAATATGTTTAAATTAAGATGATTTTAGTTTTTGTTGTTTCCTAAAAGTCATCAGAAAAGGGCCAAGTATGCCATTCAGTTCTTTACTTTATATTAATCCAGAAGAATTTTGTTTTTAAAGTTTGGATGTGATACTATATTTTATTTGAAGTTTCACAAAGAATGCAGCTCTGAATTCTGTATGTTCTGCTGGCTTCCCAGCCTCTCTGTTTGCACAGTTGCAGAAATATGTTTTCAATTATTCTTTAAACACTTGATTTAAACCAAATTTGAAAAAGTCAGGATATATATTGTCCTTTTTGTAAACTGCCTATACAAAATAGTATTCAAAACTACAACATAATTATCACTGTAGAATTGTGATGGCATCATAGAATCTAACAAGAAATATTAAGAATAGAAAGCATGTGAGTGCCAAATACAACTTCACAACAGTTTACCTCCTGGTGGTCCAGATGGTAGTATATATTGTACAGCATTTAGGAAATATCTTTCAAGAATAATGAAAGTATAGATAAGTCCTGAAAAAAAGCATACAAATTAAATTTTCCTAAAAACATCTCTACAGATATTATGCCAAGTCCTGAACAAGTATAAGTAGCACTCATCCCAATTCCATTGTTGAATTATTTTGCAAGTTTACTTTCACTGTATTTCTTTACCAAGTGTTTAGGTTTTAATAAGTAGAATTCCTCAAAACTGGAATTGGAGTTAAAGGTATCTTTCACAGATGTTCATCTTTATTGTCTGTCCCCATATTCACTATGAATGCATAAACAATGACACAACGGGAAAAAAACCCTGCAATCTATGGTCTTGAATCAATCATATATTAACTTCAAGATTCTTATTTGCTGCAGTAGTGGCAGATAAATGTTCTTTATTGGCTCTTCAATTCTAGACCTTTTTGGAAAGGAAGGAAAGAACAATTTATTTTTTCTTGAGATGCTTTGTCTACAAAACAAATTTCTGGGGTGTCTCTCAAAATATTTTTCTTTCTTTAAGGAAATTAAAAAAAAACCTGAAACAGTGTTTGAAATGCTTATCAAATGCAAACCAAGGTTGAACCTAGTTCAAAGAAGTTGAAGACCACAAGAGGATGAAGAAACTAAAGAAACAATAATGAATCAATGCAGAGGCATGGTTGGATGTCAAAATATAACACAAGAAAAGAAAATCAAAGGCTTTATTAACAGGGGGGAAAAGCTACCTGCTAGTTTGACTAAGAACAAAAAAATTGCCGGCATTTTCTGTAAGTCCTTCCTGAAATCACAACTTTTGATCTATAAATCTACAGTATGATAAACTATTAGCCCATTAAGGCTTAATCTGGTCTTGAGAAAACATAGTCCAAATGGAAACAAAAGGCCAGGGCAATTTAAGTAAGTCTCCATCTATGCATAGAATTAGCACAGAAGTCCTTTGTAATATACAAATTATTTTTAATTTTTATTTATTTTATTTGTCAAGAACAAATATTAGGTAATATATATAAGTATAAGCATGAATTGAATACATAAAATAGATACAAATAGAGGAAACATTAGGACAATGTACTAAGTAAGTATTATTTACCTGTTTCATGGAAGAATGATTATCTTTATTCACTATAACAAGTAGAAGATAAATTTAATAACATCCATGAACAGAAAAAAACTTATTTTGGAAGCTTTTCTGCTGCCCTTTCAATACAACAAGAAAGTTGACCTAGTAGTATGTCACCCAATCCATTATCAGTTGTCCTGCTCTAAGTTAACAGGTCTTCAGATATTTCCAGAAGAGTCACCAGATTTTTTACTATTGTTGTTAGACACTTGTTTATCTAGCAACTTTGGGAACCTCAGTGATTTTATGGAAGAAGTTGGGTAATAAAGTAGTTTCATTGCTTTCTCATACACATATTTAGTTTTTTGAAAACAATATTTAAAAACAAAATATCTATTTAAACAAGGAAGAATGTTAGGTAGATCATTGACTGCTAAGAACTGAACAATTCTCTTATCCCATATACATTAAAGCTTATTTCTTCTTTTTTAATGCCTTTTCATTTCTGCAGTATAATTTATACTAAAGGAGAATTATTTTCTTTCTGATATTGTTAAAAAGTTAGGAGACAGAAATTCTTCAGAATTTTCTGCTAGTAGATTGTCTACCCAGTGAACTTTTAATATAATTCAGATCTTCCCTTTGTCTATTTTTGTGCTAGGATAACATTCACTATTTCCTCACCAGCCTTTTTTCCCTAATTCTTGTCATATTTTTAGATGATCCCTAACAGAATTCCTAGCAGCTTTATCAAGTTGATATTTACAATAACTTGGATAGAATTCATAAATGACAAAAGCAATACATTTCTTTTTTAAAAATCCATGAAGCAAAGAGGCACAAGTTAATTGCTGTCTTGCAGGACTTTTCTTGTTTTACAATCATCAAGGACTCTGGAAACATGAATGAGCACTGGAAAAGTCTAGAATTTAAATTTATGGTAGGTTATTACACACTATACTGAGCCCTAAAAAATACCTGCTTATAAATATTTTTTTCTCCTACAAGCAAAACAAATGGATCCAAAATGCTCAATCTTATTGAAACACCTTTTCATGGTCATATTTCCAAAAACTTAAAGTTCAAAGCTAAACTACTGCTTGTCATCAAACAATAAATTTGATATGAAAACCTTGGAGCATAAATCTATATAAGTGGTTGGTTAGTTGAGGGAAGTGGTATGTTAATGTTGAGAAAAAAATGAAAAGCACATAAACTTATTTGCAAGTTTAAATCCTTTTTTCATTAGAAATGCAAACTCTGATCCAGAAAATCACTTGAACACCATCAAAAAATCTCAACAGTTTTTCCCAACTTGTATAACATTACAGTTCCTAGAACTTCAATCCATGGACAACACACATGGAGACCACCAAGGAAAGGAAAGCTGGCTACATATTTATGTGTTTAGACTAATCTACACACACAAAAAATTACATCATAAATTGCATTTAAAGATGTGTCATTAGTATTAGGATAATGGAACCAGTAAAGGATTCCTAAAATGAAGTGTGTAAAAGAAATTCACTTGGTGATTCTTCTATTGATTATACTCCCTTTGCTATTCTGTACCAATCACCTGGCGCTCATGGTGAAAGAAAAGTCAAAGTTTCAATGAGATAAAGCTGGAAGGAATTGTTTAAAATTAAGGCTCTTCCAAATTATGGTTTCAGTCTAACAATGAATCAGAAACAGTAATTTAAATTTAATAGTAATTTAATAAATGTTAAGTAACTTTAATTAGCTTATTTATTAGTGACTTTAAAAACATTTTTTTAGATTTCAAGCTATCAACTGTTTCCTTATTATGCCAATATTATACTCATTATGCTATTGTAACATTTCCTGGTAATGGTAGATTAGACATTATTAGTAATCAACAAGACAGTAAAAATATTTCTGGTTTTAAATTAGTTATTGCATCTGCATAAAATTACTTTTTATAGCTTTAATCTTGTGTATATGTTTGCAGCTTTGTGTGCTTGTATCTCTATCTCTATCTATCCGTCTGTCTATCTATCTACCTACCTACCTACCTACTACCTATCTATCATCCATCTATCTATCTATTATATCATCTGCCAGAAGTAAGACCCATTCACAATAAATGGGCGGGAACAGTAGCAAGGGAAGTATCCAATGGAAGAACATAGTAATCTGTTACTCAGACTGCAAATTGTTGCTGAAGTATCATAATCTAGACAGGATTTCTAAATAGGACATGATAGGAAAAGAGTAGCTGAAGAATGCAGTGTGGATATGCTCGATTAGCAGAATAGTTCAGAATCCCTCCTGGTTCCTGAGGCTTAAATTGTATTTGGAAATGTTTACAAACAAAACCCTTATTGTCAGAAAGTGTTCTTTGCCCTTTTCTGTGAATAGAATTTTATGCATGACACTTTGGATGCCTACTTTGGGTCTTAAAGTTATTGGGAACAATATTTTGTCATAGCATGTTAGGAAAATGGTAACATATGTGCTTTTCTGTTAGAGGCTGTGTGTCATTAAGGACTATGCAATAAATAGAGATTCTAGAACTAACTTTTCTTAGCACCTATATTTCCAACCAAGACCCCATTGCATTCTCTTTACGAAACATGTTAAAATTATTTCTTGAGGATTACTGTTGAGGAATTTATACACTATTTCTTTTACAATTTTTATAAGTCTGATTAAAATACAGTGTTAAATACTTTTTTAAAAATCTCACTATGAATACAAATAATTCATGCATAAATATATCAGACCTATAAAAATAATTTTGGAGATGATCAATGAACCATACTTTTCAAGCCATATTTTTCTGCATGTCTTTTGACTTGTGTGTATTATTATGTTTATAGAGTGAAATGAAAATTTATTATACAGAACATCAAAGTAGACTATATATCAGGAAAACAACCCATAATCCTTGGCCAAAGTCCAGAAAAGACAGAGTTCTCTTTACCAGGGCAGCACACTAGGCAAGGAGGACAGGGAAGAGTGGCAAATATAAGAAAGATGTGGCTGTGCCCAATTTTGTTTTCATTACCTATACTTTTTCTGTCAGCTAGTTATTAGTATATTTGTATACTATTCAAATACAGCCTATATTCAAAAATTCTTACTGAAATCAAATATTAAAACTGAATATTTTACTATTGCATGAGAATTTGGTAGTTTGGGTTTCTGTATTTTTTTAAGATATTATCCTCACACTGATTGGTAAGATCATGTGTCTAATGGTGATTAAGGCTACTAAGTTTGAAATAGCCATCTCAATGTTGCTGGAAATTTCTAACAGCTAGTTAACAAACTAAATGTAAAATTAAACAAGACAGCCAAAGGACAAGAGAAAGAAAGACATTTGACCCAAGTTACACTGCAATCAGATGTAAATGCCAGAAAGCAAACCAGATTGGAAAAAATAAAATAAAATTAGTAACTTATCACACTCTAATTCAATGTTTCTCAACCTTGGGAACTTTTAAGATCTATGGACTTCAACTCCCAGAATCCCCCAGTCAGCCATACATACAGCTTTTCATCCATGCTGGCTGGGGGATCCTGGGAGTTGAAGTCCATAGATCTTAAATTTTCCGAGGTTGAGAAATACTGCTCTAATTCATTTGGAAAAGAAATTTACATACATGGTATGTTTCTTCTTTATTTTATGAGTGACATTTCTCCATCAATTTCAGGAAAATTACTATGAATATAAATCTTATAAAGAAGAAATTTTAAGCAATTTCATTTGGACCCAAGTTGGCTGGAAGATAAAACAAGTAAAGAGAAAATTTTTAAAAGCATCAAAATCAGGTTTTGGCCAGATCTGGGATATCAGACAAAATGTACAATTCCTCTGTTCTTTTCTGGAATTTCCTTTGTTCCTAATAGTATGCTGGCTGTGTTTATTTTTTATAACACATGTTTTGTCTTCAGTAAAAGGAGACAGCATGAGCACTTCTTTAAGTCCAGTAGCAACACTTAAGCAACAAATTATATTTTGGATGTAACCCATATTTTAATTTTATAAAAAATGTAACCTAATGATGACAGTAGAGATATGTTCAATGACAAAAAGCATTTTTAAAATTCTTAAGCCACTCAGTGTAATGGTTCTCACAGTTCTCTTTTTTACAAAAACATGTTGTATTGGGCTGTGAAAGACGAGGAAGGGTTAGCATGATGTGCTCACAGAAAAATAGTTTAATGATTACAGAGAGAAGTAATTTTTACCCCATCAGGCCTATATCTGGTTAAAGGTTAAATTAATCTTAAACATCTGAGATTGAAATGAGAAGGAAGTTACAAAAGTGGGCATTTCTAGGCATCTTTTCTCTGTTATAATTTCAGTATTCACATATACCCTTTGGTAATCACAACAGGTTGGATGTAAAACAGGGAGTTCATAAGTCATATTTCGGGAGGTCCTATCCTAAACAAACCATTTTTTTTACAATCTGGCACAATAAAAATAGATAGATGATAAAAGATGGATATCTATCTATCTATCTATCTATCTATCTATCTATCTATCTATCTATCATCTAGATAGATAGATAGATAGATAGATAGATAGATAGATAGATAGATAGATAGATAGATCTACCAAACATCAGCCAGGACCTTCAAAGGTTAGGGAAGGATTTGTCATTCAGCCACAAAATGTTAAAATGATCAGCGCCCTAAACAGTTATGGTTCTACAGAACTTCACTAGAAGTTCTTCATCTCAGTAGTAATAGCAGACAATTAGTCTCTGACATTTTGCTTCCTGAGCCAAAGGCAAGTTTATAACTCCCCTCAATGCCACCAGCCTTGCTACTGAATCTCACATCAAATTATAGTGATAGGATAGAATTATAAATTAGATAAAAGAGCATAAGACAAATTACCTGTTTAAATTAAAAATATAGCTTAGTCATGCATTTAATAATTTTCCTGTTCTTTTAATAAAGCAGAGGTCTTCAAACTTGGCAGCTTTAAGGCTTGTGGACTTCAACTCCCAGAATTCTATGCTATGCTGGCTGGAGAATTCTGGGAGTTGGATTCCACAAGTCTTAAAGCTGCCAAGTTTGAGGACCCCTGCATTAAAAAATATGATAACAACCAGGACAAAACAAGTTTTTTTTAGAGGCTCACACATTTTCCCATTTACATAAAAATGAGTTTGGACAGTGGTTTGGACAGTGCCAAATGGTACTCAACAATGCCTTGCACAGATGTCTTGAAAATATCCTTTGTGATGCATGGAAGTGTTATAAAGATACAATTCAAAGGAAAGTGGTCAGGTGTGGAAAACCACCAATCAAGCATTAAATAGCATTTCAAGAAATGCTGGGAAATGAGAATGCTTACTGCAGGACATGGGAATACTTAGCTTAAGTTGAAATAACTCAGTTGCTGCTGATTTGAATCTAGTTTTTCATTGCAAAACAACAAAATAAACTTAGCTATTCAAAGCTGTGATAAGATAAGATCCAGCTGAACATGTAGAGTAATATAGCCAACTTCTATCTCTCTGGGAACTGATTTCTAAACTTACTTACTCAAATATAATTACATCATTTTTAAATGATTTGTAATGATATATTTAACAGTTTTGGTATGACTGAACAGCAAGGCAGCTAAAGTGGCCTAGATATTTTGCTTCATACAATATTAGGCAGGTTCAACATTATAATCCAACTACATAGGCTAGAATTGAAAATATTGTTTGGAGTTTATCAGAAAATAATTTTAAGTTTTAAGTTTTAAATTTTATTAAATTTCTATACCGCCCTTCTCCCGAGGGACTCAGGGCAGTGTACAGCCATATTAAAACACATTAATTTATAAAATTTAAAACCCATTAAAATCAGATATATAAAATTTGGCCCTCAATTTAAAACACACATACACCCATTTAAAATTCATATTAGGCCAATCCAGCTTGCTGAAACAGAAGGGTCTTAAGGGTGCGGCGAAAAGTGCACAGGTCGGGGCTAAGACGAAGCTCTAGAGGCAGCTCATTCCAAAGGGCTGGTGTCCCCACAGAGAAGGCTCTTCCCCTGGGTGTCACCAGTTGGCATTGTTTGGCCGACAGCAGCCTGAGGAGCCCCTCTCTGTGGGAGCGTATTGGCCTGTGGGAGGTTGTTGCTGGCAGAAGGCGGTCTCGTATATACCCCGGTCCTAAGCCTTTGGAGCGCTTTAAAGGTGGTGACCAACACCTTGAATCGCACTCGGAAGACCAACGGGAGCCAGTGCAGCTCGTGCAGGAGGGGTGTTACATGGGTACGCCGAGTCACACCAATAACCACCTGTGCAGCCGCATTCTGGATCAGCTGGAGCCTCCGAGTACTCTTCAAGGGAGAGTGCTCTTCAAGGGGAGCCCCATGTAGAGAGCGTTGCAGTAGTCCAGACGTGACATGACAAGGGCATAAGAGAATCTCCCCATTCTGAAATTTGAGCTTCAGGTCGTAGTGTGTATGTTGATGAAGATCTGTTACTCTCACATTGCACTATGCGCTATTCTTAACCATAGTTTGAAACTATCACAATAGGCTAAATTCAATCAATATGTTTTACAAACTATAATTGATGGGCTGACATATCAAAGTCAAACAAAGCACATTAGGCCTTTGCTTATGGGACAAATTCAGCTTTCTTGAGTTTGAAAGTGTTGCATCTACTGGAAAATTACTGAGATTTTTAAATCTGTGTAAAAGGCTACTGGTGGTCTGTAGACATTTCCATGGACTTTCATTGCCGAATCACACATGTTGTACATGCATAACCCAAATAATGTCCCAAATATGTGACACAACACTTCTATAAGAGACACACTTGTTGTAGCAATATTATTCCTATGTTGATTTCCATGCAGCATTTGCAAACTGGATAATACCAACTTTATTATCTTTGCAAGTTTTAAGAAATTAAAAGGCCAGGCTATATGTACTGTATAGATCCACATAGAAAAAGAAGCACACAGTCCAAACAAGAACAATAAACCCAACCATCCTAAAGTACCACAAAATGCTGCAAGAGTTGTTACTGTAGAGTTCTATCAATTCATAGGGCTGTATTTCTTCACCATACAAAATTCATGCATCCAGGATATTTTCTGTCTATAAATTACTAATAAAGTACTAATAAAAAGGCATTTGAAATAATGAAAAGCACCAACTTCCGGTTGGTGAGGGACTTCCGGTTTTTCTTTTTTTTAATTCAAGTGTCTTGAATGTGTATAAGAAGCTCAGCTGCAGTCCACAGAGTATATCTAAGATTGAAGACAATAATAAAAGTACATCATCAAGTGACGAAAGGTTTTTGTGGCTAATGTTGCTTATTCAGATAGATTACAAAATGGAACAGAACACGTCAGGAGATATCTGGCTAAAATTAAAAATCATCCCACTGCTAAATATTTAATTTTAATATGTAGACTCATTCTCCAAATTGTTCTGGTGAAAGAATTTAATATTAAAAAAATCCACACCAAAAGTCTTGATGTTATCATTGTTAAATTGTTGAGCAAGAATACACATGTTGATCTCAAGGAAATTATCCTAAGATGTAATAGTAAATTCCATTTATCTTTGCTGCTCCTGTTCTACAACTAACTATCAGTAATGTAGAAGCATAAAATTTCTGTTGGATTATTCTAGTTTTACATTTTGCTCACCATTGTGGCCAGCTAACTGCAGCTGCATCCCCTCTTTAGGCGGAAGAGCAATAGAGCTGAAAAGATGTTTGGTGCACTGGTGGCCCACCAATGGCCTCATCTTCAGAAGGATGTTCATTGACACTTATATTTCCACCTAGTCACTACATTTGTGTTGGTCTATATGATCATAATTAAGATGATTTTGATTTGATTCCAGTTACAGCCACAGGGAAGACAACTATAGCAAAATTCTAGAAAGCATACAACTGAACATAATCTTTCCTTTTGCTTTTCTACAAAATTAATATCAAAACCTATTGCATAAAGAAGTAATGTTATTGTTCTCAATGGCTGTGTTACACTCATTTCGAGCTTCACCATAAAATATTTGAGAAGTGAAATTTTATTAAAAATAAAATTTAACTTGGAATGCTAATATCTTTCTTGTTTTAATCATTTGTACCTATTTGTCCTAATAGATATAGAGACAACTTACATCTTTGGACATAAATATTTTAAGTTTTAAAATGTTGATTTGCAGTTTCCAGAATTTATTATGGTGTTTGGATATCTTAGAATCTAAGATTTAGATAATGTAAGCATTGTTGAAACAGATTATACTACCTAATCAGATAACTATTCTAATTTAAATGCCTGTGCATCACATCTTATCCTAAAATGAAATCAAGAAAATTCCAGCATGCTAATAAATATTTAATACCAGGAATCAAAAACTGTTAGTATATTATTTTCATTCTTGCTATTGTAGTTCAAAGAAGAAAAGTCTCTTTTCATATTTATTTTTGTTTAACCATCTGTCTGCCTGTGTATTAATTCCTTCTTGTTCTCTTCTTGAATGTCCTTCCTTGTTTTTCAACTGTTGTTCCAAAGCATCCTTAGCATTGCTTGATCTTTTCGCTTGCCACTGAAGGGATAAAATCTTTCAAATAGAGCTATTGATATTGACCTGAATGCAAAATACATTGCTTAAAATTATTCTTGTTTACACTGCTCAGGACTTTTGTTAAGTGTCTATAATTCAGTAAGTACTGTACTCTAAATTATAGCATTTAGCCCTGTCATATTTAGCCCTGCCATGCAGTGGTCAGTTTCAAAATTTTTTACTACCTGTTCTCTGGGTGTAGCTTGGTGGCCGTGGCATTGCTTGCTGGGCATGGCTTGGTGGGCATGGCAGGGGAAAGATATTGTAAAATCTCCATTCCCACCCCACTCCGAGGGAAGAATACTGCAAAATCCCCATTTCCTCCCAATCAGCTGGGATTTGGGAGGCAGAGAATAGATGGGAATGGGACCAGTCAGAATTTTTACTACCGGTTCTCCGAACTACTCAAACTTTCCACTATCGGTTCTCCAGAACTGGTCAGAACCTGCTGAAACCCATGATTTGCTAAAGATGGATTCACTTCTACTGTTGCTTTAGAAATCCGTCTCTCAGCTATTCTCCTCCTTAAAATTATTCTAGTCAAACAGAACAGAAAAGAAGACATAACATGCAGCTAAGAGGTTTTGTGTAGCAAAAGAAAGGAGGAGGAGGGAGGGAAGGAGGGAGGAAGGAAGGAAGGAAGGAAGGAAGGAAGGAAGGAAGGAAGGAAAAAGAAAGAAAGAAAGAAAGAAAGAAAGAAAGAAAGAAAGAAAGATAAGAGGTTGACTTATAGATAATTTTCATATGGTACAAATTATACAAATTTAAAGAAAAATCAAGTACATTTGAATAGTTCAAAATATTACAATCTGGGACTTGCATATCTACTCAATCTATTGTCCAATTGATGCTGCTGAGTAATGGGCAGTTGAAGGTCTTGCTTTTTTCATGGTTCTTAACTTTTAAGAGAGTGCAGACTGGACCCACCTTGAAATAAAAATCTGTTTTTTTATAAAGTAAGTAAATAGTCAGGCCAGCAATACTCCTGTTCCAGTTTTTTTTAGACTGACAAATAGAAGCACTGTCCTCCCTCTCAAGAGAAATCACGAAAAAGACTTATCAATGAGTACATATCTACCTGCTTTTAAAGTCCTCATGCATGAAAGCACTTGAATTTTAGAGGGGATTAGAAAAGCTAGAAAAACATGAATCATGGTTTTAGATGATCCAAATAGACCGATTTCTTGTATTATAAAATGTATATTTTATTAAAGCTTTTCTCAACTTGGTGCCTTCCAGATACGTTGAATGCTGTCTCCCAGAATTCCCAGACATCATAGCTATCCAACACATCTGGAAGGCAACCAATGTGCTTGGGGAAGCCTGGTCTGTTGCTAGGATACTGAGCACAAAAAGCCACAGACTGAAGCTACTTGAAATAACACAGTGTTTTTACTACTCACTTCCCAAATGCATCTGAACTTTTTCTTGGCTGACTGAGCTATCTGTATTTAATCAGAAATTTATTTTTTGCCCGTGCCTAGCCTTTCCACTTGTTTCCAGGAAAAAGCATAGGCTTAATCCAGTGGTGGGTTGCTACCGATTCTCCCCGGTTCGGGAGAGCCGGTAGTGGAAATCTTGATAAGAGAGCGAACTAGTTCGCTCCGAACGTCAGTTGGGCCCTCTCCCCCGCCCCCACGCTATACCTACCTTTATTTCTTTTGTTTTTAGTTCAGCTGTAAGGTGCGGCAGAGTGGATTGCCATGCCTCAGCTGTTTTTTTACTCAATGTGCTTGTGCAAAGCGCAAGAGCGGCGCGTGTGCGAGCAAAGCGACCATGCGCATGGCGATTACACGCAAAGGGCATGCGTGATGCAAACCGGTGGTAAAACTGGTTAGAACACACCACTGGCTTAATCTTAACATACCAAGAGACGATTTAACTGGTGATATTTGTGTCTGTGAAGCCTGTAGCTTTTCATACTTCTTAGTTAAGTCTTTAGGACCAATTCCTTTTGTGAATGAGGTTCTCTGGTATTAGAGGTTCACGTAGTCATGGAAAATACTCATTTCCAGAAGGAAAACTCCTGAGCCTGCTCCCTGCCATTCTTTCTAGCTTCCCAACGTACTTTCTAAAAAACCAATCAGGTCTGTGCTGCAAAAATCCTGATGGCCACTAGATGGAAACAATAACTTAGAATTTTCTGTATCTCTCTGCTCTCATCTGCTGGACATCTAGAATTCTGCAGGCCAGGTCAGGTATCCCTGTTCCAAATAAACTTCAGCTATCTTCACTAATCACTTTTTTAAAGGTATGCTGAGGGGGTATAACTGTGGGAGGCATGAAAGCTTCCCATTTATATACTTTAGTTATACAAATGTTTTTATAGATGGGTGCAGCTAGCAAGCTGGCAGGAGACCATGGGCAATTACCATCTACAAAGCAACCATATAAATGCTTGGGCCCATCTGTTTCAACATGCATTTTTCTTGCTTTTGCAAACACAGGATTTAATCTAGATACACAAACATTCCAGAGACCAACCTTGAATTGAGGTTTCTATGAAATCAAATCTGCCCAACACATTGGTCTACATTATATCCACAGAAAACCAGAAGGTGCTAGTTTCAACTAACACGTTTTGTTTAAAATACTCAAACTTCCATAAGCTGCAGCCCACTTCATTCACTTGATGCAGGGTTTAAATTGGGATAAGTTGAGAATCATGTACAGAAACATATTACATCTGAGAGATATTACAATATAGGAAACTGTAGTATAAGCAAAGCTTTAATCTTATAACCTTTAAAACAAATAAAATACTACTTCCACACCACAGGCTCCAAGTATGCATTTAAAAAGGAGAAAATCTTAGTACGATTGATTTATTTGTTTTGCATATGGTGTTGTTACATCAGCCAGGAGGCTACAATGCTAATGCTGAGTAGTAGTTCAGCTGTCTGTTTACCAGCTCTCTCAGGTAGACACATGCGTGCTTCCCAAGATGCGCCACAGGAGGGCGTGCTAGCTTTGCACGAGAAAGTCAAGCTGCTTTTCCTGCAGCTGCATCCAAGGCCCTCTCCCTCCACCAAAGCCACATCACAAATGGGTGTTGTAACTGGGAAGGTTCAGTGGCAGCAGGATTCTAGCCACCGCATGAAGCCGCAGCTTGTTTCCCCACCAAGGTTTTCCTATTCATCTATTTGCATAGAACATGCTTTTGAACTGCGAGGTGGTCAGAAGCTGAGGTGAGTGACAGGAGCTCATCCTGCCATGAAGTGCTAGGACTTGACTGTTTCCAATGTCATTAGGTCACTGAGCCACTGCCCCTCTAGTAGGATGATGAAACAAAAAAGCACAACAAAGAATGTTCTTTCTGCGCCAATTCAGAAAGCTTGAACCGCTCAAGGATCTGCTGATCCAGTTCTACAGAGGAATTATTGAATCTGTCATCTGCACCTCTATAACTGTCTGGTTTGGATCTGCAACCCAACAAGACAGACACAGACTTCAGAGGATAATTAGAACTGCAGAAAAAACAATTGCTACCAACCATTGAGGACCTGTATACTGCACGGTGTCGCTGCAATGTCCACAAGAAAAAAAATTGGTTACTGAATTGTAATGTCAACTGGTGCCAATTTTTTTGAAATCTATAACAATACATTTACCCACATACTTATTGGCTCTACACACATGTAAATTAAGTTTGAGATGATGTATTTTTATAACAGAGATGTTAGTCACGGTTAATATCAGAATTATTTTTAATTTATTGTATGTCTATTGCTGGTCGATGACCGTAATAAAGTTCTATTCTATTCTATTCTATTCTGTATACTGCACGAGTCAAAAAGAGGGCTGTGAAAACATTTACAGACCCCTCACATCCTGGACATAAACTGTTTCAACTCCTACCCTCAAAACGACGCTATAGAGCAGTGCACACCAGAACAACTAGACACAAGAACAGTTTTTTCCCGAATACCATGACTCTGCTAAACAAATAATTCCCTCAACACTGTCAAACTATTTAGTAAGTCTGCACTACTATTAATCTTCTCATCGTTCCCACCACCCATCTCCTTCCACTTATGACTGTATTACTGTAATTTTGTTGCTTGAATCCTTATGCTTTATATTGATATTGTTTCCTGATTGCTTATTTGTACCCTATGACTATCATTAAGTGTTGTACCTTACGATTCTTGACAAATGAATCTTTTCTTTTTATGTACACTGAGAGTGTATGCACCAAGACAAATTCCTTGTGTGTCCAATCATACTTGGCCAATAAAAATTCTATTCTATTCTATTCTATTCTATTCTATTCTATTCTATTCTATTCTATTCTATTCTATTCTATTCTATTCTATTCTATTCTACTCTACTCTACTCTACTCTACTCTACTCTACTCTACTCTACTCTACTCTACTCAAATAAAGAGAAAAAAGAACATCCTGGTGTAATACAGCCTTATTCATTTTGCATTACTCCCCCTGGAACTCCCTTCCCAAATCTAATTTTGGCTCTCAACCATCCAATATAAATATTTCTTTGCATTCTAGTCTAAATAATCTTGAGTATTGCACATATTTTGATTCTATCAGAAACTCAATCAATCCTTGTCATGAGAAAAAAAAAACAGTGTTATACTTCTGCATTAAACTTTTGGTGAGTATGAGGTGCAGTTTTTAAGGGGATCAGATTGTAAACTGGGAGAGGATATACCACATATGCAGGCAAGGCTAGCCTGGACACATCTTTTTTTTAAAAAAAGAAATGACTGTAATATGCCTACTGTACAATTTCCATCTGTTTTCTACCCATGGCGCAGGAAAATAGAAATAGGAAAGAATGCTTAAGGGCTACAAAAAGGAAGGTTAGAAGCAGGTTCTGACAGGTTCTGGAGAAATTTTGAGTAGTTTGGAGAACTGGCAAATGCCACCTCTGGCTGGCCCCAGAATGGGTGGGACTGGAGATTTTGCAATATCCTTTCCCCAGGAGTGGGGAGAGAATGGGGATTTTGCAGTATCCTTCCCTTGGAATGGAGTGGGAATGGAGATTTTGCAGTATCCTTCCCCTGCCATGCCCACCAAGCCATGCCCACAGAACCCGTAGTAAAAAAAAATAGAATTCCACCACTGGTTAGAATCTATAGATTTTCTATCCCTACTAAATGCATCTGCTGATTTTCTTTTTAGAGATAATGAGCTTGCTCACAATAGTTTAATGTGGATAGCATGAGCAATGGAGAAAATCCTTCTTCAGGTTGGCATTGTGTACAGAAATGCTGGGCTGGCAACACGCCATATGACTTGATCAAAATTCACCAGGGGAATGGTCTGGGAAAATTCATACCTTCTCTGAGTATGACTTCTATGTCCTCAGGAAATCCAGATCCTTCTTCAAGGATGACAAACTTTCTTGCATATATTTTTTCAGCGAGGCTGGACAAAGCTGGAACATTTAATGAAGAACTTAAAGTTCTTTGATATCCTGAATATTTCTTTTGTGATTGGAGCCATGGCCTCTTTGAAGTTACAGATACAATTTATTACGTATGAAAAGTCAAAGAATCAGTACTGGCCCAAGTTGCTTTGGAAAACGTATGTTGAAATATTGTGTGAACTTTTATTTCCAACATTGACAAGTATTAGTATTTCTGGAACAGCTAAAATGTGAAAGATGTATGCCTAAAAGTTCAAATTAACATTTTCTGCAACAAACAACAAGAATGCTACAATGATACATTTTATCCTCTGGCCAAGTGGAAATGAGCAATGAATTATTTCTTTCCTCTTTTAAAGAATAGTTTTATAAGAGTTGGATGCCAATGGAAGGGATTGGCTAACTGTTAACTGTTCTAAAGTAGAGTAGAAAGAAATGTAGCCAAAAACCTGTCTGAAACAACTTATAACATTTTCAATTAAATTATTCTACTTGAAACTCATCTAAGTACTAAATTTGAATGAACTGAAAGATTTGTGGTTGTGGCTGTCTAAGCGAAGCTTGGAAAATTGATATTTAATACCAAAGCTTTAAATTCCCTAGTATGGATGAAGATTTAGGAAACAAATAAGTTTAATTTTGCCAATATGGGAAGATATGCCACCACGCAAAGCAGTGAAGTCAAAGCACGGGTGGGGATTTGATGGTTCTCCAGATGTTGCTGAACTATAGCTCCCAGCATATCTTCCCATTGGCCATGCTGACTGAGGCATGCTGAATAGCTGTTAAGCAACATCTGGAAGGCCTTATGTTTCCCATCCTTTCATTAAAAGAACTGGCAATATGAGCTGCTTTCATTGCCTTGTCATTTTTTTTTTTTTGAGTTTTAACCTTGATATCCACTTTTACTTACTTTGAGATAGAGCAACTTCTAGAATTTATCCAGGACTTCTATGGCATGTAAGTTTTAAGATCATCATTGGCTTATTTATTTCAGTGACATCCCCTGAGTTCCATGCAAAACATCAACCACTTAATACTTATTTTCCAGCGGAGGCAAAAAGCCAGCTTCTGTTCTTCTGTCTGAACATAACATCACATGGAACTTGAGTGCTGACATAAATTCAAGATTATGAGAACAGAAGAACAAAAGGTTTGAATCAAATTTATGGCAATGAAACAGAGGTTTTTTGTTTCAGTAGAATATGAAAACATTTAGACTGAGATAACTGATGGAGTAACCACCAAAGTATGTCATCTTAAGCTTAATCAATAAAAACTAATCAAGAAAGAATTTGAGCTAAAACTAGCAAATGTTTTTATTATTTTTAATAAGAAAAAATTGTAAATAATTTTTTTTCAGCAATTCAGTAAATCAAAGAGATTCCATTATGGCATCGAGGAATAGGAAGAAAAAGAAAGGAATTCAGTAATTTAGAAATACTGGATGAAATTTGAATTTGATGAATGAACACTATTTATTACTGGTTATCCTGTGATTAACCAGTAATAACTGGTTAACCAGATTAACTGATGTCTTTAAATTAACATGCCGAAGAGAAGTTGCTTGGACATGCTTGTTCTCCAATTTATTCTTATAAATTAATCTTGTAAATTGTGAGATAACAAACTTCCTGCTCTAACCCCAGTTAAATAATTATTAATTTACTTTGTCTTAGCTAGTTGCCCAAGACCCTTCTATACACATAATCCAATTAATATGCGATGTTAAGCATCACCCTTGATGATGCTAAAACTAAGCCATTTGGGAGTGGGAAGTGGGGGGAGAATTTGCCCAATGAAACCAATCCCTTTGGTTGCATGGAATCTCCTCCCTACAGCTTTGGCTCGCTGCAGGACTTGTGGAAAGAGTCTCTCCATCCCTGTAAGAACTGGATTTTCATTAATAAATTATTCTTAATCATTATAATTTTCCATTTTGTGTTCAACCTCTTTGGCATGTGGCTTGAAAATTGGCAGTTTGTACTAATATGGATAAATTCCCTGGGGTCTCTCCAAATTAAGAGAGAAGGGATGCTCTGAGTTCTGCCATTTAGTATCAGGCCTCCAAAACCAAGAAAGAACACAGAGTTACTTCTAAGCAGTTTGCTTTATTTTTCTTTATCTGTAATCAAAACTCTTGCAAACCAAAGCAACTATTTCTATCATTAAAGATATACCCTGAGAATTGTGAAGGAGGCGCTATCTTAACTCTCTTCTTCCCAATCAAACTAAACTTTGCTGTTTCTTGGTCAGGCCAGTGCTGGGTTTCAAATTTTTTTACTACTGGTTCTGCGGGGGGGGAGGCTTGGTGGGCGTGGCATGGCTTGGTGGGCATGGCTTGGTGAGCATGGCAGGGTACGGATACTGTAAAATCTCCATTCTGTCCCCAATTCAGGGGAAGGATACTGCAAAATCCCCATTTCCGCCCGATCAGCTGGGACTTGGGAGGCAGAGAATAGAGGGGGCAGGGCCAGTCAGAATTTTTACCACCAGTTCTCCGAATTATTCAAAATTTCCGCTAGCGGTTTCCAGAACTGGTCAGAACCTGCTGAAACCCACCTCTGGGTCAGGCATAAGAATATAAGATCCAAAGTAAAAGACACGATGCAGAAACATATACATTACATATATAGGTTGAAATGTTAACAAACACAACAGGCCTAGTAGAAACAAATTCATAGGAAGTGATAAAAAATAAATCATTTTACAGTGGATTCCTGGAGACAGCAAACAAGCTCAACACTATGAATGTCATAGTATTAACAGAAGTCTGATTTGGTTACAAGATAGGCAAGGCCTGTCAAATGAGGCTTCTGAACTCCAGAAATCCTCTGTTAAGGAGAAGGTGTTTGATTACCTTTATACAGTTATTGGCAAGACTTTGTAAAGAAGTCACAGAAAACCAGAATATCCAACAGCTTACTGATTACTTGATTAGGATTCCAAACTGTAATATTCCAAATATTATTATTAGACAATAAAGGAGATATGACTGGAAAACATGACACCAAAGTAAGAACTCTTAGAGTCATTAACATACTTCACTATTGCTTGTTGGTGAGAAATATAAATGAATAACCTTGGAGGAGATTGAAGAATTCTTCATACTATGCCATCAAGACAGTTAAATTGCTATGGCTCCAAACAGTAACAACCTCACTGTCTTTAGATAAACTAAACTATTTCTGGCCTAACCATTCTATTTCTATTTTTCCCACATTAATTTTCAGAGCAATGATTTGGCCTTGGAATTCTGCTATTTAGCAAGGAATTTTAGTAGCATCACAAGTACGTCCAAATTAATGATCCTCATTAGAACCAAGCAATCATTCACGAAATTTAGGGCAAATGCACAAAAATGGGAGAAAAAATGTCAGAAGTCTTCAGCTAGCATGTAGTTTTATATTAAAAAAACCATATATCTCTTTGTGGGTGGGTGTGTATGTATGTTTAATTATTTAATTTGGATAGAGTCTAACTTGATAATAAATTCTAACATTTCATTGGTTCAGCTCTTCGGGAGGAGTGAAGGATAAGATTTCCTTTTGCTGAAAATATACATCCAGTTCTTTGGTGGAAACCACAAGGGCTAAACTATTTAAAATTTCAGGATTTATGTAACTTAAACAGGACTTGGAAAACAGAATTCCACCACAAAATATAGGAGAGCAACACATGTATAAGGAACATCAAAATGTTGGATTCAAATACACACACTGATTCAGAAGATTTTAAAGATTAATATACCAGAATTTTTAGTTTGGATTGATGAATAAACAGTTCAGAAAAAAGTCATGGAACTTTGTTTTTGCATATGATAACTCCAGCGAGATTATTGTATGCACAAAAATGGAAAGATTTGGTTGGTGAAGATAATGGAACATGCTGAGATGGCTAAATTGACTTTTTTGATCAGAAAAAACATATGTCTGAAAATAATGTCAACATTTATTGCTGACTGGAAATCCCTAATGGGATTTTTTTTGCATAAAACAGATAAAATACTAACTTATGATTTATGGTTTGATGATTACACAGGATAGATTTTAGAAAGACGAGAGTTATGTTGTAACCGTAGAATAAGAGTTAACTTTATCACTATAGTTATAACTGCTGTAAAGAAGATTGGAAGCTATTTCTTTGTATCTTTTTTCTTTTCTATTTTTCTTTTCCTTTAGTTTTCCTTTTTTGTACTTTTACTTTATCTTTGATTTCTTTCTTTTTGTTTTATTTCTTTAAATTTATTTGTATTAGTTTTTATCTTCCTTTTTTAAAATCTTCATAGATAGATAATGATAGATAGATGATAGATGATAGAGAGAGAGAGAGACAGATATAGAGAGAGAGACAGAGACAGAGAGGCAGGCAGACAGACAGACAGACAGATTCTAGACAGACAGAGACAGACACACAGTATTTTGGCTTTCACTAAATTCCATTCTTTCGAATACCAGCTAAGAACTCATCTTCTATTGAAGAATTGACAGCTATAAGAATTGGCATTGTTCATGTATTAATTAAATGCTTTGTGGCATTTTTCCTATATATGAAGATGAGAAAAATATTTTCCATTTCATTAAATGAATTTAGCTGAAAAGAATTAATCTAATAGTTCTGTATCAAACCTTAACATTTCAGAAACAATGGATTATGAAACATTCCATTATGGCATTTTCAAGCATATATATAATGTGTTGTTTTGTTTAGACGTTTATTTTAAATATATTTTGTTTTGACTTGCTGCAAAAATGTTTTGACTCATTGGCTTAAAATAGTACATGCTTTAGGAATATCTTCAGCTAATAATTATTTCAAGGCACACCATTATCAATGTATCATCAAAGCTTTCAAGGGGAAGAGAAATCTGATTCAACCTAAGGCTTAAAAACTGGCGCCCAAACTAGACTTAAGTAATAGAAGAATTACAAGACTTTTAATGCCTACCACTGGTTTCTCCTCCCCACCTCACATACACAGACAAATATTGCAAAAGTAATTCTAGTTATGAGAGTAACTGTTGACTTTCAATTCTGGAGAAATAGGTAACACATTTATTTGGTTTTCACAAAGTAAAAATTAAAATCTTTTCAAGCACATGTGATACCAATGTAGACCTCTGTGGTGGCCAAGTAAAGAATGGTTACATAGACCTTGCTTCTCTTCTCTCCCCACCATAAATGTCAGCTGTAATTTTAGTGGAGATTGCCCAAGAGAAGCAGATTCCTGAGCACTACCTTTTACAAATATATGGAATTGTCTATATCTGTGATTACACTCTTGTGTAATCTTGCTGTGTACAAATCAAATCAAAGGCAGGTATTCATATTTCTAAATCAGGAATTCATATTTTCAAACCAAAAACTGCATGTAGATTTTCAGTGGCATAGTTGAAAAAGTATGCAGTGTTATTATAGCCTCCACATGTGATTTAATTTTAGCTGAAATTAAATCTTTTGTCTTTTTGTATTTTCCTTTGTGTTACTTTAATGATCAATTTGGCAGTTACTCCCTGAAAGGTTCTACATCAAAAGTTTTTCGGGTTGCACTACGTCCCTTTCTAGTTTGCAGACTCCAGTTATCAAGAAACTAATAAGCCTGCAAATAAATGATATTGTGAGATATTGTATAATATAGATGGTTCAATTTGTATACCACCCCAGTATGTCCATTTCTGTATTTGATTTTAACTATCATCATCAAATGATCAAATGAGACATCAAATCCTACATGTGTTAATTTTAATTATTGTCTGGAAAACAATGGCACTAGCTTCAAAACAAATTAACATGAATAATTCATTAATTCCAAACATAGCAAATAAAAAATTATCCTTTCATGCCTAGTATAACTGACCAGTACAGCAATTAATTCAATATGACTTGTGCAAGCCATTTATAAAATGTTGTCTTAACATGAAAAAACATAGACCTTATTTCCATGAGGATTAATAATAGCGCATTTACTTGCTAAAAAGGACCATGTACAATCCTGTGAACAAAATCCCCTTTGCCCTTGAAGATGAATCATGTACAAATGAATCATGTGCAAATCATTTCAGTTCTGATTCAAGGAGGTTTTGCTCCCTTTAAGCTACAATATATTTTGCTCTAGCAATTTATGAAGTTCATAGTGGACTCATAGGTAAAAGAAAACCAGATGAACATTGTCCATGTGTTCTAGTCACTATGCATTCTATTCATATTGCAGACAACTTAAATATAAACTTAAACATGCACTTACATGATGCATAGTCATTAGAATTTCATGTACAATAGCATATCATTGGGGAGAGTGAAGTTGCTAACATATCTATCTATCATCTATTTATCTATCTATCTATCTATCTATCTATCTATCTATCTATCTATATCTATCTATTTATCTATCTATCTATCCATGTATCTATCTATCTATCTATCTATCTATCTATCTATCTATCTATCTATCTATCTTCCTTCTATCATTTATCATCTATCGTCTATCGTCTATCGTCTATCGTCTATCATCTATCTATCTATCTATCTATCTATCTATCTATCTATCTATCTATCTATCTATCATCTATCTCTCTGATCTATAATGGAAAAACTGTAAAAGGAGTACCTATTTTCAGTTACCTGGTCTAAGGCTTGAGGCTGAGCAATGGCAAAATTCAGAAGCAGGAAAATGAGCCATTTCAATACCTTTTGCCACTTTTTACTTAATTCAATGCCATAAATTGAAAGGAAAATTTAGGCTGGGAAGATTATGTGCCTGTGAGACACGTAGTGCTATATTCCTGGTCACATAAAGCTGGGCATTCAAAATTATCACAGGTAACAAAAAGTGGCCTTCCAATGCAACATATGTAGCACATTCGCACTAGCCAACATATCAGAATGATCAGTTGGTTATCTAGAGGGAGATTATAATTTTCCCACTACTAGTTAGGGAATGGAAAAGAAGGGTTTTGAGAAAAAAATCACCAGATGTCAAATGACTAGATTTTGTTTTTCCTCTTACTTACCTTGAGGGCAAGCTACATAATTTTGTTCTCTCTCTCTCTTGCTAAAAACCACTACAGAAGTGTGTTTATGTTAGCAATGCATGTCCCTAAATGAGCAATCATTACAACTCTTGAATCTAAAACAGTTGCCTGCCCTTGTGAATGTTGTGTTATAATTGTGGGAATTTGGGTTCAAGTCCATCTTCTTCAATGTAAACTCAGTGAGTGACTTTCAGCTAGCCACTTTCTTTCAGCCAGTCTAATATAGACTATATATATTACTGGTAGGTTATGTGAGTGGGGAAATAGAAGAGGGGGTGCTCCTAGAAAAAAGATGGAATATCAATCTAAGGGAAGAATTAATAAATACTTTACCTGAGCTAAAGTATTATTATATTATAGCTAAAGTATTATTATATTATAGTATATGATAACCAGTCATCTAGTTTGGTCTAGTAGTTAAAGCACCAGGCTAAAAACCAGGAGACTGAGTTCTAGTCCAACCTAGGCATGAAAGCCAGCTGTGTGACTTTGGGCCAGTCACTCCCCTCAGCCCAATTCTCCTCACATGGTGGTGGTTGTATGGAAAACAGAAGAAGAAATGTTAGGTATGTTCACTGCTTTGTGTTATTTATATAAAAAAGAGACAATCATAGAATAAATATTAAATAACTAAATAACTAGCAGTTATTCTTGGGTGGAACATTTCTCTCTTTATATTCCATATTAGTTTTTAGGTAAGCTTTATGAATGGCAAAGATGTATTTGTAATATATAAACAACAAGTGATTTTATAAAACAAATGTAGAATGATGGAATACAATACACTGGGAGATATTTAGTTTAAACAAGTTCAAATTATCAAGTATTATCAGATTATATCCACAGCTATGAATTAGGAACATTAATTTCCTGACCAAAGTTTATTCTTTTGACTGCAGATTGTCAGTGTGCAGAATATGAAATATTGCTTTTGCAGAAAAAAAAGCTTTTATATAGAAAATATTTAGAACAAAACTTTTCCTCCTAGGCTGTAAAATCACTCAGTCATTTCCTCACTCACTCAGTCACTCCTCTTAACTGTCTTTAAGACCTGATGAAAAATGCCAATATCTCAAGACATATACTGTAGCTTATTTTGTTTGAAACTTCATTAGATTTTATACAGAATTTCAAAAGATTCTGAAAATTTGAAGGAGGAAGTATCCCAGGCTATTTTTCAAGAATACGTACGTATTGTTGTCTAGTGAACCAAAATTTATCCTTCCCTAAAAGAAGAAAATCCTATTGAAAAATAAATTGATAGTGCAGGAATATGAATGTACAAGACTACTTCTTATTTCATGCCCTTTGTACTTCAGGATGTAGGTTGTAATTCATTCATATTCTGTTTCCTACCTTATTGAACTTGTTGCCACCATATTTATCATGGGAGCTTTATCATCTACTAGGGAAGTAAGGTCTTAAAATGAAGCTCACAATGATTATTTTGTTGTTCTGGAGATCTAATTGTGATGAATCAGGGCAACTCCACCTGGCCTATACACCAGTATTATCATTTTTGCCTTCCTTTTATAGGTGACTGGTATTGGTATACAATATTGTATTTCACAGATACAAACATGTGAAGATTGTCCTACGCATGTGTCAGCCAAGGTCACTGAAAATGCTTTTGATGGATGGGTTGGAGATGTCAAGGCACTGCAATATATATTAACGATTAACGTCTAAAGTGATTCCAACTGTCATGAAAATAAAATGACTGTTTACTAATATTATTGAGTTAAGTTAAAACACATACATGCTGCTTTCATAGGTAATATCTGCCAAAAAAAGAAAAAAAATCAGTCAATCTTGCAGAGAAGCAACGTAATCATGACTTATTTAGCCAATTCCTAGTTTGTTTTTTCCATTTCATCTGCCAGTATTGAAAAGAATGGAGAAAGCATAAAACTTGGACTAGCCTATAGATAAATGAGATCCCAAATCAGGCTTAAAATCAACAAACCATAGTTCCAAATTATGGGATCTTTGAAAAAAAAAAGACCCTACCAAAAACAAGGGTTTCTTTCATGGAATAAATTTTCATATCCCAACAAACTCATTATAACTTTGTATTATGTTTTAATTCTGCCATAGACACAGTCCATCTCCAAATCCAGAATCAAACCAATAATCTCAGATTCTGGAAATTTATTGAATATCTAGGTGGATTTTTTTTTCCAGCATGAAAAATCTCACTAGAATCACAGAAATGGTACACAGCAGCTGAAACAGTTATATAGTTGTCAAGAATTTAAATATAACAAGGGCTTTTCAAGTTACAAAAAAAAAATGAATAAGTCATGCCCGACATCAAATTCTTTACTATTATTAGCTGCAGTGAGATAATGCAACACTGTCACTAAAATGCCTATGACTGAGATTTCTGAAGCATTGGATAACATTTGCCTTTTTTCTTTTCAGTTTAATTTACTACTGAAAAATCAGTGGGAAGTAGCATTTAAAATGTTTTCCTAACCTTTAAAAAATTGTAAATCACTGGTAATATATAAACTCGTCCAGATGTCTTGGGATTACCCTTCAAATGAATGGCTAAGAATTCTGGGAGTTGGAGTCCAAAATTATATAGAGGGTATCAGATCTGGTAAAGCTCTTACATATCTATAAATATAGGAATAGATTTTTAACAAAGAATAGTTATGTTATACACATCCAAAGTGTTAGATTCTTTCTGCTGGTGAACAGAATTTTAGGCAGGGTTAAGCAATATTCTTTTTTCCACCTAATACTTTCAGGAAGTTAATATTAATAAACACGTATAATAGCCAAGCAACATTGTTTAATGAATTACTTTAAATTGAATATTGTACAACATTGCACAGTCGTAATTGAAAAATAATAATAGTCCAATTCTTTAGTCAACTATAATCTAAGACTTACAATATTGGGCCTGGGAAGAATCCAGTTCAAATTTTTACTGAAATATAAAACTCACTATAAGATTGATGCAGTCATGTGAATAGATAGCATGAAAGACTATTGTGTGATACAGCCAAAGAATCAGTTGATTGATCTATAAAAGTCAATTGATTTATAAAAGTGTTAGAAGGGTGAGTTGTGAGCTTGAACAAAGTGCAAGCTTGGATAAGAAACAGAAATTGCTGAGATGGAATTGTTGTTGTAACGTTAGCATTTCGTCAGAAAAGATTTTGATCTTCCCTATTAAACTTCTAATTACCTAAATAAGAAGGACCTATTGACAAGTTAATTTTATTTTCATTCTAAAGCCTTTCATTGCGCAGCCACAATCAAAGAATTCTTCCAGACAAATATCACCGAAGAAGAAATTAATTTAGGAAAGCAAACATTACTAAAAGCAATAAACCATCCATCTTACCTGGAGGAATAATCCTTACTACAAGCATTCAGACTCCTCTCCTTCCCAAATCTTACTTATTTACTTCTCCACTGATGAAAAATATGATCATAATACATTCATGTCTAGATTATAAAGGTGGTGTGTGTAGTTTGTTTCAGTACAGTATAATGATTTAGAATTCTATGCTCAAGTCAAATGTACTTCTTTATCTACTGTTGCTGCAAGGAGATACAGAAGCATTTAAATCTGTTAATCAGCCATAATTTATAATTTAATCTGAAACTTCAGATGAACCCTAACCTTAATATGATTTAAGAAAACAAGCCAGCTTCATACACCAATTTGAAGTTGGCTTGCTTCAAAACACATAGATTCAATATCTTTTTCTAGTTTTGAATAAAAATAAATTGCAGTCATGAAAACATCTGATCCCCTTGAAACTATTCTAAAAGCCAATGAGCCCATCATGCAATGTTTTCCTAAACCATAGTTTAGATCTTGGCATATATAAATGAAACCCTGGACAAGCCAAATCATTTTTCTCAATCAAGCTGAAAGGATTTATTTTGCTTACAGCAATTAGTTATAGTAACATGAACCAAAGATTGGAATAACTACTGAGCAAAAGTAATGACCATGTTCTTTTGAAAATTATTGCACACTTCCTTTATTACTTTTCTGATACTTGACTTTCCACCTGTCAGTAGCAGTCATATTCTGGTGTTCAGAACCTTATACTAGAACCCAAGAGGGCACATAACAAATAAGAAATCTGCAATTTTGCTTTAATTTGGTTGTGGCATCCTCCTTCCACTTTCAGCTAACAATTCATATGGCACAATGAAATAAAACAAAATGCTAACTTTTCTTGACTGAATTCTTACAAAAAAAATTAAGAACTATCAAATGCATCCTATTATTAGTGGTGGGATTCAGCCAGTTCGCACCACTTCAGGAGAACTGGTAGTTAACTTTCTGAGCTGTTTGACAAACTGGTTGTTGGAAGAAATCATTAGGGGAGAGAACCGGTTGTTAAATTATTTGAATCCCACCACTGCCTATTATGATATCTGAAGAACATGAGAGATAAAAAAAGGTTTTGAACAGAGATTGCCTTAAGGCTGATGTCTTAAATATGAGAAAGTAAAATTTTGTTTCTTCGTGTATAGTATATAGAAGCATGATACAATAGAATAAGAAAATATCCTTCCTCTTGAACAACTGAAGGTGCTCATCTTTGATCCATTCCATCTACCCACTCCATCATCTTCCAAATCAAAATGCCTCCAGAGAAGAAAAAATAAAATATATAGGAAGGGGGAAAGTTAGCAGCATCTACAGAAAAAGCTAAAAGTCTTTGCTTGTAGAAGTGGTAGAATTTTCTATTGAGCCAAAATTTAGCTTTTAGAACAGCTCAATATTCTTAGAAATTACTAAAGCCATACACACTTACGCTCTTTGGTTTTGTTCTAGCTGGATGCTACAAAAGCTGTAGCCTTTGCATGCTTGATTGATTACTATTTATTGTAGATAAATAATAAAAACTGTGTCTGATTTTACTTTTACTTAATATTATCAAATATTTGATTGATTTGTGATCTGTTTCATTAGGAAAGTAGTTTAATCTGCAGGAGAATTAATACTATGTTGAAAAGCTGAAATTATTATTAGTTTTTACATTCCAAATTTATTTAACTTTCATTTTTGATACACACAGTTATTCTGTTTTAAGTACATTTTGTGAACAGTTTCTTCTGAAGTAATGGTTGACACATTTTCAAAAGTATTTGGTTAAAAAGAACTTGCACAATAAGTGGAATTTCACAGAATCTTATTTTAATCTGAACTCTTCAGACAGTCCATTCCTTAAATTACAACCACTTAACTATGGTAGATGGGTGAGTGAGTGGTATTAATAACTATAATTTGATAAATGATATTTGCAAAGGAAATACTAGTTGAGTGCAAAACATACAAGATTTTCTTGATCCAAAAATTACATGCAGCATTGTTTTTCAACAAAGGGATCAGATTTTCTCCATCCAAGTTTCTTAAAAAAGCACAAGGCTTAGCAAAATGTTCTCTACTCTAATAGCAATTTCAGACACATCAGACACTTATGTAACTTCTGGTTAGATTGTTTTCTGCTATTACTATTGAGATATAGTTTCAGATACTTATTAAAAATGTTTACATTATTGAAAACCGGCTAAAGTAATAGTAATTTTTTGACAACTCAAACTTAATTTTAAGATTGTGCTTTTGTTTTTTCAATATTAATATTCAATGTGTATAAATGCAATGTTTATGTTAATAACTATTATTAAACTTGCAATATTTGTTATTAAGAAAAAAACATTTCAAAGAAATGAATGGCACAAATGTGTCTTAGAGAGTGTAAAGCTATGCAGCACCACCATTAATACAGTGACTTTTTGTACTGCACTAATTCCTGACTGCTTGCATTTCAGAATTTTCTGCAGGCATTCCTGGATTAGGATTTGCATTCCTTTTAAAAGTGGACTGTGTGGTTAAATGCCATGGGACAAATTGATTGAATGCACTGGCATAAAAACAATATATTCTGGTAAACAGAAGGCAGAGTTGTGTATTCTAAAAACTGTTTTCAAACTCTTTTCCGTTTAATATATCTGATTTTATGACAGTCATTTATAAACACAACAGTCTTCTGGTTAGCACCAAATTCTAGAATATTATAAAAGGGATAAGATCGAAGGGGTAACATGTATAACATTCTTGTTTTTTAAAAGACGTAAACAGCTTTTTGAACACAGGCTCAAGTTGTTCAGTTCAACAAACTTTATCCCACTGTCAAACCTCTATCCAATTAGGGTGCTTTGAGTGACACATCAGAAGAATCCTGTCTTGCAAAGCAATACTATGCAGAAAGTTGTTCTTTCTCAAAGTTATAATGAACATTTCAGGAAACAATCAGTAAAGCCCTTTCTGATGCAAAGGGGGAAAATACTAATGTCCTTTATGGTACACATGTTTTGTGACTTTTACTGGGTGTCCTCTTGCTCTTATTAAACTATAAGCAAAACTGAAAATGTTAAATAACAATTTCAGGATTTCCCACTACCCCCCTCCTTTTTTTTCCTTACTACTGAAAGGAAAAACAGCTTTTTGTAGCTACAGATGTTACATATTTTCCAGTAAATTAAGCAATCCTCTTTCATGGTTAAAACAACAGCTTGCTACTTGCCATTGAAAAAGACCCATTAATTGAACAGTACCTCAAAACGTAACAGCAGATGAGGACGGCTGCTTGGGCACTCTTGGCATGTCATTGAAGGATTTGAGAGAGTAACTGAGAGAGAGAGAGAGCCAGAGATTTCTTACCTTGAGCATGCAAGATCCAGAGAGAAGAGATCAGTAGAAAAGGAAGAAAGTGCTCTGATCAGCTGCCGGTAGCATGCCGTTGACTTTTATGGTCAGGAGGGAGGAGCTGCTGTTCATTGTTGGTGAGTAGGCAGACAGTAGCCAGGGGCCACTAGGACAAGCAGATGCTGCTGTATTTCAGGACATGGCAATGGAAAATGCATGAATACAAGGGAATAACAGGACCCTGATTTAGTTCAGATTCTCCAGGATATTATCAGAATTGGGTTCAGTTCTTGTTTTGAAATGAGGAGAGTGTATAGTTCCAATGATATCAAGTCTCCATTCTTTGGATTTAAGGGCACTTATCACTGGAAAATATTTAAGGATGCTCAAAGCAGGTTGTTTTTGTCAGCAGATCTTCATTACAGTCTCTGATTTACCAGGCACAGTACTGGCTGTGTTTTCATGTAACACAAATTATAATGGTGGCTTTGGCTTAGTATAAAGTATAGCCCCTGGCAGCTGTGATTTTTGAACCATGATTCACTGCTCAGATGACTGAAAACCAAGCCACTATGGTTTGTTCAATGAAATGCAACCGAAGAAAGCTAAAATGATAAAAGGACTCAAACATGTTCCCTGCCAGGTAAGTTAGAATATTTTCCAAAAGTTTGGAAAATGGAGACCGAGAAGGTAATAGAATTATGCCAGGCATGGAAAAATTAGGGAGACGTTTCCCTTTCTCAGATTACTTGTTCCAAGGCTGATGAATGAAGCTAACTGGGAGGAGATTTAAAGCTGACACCCCCGCCAAAAACCCTTCACACAGAATTAACCTGTGTGAACCTTCACAGACAACAACGTGGCTCATTGCAACAAGATTCATTACCATGCTACCATCATTTTGATTTAGTTTAAAAGGTGAGTAGTTAAATTCTTGGAGGACATGTCTTATAGGGCTATTGAAAATAAAATGTTATTGCTGAGTTGAGCAGGTCTTTAGATAACAGTTTCAGAGGAACATTGTTTTCAGAAGAGTATGTATTTTTTTGCCTACATGTGAATTTCTCAGAGACTGGTTGAATTATAATCACAATTTATTTAAATTCAGGCAACATGAAAACTGATTAATCATAAATCAAAGCAACACTTTTCAAAGTGCTCTTGTGGCATACAAAAGGAGAATAGGATATAATTGTATTGGAGCTTTGCAGGAATGAGAGAGAACATAAAAATTAAATTAATTCTGTTAATTTTAAACTATAGCTAAGCATTTTCCAGAGCATCTGGAAACTTGCAACTCTCCTTACCATATCACCTTTGTTATTGGTTATATTTGTGATATGAAGTAACTTCTATTATATGGAGAAGTTAAACCCATGTCAAAATGGATAAGTGGTCTACTCTGGAAGAAGCCTCGGAGGAAATCCTAGAAGAGATGCTGACAATTCAGGTGCACAGCACAGGTATCTAGGAATTTCCTATGCCAGAACCTTCTCTAATGCAGAAACTTAAGTTTAACATCTTCCATCCTTAACATCTCCAATGAAAGAATTTCGCACAACTGGTCTAGGAATGTTTTTCTGTTTAGTGCTTGGAGAGTTCCTAAATTACTAGACTAAATAGCTCAATTGTCTACTCCTGTGATGGCAAACCTATGGCACGCGTGCCACAGGTGGCACATGGATCCATATTGGTGGGCATACAAGCTCAGCTCCAGTGCACATGAGTGTGCCGGGCAGCTGATTTTCGGGTCTTCTGGGCCCACCGGAAGTCAGAAAGTGGGCCGTTTCTGGCCTCCGGGGTGGGTAGCCCTACCCAGACTCCTAGAAAAGCTATGGAGCCTGGGGACAGCGAAAAATGGGCTTACCGGGCCCACCGGCCATCGCATCCCAAAAACAGGGAGAGCACGGGGGGACACACACGCATGTGCAGTGGGGGGGTGCATAGAATTATGGGTGTGGTCACACACATGCGCAACACCCCACACTCCCTCCCCCCACTTTTGGCACGCGATGGCAAAAAGGTTAGCCATCACTGGTCTACTCCATTCTTTGTTAGTTTTCATAATATCCACAAACTGGATAACACAACCTTTTTGGACTAATGAAAGCATTTGGACTGTGAAGAATGAGCTAGGGACACTCTTACAAAATGGCAGCTTGGGAGGTTGCCCGTTCATAACATGACTGCCATGTAGGAAATACCCGTTCGAAAATAGCATTTTATCAGAATGCTTTCTGCCACCAGTTCTAAACCTTCTACAGTTGTCACTTCTACTGTGTCTATTCTCTATCCTTTTCACAGCCACAGCCACTCGTTACTTTTGTGTTCTAAGAAAATGTATTAGGAAAATAGTAACCTGACATGCTGATCAAAATTTTGGTGGGGAGGCGAGAAAGAAAAGGGGAAGAAAAGGAAAAATATGTTTATTTCGAAGGATGGTTCTGAGTGTTTTGTTCTTTATTTTATTATAGATGCTTGTTAAAATTCGCATAAAATAATTAGTTGAGTCCAGTGGACTCAACATAGGACTCCAAGATATTCTATGGCGTACCTCAAAGTGACTGTTTTGGAACAATGGTATTTTAGCACCATCACTAAGAAATTGGTGAATTCACATACATGCAATAAAATGTGCATTTAAGGGTGTGTCCCAAAGATACTTTTTCAAAAGGCAACTGGACTTCATTTTTACTTGAAGACATTTCACATCTCATCCAAGAAGCTTCTTCAGTTTCTTGAATCAGAAACAAAATGTCTTCAAGGAAAAACAAAGTACAGTTGCCTTTTGAAAAAGCACCTTTGGGGCAACCATGACCAGGATGACTCAGAATCTCCAGAGACATTTAAGGCAGAGGTTTAATCCTTCTCTCTCCTGCTATGGCCAGAAACAATTAAGCCACACCTAAATAGTTATTGCAATTCTGATAAAAATTGACTCTACATCTCTAACTGTAGAGATGCCATAGTAAAGCACAATTGCTTCACATTATTATTATCTTTTATTAGTTAAACATAAAACTGAGTCAACTGAACATTTAAAAATGTATCACAAATATCATTGACCGGTGCTGATAGTTGATACTATCAACTAGTTGATACTACTGTCAGGTTGCTGACAGCATTCTAAGTATTATTATTATCTCTTTTATTCATTAAAAAACTCAACTGATTAAATAATAATAATAATAATAATATTAATAATATTAATTATTATTATTATTATTATTATTATTATTATTATTATTATTATTATTATTATTGAAAGCTTGCCTACAACACTTTGTCATTATTGGACTTAATGGATGGCTTTTGCTTCAGTGCCATTACGGATTCCAGCAACTTCAGATGCATAAAATTAGAGCTGTTTCATCAGCTTTTCTTCTAATACGATACACCTCCTCATTTGCCATGAATGTCTTTTCTGGATTTTACATAGGAAAAATGGGACTAAATTTGCATAAAATAATTAGTTGACCCAAGTCCAGTGGACTCAACATAGGACTCAAAAAAAAAAAAAAAGGACCAAGCATTATCAGAGCATTTCAGCCTTCCAAGATATTCTATGGCATACCTCAAAGTAACTATTTTGGAACAATGGGATTTCAACACTATCACTGAGTAAGAAATTGGTAAATTCACATACATGCAAAAGTTTCAGGCAATTTCAAAAAGTCTCAAGAAACACAGTTAATGTAGAAGGTTTTTATGTAGGAGGCTCAATGTAATATGCATCTGTGTATCCAATCTGCTTTCCCTCTCTCTTCCCCATCCCAAGTTAAATATTACATCCCAAGTTACATACTTCTTATCAATTGAGCTGCAACTCATACAAATTTATATTTATATAGCCGTTTTATAAAGTTTGTTCATGTGAAAGATTGCTACTACACTTTTCCTGATTCCTAGCTACAATTAAATTGAGGTTGCATTTATTGTATTAGAGAAATGTTGTATTTACTATATTTTTGTTTTTGCTTTTGCTTGCTTTCTTCATGCTTTACTTTGCATCCCTTACTGTAATTTAAAAAAAACAATGTGGTTGTATATTTTTCATATGTCAAAACATATTCCTTTACTGCCAGATTGCATTTTTATTACTCATTTATATTAATGAAAGTTTAAGGAGAAATTAAGCTGAATGACCTCATGACCTCATCCAAGACCGAGTGGCTGTGGTTTCCGACGTCCCGATATAGTCAGCTGGTGCCATCGCTGACTATTGGGGGCGAAGCATTGGCCCCCACGGAGAGGGTTCGCAACTTGAGTGTCCTCCTGCATTCACGGCTGTCTTTAGAAGAGCACTTGACGGCCGTGACCGGGAGGATTTTTCATCAGGTCCGCCTGATTCGCCAGTTGTGTCCCTTTCTGGATCGGAACTCGCTACGCACGTTCACTCATGCCCTTGTCACCTCCCGTCTGGACTATTGTAACGCTCTCTACATGGGGCTCCCCTTGAGGAGCACTCGGAGGCTCCAACTGGCGCAGAGTGCGGCCGCGCAGGTGGTGATGGGAGCGACGTGGCGCTCCCATGTAACGCCTCTCCTGCGCGAGCTGCACTGGCTCCCGGTGGTCTTCCGAGTGCACTTCAAGGTTTTGGTTATCACCTTCAGAGTGCTCCATGGCTTAGGACCTGGCTATTTACGGGACCGCCTGCTGCCACCAATAGCCTCCCACTGACCAGTACGCTCCCATAGAGAGGGGCTCCTCTGGGTGCCGTCGGCCAAACAATGTCGACTGGCATCCCCCAGGGGGAGAGCCTTCTCTGTGGGGGCACCTACGATCTGGAACGAGCTCCCCCTGGAGATACGGAGGATTCCGGATCTGCGTACCTTCCGTCGCGCGCTTAAGACGTTCTTATTCCATCAAGCTGGCCTGACCTAAACTTTTCCTCTTTTTAAATGGAATTTTAAATTTGGTTTTAATTTATTGGGGTTTTAAAATGGTTCAGCCAAATTTATTTAATTAGTTTTATCTCTATTTTAAATTTTGTATCTATATGTTTTATTTTACGGCTGTTCACCGCCCTGAGTCCTTTGGGAGTAGGGCGGTATACAAATTTAATAAAATGAAATGAAATGAAAATGAAATGATGGAAGAGTTAACTACATGAAAAAGTCACAAGATTGGTCAAAAGTGAGGGTAAGTTGAGAAGTGGTGACAGATTTAAGTTTGGGGTTCAAAAGATGGTCATGATTGTGTGAAGTACAAAGAACCTATGTTAAGAAACCAGAAAAGTAAGAAATAATTTTAAAAAATTAAATATGATTTAAAACGTTTTTGGATATTCTAAGAATAACAAGTAGTTTTTCTAGATGACGTTTCTGGTTTTGCAAGATGAAGAGGACACTAGGTGACAAAGAAAGTTGATGGTATCCACAAGGCAAAAAATATCTGGGGTAATGTGATAAAAGATAAAAGAGGAAAGAAAATTAATATGGTGTTCTAATAATCCCCTAACAATGCTGGCTTCAGGGTTTTCTGGATTTCAGCTCAGCAGTCATAATTTGAAAATGGGAGAACATGTGCCTAAAATATTTTAAGGGAGTACATTGATTTTTGTTTATGTACTCTGACAATAGTGCAAATTAAAGGCATTTACATTATGAATCTTAGCAAAACTTGCTGTCTTCTGGCAGTCAATAAGATCATAAATGAGTTTTGGGATGACAGTAATAAAGTAGAGTATCTCCACTTCAAGTAGTAATTAATTCTTGGACTTCATCACTTAAAAGAATAACCCTGATACAACAACCAAAAGCCTTTCTTGTTACTTTTTCATTATTATATAATACCATACAACATATCTCTAAAAGACATGCAGGAATGTTTTTGGTGTTCTGCATTTTGGAATTAATTCTTTCATTTTAGTCATTAACTATGGAAAGAAAGCACTGATGAATCCTATAATTATTTTGAGTAATGCCATTGTAAGATTGAACTTGTGAATTCATGAACAAAAGGACAAAAAGATAAGTACAACACAAAATATGGTACTGTTTTCTCTTTAGATTAACATTTATTTCACAATTGTTATTTGCATTGATGTAGCAAAGGAAAAATTGCCTTTTAGACTTTTAGTTTCAAAGAAGGGACAGACTTATATAACTGGGATCTTCTTTACCCAACTAAGAGTAAATTTCAAAAAAAATAAATAAGAAGTAGAAAGCCTTCCTATTTATTTATCATTTAAAGTATATCTATACAATATTTCATGTCACCTTCATTTCAGTGTCATGTGCAAGATAAAAACATAGTATAATTGAATGGAGCATGCAAGTAACTAAATGTAACTTCATAAAATATTTAAATTAATAGCAATAGTTAGGATTGCAATCTACAAAATAAATCTGGGCTCTCATCAATTAAAAAAAACAATCTGAAAATTCTGGCAGTTAAGGCTTTTTTAGAAATAATTATGGATGAAGCTAGATAGACATATTTTGATGGTTAATTTTGTAAGAAAATCAGGTGCTATAGAAAATGCTCTGTCTCTTATGGTTGCCAATCAATAGATCTGTCAGGTTTTTATTCATCCCTGAAAAATATCAGTGGTGACAGTAAAGGGAGTTGCACTTACTTCTTAAATGTATGATTTGAATGGAGAGTTACAGTTATGTTCCATTAACTTTTAAAAATCCAGTGTGCTTACAAAACAGTAGGAGCTCTAGTGCTATTTCAGAAATTGCCAGGAAAGAAACCATTATTAATTCTGTCTCCCCGTCGTCATCACCCCCCAAAATTATATGTTGAAATTTTTGGAAGATTTTTAAAGTATATGACTGATATATAAACATTTACAGATTGTAAAACACCCGCCCCCCAAAATAGGACAATTAGGAAATATATGGAATTAAAGAGCAATTTTAGGTACATGTTTTCAAAATTCATTTTTAAAAAATCAACAAAAAAGTTATTTTTCTGCCTAGCAAGAAGCACATTCCAGAGATCTGCTGTAATTTCGGAGAATATTCATGAATTGTAAAATGTTCTAAAGTCAAATGAGTAACCATGCAGGTCAAGCCATAGAACCTTTAAAAAGTCCTTCCATCACTCTCAGAATAATCAGATTCTCTATATTGCGATAAAAGTAGTCAAAACATTGAGAGGAATGCACAAGGATAATGAATTCATTTGGAATTCTATAAAACAGAAAATAATTAAGATGATCGTTTTAGAAGGGTATTTCCTCAGATATTTGATTATTTAATCTGAATGGTTTCATGGGATTCTCCCATTGAAGTTCCATAAATATGACTGTGGGATTACAAAATGAAAGGATAACTGTTATCCTGCACCTGATAAATTTGAACCTATCTGTTAAACTGGACTCTGGTTTTCTTCACCTCAAAAGGGAACTGATTCTTTGGACTGACTTCTAGCCTGCCACCCAGACCCTGGATCCGAGGACTCCGGTTAGCCCTTGTCTCTTATTCCTTGGTTTGAATTGAAAACACTCATGTGAGAAACTGTTATTTCACATGAAGTCATTTCTCTTTTGCCAAAAGGAAATGTCACGCCATGACTCTGACTTCTATGATTAATGTGATCACTCAGCACTTGGTCTGACATAGGGATGCGGCAGTTGAAAATACAGCCTCAGTGTTTCCTTTCCTGGGTACTTGCCATTGTGGACACGTTTCATGCTTTGGCCATGTTTTGTAATATGCAAGAAATGTTGAGCCGAACTAATGAATTTTACTGCTTATATTTAATTGTTAACGAAAACCTAAAGGTCAGTTTTCTCTACTCTAAAATATATAGACCACATTCAAGGCAGTTACTAACCACCTTTCTTTGTGTTACATGAAAGGATAGCCTAAAATATGCATTTTCAAAACCAAACAAAAACATTGCTTTTAACCCCCTTAACAAGGGGGGAGGACTCCTAACATGCCTTAAGATCATACCATAGCCAGTTTGCATTGTTACACAATTCACAGTGGTCATCCACCCTCCCCACCCTCAAATTATATGAGACCACACAACTCCCAAAAGATTGTTTCCTTTTTTATTAGATGTGTTTATGAAAAGTCATGCAAAGTCATAAGGTAACTGACTTACAAACACCTAATTTTCGAAAGGCATTCTTTATGCATTGACTTCTCATATGCTGTAGGTATAGGGTTTTTTTTACAGCCTATAGCCATGATGGCGAACCTATGGCACGTGTAGCCATATCAATCGGCACACATGCGCGCACTGGCCAGCTGATTTTCAGGCCTTCTACACCAGAAGTAGGGGAAAAGGCCGTTTCCTGCCTCCGGAGGGCCTGAGGGGGTGGGGAAGGCCCGTTTTTCTTTCTCACCTGCTACAACAGCTAAAACTTTGCAGACAAAGGGGTCTGGACATAGTGGAAATTTCAATTCCACAGGAGTAATGGATGCCAGATTTTTTATGCATTCTTTAAGTTAGCAGATTTGAGGTACGTTGATTTAAAAATTGTTCTGGTATAATGCACCATTTGGTACAGTTGGCTAATGGGGGGCTGGGATGAGTTTTAGTACTATTGTATATAAATTTAATCTTCAAGAACAGGAATATTTGGCTGATTTTCTTCATATAAGTGCACAAAAGTAGTCTTGAATCCAATTGTTCATACTGACTGGACCTGAAAAGGTTAATATTAATAAAGCATTATAATCTAATATGATATAGTATCTAATCCATTTTTTTAAAAAAATGCAGAGTATAATTATAGACAAAAGAACTAAAAGTCAATAATCTCAATATTACACGTCAAAATAAAGTAGAAATATTCAAAATTATATGTAAGACATATGCAAAATCAGTTTCTTTAGTGGCTATTACCATATGGTTACATAGTGAAAATATTGGAATTTATGCATTAGAAGGACATATCAGTGGATTTGGGGAAATCCCAAGCTTTTAAAAACTGTTTGGGTAACAATCATTGGGTAGGGTTACAAAACAATGAAATGAAAGGAATAATCCTAATGTAGGAAATACATTTCAAAATTTCTAAGTTTCTCAGGACTAGAAAGGCCAGTTTATGTCAATAATCATCATCTAGCACTAAGCCTGAAAAATAAAAGCTATTTCTGTTAAACTGTTGGAATGGTGAAAAAGAAAAAAACAACAACACACAATTTAAACTTCAGTGGGCAAAAGAAGAGAGTTCACTTTCATGTTGATAGTGGTTATCTACTTTAAATGGTTTCATTCTAACATACAATTTTCATATCGTATTAAGTATCTTCTGGCAATTTGGAAGCTGCGAATGTGACACTTAGGGGGCTCATTCCTAGCAGTAAATCCTATCGATGTGCTTCATTCTCACTCAACACATCGTCCAATTAATCTTATTGACATAATGTTCTCTTAAATTGTGGATTTTTTTTTCCTTGAGTGATTTTTCCCAAGGTCTTCCAGGAAATCTTGGCTTCCATGTACTATTTAGTATGCTATGGAACTGGGGAACAGCCATTTCATTTGTTGGACATTGCTTAAAGTAGATGCAACCTACTATAGTTAAGAAATATGAATAAATCACACTAGAAAATTGTTTATGAACATTGTGAAATTAAAAGATTGGGAAACTTATTAAATTTGGCTCTCTGATAAGACTGGCTTGTGCTTGGTCAAGCACAAAGGAGATAGTAGGAAATAAATTGTATCGTGAATCTCTTTGCCCCAATGATTTGTGGTAAGATAGAGATCAGTTTCTTTTAAGAATTGCCCAAAATGTTTAAATATTGAACAAATCATGTGCAGACAGAAAACTGAACTAAAGCAAACACCAGTAACTGGAATCTACGGGAGATTTTTGGTGCCAAAATAAATAGCTTTTCTAGCACCTCTTACTTAACCCATTTTCCAATGTGCGTAAATTATATTCATGGTCTAACTCAGTGGATTTTTTTGCAGAGCTGTTTATCAGATCCCAGCTGAGCAACAAAATTAGTGTTTTGAAACACTAATTTTGGAAAATTAGCGGCATTATTGTATTTTACACATGAAAGATATTCCAGTGGAGATCCCATATTTTGTCCTTAAGGTTCAGATTTATAAATGTTTTCAAATAGTAGAAAAGGTGTTGGCACTGACATAATTCAAAATTATTTATATCGATATGGAGATTGGTAACAAGGGCTGCTGAAATTGAAGGTATAATGGAAAGATTTTCACTGTTATAAAGTAGCTTACACAAGGTTGCCTTTTGTCTTTTTTTTCTTTTCCTTTTTCTCCCTAGTGTACTTGTCTAGGCATATGCATGCTGTCCTTTTGGCTTCAGTGGCTTCAAACCAAACTCTTTGTATATCCAAAGGCTTCATTGTTTGGTCATTTGAAAGGAAGGCTCTTATGTCACAAAGAACAAGACTAATAGTTTGGCATGGCAGCACCTTATCCCCTCCCTGCTTAAATCCTATTCCTCTGGAAAAAAAACAAGCCCAGAAAAGTCATCCTTTCTCCCAGGCTAACTCATAATATTCAGTTGTAGAGATAGTCTATGAGAAATCTCAAATGTCTTCAGATCTCAGATGTACTCTGATTTTTTTTTTTAAAAAAAGTGATTTCATAACGCTCTATTAAACTCTCTGCCCTTTAGGAATATAACCCTGAATTCTGAAAATGTCCCTTTCAAAAGATGAAAGAAAAAATGCCTCCATTAATGCATTTCAATGAAACTTTAGATAATAGCCCTATATTTTTAAAAAAGTAAAAATGAATTAAGCATATTTCTGTCTATTAAAGAGCGCCCGCTAGCAGGACCATGGAGCCGAGCATTTTCTATCATGATGGCACCCACTGTTTAGAACTTTTTTTAAAAAAAGTTTTTTTTTTAGACAAACATTTAATACATCAGTTTTCTCTTCCCTGTGACATCTTGGTGTTATCTTATAAAGTTCTTTCTTTTTTTGTATAGTTGTCATTATTTCTATCATGATCCTTATCCAGTCCGCAATATCAATTCATCACTAACATAATATTCAACTCATCACATATTTTTACATACTTATATAATTAATCATTTATGTCTCTTCTCCAACCAATAATAAAAATCATTCCATATTTTAAAATATTCTGAGTCTTCTCTGTCTTTAATCATCAAAGTTAAGCTATTGATTTCTGCACAATCTAAGATTTTTTTAATTACTTCTTCTTCCAAAGGTATTTTCTCCGCTTTTCAATTTTGTGCATAGACAATCCTTGCAGTTGTTACTACATTAAGGTGACCAGACGTCCCGCTTTTGGCGGGACAGTCCCGCTTTTGAGCAATTTGTCCCGCGTCCCGCGGCGTTTTAAAAAAGTCCCGATTTTTCATTCTGCCTTGAGTCCCCGCTGATGGCTAGAGGGAAAAAAAAACTGTTTGAACTCTTGCCGCTGGGCTTCAAAGGGCCGACCTACAGCTGATCAGTGTTAAAAAAAAAAACCTTGGTATATTTGCGGCGCAAGGCAGCCCTCGTTTCCTGCCGACTCGGAGCGGTAAACAGCGTCTGGTTCAGGGAGCAGCCGGATTTTGCTCTCCATTGCTCTCTCGGCCCCCTGCAAGCTCTCATCTCTCGAGAAGCCCAACCAAAGTTTCCCGCGCCATTTCAGGGAGCGCTCCTCGAGAGACGAGAGCTTGCAGGGGGCTGAGAGAGCAATGGAGAGCAAAATCCGGCTGCTCCCCGAACCAGACGCTGTTTACCGCTCCGAGTCCCAAGCGACAGGAGAGGAGGGCTGCCTTGTGCTGCAAATATACCAAGGTGGAATCCTGATGCCGCCCTTACAGCGGAGAGAAGAAGCCGGATTTTGCTCTCCATTGCAGACACCAGATCGTAATGCACCACCTGCAAAAATGCGAAAATTTCCAAATGTAGCCCTGCCCTCTTACAGCTCTCCTGATGTTCAACTGTTGTCTCTCAAGGAGGATACTTGGCCAGCCTCATGCTTGATGTCTCCCACCTTGGCAGCTTTAAGACTTGTGGACTTCAACTCCCAGAATTCTCCACAATTCCCCAGAATGGGCTCGGCGGGAGTTGAAGTCCAAACGTTGTAAAAGAGCCACAATTGCCCAGCCCTGGGCTAGGGTAGGCTGATGCCGCGCGGATGGGAGGAGGGGCGGGCGACCCAGCAATTAAGTTGTGGTTTGGAGGAATATATGGGGGAAATTATTTGGTTTATTATTATTGGTAAATATAATTAATTGATTTGTAAGAAATTGGATTGCATGGAAATAATTGGAATATTCATGTTCATATTGATTAATATACAAAAAAGATAGTTATATAACTAATTGATTTATATTAAAATGTTGAATTTGTATTAAAGAACTGTATTACATAATTACATAATTAACCAATGTGAGGATGGATATAAAAATAGATGACAATGGGAAGGGGTATAATATAGAATAGAAGGGAAAAATTGAATTTGATTAAGATTAGAGATGAGGATGAAGGGTAATATTGGTTTTTTAAAAAAATAGATGAGGAATAAATATGGCAAAAAGGAAATATAGAAATTGTAAATTTAATTGAAATGACTAAACGCTGTTTAAATTTGTGAACCAGCCAACTATTCTGTTCAAAGAAAATACATTGTATGTTTGTATGTGTGTTTCTAATTATTGCTATTTATTCATATTTGTTCTCTTTTATTCTTTAAAGTTTAACAATTCATTATCTTAATATCTTTATATTTGCTTGGGGTTGGCTTTCTTCCCTTTCATCTTTTTTATTGTACAGCAGTCTTTCTCCTCAAACCTACCACCTCTCTCTTTTCTTTCCTTCTTACTTTCTCTTCCCCCCACCCTCTTTTTCTCCTCCCTACTTCCTCTTCCTTTCTCCTTTTCCTCCTCTCTTCCTCCCTCTCTTACCCTCACTCCTACTCTAATTTCCCTTCCTTCATCCCTCTCTATTGCTGTATCCTTTAATGCATATGGACTACTCAGAGGGCTGAAAAAGTTATTTTTGACTGGTCCTCACACTTTTGACCAGTCCTCGAACTTACGACTGTCCTCACATTTTACATTTTTGCCCTATCTTGTCATCATGGTGAAGAGAAGCAGTTGTGAAATGAGTGACATGGTTGTTAAGAATGCTGCATGGGCATAAATGTGAGGATGGTCATAAGTGTGAGGACCAGTCAAAAGTGCGAGGACCTGTCAGAAATGACTTTTTTCAGCCCTCTGGTTAGTCCTTTTGTGCATATGGACTACTCAGAGGGCTGAAAAAGTTATTTTTGACTGGTCCTCGCACTTTTGACCAGTCCTCGAACTTACGACTGTCCTCACATTTTACATTTTTGCCCTATCTTGTCATCATGGTGAAGAGAAGCAGTTGTGAAATGAGTGACATGGTTGTTAAGAATGCTGCACGGGCATAAATGTGAGGATGGTCATAAGTGTGAGGACCAGTCAAAAGTGTGAGGACCTGTCAGAAATGACTTTTCAGCCCTCTGAGTAGTCCCTATACACATAGCCATGGCCACCCGGTCACATGACCAGCTAGCCACGCCCACCCAGTCACATGGCCTCCAAGCCACGCCCACACAATAAGCCACGCCCACAATGGTGTCCTTCTTACCAATGTTAAAATCTGTTCACCTTATCCTATACACACAGCCATGGCCACCCGGTCACATGGCCAGCTAGCCACGCCCACCCAGTCACATGACCAGCTAGCCACGCCCACAAAATAAGCCACGCCCACAATGTCCCTCTTTACCAAAGTTAAAATCTGGTCACCTTATACTACATGAATTATCAGATAAACTTTTTCCTTGCTAATTTTTTTCAGGAAGAATACCCAGTAGGAACAGCTCTAGTTTAAATTCAATACGTTGATGTATCATTTCCTCCAACCAAGTCTTAAATTTAATCCAATAGTTTTTAGCTCCCGGACATGTCCACCACATATGATAATATGATCTTGGTAGTTGATGACACTTCCAACATTTAGCTGATTTTTCTTTATAGCCCTATATTTTTAAAAAAGTAAACATTTTTGCTAATTTCTCAGGTGGCATATGCCATCTATAAAACATTTTATATTGCTTTCCTTATATGTAGCGGACACCGTTAATTTATAATTCCTTGTCTCTTGGAGGTTAGATTTCACCCAACCTTGGTAGAGGTGACAGAACTTTAAAGAGCTGGTTATGTTCCCAGGCCTGAGGGTCAGAATATGTGATAGAGCCCTTGAGACAGTTGTCTCATTAAGTTTTTTAACAGGGATGCCAATTTGTATTTATAGTGATATTGTTATCTGATATTTTTAAGTATTTCTTGCCGTATTCTTGAGGTTGAGATGGACAACCATGTGAAATGCGTGGAAGAGAAAGCTTAGCCTTGGCTTCAAACAAACATAAAACATTTCTGATTGTTAATGAAGTGAGAGTTGTCATTGCAAAACTGATGTAATGTTAATAGTCATTCTCTTCTTATCTAAACTTGAAATATGCTGAGGGTTTATGAAAAATATTGTTGTTCTTTTTCTTCTTAAGCCTTTGTTTATTTTGATAGAATAAATGCCTAAACAAACTGCAGCCTCAATCTATTTTGTTTTTCCTGGATCTATTTTTATTTAAGTGGAGCATTTCACTTTATGTCATAATCATTTACTCTGAATATCCACACATTATCTAGAGGTTTGCAAATTAATTTTAGCAACTTTGCTTTCTTATTCTTTACAGTTTCTTGGGCATTAATTTTGAGGAAACCTTTCAAGTCCAAGAGTCTATTCAAAACAAGATGACCTTTTGGTAAATGTATACCTAATTACTCCATTTGTATATTTTGACAGCTATTATGAATCTTCTTCCTTCATGTGACAGGAATATACTGGCGGAAAAAATAAAAATTAATTGATTTGAATTTTTTTTTAAAAAAAATCAATAAATTGTTTTTCATTGCCTTTTTCAATGCCTCTAACATTGCTACTTGACAAGTTTAAGCTGCAGGAGTTTTAGGCAATGTCTCCCTTTGAGAGTGCTCAAGAGCTCAAGCAGGCTGACTTTTGCAGAGTAAAAGTTTGCGCAGGTGATAGAGGAGCAGAAAGCAAGCATACCTTGGGTGTATTCTGCAGAATTCAAAGCTTTTGCTTTGCTCTAACATATCAGCAAATGTATGCCAGCCCTCTGAATTTTTACCATGTTTATAGTAAGATTTAGAATCCTGTATAAGAAAACATTCCATAACAGGCAAGCTTAGGCCTTAATAACTCTTTATCAAACTCTAATGACTATATGAATTTAAATCAAATGCAGATCCAGCAATTAGACAGCATCCTCCATGATCCATGAATCAAAGTGAGCTGTAAGTATGTCTGGGGTGACACAGTACAATTTATTGCATGTTTATTTACAATATTACTGTGTAAGTGAGCCTGAGGTTCTAACAGCAAAATATATTAATCATTCCTATTTTGATAGGCACATGCTACTACTTCCCAGCAATTTCCCACAAATCCTGTTTGAGCCATGAATCTCCTAATTTGGACATCAGTATCCATCTCCAGTTTAACGAAAGCACTCCATGTGTAAATCAAGCAAGGTAGTAATATTAAGTACACAGATACAATAATAGAATTAAGTGAAGTGTCAAAAGAGAAGGACAGTACTGGAAACCAAAAAGATAATGGGCATATTGCTACAGATTGATAAGAATTAGAGAAAACTAGACCGTGTTTTTTTCACCAAAAGACAAGTTTATTGTCTTTGTTTATTGTTCTATTTATATAGCTGGATAATCACCTAATGGGAATGCTAAGAGACTCTTGTGTAAAGCAGGTACTGGACAAGATGTCTTAAAAAGTCTCTTCCAGTACTGAATTGCTATCACTATTTGTTACTGGAATGCAACTAATCAGATGGTAAGATTATTTTTCAAAACTTGTTACTTCTGCAACCAATTATAATTCATGGAAAGCAGTTGAAATTTAGTATATGAGCAAATGTTAAAGATTATATTTAATGACCTGGGTCACCACCTAGTTATGGAGGCAGGAACATATGATGCCATGCAATGTTCATTCCCAGCCCACTATACATACATCTTTCAATTGTGTTTTTCTGTTCCATATTGAAAACAGTGTTTCTCAACTTCAGCTGGCTCAAGCATTGCTGGTACGTCTGCCACATTTTACTTTCTTCTAAGACAGGGGTGTCAAACTCAAGGCCCGTGGGCCAGATGCAACCCACGGAGTGCTTAGATCTGGTCTGCAGGGCTGGCCCAAAAATATCAAAGGACCAGTCCATGAGGCCTCTGCCAGCCAAAATGGGCTGTTTTTGGCTGGCAGAGTGCTACAGGAGGCCGTGGAGGCCAAAAATGGGATGCGGGGGGGGGGGGCTGTGATGCCCCCCATGCCCTGTTTTGGCCGGCAGGGTGCTGCAGGAAGCGTCTATGCCATCTCCCACCACCTCCCCCCAACCGTCCACAGAGATCTACAATGCTGATCCGGCCCGTGAAGAAATCCAGTTTGACACCCCTGTTCTAGGCAATCCCTTGCATCCAAGCAGTTACTGCATGTAGTGAATGGGAATCCTCCCCACCCCTAGTCTCATCAATGGTTGCTTCAGTTGTCTAATCTCTGCTTGTAGCTACTGCTATCAAAGACATTTCTGAGGTATAATTGTTGGAACATCTGTACGTTCCATCCACCAGGAAGTTTATTTAGCTACCATTCTCTCCCAGAGTTACTGACTTTAGTGTTCAGCTTTTTTGGGGGTGGGGGAATAAATCTACCTGTGACTGATGAAATGTTGGAATTTTCTTCCTTTCATTTTCTTTTTACTCAGCTCCCAAATAGCCCAAATGAATGTGCTTTGCATGCTTAAGATTATGTGACCAAGATTACATGACCAAGATTCTAGATTGCTTACTTGAAGTCTAGAAATAGAGAATAGAGTTTTTACATGCATAAAATCCCTTCATATAGATAGACAGATTAGATGCAAGGCCTGTGAAATCTTATGCCTCAGGTTCTGGAAAGCCACTGCCAGTCAAAATATACAAATTCAGAAACTCTAATCTAGTATAAATGCTTACTGTATCTTTTCTAATTCTTTGCCTTACAATGTTTTCTTATATATTAATTTTATTCATTTATTCAACTTCTGTAGCCATCCAACTCAGCTAAGTGACTGTCAGTGACTTACAGTTCTAAAATTATATTTAAAAATTAATAACATTAAAACATTAAAAACATCCACAAAACAAATAAGTATAAACAGCAGCCATAATGATTAAGTAACTAAGAATAAAGCCAAGTAATGGCCCCCTTAACACATTCTGAGCTTCAGGCCTGGTTACGTAGCCAAGTTTTTAAAGCTTTACAAAAAGCCAACAGGGTTGGTGTCAGGCACAGGAAATCAGGAGCCAGAATAGAGTTCAAAACTACTACAAGTTTATTCCATGCAACCTATACACAAGAATCTGGCCTACTAACAGTCGACAAATTGACACCAGATAAGAGTCAATGAACTTCAAGGGGGTTGGACTTAGGTCTCTTACAGTGTGTAGTGTCTCCAAACTGATAATGCATTTGACCCCACCCTCGAATTCAGCCAGGTCAGCCAGCTTCTATAGTTGGAGCCATTTTAATTTCCATGAGGAGAATATTCCATGAGGCAGGGGCTACAGTGCAAAATGCCTGTTTCTAATTCCTGCTACTTCACACTCTTTACCTGACGGGATCTGCAGCATGATCAGATTGGACATGTGGAAACTGTTGGAAAAAGTTAGTCCTTGAATTGATACCTTGAATTGCACCTGGAAACACACTGGCAGCCAATGCAGAGTAGTGGTATTACCTGTGCTATGTAGATGGCACAATTTATTACCTGTGTAGCCACATTTTATCCCAGTTGAATTTTCTGAATGCTCTTCAAGGCCAGCCCCACGTAGAGCCTGTTACAGTAATCCAAGAGAGATGTTACAAGGGTATGAGTGACAGTGAGCAGGGCCTGCTGGTCTAAGAATGTATGCAATTAGCACACTACCCAAAGGTGTGCAAAGGCTCTCCTAGCCACAGTTGCCAACTGTTCTTCAAGCAGGAGCTGTGAGTCTAGGAGGAACCTAGGATATTGCACACCTAAGATATTGCTACCCATCCAGAAGCAGAAATGGAAGAACCTTTTCTCAGGAAGGTCCAAATACCCACAGCCATTTATGATTGAATTCTACTCTTGCAAATTTAATTAAACTTTGCATCTGCTGCTGGATTATTTGCATCATTCTGGCCGCAAAGCAGCAGTAATACATGGTAAATTCTTAAATACTCTACTTCCTTGGAATTATTCATTATTGTTTTAAAATTCCCCTTCTCACTTCAACTACTGTTGATCCTGCATTCTGGTAATAGCTATGGATGTCTATTTTCTGATTGGACAAACTTACATTCTTCCTGCCTCCAGTTTGTATTTCCCTGGCCAAGCCAAGAGATAAGTCCTTGAATCTTATTTCTCCTTTACTTCCTTTATGAATATACACTTCTTAACATCTCCAAGATGTTAAAGTCACATCAATAAGTTACTTTAAAAAACCCGCTTTATAAAGATTCAGCAGCATAAACAGTCTAATGTATTAAGGATGGAAATAAATATTGTAACTCACTAGCTTAGTCTACTAGGGTGAATTTATAATATTTATTTATTTTGTCTTTGTCATTCATGAAACAAATGTGGCTCATAACTCAGTTCTATCACATTTATAGCATGGTGTGCTGTTGATTCAGACACTTTAAAGTCTTTTCTATACCACATAGTTCTCAGGTAATGATAGCAATTTGGGCTAGGATTACTGTAACCAAGTGATTCAGTCAAAAATGTCACATCACATGACCACATTACTTACTACAGCAATCCTGGCAGTCCCAGTTGCTGTTGTCACCCCAGGACTATTTGAGTCATTGTACAGGAAGAGGTGGAAGTCCCAGGGAAGGAGCATGGGAGGTGGAATGGTCTAGGAATGGATGGATGGGCAGGTGCTTCAAAACATGGTATGTTGGCTAGGCCACGGGATGACCAGGAGACACCTTGAGTAAGTGCTGCAGGGATATGGGTAAGCCAGTGAGGGCACCAGGGGTTGCTACAGGTGGGCATGCTGTAGGGTGAATGAGGGGTGGGAGATGCTATGGAGTATGAAATTTGTGAGATCTTGTGCTCCATAATGGGGTCCTTGGGAGAAAAAGCACTGGGAGTAACTTACTGGAGCAATTTGCGACTTTCCTTGCCAGCTTCTCCAAAGACTTTGCTTGTGGGAAACTGACAGGAATGGCTGCAACTGGTGATCATGAGAACATGGCTTGCCACATTGTTATAATTGTGAGCCATGTCTCATGATTACCAGTTGCAATCATCCCTGTCAGTTACCCACATGTAAAGTCAATTCTTAGTCTTAAAGTTAATGTTATTTCCAGATAAACCTTAGAATATTTCCAAAAAATATTTAGAAAGGTGAAATATTCAAACAGCTTCAGAGATGAATATTGACAAACGTATATATGCACTTTTATTAATTAGACATCTGTAGCAAATATCAGCTACTACTGAGGTAATGTATAGTTGCTAACATTTACAGTATACATTTTCCCCAGAAACTTCATTTTTCACTATTTTCTTGACTGGTTGTTTTGTGGTATCAAAACACAACAGGATAAGACTGCATAAAGTATGGCCTGTTAGAGACAAGATAAAACCGGCATCAGGGAAACTGACCATCCTGGATTCATCATAAATAACAAATAAACAAAGACTTTATGCTTTCATTTTTTAAAAAAATGACATTAAGAAAAGCAATACTTTTATCTAAAGAGCTAGTTAACTTTTAAAGGAAGGAAATTAAAACCAATAATTTTAAAATACTATAAATAATCAAAAGTGAGGTTTAAAATTACCTCCATGGATATTATTTTATTAAATCCTAGTACCTAGTTGTAATGATCCACAATTCTACTGGAGAAGAATCAGTCATCAATTTTGGTTATGATCTTATTAGAATGTGACAAAATATTTCTTCAAATAATTGTTTCATTTGTTTTTAATTTGGAAGAAAACTCTGGAAGTAAGCAAACTAGTCTGTTCAGGATAATCTATCCTGAAGTAATTGCAGCTAGTCTATATTGTCAGGTTTGGAAAACAATTTTCTTTTTTGCTTCTTAACTGTCACATACTTTGGGGGGTTCCTTAGAATCCTGATATATATGTAATGTAATATAGTAATCTATACGGGGGGGAAAGAGGAATGTGGGCAAACTGGTTGGATATACACAACAAACATAAATGATGGTTTGTTTAATCATGCACCATTGAATAAACCATAATCAGATGATCTTGCAGAACACTCTAAACAAGGTTCAAACCAACCACATAAAACAGAGTCTGTTATGTGCACCAGGATATTTATTTGTTCAGGAAATGTCTTGGTGATATAGAAGCTGTAAATTAAAGGCTGGAAGCCACATCTCCTCCTGCAGATCTCTTTTTTCATGAAAAGTGCTGAACTGGATGAATATAGCATTTCTTTTAATTAGAGAGCCCCTTACCCGCAGGAATAATTTCATAAGACTGTTAGCATTCACTGATTTATGTTGGAAAAGAACAGCAAATATACAGTATCTGCTTTCAATTTGACAGAAGAATGATCAACATCTTCATACAAATGACATTTACCAGAGAATGAACCTGTTCTACGTATTATGCTGTAAGTATCCAATTTGTCCTGCTATGGCAAAAGCTCCAGAAATTGCTGCTCAGTATTAATTTGCAACTCATGGATTTAAAGTTGTTTTTATTTTTAATATACAGTATGCATTACATTCAGTTCAAAAGCTTTAAGACAAAGTGCCCTATCAATATGCCATCTAATTCCAGAGAGATTCCATCTTTATAGAGAGTAACTCTTCCCTGTGCCAAAAGCTCTTGTAACTTGGGGATCCTCCAGGCCCACAGCATTTATTCATGGAGCAGTTTGCAGCTATGCCTGAAATGGGGTGAGGGGCCTTTGCAGAACTCTATCTGTTGTTCCAGTTTTGACTCCTTCCAGAATTTCAGGCTTTATTCACAGTTGCTAATGCCTTAACCATCTCCTGATTGGATATGGGGCTATTGTTGAATAGCATTTGGAAGCTACAACTGAGACAGAACACAGTGGCCCAAGTAGTACTTCATGCTCTTTGTTGTACCCATATAAAACATTGAAGAATATTGAACCTGGTCAGCACCTTATTTATTTTGTTAACCTGTTGTCAACCCCAGATAAATATTTCTGGAAGTCATTTCTCTATGCTCTCCAAAAATGTTAATCAACTCTGTGATACTCCATGGTTCCTTTCACTGTTGTAGGCTTAAACTTGAAAAAGATGACCCAAGGAACTATTACATGTTGCAGATTTATAGACACCTCTGATTGGAAAGGTATAAGATTTAATGTGAGGCCTTTCCATAGTTTTCCGCGAGAAAAAGAACCCCACAGATAATTTGTATAACTGGGTAGATTATATCGCTAAATATTTATAGCAATATAAATAGATATTTGTTTAAACTGGGTAGATTATAATGCTAAATAGTATCTGAGTACTGTACTTCATGGAACAACGTGGACATATTTTGAGCACAACTATAACTAAGCTGTACCATAACTGAGATAGCTAATATACATATTTCAAAACATTGGTTGCCTCAGTATCTTAAAAAGTAAAGTTCTACATTTAGGCAAGAAAATGCACAGGTATAGTATAGGTGGTACCTCGCTCAATAGTAGTAACTATGAGAGGGATCTTGGAATCCTAGTGGATCATCGCTTAAATATGGGCCACCAGTGTGCTACAACTGCCAAAAAAAACCAACACAGTTCTAGGCTGAATTAACAAAGGGATAGAATCAAGATCACATGAAGTGTTAATATCACTTTATAATGCCTTGGAAAGGCCACACTGCATCTAGTTTTGGTCACCATGGTGTAAAAGAAATGTTGAGACTCTAGAAAGAGTACAGAGAAGAGTAACAAAGTTCCATTAAGGGACTGGAGTCTAAAACATATAAAAAACTGTTGCTGGAATTGGGTATGTTTAGTTTAATGAAAAGAAGGACTAAGGTGACATGATAGCAGTGTTCCAATATCTTAGGGGTTGCCACAAAAAGAGGGAGTCAAGCTATTCTCCAAAGCACCTGAGCACCAAAGCAGGACAAGAATCAATGGAAACTAATCAAGGAGAGAAGCAACCTAGAACTAAGAAAAAAATTTCCTGACAGAAAAATAGAACAACTTGCCTCCAGAAGTTGTGAATGCTCCAACTGGAAGTTTTTAAGAAGAGATTGGACAACCATTTGTCTGAAATGATATAGGGATTTTCTGCCTGAGCAAGGGGTTAGACTAGAAGACCTCTAAGGTCCCTTCCAACTCTCCTCTCCTCTCCTCTCCTCTCCTCTCCTCTTCTATTCTCTGGTAGTCCCTAATTCCAATGGCAACAGAGTCTTTGTCCATTACATCTAATTAATATTGCAGCTAAATTACCCTGAGGATCAATAACTTGTTCACATTTTTATTTGCTTTCAACTATCCTACTTGATGAACAATTTTAAAGATCTAAAACATTCATGCTATTTTTCACTTTGAGATTGTTCTATAAAGCTGCTGTAGACATTAACAATAACTGCACAGAAAAGCTCAGTGATTCTATGGAATCAGCGGAAAATTTCTTATAATTACAACCATTCCTTACTTCCATTATAATACAATCAGCATTACAGCAGGCAGATTGATGAATTGGGTGCAATTTTATACAAACTGAAGTGTGTGTTCTATATAGTTCTGGGAGCTACAGTAAACTTTCCAGAATCAGACCTCAATATCTGTATATAGTTGTTATTTTAATTAACAACTAAACTATAAACATATATTGAACACTGAGTGTATATTCTTCAAATGAAAAGCGAATGAAGTGATGAAACAATAAAGAGAAGTTGCTTAAATATTATTCCACCAGCCAGTGGATATTATGGAAATTCTTCTTATCAATTTCTAGATCATATTTCTAAGAATAAAAAAAAAAGTTTTAGAACCCTGAGGGCAAAAAATAAATAAATAAATTCCTACAACTTACAGGGAAAAAGATAAAAGTACTACAGTTCCCATTGGCTATACTGTATATGGAACTTGCAGAACTTATTTTATCCCTAGAATAGCTCCATTTCTTAGTGGCTTTGAAGACAATAATTTGCTAGTGAATTTCAAAATCACACTGCCTAAATTAATCAGCTAATTACAGGCTTCAGAGGCAAAGTAGTAATTACATCAATAGTTTCCCACTTTGTGGACAGCTTCCAACAGGCATAATAGACCTAATTTAATATAAAATAGAAAAAAATTCAAATAATTCCAATCTTAGGAAATGGAGAGGAAAAAAGTGATCCTATCCCTCTAGTAGTATCAGTTCACCAAACACACACCCTGTGATCTTCAGAAACTGGGAAAAAATGGAAAGATGCAACCCACAGCCTCAAGAAGTGAGCCTGTCTTTGCCCCAAAATAAGATATTCCTGGGTCATATATATCCATCCCTTTATATGAAATATATAGTTTGCCATAATGTTTTTCTCATTTTCCCTTAAACAGTCAGCAACTTCAGATAAACATTACTCATTTTTATACAACAGATAAAAACTACACGATTTCTCAGATTTGCATGTGGAAGTAATTGTATTGTAAATTATTGTAAAATCAATATTTTAGGCAAAGAGGCTGCTTGGAAAGTCTAATCTCTTGGTGTTAAATCAATCAGTAATGTATTCAAAGAAGGCCCTGAGTAAAAATTCTTCTCAGTAAGCTATGAAAAGAGAGGAAAGAAGTAAAATGGATATTCCTATCCAGCCTGCGTGGCGTGTGAAACAAACAGTATTTTTTTTTTCCTCAAAGGAATTTGAATATGTCACTGAGATATTATCATTTTCTTGAAAAGGGACAAATATGGACATTTTAAAAATATCAGTGATTCCTTTCTGGAAATTTTTTAACATTACTGTGTTAGTCCTTTTTATAAGTAAAAGTACTACAGCCTAGTGGATGAAATATTTTAAGAATGCTTCCAAACAATGTTAGGCAGAAACTGGAATTTTTAACATTAATGAGAAAAAGGACTATTGTTTAATGTGTTATGAATAAGGACAGCGCAGAAGAACACTTCCCTTTGATTCATGAAATATGTGGGTGTGTTAAAAGAGTAGGCAGCCTTTTTAGTAAGCAACTGATACTCAAAAAATAGCACATGTTACCAAGGGTTACACTTTACAGTAGGACAGTGATTCTGAGAGCAGGAAGGGTACAACATAATTCAGCCATCTGTTTAAGTGATCAGTTAAAACACTGTTGATTATTTAGGAGCATTGCTCAGGTAAATCAGTTTAATGCATTATATAAAGTACTGTGATGGCGAACTTATGGCATGCGTGCCACAGGTGGCATGAGTAGCCATATCTGTGGGCACACGAACATTGCCCTAGTTCAGCTCCAGTGTACATGTGTGCGCTGGCCACCTGATCTTCGGGCCTTCCGGAAGTCGTGGAAAAGGCTGTTTCTGGCCTCTGGAGAGCCTCCAGGGGGGTGGGGAAGGCCGTTTTCACCCTCCCCAGCCTCCAAGAAAGCATCTGGAGCCTTGGGAGACCTAAAAACAGGCCTACCAGGCCCACTGTGCCATCATGTGGCAAAAGTGGGGGGAGTGCAGGGGGGTCACGTGCGCATGTGTGGTGGGGGCAGGGCACATTGAATTATGGGTGTGGGCATGCCCATGCACGATCCCTCCGTGCAACCCTTGCTTTGGCACACAACGGCAAAAAAGTTAGCCATCACTGATATAGTACATAGATTCACATGTGTGTGTATATCTCCTGTCGTCCTACTATGCTGCCTCATCCTGGAAAGTGATGTTCAGAGGAAAGATAAGTGAACAATGTTGTTAATGTAAACAATGAGCATATACCCCAGAAGGGACACTCAGGCCATAAATACCATCACAATTGCCCAACTAAAGCCAAAAACTCCTGTACTGGACAACATTGATAGGGACTGATGATGGACAAAAGTTAACACTTTAGTGACTATGGAAAAGGCATCATTTCATAATGCATGGGAGAAGGCAATGATCAAGTATTCCTATATTTGATCAAACCACATGGATAGACAAGATAAAATGTTTGACATTGCAGTGCAGAATGATGGGCCTTTAGATGGCACTCCATATGCTACTGGGAAAGAGCTGAGGATCTTTCTGATTAACGATATATCTAAGAAAGAACCAAGAAAGTAAGTGTGGGGTAAAATCCCATTGCAAAAAGGCAGATAAAGCAGGATTCAATTTAAGGGTAAGGTCAATAAAGGATCCAACCAATGAGAGCTAAGAGAATTGAAATGTGTAATTAAGCAGAATCCAGAACAACCCTTGAACTAAAGTTCCTAATCATTTTCATAAGCACCTTCTTCTACTGTGCAGTAGGTAAAACTATTTCAAGTAATATTAATTGAAAATAAAAAAGTGTTAGTTCCTTCAGTCTTCAAAAGATCTGAGAAAACAGCTGTGAAGCTGTACTGGGCATAGGTTAAGTAGAAGATATTTCAAAATATTGAATGTTATCTAACTTCAATCTAAATCTCTGTTTAACAAAACAATAATCTGACATATTAACATAAAAAAATACAAGAAATGGGGATCCCTAAGTGATGGTCTATGCAACTGTATCTCTTCCCAAAAGAGCACCATGAAATTGTGTTCTGTCCAAGGTGCTGCCATTTAACTGTGTAGCAAAAAGGCCTGAGTCCAGTGTTGAAACATTGCTGAGTAACTTTCTATCCAGAGGCAATAGCACACGTCTGCTTTCTATAGCATTTCAAGCTATCATTACAACATGGTGTTATTGACTTTTGTTTACCAAAATGATTTGAAGTTACTATTGCACCAAGTTTATATTACGCTGACTGTTGGGACACTAACCCTCTACAGATAGAAAATTAAAAGTTTTCTGTCATATTCTGTGATAGTTAAGTAGTAATTTGACAAGAAGCACTGTAATTTATATCATTTAATCCATAAAGAAGGAAATATAAATATATAATCCAAGGACATATTCTGATTTTACTGAAACTAAGGATAGCTGAAATGTCCAGTGCCTGGGTGACTGGTCTGGAATTTCATGTATGTTTCTTTGATGGAAAAAGGTGGGATGGAAATATGTAAAATAAATGAATAGCCTAGAACAACATTTAGTATCAGGTGAAACATTAATCCCATGATTTTTAAGTTCAATAACAAATATTAAGCAACTTTAAAGCTTTCCCAACATTTTCCTATGGCCATTCTTGTATATTTTAAATGAAAACAAACAAGAATTCAACAGTCCAATCCAGATCACGTTATATATTTTTCAGAACCAAGGAAAAAGCAGAGAAAGAATTTACATCAGAATATTACTACATTAAACACTCACTATAAGTAAGCATATAAAGTTGATTAGTATGTGACATCTTTATGGCAAAAATCCTATTGCTGCAAATATACTTGTTTTTGTGACTCTTTGGTTTAACAGAACAAAATTGGAAATATTGTCTAATCAATATATATAAAAATTTTCCTCCAGACTTCCATAAGTCCATCAAGGTTGATGCTCCTAGTTCTCTGAAGAATAAAACATTTGCCAGCACAAGAATCTCTGTTACAGTGGTTTCATCTACACCTACAATCATACCAAGTTATCTGAGAACAGTTTGACAGAGTCCTCAATACTGTCAGTGCAACTACTTACCAATTACATTTCTGGTTGGTGAAAGCCTCTAGGATGATGACCCCCAGGTGGGTTCAGGCAGTGATAAGTTCTCCACTGCAGAAGGCGATGATCCTAAGATCTTTCAAGGAGGCATGCTGCAGGCTCAATCAGTCAAGGAATTCCAGCTGGCAGAGTCCAGAAGATGAGTCTTTCTGCTTTGACTCCCTCCCTCTGGAATACCATACCCCTTGAGATGAGATCTGCATCCATCCTCTTGGCCATAGGAGCCTTAAAACCTGCCTCTGCTAATTGGCCTGGAGGGCATGTCACATTGGAGAGGCTAATGGATAGAAGATCCTGCATCCACCTACCTCCTCCTCTGATTGTACCTTGCTCCATTCCTTGCATTCTTTGAAAATTTTAATGCTAATTTTTAGTGATAATAATTATGATTTTAATATTTTAATGCTTTATCTTATTTTTACTATATTGTAAACCATCTAGAGTCACAAACCTGAAAAAATGGTCAAGAAAGTCCTATCTAGTTAGGGGGAGATGGTTAAAATGACAGATCTTCTCTGTGGTGGCACCCATATTTTGGAACTACCTCTTGCTGACATTTATAAAGTTCCTTTTTAATAGTACTTGAAAGATAAATGAAGACAGTTTTGTTTCACATAATCTTTTGTTCTAATTAAATGTCATTGGCTTTTACCTTTGAGGAAGGTTAACTATTTAATATAAGCATTTAATAACACACCCAGTCTTTTGATTTGTGTGAACTATAAAACAGTAAAATAAACAAGTACATAAAGATCCCTGTGACTTTTAGTAATTTTTCAGCATTTGGGACATATTGCCAAATTTTAGCAACAACATGACAGGGCATTGCAGGTCCACACTAAGGCTGTCATGACAATTCAGGTTGAGTGGATTACATATCTTATCCTTTGTTTTATTGTGATTCTCTGTCACAATCAATAATCAATATGAAGCATCTATTTCTCTGGCAATGAACATTAAACTGAATCAACACACTAACTCCCAACGCATTCTGGGATATATGGCAATATTAATATTTCATTCTTCCAAATAAAGGATATTATATTGTTTTTAGAAAAGAAAATATCTGGTTTATAAAAATAATTGGAACACAGGATGAATGCTTTCAGTAAATATTTTAATTGTTTATGATTTGTAAACTGTAGATATACTATAATCAAGGATTGATGTCAAAAATATGCAGTTTCATCTCATCCCAAACTTGTTGTCAAGGTGTTGTCAATCCAGATGTATGGGAATCTTACTTCAAAAAACTTCCAGCCACATTTTTGTGTTGAACTTTCCCAAAGACTCAGCTACATCTGCAATCCAAGGATTGATTTATGCTGATATAAAAATTGGCAGCACAATCCTCTGGAGCTTTATTTCTGAATAGACATATTTAAAATTGCAGAGTTAATGTCCCATGCCCATTTTTAAACAAATAAATCTGTTGTGGTCCTGATATTTGTTGGGTAGCTTCTCATTTATGAGTTTCAAGCAATAGTCATAAAAATGACAGATTTACATGTAGTGGAAAAGAAACAATCATACACAGATTGTCTGAAAGATAAAATAAACAAAACACAATTTTAATCTCTTAATCTAAGTAAGTAAGCATTATAGCCCTAGAAAACTTGAAAGAAATTAAAAGTAAATTATAATAACTAGTGGTATAAACAATATTAACTTCTTAGTTCCAATGGCATTATCTTCCATAACCATTCCTTCTGAATCAACCTTTAATTTAAAGGCAGGACTGTTTTCATATATGCTGGACAAAGCTTCTTTCAGTTGTTGGATGTTCCTCTTTTGTATCAGCTTTGATGATATCAAGCCAGAGAGTTCTTTCCTTGTCCCTTCTTGATCCACTAACCATTCCTAGCATCATTGACTTTGCCAATGAATTTGTACTCTTGACATGGCCAGAGAAAATCAGATGTAGTCTTGATTTTGGCTTCTAGTGATGTTTCTGGTTTTATACAATTCAGCATGTCTCTATTGGTTATTCTGGCTGTCCACGGTAGTATACAATATTTTATTCCAGCACCACAGTTCCAAGCATCAATTCTTCAATCAGCCATTTTTAGTGTTCAACTCTTACACCCATACAGCATTATAGGGAAGACTATTGATCTAACTAGCCTGCTTTTTTGTATTTATATCAATATCTCTGTTTTTCCATATCGTATATATGTCAAACATTGCAGTGCAGCCTAAGGTCATCCTATGTTTTATTTCAAGTGTAGAACTTCTATCTTGAACAATTTTTGATCCAAGAAAGATAAATTCTCGAACTATTTCAATTTTCTCATTGATTTTAAACATCTCATGTCCACTTGAAGCTGTTGTCATTATCATCGTTTTCTTGATGATAAGATTCAATCCTACTTTTTTTTTTTTTTTTGATTTATATGCCGCCCTTCTCCGAAGACTCAGGGCGGCTTACAATGTGCTCAGCAATAGCCTTCATCCTTTTGTATATTTATACAAAGTCAGCTTATTGCCCCCACAACTGGGTCCTCAATTTACCTACCTTAGAAAGGATGGAAGGCTGAGTCAACCTTGAGCCTTGGCGAGATTCGAACCCTGCAGTAATTTCAGGCAGCTGGTTTTTTAATAACCAGCTTAATAACAGGGTGCCTTAAACCCCTGTACTACCAAGTCTCTTTTTTTCACTTTCATCCTTGAGTTTCCAGAATGTTTTTCTCAGGCCTTCATTGTTTTCAGCCAATAGTGTGGTGTCATACAGTATGTGTACTTCAATTTATGGATTCCTCCAATCTTTCCTCTTAAATTAGTAATTTCTGCATGATTTGCATGATCAGCATACAGATTGAACCAAAATGGTGATAAAATACATTCCTGTTTAACTCCCTTACTGATCCTGAACCAAACTCTGTCACCATAGAGTGTTGTCACTGTTGCCTACTGATCAATCATGGTGATCTGATAAGTCTGATCAGGTGGGTTGGGACATCAAGGTCATGCAAGATTATTGTGTTCTACACAGTCAAAAGCTTCTCTGTAATCGATAAAACACACATATGTTATTCTTTGGTCATGTGGTTGTTAAGTGAATCTGATTTTCCATTGACTTTGCTTGTTGGAAGCCAGCTGGGAAGGTTACAAATGGAGATCATATGACCCCAGGACAACTCAATTGTCATAAATACATGCTGGTTACCAAGCACCCTAATTTTGATCTTGGGAATGTTGCAATGGATGTAGGTGTGAAAAACAGTCATAAGTCATTTTTTCATTGTCTTCGTTTCTGCCAGGCTGAGTGACAATTAGATAGATTACTGGGAATATTGGAGCTTTCCAATAAACACTCAGGAAGACTTTTTCCAAGTGTTTATGTGTGCATATTTTTTAATGCTAGGCTCTTGCTAGAATAAGTGTAACACTAACAGAGCATATTGGATATTCTCCCTGGCCTTTAATAGAGTAAAGCAGCTAATATAGTGGTTTGCCATGAATTCAGGTCAGACCAAATTATGCTCTGTATTCTCCAGTAATGAAACACTGCATAATGTTGGCTTGAAGAAACTCTTTTGCCCCAAACAGGAGGAACAATTGTCCCATGAATTGCACTATCAATGGGTAAAGCCTAGCTAGACCTTAATACATCCCTTTACTTCCTTTAGGCACAGTTCTAACTATAGCGCTGTTTCTGCTTCTTGGCATTCTTCTCTCTTTTTCCCACTTTGGCAATTGCCTTTTTGTTGGTTTTTTTCCCCTCATTTAATATGGTTGGCATCATCCTCAGAACAAAACAAACAGACTGCTAGTCAGTAGAGAAAGAAAAAGAATAATTACTGGGGGAAAAAAAAATCTTCAAATCATGTTTAGCCTCATCTGGCCTTAGAAACACATGGCAATGGGCAGTCGAGTACATTCTCAAGGATGGCCACTTTTCAAGAGAAACAAAATCTGGATTTTCTGTGTCTAGACCATAGAGGAAAAAAATGCTTTAGTACTCATTACCACTGAATGTATAAAACTCCTGAGTGGCTGAAAGCAACACACACGGGGAATTTAACAAGTTGATGCAGCCAGGTGGTGAAGAGCAAGAAATAGGAGTCAGATGTGCAATGTATACTTTTACTGTGTCTTTAGTTTGCTAAGTCAACACTGATGAAGGAGTCAGTTTTTCTCTGCTTTATGTTTTACCTTCAAATGCAGCTAACAATATTTGGTCTTCGTTCCAAAGAATTTGAATGGAATACGTGTTTCATCAGACCTAAATATCATATAAAGGAGGTTTGGTGGCAAATCTTGAATTTCTGATAATTGCAAGATCTAAAGTGCAAGGCACAAGGCACATCTAGGACAGTTGCCCATTATCAACGGGCATTCGGTGACTTCTGACCCACAGCATTGTGCTCCTGAAATTTGACAGTAGACATTTATGACAATACACTTTTCTTGCTTAACTGTCTTCACTAAAAAGAGCGGTTAAAATGAATGTCTTGAATAAACCCAATTTTATCAAAATTTGATTATTCTAGCCCTCTAGTGAAATAATTGCTTTGGTTAAATTCTGGCATTTAAGAAGGATTTAAACAAATTGAAACAACAGGGTAACTAAGCCAAACTGATAGTTGCAAGCACTGTCTGATCCCATCTACCCCTCCCAGCCCCACGTGGCCCATTTTGGATGCGAGGTAAGTGCAGGGCCTGCACGGAGGCTCTGGGAGGGCAAAAAATGGGGCTACCAGAAGTACCGGAAGTCCAAAAATGGGCCCATTTCCAGCCTCCGGAGGGCCTCTGGAGCCTGGAGGAGGCTGTTTTCGTCCTCCCAGAGGCTCAAGGAAAGTTTCTGGAGCCTCCCATTATGGTGCAGGAGACCAAGTAGGCCATGGCCACGCCCACCCAGCAACCAGGCAGATAACTGGTTGCTAACACTTTTCAATTCCACCCCTGATTCAAACTGAATGTTAGAAAATAAGAACCTAAGATATAAAGTGATACCCAGGAAAATGGTGGTTCCCTTCACTTGATTTAGTGAAGACTAAATAACGATCTGTTAACGAATACTTTATTTGGATTTGTGCATGAAGCAGTGGACTGTATTTAATGACCTAAACATTGTTCTGTAATTTTTTTTTCACTGTCTCTAGATCTCCCAAGAATGGTACATTTAATCTCTTTTCTCTCACGTAGAAAACTAGGAGGAGAAAGTGAAGAATACAATTCTATAAAGACAGTTGGCAGGATGGATGTACCGGGAACAACAATAAAATTAGCTATTTGATTTTTATTCTGAAGGTGAACATCTGGTTGAACCCCCTGAGACTAAATGGGGCCATAATGGTTCAAATGGGGTGCTTTACTCGCTGCAGACCAATTAGGGAAATGTACTTGATAGCAAATGTGGCTTAATATTATTTTACACACAAAAATGTGAAATCACAGCTACCAGTTCCTTAGCTGGTGTTGGCCTTCATTTGTGAGTTCTTCCCAGGAACCTAGGATGTTACAAATTTATTATTAAGTATGGGTATTTTAAAGTTAGATTAACAGTCTGAGTCTATTGGAAACTTGACAATTCATGTCCTGCAGGGGTGGTATTCAGTTACCTTCACTACCGGTTCACAAACGTGGGCACGTGCGCTCCTCCACACATGCACAGAGCCTTCTGTGAATGCACAGAGGGTCAAAAACGGGACCTGATAACATCTGGACGGGTGAGCAGAGCCTCCCAGTGCTGGTGCTACCAAATTGCACAATCCAGATAGAGCCAGCTGAATTTCACCACTGATGTTCTGAGGGTTTATGAATTTTTAAGGCAGCATCTAAGAATATAGGCTATTCCAAGCAAAGTGATTTTTTTTAAAGGTCTGATAAATTCAGTATTTCCAGATATTCCAGGATGTCCTTTAGGTAATATGATTGGTATAACAATGGATTTCTTTTCCCATTTGTGTTCAACTTCTATCTGCAACTCTCAATGGTTTGTAATTTTTCCAATATTTTTCTCAATTCTAGCATCACTTGGTGTAACAGCACCAATGAGTGTTCTTTTCAATAACTATTATATCAGCCATGTTATGAACACAATGCCTGTTATAACAATTACTGAAAAATTATTAATTAATTAAATAAGTTTACTTATGTATTAATTTTTTAAAAATAATTTAAACTTAAAAATTTAGAAATTATTTTTACTATTATTTATAATAGTTAATTAAATAAAATAAGTTAATTTCAAAACTTTTAAAATATTATTGAATATTATTATTCAATAATATTATTAAAGAGTGGGGTGGCTCTTACAATTAGAACAGTGTGCTGACAATCAGCAAGCCCAGTTTAAGATCCAAGTGCTGCTCTATTATGGGATGAACTCCTGTCATCAACTCCAGCTCCTGCTCACATAGCAGTTCAAAAGCAAGTAATTGTAGATAAATAGGTACCATTTTGATGGGCAATTAATGGGAACATATAAGGAAGCCCCAACCAGTCGTCTCTTGGGCAACAGTGATGTCAACATCTAATCCAGTGATGGTGAACTTTTTAGGCACAGAGTGTCCAAACCAGAAGCACTGGAAACCTGACAACCAGCTGGCCGGCATGCATGCGCGCCTTGGAAACCCAATGACCAGCTGGCTGAGCTGGGACGATGCGTGAGCGTGCCCACAGAGAAGACTGTGCCAGAGGTTCGCCATCACAGATCTAATCCTTTCAACCCAGAAGTGCCTTGGTGCTTGTAGCATGAAAGCAGCAGCAATATTATTATTATACTTGGTCGCACAATCAGCCAGGTGTTTAGACTGGCTTTGGCATTTTTATTCAGCTATCAAATCCTTCCCAAAGATATACAGATGTTGTTATTTGATAGTGTTAAAGGTATAATTGCAGGATATAAGCTGCCCCAAGTAAAGCTGCCTTTTGCAATTGAATAATAGGGATTGTTTCAATGCCAATTATCTTTAAATGGTGCTCCACATTTTGGATTGCACACAAGGCACCTATAATTGTTTGTATTATCTTTACTTCCTTTTGCTGCAGTCATTGTACTTCTATTTGTAGATCTTTGTAGTTTATGATTTTCTCCAGTTCTCCAATTCTTTCATTTTTTTCTGTTTTATTCTTCTGACTCCATTTAGTGAAACAACCACTATCCAGACTTTTGTCAACAACAATAACAATAACAATAACAATAACAATAACAATAACAATAATAATAATAATAATAATACAAAGTACATCAAGAAATTTAATAACACCTATAATAACACCAGCAGTTTAATGAAAAAGATAATAATAATAATAATGATAAAGATGATGATGATGATTATAATAATAATAATGTGGAAAATGTGAGAAAAAAGAAGGAAAATGTGATGACAACTTTACATGGGCATGGGTTAAGTGGAAAAAGTTATAGAAAATGAGAAGGTGAAGATCTTGTGGGACTTTCAAATACAGACATCACTTGGAACACAACACACAAGATATCACAGTTGTCAAAAACTGAAACGTACAATTTATTGACATCGTGGTATCAGGAGATGCCAGAGTTGAAGAAAAAGAACTGGAAAAAATCATGAAATATCACGAACTGTCCATCGAAACTACACGGCTATGGATGAAACATGTAAATGTGATAGCCATTGTCATCATAACACCAACGGAACTGCAAAAAACTGTACTACTTGGAACATCATACATCTTAAGAAGGTACTTGGTTGATACCTAGCACGCTGGCAGCACCCCGTATTAACCATTAGCACCAGTCAATGGTATTTGTGATGCATTTTTGAATGTTCATTTGACTGAGTTTCATGTTTAATGAATAAAGTTAATAATAATAATAATAATAATAATAATAATAATAATAATAATAATAATAACAGCAATGAAAAAGAAGAGACAGTTGACCACCTGATCAGTGGGTGCAGCAAAATTTCACAAACTGACTACCTACAATGCCATGACCGTGTTGCTAAAATCATTCACTGGAAATTGTGCCAGAAGTTTGGATTTGAGTACAGCAAAAACCACTGGGAACATCAGGTTGAGAAAGTTTTAGAGAATGAGAAACTCAAGATCTTGTGGGACTTTAGGATTCAGACTGACAGGCACTTGGTCCACAACACACCTGACATAACAATAGTTGAAAAGAAAAAAGTATGGTTCATTGACATTGCAATACCTGGTGATGCACGAATTGAAGATAAGCAGCAAGAAAAAATCACAAAGTACCGGGACTTACAAATTGAAGTTGAGCGACTGTGGAAAAAGAAATCGTGTGTTGTCCCGATTGTAATTGGAGCCCTCGGAGCAATACCCAAAGGGCTACCCCGCTATTTAGAAATTCTAAATTTGCCGGACTTGAACATTTTGACTCTACAAAAAACCACCTTACTCGGAACAGCTTACATCCTCCGACGATACCTTAACAGTTCCTAGGTCCTTGGTTAGGACTCGAGCTGCTGAGCTATTAACCAGCCTTAAAGGCTGTGAATCTCACTAAAGATTAACCAATAAATAACAACAACAACAACAACAACAACAACAACAACAACAACAACAAATAAAGTAAAAGCATATATACACTACTCAGGAGGGACCTCAAGCATCCTAGCCAGAGCTTGAGTAAAAAGCCAGGTCTTTAAGGTCCTTGAAAACACCAGTAAGATGAGGAAGGAAAATTATACTTTAAAAAAATATTCTGAAATATGAAAACATTTATATTTTTAACCTTTTATCTACTTTTATAAACTTAACTTCATAGTTCTGGTTTGGATGATTTCTATTAAAGAGAAGAATTTTCAGAAATATCTCTGCTCATTTTTTCAAGAGATTTTTAATCCTACATCTTGCTAGATCAATAAAAAATCAATGTTTGTGATCATTTGAGCGTAGTCATTTGTACCTCACACGGAAACTTTTGGTGTTCCAAGATTCTTCTCCAAAACTATTCTTTATAGTTTTCAAAGAGGTGGTTACAAACCCATTTTTTAAAATGGGCTGGGACATATAGGTAACTTCATAGAAACAGGTCTATGACAATTTGCCACAGCCAATTTGCTTTGGCCAACTCGCTGTGGCTAACGCACCATAGCCAACTTGCTGTGGTCAACTCGCCATGGCCAACTGATTGTGGGATAACTTGCTGCGGCACAAGAGTTACACTAGTATCAAAGAAATGGTAGAATAGAATCATTAAAGAAAGGATGCAAAAGGAGGGATAGAATGAAATATGAATGACAAAAATTAAAATATTTTCAAAATTATTTTAAATAATTAAATTGAATTGTTGAATTGTCCTGCAGTGAATTGTCCTGTGGCAAGTTGGCCATGGTGAGTTGTCCTGCGGCAAGTTGGACAACTCACCATGGCCAACTTGCCAAGGACAATTCGCTGCAGGACAATTCAACAATTCAGTTGGTCGTAGTGAGATGACTTTGGCGAATTGGCCTATGGTGAGTAGGCTAAGTGAGTTGTCTCATTCAGTAGAGTTGACAAACCTGGATTCATTCCTCCACATTAATAAACTTTTTAATTTAATCATATAGGAATATTTTATGGATTTCTCTAGTGATTTGTACTCTGATGGCAACTGCTAAAGAGGTTGATTAAGGGCATTTCTGCATCACACATCCACAGTAGATGGAAATGGACCTACCAGTCATCTTCACTCTTGCCCATCTCAGAATGCTGAGAATACACTAAACACACATTCATGTAATCATTCATGAAATGCTTTACTTGCACAAATAATTTAATTACTTGCAAAATAATTCAACCAAGCTATTGAGAGTCTTGGAAAGAAAGAAAAAAACCTCTTGGAAGAAGATAACAACTAAAAATATAAAGTGCAAATATGCACATACACATAGTAATGTGTTTGATATAGTGGTTTGTGTTTAACCATTTGCAATAAATAAATACATTAGAATTACAAAATAACTTTCTAACAGGATTTGGCCACTGAGCAATTATTCCTGCTGAATTAAAAATCCAATGAGAGCAGTGATAGTAGGAAGATATATATCAGCTAAATGTATACAGTAATGATGGCAATGTTATTCCAAATAATCTGGAGGTGACCAAGTTGAAGAAGATTTGTGTGCAGAATTAAATTATTATTACTAGTTCTTATTGTTGGGGCTGATGGAAATTTTAATCTGACAATTATGACAGGTACCAATTGAAAAAGGCTATAAAATGATACCAGAAGCTTGCACTTTTTGTTCACAAGAAGCAATAAAATACAGAATATTCATTTTATGAAGGACCCCTGATTTATGAGATCCTGGGAACCATTTATCTGTGGGTTCCTGGGTCTATATTAAGAATGCATGGAGGGTGGAAATCAAAATACATAGCATTTATGTGAAGAATGTTAATCAGTTTTTGGAATATTTGCCATAAAATCCGTCTAATGATATGCAACTGGACAAAGGCTACATTACAATATGCATCTGTAAGTGTATGCATTTGCCTTCTATTTTGTTTAGCCAAAACCTCTCCTTAATTTCATGATATGCCTAAGTGGTGTCTGTAGTATGTGAGAGAGAGAGAGAGAGAGAGAGAAAGAGAGAGGGAGAGAGGGAGAGAGAGAATGTTTGTTCATATCAAAAAAGATCCAGACTGAAGAAAAAAGAGTTGGGCCTTTGATCACAGGGTTATTTTGATTGTTCGGTCTCTTCTTTTTTCCACCTTATTTGTGTGCATGTCTGTTATTTGTTGACTACTATGCCAATTTAAACTACCATACCAATATTAAAACTTGCATACAAAAAATAATAACAACAGAATTAAAAAAACTATGGCTCCATGGCTTAGGGCCGGGGTACTTACGAGACCGCCTTCTGCCACCAATAGCCTCCCACCGGCCAGTACGCTCACACAGAGTGGGCCTCCTCAGGGTGCCGTCCGCCAGGCAATGTCGGCTGGCGACCCCCAGGGGGAGAGCCTTCTCTGTGGTGGCGCCTACCCTCTGGAACACCCTCCCCCCAGAATTACGCATAATAACAGACCTCCGGATTTTTCGTCGGGCCCTAAAAACCTATTTATTCCAACAAGCTGGGCTGGCTTGACCAAATTTTTTAATTTTTAAATTGATTTTAAATTGGAAATGGTTTTAATTCGGCCAAAACATTTAATTATTTTAAATAGTTTTTTAGATTCACCATGTTTGTATATATGTCTTGTTTTTACTTTGGCTGTGCACCGCCCTGAGTCCTATTTTGGAGAAGGGCGGTATAAAAATTTAATTAAATAAAATAAATAAATAAAATAAATATAAAAATATATTACAGCTTTATGTACTTAATGTGTACACATGCATAAATTTATGGACAATGGGAGAACACACAGTATATATATCACTTGTTTTTGTAGGGTTTACTGACAGATCGTTAAGTTTAGGCTTACATCCTAAAGTTTACAGCTGATTCACCTAACAATGTATCAACTAAATAAACACTGTCCTAGTTTTGATGCATCTGCATTTTTACTCATGCATTTTCAAAATCCATTTAGCTATGGAATCCAACTCTCTGGAATTCAGGAATCCAAATTAGAGCCTTGTCAAAAGATCCATGCAGCCTCTGTGAAAGATTTATCAGTGAAAAATTTATACTTGCATGTTTGATCCCACGGTTTTTTTTTTTTAAAGAGCAAATCAGAACTGATTTTAATTATGAAAAATAACCCCAAGTAAAAGAACCGATGCATTTATTGAATGAACCATACAGTATTTCAGCACCTGCATCTTCTTCAGAATTTGGAGACTTCAGGAGAAATAATCACACAACTGAATATCAACCATTATTAACTTTATGAGTGTTTAGTGAATATGAACAGTTGAAAATCTGAACTGGAGTTTTTCATACTTTATTTTCACATCCACATCTGTTTTTATTCAACTTATAATTCACTACTTTTCAAAAATATCAATGAAATACTAAAATATTGAATGTTTTCAGGGCTTTTTAATTTCAGTGTTTTAGCAATAAAAATAAAATAAAAATCTGCCAAATGTAGTGCTAGAAAGTACAAGTTTAATTAGATTTCAGGGCCCAAAACATTTGCAGAGTCCAATCAAGATAGTTTCAAAATGATTTAAAAGAACTAAGCTGTTTTTAAAATCAGAACCACCTATTTTATTCCATAGTTTTGTCTATCAAAAATTTAAGTATGTGGCCCTTGATGAGGCCATAAAAGAGAGCAAGAAAACAGTTAGGAAAGAGAAATAGAAATGACAACTTATACCTCACTCGTTTCAAAAGATATTAACATTAGTCGAATTGAATCAAAAACATTGTATTGCTAATTAGAGCTTATAAAACATATGCTAGACCAATCTTAGAATATTGTTCAACTGTTTGGAAAGCCTTGCACTCTTCTGTACACAATAGAATTCCCTATGCTACTAGGCTCGAAATTCTTGCCTTAGATAACTTGGAACTGTGTAGGTTGCGGTCAGACTTATGTATTGCATACAAAATTGTACGTAATAACGTTTTACCTGTAAATGATTTTCTCTGTTTTAATCGCAATAATACCTGTGTGAACAACCTCTTTAAACTCAATGTAAATCGTTCTAAACTTGTCTGTAAAAAATACCATCTTTGTAATAGAGTTGTCAAAGTCTGGAATGCTTTGCCTGATAACAGTTTTCTCAGCTACAAATTTTCAGTTTTAGTCACAAATTAACTTCCGTGGACTTCACTTCATACTTAAGAAGTCCATAGAGGGGGTGTGCATAAGTGCACTAATGGGCCTATCGTGCCTGTCATTGTATTTTTATATTATTCCTGTTTTTGTTTGACAAATTATAATAAATAATTAGATGGAATCAGGAATAACTACCAAAAATCTTCTTCTCTCCCTTCCCCTTCTTTTTCTTCTTTTCTCCTTTTTGTTTGAAAGACAATTGCTGAAACTTCAGTATCTATGACAACCTACAATTCAAAGAGCAAATTGTTCAATTTAGTATTTAGAGAAAAAGCTCTTTAAGAATTTTATTCATATTTTCAACAATTCAAAATGTCAAATAAAACTTGAAGCTAGGAAAATATGAACACCAGCCAGTGTTCATATAGTTGGCATTTTGCAAAGCATTAAAATTAGCTGTCTACAGAAGCCAATTCAAATAGGTGCCTGTTTGGATTTTTATTTTTTACTCTGTCTGACTGCAACATTTCTTTTTTTTTTCTTTTCCCCATATTTCTTGATTTAATGTTCTTCATTTTATTCATCTGTTCATCCACAAATATTTTCTCAAACCTTCTGTAGTATTTCATCTGTATATAGAACTCAAGTGATTAAAAATTGCTCCAAGACTAACTCTTGCTGGCATCTGTTTTGAAAGAGAATGTGCCTGGATCTAGCAGTTCCTGAGGACTAGTGTCCTGTCACAAAAAAATAACTCTCTAGCAGCCCCTCTTTGGAAAACTGATTGAGAAGGTTGTAGCTACAATTTCATACAGTCAAAAAGAATACAGGCCATGGGTATATTAAACTATTAAACTACAATCATTATAAAACATAAAAAAAATAATTATAAAATTGAAATATATTTTAAAAAGAAAGATATGCAAACCACTGGCAAGGAGAGAAAATAAGGGAGCCATTTTAAGATTTTATCTTGACCCTGGGACCCCGAAGCCTAGGGGACATAAGTAAATTGAAATCAAGTAAGTGGTGAGACTTTCAGTTACATTTTGTTTGCAGGAGATTCTTGAGAACTTTTAGAATATTGCAGAAATTGTCTGAATGAACATGGGCAGAACTCAAACAACAAAAATAACGGCTTTGATGCCACTTTAGAATTTGTCCCTTTTGCCTGAAGAGTGAGTGGCAGCTAGTATGCCAACCCAGTTATATGATGGGCACTATTTGTAGTCTTTCTTTCAATTTCTAGACCATTTGTTGCCTAAGAAAGACAATAAAATGGTTGTCCTGGTTATTTTTTAAGTTAAAGAACAGGGAAATATTCAAACTTCCTAAACTGCTGCTGAGTAAATTAACCAGAACAGAATTCAAGTTTTCCTAAATCATGGACTAATCCTGGGTGCTGGAGGGCAGTTTATTTCTAGAATATTAGACCTGGACTTCAAAGCAAATAACATAATTTCTGCATAGTTAATTTACTTTATAATGTTTACCAGCAAATTCTGGCAACTAAATCAAATGAGGAATCAGAATTTTTTGTAAGAGAATTAGCCAGATAGACAGTATACAGTCGATACACCCAGATATACACAGTCATATATTAAGCCACTGCTTTTCTCACAGAATTGATTCCTTAGAAAAAGAAATAATTTGGCTGCAATTCAAGAGGACTGGCTATTAATCCAGTTATTTTAAAGCATCAGTCCAATTTATTTGGCTATACTCTGAAGACAAAATTTCACTTATTAATTATTATTATTATTATTATTCACTTTCTTAGAGAAACAAAAGTAACAGAAATACTTATAATTTAAAAATCAGAATGTTTTACAATAAAATCAAAGGAATATTTGAATTAAAGAGAAATCAGTGTCTTAGATTAAACAAACTCTAGAACACCTTGGATCCTTTTGGAGTATATTTATCTGACTCATCTCTTAACTTATAGGATAGCGTTTTCTGAACTGAATTTTCATTTTGGTTGAGAATTTTCTTTTTACTCACAAGAATGGATGAGAATTTTATTCAATTTTTAAATAACTATTTACCAACATTAATATATTTCTTTAGAAATGAATAAGAATTTTTTTAACTGTGTGGAAGAAATTGAAAGTGATAGGTTTATTCATTCCAAACAGAAGACAGTGTCATTATCTTTAAAATCTCTATGTAATCAGCCAGTCATTGTGATGTTGAAAAAGCATTGCCATCTCTTAGAAGTGAATAAAGAGACTTCTTCACCATATATACAATACATTTCCAGACAGGAAAAGAACTGCTGACTTCTGTTACATTGAACACAACTACTGTAAGAGCTGCTTGTACATTGTGCTCTTTGTCAGTCCATGGTTGGCTTTCAATTTTGTAAATTGTCTGTTTATTACTATTCATAAAGTGACTGGTAAGTTCACAGACGTTGGTTGGTATGTTCAGTGGATAATTGTACATAAATGTTTTCATTCGTTAAATTTGCATACTTTTAATTTTACACACCAATGGAAATAGTTTCTATAGCACTGACTAAAGGCAGACTGGACTTCTTTATCATTTGTAACATTATAGCTACCTTTTTGTTATATGTATTCTGGCAGTGCTATTAAACAAAGAATCAGAACTCTGCTAGTTCTGAAATCCAAGGAAATCAAAATATGAAACCTTTATTTATGAATTTTCTTTTGACATATACATTTCCTGAAAAAGTGCTGACTTAAAAGTAAAAAAATTAAGATAATTGAAATTTTATACAAAGACACTGAGGACTGGCTTATTATTTTTTCAGAGATATGTAAGTTCACAGATATGTTATCCAACAATGTGGTCATGATTTGGTACATATTGGATTGTTTGGTCTATGGTTTAGGTGCTGGACAGGGAAAGCCAGGAGGCAGGGAAATTGAAGTTCTAACCATGATTTAAGCAGCTCGGTGACTCTTGGCTAGTTACTTTCTCTCAGCCATAAGAAGGCAGCAAACCACTTGTGAAAATGTTGTCAAGAAAACTACATGGATATATCCATGTAATCACTAGAAGGATGATTTGAAGGCACCAAAATAAAACAAAACCTAACATGGAATAGGGCCAGGCTACCTATGGAAGCATCTTTACCTCAATACATCAGTTCTTTTCTGTGCAGGTAAAGCACATTCAGACCATGTCAGTTTAAGAATTCTGACTGGCAGGTCAAGGAAGAGAGCCTTCTCTGCTATAGAACAGGGGTCTCCAACCTTGTCAACTTTAAGACTTGTGGACTTCAACTCCCAGAATTCCCAGCAAAGCTAGCTGAGGAATTCTGGGAGTTGAAGTCTACAAGTCTTAAAGTTGACAATGTTGGAGACCCCTGCTCTAGAACATCCTACCCCCAAAGGCAAGGTAGGTCCCCACTCTCCTGTCCTTCCAGAAAGGTGTGAAAATATGGGTCTGAAGCACAGAGGAGAATGCAATCATGGGTCCTGAAAATCCTCACTTCTTTTAATTAATTTTAACAATGTTTTTAATCAAGTTGTCTCTTTTTAAATTGCATACTGTTTTATATCATGTTTCTATGTTTTAATATTTTATATACATTGCCCAGAGTGCTTCTGTGAGGGAGGTGGACAGTTCCAAAATGTGATGATAGATAGATAGATAGATAGATAGATAGATAGATAGATAGATAGATAGATAGATGATGGGTAGCTTTATTGCAATTTTTATTATTTATTGTTAGGAAGGGTACTAGGCCTGTTAAAAAATGGGCTAATTATAGCCCTCAGATCACAGTTTTTCCATTAGAAATGTAGACCAACTTCATGTAAATGTAAATTATATTTGTTCTGTTCTGTTTTAGTTAATGAGTGAATTATTTAATTATCACTATAATGCATTACAAGTCTTCACAATATTGGGCAACTAGCCACTGTTCTCGAGATGTAATATTATGTTTTGCAAAGAAAGGACATGAAATGGAAATTGGCATACTATTGATTCCATTTTAAGGATGTCTGGTAAATTATTCTGAAGAACAAATATCCAGGAAAGTAAGCTAAAGTTGGCCAGACGGTCTGCACATTACATGCCAGAGAATCCTAAATAGCATTGCATCCTGAGAATTTTTTTCAAGCCTAAAGAAAAGTTAATTATTATAGAAGATGTTCTGTACAAAGTATGCATAACTGAAGGCACCTCTTATGAGAAATTAACCAGTCATTCACAGCTATGGATGCATTTCCTAAACATCTGTCTTTGGCCTTTTAAGCAATAATTATAGTAGACAACCATCTGGCTAAAGATTTAGTGGTTTTCTAAAGCTGTTTGGTATTCATGTCTGCATTGGTCCTACAAAAACAGCCCTGAGTATTGTTTCTAATGCCATATGGCACCCTTGATCAAAGCACAAGATTTCAAGCTGCAACAGGACAAAGAAGAATGGAAAAGCGCACAGTCTGCATGCCTACAAAGGAGCTACATTCATTCTCTTCCAGTATGCATGCTAGGATTTATCATTACACCTTTCACTTGTTGATCTATTTAGTGAATTACAGTGTGTGATGCTGCAAAGCTTTATGCTTGTATGATCTGACATTGTTAGCTATCTATTAAAAAAAAGCTTCCTTTCCCTCTTTTAGAATGAACAAACGTTCTAGTAACAAAATCCCACTAGTTTGTGGATATTTCAATATTCTTAATTATTTTTCACACTGAAGACCAGGTATGGCATATCTTTGCCTTAGGATAAATGTGGTCCAATGCTTTTTTCTTTCTTTCATGCTTTGCCCCTTTTCTCTCTCCCAATACTGAGAGAAGGGAAATGATTTCCTCTGGATATGAAGCTTATTTGAGATATGTTCTGTGTTGTAATTGCTAAGAGAAAGATGAATGTGGTATATGAGGCATAGTGTGAGACCAAAAGAAAGAGAGAGAAGGGGCAGAAAGAGAGAGGTAGAGAGTGTATGCCCAACATCTTTTATTTTACCTAATTCTGGGGTACACACTTTGATGCCCTTAATTTGTCCTGGTCAATAAGGGTTCCTTACTATTGCTGAATTTCATACGAAGTAGATCTATAAAACTGATCTACAATGTTTCTGTTTCCAATCATACTTGATAAACTAATCTGATTGTGTGCCCCATTACACAGTTGTCATGAAAGGACACACAAAAGTAAGAGAATTTATGGTGATAAACCAGGAAATCCTTAGTTCAGATCAGGAGTGGGTTCTACTTACCTTTACTACCGGTTTGCAATGGGGCCATGCGTGTGCGCGCTTCAGTTGTGTGCACGCATGTTCTTCTGAGCATGCGCAGAAGCATTCTGATGATGTTGGGTGGATGAGCGGAGCCTCCCTCCGGTTTTACTACCGGTTCTATAGAACCGGTCCGAACCAGGGGCAACCTACCCCTGGTTCAGATGATATTTTAGCCATGAAAATTCTTGACTGCAATGTGGCTTTACACTAATTCTTAGCTTCGTGGTGCTTAAAGTTTTTGTACATTCATATATAAAAACATATTTGTACACTCATATATGAAAAGCATATGTAATATTTCCTCTTTATCAAGGCAATCAAGTTTGCTAATTATCCTTAGATTTGTATAGATGCATATAGAATAAGAACACTGCATAAAAAAGAGAAAAAAGAAAAGCAAGTGAGCAATAAGCACTTCAGAACCCTTAGGATTATTCAAAATCACAGTTTATTAATTTGTATATATTGTATCAGGCAAGATAATATTAATCCCAGGAAGAAACCAGTGTTGTTAGTTAGCAAAATTAATTAGGAAGCTGAGATGAGACAAGCAGGGTTACTTCAGAAAATGAAGGTGCTATCCAAGTAAGAACAAAAATGTTGGCCAAATAAACATTGCAAATACCTTGGCCAACAGATCTCAGTGGAAGGTGATACAATAAAGGAAATTGAACAGCGTGTTAAATGTAGTTGTCAGGTATTCGGCAAGCTAAGCGCAATTTTCAAGAACTACCTCCCCCTATGCCTGAAGAGAAAAGTTTTCAATCAGTGTGTGCTACCTGTTCTAACATGTGCCGGTGAAACATGACACTAACTTCACAAACAGACATGCTCGGCATTACAAGACAATATAGAAAGACCTGCACATGGATTAGAGAACAAATGAAAGTATACGATATCATCAAGAGAGTAAAAGAATTGGAATGGAAATGGACTGGTCACATAGTAAGAAGAACTGATGGCAGGTGGACCAAAGCAGTCATAGAATGGATTCCATGAAAAGCGTCCACAAAAGAGACTTCAAACAAGATGGATCTACAACATCAGCAAATATTGTGGGCCCAATTGGCAAAAGAAAGCTCAGTTGGCTATATTGGTTGGAAACATGTGGAAGAGGTCTTCATCCTGCAGTGAATAGAATAGTGATGATGATGATGATGAAAAACATGGCACGACAATAAAAGATGTAAAAATTAAAGAATTTCAGGAGCTTAATCTTAAAAACATTAAGGTAGGTGAGATAAAAAAGAGGAAAGAATGGCTGTATAATAAATTTATTAAAATATCATCAAAGAATGAGATTACAGGAAACTTAGTTGCAACCCCGCACTATATACTTTTTTTAATTCTTTGCAGAATAATAATTTATAATAATTTAAATAATTTAATTTAAAATTCATTTTAAATTTTAAAATGAAAATTATTTTTAAAAATGATTTAATTTAAATTAAAATAATAATTAAAAATTCATTTTAATTGAGTTATTGTTCATTTAGTTAGGGTGTCTTATTTCATATATCTTCATTGGTTTTGTTGGTTTTATGATTTATGAGTTGGTTTTTATTAGGTTGTATTTTTTGAATCTTATTACATAAGGATTTGTAATTATTAGCTTATACATTCTGATTTTTTAATTATCCCCTGAATTTGTTGTTGGTTGCACACCTTATTGATAAGTGCATTATAAATAAAGATAATGATTTGATTACCAGTTCAGTGTAGTGATTAAGGTGCTAGCCTAGAAACCAGGAGACTGTGAATTCTAGTCATGAAAGTGACTTTGAGCCAATAACTGTCTCTCATCCCAATCCACCTTTTAAGGTTGTTGTTATAAGAAAAATAGGAAGTAGAAAGTGAAAAAGTTCACTGCCTTGAGTTGCTTATAAAATATTAAAGGCAGGATAAAAAAAATGAATAAAATCTAATAATTTAATTAGATAAAATCTAATTGAATAAAATCTAATAATAAAATGATGGCGATGGTAGTAGTAGTGGTAATGATGATGATGTAGTATATAGCAAATACCTTGCCTTATAATGAAAAAAAACCTAAATTGCTGAAGTAAGCACTAGCCTTTACATTAATTAGCCAATTAAGTATACAAATCATTGAGTGTACAATATCCAGATGGCAACCATTCAAGAATGATTTAAGCACTGAAATTTGAAATAGTTGAATTAACAATAATGTTCTAAAGGTCAGCTTCTGTACCTGGGAACTGGAAGATTGCCAGCATTCCACTTATATATATTTAAAATGATTACTGAGGGAAATTAACAGAAAAAAACATATAAGTTAAATATTTTTAAAGAATAAGAAATTGGTAAGCTCTAGAGTACAGAAGAAGCTGCCAAGTTTCTATCATCAACATGACTTATGAGAATGTCTCTTGTGAGATAGGAAGCCTAGTATATGCCAAAATGTATCTGCAGGGTGATCAGAATCATGTTGCTTATTTATTATATAGAAGAACAAGTTATGCTTAGAAAAGATCAGCATGGCTCTGTCAAAAGTGGCCTTTTTTCCATCTTCTAGTATTACAAGAAAAAGGATGATCCAACTAGTATGGTATATGAAGGTTTTCCAATGGCTGCATACTAATTAGGTGATCCTATTCAATTTTGTATGAGACAAATAAGTGGTGTTTTTAAAGCCAATTAGTATTCATAATAGCCTTTTTAAATAAAACATTTAATCATCCATAAGCACAGGTGGGTTTCAGCAGATTCTGACCAGTTCTGGAGAACTGGTAGCGGAAATTTTGAGTAGTTCGGAGAACCGGTAGTAAAAATTCTGACTGCCCCCCCATCTATTCTCTGCCTCCCAAGTCCCAGCTGATCGGGAGGAAATAGGAATTTTACAGTATCCTTCCCCTGCCACACCCACCAAGCCACGCCCACCAAGCCATGCCACACTCACCAAGCCATGCCCACAGAACCAGTAGTAAAAAATTTTGAAACCCACCACTGCCCATAAGTATGAGAAGCAGTGAATATCAAATTCCTTTTGAAAATGTAATTTCCAACCTTTCAGTGGGAAGTTTGAATCTTCTAAGGCTGTCTAGGTCCTGTGTTCAGCACTATGTGAATTCATGTAAGACAGCAAGCAAATATCCAGGTTTTACAGATATATTTCTCAAAAGATGTACTGCAGTCAACCTTTCTAACAAGATCTTGGTCAAAATTAGCTACATAATGATTGCACTGCTAAAATAGAAGATCATGAATTCTTACAAGTTTGTGATTGGCACCTATATTAAAAAATAATGTTATAATTGTATGTTTGTATCTTGCTTCTTTAATAACAAAGTAAAACAATTTGGTATATAAATACCATCTTTATGTAAATAATCTTGAAATTTATATTGGGTTAATTTCAGTTTTTGTATTTGATTTTGTTTTCTATTAGAACCTTGGAGAGTCAAGAGACTGTTTGGATCCAATGTTAACAGACAATCAGTGTTCTATATTCATCCTTCTCTTTTGGAACAGTTTATTGAAACATGGGGGATTATAAATTATAAAGCTCTCTGGAGGATTTGGATTATCTCACTCCATGGTATTTGCCCTGCAGTCCTTGGCATGTGACAGAACTGCACTGGATGCTCCTGCAGATGACTAGTAAAGAGGTTGGATGATGTTCTTGTTCTGCTAGAGTTCTCTGTTGCCTTCAAGTAGTATTCTTCTCAACCTCCTGGGCAAGTTACAAGTGGGAATCACTCTTTTACAAATATTCTGCTGTTGCCTGAGTATATGGATCTAGTCAATGGTTGCACTCATGATGGATGGAAGGAAGGAAAGTTGGCTCCAACTCTATCAGAATTTCATTACTATAAAATGCTCATGAAGTGTGGACTGTATCAAAAAGCATAATGTAGTAAAGTTTGTGAATAGGTGAAAAGACTGAACCACAGCATTAAAGCACAGCATTTAAAAAAAGCCAAAAAGTATGTCTGGATATTATGCCAGGAATAGTCTACAATGCATTTATTGTTATTTTTCCCCTTTCCTATAAATTTAACATTGTGTACAGGTTGTCTGACTATATAACTAGCTTTGACATATGAGTAGGAAAGCCACATAGTCTAGCTGGAGAATTCACATGAGAATAATGAGTTTTGAAAGTAAACATTTCAGCTCACAAAAACTGATCCTCAGAATTTGTGAACTCTGAAAATTTCATTTTCTCTGATTCTAGCAAAAACTGATTCTGCAATTTACATATATTCAGAATCACAAGCATGAATATAAATAAAAGCAAGTCTGGAAATAATGAGCCATATAACATTCAGATACTGTCCCCAAATAATCCACCCCCCCTCTCTCTCCATCCCCCCCTCTCTCCATCCCTCTCTCTCTGTTTCCTTTTGTCTAGCTTCTCTCATAGGAACAAACACAACAGAAAATAATTAGTGTAAAAAAATAATTTGAATGATGTGTCTCACCATGCCTCTCCTGATAATTCTAGCTTACTACAAATAATTTTATTTTCCTGGGTCCAGAATCTAAGGCCAGAATGATTGCCAGTTCCCATGAGCATCATGAGCATCAACCGCTGCATTTGATGGTTTAAGAATAGTTTTTCTAGTGAATAGTTGCATTTCCCTCTCCATATTAGCTTTAACTCGGCAACTTTTCTTGCAAAAGTGATAATTAAAATGCAAGAAGGACCTTATTTATTATGCAGAGCTTTTTGAGACAGCTTTGAACTTAATGTCTGTAAAAAGGCAAAAGAAGCTTAAATCACACTCCAGGGGAACATTCTTTCTCTCCCAGAATGGAAACGAACACAAAGGGGGATCAGTCCCTTAACTACTCTTTTTTTTACCATGGTAAATGTCCACAAATGCTTTTATATTTCCAACCAATTTGATAGCACTGTAATAATCTTGAGTCAGGAAAACTGTTTCTATCCATCAACTCCAAGTACAGGACTGAATTTTCAGATTTTTTAATTTATTTTCATGATTAAAAGAAAGGATTTTGGATTTCAAAGTCGGGCCATGATTTTGTGGAATATTGTATATTTTCCGGTGAAGTTTTCTAGAATTTCTTAACTGCTTGTCTCCTAGGTTGAATTATTTTCAGGTTTTGAGGATGTGGTCAGACATCTGATGAGGCAAGACCTTCCATCAGTTTACAGCAGTGGGTTGCCCCCGGTTTGGACTGGTTCGCAAGAACCGGTAGTAAAACTGGTGGGAGGCTCTGCCTACCGCCCAGGATATTGTCATCAGCGATCTGTGCATGTGTGCGATCCCGTTGCGAACCGGTAGTAAAGGTAAGTAGAACCCATCCCACTCATTGGGTGGGAGGGGGAGGCTGCAATTTGGTTGTTAAATTAAGTGGTTGCTGTGCTTATGATTTCATTTCAGCTTTCCTCTGCTTTATAGACCTGCAAAGGTCATAAATGAGAGGATTGGTTGTAAATTACATTTTTCATCACCGTTGTAACTGAAAATGATTGCTAAATGAGGCAAGTTGCTAAATTCTGCTTAGTTTTTCCCGCCCGATTGCTCAGATCAGCTAAACACAACTGCCTCCATCTTTTGGAACAGTGACAAAATCATCTTCTTTAGTCAAACCCATACATTTAATTATTTTACTAGCTAGCTTTACTAGCTATTTTCTTTTAACTGGTCTTTATTTAAAATATATACTGCTCAAAAAAATAAAGGGAACACAAGCAGAAGACATCCGAGATCTGAATGAATGAAATAGCCTTTTTAAATACTTTGTTCGTTACATACAGTAGTTTATACACTGCTCAAACAACTAAAGGGAACACAAAACTACTGTATGTAACGAACAAAGTATTTAATAAGGCTATTTTATTCATTCAGATCTCGGATGTCTTCTACTTGTGTTCCCTTTTTTTTTTTTGAGCAGTGTATATATTTCTTCCACACTGTTTTTCATTATTTTGTTTTCTAACTAATTTCTTTGTCTTACAGAGGAAAAGCCAAGCACAAAGAGAATAAATAAAATATTAGTATGAAACCAAACTTAGTTTGGTTTTCTTTTTTTCAAAAAACAAATGCTTCTTTTATTTTAAGATAATTAAAAATAGCTAATACATATTAAAATAAAGCATAAGATTCTACAACTGAGAAATACACAGAGTGCAATACAACAGAACACCAAATTCAAAACTAACAGTTCAAAATCAAAATAGAAGTATAGTGAAACACTAAACAGAGACTAGCCTTATCTTAAGAACAGATGTGACAATTAGCAGGCAACAGATGTTTAGGTTTGGTGAGGGAATATTGGAGAATAGGCTACTGTATGTCTACATTATAGCTCACAAATTACACCCTCTAAAGAGATTTGCTTCCTTCAAGTTCAAGAGAGGTCACAAATCCACCAATGGTGTGCAGAGGAGAAATGTGTCCTGTTAAACGCTGATCCAGCTGATTTTTGTTTTATACAATTGTATGTGTGGGAGATTGTGCTTCACCACAGGAGGCAACATATCTCAGGCTATCCAAATAATTCAACTCAAAAGTAGGGCTTGATTAGGCTTTAGAAACACAGACAATATTGAAACTTTATGTGTTCCATTCAGGAGGATATTCTACAAAACATATTCTATTATTCTAAATACCCTGTTCCGAATAGATACCCAGATATTAATAAATACCCAGATATTAATAAATACTCATATAGCTGATGTTAACCAGTCAGAAAAAACACCACTGAATAATTCTTTGTTCACTGCCTCTTAAATAGTGTGGAAGAACTCCTAGTTTTGATATGGCACAATATTTCCCCCTGGAGCTTCTGGTAAACTGATGCCTGAACAGAAGAAATTTAGCTTTTGTTTCTCATAAGAGTCTCTCCCATTGAATCATATTTATGCAAAGAGAGAAATGATGAAAGCATTTCATCAATCAAACCAAAAACTCCTTTAGTACAAGGAATGAAGTTCACAAGTCAGGAACTATGCTATTATCTTTTTGGAATGGTATGTACGTGAAATTTATCCCTGTGTTTCTACTGATGGCTGATTTGTCTGAATACCAAAGGAATTCCCGAGCATTTTTGGATTTGGCTTGATCTAAAATGCTAACGGTTTCCCATTTGAAACTGTGGTTGTGTCTATCCATGTGTTGTAAGATGAAGGATTTTTGGATGTCTTTTAACTGCTAGTTGGTGTTTGTGGACGTACTATTTTCGTGATTTACTTGAATTTAGTCTCGAGTACAGTTTCTTCCTATGTAGTATTTGAGATAAGAACACTAAGTATATTTCTATTCTAATTGAAATTCCTCTTTGGTGAAGATGCTCTGATGCATGAAAAAAATCTGAATCAGTCATTGACTTCATACTGCATGTAAATTTATTTATATAAACTTAAGCTTATATTCTACTTAAATTTTATTAATTCAATTTGTTGGCCCAGTTGCTTTGCAAACATCGTAGTTACCCATGTTTCCCCGAAAATAAGATCCTGTCTTATTTTGAACCCCAAAATAAGTGCTTGGCCTTATTTTCGGGGTGGTCTTATTACTTTGGGGTGCATGGAGCAAGATGGGGCTCCTCTTGCTGTCTTACCTGATTTCTAGCTCTGTCTTCCTAACCCTAACCAGAGGAAATGGCGGGGACCGGCTGCACATGTGTTTAAATATTTTCGAGGAGGGCTTATTTTTGGGGGGAGCTTATTTTAGTGCATGTGCTCAAAAGCCAGTTGGGCTTATTATCAAGGGATGTTTTATTTTAGGGGAAAGAGGGTACCAGTATATAAGTAAATCAAATCAGATCTTTATTACAGTCATATACCAGCATGCATGCAAGTATTTTATTAAAAAAGGCAAAGCAAGAAATAAATCATTTAGGTTCTTTGTTGTTTTTTTTGGGGGGAAGGCCACTACAATCTTGTTTGGGGATTCATCATCTGAATCAAATATAGAATCAATGAAAATGAATGCAATGAAACTACTCTAAAGAGCTCTGGTTAAATTGAAATAGGTTGAAAATGAGGTCCTTACTGCTAATGCTTTCTGAAAATCCTAGAAGAAGAAATCTCTTTGCCTCTAAAAATTCAACAGGCATGCTCAGTTAAACTTGGCAGGACTGCAAATTCATTTAAAGATAATCGGATAATCAAAGCTATATAATAAATCATTCTTGAATCATTGTTAGCACTACATATGTTATAGGTTCTTATTTCTAAGAGATGATGGCAACAAAGCACTGACAGGCTTTTATTGTGAAAGTTTTCATATACAAATGAATGCACATATGTAGGGTTATTACAATGTTCATCTGTATGGTTTTTGGAACTGCAGTTACACGAAATTGCAAACATCAGCAATTCTCATCTTTGAGCAGTGTTTCTAGCATGTACAAGGACACAGGGTGAAACAATGTATAACCTGTAACATTTGCCGCTTTCAGTGTATCTTGTGTAGCTATCATTGTGTGTGAATACATGCATTTTCTCATGAAAACCAATGATGTAATTACTAACCACTAATTATTGTGCCTTGGAGATTTGTTAACCAATAATAAAGTACACGCATAGTAGGTGAGAACTGAGAAGCTTAGAAACTATATAAACTATGTCTGATGCTCAATAAAGTTGCTGTTGATTCTGCTGTTAATTCTGCTATCCGTGGATGTTTTCCTTTCACTCATCTCACTCATCTTCAGCCTCCGGGAAACGAATGCAACATTTGGCGCCCGGAACAGGGACCCTATACTTCGTCCGGCAAGGACAGGTGCGCCGTCAGCCTTTGGGCTGCTTCTCAATCTCATCTCTTATAAGGTTTCTGTAAGTATGGGCTCTTCGCTTTCTCAAGGACAAAGGAAGCATGTAGATGATTTACTTTATCTTCTTAAAAAGTCTGAACTTTCTGTTTCACAGAAGGCTCTTTATCGGCTGGTATGAGAAATTGCCTTAACTTGTTCATTCTATCCTGATAGGGGTTCTTTAAAATTGTCAGATTGGGAAAAAGTTGGCAAGGTTTTGCATTCTAATACAAGTTTAGAGGTAGATATTTTGCATGCTTGGCATATATGTAGACATGCTATAGAAATGTTTGGTCGGAAGGAAGAGGAGCTTTCTTCTCTTTTAACACCTCCTTCTGACACTCTTCAGCCTCCTACTACTGTGAAATGTCTTCCACTGCCTGAAAAGGAAGCTTTGACTTCTGACTCTAAAGCTGAAGTTTCTAAATCTGAAGTACTTCCTTCTGCTCCTTCTGACACTGAAATACCTTCTGCTCCTACTGATATTGAACAAAAGATTTTGAAGCCTCTTTCTGAGATTTTGAAGCCTCTTTCTGAGATTTTGAAGCCTCTTTCTGAGATTTTGAAACCTCCTTCTGAGATTTTAAAACCTCCTTCTGATTCTTCTGTTCCTTCTGCTATTGAACAAAATATTTTAAAATCTCCTTCTATCTCTTTTGACACTGAACAGAAATCTTCTAACATTGAACTAAAACCTCCTCCTTCTAATATTGTTCTAAAATCTTCTTTTCAAAAGATGGTTGAAAATTGTAAGGCAGATGTTGCTATTTCTGGGGAAGAGTTAGATGAAGTTGTTGTCAGTATGTCCAGTGCAATATCAACCAGGACCACAAGCTGGACAACAGATTGCAGAATGGGAAAGTTTGCCATTTCAAATTTTACGAGAGTTGAAGAAGGCTATTTCTGCTTATGGAATTACGTAAATCTTCTCCCCCTTCCTCCTCCTCCCTCTCTTGTGCCTCCTCAACCACAACAGGTAGCGCTGGGATCGATCTAATTACTCAAGAAGACTTGGATTTTAAATTTCCTTTAGAAGTTAAATTTGTTTCTTCTCAATACACTGGTCCTCTCCCTTCTGGATTAGTTGGTATTATTTTACCTCGCTCTTCTGCTCATAAATTAGGATGTTTTGTAGTTCCAGGAGTTATTGATTCTGATTACACTGGAGTTATTCTTATGCAAATTTGGGTTAATATTCCACAATTTCTTCCTAAAGGATCTTCTGTTGCACAACTTCTTTTTCTTCCTTATAAGGTACCTAATCCAGGTGCTGGACAACATGGTAATTCTGGATTTGGTTCAACTCTTAATTCTATAGGACTTCTTCAGTCTATTAATTCTTTTAGACCACTTCTTACTTTATATCTTAATAAACAACCTTTTCAAGGTCTACTAGACACAGGTGCCGATGTTACTGTCATCTCCCTTTTACAGTGGCCTGTGCAATGGCCTAAACGTGATGTTCATTCCTTATGGGGCATTGGTGGGTCTACAACTGCTTGGCAAAGCATTCATCCCATAGTCATCACAACTTCTGCTGGTAAGTCTGTCTCTTTACATCCTTACATTTTAGATATTCATACTAATATTTGGGGTAGGGACCTTCTTTCTCTTCTTAATGCTCATTTGATTTTAGATGATGGCACTTCCTCTTAAATGGCTTTGTTCTACACCTGTTTGGATTGAGCAATGGCCTTTATCTTCTGAAAAAATGATTGCTCTTCATTCCTTGGTACAGGAACAATTGACTGCTGGTCACATTGAACCTTCCACTAGTCCCTGGAATACTCCTGTGTTCGTTATAAAAAAGAAAAGTGGTAAATGGCGCTTTTTACATGATTTGAGAAAAATAAACGACTGCATTCAACCGATGGGGCCTTTACAATGTGGCCTACCTAATTGTAATTTAATCGCACAATCTTATAAATTGTTAGTAGTAGATTTGAAAGATTGTTTTTTCACCATTCCTTTACAGTCGCAGGATAAAGAAAAATTTGCTTTCACTGTGCCTGTTTTAAATAATAGCCAACCTACACAACGATATCATTGGTCTGTTCTACCACAAGGTATGCTCAATTCTCCTACTATTTGTCAATATTTTGTGGATTAAGCTTTGCAACCTTTTCGTGCTCAATTTCCTTCTTTTTTAGTTTATCACTACATGGATGATATTTTAATAGTAGATCATGATTTTGATGAAGAACAAGTGCTACAAGCGTTGACTACCATTGTAGCCAGCAGAGGGCTCTACATCGCTCCTGAAAAAATACAACATACTGAACCTTATTCATATTTGGGATTTAAAGTTTTACAATCTTCTTCCATTCCTATCTTACCTGAACTTAAAGTGCAATCTTCATATACTTTGGTCCAACGCCAAAAACTTTTAGGTACTATCAATTGGGCTCGTCCATATTTTCAAATTTCTACAGGAGAAATGTTACCTCTCTTTTCCTTGTTAAAAGGTTCTAGGCATCCTGAAGATCTGGTGTCTCTTACTGCTTTGCAAAAGAAATGTCTTCAAAACATTCTAAATAAACTTAAACTGAGATATGTTGATAGAATTGTCTTTATAGCTACTAAATTATGGTTAGCAATTCTTCCTACTTCACCTTTACCTACTGGTTGTCTTTATTCTCCTTTTACTGAAAAAATGATTCATATTCATGAATGGTTGAATTTGTCTGCTTCTCCTCCTAGAAATATTTTTCCTTATCAACAAGCCTTAGAAGAATTGATCATGAAAGCATGACGAAGATCTTTGCAATTAATAGGTAATGATTTGGATGGTATTGCTTTCACTCGTACTAAACTTGAACATGAACATTTAATGACTGTTTCTGATTCATATCAAATTGCTTTTTCTCAATATCTTGGTGATATTCAATATTCTTTACCTAAAGATCCTAGAATAGTTATTACAAATACATTAAATCTTTCATTTTCTTCTATTTTTACTCATTCTCCTCTTCCTGAAGCTTTAACAGTGTTCACAGATGGATCACCTACTCGTGGTGTTGTGGTTTGGACGGATGGTCAACAATGGTTTTCTAAATTTACTTCTACTCAGACATCTGCCCAATGTTCTGAGTTGGCAGCTGTTATTTTGGCTTTGAGATTGTTTTCTGATCAGCCTATTAACTTAATTGTTGATATAAAATATGTCTTTCTTGCAATGCAATCTCTTCCTTATGCATATTGTTCTGTTTCTCTTGATGTTAATCTTTTGTCTTTATTTTTATCTTTAAAACATGTTTTGGAAGAACGTGTCTTTCCTTTATATGTTGAGCACATTAGGAGCCATACTCCTTTTCAAAATTCTTTGACAGAAGGCAACAGACAAGCTGATGAAACTTTAAAAGATGTCACAATTCTTTTTTCTGATCCTGTTGCTAGTCATTCATATTTTCATCAAAATGCTAAATCTTTGGCTAAACAATTTTCTGTTCCTATTTCCCAGGCTCGTGATATTGTTCGGGGATGTACTTCTTGTCAACAATTTGCAGTTCCTTTTCCTATGGGAGTAAATCCTTGAGGAACAAAAGCCAACCAAATTTGCCAAATGGATGTCACACAATTTGCTACTTTTAAGCCATACACATATTTACATGCAACAATTGACACATATTCTCATTTTTTATGGGTTACTGCTTCTAGACATGAACGCACTTCTGATGAGGTATCTCATTGTCTTTCTGCTTTTTCTGTCATGGAAAGAACAAGTCAATTGAAAACTGACAATGGTCCAGCATATACTAGTAAGGAATTTACTTCTTTCTGTCAACAATGGAATATTCAATTGATACATGGAATTCCTTACAATTCCCAAGGGCAAGCTATAATTGAGCGAACTCATCGTACATTCAAAGCTACATTGACTAAATTAATAAAAACTGAATCTGGTCCATTCCATTTGCGAAAGATTCATTTGATCTCTATTGCTTTGTATGCATGGAATTACTTAACATTTTTAGATATCTTTTCAGAAATTCCAGTCAATTTACATTTTCATATTCAGGATCCTGTTTCACGACCTTTGGTACTCTATCGTCAACTTCCTGATCCTGTCTGGCGTGGACCTACAAAACGTATAACCTGGGGTCGTGGTTACGCTGCAATTGAAGATCTGCAAATGAAACAAGCTGTGTGGATTCCAGGCCGCTGTGTTTGTCCTTATCATGGAAAAACAAATGAAAACTCTCAAGTTACAACATCCTCCATTCTTGAATTGGGACCAATTTGAAGTTCAACAACGATCCAACAAGTCATTTCTTATGTGCTGTTTTTTCTTTTGTTTTCTCTCTCTATTTTCTGCTAATTCTGAAGCAATTATTGATTTTCCCCTTAGTACTAATCTTTGGATTCGTCATGCTCAATATGTTTTTAATTCAGTAGTAATGTAACTTTATATTATGAACCTCCTATGGCTTTTGGTCAAATTGCCTTTATTCCTAATTTAGTTAAGTCTTCTGCCTTTATTGTTTCGCAACTTCAACATATTTCTTCTTCTTGGTTATTTTCTACTCCTCCATATGAATTGAATTTAGTTAAATGGAAGTATCTTTGCATTAATCAATTTACTAGAGGTTTATGTTTTTGTTGTTATGCTCGTTATAATTGGCTTAATAAATGGTCTGATTATTCAAAAGCTAAACGTATTTTAGATAAAGTAGGGAATTATAGTTATTGTATTCAGAAATATTGGTTATGGGGTAATATTAATGAAACATCACAAGGTCATAATATTATATCTGATATGTATCCTGATGATTTTCCTATTTTTCAAGTTACTGACATCTCTGATATGGGATCAAGTGGATCAATCTGTGCTGGATGGCAATTAAAAGATCCTGCTATGTGGTTTTTCTTTAATAAATATGCAACAAATATACACCCTCAAAACTATCAATGTGCTGCAATTGGATATTTGTCTTTACCTGTACAAATAGGTGTTTCTGATAGATTGTCAACTCGAAGGAGACGTGCGGTCATGGGATCAACATGTTCTGATGAAGTTATTATTGATACTCAACTTTCTTCATTGCCTACTTTTGGACGTGCTTTAGCTGGAGCCATAACTGGAATTATTACTTTGGGATCATATCCAGGAATAATAGCTCAAGAAAATAGACATTCTGTTCTGGGACTAACATGCCAATTGGAGAAATCTATTAACGCTACTGCTGCCATTGTTCGAGATTTGCAAAGTGAAATCGAAGAACTAAATCAAGATTTGATTCAACAACTCTTTGCTATAGACTATTTGTTAGCTCGTCAAGGTGGATTTTGTACCTTGGTTGGTCAACGTGCTTGTGCTGTGCATTTTCATTCATTTAATAAGACTATTGAAGATGAATTAGCTAATTTACAAGCTGATATAAAAAATAATGTACATGTGGAATTTTCTCCTTTTGCTTGGCTAACTGATTGGCTACCTGATCTTGCTTGGTTAAAACAATTGTTTTTCTATGGTGTAATTGTACTTGCATTACTTATACTTTTTTGTTGTTGTCTGCAATGTATTCTTACATTTTTTGCAATGTTTCGTAAGTCACCTCAACCTACTTTAATGTGATTCAATTGCGTGCTCTTGATAAATTTCGTTTTCCTTCATTAAAATAAAAAGCGAGGAAATGTAGGGTTATTACAATGTTCATCTGTATGGTTTTTGGAACTGCAGTTACATGAAATTTCAAACATCAGCAATTCTCATCTTTGAGCAGTGTTTCTAGCATGTACAAGGACACAGGGTGAAACAATGTATAACCTGTAACATTTGCCGCTTTCAGTGTATCTTGTGTAGCTATCATTGTGTGTGAATACATGCATTTTCTCATGAAAACCAATGATGTAATTACTAACCAATTATTATGCCTTGGAGATTTGTTAACCAATAATAAAGTAACACGCATAGTAGGTGAGAACTGAGAAACTTAGAAACTATATGTTATGTATTGATACTTTTCAGCGGGAATTTCAAACCTGCCTAAGTTTCTGATTGGCTGACAGTTCCTCCTGGATTGTATATAAGGAGGGCTGCAGCCTCTGAGTTTTGCTGAAGTCTCACTGTATATTAAAGAGCTGTTGTCACTTGCTTGGTTGTGCCTCTCGTTATTCCCGAACCACTTCATTGGCGATGAGGATGGGATAGAGGTCACAAGAAGCGAACCAGTGAGACCACGAGCTTCAGCTAGGCGATGAGGCGAACTACAGGAGGCATACCGAACATGTCTGCCTACGTTCCACCCAAGCCTTTCGATCTGACCCGCGAAAAATGGGTCTCGTACCTAATGAGGTTTGAATGCTCATTCGAAGCCAGCGACATGCAAGGGCTCTCCGCTAATCGGAAGAGAGCCCTCTTCTTAAGCCACTGTGGACCGGACGTGTTCGAGATGGCGGAGTCACTGTGTGAGCCGACGCTGGTCCAGACCATCTCCTGGGACACCCTGATGGCCACGCTCCGGGCTCACTACACTCCTGTGCCCTCCAAGTTCGTGCAACGATACCAACAGCGCATTCAACGAGAAGGAGAACCGGTCAGCGCGTACATGGCCAGCCTGAGAAAAGCCGCAACTCATGGCGACTATAGGGACTTGGACGATGCGTTGCTTGAGCAACTAATCTGTGGCGTTCGGGACATTAGGCTACAACGGCGCCTGCTCGCCAAGCCTGATTTAACGCTTGCTGGAGCCCTAGACGAGGCCAGGGCTCATGAAGCCTCCACAAAAGCCGCAGAAACGCTGCAGCGTCCGCTGACCAGCAAAGACAGTCCCAAGTCTGCCCCGGTGCATAGAGAAGACACCGGATCCAGCTCGGAGTCCGAGTCAGATGAGGACGTCTTCCAAACGGAGCACCAGAGGAAAGACACAGGCAGCCCTCGGCGAAGCTGCCCCAGCTGTGGAGGGCACCATGATAGACTGTCCTGCAAATACAGAGAGGCTATTTGCAGGCGTTGCGAGAAAAAAGGGCACTTGGCGCGAGTCTGTAGAGCCATTCTGCCCAGAAAACACCAACCACGTGAGCACCGCAGCCAACCGGAATCGACGCGCCAGAAGCATCCAATGAGAGATGGCGGCACGAAAAAACGGCGCGAAATTGAATCGCGAGATGGCCGCAGCATACACATAGACCAGGCCAGCATGGCGATCGAGGACAAGGTCAGCACGGTGGTCGAAATCAACGGCAAGCCATGCTCGATGGAGATCGACACCGGATCAGCTCTCTCCATAATGTCATGGACAACCCTAAAGACCCTCCTGCCGTCATTCCGGAAGGACCAGCTCTCCAAGCAGAGACTGCACATCCTAGACTACCAGGGGAACCGAGTCCCCCTCGAAGGCATGGGCACGTTCCGAGTCACCTACGGAAACTACGAAAGAGACCTGCCACTGACCATCATCACGAAGCAGTTCCCTAGCCTTCTGGGCATGGGGTGGTTCCGAGCCCTCAGCATGGGCTTCACCGGCGTCCACCAGATGTTCAAGTTATCATTAAAGGACAGTCTCCTGACCGAGTTCCAGGATGTTTTCGGGGACACGTTGGGCAAGTATGTGGGGACCCCTATTTCTCTTAATCTAGACCCCAACTCAAGCCCAAATAAGACTCAAAGCAAGACGGGTGCCCTTTGCATTGAAACCAAAGATCGATGCGGAACTGGACAAATTAATTAAACAAGGGATCTTGGTTCCCGTTGACCACGCAAAATGGGAAACCCCCATAGTGACCCCAGTTAAGTCGGACGGCTCAATTAGAATTTGCGCCGACTACAAGTGCACGATCAACAAGGCTTTGCAGCCGAGCGCCTATCCGGTGCCAATCGTGCATCATCTACTACACTCCCTGGGGCCCGGAAAAATTTTTGCCAAACTAGACCTGGCTCAGGCCTATCAACAACTTCCAGTTGACGATGCCACGGCAGAGGCACAAACGATAGTAACCCATAGGGGTGCATTTAAATGCACCAGGCTCCAGTTTGAGGTGAGCGTCGCACCCGGACTATTTCAAAGCACCATGGAGCGCCTCCTGCAAGGGCTTCCCGGGGTGGTGCCATATTTTGATGACGTCCTTGTCAGCGCTCAGGACGAACAACAGCTAGGGGACAGAGTTAGAAACGTCCTGTTCAGATTCAGGGAAGCGGGACTCAAATTAAAAAAAAAAACAAGTGTATGATTGCAGTCCCCTCCGTTGAATTTTTGGGGTACAGGGTGGACGGCACAGGCATCCACCCTACCGAAAGCAAGGTGAGAGCTATTAAGAGCGCCAAGACCAAAGCAGAGCTCCAAGCCTTCCTTGGACTGCTCAATTTTTACTCTATGTTTCTGAAAGACAAGGCTACCGTCGCAGATCCCCTACACAAACTATTGGGCAAGAACGTACCATGGGTCTGGGGGAAACCACAAGCAGCCGCTTTTGAGGCAGTAAAGAGACTTCTATCGGAAGACAGTTTCCTAATCCAATACAACGCAGCGCTACCGCTTGTATTGGTTTGTGACACCTCCCCCGTAGGTGTTGGTGCCGTCCTAGGCCATAGACTGCCGAATGGCCTAGAGGTGCCCATTGCGTTTTACTCTCGCACCCTGTCGAGCGCAGAGCGAAACTATAGTCAATTGGACAGAGAGGCTCTGGCTGCAATTGCGGGGGTTAAAAAGTTCCACGAATACCTCTATGGCCGGCAATTCGAACTTGTGACTGATCACTGACCCTTGCTAGGACTTTTGGCAGGCGATAGGCCCACCCCCGCTGCTCTTTCCCCACGTTTGACCAGATGGGCTATTTTCTTTCGGCCTATTCATATCAGCTTGTCCATCGACCCGGACGGACTCTGGGTCACACGGATGCCCTCAACCGCTGCCCCCTACCTGACTTACTGACCAACCCGACGCCAGAAGCCTCCGTCCTTCTACTGGACACTTTAACTTTGGGACCTATTTCCTCTGCTGAGGTGGCAAAAGCCTCAGCCAGGGACCCAATCATTCGCACTGTAATGGGTTGGGTTCTGAAGGGGTGGACGGTCAAGGTGGACGGGGGGGACTGCCAAGGTTTTGTGAACAAACGAAACGAACTGTTTACGCAAGGGGGTTGTCTGTTGTGGGGCGACAGGGTGGTAGTACCATCGAAACTAAGAACAAGGGTCTTAGAATTGCTGCACGAAGGGCATCCGGGCATTGTTAGAATGAAAAGCTTAGCCCGCAGCTACGTTTGGTGGCCCAACATGGACCAAGTTATCTCCGAGTGGGTGGGGAAGTGCAGACCCTGCCAGGAGTCTCGCCCCGATCCCCCAGTAGCGCCTATCCGAGAGTGGGAGAAACCAAAAGGGCCATGGGGGAGGATCCACATTGCTTTTGCCAGTCCCTTTCATGGGCAAACATTTTTAATCGTAGTCGATGCCTACTCTAAATGGCTCGAAATAATCTTAATGCCTTCAACCACAGCCGAGGCAGTAATCAAGGTCCTGAGGAAGCTGTTTGCCACCCACGGCCTGCCGGATACCCTGGTATCTGATAACGGCCCGCAATTCACGGCAACCCTTTTTGAGGGCTACTTGGCCGGACTGGGCATCCGCCATGCCCTATCGGCCCCGTTCCACCCGGCTTCTAACGGATTGGTCGAATGTTTTGTAAGAACGGCCAAAGAAGCACTGTCCAGACTAGATAACGGGGACTGGCAGGCCAGGATAAACCAATTCTTAGCTGTCCAGCATGCCACACCATGCACCGCCACAGGGAGAAGCCCTGCAGAGCCCCTCATGGGCAGGAAGCTTCGGTGCGTGTTAGATAGGCTTCACCCTAACTACTCGCACGAAAATTTCAAGGGAGAGACCTCTGGACTAAGACAGTTTCAGGTTGGGTCCCCGGTGTTCGCTCGCAATTATGCCAGCGGACCTCTATGGGTTGCAGGAACCATAGTGGGCATAACAGACCCAAAATCATACACGGTAGATGTGGGGGTAGACAGACTCTGGAAGCACCACATAGACCAACTTAGAAAAAGGGTAGTCGGCGAAGCAAACATCAATTTAGACATCTCCGAACCTAACTACAACAACTTTCCCAAAACAGCTAATTCAAGCCCGGGTTCGCGAGAATACTTAGCTGACAAGCCCTGGTTCCAGCGCTGCCCCAGCGAGTCGCCCCTCCCAGCCAGGGATAACCACGCCCCAGACAAAATCCAGGAGGTTCCATTGGCGGAGCCGGGAGAGACAGAAAGTCCATCCGACCAGCTCGACGCCCCACCAAACACTGAACTGCGCAGGTCAACTAGGACGAGAACTCGGCCTGGGCACCTGCGAGATTTTGTGTGTACTTATGTAAATATTTGAATGTTAGTGCCTTCTGGGAAGGGAAGGGTGTTATGTATTGATACTTTTCAGCGGGAATTTCAAACCTGCCTAAGTTTCTGATTGGCTGGCAGTCCCTCCTGGATTGTATATAAGGAGGGCTGCAGCCTCTGAGTTTTTGCTGAAGTCTCACTGTATATTAAAGAGCTGTTGTCACTTGCTTAGTTGTGCCTCTCGTTATTCCCGAACCACTTCACTATATAAACTATGTCTGATGCTCAATAAAGTTGCTGTTGATTCTGCTGCTAATTCTGCTATCCGTGGATGTTTTCCTTTCACTCATCTCACTCATCTTCAGCCTATAGGAAACGAATGCAACACATGCAAAAAAGTTAAGATGTTCAGATATTGAAGATAGTAGTTTCTTATTTTTAAAACAAAGTAACATTATTAACTGATAAGATTCATTCATGGTTTCTGCCTTTCATAGCCAACTTCCCCTTGTTTCCATACCTAACCCAATTTAAATCCCACATCAGTTACTATTCTACATATCTGATGAAATAAAATTTGTAGTTAGAAAAGCTGCTACCACACTCCTTCTGATACTTCGCCACATAAACTAACAAGTTTCTCCTCCTCTAATTGTTCCCTATTAATGTCACATTTAAATCTCATCCATTTATATTTCTAAGGATTTGTTCTTTTTCTTTCTTGTCTTAATTTAACTCAATCTAATGAGAATTCTATTTTATCTCAATCTAACAAGAGCTTTAGCAACCTGGACCCTTTGGTTCACCTCTTCTGTTCTCACTTTTCCTTAATTATTCCTTTCCTTTTAACATTTTTTGGTTTTTTATTATTCTGCTGATAAATAATAAAGCAACATTTTTTCTTCTTCCAAACATACATTCCCCCCCCCCACACACACACACCAGGGACTTCTGAGGGAATGCCTTCTCCTCTGAGTAAATTAAAGAATCTCTTTTGCCAATTTCCTTCAGCAGGTCCTCATTCCTTACAGATTCCACCCAGATGCTTTCCACTTTCTTTCTCTGACTCTGGCAGACATCACCATGCTGATTGGACTGTAATAACAAAGGATTGGAGAAAATGACAAGAATTTAATGGTCTGTTTGCACATCATTCTTTGGAAGGGCGTGATATTGGCTTTACTAATTATCTGGCTAGTTTTAACATATTATGATGAGTTTAGTTTATTTATATGGATGTAAATGGCTGAGAATTTGTTTGAAATTGGCTTTATGCAACCAGATTAAATAACAATTTGTTTTTTTAAAAATAGTGGTTGATTTAAAAGGTAGTGTTTGTACTTAATGCTAAAGGAAAGGCAGCTGAGGAATTGGGAATCAATATTTTTGCCCCTTGATTCAGAACTCCAATATCAGAAATGTGTTCCCTGTTATTTCTTATTGTGCCACTGGAAATTAACTGATTCTACTTCCTGAAAGTAGCAGACAATGTACTATCACACTGACTGATTTGGGAGCAATGCAAATTCCACGTGAGTAGTAACTTTATGATTACAGCCTAAATGTATAACACTCAGGTTAATTTTATATCTTATGCCCAAAACAAGGGGACAAGATTGTTGCAACTAACTTTCTTAATTAATTTCAATGGAAATCATTAAAAATGACTTTTTTCTGAAATATGAGAATATATACAGTACCAGGAGAAAATATTCTTTTCTTTTAATTGGCATATCAACATAAATCAATATATCTTTAGTGTTGTTGTTTCAGACCATATCATTTAAAAATAAACTTTATAAACAGTCATACAAGCCTCATTTTTACTGAAAAATGAGAAAGGATAAATAGATTCCAAAGTCAGAAATTTTTGTTATTGTTTAATTTTTACTTTAGTCCATGAATATTACACAATACCCTGTCTCCCCCAAAATAAGACATCCCCTGATAATAAGCGTAATCGGGCTTTTGAGCACATGGCAATAAGGCCAAGCACTTATTTCAGGGTTCAAAAAAATATAAGACAGAGTCTTATTTTGGGGGAAACACAGTATTAGATTCTTCAGGTTTGCTTCCCCAATCAATAAACATATTCTATGTGTGGAGCAGAGCCCCAGAAAGATACTTTATGCCATGATTCATGATGAGTAACCCAGCGCGTACATTCTGTAACACAGTCTTGAACAGAATGATCCATCAAGCCAAGGATAGTTTACACTAGGATTAAGCAAAGAGTTTCTTTTTCTGGTGATTGGCAGTTTGTCAAGTACTTGTTTTTTTTTTAGCCAAATGCATATATGGATCCTAGAACTGGAAGGCTCATAAAGGATTTGTAACTCAACCTAGTGCCCAAAGCAGGAATCTTCAGTTTATTCCAGATACTACTGTCCAACCTTTGTTTGAAAACCTCTAGTAATGGAACACCCATTGCTCCAGGAAGCAGACTGTTTCATTGCTCTCACAATCAGAAAATTCCTCATTTTGAGGGTGGATCTCCCTCTAGTTCTGTCTTAACCTTGGGTGTTTCCTTATATGAGAAATCCCATCTGCATATAAAAAAGATTTTTGCTGTTCTTACTTCTCACATAGCAGCATTCAGTGTGGAAGAACTGGAGTTTCATTTTACTTTCTTGAACAAAAGGCATATTCAATTAAGCAATATTGGAGTGCTACACTCAAGGATCAAATAGCATGGAAAAGACAAACAGCAAATATTAATACAACAGATTCATGAAGGGCACATTAGAGTTCTATCACAGCCCTTTTCATTTCCCATTTCTTCTATGATCAGGTTGATTAACACAAAACTGACCAATTCTCATGGAGCTTACTACTGGCAGATAATAAATAAAAGGCAATATGTACAAGCAGTTGTGCCGAATTAAAAATTATGGACTGACAGAATCATTTACCAATAGTTGACTCTGTATACATATTACCACTTCTAAAATCAGAGAATGGAGGTTGGACTGTCTTTATTGGCATGAGATAAAATATTCCCTGAAAAAACAGAGACACAGTTCAGTCAGCATTCTAGACAGAAACATGATCACTGATCAAATAGTTTAATATCCAAAAAAATCAGTGTTTGAATTCTACGTTTTGGATCCAATTCCTCCCAGGTTCATGGGTCTGCCAGAGACCTTTCAAACTTTTTATGCAGACCATGTGTTAACTAGCAAACATAGCTGTATAAATGGCTCTCACTGATGCAGTCATTGTGATCACATGTCAGAATAACTGATTTTTGTCTGCACACAATTGTGATCCAGCCTTGCCTTTTAAAGGCATGGGCTGCATACATTCCATCAAACACAGTGAAGGATTTAATCAGATAGTCTTTATTATTCATCAGGAAAGCTGAGTGCTTCATTTCCTGCTGTTGTCCAGTTCTCAGCTTTTTCTTCTAAAAAATCAATGCTCCTGACAATATTCCACATCTCCGATATGTCTAGCATTTCCTTGTTTCATATTTCATAGATTAGTAAAACCATTTATATTTAAAAAAACAACCTCCTGCTTAATCAAGTCACCCAAATATAGAATTATAGAATCTTAAATGAAGAAGTTATATTAGGATAATTGATAACATATATATCTTTGCTTTCATGGGCTCAAGGAGGTATAAACAGTGTGCATCTTCTTCTTTTTCTGTCGTCAACAACAACAATAACAGTCCTGTGTGGTAACTTGCATTGAGTGAGAATGACTATTCCAAAGACTCCCAGGGGGTTTCCATGGCTGAGAGTAGACTAGAAGCTGGATCACCTTGCTCCTAGTCTTACCCTGAATCACTATATCACTTCTGCTTAAATAGGGCACATCAGTGAAACCTCTAAGATAACCTATAGCTGTGATGGCTAACCTATGGCACGTGTGCCCGAGGTGACACACAGAGCCATCTTTCTGGGCATGTGAGCTGCCGCCCAACTCACCTGCAGCTGTGCATGCGTGTGTGCCCCAGCTGGTGTTCAGGCCTCCAGTGAGCATGTGTGCAATTCAAGAGACCCAGCTGGTCTTTGGAGCTATCCTGCGCATTTGCGTGTGCTTGTGCATACACATGAGAGTACTTGCATGAAGCACACACATGCGTGTGTGCATTGTGTGTGCAAAAAACGTGTGCATACGTGGATGGTGTGACTGAACATGCAGCGCACAGGGAGAGCTGTGTGAAACCTGTGCACATGTGCAGATGGTGCAATTGCACATGTAGTGCATGGGGGATCCGCATGAAAGTTGCGCACATGTGTAGTGTGGTTGTGTACACAGCACACAAAGAGAAGCCCCGCATTAGCGCAGATAGCACACACGTGACACGCACAAAGTGTGTACCTGTTTGGCACTTGGTGAGTAAAAGATTCGCCACCACTGACCTATTGTCTAAACAAAAGTTTTAATCATGCCTGTATACCACATTCTATGGAGATATATTTCAGCTGAAGTCATTCTTTATTGGAAGAAATATACAATCCAAAGCAGATATAAAAATCTCAACATCATTATTTTATGGAACAGCCATTTTCTTACATAATGCTTTCAAAGTGAAGATTATCTTTAAAGCATCAAGCGTACTTTAAAGGAAACAACCCACACCAATTATTGCACTTGGAAGCATACTGATATCAGCACTATAGTAGTAAAAATTGACCAGAAAATTTGTTGGCCATTACCTTTTAGACTAGGTGAAGTTTTTAGTTGATTTTAAGGTAGTTGTATATAGAACAAATTACAATAGTCTAGAGATGCTGAAGTATTCTATGAAAAAGGAAAATATATGGTTTAAAAATATTGAAAATAAGTTCAATATTCATTCATATATATATAAATAAACAAATATATATATATATATTACAAAATATTATATTATATTCTTATATATCTTTTAAGGAATATTATGACATTTTTGCCAAATAATTAAATGAAGCTCTGTAAGGAGAAGACAACTCTGAGAAAACTGTGAAAAGAGAATAAAAACCCGAACCTTTCAAACAAAGAATATTTTTAAAGAGAATATTGCTGGTAAAAATGTAGTGGGTAAGTTAGTTATTTATTTAATTAAATGTATCTACTTTTAGTTATATTTATCTATATTAATAATATTTTTACAAAGAATTAAAAAACAGATGTGGGGCAGCTTCATTTTAAAAAACAAGAACAATAATTATTTTATCCAGATGAGTCTTCATTTTCGTTTATATAACGAACATATTTTTCTTTTCTTCAAAGAAAGTTATTTGGAATGAAGCAAAACAAAAAAAAATCTGGGCATCTAATGAAAAAGCAAAAACAAAACAAAAGTGTTATTTTAAAAACTGTGAGGCATCTCATCTCAAAGATTGAAATTAAATGCAATTTTTTGTCAGCAATGATGTAACTTATGTGCCATGGCATTGAAGGAGGCATGCATTATGAACAATTATAACTCATGTATCTCTTTTCTTTAAATATTCCACTGGAATTTCAACTTCAAGAGAAATAATTTTTATTCTGACAATTCAGTAAATATACATGCAGTCTCCCCAAATCCTCCTCACACTTTTCTGTGTGGGAGGTTGAGAGAAAATGAGTAGTGGTTCCCAGTTCCTGGTTCAATGGCTCTTCAACTTCTTTCACCCCACAATCTGCTTTCAGGATGTTATTAAACTGAGCGACAAGAGGAGAAGCTGCTGTTTCCTCTTATCAAACATTTCTCCTGGCCAATGGTACCAGGACAAAATACACATCCAAGAATACCAATAGATCCATACACTTGCAATGCTCCCTAGTGGCTCAATTATTTTTAAGGCTGTATATAGAAATAAGTAAAAAGAATTCAGTAAGGGATATGTTTCACAATTGCAATATGAAACATATAATGTTATGTGGCATTAATTTCAGAAATATCTCATTAAACAGTTTGTTTTTCATATCTCATTCTTAGTAGATATGTGGATTGTTCTTTTACACTGGCAATTAGCATCACCCATTATTGCTATTATAAATTAAAAAACAAAGTAAGATGTTTTAAAATTTGATTTTAAAGAACTGCTCAAATCATCACCATTACCATCATCAGACTTCAATCTAAATTACCAAAGGGTTTGAATAACACTTCCAATAACATTTATGAATTAACCCCTATCTGCTTGCTTTTATTTTATTTATCAAACTTAAAGATGACCCATCTCACTCTCAGAGTGACTTATGATTAAAATCAATTAGAAACAGTGTCCTACTGTATGTATGTTATTTCTCAAATAACCAAGAAAGAATAGATTTAAATATTTTTGCTACCTTGGACTATCCTGGCTCATGCTGAAAGAAAATTACAATACCATATTTTTCAGGGTATAAGATGCACCTTAGTTTTTGGGGAGGAAAATAAGAAAAAAGCTGATTGGTGGGTGGATCGGCCTCCCAGAATACTCCCAATCAGCTGTTCCCAGATGTAAATTTTAGCAACAGGTCCATGGTTGTGAGCTCTGTGCCTTGCTTTTGTTTCTGTCTCTGAAACTTCTGAAACTCTGTTTCAGAAATACCATTTTTTCTAGCTCTGAAAGCCTCCAAAACAGAGCTTCAGAAAAAAGACTTTTTTTCTGAAGCTCTGTTTGGAGGCTTTTTTTCTGAAGCGAAGCTCTGTTTGGAGACTTTTTTTCTGAAGGACTACCTATACTCTGTTCAATTTCCTTTCTTTGGTATTGGTATATAGATTAATCTCTTCCGATCTGTTGGTTATTGTGTCATTCTCCAGATTTGTTAGCATAGTTTGGTTAGAACCTTTACTGATTCTTCTTTTGTTGCTTGCTATATTATTTTGGATAAAAGACTTTCAGAGCCTTTTTTTCTGAAGCTTTATTTCTGAGGCTTTTTTTCTGAAACTTCTTTCAGAGGCTTTTTTTAATCTCTGAAATCTCCATTTGCAAGGCTGGGTGTGGTTACATTCAGAGTATAAGACGCACCCAGATTTTCACCCTCTTTTTGGGGAGGGAAAGATACGTCTTATACTCCGAAAAATATGGTAATTCATTCAAGTTGCATTTCCAGAAACAGATCAATAGCAAAATTAATTTATTTGATAAAATAATAGATTTTTTTGATAAATATTTATCAAACAAATATTGTAGAGAACAGGCAGAGGGCAGGTATGCTGTGGCACCATCTATCCCTGTCTTTCATAGCTTTTGAGCTAAACAATATGCCACACCACGCATCTTCTTGGTGGGGAGACATGGCTTGACCAAACTCCATTGCTTTAACCCCAACTGCAGGAACTGTTATGTATCAGAATTCATAAAGCAGACTGGTCTACCTTAAGAACAAAGGAATTTAATTGCAAATTTTTGCCTACAACTTTTAGTTTACCTCAGAGAGGAGAGTTTAACTCAGTTCTCAGGTCATGTGTTTTGACTAATCTCTGACTCCCTTATATTACAATCTTCAATTCAGATTTTACCAGGGCTTAATTGTAGTTATTGTTGGCTCCTAGAGATTTTGGTTTCTTCTCTCATCTTTAAGCAAGAGAAACATGGTTCTGTTCCTACCATTGGCCCCAAACAATCCAATCTGTTCACCTAGAGTCTCTGCTTCTTCTCTGTTGAAGCAAGCATCTCCTTGCTCCCTAAACATGTTCTTGGTTCTAAGTTGCATCCTCTTCCACCTCTATCCTAAGAAATGCAATGTCACAACCAAACTCCCAGACTTTTGTACTCGCATCGTGAAGTTGGACACACATGCATAATGTGGTGCCACATTGCATGTTTCATCTCTACCTCCTGTTTCTGCCGCCCTGGGAACCTTGGCCAAATCCAACAAAGTTGTTTTATGTTCTTATTTAACATTGCGATTTTTATGAAACGTAATGTCATGCCTATTTACAGCTTGGAATAACAAAAAGCAAAATAAAATGCTTGTGCCAGGTTGAGCACAATGTGGCTACAGTTCTGCAGGGCCCATTGCTTGCATGCCTGTGGCTGGAGTGATGGATACATGTCTGTCAATCCAGGCACAAGCAACTATGCTTGTATTTTTTTTTCCTGATGGGTTTATGGAATCTAAGCCATACTCTCTACATTAAGAGGTTAGATAGGTCTAGTACTTAGGAAGGGTAAGTAATGTTGGCCTTAAAAGGTTTATAATCAGCTGATCAAACAAAAGCAAATTATAAAGCCACAGATCTTATCCCTCATCCCTTTTATCTGTAAAGGGATAAAACATCTTTAAAATGTTTTTAAAATTATAGATGTCATCTGTCATCAAAGAATTTAAAAATATCTAGAGTGGCACTGAGGATATGTAATGGACTGTGAGCATATGCATTCAAGAGTACATACTTTTGTCCCCGTGAAAATATGCATATGTTGTGTCTTAGGATCCGAAAGAATTTACACAATTCCAGTCAGTCTGTATTATTTATGGGAAAAAAAAGAAGCTAATGAAAGTTAGATTATTTTTTTCACCTTAGAAAGCAAGTAAATGAAGCAACTTATACCACTGCTGTCCAAGTGAGAAGGAGGACTCCTTAGAATGGCAGATTTTAAATAATACGGGAATAAATTTTATAAAATACTAGATTTATAAATAAAGAAACAAGAAGTACATAGTGGTATTCAGATGAATATCTGAAGTGGTGAACACTGAATGGTGACACATCCCAGAAGCATATCCCTCCAATATTTTTTCTTCATATATCCCTCTAAGTTAATTTACTTCATCAAGTATAATGGAGAATGCTAACATTTGAATGTAGAAGTAATTTGTTAGAGATAGAAAATCTATGGTCCTTACTGATTTCAATCACCAATAGCCATGAGGGTTGCAATTTCAAAAGTTGTAAATCTTTTCCCCTGAGGTGAGATTAGTTTCATCTCTGCTGGTTTTCCAGAAAGGCTTGAAAACAGGTTCTTCCATCAACCCGGATGACCCCTTGATGAGTCTATATAATAGTTGAATTAGGCTTAATTATGGTTGTCTTCCCGCTATCTTGGAGTTCTTTTATGTTTTATTCCTTTATGTTTTTAAGCTTTTATGTTTATCTGCGTTTTTTAAAATATTGTGATATGATTTTTTATTTTGCTTGTAAGCCATCCAGAGTCACTTTTTTTGAGATGGGTAGCTACTATATAAATCTGATAGATAGATAGATAGATAGATAGATAGATAGATAGATAGATAGATAGATAGATAGATATTTTTAAAAAATCTGGAGGGCCACATTTTTTCTGCCTCTGCTTTATATATACTGGGGAGCTTGACTACAAAATATTTGGGGACAGACTATGTTTTTGGTAAATATTGTAACTTGGCCAATTCTCCTTGTTTCCTTTTAATTTTTTGCACATTTTAAATGTCCAGCTGCAGACATTCTGTTCCAAGCTAGTAACCTTTTACGACTTCTATGAAATGTGCATACCATCTGTTAATCTATTTAGTTTCATGCTTACATATACTTTCTTTGTGCGTAACTTTCATGTTATGCATTTAATATTTTGTTTGTTTGTTTGTTAGATTTATATCCCATCTTTTTTCAGGGGAAAAAGGTAACATGGCAATCTTCCTTCAGTTTAGTCCATCAACAACAATCCTATGAGAATATTGAACTGAGATGGGGATTTGGCCAATGACAAAGAAAGACACAGCTTTTTTTCCTGATCCTTGTCTCATATCTTAAGCACAATGTTATACTTATTGTATTACAATATGATTTAAACCATGGTGGCCCAGTGGTTTGAATACAGTACTGCAAGTTAATTCACTTCTCACTGCTAGGAGTTCAATTCTGAACAGCTTAAGGTTGATTAAGCCTTCCATCCTTCCAAGGTCGATAAAATGAGGACCCAGATTGTTGGAGGCAATATCAGGGTGGGATCCTACTGGTTCAACAACTGGTTTGCTGAGCTTGCGCGCACCAGATGCGCGCTGCGCGCACGTGACCAGTTTCCATAAAATTGAACTTCCGCATTGCAAACAAGGAAAGGAGCAAGGAAAACAGCTGAGGAGGGCCAATTCAATCTGACACCCCTGATCATCTGGGCTTCAGAAGCAGAAATAAAGGTCAGTATAACCCAGGGACAGGTGGGCGGGCCCACTTTCACAGCAACAGACAACCGGTTTACTCTCGGCAGGAAGTGGGAACTACCGGTTTGGCAGAACTGGTCTGAACCGGTAGAATCACACCCCTGGGCAATATGCTGACTCTGTAAACCACTTAGAGAGTGCTGTAAAGCACTATGAAGCAGTAGATAAATCTAAGTGCTATTGCTATTGCTATTTACAGAATGTTCAAAACCACCATTGTATAAACAAGACACACAGGCAATTTAATTAGACCGAAATTTCTATTTTGATCGTCCATTTACAATTATATCTAATTTTTTGACAATTGAAAAAAAAATATTTCCACCTTGTTTTTGACGGACATTTCTGTATTTGCATTACTCTTAAACAGCTGAATAAAGTTTTTGCCTAAAATCTCTCATTGCACAACTTCATTTTGTGATCTGGAGATGCTTGAATTCATAGGATGTGGAATGATTGGGCTCCATGGCTTTCCTTGATGTCCTTACTCTCTAGAATGCCACAGAACCCACCCTGAATTTCAGAGCGTTTTGCAGCCAGAAAACTATTTTTTTCCATTTTCCATTTTCTTATTCTTGGGTTATATTTAGTTTTGATTTTTGGCATGTGTGCAGAAGGTACAATAATATGAAAATCTACACTAACTTTAATATTTTGATAATTAAAATCAGATATCTATAAAAATATGAAAAATGGATTTTTAACTGACCCCATCCCATTGGGCTCACAACCCCTAGTCATCACAGAAAAGGAAAGGAACTGCAAGACCTATTTCACAGAGAAAAGCCAGGAAAAGCTCCAGGTCCAGACAAGATAACTCCTTCTTGCTTAAAAGTCTGTGTTGACCAATTGGCCCCCATCTTCACCCGTATGAAGCAATTCAATAAATCGCTAGAAATGTGCTATGTTCCTTCTTCCTTCAAATGCTCTACTATCATCCCAATGGCAAAGAAGCCCACCATCAAGGAACTGAATGACTACAGACCAGTTGTTCTAACATCTATAGTCATGAAAACCTTTGAAAGGCCAGTGCTGTCCCACTTGAAAACCATCACGGATCTGCTGTTAGACCCCTTGCAATTTGCATACTGAGCAAATAGATCAACAATGATTCTGTTAATATGGCTCTGCACTACATCCTACAACATCTTGAATCTCCAAAGACCTACGCAAGGGTTCTCTTTGTAGACTTTAGTTCAGCATTCAATACCATCATTCCAGACACTCTTTTAACTAAGCTAAACCAGCTACAAGTACCTGAACACACTTGTAAGTAGATCATAAGCTTCCTAACAAACAGGAAGCAGCAGGTGAAGCTAAGCAGAATCACATCAGATACCTGTACAATTAACACAGGCTGTGTGCTCTGCCCACTTCTCTCTGTATACCAATGACTGCATCTCTAACGATCCATCTGTTAAACTACTGAAGTTCGCAGTTGACACAACAGTGATCAGTCTCATTTGAGACAATGATAAATCCGCATACAGACAGGAGGTTGAACAACTAGCCTCATGGTGTGACCGGAACAATGTGGAACTGAACACACTCAAAACCATAGAAATGGTGGTAGACTTTAGGAAAAACCCTTCCATACTTCCACTTCTCACAATACTAGACAACACAGTATCAACAGTACAGACCTTCAAATTTCTAGGTTCTATAATATTGCAAGACCTAAAATGGACAGCTAACATCAAAAACATCATCAAAAAAACACAACAAAGAATGTTCTTTCTGCACCAACTAAGAAAGTTCAAATTGCCCAAAGAGCTGCTGATCCAGTTCTACAGAGGAATTATTGTCTGTCATCTGCACCTCTATAACTATCTGGTTTGGTTCTGCAACCCAACAAGATAGACACAGACTTCATAGGATAATTAGAACTGTAGAAAAAAACAATTTATTTATTTATTTATTTATTTATTTATTTATTTATTTATTTATTTATTTATTTACTTACTTACTTACTTACTTACTTACTTACTTACTTACTTACTTACTTACTTATTTACTTATTTACTTATTTACTTATTTATTAAATCTGTATGCCGCTCCTCTCCGAAGGGCGGCTCACAATGCATTTAAAATCATTATAAAAAACACTTAAAAATTAAAAACATTAAAACTCATTCACACTATTCATGGCTGGATCTCGCCGGATCGCAAGAGCGAGATCAACGGCCACAGGCCTGCCGGAAAAGCCAGGTGTTCACTGCTTTTCGGAAGGCCAATAGGGTGGGGATGGTCCGGACCTCAGGAGGTAACTGGTTCCAGAGAGCTGGAGCAGCCACAGAGAAGGCCCTCCCCTGCGGGCCCGCCCTCCGGCATTGTTTAGCTGACGGGACTTGGAGGAGACCAACTCTGTGGGATCTTACCGATCATAAGATTGCTACCAATCTGCCTTCCATTGAGGACCTGTATACTGCACGAGTCAAAAAGAGGGCTGTGAAAATATTTAGAGACCCCTCGCATCTTGGACATAAACTATTTCAACTCCTACCCTCAAAACGACATTATAGAGCACTGCACACCAGAACAACTAGATACAAGAACAGTTTTTTCTTGAACGCCATCACTCTGCTAAACAAATAATTCCCTCAACACTGTCAAACTATTTACTAAGTCTGCATTACTATTAATCTTCTCATCGTTCCATTACCCATCTCCTTTGGCTGTATGACTGTACCTTTGTTGCTTGTATCCTTATGCTTTATATTGATATTGTTTCCTGATTGCTTATTTGTACTCTATGACTATCATTAAGTGTTGTACCTTATGATTCTTGATGAATGTATCTTTCTTTATGTACACTGAGAGCATATGCACTAAGACAAATTCCTTGTGTGTCCAATCACACTTGGCCAATAAAAAATTCAATAAAAAATTCTAACTCAGCTTCTATTAAATACTTAAAATAGATATTTTTAGAAAAATATTTTGTTTGATATATATATGTGTGTGTGTGTGTGTGTGTGTGTGTGTGTGTGTGTGTGTGTGTGTGTGAATATTTCAAGTTGTACAGGACAGATACATGGGGATATTAAGATTAAAGGAAGATACTTAATGAATAAAAAAATAAGAATTAAATATAAATTGCTGCAAGATGCTAAAGAATAGAGTAGAATAGAATTTGTTATTGGCCAAGTGTGATTGGACACACAAGGAATTTGTCTTGGTGCATATGCTCTCAGGGTACATAAAAGAAGTATGTTCATCAGGAATCATAAGGTACAACACTTAAGAAAGAGGCCAATTAAGTTTATATATTTAAAATTGTACTTTGACATTTCCAGTTTGGTCTGGATGAAGGATTGGGTGATCCTAAAAAATAAGAGGTTATTAGATCTGGAGAGCCATGAGTTGAAATTCAGATGGCACCCCTATCTGTGGTACAATCAAGTTTAAACAAATACAGATGTTAAGAATAATTTTGTTAGCTGTGCCATTCTAACAATTTGAAATAAATTTAAAACAAGGCTCTCTTGTACAATATCTCTTTGGTTTTCACCATAGGAAATGACAGTGAGACCAATTTCCTGGACTTATGAGGAAACAATATCTGTTCTCCAAAGTGAACCTAATCAGAAGATATGTTTGTCACCGGCTCACATACAATTAAAGAAAAATTCAACTTGGATAAGAAATGTTATAGTTTTAAATTTGCAAAACATGAATTTAAAATTGCATTGTATCCTAATAATAAACATATTATTGTGAAGGTTTATGAAATATTTTTGAAATTTAACTTGGAAAATTAATCTGTTAAACATTATGTTTCAATGGCTAAAAACTTTAGTTATAATATAATGCTTGAGCAAGGAGGAAAATATGTGGGCAAATTGAATTATACTTTGAAAAAAAACTTTTATAACATGATGTATCTGTCAGGTGTGAAAGACCACCACATGCTAAATTCCAATTAAACTGATTTGTTGTTCATGCCTACACACAGGAATATAATCAACTAATAGCTGGCACTATTTTGGCACTAAATAAGGGTTGACAGTATTCAAGAAGAGTTTGAATTAATCCACTTGTGGCAACATAGAGACTCTAGGCTGTCTTCTCTTTTGACCCTACCCCCAGATTCTGTTTCTCCTACATTATTTTTGGTACCTAGTGCCATAGAAATAGTCAGATATACAGTGCTTTAAATGTTTATTGAAAATGTAAATGTAAACAAAATACTTTTTATAATCTTTGATGGACTTGTGATAAAGAAGAAAATTATTGGAGTCAGTCTTAATTTAAGATTCTTTTAAAAAATATAAAATTGAAACCAGTTTTTTTCTTAAGACTATTGAATAAAGAACTTGAAAAAATTGGAACGTTGTTACTATATATGTTCACTTGCAGTGAGAATTTTATCTGAGCAAAAATGAACAGCACGTAAATTCCCACAATGGAAGAATGAATAGAAAAAAGTTGGCAGTGATGGCAAAACTAACTGTTTTAATTAAAGAAAAGAATTTATCCAGTGTTGTTTTCACTTGGAAATAGCTTCTGGGCTTTATGCTCAAAATAGGAAAAAACGAAACTTTGATTTTAGGTTTTGACGAATAGATTAGCTTTGTTGTTATAGAAATAGCTAAACTGTAAAGCAAAAAGCTGAAGTCATAACTGCATTCTATATTTTATTTCAACAAAAAAAAAAAGGAGGAAATCACTGCTTTTTCATCTTTCTCTTTTATCTTGCATCCTTTTCCCTTAGTGACCTTTCCCTATTCCCTTTGATCTTTGCTTGTATTTGTATTTTATACTGTAATAAAGTTTAATTTAAAAAGAAAATATTATGAGTTTGTGGAAAATAATAACGATTATAAAAATGAATGTGGCCTCAAGATTGCTATACATGCTGGGAGTTATGGTTTTGCTGTTTCTACTCAGATAATTTAAATGCATTGACAAGTTTGTAATTACATTTCTATGAATGTAATGAAATGATATTTCTATGAAATATCAAGGGTGTCCCTTTCAAAGCTCTGGTTTCCATATTAAAACTGAGTTTTAATTTTCTAGATTATATAATTTCAGTACTATAGTGAATGAAAATGTTATTGAGCATGTAACATTATATGTCCAACTAGAGTTATTATTTAGCACCCTTGAAACCCTGACAAGAATTTTGTTCTAAATATAGTAGGTATTCTTGGGTATTTTCAGCATTAGATATATTTGGACATTATTGGGCAAGCAATTAAGTTCTGGCTTTAGTTCTCATGAGAAATAAACTCTGTGGAATAATCCTGATTTTAAAAACATACTTTTGTAAAACTCGATAGTTACTCTTAATCAGCCTATTAGTGGTCTTCATCTACTCAGTTTTAATTTTTTCAAAGATTATAGGTGGAAAACAATTTACCAAAAACAGCTGAACAGCAATATATTCATTAAACTTCTATTATATTCCTTGTTTAGTCAATGTGCCTTGACTGTCTCTGAAAACTTGTAGTTTAGAAGGCCTTTCTTCTTAAGAATTCTTAAAATAATTCAATAAATGTAGATAGTATACAAGAAATTTTGAAAAGACAGTTACAGTTGGTTATATTGCATTTCTAATTGTTTCAGATCTTTAAAATGTTTAGTTTTCTTATAAAATAATAGCAACATTATTTCATTAAATATTTCTCTTTGGACTTACTGGGGTCCTGTAATGGTATATGAAAATTACCTTGGGAGACGGAAAAAACTGCAGGTAGGAAATGTTTGGACAAGAGACAGCTAAGTTCTCAAAAGAAATATGGGCATGGCAAACGATTCAGAAGGGATTCTCCTTTTCTTGGGTTGTAAAGAAAATGGGTCAGAAATGTACTTTCAGACTTGAAGATTATGCTAATATAACCTTATAATAAAATAAAATTAGGTTATCTAGTATTGGTTCTTGTTTGGACTAATTTGCTAGATTGACAGCTCCTAAGCAATCTATTAAAAAAAATGATTATCTTTTTAAAGTTGAAAATACAGAGAAGGTTGATTTAACAAAACATGATAATTTAGCATTTAAATTAACTTTTTACAATAGACTCCATGTGATAAAATGTAATATATTTCTTAACACAGGGATTTTTACTCCTTTTCTACCATGGACCACTTTGAGAGTCTGTTGAATCTTAAGGACTCACTTTCAGAAAAATACATAAATAAATAAAATACATAAAAATATATTATATTATAAAACACCCAATTATACTCAAATAATTATCAAAGTATTTTAAAACAATCTGTAATATAATAATATAGGTGCTCATTATTAATCCATTAAATCATTAATAAGACTAGGGTGTAATATTTTGTTACAGTGAGATTGAAGTTAAGTAATATTTTTAGAATTTTACTATAATAAATTACTTTGCTGCCTACAGTATATATATATATGTATATATAATTTATGTATATATATATATATATATATACATACATATATATATATATATATTTAAAGGAAGGGCTACATTTCTGTTAGAGGTCAGTGTTTAATTGAGTTTCCATGCAAATTTATGCCTCCCCCCTGAATTTAATCCATGGACCCCAAGTTAAAAACCCTTGCTATAAAATGATATGAAATTCAATAATTCTTTTGAAAAGAGCATGACAATTTAAATTATATAATATTTGTAGTGAAAAGCATAATGAACCAGACAGCTGGATAGGTGGGTCTAAATGTATCAATCTAAATAACCTACAAATATTCCAGAACTGAGGAAACATTATAAGGCGGAATTTCTTGTGGCTACCAGATCAAGGTTGCAAAAATCCACTAGTGTGGTAGAATGCACATGGTTTGGTTGGGTGAAAGAGAGTTAAGACAGCTCCTCCCTAGCAACTGTCAGAATATCTTTAGTAATGTAACTAGTTGTTTTAATTTGGCAGAAGTTGAGCTTCTGCATAAACTGAAGAAACAAGAAAGGAAACTGCTCAGAAGTAATTCTCTATGTCTTGTTGAGGGCCTGAAACATAGAGAACAATTATATTCAGCAAACTTTTGGTCATCTAGATTTTTGTAGCCCATTTTTGCTAGTTTAGCGTACCTGATAAAAGGATTATGGTAAATTCATTCTGAAATATATGAATGCTGACATTCTTTAGATCTAGTGTCTGGTGTGAAAAGATTTCTAAACCCATAAAATTGTTGTGACCCAGAATTTAGTCAAACCCTTTCAAGCTTTTTTGCCATGTATATTTTTAATAACTATTTGTTTACACAAAAGTACATTTCACCAAAATTCAATGACCTTTATCATTGACTCTATATAGACTGCCTTAATTCAAACTACCATATCAAGAATATGGGTTATTGTTACTTCAAGGAGTTTTAGCAATGAGGAGTTTGTGGCCTTCTACATATTATTGAACTATTTATTGGCTGGAGATTCAGGTTATTACAAATAAATATCTGAAAGGCCACAATTTATTTTCTATTAATTACCCCATTTATTAATACTTGCTTGCTAGTTCACTAGACATAGGAATTAATTTGTGAATTTGCCACAACTTTTCATATTCTTCCTCTTCACAGTTTAGCTTTTTAAAAATATAATTATTCATCTGCTTAAATAAAACTTAGAAAAACTAAATGGTAGCCAGACATGGCTGTTCTTTCTTCATTGACACTGAGTGAACTACTGAATCTTCCAAGAGCAACAATCAAGAATAGAACAACAGAGAATTCATAGCAGATGTTTTGCCTCAAGGCTTTATATTTTATGATTTCACCTGTGTTTGCCTAATTTCCACTAAAACAATCTTCTCCTACTTCAGCATATATAGGGGAAGATAATGCAGTTAGGCATAACATAGGGAAAAGTAGACAGCCATAGATCTTCCTTGGGAACAGTTGGTGCAATTTACATATAGATAAAGACAAGTCCTTTTATATACATTGAAGCATCTATTAAAAAATTGCTTGATATTATAAAAAATGCTTGATATTATACTTCATTTTCTTAACTGTGAACAGAAATGTTAAATCGGGAAATGAGTCTTTCATTATTTATAAAATACCACATGTCTTAATCAATATCTCTCTAATACTGTTGCCTTTTGGCAAGATGGGAAGCAAACAAATTTAATTATTAATGATAATAATACCTTTACCTAGCTAAACTTTGCTGATCCCTAAAAGATAAATGGAGTTATATTTGTCAGTAAATGGAAAAGAGACCACCATAAAATACCAGATTTATAAGCGGACAAGGCATCCATGTATTATAAAATTTTACTATTGGATTCTGGGAATGCATATCTATGCACACGCATGTGTGAATGGAAAATACTATAAAAGATTAGAAATAATTTAGTACTCTAAAACATATTTTATAAAATGTTAATTTGGAAAATTCTGAATTTTAAAAAATAAATAATGCACCTAGTCTTGTAACTACTGGATCACATTATTAGAGGTACACAGTAAAAACAAAATTAATGAGCCAAATTGACATTTTAGACAAAAGAACTTCTTAAGATTTGGAATGAAAAGAGAGATTAGCCATGTTGACTCAGACCCAAATCTGAAGCAAGATTGTTGCCTTTATGGCAACAAGACAATGGATTTTCTGTTTGTAGCAGAATTGGATGAAATTTGCCAGAATACTCTATAGTTACTTAACTATATACAGAGCATAGAACTAGCTTCATGTACATGAAACTGTGAAACAATATATATGAAAAAATACACACACACATGCATCAATAATGTTTGTTGTCAGAAAGAGGAGGAGGAGGAGGAGGAGGAGGAGGAGGAGGAGGAGGAGGAGGAGGAGGAGGAGGAGGAGGAGGAGGAGGAGGAGGAGGAGGAGAGAAACAAAAGGCTTGGAAATTTATGTTACAAGCAGAACCAACTCAAAAATGTACTTATAAACTAGAGACAAAAAGAGACAAATAACCATTGGGAAAAAATATAGTTGTAATTAGCACAATTAAAGTCTTGTAAGATGCCAATTTCCTCTTTTATATGCATCAAAATGCAGGTAAGCTCAAATTTATAGTAGAAAACTATAGTAGAAAAACTATAGTAGAAAACTATAGCAGAAAAGCTTGCTAGGATTTCACATACCAAAATATACAAAGGATAGTTTAGAACTAAACTAAGCTCCAATCCATAAAAATTATCTAAATTATTGCTATGACAAATTTCTATCTCCTCTCCATTAACCAGCCAGGAAACCATATGTTAATGTAATGAAATGTGTGGATGACTTTGTGGAATGGCGGGAAGAGATGCTGTCTAGGAAACAATCACACAAAAGAGACAGAAGCCAGTGGCTTAATCATCAGAGCAAAAAATTTAGGAAGGATCTGCCCTAATGGATCAAGCAGTTAAATGTGATATTGGGAAATTTGAACATTCACCCTTCCATAATCCTGTTAATGTACCTTCCAACAAAGTACAATTAGTTCATTTAGTTGAGTTTCTTTCTGGTTTACCTGACAGATGACATCAATCTTGCAAGTTTGAAAGTGGGACTGGGTTATCTGATGGACCATCTCTCTCTGATTACATCAGGTTATCCCATTAGATGTGACAGAGAAGGTATGATGTAGATACCATCTGTTAAGGACTTCTAATGGTGAGGGCCAGAATGTTGCTATTCTCTGCCATGGTTCCTATATTGTCGAATATTTTCCCCTCCTTTGGTCAGGTTAGCTTCATTCCTGTTAATGTTACGGCAGTGTCCCAAGACTTGGGGATCCCAAAGAAGAGTAATTTTTTATGATTGCTGTCCTATCATGGTTGATATATATACTCTATCCATGTCTTTTGGTTGTATATTTGAATTTTTGTTAATATTTGAATTTTTATTTTTTTAATTATTGTTTTTATTTACTTCTTTTATTTGATTGTTGCATCCTACCCAGAATCATCCTTGTGAGTGGTCAGCCATATAAATTTGATAGATAAATAAATAAATATGCGAGGAAACCCTAAATAAATCAAACTAGCTCAACAAATTACAATATTAAATACTTGCTAAGAACAGTATATAAGAAGTTGTAGCTACCAGGATTTCTCTGTTCTGAGTTAGAGCAAGAACATAATTAAAAGCATGACATTGTCAGAAGCTTTATGGCCATCTTAATTAAGGGCACAACTGGCTAAAGAATTTACAGTACCTAGCTGTTAAAATATTAGCAATTGCATTTAGAAAGGAATTAAGTCTAAATTTCAGATAGAATAAAATGTTTGCCTGATTTAGGCATAATTATAATATTTACTTCATTAAAATTAAAAGGCATATTTTGTACCTTCAGTACAAAATATTAATAAAATAAGAGAAAATTCTATTATACTTTTTATATATTAAAAAAACATCCGATCCAGGGGTTTTCCTTTGTTTCGTAGATTTAATTGTATTGGCAAGTTCTTTTTAAAAAATGGCAAAATAAGATTAATAATTTTGTCTTTCAAAAGGGGTACAATTTGATTTTTTTTTAATGCTCTCAGTAGGATAGTGTAGTGTCCTCATTTTGCAATATGATCGCTCTCAAGTTATGTCTAGATTTTTAGACATCTAGTCTAATAAAATCATAAATGTTAGTCTAACCCAAAAATAAAATAAAATAAAATATGCACATTTGTTTTTTATTCCATATCACTGCTAAGTTGGCAACACTTAAGTAAGAATTGTCTGCCTGTTCAAATCTGCACAAAATTATGGCAAATAATAGAACAAGAGACTAAGCAAGCTCAATTATGATGCTTGGCTGATGCCTTTGAAAAAAATTGTTTACAATAACGCATGGTTACAATTGCCCCAATTATATTCAGATGTTAGAACTGGCATGAGTTTTCCCCAACAGCAGGTGTTCAGTTTGAGGCTAAGAAGAAGAAGAAGAAGCATGCAAGCCAGCATAAGCACTTGTTGGACATATAGACTTTTCAGGACCTCCTTCCAGAAGCAGTAATGGTCTGATCTGAGTAGCTCTCCATGAAATGTATTACTTTCCAGATGTCTACTAAAACACGTGGGGTCAGAGGTTTGGATACGAACCAATGAGTAATAGGAAGTTTAAAAGAAAATGTTATAACATTTTGTTAGTGGGTTACATAGTCTTGTCCTGACAGAAATGTATTGACCCTCCTTTATTAGGGTTCATAAACAGCTTGCTTTTTTAAAAATTTGTCAAGCATATATAAGATTACAGATATGTATAAACATGATTATGAATACATGAAATGGATATGAATAAATGGGGACATTAGGACAGGGATGGGAGGCACATTGGTGCGCTAATGCATGCCCCTTACAGACCTCTTAGGTATGGGGTGAGGTCAACAGTGGACAGTCTAAGGTTAAAGTTTTAGTGGTTTGGGAAAGAAACCACAGAGTCATGTAGTGCATTGCAGGCATTGACCACTCTGTTGCTGAAGTCATATTTTCTGCAATCAAGTTTGGAGAGGTTTACCTTAAGTTTGTATCTATTGTGTGCTTGTCTATTGTTGTGGTTGAAACTGAAGTAGTCATTGACAGGTAGGACGTTGTGGCAGATTATTTTATGTACTACGCTTAGGTGAGACTGAAGGCGGCATAGTTCTAAGTTGTCTAAATCCAAAATTTCAAGCCTGGTGACATAATGTATTCTGTTGCGAGCAGAGGAGTGGAGAACTCTTCTCATGAAATATCTCTGGACTCATTCAATTGTATTGATGTCCGATATGCAGTGCGTGTTCCAGACAGATGAGCTGTATTCAAGAATTGGGCTAGAAAATGTTTTGTATGCTCTAGTTAGCAGTACAGCATTACCAGAGAAGAATCTACAGAAGATTATGTTAACAACTCATAGACCCTTTTTGGCAATGTTGTTACAGTGAGCTCTGGCATGAGACCTTGGTACTCCAAGGTAATTGACAGAGTGAGGGTCATCTATGAGGTCGTATCCGCCCAGCTTGTATTTTGTGTTCTGATTTTTCTTGCCAATGTGTAAGACAGAGCATTTGTTAGTTGAGATTTGGAGTTGCCAATTGTTTGGCCATTCTGACACATAGTCAAGGTCTTTTTGAAGGGTAGCAGCATTGTCAGTAGTGTTGAATAGTTTTACATCATCAGCGAAGACAATTTTTACTGACTGATTATGTAGATATCAACATTAATGAATCAAAGTTATTCTTTATGGCTATATATATTTAGGGGTCTTTGTTTAAAGTGTTTTAGAAATATGTACTGTTTGTGTTGGATATGTTCCCTTTTGAACTGTTTTTATTTTTATTTATTTATTTTATTTATTTACTTACTTACAGGACTTATATGGTCATCTACCTCATATAATGACTCTAGGTGGCTCACAACTATCAGTAAAACATAATTAAAATCATATCCTTCCTCCCAGGTCTGGACTAAACATCTTCACAGCTCAAACCCCCATCTAGCCAATGCTCAAGAGAAGCGCCAGTCTTCATCATCTTTTGGAAGGCTAAATTAGTAGGGGGATCCCTATGATCTCTGGTGGGATAATGTTCCAAAGGGATGCCTCAGAGGTCCATCAGATAACATCTAAGGAATGTAGAGCACCCTTATTCTGTATACTCAGTAAGATAGGAAAAATGGTCCTGCAAGTAACCTGGTTCAGTGCCATATAAGACTTTAAGGTGATTACTTTGAATTGCACCCAAAACAACTGGAAGCCAGCACAGTAGTTGCTATGTGCAGCTGCATTCTGTATCAGTTGCAGTCTCTGGATTGTCTACAAGAGTACCTCCATGTAAAGTACATTACAGTAATGCAAACAGGAGGTGACTAAGGCATGAGTGACTGTCAACAAGGCTGTCCAGTCCAGGAATGATTGCACTACATAAAGTCACAATTACATGAAAGCAATTATAGTGCCAGTCCAAGTATCTTTCCTTTACACAAATATCACATGTTCTATATTAAACAGGATATAAATTCTAGCAGAATTCCTTCCTAATGTTAATGAACAATGAGCAGCCAATACAAATATGACATTTAAAAAAAAATTGTAGTAGTTCTTTTTAAATATCAGAAATATCAGGTACATGTTTCATAGGCTCCTATATTAACATGCACAAATTTAAAAAATAGTAATTTTTAAAAGCTAACATCTAGCTGGTTCCCTTCCCACCCAAAAATTGTTTTGCAATCCAAACTGCTGCTGCTTCTCCCATTTCAAATATTGACATTTGTCTGGATGAGTCTTGTTGTTTAAATTGTCCATGGATCAATGTACTTTAGCCTCCATAGCCAAGAAGTAAGATTTGTCTCAGTTGGAATGATCTTAACTGGGGCCGCTGTCCTATATGATCTTCATGCTACTTTTGAATATTTTAAAATTCAGCCTCTAAAACTAATTTAAGTATATCAATGATTTGTTTTTGCAGCTACAAATGTTGCAGTACTATAGATCATCAAAGTGATACTCATGTAAGTGTCAACTCCTTTAGGCCACATTGGCTAAGCATGATAAGAATTGGTTCAAAGTACTTGGACAGCTGTAAATTGTTCTGAACTGAACATAATTCAACTAAGTGAGTGTAAAATTGTTTCTTATTTTCACTTATTCACTACTTCACTTTGTTTTGAGTTACTTAAATGTATTCATTTTGTTATAATTGATAATATTTTTAATATACTTTATAGCACAGTTGTGTGGATTTACAGTTTAATTAAAACATATTTTTCTTGCTGGTCCTGAATTGCTCAGCTAATACTGAAAAGGATCTCAGTGTTCATCCAAGAACCTTGATTGAGATGACTAATGATGATCTCATTCCAAGGAGAAGTTTTGAGTTGAAGAGAGACCTGTTGATTACTTCTTTTCTCCCATATGGCAGTTAATATATTTTGTTATTGTTGTTTTGGCATAGCTTCAAAAACTTTATTGTTATTATGCAACAACAAAACCTATGTCATAATATATAACACTATTAGCAATATTTATTTATTTATTTATTCAGCTTATAGGCTGGCCAATTCCCAATGATTCTGGGAAAATGGCTAGGTGGCCTCTAATTTTCCTTTAATATCCCTTCAAACTCTATGATCTAATGATCTCCAGAACAGGCCTTTGATAACTTTTAGATATAGATGTCCTCTTAGTTTGTTTGTTTTTTTAAAAGTGAAGATGTCAGGCACAATGGTATGATTGAAGTTCCACCCACTGTGCTGTGAAGATCGTGCAACACGTGTGCCATAGTTGTGTCTTGACTTTTTCTTTTTACTATATTCTGCAGACACCCCTGCCTCTCAAGCAGATGTGGGAGATCCAGGAAAGATAAGTTTTACTGGTAGACAAAATTGAATACAACTGTAATGCAAAACTCATAAACTCTTATAGTAATTTTAAAGCAATTCTGTTTGCAAGATAAAAAGAGTAAATCAAAGAGTAGCATCTGCAAAGGGGGCAAAGGGGAAGCCAGAATGAGTAAAGGAACATCAAACTGCTGCGATCCAAGTACGCAGCAGATCTACTGAGCATTGGAACATGTAAAAATAAAAGGTGGAGCTTATGACCCTTTGCTGTATTTTAACAAAAGCTATAAATCCTCCCAGGTCTCTGGCTACCAAATAGGAACTGAGCCAATGACCCCGGATAAGACAATGCTGCCAGCCTAAATATATTTTAAATATAAAGCTGAAAACAAAACAAACTTGGTGACTAAATGATCTTCCGGTTTAGCCCAAAGAAAGTTCTTCTCTAACCCCAGAGAAAATGCTCAATATTCCAGCTAACATCTGTTAGCACTATCAAAACAAATAAATGTTACTTGTCTTGGTAGCATAATGCATGGAAGAGTTTTTCAAACAGGCAAGTGTATATTTTGTTGAGTGTGAGACTGCAGACTGAGGCATATGGCAAATCTGCTATTTAGGTATATGGTTTACGTGCATACATTTGCAATTCCCTCAAATCAATATCCATAAAAATGGAGGGTGCCTTAGTAAGATGAGAAATCTTGCAGTTCCACATTAACAGCTTTCTTCAATCTCTCTGAATTCAGTAGGAGGGTAGCTGCCTGTATATAAGATTACAACTAGGGAAATTACTCATCTGGATAATTTTCTCTTCTGCCTTCAGATAAATGTTGATCTATGCACAACACTGACCTCTAGAGTAAAATTTGATGTTTGGCTTCACAAAAGGTTTTTGTGCAGAACTACACTTTCTGAAGTATGTGATAATATTTTCTTATTAATTCTTATTAATTAAAATCTATTACATTGTTAAGTGAAAATATAAGGGTGTAAAATACAATAGCAATCTATATACTAAGATGCTGAATTATTCTTTTTAAAGTTTTCCCTTTTAAGCAGAATATCATGAGCTTTTTCACATGGGTGCTATTCCTTTTTTCTTTTCGTAAAGATATTACTTACTCCACTCTTCAACCACAAAAGTATTCAAAGCTACTGACACATAAAGGATGTTTTCTAGTAGGGAGACTGCCAAAGGCATAGGAAATAAGTCTTAAACCTATGCAAGGGTGGCTTGAGAGACCTTTACAAAGATGAAACTAGTTGCCTCATTGAGATGTGCTCTGCCATTCTGCAGCCTCTTTTGGTATTTGCAATGGTTGGAAACTGTTTTGTGCTGTGGAAGAATATGTAGCTGACAGGAGTGTCAAACTGGCAGTCCGTGAGCCAGATGCGTCATGCCAGGCCACTCCCACCCCAGTTCCATGAAGGGGAAAAACTTCACGAAATGTCACCTGACAGCATCATGACGCCATGAGTTTGATATCCATGATGTAGCACAAAGCAAAGCAAGGCAGCTGTGTTGTTTCTCCTTTCAAAGCAGGAGGCCATGTTGTTCTGCAAAGCAGCTTCAATGAAGTGATGCATTCAAGCTTTGAAATTACTACATTTACAAAAAACTGCATGGTCTGGTAAACATATAGGGGATTTTCAAGCAAACAGGAAGCAACAATGATAAAATAACAACAAAAGGAAATTGTAGAAATTAGAAGAAAAAGGTAAAAGATAGGTTACTTTTAAGAACAGGAACTGATTATTCCAAATACCTTTTTGAGCAGGAGACAAATGGCCTTTGGAAGTTCTCCGAAATTTATGGAACACTTCTCCTCCAAACTTTCTCAGGATGGAGCCCCTCTTACATAATAGGACTACAGGTGGAAACTATCCTTGGGAGAAGTTTATTCCTGATATCTTCTATTAAGACTGAATTGAAGTATGTAAACCATAAAGCTGCTGACCACTGAAGAGAGTATTTTATAATTAAATTCTGTAAGTTCTCCCTGAAAAAGTACAGTTTCCCAATAAAACATTCTTCAAATTTCTCTTTTCCTTTAAAAGGATAGGAAATTATATTTTATTGCCTTATGTGAAATTTGCACAGCACTATTTTTTAGGTATATGCAATCCTTTGGAAGAACAATGGAAAAAGTGCTTTGGAGGATATAGGAGTGCAAACAAAGTGCCTATCTGCAATTCTTTAAAGCAATTTTTTTCTCCTTAGGATCACACAGCACTTAGGAAAGTGGAGCTGTTTTAAAGAATTGCAGCTGGGTGCTTCATTCATGCTCCAAATTAATTTTTCTAAATAAGTTCTGAAGGACTTGGAGTTCTATTAATTAGAAGGGATCTTTATGATGCTGCAGCAGTGAGCAATAAAAGGGGAAGAAAGTGTGACTGAAAGTCACACATGAGTCTTTGTTGATGCTGGAGCCTCCTGTATCCATCTTAAATTGATTCCTGAATGGCTGGATTTGATCTAGGTGCAAAGATTTAGCATGTTCTCTGGGCCACCTTTGCTTTCCCTTGCACATCATATATGGAGGATAGGGTAGTCTTTTGTTATCATTTTGCTCCCACATCACCATACATTCTGTTTCTATTCAATGTAGAGCTAGATGTGACTCTTCAGGCCTATATTTTGAGAGACTATTGATCTGTTTTGCACTAAGGTGAACAGATTTTATCATATTGCATGTTGGTTTGTTTCTGGGAATGATGGCTTTATTCTAGAAGTGAGGCCTTGTATAATTGTAGAACAATTATTGTATTGAATACAAATAATTTCTTCAGTAGTTCACATTTATCTGCAGTTCATTTTTACACAATATTCTGTGACTCTATTTGCAATCTCTGAATGAGCCTATTTGCAATCCCTATTTCCACAACTGGAGAAGCATCGTATATATTGGTCCTACTTACACTTTGGTATTGGGGTAAGGATATAGGCAATTAGTAAAGTTCTACATATGTATGTTTTTTTAAATAAAACCTTAAGTTTTATAACTTAAGTTTTCCAATAAAAAAAACTTTTTACTATGCTTGAAGAAGGCTAGAGTTCTTGTGCAGAAGGCTTGGGTGTGAAAATCTTGTCTCTTGCAAACAACTGGTTCCTAAGGTTCCAAAATGGCAAACCAGATCTTTTTAAAATATTCTGTTGAATTATAAAAACATTTGATAATGTGTGCCACACCTAGGGCTTGTGAAGCTACTAGCACAGTTAGAAGAAATATGTGTTTAAAGGCAGATCCATGGGAATCCCAAGAATTGCCAATAATTGTGTGATTTGGACATATTCCCTATTCTCAGTCTAGGCAAAATAACCTAATAACAATAAAGTGTGGCTATAACCTCATTTTACAAAGGGTGAAGAAGAGGTCCCAAAAAAACCATGGACAATTGTTTGAGAAAAATGGATTCTCTGTCTCACATATATTTATTTGTACAACTTTTTTTTTAAAAAAAAATGTAAAATGCAATACGATCAAAAATTCTGAAATCTTTTCCCTACTTCAATTTTATTTTTGAAAAATGGTTTCACATTCCTATACACATATTGAGGTCATTGGGACTTTTTTCTGCATGTGTAAGAGATATGTGTTCCTAATATTTGGAAAAGGTATTAAATAGCAGGGTGTAATTATTATAAATGATTATCATTTATTTATTTGTTATTTGCCTTTATTGTTTTTGCAAATAACTCAAGGCAGTGAACATATCTAACACACCTTTCTCCTCCTATTTCTCCCATAACAACAATCCTGCAAGGTGGATTGGCTGAGAGAGAGTAACTGGCTGAAAATCATCCAGCTGAATTTCATGGCTAAAGCAGGACTTGAAGTCATGGCCACTTTGTAGACTGGTGCTTTAGCGACCAGACCAAACTGTCTGTTCATGATTATAAATTATACAGAATTGAAATACCCAAATAGCTTTTATTATTTGTATATATAAATGAAATTTATTCAAATTCAAAAGGAACTAATTTAAATTGGCCTTGGTAGTACAGTGGTCTAAAGCATCCTGTTATTAAGACCAGCTGCCTGCAATTACTGCAGGTTCGAATCTCGCCAGGCTCAAGGTTGACTCAGCCTTCCATCCTTTCTAAGGTAGGTAAATTGAGGACCCAGTTGTGGGGGCAATAAGCTGACTTGTATAAATATACAAAAGGATGAAGGCTATTGCTTAGCGCATTGTAAGCCGCCCTGAGTCTCCGGAGAAGGGCGGCATATAAATCAAATTAAAAAAAAAATGTTTCACTTGTTTAATAGTTTAAACGATAACTCATTTTGATTGTTTACATTGTGTAAGCATTTATGGAGGTGATAATTTTAACCATGCTTTATAGTAAAGAAATCGATGAATATATATGAATATATATATATATATATGACATTCTATAAAAAGAAGAAGAATAAAAACAAAACCCTAAAAAATAAACCAACAAGATCACAACATCTTGTTTTCCTTTCCGATACCTTTATTTGATAATGATTTTAAGGAATGCATAAGCATTTTATGGCCTCAGTGGAATTCTATTATTTGTGAGACCTATTTGGCATAGCCAGTTTAAGGAATCTCAATACCAGGTTTGTACACTTCCTGTAGCACAGTGCTATGTTAGAATTACAGATACCTGCAAAATGATAAAACCAAATACATGCTGTGGAACCTGAGCTAAGAATTCATGATGTCTCTATAAGAAATATATTGACTTCCTTTTTATTGTGCACCATTCTAAGTGCTATAATTGAATTATGAAATGTATATTGGGGTTTTTTTAATTCAAAATATACTTTAGCATCACCAGAGTGCTACAAACTCCATTTCAAATATACAAACAATACATCTAAAATCCTTCCCCATGAGACTTCTATTTCTAGCAATAATGTTTTATTATCCATTTATTCTTATTCTTTATTTTCTGTCCTTCACTTATATATTTTTCCCCGAGAAAACCTGTCCTTTTGTTCATAGTTAAAAATTTTATTCAATTATTAATTTGCATAATTCATAATGGACCTAATTTGCATAATTGGTTTTCTATAACACTTGCATTTATGTTTCAGATTTGCTCTTAATGAAGACTGACACTTTTCCACAGGATTGAACAGTATACTGGAAAGATCGGAATGAGAAAAATCTTGAAGACCAAAGATAATAAATTGATAAAGGTAAGCAGAAAAAGTGCTCACAAATTCTAGTGGGGTCTTAATAAAACCTCAATATTATGAAAGGGAAAATAAAATGATAAAAGACTAGCTTGTTCAGTAATCTCAGGTATATTGACTGTGAGTAACAGGAAATTAAATGTATGAAGACTTACAGTAATCATTTGTAACTTATTTTATTGCCTATCCTAAATAAAGACATATGCAAATAGATGTAGGAAATTTATTTATTTATTTAGCGTATGGCTGGTCACACACAATATTAAAACACTTCATTTTTACAGGTTAAAACAATTAAAACAATTTAAAAAAGAGCAGTAAGAAAACCTAAAAGGAAAACAGAAATAACATTTCAGAGTTTAATGTCGAGTTTGGAGATCCAGTCAGTAGCTGTCATTGTTATGCTGTAGGAAAAAGGAAATATGATGCTTAGTATCCCAGATACTAACATCATAAAATGTTATAGTCCTGATTCCAATTTATTTTCTATACTGTGGAAGTCTGATTTCCATGTTATGATTTCTGTGACACTCTATTCTACCCTCTACCCCCACCCCAAAAAAACAGGAATAAAATTTAGAGCAGATCTTCCTTCATTTTTTCCCCCAAAAGCTTTTTTATATCCCAGGAAGAGAGACCTTCTGAGAAGAGGTGTAAGGGATCTGAAGGAACATTTAAAGGATCAGCATGAAAGCTGTTCAGCCAAAATACAATTCAAAATCCAAAAACTTATTTAAAACTTATTTATGGAATTCTGCCGAACAGTTTGGAAAAAATAGAATAGAAAATACTATGAAGAAGAAAAAGAATAGGAGAAAAAGGCAATACTTTTTAGATTTAGTAATGTTAAGATGTCTGGGCTTCAACACAGAGAATTCCTGAGCTATCAATGAAGAAACAATCTGTTGAAATGTTAAAATGATTTGGGAGCAGAATAGTGGTGAGTTGCTACCGGTTCGCCCCAATTCATTTCGCCCGAGCGAAGCCAGCGAAGTAGTAGCAAAAGTAAGTGAAACCCACCCCTGGAGCAGAACAGCATCAGTCCTGTTTAGCAGAAGGACTTAGTTTAATCTGTTAACTAACACAAAATTAGTACATATGGTTGCTCAAAAACCCTATCAACCTAAGCCATTAGCTGTATTAGTTAATGGATAAACCATCATGCAGAAAACCTTATCTGGTCACATGGAACCTGCCTGCCTCAAATCCAACTCCACTAACCGTTTATCAACCAGCTGCTGAGTGCCTAACATATCCTTGATACTCATCTTTCTGTTTAATCTGTCTTTGATGTTGGTCATTGTCCCAAATTCTACACTTTGTTTAACTTGTAATTCATGCTGCATCCATCCATCTTTACCTGCTTCAACATTTTCAAAGTTCTCATGGGTATATCAAAAGGGGAGAGAGAAAACTGTTGCCTAAAGATACATATGGTTCTGATTGCCACTTGCTCATCTATCTTCTGAGTGAGGAAACAAGCTTAGCAACACTGATTTTTAGGGTTGCACTATTCCACGCTCGTTCATCTTTGAATGAAACTTGATATATGCAGTTGTTGAGAATGATTTAAAAGTTGGAATCGAAGGTAGGTAAATAATAGGATATTATCTAGAATGCTACAGAATGTGAAAAATGTAGAAATGTGAAAATCTGATGTTAAAAGAAGGAAAATAAAAAGGAGTATTTATTGTACTCTCGAAAAATGTAAGCTGTTGTGATGCATTATATTAAAAAAGAATAATTCTTTTCATTTGCAAGATAAATGAAAATGTTCTGGCTATATCTATTGATTACCTGTGGTCACCCAATTTTCATTGTTGGATATGGCTTTTAGTAACAAAAAGAAGGAATGAAAGCTCTAATTTGAAACATTGTGAATAAAGTCCATTAAATACTCAGCAATATATTTTAAATAAGGCAGCTCAGGACAAAAACAATTTTAAAACTGTTTAATCGGCAGAACGGGTAAGGGAAAAGGTTTCTTTAGGAAATCAGTATGAGACAATTAAAAATGCTATGTTCCCTATCATTATATAATGGAATTTGATTTAATTTCTACAGTATTTCTAGCTATTGCACTAGTTTAACTTAAATGTTACTTTCATTATTGTACTTCATTCTTCATTATTTTAAAAACGTTTTAAAATATTTGGTTTAATTTTTTTTAAATACATCAGAATTATACAACAAAGTACAATTAAGTAAGTAAGAAAGTAATTCTTACTTAAGAAAGTAAGAATTAGTTTTACAGTCCAAATATCTGATAGGCATTTGCCTGTAAAATTCCAAAATCAAATTACATTTCGTTGCTTAACCCATTATCTAACATCCCTGGAAAAAGCAGCCATTAATAAGAAACAAAAATGTTCATTTTTTCTTATACTTTATTCATGTGCTGTTGGGTTTCTTGCAAAAGAATATGTTATGGCATATGTGCTTTTCATACCACCGAAAAACATTTTCTGGAATTAAACAAGTACCTTATTGATTCACGCCTCACTATTTAAAAGTTGGTAGCACTCAAACAACTCATGGAATTAACATACTGTATATTTCTTGAATCTTCTATTCCCAATAAAGTAACGTTGGAAGAACAGAAATGGCCAAACAATGCAGTAAATTAATCAAGACAAAAACCCCTTTACTGCCTGGTAATAAATGGCTGTTGTCCCTCATATCCTAGGTGCCCTGCTTTCCTTAGACTTGCAGATATTGAAGGGAACTAGATCATCACAGAAATTAAGAACTACTTTTAACATGTCAGTAAATGAATGATTACATTCAAGTAAAAGAATAAATCCCAGTAGGTGACACCATGAAACCAACATTGGCTGATCTCAGAACCCTAACTCAAGTCAGATCTTCTTAGCACTTGGGTAGGAAGCCATCAGCCAACAAGGACTAGAAGACTAGGAAGAAGACTAGGAAGTCTAGACTAGAGAGAAGGCAATAGAAAATTACTTCTATATGAAAAGCCAGCTTATCCATGTACAACTGGTCACCAAGAATTGACCTCAGTTTTAAGATAATCTTTACCTTATTAAGTGATTGCTATCCTGGAGTTACCTGCAGGATGCTGCTATCTCACTCATTCTTTCTCTAAGAGATATAATCTGTCCCAGTGGTGGGTTGCCCCCGGTTCGGACTGGTTCTATAGAACTGGTAGTAAAACCAGCAGGAGACTCCACCCACTGACCCTGATGTCATCAGAAGCGATCTGTGCATGCGCAGAAGTAAGGCGCATGCGTGAGCAAAGCGAGTGCATGCGCACGATCCCGTTGCGAACCGGTAGTAAAGGTAAGTAGAACCTACCCTGATCTGTCCCCACTACTTGTTTTCTTCATTGCTGCTATAAGCTTAGCATCAGTGGTGGGCTGCTGCCAATTGTAACAACCGGTTCACCTGGAAGTGAAAATGTGAGCATGCACGAGTGCGCTCTCGCTTTGCGAGCATGTGCGCCTTCTGTGCATGTACGCGGCATCAAAAAACCAGCAATTATATAGGATGTGATAGCGCCAGGGCAGGTGGGTGGGGCCAGCCGCTGATCGGAACTACCGGTTCGCCTGAACCGGTCTGAACTGGCAGCAGCCCACCACTGCTTAGCAGGCTGTTTAAAGGCAGGCAATAACACCTAGCAGCAAAGTACCTGTCATCTTTACCTTTATTAATCCATGATGCTTTTGAATCTAAGGTCATGTGACTCTGAAATAATAAAAATGGTGTAGCCATTGCACTTGCAATTTACTTCAGACTACTGAACAAAAACAAAAATGAAGAGACTCAAATGGGTAAATTTAAAGAGCCCAGGAGCATTTACGGTATTTTTCTGAGTATAAGAGGCACCTTTCCCTCCCCAAAAGAGGCTGAAAATTTGGGTGCGTCTTATACTCTGAAAGTAGCTTTTTCAAAGCTTTTTTTCAGTCCTAATGAGGTGCTAATGAGGCACTAGTGAGCAATCTTCCCAGCTTTGCCTGCTCCGTCGACTCTCCACTGTGCTTTAATGAGGCGCTAGCAGTGACATGATCTCCCTGCTTTGCTCCGACTCTCAGCTGTTCTTTAGCTTTTTTTCAGCCCTAACTAGGCGCTAGCCAAGTGAAGCAATCTTCCCCCCCCCCATGCTTTGCCTGCTTTTCTCATTGCTGCTTCCTGTCAGATATGCGTTAGAAGCTATTTTTTATCCCCAAGCAGGGATAAAAAAACCAGCAAACTAATGAGCTGAAGCTGATCAGACTAAGGATGCTAGCCAGATGAATACCTAGTAGGCAGGTTTCCCCCCCCCATTTTCCTCCCCAAAAACTAAGTTGTGTCTTATAATCGGGTGCGTCTTATACTCCGAAAAATACGGTACTCCAGACTAATAGCAGTAAAAGTCAAGATTCAATTACTATATTATACTATATTTGAAACTGCTTACTGATTGCAATCCATTTCCTGGCTGCAACTCAACAGAGATTGAAGCATAAAAAGTTGATGTAAATCCTGAGATGGTTTTTTTTTTTTTTTTTTTTTTTTTTTTTTACAATTGATTGGGACACAGAGGGCATTTTTATAAATATCACAGCAGCTTTTCATAACCTGCTACTTTCTATATATAGGGGAATTTCTGAGAATTCCAGAAATTGGAACAGGAGGAGATTAAGTTAGGAAAAGATAATCTAAACTTTTCACTGCTGAAGTGTAGCAAATCTTACATTTATGCCAGATCCACAGGTTATCTGATTATAGAAGTCACAAACATCTTCTACAAGCAGATTCTAAAGTATTTTAACCTGCCAATATTAAGATATCTCCTTCCTCCTTGGATGCTCTTCTAGATTGACAAGTCATCTAATGAAATCTGAAAGTTCTAAACTTTTAAAATGTGATCATGAACTATGAAGTATTTAATAAGGGATTAATGAGTAATAATTAGACTGAAGCTATTTGTTTCAGCAGATGAGAACATGCAGTTGACCTCGCCTGAACTTGGAAGCAAAATTGGGTCAAGTCCTATTAATCCTTGGATGGGAGATATCCAGGAAATACCAGAGCTGAGACTAGACTAGGAAGCCATAAAAAAAAAGTCAACTCAAAATAAGGCAATGGCAATAAATTCTATCTGGATGCCAAGGAAAGTACTTAGTCTGGTTCATGAAGTCACCATTAAGCTTGACTCAAAGAGATCTTTATTTAAGCAATTCTTTTATGAAAATGTAGTTTTCAAATTTTTTAAGATTGAAAAAGAAAAGAGTGAAGGTATAGAAATAAGTGTTGGAGATTGTATCATCTTTCACACTTATTTTAGTGTATTTGACCTCTTGGATAGGTTAGAGCAGGGCTGTCAAAATTGTGAGCTGGATGCGTCATGCACTGGCCACGCCCAGTTTAGCGAAGGGGGGAAAGTCCCGATATGTCATGTGATGATGCCATGATGACGTGAGTTTGACACCCCTGGGTTAGAGCAAGATGAGGGATGGAGTCTTCACATATTGCTCTTTGCTTGTTTTTTTACTCATCTTATTATTAGTTAAAAGAGTTTCTGTATTTAAGAGATAGGGAGCATCCTGTCTCTTACCCTCACTATTGTGCTTCTTACTTAATCACAATCTTCAATCTCTTCAAGGTATAATTGAGCCTTTTACAAGTGAGCCTTTTTGTCTTCATGTGTTTCTTAAGAAATATAACTTTTATTTTAAATACAATAAATGCCTGTTAGCAATCACTGATAGCTGGGCTATGCCCATACTCTACATCCAATGTTGTTATAACTTGCAGTCAAATCAATAAACCTATGACATCCAAGACAATTTGTATCATTTTCAGTTATAGCCATTTTTAATGAGTGTGCTACTACTTACTTAGCCCACATTATTTAGCCTTCAGTTTATATGCAAGAGCATATTCCCTAAAGGCTCCTGCTGAATTGAAACTCTTACAAAAAGGAAAAAAAAGTAGAATTATGTACTTCCAAATATTTCCATACTCCCTTCCAGAAAAATGATTTCTCCAAAACTATTATTTGCATAATTGCTTTCAAAACATTTTTGAGAAATTTCCTAAGTGCAACATTTGAATGAAAAACAGCTGCTTTAATATGAGAGGGAGTGTGGGCCAGTGGTTAGGCTATGAACTAAATGCTATTGTACTTCCAATGCTAATACACACTTGAACACAGTCTTGCTGGACAGTTTCCTACAAGTGGCCTATGACCTTATCTTTGTTTCCTGACAGCTTGTCTAATGCACTGAGGTTTTCCACGTAGTTATTTACTTATGATCCTCAAAAATTTTATCTTGGAAAATGAACTGAAAATCATCAGATAATTTACAGAACATATGAATGAAAAAACAAATGTTATCAAGATAAGCAATCTTATAATCCATTGGCAATAGAGTTGATTGGGTGCAATTGAGTCAAGCCTGACTCTTGGTGACTAGACAGACAAATGGATTCCATCACAATCTGATGTTGGTAACAGTCCACCACTCTGCCAATGACATTTCCCTGATATCCTGACACTGACCCAGGTCAGATCTGATCTGTTGTTTTTCTACTTCCCTCAAACTTTCTAAGCATGTTTGCAGTCCGTAATTTATTTGTGTTACATGACCAAGGAATAAAATTTTCTGTTTAAAAATCATTTCCTCAAAAAAGCAAAATATTTTATCCAGACCTTATTGATTGGTTCTTCTTGCAGTACTCCAACAGTCTCCAAATCCATAATTCAAGGACATTTTTTCTCTTGCACTCTCTCTTTCTCTTTCTCTTGCATAGAAACGCTCATTTCTATGAGAATAAAGTTCAGAATAATTAATTGTTTTTCCAGAGCTAATGTTTGCAATTAGCTTTCAAATTGTATACTAGCACTGGAAAAACAACTTATTATTCTGAACTTTATTCCCATAGAAATAACTTTATCCTTTACAATAAACTTTGTAATTGTCTTCCTCCCTAGGATTAACTTGTTTACCTCTCCAGTATCCCAAAAAAAAGTAATTGTCTATCATCTTCACTTTTCCATTGCACTATTTGCTTGCTGGTTGATATTATGTTTACTTCTTAATATTTAACATTATCCCAAGTTTTTCATTTTCATTTTTTTCATTGGTAGTTCTTTTAAATCTTCTTTATTTTCACCTACCAAACCTGTATTGTCCTTCTAATTCAAATTGTTACTATTTTGACTTTCAGATTTCAGCTATCATCTTTTTCAATCTCGCCATTCTTACACCATACAGTAATTATTTTTACTAAACAAGAAAAACACTGAGACACACTCTCATTGTCTTTCCTATTCTGAACCATCTGTTTCTCCAAAGTAGTAACAACTTAAAGAAAATTAAATAAATACAAATTCTTTAGATCAGACAAATTAAAAGGTGCTCTATGAAAACCTTGCTTTCAAATCTATTGTTGAATCCCTTTGCCACCTGTAATATAATTTTTTTTATTTAATAATACAATTTTGAATTTATTTTAAAATAATTCTCTCTACTTCCAGCTGCAACATCCTTCAAAAAATATGTTTGATCATTTTTTCCATTCCTTTGACTGAAAATAATTTTTGCATGTGATACAGTCTGCTTCATTGTCAAATTTTCCCATGATTCTGTTAAACTGGAGAAAAGTGTTCCAATTTGCAACACATTTCCACTCCACAATACCAACAACCCCTCACACACACTAAAGCAAAAACCTGGCAGCAAAATAATGTTTCGCCACAAACTTTAATTTAATTTAATTAATTCAATTTATATGCCGCCCCTCTCCGAAGACTCAGGGCAGCTAATAACTTAATAAAACTTAATAAAATTCTACAAAATTACACATATGGGAGGGGAGGGGAAAAGAGATACGAATACATCAACCAACAAGCAGAGTTGTAGAGCTGATGTCTGTGGTCAGGGACAAGCAATCCCTTACCCTTATATTCATCCTCACAAACTACCAGGGATGTTTGTAACTAGCCAAGATTTATTTATTTTTTTGAATGGTGAAGCATGTGTTGTGATGTCACGATTCAAGCGCTGCCTTTGTACTTGTATGGACATCATGATTCAAGTGGTAAAAAAGAAAGTGGAGTTCTGCATCTCCAATCATAATACATGTTTGGTAATTTGTCCAACCCCTTCCATTGCATGCCAGACATTCAAATTCATAGAACTGGTGAAATTCCTGTGAGGAATAGCGCCTATGAAGAAGGAGCTTATGTGAGGGACTGTAGTGAACTGGCAATTTCCCAAGAAGGAGGGAGCACATTCTAAATAGGAGAGGGTAAGACAAGAAGCAACACATCCCAGAGCTGAATATGGTCCCATCAATTAATCAGTATCATCTTATGAGACCCAAAAGGTGCCCCAGGAGTCATGATTCCTCTGTCATCATGCCTGCCCTATGGAAAAGCATCCCATCTCCGATTCAGATGGGTCTGATGTTGGGCCACAATGTTATATGAGCCTGTTTAGTTTATGTGATGGCCAGATACTTCTGGCCAGTTCTGTTTCTCTGGCTTTTATTATATGATTTAATAATGTCTGTATAATTTCTGAGGAATGAATGTTATGTGAACTTTTTTGAGTTATGATGACCTTCCAGCTTTCTCTGAATAGATTATTAACTAAAGTAATTTTAATAACATTTTCTTTAACTAAGAGAACATAATAATAATAATGTTCCCTGCTGAAGTATTCTCTAGGGCCTAGGCATAAAATACTATAATTAGTCCATTGTAATTTTTAATTCCATAATGAATCCACAGTCTCTAAAGACACATAAAATAACACTATAATAATAATGCACCAAATGGAGAATAAGAGCAAGAAAATAAATTTGAGTGAATATTCAACAAGCATTTTGTGGCCTCTTATCTTTTTTGGTGTTTCAAAAGACTACCCTATTTCCCCGAAAATAAGACCCTGTCTTATATTTTTTTGAACCCTGAAATAAGTGCTTGGCCTTATTGCTATGCACTCAAAAGCATGATTGGGCTTATTATCAGGGGATGTCTTATTTTGGGGAAAACAGGGTAGGTAGCCAAGAACTTATACAATTCAACATCTGGATAGGGTATTTTTAGGATACACACACACACACACATTATAATTGTGTTCCATAATAGTCCTGCAGAATATTCAAGGATTTGTGGAATGAGGCAAGAAGGCACTGCCCTGTGGATTCAGTGGATGCTCAAAAGGCACTTGAAAACATACAACATACCTAACTGTTGCAAAAATAGGTTTACAATAGGTATCTGCTATGCTGTTTATTTTGCATTGGCTTTCCAGACCTTCTTTTCTTTTGTTGATTTAATAATTGATTTGGAATGTCCCAGTGTGATGTAGCAAGTGAAGAATTAGAGCGGTGCAAAGAGGACCAAAGAATCAACATTCAGGCTTCCTGACACTGTCTTGTTTCTACTCAGAAGGGCGGGGGGGAAGCATACTAAAATGCAGATGAGTCAAGACAGTTACAACTAACTCTGTCCAATTCTACAGTTGTTACAACCAACAATGCCTCTCAGATGGCTTTGCACTCTCTTCTGACATGCATACACATACACATTCTCAGCACTGTGTTTAATGTAAAAACTCTATGACAATTATTTTCCATTACACTGCACACATGTTTATCATTAACCTTATTTTCATTACTGAAGTCTCTATCTGTTAGTTTTCATTTCTTTTGAAACAACTGTGCTCAAATAGCAATATAAATTTGCAAAATTTACTTTGCAGAGAGATGGACAGAATACCAGTGAAATATCATTAGGCATGTGAAAGCCTTATTTAAATATATGAAGAAAATATTAAGAGATTGCCTGTTGAGCATAATGGCTTGGAAACATATATCCCTCTTGAAAAATTCTGGTTTGAACATGTTCCAGTTTTCATCTTCATATTATCAAACAAGCTGTATGTAATTTACAAAGGAACCATTTTACTTACTTACTGCTTCGGGGAGATTGATTTCAGAAACAGATATATATTTTTAAGTAGCTTGTTTCATTCTGGATCTGATGCTATGGATCAGAATTAGGGGCGTATATGATCTTTTATATAATCAATTCTTGTGCAAATCAGTGAACTAAGTTGGGAACAAAGAGACACTGAATCCACCCAGAGTCCAATCTTGAACAGAAACAGCTAATAGTGGAGGGAATGTCAAGATGCATCTGGAGCTCTGGATCACAGAGAGACTTCCAAAATACAAAATCTATTTGTGTAAGCTCAGTCAGCAGAAGTTAAGTGCACAGAACTCAATTAGTGCAGTTTAATGGGATTCTGTTTAGTCACAAACAATGTATTATCTAATAACAATTCAGTTATTAAACTGAGTTTCACATTTAGATCTGGGTACTAACCTAAATACAGAATATCAACCGTGTGTAGTAGGGTCAATAATAACTTAATGGCACATAATTAACCTAAACCCATGTCACGAGTGTTTCCAGGATTGCTGTGGCTACCTGCCTACTCACAAACAGTATGGTTTCAATCAACCCATCTCCTGTTGGCAATTACCTGCAAGCCTTCCCCGCCCTAGTTAATTGCAGGTTAACTCCCCATATAAGCAAGGACCTTTTCGCTTGCTACTTGGGCCTAGACTCCTGGTTTAGGCCTAAATGCACAGCTCCTGCAGGAAGCTTAGTGCAACGCCGCAGATGGGAGAAGAATGCAGATAAGGCCTCCAGACCCCGTTGCAGAGAAACTCCCATGGATGCTTGCCTTTTGGTGCTTTGTAGCACACAAGCTATCATCGGGACTGCTGTTGCTGGACCTTTTTCCTCCCACAAGCTTCAAGCAATGTTTGCTGTTTGAACTGTTTTTACTTCAGGTGACTTTTAGCTGTGAAGTTTGTGCTGCCCCTACCTTGATGATGTATCGACGCCGAAGCTGCTTACCTTCATGCTAGCTTTATTCTCTTGTGAACTGTTTCAGTATTGTGGAGAGGGATCTAGGGAGATAGCCTTGCTTCACATACCCAGATAAGACTTTGTTTTTAATGTGCTTTCTTAAAGACATAGTGCCTTTTAAATGTTTTAAAGTAAATTATATTTTTACACAAGACGCTTCTGTCAGAATTATTTCAGTCTCAGTGTGTTTACTCATGAGCTGGTTCACGGTCCGGGGTACCCCTCAACCCCATTTCATAACAACCCAGCATTTATCATAACAATTCCAACTTCATATTACTATCAAATCTCCTCTCAGAATAAAGATTGGCAAGAGAAATTGAAAGATGGTGATGTGGCTGTATGGAAGCTTGATACGCTTTTCTTGAAAGTCACATAAGTGACTTCAGATTTTGTGCAATATGCCTCACGCTCTGTTCTGATTGAAGCAGTGGTAAAATCCAAATTTTTTTACTACCGGTTCTGTGGGCATAGCTTGGTGAGCATGGAATGGGTTGGTGGGTGTGGCTTAATGGCATGGCAGCAGCAGGATACTGCAAAATCCCCATTCTCCCCCCCCCCACTCTGAGGCCAGCCAGAGGTGGTATTTGCCGGTTCTCCGGCAAATTTTGAACTACTCAAAATTTCTGCTACTGGTTTTCCAGAACCTGTCAGAACCTGCTGGATTTCACTCCTGGATTGAAGGACATCAGTTCTGATATAATGATTTCTTCATTTGACTTTTTTTAGTATAGCAGCATCAATACAAGAATGGGGGGAGGTGGAATGACTAAATTGTTGCCTGAGATCTGATATGCTAAAATACTTAATGATCAAATAAATAAGGGCGATATGTGTAGTATTTCTGTTTCCTGTCTTTCGCAACGACAAAATGGCTTTAATAACACATTTATTATGGTATATGTGTAGACTACTTCATTAGATGAATAAAATGTTTGTCCTCTGGTTTCATATAAAGCATTTATATGAATGTAAATTTAGGTATCTTATATTAAAGTAATTTCTTGATGATATGGATATCAGCAATCCCCTGATTTGTTACATTAATTTTCGAAGAAATTAATAAATTTACAATAATGCATTAGGGGCTTCTGCACACTAGAGGGCACTGTTGTACTGTACTATTGATATACTATGGCTAAAAAGGTACTTATGTTTAAAAAGTCTTAAATTACTCTTGTCTAAATTAAATATGATTTGTATTATGTGTAAAATATGTCTTATTCAGCAGTATATGTAGCAGTTCCCTCAGAATTCTTTCTAGCAAGTCCAAAATACAAAAATTAGATCATAATAAAGTAATAATAATAATTAAAGTATGAAAAGCATATAGGGTATTATATGTTTATTGATTAATTTATATCCAGTTTTTCATCTAAGAGCAAAATGCAAAGAATAAACATGATTAAGTCTGACCTAAATATAATTCTTCCTATTTCTAGTCTAACACCTTAACCAACACAAGCTACCTTTCCCCAAAATATTAACAAAATTTGGATTTCAGTTCTGAGTATTTTTGGAGCTGAAATTCAACAAATTTAGATGGGATAAAGAAAGAACAGAAAAAGGGATAGGAAAGAAAGGAGGAAAGTAAGAAACAACTTTCTCTACAGCTTGCTTTTACCACTATTGTTTTAGAAATAAAAATCAAATTTAAAAAAAAATCATAGAGCCAAATCCAAGGAAAAATGCTCAAGAATTTATAGTATTCAATGTCAATACCAACATTTTGGCAGAAGCAGAGGAGCTGTTAAAACACTCCAGGTGCCTAATTTATTTGATTGATCAAGATTTATCTTAATTTGAAGTCCAGTGATAGGACAGATCATAGGAAAACTACTGTCCGGTTCATACAGATTTTTTAAAGGCAGTAAATTAAAAGAATATGGGCAGGGTATATTGAAAAATGGTGTCCACCAGTTGCTTGAACATATACCATTGGCTACAGCTGCACTGTTTATTATGGTTTCGGTGCTTCCTGTTGGGATATTTCCATAAAGTGGTTCAGAAGGAACAAATTACAATCACATCATTAGAAACGTTTATTTAATTATTATTTTTTGGTGGGAAGCTTGTGGCTTGTGGTAAACGCTACAGACTTATAGTCATACATATAATTTTTTAAACAGTTTCTTGTTGCCTTTGTTCATTGCTGTCTGCTTGCTTGCCTGAAATATAACTTTCCTGGAAGTCATTTTCCAGTTTTGGTCAAAGCCACTGCAGCTGTAGAAAGTGCATGATGCAACTACTTTTTGTTTAGGAAGAAGCATTTTTGCTTGAGAGAGTCACCTTTTTGCATTCCAGATATACTCGCCTGAAATTAAATCATGGATCAAACATTAAATATTGTCACTACCCCATTGATTTCAATGGATAGTTATCAGATTGTTTTAGAAAAGCATGCGTTTGGCAAAGGATGTATGGGATGTAATAGAATTGTTGGATATGTTATAGAAAGATGTCTTAGTAACAAAGAACAAGTGGTGCAAGGCTATATGATTCATTTTGTAGCCAAATATTTCTCACTTTGGAAACAACCTCTCTTGCACTCTGCTCGCTGTTAGTCCAGAAAGTGGGTAGCTTGAGAAGAACACTGACACTGATACACCCTAAACTCCGCTGAAGCTGTTAACTAGCCTGGTAACAAAATGTTCAGAAACCAACCCACAACTCAGAGAATGAACCTTCACCCTCATCCTACACCTGAACTACAGATATTCGCCACCGGTGGGTAGCTTATTACAAATAGTTCCCAACATAATTAAATGATTAAAGTTTTGACTAGGACTGTAGAGACCAAAGTTCAACTTCACACTGGAAGCCATGGAAACTGGAAGCCATGGAAACTCACTGGATTGCTTCAACCCAATCATTTGCCTTGTGACTCAAGGGTTGTTGGTGGGATAAAAGGTAGGCCTTGCAAGAATTAATGAAATTACATGAATGAATGAATGAATCTGGAGTGTTGTTTTGGAAAAGCCTACTTTTACATTCCTGTCAAACAGATAGGTACCAAAAGTAAATTCACTAAGTTCATAAACCAGTGATGACGAACCTATGGCATACATGCTGGAAGTGACACGCAGAGCCGTCTCTCCGGGCACGCGAGCCGTCGCTCATTGCTCTTCCAGGTTCCAGCTTGCCGTCCAGCTGGTCTTCACATGCACGGGAGTGCTGGAAACCGGAAGACCAGTCACCCAGTGCACATGCGTGCAACGGGCGGCTGATCTTTTGGTTTCTGGTGTGCACATGCGCACCGGCCATCTTGTCTTTGTGAGTGCATATGCGCCAGAAACCGGAAGACCAGGTGGCCAGTGTGCATGTGTGAGCCAGAAACTGGAAGATCATCTTCCCAGTGTGCGCATGCACACTGGGTGGCTGCTCTTCCAGTTTCTGGCACACATGCGCGCGTGCATGCTCCCGTTTCAGCATTCAGTGCTGAAAAGGTTTGCCAACACTGTCATAAACTAACTTATTTAATATAAACCTAAGTTTTGAAATACTGGCAGGAATTACAGTATTCTTTAAAGGAAATTGGAGTTTTCAGAGAAAGCAGGACAAATGTTTTTGTGTTAAATACTATCTGCATATTTCCAAATGGCCAACCAAAAATGACATCATTGCTTCTAGCTGTCAAGAACAGCTCACATGGGAAACCTTAGTTTATATTACAATCAGCTGTGGGAATGCATCAGGGATGATCTCATCCAGAGATGAATAGTTTGAACTTGGCACTTTTTCTTTACATGAAATCAACCTGTCCTTAATTGGTGTGAGTCTGAGAGATTCGGATTTCCTGTAACATTTCAGGTCATTATTGCTTCAAAACAGATATAAAATTAAAGGGAAAATCCGGTTTATGCAACTATTCATTGCAGTAAAATTTACGATAGCAGAAAATAATTATGTGCAAATGGATTTCTGTTGGACTATGTGGGAAAGACTTCAATTGTTAAACATATTACCCTTCTAGATGTTCATTGATTAAAAGAAACATTACAATGTAAGTGTCAACATATACATATCTGTAACAGATTAATAGGGGATCATTGTATATGCATATAGTGGCAACTTCAACATAATGCGAATATTTTTGGTTTCTCTGATTGGACTAAGTATTTCTAGAAAATAAACAATGGAAAGCAAGCAAGAAAGAAAATGCACTAATAAATAAAAACTAGAGAAAAGGCAGAGTGTATTTATACTTTTAGGGAGCAGCTATGTTTTCATTTTTTCCCCATGTAAATTGTAGAATGTTCTTCATCTTTCTGAATTGCCCCAGCACTCGATTCAAGGTGTTGGTGACCACCTTTAGAGCGCTTCAGACCTGGGTACCTACAAGACTGCCTTCTGCCACCGAGAGCCTCCCACCGGCCAGTACGCTCCCACAAAGAGGGGCTCCTCAGGGTGCCGTCAGTCAAACAATGTTGACTGGCGGCCCCCAGGGGGAGAGCTTTCTCTGTGAGAGCACCTGCCCTCTGGAACGAGCTCCCCCCGGAGATACAGAGGATTCCGGATTTATGTACTTTCTGCCGGGCCCTCAAGACTTTTTTATTTCAACAAGCCGGGCTGGCCTAACTTCTCCAATTGCTTAATTTGAATTTGAATTTGAAAAGGGGTATTTTAATTGTTGGGCCAGAATTGTTTAATGTTTTTAAACTGTTCTTAAATTTTTGTATTCTGTGTATTTATCTTTGGCTGTTCACCGCCCTGAGTCCTTCAGGAGAAGGGCAGTATATAAATTTAAATAAATAATAATAAAAATAAATAATACTGCTGTTTGTGCCTTTGAAAGAAAAGCTGCCTCAGGAACAATAGAAAATTCATTGTTTATCTGGACTACACTGAGGTAAAGGTGTTTGGCAGAGTTTGGAAAGATAGCGAATACTGCATGTCTACAAACTGCCTGTATACTCAGTTACTATAAGGGGATGATAACAGACAGATCAGTAAGCAAGTCAATGTCTGTTTTCCCCTGCCCTGCTATATATTAATACATAAATCTATGGTAAATGAACTGCAGCTCTTGTGTACTTTTACTTTTGCTTTTTTAAAAAGGGACAATATGTACATTTTTGAGGTCTGAAATTAACCCCTGATAAACGTTCTGATGTTAGATACATGATAAGTAGATGAAATGGTGATTGAAACAGAAATACAGGAGCAATATTGAGAACATTATATCAATGGTCTCCTTAGTTCTCCTTACTTCAAGGGTCGTTAACTTCAGCAGAGAACAGGAAGATCTTGACCATGAAAAGTCTCACTAAAGGTTCCATTTCAGAGTGTAGGTAGAACAGCATTTATTTAAATACAATTAGCATTATGTTCCCATGCATTTTCCTTGTGTTGTTTTGGAAGTTATCATTCAGTGCTGCCCAGAACTATTTTAAATCTCTCATTTTAAGCCCAATAGAAGTGGATTGGGAATTGCAGAACTGGAAGGGAAGGATTAGCCATTTCCCTCCCTCCACTCTTTTGCAGCAACTATCTCATTGAACAAGTGGCAATGAGGCTGATAGTTGAAGCTGTTTGAATCTCTGTGTATTGCACTGTCCAAGAACAGTAATAGGATGCTATAATTAAAGGACAAATATAAATACAAGGAGAGGTTCTTGAAATGGTGGTGAAGAAACAGGATGAAAGCTTATCCATTTTTGGGAAAAAGAGAATCTCTAAAGTTATCCAAGTTTCTAAAGTTTCAAGGAATGCAATTTACAGAAGACAAACCTTTCAGCATCAACTTATGAAAACATATTATAAGGCATATCATGATTTAATTGATAACACTTTGGTTCCAAATACTATTCAGATAATTTCCTGATAAACCTTAGTGGAATGGTGTCAAAATATTCCCAAATCTATTCTTCACAATATTGTTGTTATTATCCACTTCTATATATTTTTCAAGAAATGTTTTCTAATAAATAGGAAAATACAAGTAATGAATAAGTGATTGCATTGATTTCACTGAATCAGAAATTTACCTCAGATTTTTACTATAGCATGATCAAAAATTTTATAGAATTAAATTGTTCGAAATTTTCCTGTGGCTTTATTGAAACATGAGACAGTACACCAATAAAGTATGAGTCAGCCATTAAATATCAGCTCAGTGCTTTCATCGTGAAGTCATCTGAAACTCCAGCTCATTTCTTATTTCTTTCTTCCATACATTTCATTAAATCTTTGATTTCCTCTGCAAGATTAATCTCCCGGAATTAACATCTGCAGACACAGAATGAACTAGCATTTTGGTATGTTATCTAAAATCCATCTGATGAATCTCAGTTAAAAGACTTGATGGACTGCACCAAATGTTTCAGAAGTCATTTATTAGTCTTGTATGTATTAGTGGATATCAAAAATCAAGTTTTAGATGGCAAGGTGCTTTTTTAATGCAACAGTTTGGAAATATCATTGAACCGGTTCCTATGGCTATGTGCCATAGGACACACTCTTTAATATCATTTTTATATCATTCACTTATTAGCAATAAAATCATAAATAAGACATATTATTGTCAACAAATTGTAGAACTTATTCTCTACAATAGAGCAGCTTTTATAATTTTGAAAGTTGGTTAATATTTGTGTATTTGTGTATGGCACACCAGCTTCAATTTCATGGAGAATTTTCTCCATGCCGATATTTCCATCATTTTTGGAGGAATATATTTTGTTATAAAGCATTAAAAAAGGACGTTTGATAGTCAATGTAACCCAAAGAACAGGTTTGACAGCAGCTACAATATATGTGTTCCATTACGGCAAATTCAATTAATATGTATTTGTGTCGTAAATACGTTTGAACTGACTGGAAGAGAATTACACTTACATTGGGAAATTGTTGTACCAAATAGGACAGTTTGTTCATCTAATACTTTATTGTCAAATGTGATAATATGGTTTCAGGAATATATTCTCCTACTCTATCTCTGAATGTGTTAGGATGTGAACTGAGAATTTTTGCAAAAGTACTGTAAATGTTCTGAGTTCCAGCTGTTCTCGGTGATAATATAAAAAGTAGTCACAGAGCTCAAAGATTTTACATTCATTAGAATGACACTTATTCCTTGTGGAGCAGCAAAAGAATATAAATATAAATATAAATATAAATATAAATATAAATATAAATATAAATATAAATATAAATATAAATATAAATATAAATATATAAAGCATCTGTTTTGTCCAAAAAGCTACAATTTCAAAAATGTATCTCATATTCTATCCCTCTCTCTTCAGTCACCTATAGACACAGTGAAAAGTTTAAGCGCAAATGAAATAAGTGTTTTAAAAAAGGAAGTGGGTAATCTACTTTTATGCAGCCAGTTTGCAAGTCCAGTTCACTAGAGCAAACTCTGCTCCCAAGTCTTTGAAACAAGTCATATAACCAGATGTTTCTTCACAATGTCTGGCACTATTTGTACTTGCTTGCAGCTTTAACTTTGATAGAGTTGGGAACAAAATGATCTAAACCAAATTCTTAAAAAACTGACCTTTTCTAAAGTTGCTTATGATCAAATACATATGAAATACCAAAGTCTCTAAAAAAAATTATTTTAACTGGCTGTCAAATGCTCCCATTCTTTGATACCAAATTAATTTATCACTGATAAACTTTTCATATTTCCTGGCATTAGAAAAAAATCTGTCAGAGTCCAAATATTGTTATCAGAATGTGAGATATAACACTATAAAGGTCCCTATGACATTCTTGTACTCCCCATGGCAAAGTCAGAAGTGAAAGTCAATATTCTAAGGAAAAATGTATCCAGCTGTGAAAAATTCAAGACTGTAAAAACAAACAAAAAAGATCATATGTTCAAGCTCTGTACTTTGTAATAACAAGTCTCTAACTCATTAACATATACTTTATATTAATGATACTTTATTAAACACACCTTGGCAACTGTTTGTTATATTCATATGGATCTTGATGAAGTGGAAAAAGTACATGGAAGAATAAGCACCGCCATCTGCTTGCTTATCTCCTGCGGATTAATAAAGCTAGATTTGGTCTAGTACTAAGAATAAGGAAAGTAAATAATGTTTCTTTGAGTGAAAAAGGTGTTTATGCACACTTAAAAGCAGCAGTGATGACAAATGTATATTAAAAGTTCTTCCAGTAAGGCCTCTGTAACCATAAGTCAGATCCAACACTTTCATTATAGGGAATGGTGATTATGAAAATAATGACCTCATAGCCTCTTATCAAAAAACAACTACATAAAGAGTCATTTCAGTCCTGTTTAAGGAAAAATCCAGTAAGATTTACCAGAAATAACAACGTATCTATTTTAACCTTGATGAAATGAGCCAGCTTTGTATTCCTTCCTTTACTTATAATTTTAATCTATAGTCCATTCAAATAAAACCTTAGAACTTGATTGTCCCTTTTAATGAGATTCTTCAACATTTTAACAAGCCTCTTTTGTAAAGCCAATATAAGAAAATTATCCAAATCAGTCTCTTGGTTTATTGTTTCTATGTATCTTTCTTTTGTTAAAACATCAGCCAGTTTTTTTTCTAAATATCCAGTATAGTATCTTTTTCCATGTCATTCTTGTAGACTATAATTTGTAAATTCACTTTCAACTGAAGTCTTGATCTTGTCATGTAAAATTTGTTCCTTTTCAACGGCAGAATATTGTTCTCCGGTTTAGATAAATAGTAGCCATACCAGACTGCTCTGGTATCTCCAGAACTGTAAAGCCTACAAACTTGAAACTTGACAGACAACTGAATCACACTATATGCATCATATTGGACACAATAAGAACTACCCATATATCACTGATGCTATAAACAACAGTTTTGCTCCAGACATCCACCTATTAGGGCAGCTGGAAACTTCCTGGATAAAAACTTCAATCTGCTTCAGGGCTGGACATGAGAATGGTTCTCTATTGCTCCTCCAAGTGTCACAACATTCCCTGCTTTACAGCTGAACCAAATGGATTCAATTGCCCCGTAAAACCTGGTCAATCCTCAATAGAATTAGTACTCAACATGGCAAGTGTGCTAGTTTCCTTCATAAATGGGGAAATGTCTCTCTTTGGAATGTAGATATGGGGCTCCAAAGCCGAAATTGTGGCATATTGTGAAACAGTGCCCTTTGAGTGCATGCAGTATAAGGAAATCCAAGAGACTTTCTGTATGCAACTCCATCATATATCTTCTATATATATAAAAGCGAAATACCACTCATGCATCATCACAAAATCTCCAGAACTGTAAAGCCTACAAACTTGAAATTTGCCACGTATGTTCCTCTTGGCTTCTAGGTGCTCACTAAGAAAGGGATTGTTCGCCCAGGAAAGGGCGTAACTGGCACACAACCCACAGTTGCACAAAGGCCCTCCTGGCCACGACTGCCACCTGCTCTTTGAACAGGAATCGCGAGTCCAGAACCCCCAGATTATGCACAGGGTCTGTTTGGGGGAGTGCCACTCCATCCAAGACCAAAGGTGGCAATTTTTCATAGGCCAAAGAATCCCAAACCCAGAACCACTTGGTCTTGCCAGGGTTCAGTTTCAACCCATTTCTCTCCAGTCCCTAATAGCCACCAGGCACTGTGAAAGGAAGGTCATATTGTCAATATGCGTAGATATGTCAGTCCATGGTAACAGATGATCTCACCCAACTGCTTCATGTAGATGTTGAATAGGAGCGGAAAGAGTACTGAGTCCTGCGGGACCCCGCAAAGCAGGGGCAAGGGCTGAATCTCTTACTTCCTATTAACACCTGAGAGTGTCCACAGAGGAAGTGAACCAGGATAGCACAGAGCCCCCCACTTCCAACCCCGAAAAATGGAGCAAAATTCACTTAACAAATCTCACTTAGCAACATAAATTTTGGACTCAATTGTGGTCGTAATCCAAGGACTACTTGTATATATGTTCTTTATAACCCTACCTTTGTTAAACATAAATTAAATTCTTTCCAGACAATGATTCATTGCACAAGACACAAAATCTGTATTGAGTTGTTGAGGGCAACTTATATATTCCCAGACAGCATTGGAATCTAAGACCGTTCTTCTAGACTCCATCATGGAGAAATGCACTTTTTTTCCAATTTTGTTACATCTTCCTTTTAAAAATATTTTTATTAAAACAAAATATCCATGCTAATGGACTATAAAATGTAAATTAGCAACAGATATTACAGGGTTCGAAAATGTAGAATTGTCAATAAAATAAAGTAAATGATGTGTGGCTAGAAAATATTTTAATGGAATTTAGATTTTCATTGATCAGATAAAGAAGATTTAGGCTCAAGTGGAATGAACGAGCTTCCACATATATGAAATCAATAGGAGTCCATCCACATAAAATATAAATTTCTGACCATGCTTCAGCCTAGATAAATCTATTGATGAGTGTGACATCCTACAGTATATAAATTCCTAAATCATATAAAATATTCAAAGAAAATACGGTGTTTTTTTCTAATACTTCACACAAGCAAGAATTATAAGATTTCTGTGAGGCAAAATGCATAAAGCTGCTTCTGACACTACCATGTCTATATTATGTCAAACTGGCAGCCATTAGTTCCATTGTATTATGTGTGCTTAAAAATGTGGGCAAAATTTAATATTACTTAATTTCATTAACATGCAATGTGAATTTTCTCTATATTCCCTTTCAGTTCATGGTTTTGTGTAAATTCTAAATCCTGATGATTAGGAACATGGAAGACGAGCAGTAGCTATTTCAGAATTATTAGCCCAGAACAGATGGCTTTCTGCTAATCTTTGTAACACAGATTAGCAGAAACTGACCAACACCGAGGAAACTTCGTCATTCATTTTATGTTTACAGAAAGGCAAACTTCGGAATTTAATTTCAGTCATATAATTTAATTTAAAATCCTATTTTCAATGTCAGAGGCTTTTGCTGTAAGAATCTTACCAGAAATTATGTGAAAGTGCTATTCCATTTCCTTGCTTGTAAGTCAAAGGATGCTTTCTTGTTATGTTAAAATAACACTTTTTCTTCTGAATACCTGGAACAACAGGCTGCAATGGATTTAGAGCTTTGAATGAGGAGGATGGGACATACTTTTCTTGCCACATTTGTTAAGTGAGTCACTGCAGTTCAGGGGTGAAATCCTGCCAGTTCGGACCAGTTCAGTCAAACCGGTAGTGATGGTGGCAGGTGGTTTGGAGAACCGGTAGCGGTAGGTAGTGCGAGGCTCTGCCCACCCGCCCAGTCGTCGTTACTTCCTGGTTTTAACCAGGAAGTAACCTGTTTTTTACCCTCTGCACATGCGCTGAAGGGTTTGCGCATGCACAGAGGGTCTGTGTGTGCATATGACATGGCGCGTGCACTTCCGAACCAGTAGGGAAGGTAAATAGATTTCACCCCTGCTGCACTTGTCAAATTAATAACATGGTTGCTAAGTGAATCTGGGTTCCATTGACTTTGCTTATCAGAAGGTCGCAAAATGACTCCTGAGCCCTGCAGGTGTCATAAATGAGAGTAGGTTGTCAAGCAACAGAATGTTAAATCACGTGACCGCTGGGATGCTGCAATGGTCGTTAGTGTGAAAAACGGTCATATGTGTCACTATTTCAGTGCCTTTGTAACTTCAAACAATCACTAACTGAACCTTTGTTAAGTCGGGTCGACCTGTACTAGAGATTCCCGTTCGATTCGCTAAATTTGAGTCCTTTAGAAAGGCCTGAGTCTGCTGCCCCTCCCCCCACCACATCTGGCTGTTCAACTGACCCACCCGCAAAACCCCCAAAAGCGCGCGTGGTTGCGAGGTTGTCGGCTTCTCCGCCCGGGATTCCCTTCGCTCTATCCGGCTCCTTGCCTACAGCGCCAGCCGCGACTGAGCCAGGCCGGCGGCAAGGCTCCAAGGGGCAGCCCTGGAGAGACCCCCTTGTGCAGGAGGGGCGGCTGCCGCTGGTAGCGGGGCAGCCTGACAGACCCGGAAGTGGTTGAGGCTACCGGGGGGCGGCGGGAGCCAGCGGTGGGTGGGGGGAGAGGAAGGGGAGGGGGCGGTGGCCGGATCCACGAGCGGCCGCCGGAGACGCGCAGTCGTTCGGCTCGGGATGCCTTCGGACAACCGGCTGCTGCGCAGGAGAGGCGGGAAATGGTGAGCGGCCGCGAGCGCCTCCTCCTCCTCGTCCCCCCGGGGACCCGGCTTGCGGCGCTCTCCCTGCTGTTGCTCCTGCTGCTCAGACGGGACGCGGTTGCTCAGAAAGGTAGGTGGAGAGAGAGAGAGAGAGAGACCCGGTGGCGGGGGCAGGAAAAGCCTTCCCGCCATTGTGCCTTGAACGCTCGCCCGGAGGAGCATCGCCCTCTCTCCCTTCGCCTCGGATGTCATTAATACGTGGGGAAAGGGGGAAAGGGAGGGGAGGGGAAAGGTGGGGCAGTCAAATCCAGAGATGCTCCTCCCATAAAAACCCAATTCTGTAACATCTGCGGCGAGCTTCTGCCATCCCGTACTGAAAAGTTCTGCAAACTTTTCAACGCCCCTTTCCCAGTCTCACCGTTTGGAATATAGTAAAGAAACGTAGAATGGCTGTTTTCACCCGAAACCCAGTTTTTGAGTTCCTGCAATTTACGTTGCAATCTGTAGTAAAACGCAATGAGGGTTTTGTAGTCCGGGGTACCGTTTTTTGTTCTCTCTCTCTCTGCCCAGAAAGCCCAGGGAGTTTTCGCAACTTTTCACTCCCCCCAAAAAAGTCTCATCTCAGGCAGCTCTCCTTGCATCTTCGTTGATTAAAGCTGAATGTGCGCCTGGAAGAAGTGCTTGCTTTTTCTTTATTTTTCTTTTTTAAAACGAAGTTGTAAAAAAAAAAAAAAATTGAGTGTGCCACGGATCGCAAACAAAACAAAACAAAAGAAAAACCTATAGTGTTGAGAAAAAATATGCTGTCAATTCCAGGACATCTCCTATTAATTAATTGCAGCAAAGACCTAAGTGTTTTGAAGACTAGTAGCTAGCCCAGTTTCAAAAGTTTCCCCTAGTTTTGGGAAAGTAGGCAGAATGGGTTACATTCAAGAACCAATGATGGCATGATGCCAGCCAATAAGTTTGTCTGTTTTGCAAACTGCAGTCCAGTTTGATGTTTAGGAATAATGAGAACATTTATGCTATATGATGAAGGAAAGGTGTGTGCATTTGGAAATGGATTATTTGGAACTGTATTGTTTAATAGGCTTATTTTTGATTCGTGTTGCTGGACTTCATAAACTACTTAGGGTCACTCTGTTGAGTCTATAAATCTCTGACCCTAGAGGTTTACTAATATGGTAAGCATATAAATAAACATAAATTTTAGTTGAAATGCTTTAATTTTTTTAGAAATGGTGAGGTTTTCAAATTATACAATATTTTGGAAATAGTATCTGTATGAGGAGTCTACTTCTACAGCAGCATTGCTTAAGTGAATGAACCTCGCTCTCTATCCATAATTTTTGTAATACTTTAGCACTACTTAACATACAATTACATCTGTCAGTGAGGCCAAATAAGGGCAGAAGCAGAGACACTGCTCGCAAATATTGTGTGCACTTAAAAAAAAACTTTTGTCTTTAAATACTATATATTTAAACAATGTAAAGTAAAAGACTTGAAAGGGAAGGATTACTAAATGTTAAATGATGGGATAGAATTAAAGAATCAAGAGTTGGAAAAACAAAGAGGAGGATCATTTGGAAGAGAGTGTGGATTTTAAAAGAAAAAAAAGGCTGCTCTCCTTTCAATCAGAATGAGATGCCAGAAAATCTGTCCTTCTCTTCACCTTACCAAAGCATCCCTAGATTTATCATTCATTTCACAGACTGCAATTAGGGCAACTAACTGTTAGCTTACTTTGAGTTGAGGAATGCGGTTTGATCTCTGAATGTAAGATACCTTATTTTCCTTCCTTGTGAAGTTGTTTTCTTAGGTATGTGCCAAATGTTTTTAAACTTCTTTTTTGCACTTTGACATATGGCACTACCGGCATACTAAACTTCCAAACTTGTCAAAAGGAAGAGACTACAAAGGGTTTGGAATCAGGATCAGGGACATTCAGAAACTGCAGCTCTATCTCAAGTCAGTTAAAAAATTCACGTTCTGTGCCATTTGGGCCTGGATCCATTTCAGAGTACAGCCATTGCATATTCACAAAAGTGTTTACAATGCAGAATTTGTTTTTCACAAAAATGTTTTGTTCATCTGTTTAGGTTTTAATGATAAAATATATGATGGATTCTAAAGTCAACATTCTGTTTTGTTATATCTACTGCAGTGTTATAACTATTTAGCCTACTGTAGAATGGCAATTTTCAATATGCGTAGTCTATTTTGCCTTGCATTATTGTAGGGATAAATAACTTTGCATAAATTCAGATTTTCCACAATAACTTGAAAATTAGTTCTGTGATAGATTCAACTATCTTCCTTGATTTCCTACATTTCCTTAAATATAGTCAAACTAAGAGAATTATCAAAGGATAATATTAAATACCTGAGAGAGGCTTCATGCCAAAATCTAGCCAATCATGGTTTAATTACCTTTGTGGAAAGCAGCTAATTTCATTGACTACAGATCCTTCCATTTCAACAAAGTTTACCTTCAGAGTCAGCTACTATACAATAGCTTGCCTTCAGCCCTTTTATATGGGAACATCTATAAAGAAACTTGGTCTTGTGGTTATAGTTAAATGGAATCCATTCTCCCTATTCTACTATGCTGTTGTATAATGATACCTGAAAAAGATTTGTTTTTCTTTGTTCTTATATGTCCCAGGTGTCTCTCAATATCTTTTCTAATTTTGTCCCATCAAATAAGAAAAACCTCATTACAGATAATATAGCCAGGTTTTACACAAAAGCTTTGAATGTGCACAGACAACTGATTATATAAATGATTAGCATTTCTATATTTGAATATAGTGGTGAATTTGTAGGATACTAATGTTTTATATTATTTGAAGCTACTAAATATATATAAAAACGGGGACCAAGCTCCCACATTTAGTTTCACTGATTATGTTCCTAGTTGGGTAATGAAACATCTGCAAACAAACTCAGAGATCGCCAAGGATTCCACAGTTCAACCTAGACCAGAGGTTTGCAACCTTAAACACTCAAAGACCCATTTGGATCCGTTTCCCACACACACAAAAAAAAAAAACCCACGGGGAGCCACAAAACCTGGGTGGGCGTGGCCAACTCGACGTCACTCACTCCTCTCCAGTCACATGACTCCCCCCGGCACGCCCCTCTCTCTCTCTTTCTGTATTTATGTCTCTCTCTCTCCCCCCCTCCATCTGTATCTCTCTATGTCTCTCTCCTCCTCTACCTCTCCTCCTCTCTCTGTATCTCTCTATGTCTCTCTCCCCCTCTCCCTCTTTATCTCCCCCTCTCTCTGTATCTCTGTCCCCCTCTCCTTTCTCTGCATCTCTCTGTGTGTGTCTCTATGTCTCTCTCCCCGCTCTTCCCGTATCTATGTCTCTCTCCTCTCTCTCTGTATCTCCACCTCTCTCCTCCTATCCCTATCTTTCTGTCTCTTCCCCTCTCCCTATCTCCCCCCTCTCTCTGTATCTCTCTCCCTTCCTGCCTCTCTTTGTATCTCTGTCTCTCCCCCTCTGTCTCTCTTTCCCCCTCCTCTCCCGCCTCTGTATCTCTCTGTCTCTCTCTCTCCCCCCTTTCTCTCTCTCTCTCTCTCTCTCTCTCTCTCTCTGTATCTGTGCCTGTGTCTCTTCTCACTCTCTCAGAAAGCCCAGCAATCTCTCCTTGGGGCTCTTCGCTACTCCTTTTCTTTCTTCTTTTTGGAAATCCAGGCTGGTTGAGGAACGAGCATGAACCGTAGTGGAGGCTTCCTTTCAGGTGACCCTCCTTCTCCTCTCGCGATCCCCTGGCTGGCTATGGTGGGTGCACACGAGCGAGGAGACCCTCAAGCAAGTGGATGCCCACCCTGCATGCACCTTTAGTGCGCTTTGGCCGAGCCCACCTGCTCACTTGAGGAGGGTCTTCCCGCTTGGGCACACCCTCCCGGCCTATGGTTTGGTTCTATCTATGGTTTGGTTCTGCAACCCAACAAGACAGACACAGACTTTAGAGGATAATTAGAACTGCAGAAAAAACAATTGCTACCAATCTGCCTTCCATTGAGGACCTGTATACTGCACGAGTCAAAAAGAGGGCTGTGAAAATATTTACAGACCCCTCACATCCTGGACAAAAACTCTTTCAACTCCTACCCTCAAAACGACGCTAAAGAGCACTGCACATCAGAACAATTAGACACAAACAGTTTTTTCCCCGAACGCCATCACTGCTAAACAAATAATTCCCTCAACACTGTCAAACTATTTACTAAATCTGCACTACTATTAATTTCTCATCATTCCCATCACCCGTCTCCTTCCACTTATGACTGTATGACTGTAACTTTGTTGTTTGTATCCTTATGATTTATATTGATATTGACTGTTTCCTGATTGCTTGTTTGCACCCTATGACTATCATTAAGTGTTGTACCTTACGATTCTTGATGAACATATCTTTTCTTTTATGTACACTGAGAGCATATGCACCAAGACAAATTCCTTGTGTGTCCAATCACACTTGGCCAATAAAAAATTCTATTCTAGTCTAGTCTAGTCTAGTCTAGTCTAGTCTAGTCTAGACTAGTCTATTCTACTTATTTACCTATCTTTCTATCTTCTATCATTATTCCAACGCAAATGATGTGCCCAGAAAATCTGAGAACACAGTGTATAGACAGACAGTTAGGTACACTCTCCAAAATATGGAATTTGGATGCATGTTCTGGATTTAAAGAAGTGTTTCACTTGTGAATACAAAACTTGTTAGATAACTTGAGTCACTAGATCTAATAAAATACCAATTACACAAATTAAACAAATTAATCATAAACCTTGCTGAGTATAAATATATTTAACTTCCATTCTTTTTATATGTTCCAAGACACATAATATATATACAAATATATTAGTTCCTTCCAAAACATATTAATGCTTAAATAAATTAGTGATTAATTTAGTAAGCTGGGTCAGGCTTTATAAATTTCAAAAACAAAACTAATTATTTTTACTTCTGGGATAAAATATGTTTTAATATAGAAGTACATGCAGATTCTGAAGTACTTAGTATTCAAAACATGCCCAAGGTATTTGCAAAAGTTGGCAAATAACAACGCAGTGAGTGTGCTAGGGCAATACAGCAGCCAAATAATACCACCTCCTGACTTCTGGTTCTGCTTTTTCTTATCCCCTTTTTTGGATCTTGGTTAGTTTCATGACAAATACATTGTTCTGTTGAATATTTAATATTTCCGTAAGTTCTAAACCTCCGGTAATATGGAATACAGTATGCAGGGTATCATATAAAATAAGGGTGGAAACTTGTAGCAATCTCTAACTGTAACTCCTGTTATCCCTCAGTGCTATTTGTAAGATAGTGGAACGAAGCAGGAGAGGCCACAATTGATTTATGCTCTCAAACATTATGTAGATTTCAAATTGTTTGCTTGAATATGGGGAAAGATTATACTGTATGTACTTTTTATTCAAACACATTTGCAAATAATGTTTTAAAGTCCATGGTAGTGAATGAGGGATATCTATGTTGTTCCCTCATCTGTTTTGCATTAAGAGTAAACTTCTTTATGCAAAGAGCTCAGACTTAATAAAACAATATAAACAGTCCCTTTTTTTAGAAATTTAATTTTAAAAAAATATTTAATAGGTTTTTGATGAAAGTAAAATCAAAGTTATGGTTGACTGGTATTTTATACATTCTTAGAGAATGAGAGTTTTAAATTCCCCTGTCATGAAACTTGACATATGGTTCTTCTCAGTAGCGGAGGTGCAACCTGCTTATTCATATCAGTCCCAGTGCTATGTATCTTTGCCATAATTACTTGTTCATATTATTTACTGTGATGTACATTGTGTTATAAAGAACTGAATTATAACAGGTGGTCAAGAAAAACTATTCATGAATATGGAACCATATTTCTGATTGTGATTTTCTATTCAACGAATACACAATTCAGATAAAAAAGGATTCTAAAATAGTAAAAGGGGGAAATTTTAGACATTACAGTTGCCCCTTTCTCAATCTTTTCCCCTCAGATATATTCCTAACAAGCACATAACCTTTCGCTATCCATTATCATAACAGAGAGAGCTGAAACCTTCTAAAGCACTGTTTGTTCAAGGCCTGCTTAAAAGCAGTTGGTGTTTAGACTCCAAGGAATTCTGATTTTTTTTCTAAAGAGCTTTTAGTAAGTCTGCCTTCTAATGTGGGCTGTGATGATCAAAGTTACTATAACATTGATTTTATTTTAATTATATGCATATATAAAATCTGTCAGAAGATATTTCTCATTGTAGGGTGCTGATTTCACATTAATAAAGAAAATCAAGATTAAATTTAGGATGTGTAAAGGTAAAGGTAAAGGTTCCCCTTGCATATACCGTGCTAGTGGTTCCTGACTCTAGGGGATGGTGCTCATCTCAGTTTCAAAGCCGAAGAGCCAGCGCTGTCCGAAGACATGTCTGTGGTCATGTGACCAACATGACTAAATGCCAAAGGCGCACGGAACGCTATTACCTTCCAACCAAAGGTGGTCCCTATTTTTCTACTTGCATTTTTTACATGCTTTCAAACTGCTAGGTTGGCAGAAGCTGGGACAAGTAACAGGAGCTCACCCTGTTACGTGGCACTAGGGATTCGAACTGCTAAACTGCTGACCTTTCGATTGACAAGCTCAGCGTCTTAGCCACTGAGCCACCGTGTCCCTTTAGGATGTGTAGCTAGATCCAAAAGGTTATAACTAAATCTATAATTATGAAACACCAACATATATTTATTTTGTAGTCTACCCTTGAAGAACAGATACATATTCTTCTACGTGTGAGAAAGCAGCTTTACTGATGAATTTTTGTTTTGCAGGTGATGGATGTGGATATACTGTCTTAGGTCCTGAAAGTGGAACATTTACATCAATTAATTATCCACATGCCTATCCCAATAGCACAGTGTGTGAATGGGAAATTCGAGTAAAGCCTGAACAGAGAGTTCAGCTCAAATTTGGGGATTTTGATATTGATGATTCAGATTCTTGTCATTTTAATTATGTGAGGATTTATAATGGAATTGGACCTACAAGAACAGAAATAGGTAAGATCGTATTTTCACTCTAGTATTACTATACGTTTATATATACTTAACAATAGAAAAATATTTCCTTTTTTTGTGCCCAATTTCTTTGAATAATTTGACTATAAGCAAAGCAAAATGTTACTTGATTTTGTGATAACACAGAGTTGAAGAAGTTTTGAAAAGCCCTGGACAAAGAAATAAGTTTATTGTAATATTTCTTTGCTACATTGTCCTTTTTCCTAATTAGCCTTGTACAAATGAAAGTTTAACATATTTATATTTGTTTTTAAAATGACAGATTCCCTGAAGTTTCTTTTTTGCTCACTTATATTTTATTTTCATTTATACATTCTGCACTTTTAATTATTATATTGATTGTTTAGTTCAGTAAAAGGCATTTAAAAAGACATATATGTATTGAGTACAGCACTATTACTTGGTATAAAGTATCTGTCATAAAATATATATAGCAAGTTTATGATTCTTCAGTGTTATATGAGAAGTAATTTTCTCTAAAACAAAAGCAAAACTTTAGTTCTTTAGATGGCAAAGATCTTTCAATCCTGATTTACTGGCCCAAATAATTCTCTACTTTTGTTCTCTTTTCGTACAGCTTATTCTACTATGATTACATAAAATATCTTAGTCTTCTAAAAATGAATTCCTAACTCAATGGAATGTTAAGAAAGAAATAATAGAAGGGAGCATAGATTTTATCCATCTGCCTGTCCAGCAGTATGATAAATGGCCAAAAAGTGAATAGAATGAGACTAAATTTGGTATTTGGAAAGAACCCCAAGCAAAAGAATGATTTTCATAAGCCATTCTTTACATGCTTTTCTTATCTTGTTTTGAAATCTTAAGCACACTAAAATTAACAGCACTTGTTTCTTGAAGTTTCGAAATAAAAGTCATTGGTAATAACTTGCTGTTTTGGCAGATAGTGTACATCTTTAGCATATATTATGATTTAAGTAAGGGAAGTTAAAAGTAAAACTGATTCTTGGAGATAACTGTGCTGAATCTTAAGGAGAGCTATAATGACACTGCACTAAAAATATATTTCATTTCCTTTTATAGGAAGTTTCATTATGACAAGTTCTTCAGAATAAATTCATAGAACTCTTATTAAAATTAATGATACAAATACACACTCTATTTCTCTCCCCAGCTTAGAAAGGGTTCCCAGGTTAGGAAATCAGTCCTTGGAAAGACTAAACAATGTATTTGATAAAATGTTTAAGTCATAAATAAACCACTATTACTAAATAAAAACTCAACAGGCTTGGAAATGTTGAAAAAAACTATATCTCTCTATGTCTTTGGTACCTCTGAATTTCTGAGAGATTCTCAAAAGCCTGCCTTGAGAGAAAAGGGGAAACATCTTATTCATTTTGTATTTTATTATTGTTCAACCTGTGCAGCTGTTATATTTAGTGTAGATATAGGTAGATATAGTGTACATATAGGTCTACTAAATGGTGAGACATGTAAATACTACATTCACATATGTGTTAAGTCTATTGTATCTATTCTAGGCAAATACTGTGGTTTGGGCCTTCGGGTGGACAAATTAAATGAATCAAAGAGTAATGAAATTACAGTACAATTCATGAGTGACGTTCATTTTTATGGACATGGGTTTCTGGCTTCATATTCAACAACTGATAAACCAGGTATAGTATCTAATTTAGCAATATTTTAGCAGACTACACATCTATTTCGGTTTAATAATTATATAATCTTACCATAATAGGTCACTTCCTGTTACCCAGTTTCTGATAAATGATGTGTAAAGAATTAAGCAAAGACATTTATAAAACCATATCTAGACAGGATGATCTAAAGATATTAAGCTTAAAATACACAAAAAATATGACTAGGATACATTAATTCAAGGTGATTAAAAGAAATCGTTCCATTTTGTAGCAACAATACACATTCCTGGCCAAATAGTCATAGAGTTTATGGCTTGATGCTAAGTGTTTTATTACAGCAAGGAATAGAAACACATTTTTTGAAGGTTAGGGTTGAGGATAGCATTCCTTAGGAAAAATCTGTGGGAATAGCATATTTTTCTACTCTTCAGTCAGCTTTCCCTATTTTTTCCCAGTTCTCTAGTTGCAGAGAGATCATTATTGCTTGAAATCTAAACTAATTTACAAATCATTTGAAATTCAGTTAACGTCTTTTGGACTACGCCAATAATAGCACAGCTCTAAGCATTTTCTCACTGATGTATTGGTTAGTAATTGTCTTTAGTTTTCATATCTAGAGTTCCAAATTAACAACCAAATGGCTGAAATTCACTTCAAGTCACTGGAGAACCACAGTGACCAAAATTAATAAAAATGCTTCATGGCATCATGACATAAGCTCTGACTTTGTTATTTGTACCGACATGAAACCTAATCACAAAAGATTTCACGGATAAGAATAATTATGTGGAGTTTCTATTGCATTAGTGTGCTGGTAATAATTACAGACTCCTCTCAACTGCCATATCAACTATATTTGGGCGAAATATAACTCAGCTTATCCTATGTATTACTTCTGCTGCTCCACTTTTTAGCTTTTTTGTTGAAACATCTCTTGGTTCTGCTAGATCTGTTTTGGAATTAATCAACAGAGAGTTATTTCAGCTGATAGAAATAATGTGTCTAATTCCTAATCCATGGCATGTAGCTCATTATAGCTAAGAAAGAATAGCAGTAGTTCCTTGAGATCATAATTTATTCAGTAGAAATCAAAGTAAGTATGATGCATTAAAATGACTAATGATTCACTAGTTTTCAATATGGATTTTTAAAACACTTCACTGTTTAAAATATTTTGCTATTTCATAATTTTTCTTTTGCTATAATTTTTCCTAGATTTAATAACATGTTTAGATACTGCAAGTCACTTTTCTGAGCCAGAATTCAGGTAAATTTGTTTTTTTTAAATATTCTAACAATAAACTAGGATCAGATAACTAGCTACTTTTTCTCTTATTCGAACAAAATATTTCATAGGGAGAAAAAACAGTTATGTGCATATGTGAATAGACTTTTGACTACAATTCTATGACATATAGTTGATTGAAAATAATTTTATTCAATGCACTGGGACATTTTTGTGTATGTTTTATTGATATGTTTAGCATGAATTGTTCCATACTATTTCCCACTACTAAATATCTGTTTCAGAAGTAGTACTTAAGTACTTCAGTTTGTTATGGTTAAGATCAAGATTTATTATTACTATGGTTCATTATGATTTTAAAAAATCAAAAATTTACAAACTCTAAAATTCTAAACAAAGATTTTGACTGCAGTCCTCTATCTACTGATCTGAAAGGATTGCACTGTTAACATATTAACTGTTCTAAGTCATCTTAAAGTAGAAACTGAGGTTTATAGTACCATTCTTAGTGTAATATAACATAGCTCTTAAGTCATAACAATAAATATTAGTTTATAAACTCTGTTTGCAATAGTCAGAATGAATGTTGTTATTAAATGCTTTTACAATGTATAATTCTTCCCAGAAATACTTTTTACTAATTGATTTATTTGTTTTACAGTACATATTATTTATTTGTCTTGTCATTCATATATCATTAAATAATAAGACTTATTTCCCAATTTTGTGTTCAAAATATTTTCAGACCAGTTATTTGCAAAGTCACAGCACTGTAGTTTATTTTTGAACAGTACTTTTTTGTGAACATATGTCTTCCTCTTGAATCTCCAGACTTGATTTGTTTGAATGATTATACTTGTTTAATCAAGTTTATTAATGGTTAAGAATTTCAGCACAGAATATACTGGTTACACATTATAAAAATACCTGTCTTTTTCTCCATAGCAAATATTGTCCAGCTGGGTGTGTGCTTCCTTTTGCTGAAATTTATGGGACTATACCTCATGGCTATAGAGATGTAAGTAACATTCATTGTGATTTTTAGATTATTTAGTCAATTTATATAATCATCCATTTCACCATAATGGCTCTGGATGGCTAACAATATTTAAAATCAAAATACAAATCACATAAAAAATCAGTGCATATTATAGGAATCAGAATAAACCAGTTTGCCAGAAATCATCAACTTCACAGTATCACAGTCTGAACACTGACTGCATGTTAATAGTACTTTACCAAAAATGGTTGAAATATTGTGAATTAATTCATGATTTCAAATCCATCTTCTTTCCAAGTCATCTTCCCTCTGCATGGCTGGTGTACACGCAGGAGTGGTATCCAACATCCTTGGAGGTCAAATTAATGTTGTAATCAGCAAAGGTATTCCATATTATGAAAGCTCTCTGGCTAACAATGTGACATCAAAAGTGTAAGTATATGTTTTATTAAAAATCATTGCATTTCAGTATTGTTAGAATTTGATGTGCATATAAATTTAAGTTCTGAAATATTAAACGCAGATCAGTATTTTAAATATTTTTACAAATTACTATAAAGTACAGACTAAAAGGCCTTGTTCAAAGTTTTAAAATAGTATCAGAATATGTTTTTCATGGAATTGATTAATAGAGTATGGCTAGTTGTCTAAAATGTTGACTAGTAAATATGTTTAATTCTTAAAACAATGAGTTATGAAGCATCTTAACATCTTTTTAAGGAGGACAGTATTTTTAAGAAATAGAAATAAAACATGGAAGAAATTTAGTATGTTTCAGAGAAGTGAAGTGTCTATTAGAAATATTTTTGCATTATGGATTGCAAGGAATCTACATCTTTTTTTAGCCTTCACATGTTATTAAATGTTGCCCAGTGTTTTGACTTCAAGAACGTACACAAGTAAAATAGTTTTTCACTGAGAAGCTTGCTAAACTGTTGGTCTCAATGGGAAGTGGGCTAATCTGAGTATCCACATTTTTTAAAGTGGCGATCTGTCTAGATGTCTGCTGTTCCTTGTATTATTTTGAATGTGAAGACTTAGTGTATGGATCTTTAATCAACATCATCATCATCATCTAAATAATAATTATTTAGAAAATAATAATCTTCTAATAATCATGAAAAATGGTATATTGCAAAAATGGTGTATTTTTGAGTATTTTAATAAACATATAGACAGAAATCAAGGAAAAACTTTAAATATGTTGATAGTAAAATGCAGATTTGTGATTTCTTTTTTACACAGAGGTCCTCTGTCTTCAGGTCTCTTCACTTTTAAAACCAGTGGTAAGCCTTCATGTCTCTTGGTGTTTAATGAGATCCAGACTTTATTCAGCCCTGTATTTCTTCTTCATTTTGTTTTTTTTTCTCTCCTAAGTCTTTCATTGGTAGCTCAAATTGCTAAGATGCTGAGCTTGTCAAGAGCCTTGGTGGTGCAGCAGACTAAAGTGCTGTTAAATAGCACCAGCTGCCTGCAATTACTGCAAGTTCAAATCTCACCAGGCTCAAGGTTGACTCAGCCTTCCATCCTTTCGAGGTAGGTAAAATGAGAACCCGGATTGTGGGGGCAATAAGATGACTTTGTATAAAAAAGAACACCGCTTTGGGGGGGGGGGCAAGCCCTTCTAAGCAGGTATATACAAAAGTATGAAGGCTATTGCTTAACGCATTGTAAGCCACCCTGAGTCTCCGGAGAAGGGTGGCATATAAATTGAACTAATAAATAAATAATAAATTGAAAGGTTGACAGTTCAATGGTTCGAATTCCTAGGGCTGCGTAATGGGGTGAGCTCCCATTACTTGTCCCAGCTTCTGCCTACTAGCAGTTCGAAAGCATGTAAAAAAAAATGTAGCTGTGTGCTTAGAATCATTGTCATGTTGGAAAGTGAACCTTCGGCCCAGTCTGAGGTCCTAAGCACTGCGGAACAGGTTTTCATTGAGGATATCCCTGTACTTTGCTCCATTCAGCTTTCCCTCAACCCTGACCAGTCTTCCTGTCACTGCTGCTGAAAAACACCCCAACAGCATGATGCTGCCACTACCATGCTTCTCTGTTGGGATGGTATTAGGCAGGTGACGAGCGGTGCCTGGTTTCCTCTAGACGTAACATTTAGAATTGAGGCCAAGCAGTTCAATCTTGGTTGCATTAGACCAGAAAACCTTGTCTTTCACAGTCTGATAAACCTTCAGGTGCTTTTTTTGCAAACTCCAAGTGGGCTTTCATGTGTTTTGCACTGAGGAGAGGCTTCTGTCTAGGCACTCTGCCATAAAGTTCAGATTGGTGAAGGGCTGCAGTGATGGTTGTCCTTCTGAAACTCTATCCCATCTCCACACAGGATCTCTGGAGCGCAGTCAGAATGACCATCGGGTTCTTGGTCACTTCTCTTACTAAGGTCCTTGTCCCCCAATTGCTCAGTTTGACCAGGTGACCAGCTCTTGGAAGAGTCCTAGTTGTCCCAAACTTCTTCCATTTATAAATTATGGAGGCCATTGTGCTCTTAGGAACCTTCAGTGCAGCAGAAATTTTATTATAGGCTTTCCCAGATCTGTTCCTTGCAATAATCTTGTCTCTTGTCTGCAGGCAGTTCCTTTGACCTCATGGCTTTTACATATTACAGTATGCATTGTCAGTTGTTATGCCTTCTATAGAGAGGCATGTGCCTATCCAAATCATGTCCAATCAATTTAATTTATCATAGGTGGGACTCCAAAGTATAGAAACATGTCAGCAACAATCAATAGAAATGGAAAGTACCAGAACAAAATTTTACGTGTTGTTGCAAAGGTTCTGAATATTTACGTCAATGTGATATTTCATTTTTTTCTTTTTAATAAATTTACAGACATTTCTAAAATTATGTTTTCACTTTGTCATAATGGAGTACTATGTGTAGATTAATGACAAGAAATAGATTTCAACAACTGTAGAATCCGGCTGCAGTATAACAAAATTGACAAAAGTGAAGGGAGTGAATACTTTCTGAATGCACTGCATATGTCTCTTGTTCTATGTTGAATATTCAAGTGTAGACACAATACAGTTGCCAAATTCCCTTAATCTACTGATTGCTCTTTTTGTTTCTGCCTGTGTTTAGGTTGTTATGGGACACTTGGAATGGAATCTGGAGTAATTGCTGATTCACAAATTAATGCATCCTCATTTTTAGAATGGCCTGAGCATCTGGGTCAACCAAGCACTTGGAAGCCAGAAAGAGCCAGGTTGAAAAGGCCTGGACACTCTTGGGCAGCTTTTACTAATGATGAGTATCAATGGTTGCAAATAGATCTAAACAAAGAACAGCGAATAACAGGTAAGTAAGTAGAAAATATTTATTTAATGGAAGACAATAAATTATTATTATTATTATAATACACAAAAATGACAATATACACAGCAAACGAGATAACCATGCTGGATTTCGTATCCCAAATCACTAGTCGAACACTTCCCAAGCGTTTAGGACTGCGTGATGTATTGGCGGATTATGCGAGCAGATCCCAATAAGGTGGCTTTTTGCAGCTGACCAGTGGTGATCTTGAAAGCGCCAATTGTTTTTAAGTGCTTACGGCACAGCACCCAGTGTGCCGAATACCACTGGAACCACTTGCACTGGTTTATGCCAGATTAATAATAATAATAATAATAATAATAATAATAATAACAACAACAACAACAACAACAACAACAACAACAACAACAATAAAATAGAATTTGAGAGAAAGTAAGAGAGAATGCTAGATGCAGTATCAATTTATAAAATTTAACATAGCCAACCATATCAAATCAAATGTCATCATTTAGGTCTTTGACTGGCCTTGACAGGAGGAAAAGAGAAATAATTTGGGTGCAGAAATTCATTATCATGAATAATTTAAACATTTTGCACAATTGTATGATTTGATGAAAACATTTGGACCCTTGGAATATGAATATAAGAAATAGCATCCCTTAAAAAGTAATAAAGATAAAATCCATCAGCCATAGGAGGTTACAGCTAAGAGTCTACCTCTCTAGAGCCAAATTGTATCCCATATAATATTTGGGCAACTGTTTTAGCCATAAACAGTTTGATTGCTGCTGGAATGTAATTTGAATCCAGTTGAGTCCAGTTTACGGATAACAACTCTCTGAAAGATTTTAATCAGAGAGTTGATATATACTGGTATGTTAAAAAGCAATTGTGCTAAAATGCATCCTTGTTTCACTTCTCCTCATTCTTTCTGGATAAAATCAGAAAGGTTCCATACACAGTTATGTATTATTTTGAGGCTGGTTTACAGTATAATATGACTTATGAATTAGGAGCAAGACCGTTTTTTCTACTGTATAGAGGATATGCTTAGAATGTCCCAGAGTCAGTCAGTCAGTCAGTCTCTCTGTCTGTCTGTCTGTCTGTCTCTTTATCTAAACACACACATATACATAATACATACACATTTATATTTTATATTTGTTTATTATAAAGGGGACCTTCTGATTCACAGGTATCATTACAACTGGCAGCACCTTAGCAGAGTACCATTATTATGTCTCTGCTTATAGGATTCTGTATAGCAACGAAGGACAGAAGTGGACAGTATACAGAGAACCTGGTGTTGAGAGAGATAAGGTGAGATTAATATATCACAGGAAATCATTGTGTGTTTTTGAAATTATATTGAAAAACCGTTTTAGATCCACCCTTTAATATGAAGGTGCTTATATTCGCTGACTATAGATTGAAATATATTTATTGGAAAATTATAATTATTTGTAAATTCTGAAATTGAACACATTTTGTTTCATTTGAAGCATAGATGGTACTAATCCTTTCAGTCCCTGTGTCAAGGTATAGAAAAATAAAAAAGTATTTTATGCACTTAATCTTGGATTGAGGGAAGATTACCCACAGAAATCACATACTGCATTCCAAAAGGCAGGCATAGTAGGAGAGAAATGGCAGGATAGGACTCTAAATTTTTTTGGGAATTGGGTGATTCAATATCGGTATCAAAGAATATTAGTTATTTTTTGTAACTAATATTTAGTAATATTTAGGCTTGATGAAATCCTTTTAAAAGAAGCAAAATGTCTGCATACAGGACACATGGAACACTCTATGAGGCAGCTGCACAAACATGAAAAAGATGCAGCTGGTTTAATGATAAAAAGGCAGGCTCTGTGTATATTCTCAAAGGGATCTGAATCACCTCTTTTGAAGAATTTATGCAGGTCTAGTAGGTTTCTTCAGCTCTGCCTTATTCTTACTGTGTAAAATGTCGAAAGAGTTGACAAAATCAGTTTTGGAAGTGTAATGTATCTTTCCCACTACAATATTTTAGTGGCAAAGGCAGCCAACATGGATTTTGCACATGGACATCCTTATTCCAGAAAACTTTTGCAGTGGATCACACTTTTGCCATAATTTTCATATCTCCACAGAGCAATTGTCTATTGACAAGTGTTGCCTGTTGCTTGATTTCAATTCCCAATGTCTGTTACACTGGCCATGCTAACAAAGCTAATAAGAGTTGCAGATCAATACCTGAGAGGTCAAACGTTACCTAAACCTGTGTTATGAAAACGAGAGATATTAATGAGTTTTGTTAGAAATCTTAATTTCTATCTTGGTGATATTAAGGTCAGAAAAAAAATCAGATACAGATATTAATTCTAATTTTTGACTGCCCTCTTCTGGGCTTGGTAGCTTTAAAAAAAGGGGAAGAAGGGAATATATTTAAACTTTGCTACATTAAACTTGATAATGGTAAGTGATCATTATAACTTTCACAGTAATAACGTTTAAATGTGTTTATCTGATTATCTAGCAATTTCTAAGATTTGAGTCAGTTGAAGAATAGTTAAAAGAGAAATCTGAACTTAGCTTGATTCTTGATGACTTCATGGACATCTCCATACAGTGTTTTTGGCTTCAGAATGGAAGTGCTTTGCCGTTGCCTTTCTCCAGGATTTTTAAAAATTTGCAATACAGAGCATTTCTAGACATTCAAGAATTAATCGGGTCTGAGTCAGATAATGTTACTTAAATAATGGTACCTATTATGGGTTTCTGATGTAGTGCGACCGTATTAGGTGTGGCAGTTAATCTTTCTGTACATTTGGACAGAGAATCCCGTAAAGTTAACAGCAGAACATTCAAGAACAGCTCAGATGAATTGCCTTACTGGAGCTGTGAAAGCTGTTGTTATTAAACAATGATCAATATGATCAAATCTAGCCATATTTATATATCACCTTGAGGTTTTAAACCCTATATCTTTTTCTCTGATAATCAACTTTTTGTTGTCTTTTTCTCAGCCTTGAATCTTGAGAACATCTGCACAGTGTTTATATAATAATCCTGTCTAGTCTCAGTTTCTTTATTTCTGCTCTTGCAAGCTTTAGCCTGCATAATATAAAATTTAAGCACTTTAAACATTACTGGTTTTTAATGATTGCTTCATTGAATTTGCATTAATGAATATTTCATCAGTGCTTTGAGAACTGAATGCCTGCTATGAAATAATTTGTCAAAGTCGTAAGAGATAATCATAATTTTCTTTTGAATTTGAAAATGAAACACTTTAAAAAAGAAAATGGAATCACATGGCAAATCTTTATTACACATTATATGATCTTTTTTTTAAAGGTATTTCAAGGCAACACAGGCTATTATCAGGAAGTTCGCAATAATTTCATTCCACCCATTATCGCTCGCTTTGTTAGAATAAACCCTTTGAAATGGCATCAAAAACTTGCAATGAAAGTAGAATTGCTGGGATGTCAATTTAATATTGGTAAGTCAAGTGGCATTTGTTATATCCCTTATAAAATGTACAATTTTCTAATCGAGGAAGAGGAGGCCATCCTATGTGCATTGTTACTGTCCTTCATTCAGGAGGTAGGAACATGATTTTAACCCTCACAACCAGCACACAGTTCCAACCCATGCTGCCTAGTTGCCTGGTCTTTGCTGGTCTACTTAACTTTTGTCAGAAAAAGAGTAGCTAATCCAGCCCCTAACATACTGAAGATTTTTTTTTTCTTATTTAGTTCAAATACTCAGCCCTGATCTAAAGACTGTGGAAGGAATAAAAATTGCTTGTTGCGATTAGTCAACAAGCCTTGATTTTTCTCAAGAAGCCATCTTGATTCTGTATCGCTGGACTCCCTATACTGGCATTTTTTGTCTAGTATCTAATCTCCCCTTTTGGGGGAAGATGGTTATGAAGGTGCTCCACATCAGCTTCAGAGGACCTTGAATGAAGCGGATTATCTGGATCCCTTTCAGTTGGGATTCAGACCGAGGTATAAACCAGAAACAACATTGGCTGTGCTTTTGGATTTCTAGCAAGAGCAGGACCAGGGTTATGTTCTGCCCAGAGTCACACTTTGTGAGATGAGCAACCATTTAAACTTTATAAATCAATCAATCAATTTATATTTGAGGAATCAGTTAGGGCAGAGTCTTAATCAGGATAAGTAGCTATTCTTCCATCTGTTGAGAAAAGTACTTCTGCAACTGAATCTGGAACAGTCCTGGAGGGCTCTGCCTGCTCTCTTCCCCTCCCCTCCTCTCCCCCTCTGATCCAGAGACCCCTCTCCTTTTTTCTATGTCAGAGAGAGTATCTCTCAACTTCTATTATTGATAGGGATTAGCTTAAAAAGTTTGATTTCTTGTCTCATTTTTTGCTGGAGCATACTAAAACTGGGTGAAAGCTGCTTGTTCCCAGTGAGCATTAAAATAGTGATCCTGCATATTCAAGAGAGGGGAAGCAGCTGTTACGGTAAGTCCCGTGTTCCATTATGTCAATATGCTCATATATTTGTTTCATTTTCATTGGGTTACCGATTGGTCCTGGACATTCGTATCTTACATATTAGGAGAATAGTGAGAATTATTCACATTAGTCGCTGGCACTCTTTATCAGATATTTTGAGAAAAAGTAAAATGATATAAAACAAAGATACCTGTTACATTTTAAATTAATGACGTCATCTCAAGATTTTGCTTTTATTTAAGTTCGGGCTCCAAGACCATCATTACCTCCACCACCCAGGAGCAACAATGACTTTTCTTTGCAGATTGATAAAACAACCTTCACCCCTGAGGTCAAGAACACTATGTTAACTCCAAGTGTAACCAAAGGTACTGATATCTAAAAAAAAAAAAAAGCATTGCACCACTATTAATTGCCTAGCATTAATAGTGCCTTTTTGTGGTTCACTTTATTTTAAACCCACTGAAATTCATTCACTAGCAATGATTAATTAATATATATTTCTGTAGCCAACAGGACATGCAGATTTTGCATACAAAATTGCTAAATTAGAAGTCAACTGTTTTGTACACTGCAAAGCTCTTAGCAGTTATACTTCATGACAGTCTTAAGAAAATATCTCCAAATATTATGGATGCTATATGCATTATTACTGGATATTTATATAAGTAAAATGGGATTATTATTATTATTATTATTTAAAAAGCCAAATAATTTATTTAAGATTTTGCTTTGGTTTTAAGTTCGGTCTCCAAGAGCAACATTGGCTCCACCGCCCAGGAGTAACAAAGATTTTCCATTGCAGACCAGTAAAACAACATTTGCTCCTAAGATCAAGAATACTACAGTAACACCGAGTGTTACAAAAGGTACTGATACCTAAAAAATAGCATAGTAAAATAATGCATTAGCATTAATAATACATATTTTGGTACTCTTCAGTATTTACCTAGATAAAAGGGAATGTATCAAGTTTGTTTTTTAATGCATTTATGAACTTAACATATTCTATATCTTAATGGTTTTCAGATGTAGCATTGATAGCTGTTCTAGTACCCGTGTTGGTCATGGTTTGTACCACTCTCATCTTGATCTTAGTTTGCTCCTGGCACTGGAGAAACAGGTAACCAAGTTATTATATAAGTGCTTCTAAAGGACTGTGTCATACCAACTTTGTACAGCATGTACAATATACTCAAAAATTATAGTGGAACAGCACCTATTTGGGAAGGTTTGGTGGAACATAAAGCTATAAGCTTTATATAGAATGGTGCTAACATTTATTTTCACCTACTCTACTCTGGTAGAGGTTATGGTGTCTGTTAATGAATGCTGGTGAACCAGATCAGGGAAGTTGCATTTTTTCTGTTCAAGAGCACACATCTCTAGATAGTACTCATGATATATTGTGGCTGCAGGTTTAAGAATTCTTAGGTACAGTTGTGTGATTAATATCTGAAGAGTTGCAGGCTCACAACAGAGGAAGATTGCTAAGAATGCACAGTGACTATGTAAAGATGAAATTGGAAAAATTAAAAAGATTTATTAAAAAACCCCATGAATTCAAATAATCCTCTTCAAATAATAACAATCCTTTTGTTGCAGTATTATTTTTTTCTTAAATAACTTCAGCTAAGAATAACTTTTAGAAACATTTAGATTAGGCCTGGAGGCACCAAGGTTCAAGTCTACCTTAGCCGTAGAGTTCAGGCCAATTGTGGTGATAAATTGATTTGTGTATTGCCTTCATCTCCTGTTGGAAAGGATGAAAATTTACCAAGGGCATGAATTAATGGTAATTGACTACAGAAGATTTGTATTTAACAATACATTTAGTGGTTGAATGGCATACTTTAGTAAACAACATTGCTGCTATTTATGTTAATAGTTTACAACACAAAGAAAGCAATCTTTTTGTTATATTACAGCCAAATATTTTAAGTCATATTTTTTTTAGGTTTTTTTTTTTTTTTTTTTTTTTTACAAACATATCAATGCGTGAACAGTGTGCCACCTGGGTATCATGCATTCTAGTAGAAATAAAACTAGTAAAATTAATCATAGTTATTACATTCAATCAACTTATATCTAATAATAATACACATTTATATTAAGTTACAGTCTGTCATTATTCAATTATTTGATATTTTCTCGTTACTGCTTTTATTTTATTATATAAAACTAGTAAAATTAATCATAGTTATTACATTCAATCAACTTATATCTAATAATAATACACATTTATATTAAGTTACAGTCTGTCATTATTCAATTATTCCATATTTTCTCGTTATTGCTTTTATTTTATTATATAAAACTGTATACACTAATATTCTTCCTTATTTCTATTGTATTCTAACTTTTAATCATATCACCCTTTATTGAAAAACATTTTCTTTGTATCCTACCTAACTTCTAGTCATGTCACCTACCTAAACAAGAGAAAAAGAAAAGCAAATCAGAACAAAAAAAGAAATTATCTATCCATCGTTTTTCCCGCTTCAATACTTTAATTGCTATGCTTTTTTTTGACTTGCCTCCCATATTTTAAGTCATATTTCAAACAGTGATACTCTTAACTCTATCCTAAATAAGTTAATACTAATTATATATATATATTCTTTATTTGACATCATTTTCAGAAAAAGAAAGTCAGAAGGAACATATGATATACCTTATTGGGACCGTGCAGGTAACTTTAGATGCAAACTTTGTTGTAATGTTTTGAGGTTCAAATATGTGTTTCTGATTTACAGTATTTCAGTTAATATTTAGAATGGGACAGGCACTTGAGTACTTTACAAAACATTTCAAATGGCATCGTTGATTTTTTCCCCATCCCTAACATTGCTTTCCTTGTGGAGCAGGATAAAAGGGTGGACCAAGGCAGATACTTCCATGTAGCCCAGGGGTCATGTGGCGTCAAACTTTTAATGATATAAAATGCAGATTAAAACAAAGATGATAGGAAAATGGCAGAGGGATAGAAGGGTGGGGGGGACAAAGGTGTTGGTACAGGAAGGAAGAAAAAGCATTGGCTAACTTTTTTTTTCAGCACAATAAAGTACAGAATAGAATTACTCAGCTTCTTACTCACCAGCTCAGCAAGTTAGCAAGTATTAGCTATTTCTATAGGAACAAACTATATTGATCAGGGAAATCCAGTCAAGAGTTCATTTTTTTCTGTCTCAAGCACAAGATTCAGAAGCTGTTTCCAAATAGAAACAAAGATAGATATGTTCTTTAATTAATACTGAATTTTGCACTTCTTCCAGCTCCATCGCTTTCTCCATCCATTCTTCTGTTGGCTGGGGAATTCTGGAAGTTGGAAGTCCCCGAGTCTTTAAAGTTCCAAGGTTGGATATCCTTGGTTTAAACTATAGCAACACCTCACAGGATTGTAATTGTGAGGAAGATAGGAGGAGGAAGGAGTATTAGGTATGCTCACTGCCTTGAGTTTCTTATAAAATAATAAAAAGATAAAAATCAAATAAATAAACAAATAGCTGCCTTGATAAAGGAGGAAAAGAATTAAACTGAGCATAGAATCCCAGTGATAACCGCTGTGGATTTTTGTAGGATTTAAATGATTTCACAATATGTGTAGAAGCCTGCTATTACAAAATTGTTAGATTAGCATAGAAAGGTGTTATTATAGTTGAGTACTTATGATGGAGTTTTAAATAGCTTGATTCATAAATATATCTTATAAGTCCTTTTTAATGTCTTATTGCAGGTTGGTGGAAAGGAATGAAGCAATTCTTTCCTGCTAAATCTGCAGACCATGAAGAATCATCTGTTCATTATAACAGCAGTGAAATTAATTGCCTTAGATCCAGAGACGTTACTACTGTGTTACAAAGTCAATCAGCAGGTACATCTTCCCCAGTTTACATTTATTTCAACAAATGCTGCCTATTTCAAAAGAAAGATGGCATCTACATTCAAATTAAATGGATTAGCAAACATGCTATAGTTTTCCCACAGAATTTCAGATTTATGAAAGAAAATACTTGATTTAGAGCATACTTGAAATTACTGTCGTATCATGGCTTTTCATCTTGGAGAAAGCTTGGAAAGCCAGCCTTTCTTTAGAGGTAGCCAGTTTTGTTTTTTTTAATGTGGCAACAATTTTTAGGTAATTAGCATGGAGTTCAGATGAGTGGCAAATAAATCTAATAAATATTTCTTCTCATCTAATAAAGTTTCAACTTAGTAACCATTTAAACGCGCCAAAAATATTTTAAATGGCAAATAAAATATGTAGTATATTTGTGTACTTTTTATACAGAATTATTGTTTGCTAACTTCTTCAATAAGCAAACCTTTAAAAATTGAAGTATAGGTAGCCCTTGACTACAATTAATTGAGCCCATCATTAAGGTTGTAAGTTGCCAGTTGTTAAGTGGGTCATCTTGTGACTTCACCTGATTTTACTCCATTTTTTGCAGCTGTCATAAAATAAATGTGACAGTTGTTAAGCAAATCCTTTATCCGCAATGTGTGGGGTTTTTTTTTTTGTTTGCCAGAAATCAGAAGTAAATGCCACAACAAAAATAATTCCAACAGAAAAAAAATAATAAATCATGGATGCACGACTACAGGAAGCTGCATTGACCATAAATGTGAGCCAGTTGTCCAGTGCCTGAAGTGCAATCATGTGACCATGAGTTGGGATAGCTGTTGGAACTTCAAATCTGGGTCATAAGTAGGAAGTCCATTGGAACTTTGAGTGGTTGCTAAGCAACCAGTCCTAAACCAGGGACTACATGTAGATAAAAGTATCAGTCTGATTTATTGTATTGTGGTGGTGGGTTTATAAAAGAAAATACTGTATGGTCCCTATAGGCATTCTTGAGGTTATTAAAAGTTTTATTAAAAATCAGTACCACAGTTTCTGATTCATTTCAAAGTTAAAGGATGACACACATATCATTTTGGTTGAGGTACAGATTCAATGTCATCCCCATCTACTACTGAGATTATCTTTTTAAGGTGTGCCTTGTGATTAGGCTTGTCATCTTATGCTGCAAATCTTGTAGTGGCTTTTTTCTGTGTATTGAGAGGTTTAGAAATTCACTTTTGACTCTCTTCAACAGAGTATGCACAACCACTTGTAGGAGGAATTGTTGGCACACTTCATCAAAAGTCAACTTTTAAACGTGAAGAAGGAAAGGAAGCAAGTTATGCAGATACGGATTCTTGTAACACCTCAGAACAAGAAATATATCATGCCTACGCTGAACCACTCCCAGTTACTGGACCAGAATATGCGATACCAATAGTGATGGATATGTCAGGGCATCCTGCACCTCCTCCAAGCATTGCTTCTGTATCGACCTTCAAAGCTTCAGGGACTCAAGCTCCTCCATTAGTGGGAACTTATAATAAACTTCTTTCTAGGGCAGATAGTTCATTACCAGCCACACACATGCTCTACGATACACCTAAGGGGATGCCAGGACTGAGCCTTCCAAATGAATTGGTATACCAGGTACCACAGAATATGCCACACTCCACCGAAAATAAAGAAGATATAAGTTAGAGTTTTCTACAAGTTAAATCAGTAGAGAAAAAGGTCAGACTGTTGTGTTGAAGAAAACCATGAGATTATAGGCCCAGAACAACGTGTGTTGCTCTTTTGAGGGGCCCAATATACAACTACTGCTTTCTTGTACAGGTTATGAAAAACTTGTAATTCACTACTGATGGGCGTTTCATTCCCTGATAAGGCATGACAAGTTTAATCTGTGCCTGATTAGTATGAATACATAAATCATTTAGTCTCATCAATAATCATTCGATACTCCATAGGACTGATGGGCCGAAGAAAGATAGTGTTTATTACTTTTTGAAGTCATTGATACTACTAACAGTCTGATTAACAATTCATAAGGATAGTCATAGTACTGTAAAGCAAACTAAACATGAAACTCTCATTTTTAGCAAGTATTTATACAAACCTGAAATTGATCTCTGCAATGAATAAACAAATTTCTATAAATAAATTTGTAAACAAGAATTACCAGAAAAACCATATAGTGTTAATCATTCTTTTCTGGTCATTCAAGAGAGTAACTTCATTTAAATATTGCTCTTCTGTTCATGTGAAATACTGTCTAATATTTTTCATTTATTGGCTGTAGATTCCCTAAAGCTGGAATTTGCACTAGAGCTTTTTATCTATTCTTTTTTCAAAGACAATATTTCTCTTGCTTGCCTAGTAAATGATGGATTTCAGATTTGGTCCTCTTACCTATTCACTAGGTAGCTTTCTTTTTCAGGCTCAGGTTTCCCATAAGCAAGAATCAATCTGTGTTGCAGGGCTATTTTGTGTGGGTGTGTTGTGATTTAAGACATCCAAACTGTAATATAAATATTGTTATATTAATATTAGACACAGAAAGCTTTACAGAGGATTTATTAGCTGCAGATGTAATATTTTCAGCTAAGAATATAGTTTATAAAAAATAACCACCTACCTACCCTATTGTAGCTTTCTCCCACAGTAATAAAACTGTAGGCCTTGAAGATGGACTTTTTTATATTGAAAGGTATAATAAGCACATCAATATATTGTGCATACATTTGCAAATACAGGTCAGGATTTTCATACATTTATAAATGTACAGCTTTTTTCCCAAATGTTTTTAAATACTTTTATGCCTCAAGAAAAACACCCTGGTAGCTTTTAAATTGTGAATTCTGTTTTCAATTACATTAAAATGTGGCAAAAAAAATTAAAGACAAATTGCTGCTTGATGTAGACTGAGATTTAAATTATTGTTAATGAGCTGATCATTTTAAAAGTTCAAAGTTACGTGTTTAGCTTAGAATTAAAGGTACTTAATCTTGTAATTCTCTTTCTCGAAATGTATATATTTGAATTGATTAGTGACCTTATGTACAAAGAAAAGTATTGAACACAAACATATTACATTGCAAATGCATTTTCCTTTTTACCATGTTTAACTATGTATCAAGAAAGCACATGAAAAAGTGCTGTTTTATACTGTATTTATCAGCACTGTAGTGATGACAAAATCGAATATCCTTTGATATACAATAGCCCAGTTTTATGGACTTTTAAATGTGTTGTGAATGTATAAGTCAAAAGACTATTGTGTATAGTGTTGCTAAATACACAATATCTTAAGTTAGCTCACTGGTAAATTTAATCATGACAATCACAACTGTGTAATATAAAATGTTTAATTTCAATTCCATAGAAATTTGCTCTTGTGCCTTACTCCATTCCTCATGTTTTTATTTATACAAATTATATGTAAATTATTTTTTATTCTGTAACTATGGTACTCTAAAGGCTGAATGTGTGAGAACAAGTGATGTATAGATTTTATACTTCTGCATATTCTTTGTATTCTTTCTTTTATGTGATTCTTTCCAACTCATGTGAGTAAAATACCTGCCAGAATGGACTGAAGAAATTTGTGTGTGAATATAGGATGGGTGATTTTCTACTCTTAACTCCCTACTCTTGCAGGAGAACCTATACTGTTCTGTAAAAATGGTTGCCCATCTTCTTGAAAATATTCAGTAATGGAGCACCCTCAACTTCTGGAGACAATCCACTGATTGTTCTCACTTTCAGGAACTTTCTTAATTCTAGGTTGTATCACTCTTTAATGATCTTCCATCTGTTACTTCTTGCCCTTAAGCTCAGTTCTGCTGCTGTTAATAGACTTATTTGCCATTTTACACCAAATCATATTGGAATGCTATGGATGTAGCTTGTGGTTATAACAGAGACAGTTCCTGATAGCATATAATTTAATAGTTCCTGTTTGTTATCAAAGCACATTTCTAGAAAGGAAAACACAAGGAAAGTAAACCAAATATTTAAGTGATAATGACTGTTTTGCAGTTATCAGTTATAACTTTCATTTTTACTCTTGGTTTACAAGTGGAATTGGAATCTAAGTTCTTCAAACTGAATTGTACAGGTGCATTTAATGATGCAGATCAAATCTTGATACTTTAATATTTCATAATTATACTAATACTGTATATATTTATTAACAGTATTAATAGATTAACATTAAAAATAACTACATACTTAGTTACACGACCTAAAATGTCAAATGGCATAAAATGAGAAAAACCATTTCAGCTAACTTCCCAGTGCCTAGTGAAATAAAATAACCTAGGCTTGATAAATAGTACTGAGTCTTCTGAAACTTGTCTGCTGAAATTCTAGTTATTTTTTTAAAAAAAGGATTTTTAATCTAAGCCAATTAAAATGGCTATATGTGTGCATATGCAAAACTACAATTTTGCATATGTGACATTTCCCATAAATGACTACAAAATATCACAATTAAATGCCACTAAGGCTGCTTTCTAATTTCTTACTAGAATTTACATACATTTATGTAAAGTGTCTAATTGGAAGTATGGCATATATTCAGGCCATTAGCCTTAGCTTATTTACAATATACAATCAAGTGGATCTTCCTTTTTATGTTCATAAAAGCTTTTCACATCAAATATTACAACATCGTATAAGGAGATACATGAGAAATGGAAATGTATAAATACAGTATATATGTCAGATGAAAACAGCGTTCTTAAATTACAGCACCACTTTTTAGGTACTAATGCCAGGTCCTACATATTGGCAAAAACAACCTTCTTGCAAAATTCTTACATTTTTTGTTTGCCTTAAGTTAATACTGTATCTCATAAATGAATTTGAAATGTGCAGAGTGGTCATTGCTATAGTTCAAGGAAGAATGAATGCACATAGTCATGGGTGATTATTTTCTTAGAATGTACTTTCTTACCTTGGCATGTCCTTACCTCAGCATACTGTAGTCACTGTATATGTTACTATATTAGGTAATATCTATAACAATTTTAAATGTAACTTAAAAGCTTTTAAAATAAAATGCACAATGTGGGATGCTTATTTTGTAAAAAAAAGAAACTTGCATAGCGTAAAGCAGGAAAAATATTTTTTAAAAAACTGAATTCCTTTTTTTAAGCTTGCTGATGCTGGATAGTTCAACAAAACTAACACTTTTCGCTCTGTATCAAGGGTCTTTTAATTGCTAGGACAGAATACATATACGTACATACATATTCTTCCCAATGCAAAGGAGCATGAGAAGAAATTATTCTTTGCTTTAAGGGTTGCATAATGACTGAATTTTGAGGGAAACTGGATTACAACCTCATTGTGAAGGTGACAACAGATTTAGAATATTTTCCATATCTGATAAGAATCCCCATGTTTCTCTAGCACTTTTCAAGGCAAGCTATTTTTTATTGTGTTGCAGATGGAGTGGGGGCAGCTTGCAGCTAAGATAGCTTGTCTTGTAGTAGATATATGATTTGAATCATGTTTTCTAATTATTTCAATTCATTTCTCTTAGGTATGTGATTTTAAAACAACTTTTAGGCCTTCTGTGATAGAAATTTGAAAAAATTACAGTGGAGATCTTCACACAAAATATTGTTTTATTACAAAAGAATGATGGACAATAAAAGTATCTGCACACATCTTCAGCTTTGTGCACTTTTAAAGGCAGCTCAACACAGCAGAGGCCGACAGATGATAGAATGAACTACAGAAATAATCATTAAAAAAGTCCCAACTTCACAGAGCCATTTCGGCATAACTTGATTAATTCCATTTCTAGAAGCTCAATTGTTTCTTTTTTTATCTGAAAAAAAAATTTACCAGCATTACAATTAATGCACTTTTTTTTTTACAAATTTAAGCATACAGAGCTAAAAACCTGCAGTTCTATTTTAATATTTGCATAATAGCCCCTATAAATATTTAGATATCAAGTACTAAGTGTTAATTAGCATGCATAATAGGTCAAACCTGCAGAAATCGTTTACTAATTAACTATTAACTAATTAACTATTCTAAACCAGTAGCTTAACTACAATAATTAAAATTTTCTGTAAAAATTCTTGAACTTGTTTACAAAGAAAATTTAACATACTTGTTTGAAGTTTTAGAAAATCTTTTTTAATTTTAATGGGGTGAGTAACAATTACGTACTATCACTAAAGAAGCTAACTTAAACCAATTTCTAGTGGGGTTACTGCTATACTTTGCTGCTCATTAAAAAAAAATTGGTGACAAAATAAAGTGTGTCACTCTGGTCAGCTAAATGCTCTATCCCAGGTTGTTTGTGAAGTTGCTAGGTCTTGTCCCAGTGACAGGAGACTGAGTCTGGATGGGAAAAGATGGGTAAGTGAGGGTCTGGATGAAGAAGATCCTTTGAGAGTGATGTATCTTGGGAGGAAGGTCTACCACTGAAGAGACATGTCTGTGATCTGAGTGTACTCTTGGACTTCTGGTTCCTAACACAATAGAAAGGCAAGGAGACCAGCATAACTAATATGCCATTTGCAGCCCTACTTTTATGCAAGAACCTTTGTACTACAACGCATGCCCTCATCATTACTTCCTTAGATTACTGTGATATGTGCCACAGCTGGCTGCCTTTAAAGACCACTTAGAAGCTTTACTTGGTCTAATATGCAGCAGTTCAGGTACCTCCTAGTGTTCGCTAATGGAAGCCCATTCCTTGTGTGCCATGGGCCCTGCATTGACTTTCTATAAGAGACTGGCTACAATTTGAAGTATTGGTTTTATCTATAGAATGCTCTTTATATCTTAGCATCAGTTTACATTCAGAATTAGCCCAAATGCTTTGAGGAAGCTCAAATTTGTGGGATGGAAGAGCTCAGAGGTACTGCTTTTCTGAAGAAGTCCAGTCCTCTGAAATAGCCTCCCATTAAAGTTTCAACCTTGACAGAGGCTGTTTTGGCATTTGAGGAATGACACCTGGTTTTGGATTTTTTTTTTTTTAGATTGTTAGGATTTTATTACTTTATTTTGCTTCCAATGGTTTTCATATTCCATAAAGCTGATGAGAGTTCTGTGAGATTGCAGTAAAGAATAAATGTAATAAATAAAATAAATGTAACTTTTTAAAAATGAAAAACATCCAGAAAGAATGAAAAGATACAATTATTGCTATAAGGACATATTCCTGCAGACACCAGCATCTTTTTAATAGATGTTTTATTAACTGTAGTAGCTAATATGTAAATTTCACATTTGAAAAAAGGCCACAAGGGGGCACATTGTCTCTTTAGTTTTTGACATTTTTGTAGACCCTATTAGATAACTTTACCATTATTATAGGAAAAGAGTATTATATATGTTTGTATATAAATGTGGCATTTTTCAATTTATTCTTTATATTACTGTCCTTTTTAAAAAAATTATGAAATATGAAATTTATGTATTAATTGCAAGAATAATAATGTAACTTATTTTAGTTATTCTGGATGGAAACTTTATATTCAGATGTCTTGCTTTATCACTGAAGTTTATTTCATAAGTACAAGATTAATTAGTGTAAGTGTTAAACATTTTTAAAAACTCCCTCTTTAGATAGAGATTAGGATTTGAAAGCAGGATCAGAAATTCTTATCAGCAAATCAGCCAAAGATTTGCTAAATGATTTCTAGATCTGTTTTATGATCAGCTATGATCTACAATTGCTGTACAATTTGAGAATAAGGAACTAAAGTATCACTATTTTGATGAGTTCAGATCAAATTGTTCTGAGATAGGCTTTCCCTCAAAATCTGGCCCCTTACTTTTAATATCCTAAAGATCTGTACAGGCTTACTTTTTTTGTAAAGCAATTGTGGCTTGAGATCCTTATGTTGCATTGCTATCTTTATTTTGATTTTAATATTTTTTCTAATTTTAACATGTTTTATTATTTAGATTTAATTTAAATTATGGTAATTTTATGGGTATTGATTCAAGATAAAAACTTGCTATCTGCCAGGAATTGTGAGAATTTTGATGATGATGATAAGTCAATTGTTTATCAGTCAATGAACAACTGGCTGCAACTTTTGTTATGTAGACTAGAAATGATAAATATAGGTTTGTGTTTGTATTATATGTGAAATGGGATATAGTCTTATAATCTGTAACAGAAATTGTAAACAAAGCAACTTTTCAATTTGGAATGTATAAAATGGAACTTTGAGGAACTTTTAACCTCAGAGCCTTCTTTCGTTGGGGGTGTTACTTGGAACTCTGACACCTACTTCCCTTCTCTTAAAAGTCTAGAGCAGGGGGTCAAACTTGCAGCCCGCAGGCCAGATGCGTCATGCGCTGGACACTCCCACGCCCGGTTTAGCGAAAGGGAAAAAAGTCCTGATACATCACATGACAACGCCGTGACGATGCGAGTTTGACAGTCCTGGTCTAGAGTATAAACTAAAATGTCACCGTCAGCATCCAACAAGCAACATGCAGAGACAAAAGTTTGTACCTCTGGGATGTCAATTAATCTTCTTAACTTCTGATCCCTATGGTTCCAGTCTAAGATAAAATATTTCAAGGAAGTCAGCTTAAGGCCTTCTGAGGAGAAAGGAAAAATGGCAATGAAGACAGAACATTTGCATGTCAAAATGATTCTTAGAGTTGTTTTGTTGCTATTCAATTCCAAGTCAGGTAACTTTTGCAGATTTAGCCCTGTCCATCGCAGCTGTTTAAAGCGAAGATCCTGATAAGCTTCTGAGTATGAAATCTTCCCATTTTGACACAAAAGGAAGAAAAGCCAGGTCTTTTAGCCTTACGGAAGGCTAAAAGGGTGGAAGCCTGCCGAATTTCAGGGGGCGGAATGTTCCATAGTTCAGCGGCTGCGACAGAAAAACCATGCTTCCTGGTTCCAATCAGAAGACAATATTTGGGGGAAGGGAAGGGTCCTTAGGGAAAGGCGGTCCCACAGGTAGCCCGGCCATATGCTACATAGGGCTTTAAAAGAGATGACCAGCATCTTGAATAGTATCTGGAAAGAAACTGGCACCCAGTGTAGCTTGCGCAACAGAACCGTTAAATGAATAAACCTAGGGGCCCTATTACTGTATGTGCTGCTGTATTCTGGACCAGTTGAAGTTTCTGAATGGTATTCTAGATGGGCATGAAGTGATACAATTGCACACACAAAAGGGACAGGGTTTGTGTCATGACACTGCTTTAATGAATTCACTTAACACCTTCTGTGCAGCAGTTCCTATACCCGTTCAGTAATTCTTAACTTTTTAAAATTATTCCTATGATTGGAATAGTTGAGAAATAATTATGTTTCATTTTCACATAACTTCAAGTTATACTGTAACTTTCTACCTTGTTGTATTAGTGCTTTTATCCTTCCAGGTGTCCCAACTCCCACATGAACAACATCTTTTTCCAGTATTTGCATTTGTTCTTGTATCTATTTCAAGAAAGCAGAAAGGGGAAAAGGTAGGAGACAAGAAACTTAATTATAACCATTTCTTCTTTTTTCCTAAAAGGTTCAAAAGCATACTACATGATAACTCTATATGGAAATTCAATGTTGTTACATGGAAAAACAACACAGCAAAGCTAAAAATCTATAATTGAGCCAGATCTACTTTATGGCAGAGCCCAATGGTTTGTCAACTTGTTTTCATGTAATTGCTGATTTTTCATGTCTGAACACAAATTGTTTCTCAGTTGTTCTCCTGCTCCAAAAGTCGTACACAATGCAGAATTATGTACACATGTTGCCTTTTTTCAAATGTATGCTTCCTTGGCAAATGAAATATTATGTATTTCTTTAGAGCTTAGATGTTCTATGCCAGTCATCAAGCTATTATGGTAATTCACACACTCCTTAAAAGAAGAAATGGGAGGGAGGGAGGGAGGGAAGGAAGGAAGGAAGGAAGGAAGGAAGGAAGGAAGGAAGGAAGGAAGGAAGGAAGGAAGGAAGGAAGGAAGGAAGGAAGGAAGGAAGGAAGGAAGGAAGGCTATATACATATACTTGCACAAAATATACTGTATTTATGTTTAAATAAAATTATAGTACTTCCCTTTGACTGTATTTACCTTTAAATGTTTTGCAAATAATTTCATAACCTTCCCATCTCCTTTGAATGTTGCCATTGATCTAAGAAAGAATATACTGTTAATAAAAGAAAACTGAAAACATGAAAATGACAGAATTTTTGCACTAAAATTAGAACACCAAATGTATCCAAAAGAAAATGAAAACAGAAATATATATATAATTCCATTCTGTAACTTGAAAGCCATACTTATGGAGTTTTTTTTTCCTCAGCCAGGAGGAAAAAGGAATATTTTTGTTCTGGATGCAAGAAGGTTCAGGTTCCGATCCTGAAGACTCGTGCAAGTGGAAGCTAAGTCAAGACATCTTGCAGCTGCTTCTTTCAAGTTTTTCACACAGCCTACTGATAGCTAATGTCACCTGACTTGATTAGGATGCAATGGATTAGGATGCATTTATTATTTCATTTCCTGAATTAATACTTTGCATATATGAATCACTTTTTATTTTTAAAAAATGCATAAAAATGCAAAATATAGGCTGGGACTACACCCAAGTATGTTTCCCAAGTATTGTGAGACCAGGATTTAGAGAATGACCCAATCCTATTACCAATAGTGATTGAGAAAACTTGATACCCTAGTTGTCCCTTTAATTCGGTGGTTTTGAGGAAAACCTTAGAAGGATTCTCTCCTAGTGGCAAACAAGATACCTGATGAGTTCCAGACACCGGAGAGCAGAGCTGCAAATTACCAGCATCACCACTGATGACTTCTCTGTGTGGTTTTTACGGAGCTTTGCCCATTTAGGACAGACTGAAATGTAAAAAACAAAGATTCAATAAATGCAGTAATGCGACATTATATTAGAAAATAGTGAGGTAGCCTGCTAATGGAGCACAGCCTGTGCCTACACAAATTAACTAATGTCCTAAATAAATGGATCACATAACAGCTTCTTTATTTTAAAAGTAGATATACAGTGTACCAAAAGCCAGAAAGCATAGGCCAATCACAATGTTTTATTAACTTTATTAATGTTACTGTACTTAGGAATGTTCGAAGATCATGTATCAACCAAGTAAGGAAGTATTTAGAAAAAAATCGGCCACAAATTTGAACATTTAATGTTATTTATATAATAAATTTATAGGATCTGCCTGACTTTTGATATATTCTGTAATGAGAAATTAAAGTGCATCCTAAATAATAGCTTACCATACTCTTCTTGAATACATAAAAGAATAAAAAAAAAGAAAAATACTAATGAATTAAACAAGAAAACAACTAGCAAAGTTAAGTATACATATTAATAGATAAGTTAAATAGAAGATAAATAGAAGATAATATTCTATAATATTATTATAGAATATTTTATACTATGCAATCCCAACTCTTCGAATTCCAGTGCTTTACATTAAAAAGTAGACAATGTGTAGTCATGCAAGAAAAAAAAGACTCAAATATTGTTATGGTGGAACTTAACATGAAGCCCACAGAGAAGCTATGCCATTGTCACAAAATTCTAGAAAATACAAACCCTTGCTCAATCCTGCTAATACCTTGGCTATAATCAGATTGGTCATTACATAAACTATTGTCAAATAATGCGAACTTTCTTAAGAGCAACTTCACCAGGCTATTTGACATTAATATAACTATCTAAATTCTGTAAGCAGTTTACATTTTTTGTCACTGGGATGTGCCAAATGAAGATAAAACACTCTCGATACAAATTAAGTCAAAGATATAATGTATAATAGCGTCAAACTGAAGATCTCTACAAATGTATTTGGATAAATCTGCTATTTAAGTATGCAATAACTATTGTTAGGAATCTTTACTCTATTAAAACTGTATCTTAGAGACATGAAATTTAAAAATTGGAAAGAGTCTTAGAAAACATCTAGTCCCAGCCCCTGCAAAGTCTTAAAGAGGCATATTTTTCACAGGTAGTTCTCAATTTACAAATGCAATTGAGTCTGGTATTTAGATCGTTGAGTGAATCTTAAATAAGATGTCATGTGACTACCCATGTGACTGCTTTGCTCAATGACTGCAATCCTGGCACTCCTGGATATAGTCATAAGTGATCATACAGGCCATTAAGTGAACAGAGTAAGGACTGCAAGGTGATTCAGGGAAACGGAAGACACAATGATCAGGAGCTGAAAATCCTCCCTGCCAAAATCCAAGCATTTCATGTGCACATGACCTGCGCTGGGCCTCCTACGGCATCTCTCATCCACCTGGAGAACTGACTACTGTATCACTTTGCTTTCTGCTTAGATTTTGGTATCCTCTTGTCTAATTAAGAATCAGGGACTCACTGATTGAATTCAGCTCCCCTTCATGCCTGATTCCATTCAGGTCCCCCTTCACCTTAATTCTTTCAGTGGCATGGAGAAACAGAGCTGAAATTGTTAGCATGTGGGCTGTTTCTCCATCCCACTGAAGGAGTTCAACTCACCTCCATGTTGGAAGGGAACTTCTGCGGGGTGCAGAAATGGAGCTCAAACCATCAGGATAAAAGTTCCATTTCTGCACCCTGCAGGAAAATGTCATCTCTCCTCTGCAAGTGGAAGGGTGCAGAAATGGTACTCAAATCATTAGGGATTGAACTCTGTTTCTCCACCCTACTGAAGCCATAATAGATAACTATTGTTGCTTAATGCTGTAACTAAGGACTTGGATTACATTTTCAGGCTTCCTCATTGACATTCTGAGGAGTTGACAGAGTAAATTGCAAATGGCAAGCACACAATTGTTGGCACTAGGCATATCTGTGAACAAATTGCCAAGCACCCAGATCGTGATCACATGGCTACGAGGGAGAGCCAGCACAATGGTTTACAACAGCCATAAGTGTTCTATGGGCCATAAAGCACCTTTCCAAGACTGTCATAACTTCAGACTAGCTCTGCTATTTGCTAAAATGATACTCGCAATATAATCAACTTATGTCCCAAGCATTATTTAATCAATAATGTTGCTAAAATAGCATCTCACTAATTTAATCAGTCTCAAAGATTTACCTCCAATGTCATATAAACCAAACAAGTTTATATTATTATATTATTTCTTCTGCAAAAAAGAATGGGCAAGAATTTGAAGGCATGATGTGGCTGAGAGTTACATAAAGCCCAGGGATCATCCATTTTATCAGAGGAGTTTCTGTATTGGCTTCATCAGATTAAATGGAGACTGTAAGTAAGGTGCATTTTTTCTTTTTCATTATTGTTTTTATCATAATCTTTATTATTTATTTTTATTTATTTATTTATAATTTAATTTATATACCGCCCTTCTCTCAAAGGACTCGGGGCGGTGTATAGCCAATTAAAAACACAGAATACAAACAACAGTTTTAAAATCGTTAAAAGTATTAAACAATTTTGGCCTGAATTTAAAACCCAAAATGGGTTTTATAAGCTCTCAAGTGTAATATTTGTTAGTATAACTGAAAATAAAGCAACTTTATTGAAACTTTATGAAATTTTAACTTTGTTTCAAAATTAAACATATTTAAGTCCATTTTTCAATTCAGCTTTAACAGAGGAATTATTAAAATTGTTTGCTCTCCTTATTTGGATTTTGATTATCAGCATTCAATTACATACAATGTATATTATGAATATAGCATGTGAAACTAGAAGCTACATTGTTCAACATGACAGAATAATACTTTATACTATAAAGTAAGCATTTTCTGAAAAAGCATAATATAAACACACAATTAACATAAATGTGTATATTATCTCAAATTATTTTAAGCCTTTTAAGAAAAGAATGACATAGAACGACTTCTGACTAAATTACTACTTACTTTCTTTCAGGTAGGAAGAAAAGCTGTGGGTGAGATCATTGGCAGGGAGGAAACAGGAATCTGAAACCATAATAGACAACTATTGTTGCTTAATGCTACAGCTAAAACCTTGGATTAAATTTTCAGGAAGCTGCTTTGTTATAAGCCAGGCAAAATACTCTTTCAGAAAGCAGAATTTTGCAAGCACCCAAAATTAATAACAAAAAGCTTTAAAGTGGATTAACCAAATGATGGGAACAAATATTGAACCCAATTTAGATTCTTTTCAAAGTTATCTCTCCATTATCCTTAAAGATATTTTTATTGAACTGGATGTATTTGTGATGAGATACTTTGTAGCTTTCTCATTTGAGACCAGAGTCAAGCATTATGACAAAACAGAATGTGCAAACTGTTAAGCCACTAGCCCAGCCCAGAACAGCAAATCCAAAGTGAGTTTCAGACTATCATTAGCCCTCAGCAACAATATTGCACAGGTATGCTATGTTGCTTCCCTTAATGGGATTTCTTTAGTGATTAAAAACATTCTAAATACAAAAACCCACATATACATAGGATAAATATAAATAAAAGATGTAAACTTCCTTCTTACAAATATCCATGAACATGGCAGGGCAACTCTATAATAAAAACTTTACATAGAAGCATTCTTAAATATCTCCAATAGCTCGTTATGAAATTTTGAGAATTATTTAGTGATTCCAAAACTTTTTCTCATTTTCAATCACACAGCTCTGTTATTTATAAAGTATTTTGTTAACTAAATAAAATAAGTATTCACATAGTGCTCTACATTCTATATTCCAGGACAATTTATTTAAAAGCAGAATAAAAGTATAAATCCATGACATATATAGCAAGTCAGCATGGACAACAATAATGAATTATTCAAATATAAGAAGATCACAATCTTGTACCAGAACTCTCTTGAAATTCATATCTTTTCTTCATGTAGAAATTCCAGTGAATCTTTCTTTCATTGTAATTACTGTAAATAATACCTTATTCAAAGATTTGTCACACTATAGGGTACTAAAAAAAAAAAAGCTAATAGAAATCAGGTATTGATACTGTATAGCAATGTAATAAGGCAATTGATTACAGGACACTGATTAAGACATTGTGTTATGGTGCATTAAGGTGCAAAACGGTGGAGCAAGCTAGCTGCACATCTTCTCGTTAACAAAATAATTCTACTCTGCTTTGCTAATTTAAATTTTATTCTATGCCTCAATTAAGTGATTCCAAAACTTTGATCAATTAAATCAATGAGATCAATTAAAAATATCTGAGAGATCAATTAAAAAGCCCTTGTTTATATTTATATAGAGTTTTATTCATTTGAAATCCTGGCTGCCAGGCATAAGATAGTGAAAGTTTGTGGTATGAGTACGAATGCCTGTCTCCCTAAGAATCCTATATATGTGACCCGTACAATTTTTATGATTATGCTGATGATAAATGTTCTGTCAAAACCACATAGCCATCATATCTTCATGTCCATATGGACTAATTAGTTCACACAAACATCACATCTCTAAAAGCAGCATATGAAAAGTCTAGGAGCTATCAGAAGGTATGTTTTGTTTATTTGTTTTTGTCAAACAATACTCAGAAATCATACACAAATAATACTTAATAAGAAAGAAAAGTTGTTACAAACTGTTTTTTTAAATAATATCCTGAGTAGTACCTCACTGATACTCTCCTTATTACCTGGCAGTTTTAATTCTTCCAGTTCAATCACAGAACGCTTAGCTCCAAAATGTTCATTGAGCATTTTTTGTACATCTGCTGGGACACCTGGCTTTGGTACAGTTTCTGTGAGAAGATCAGAAATTTTCTTCTAAAAAAGGAAAGGAAAAAAAGGAAAGCATAATCCATATGGTGTGGAGCTAATAAATACATTGCAATTTTTTCATTTGCTTCTAAACTAGACAATGATAGCCATTTATATCCTAATACTTGAAAAATGTTATTGCTTACAACAGGAATGTCAAACTCGCAGCCCACGGGCCGGATGCGTTATGTGCTGCCAATGCTCACCAGCAGTTTAGTGAAGGGGGGGAAAGTCGCAATATGTCAGTGATAACATGACACCGCGAGTTAGGTACCCCTGGCTTACAACAACAATAGATTCAGTCTTGACAAAATAACATGAATAACAATAAAATGATAATAAAAAACAAAACAAAAACAGTGCATAGTTTCATGAATAGCCTGAAGAATGTGCAGCCTTGCCCGTTTTTTTCATCCACACAAATAAATGTTTTTTGAATTGCTTACCATGTTTCTGTTACCAGACTTCCTAATTCTGCTGTTATGCAGATGTGAGAAAGTGCCTACTGGGAAAAATAATTATTTCCAGCAATCATAGTGGGGACTCCCTAAGAGTGTCAGGTACCTTACAGTTGCAAAGTGCCTAGAGGAGAGCAGCTTTTAAACTTGCAAGATTTTGTAAAGGTAGACTTATAATAAAGTAGCAGTAGCTTGACTGGCCTGTTTCCTATCTGATATATCTGGGAAGGTTGACATCAACTTTGCAGGTTTGAAAATGCAAAGCTCCCATTGTATACTTTATAGCTTGAGAACTTAGGGATAGTCCCTCTTGAGCCTCTTTCTCCAGCTATTATGTAGCTTTAGACTATACCCACTCTTACCTGATGGCAAGATGCCTCTAGGCAGCATCTCTTCACCCCCTTTCTCAAATACCATGGATGGTATTGTCACTTGTGAGTCATTGAAGATGTTTAGGGACTCTGCTTCATGGATAACAGAACTGAGACTCTGGTTAAATATTCTGGAATAGTTGGGATTGTTGCTTCCCTGCCTAAACTGCTGGATTCTATTGCCAGGCTGAGGTTTTTGGTTCTTGGAGAATATAACCTGCCACCTAGTGCTGTTAAATGTGGAGTGGTTCAGGAATCCATGGTATTCATGGCAACTATGGACTTTTTCAAAATAATGTATACCTGAATGTTTGTGTGTGTGTGTGTGTCACAAATTAGAAATGGTTTTTGTCTCGGGTCAGTTATAGGGTGATATGGCTTTGGAGACATTACCATCAGTCTGTTACATGGAAAGATCAGTCTTGGGTTGTCCTCTGGCTCACTGGGATCAGTCAACCCTACAGGGAGCCATAGTCTGTTAGGGTGGCCTACCTAGACAACTAATGACCCCTACTGGATTCCATAGGGCATGTGGGTTTTCCCCTGAAGATCTGTCTAGTAGTTCAGTTAAAGCCTCGGTTGCAGCCTGAATAGGCAGAGGCCCTGAGCGCCGCTGAAGAAAGACAAAGAGTGAACCTGACCAAACATTAGACTTATTCGGGCCTACATCATAGCGATAAGGGTGACAAAATGTATTTGCAACACCTATTTACCCTAAATGACTATTCTTTGCTTTTTAATATTTACTCCTCTTAAATTGCCAGGAGGAGGAAGATTTGTTGGATATATTCACTCCCTTGAGTTATTTGTAAAAATAATAAAGGCAAATATAAATAAATAATTGCAAGGCATAATATTCCATACAGTATTGCCTCTTCCCATCATGCTTTTGGTCAAATGAAGGTTTGATACATCACTTTTTAACAAGGAGATGAGGTGCACATTAGATTTCCATGCATTGAGTCATGTTATGGTCAGTAGTGCAACCAATTTAAGCGTGCAAATTAGGAAGTCTAATCTAGAAACTACATTTTAAACCAACACAATGTTGTCCGTATCCTATTACCTGGGAATATATGTAGTGATAAATATATCAGCCATCCTTTTTTTTTTTTAATTTGATTTATATGATGCCCTTCTCCGGAGACTCAGGGCAGCTTACAATGCGTTAAGCAATAGCCTTCATACTTTTGTATATTTATACAAAGTCAGCTTATTGCCCCCACAAACTGGGTCCTCAATTTACCTACCTTAGAAAGGATGGAAGGCTGAGTCAACCTTGAGCCTGGTGAGTTTCGAATTTACAGTAATTGCAGACAGCTGGTGTTAATCACAATGCTATCAGTCTGCTGAGCCACCAGGCCCTTGAGATGCTTTTTACTAAGAATGGCAAAATATGACTAATAGACTCAGAAAAATAATATATTTATTTTTATATTAGATACACAAATATACATATAGATTACATTCCAAGTTCAGTTCCACTTAGAATAGGATTTTTGGATAGAATATTTTAGATTATATTACAATTGTATTTTTCCTTGAACTGGAGGGAGAGTGAAAAGTAACAGAAGAAATATAAATGATATTGAGACTAGTTAATATATCATGTATTATTTTAAACAATCATTATTATGAAATAAAAAATCTGTATGATTTTTAATATTCATTCAAAATATTAATCAGGAATTACCTTTCTTTTTCTCTTTGGCTTCATTTCAATTTCTTTTTCATCCTTAAATTTCTCTTTCTCAACATTGAGGAAGCATTCTGTAGTCTGGAAGAAAAAAAATGAAGATTATGAGCTGGCGTTTGGAAGAACTTTAAAATACAAAGGCAATGATATAGCATGTACATGGCAGCCAAGACTTTACAGGAAATGAGAATTTTTGAAATCATGTTCATTTTCTATTAAGATCAACAGAAGAACAGAAACTATTCCATGGCAATATAAAGGAACAAAAGGAAAACAGGCCTTTTAAAAAATTGGACAAAAACAAACTGTATAGTCATAAAATATTTATTATAACATTGACTGAATATATTGTTATCAATCAGTTAAGATGAAGTTTTAAATATTACATTTAAAAAATCTGCAAGGGATATTTTAATGGTATAAAGGTCTTAGTTTTTGTTGATCTTGATCTCTAGCCTAAAAGAGATATTGTTTTAATATGGAGCTTGAATTTTTCCCACTCTCTTGCATATTGTATGACTTAACCGCAATGCAAAGTAGAATAAAGCTGATATTTGTATTATAATGGCATAATTATTTCCCAAATATTAGAGCTCATAATAAGGTAGATCTCTTTTCTGCATTTATCATTTGGGCAAGATGGTGAGATATTCTCTCATGCACTGAAAAAGTCTCGAACTGGGAGTTCACAGGTCTTGTCCTTCCTTCAAATATACCTTGCAAAGATACCTTCCATGTCCATGTATTCAGCAAGAATGAGAAGTGACTATATGCCTGGACATTTTCCACATGGAAACAGAATCAGTACTTAGTTGAACGATGCATAAATATTTAAGATTCCCTCCTCAGTGTTTGGCAGGGATGATGGGTTACTTGCTGCACTGGTCTTGTTATATAACTTTCTAACATACCCCTTGAATCTTAAACTTAGATATTCAGGCATTTCAATAGTGTACCTTCCGTTCAGCAAACAATGACTTCATTAAAAGTTTTTCATTGTGCACTAGATTGCCTTCTATTAGTGAAAATAAAATCAACCAACCTTTTTCCTTTTCTTTGAAGAAACAAGAGTTGAACTTGAAGGCTGATGAATTGTTTCACTTGTATTAGCACATTCTTCCTCATTATCTGAAAGAGCTAAAGACAAAAGCATATTTCAAAAACACCTTCAGCATTCTATTGTTCTCCTAACAAACTCTGAGTTCATTGAACTTGGCAACTTGATTAGGTAATTATTAATATGGAAGAAAAACAGACTACTAAGATTCTTAAAAGACAGTAAGATAAAGGTAAAGGTAAAGGTTCCCCTCGCACATATGTGCTAGTTGTTCACGACTCTAGGGGGTGGTGCTCATCTCCGTTTCAAAGCTGAAGAGCCAGAGCTGTCCGAAGATGTCTCCATGGTCATGTGGCCAGCATAACTAAACGCCAAAGGCGCATGGAATGGTTACCTTCCCACCAAAGGTGGTCCCTATTTTTTTACTTGTATTTTTACGTGCTTTCGAACTGCTAGGTTGGCAGAAGCTGGGACAAGTAACAGGAACTCACCCCGTTACGCAGCACTAGGGATTCGAACCACTGAAATGCCAAACTTTTGATCGACAAGCTCAGCATCTTAGCCACTGAGCCACTGTGTCCCTTGTAAAAGACAGTACTTTTAACAAATTTTATTGAAGTATTCTCTGAGTAAGTAAAAATGGAAATATTTACAACAGAAGAAAAACTTTTAAAAAAATAAGCCAATAATGCTTGACATAATACTTATAGGTTTCAGAGCTCACTGAATGTTGATCACAAAGGAATGGGAACAGATAGAAGAAAAAACAGAAGGATATGGGAAATGGAGCCCAATCACGTGACCACAAGATGCTACAACCATGTGGGCCAGTTTCTAAGTACCTAAAATGCAGTCACGTGACCTGGAGTTTGGTGCAACAGTAAACAATGGTGTGGTTTGCAGGCCATAAAGCACCCTTTCTAAAGCTGTCATAACTCCACCCAGTGTTAAACAACTGAAGATAAGTTGAGGACCACCTGTAAAAAGGACTGCAAAATATTTACAAAATATAAGTCAGAAACAAAAAGTAAAGTTGTGTTTATCTTTTTTTTTAAACCGCTCTCTTTTTTTCAGTTGCGAAGATAGAGACATTTGTTTTAAATCACATGGAAACAATTCATTGTGGCATCTGTCTTCTTTGCTGACTTGCTTATATTCTTTACACTACTGCAAATAATAAAATAAATTCTAATTCATTAGATTCTAACATGCTAGAGATTTTCAATAGATTGCAGTATTCTTTCCCAAGCACTGAAAGACATTTGCACTGCTCTGTTCATATGCTGAGTCAACTACTAACCAAAATAGCTATTGCATACTGTAACCGAGGAAACCTCTATAGTTTGTAGCTTGCCAAGAAAATCTAACTGCTAACTTTAACATGTCTTCATAGATCCTGACTTGGCAGGTCCAGAAAATGGAAAGGGACACATATCCAAAGCCAAATAATAAATAGCCTCGCCTCCTGTATACACTTGTACATACTTGCTCAAGAACTCTGAAAGGAGATGAATAACTTCTATGACAGAATTTTAAGAACAATGCACCACTTGTCAATTGCTTATCTTCCCACCAGGCAGGAAAGCACATAAAGTAAGCTCTTTACTCTTTCATCCTGGAAATACCACAATTGCTCAGACAAGCAATAAAGGACTCTTAAAGGAAAAGGAAAAGTTTCTCCTGTCCAGTTGTGTCCAACTCTAGAGGCAGTGTTCATTTCTGTTTCTTAGCCGAGGAAGCCAGCATTGTTCGAAGACACTTCCAATGGTCATTGGAAGAATAATATACACCAAGATGCACAGATTGATGATACCTTCCCACTGAAGTGGTACCTATTTTTCTACTCACAATTGCATGCTTTCAAACTGCTAAGCTGGCAGGAACTGCTGCAGGTAATGGGAGCTCACCCCATCAGACTGCGCATAGATCGCGAACCCAAGCTGTCAGCTTTCCAGCTGACAATCTCAGTGTCTAACCATTGAGCCTTAGTAATATGTAAATATCTTTGGTGAAAATGATCACTACTACAGGACCATTACAATACACTTAGTCTCGTTTTAGAGCAAATCTCTTAATTATGGTAATTAGTAGGAAATCCCAATTTCTTATAGTGATTTAATAAAATTTAGCACCTCCAAGATTGGCTCTCAATAAAATACTGTATATGAGACACAACAGAGAAATAATACTCAATGAATATGAGTGAGAATCAGAATATAATACACCATTAATATGATTTCTAATAAATTGTAATTACCTATTACACTAGTTACTAGAATTATTGTTCTGCCTGCTTCACCTTGGATTTTAGGATTGCAGGTAGTTTCACAATTTAGACACTGATCAACATGGAATCTTGTGCTTGCAAAATAAGGCCTTGGAGACATGTATATATAACAAAAGATAACTATATAATGACATCCTATTTCATTTTTTTTTACAGTAAACACAGTGTACACTATCTTTTTCAGGACCCTAAAATAATCTTATATATTGAGTATGCATAGTATTCTATTCTGAGTTGCCCAACAATTGTAGATTATCAATGATTAACCTTATACCCCAACATTTTTTACACACACACACATCAGAAACTTTTATTTACAATGCTAATACTTCAAATTATGTTACTTAAAGGTCCTCTTCATGTACGTCATTTATACCACAAAAAAGTAATCCAATCTTTGATTTACATACACATATATAATTTCAAAACTTATAGATTCATTTCCTTTCTTTCTCATGTTAATTAACAACCTTGTTGCATTCCTGTAAAAATAATATTTTTTTTTAAAAAAACAGTACTATTCAAACTTATACTCTAGTGCTATTCTTATTCTTTTGCTATTCTGATACTATAAGCAAGAAAAGATCTCAAAGCCAAAACTATTTTGAGGTATAAAACCAATTCTGATAAAGAGGCAAAAAATATTAATAAAATTGAAACAAATTAATAAAGTACTTTTCCAATTTTCTATATTGCTTTAGAGTATTTGATTATGGAATTTTAAAGTCGTATTTGTTATTCAAACTAGCTCCCAAAAGATAAATCAGTACAATACACAACCCTGGTGGTATAGTGGTTAAAGTGCCATTCTCTGTCCACAGCCTGTAGTTTGATCTGATGGCCCCAAGGTTGACTCAGCCTTCCGTCCTTCAAAGGTTGATAAAATGATGATCCAGATTGTTGGGGACAATATAAAAATAATAATGCTTCTACAATGTAAACCACTCAGAGTGCTATGTAAAGTGCTATGAGGTGGTATATAAGCCTAAATGCTATTTCTATTGCCATCTGTAATGTAAGGATTATTCACAAAGATAACTCAAACGATTAGATGAGTAATCTTACTAGTATTTTGTTATTTTTTGTTTAAGATGTTGCGATGTCTTTGCCATTTCTCAATGAAATAGTATATCTTTTTCTTAAAGTTGTCATATCCTACCTACCAAATCTTCTTTCCATTTATTCAACAGCAGATGTTTTTGTCTCCTAAATATAATTTGCTTTGCAAGTTCAGTCAAGTTTCTTCTCCATTTTTAATTGCTACAATTCTCAGTTAATTCCAAATGGCATCTCATCAGCCCAATTAACATGATTGTTGTTAAAGGAAGACATTTTGCAGACAGATGCCAACTACTCTAAATTTAATATTTCCAGTTACACTAAAAACTGGGTGGAAAAATACTCAGAAGCAGCTGAAATTTCAAAGGAGCAGAGACTGATTAAGTCTGTCTACATAGCCTGAATTCCATCTTAAATCTCACACACGCTGTAGACTTTTGGGCTCCCCATGTCAGCAATTTTTTCCCTTTCCAGTCTAGTTCTACTTAATCAGCAGCCTACAGAAAAGTATGGAAAAAGCAGAACGTTTGCTCATTACTTTGTGTCTTTTTTTGTATATTTACAGTTATACTGAACTTTTTACTTATGCTGCATCATTTTCTATTTTAAATAACAAGAAATTTGCTACCATTTTACACATTTTTGTTTTTTTAAAAAAAATATTACTCTGTACTTGATCAGTTAAAAGAAATGTTGAGAAACTGAAAATTTAAACTTACCTACAGTAAATCCACTTTGTAGTTTTCTCCAATTTGTGCCTGACATATTAAACTACAGTTCCAGAATTCTCAGTTGATATGATTTGGTGCTGTGCTTCTGTGGACTTATATTTCCAAAATGCATCCTATTCATTATGCCCTATTAAGTCAAATCAAATTGTTCAAATGATCTTTCTAAAAGTTGACATTCTCCTTTCATATCTTTTAAACAATGCAGTCATAGTTCCTCAATAAGTCATTTTTAACAGATAGGGTATATATTGTCAACAGACAGGTGCAGCACAATATCTTATAAACTGTAGTATAAATTTGTTTATTGCTCCTAGGTAAAATGGCTGGCATACTCCAGTGGAAAGCTTTTTCTTCTATCCAGGCTTAATAAAGCTACAGAACCAAAAGAGGAGGAAAGGCTAAAGACAATAATCCTTCAAGCATCTCTGTACTGGAAACGATACACAGAGATAAAAATGACACAGGATGCAATTGTAACATGGATAGCGCTCATACCTATATTTACTTGCAGCAAGCAAACGTTTACAGCTTGCATTTTGTTCTATTCCTGCTGCAAAGAATGACAGGAGAAGAGGTCAGCTTTCCAGCAAAGTTGCCTCTCTCAAGTACTTGGAGAGCAAAGCAGGGTTGGTTTATATTTAGAGTTTCATTTAAATTAGTTCCAGGATTTATGTATCTCTTCCTTAAAGTGCTATCTTAGATCCTTGAATTTAACACTACTGCATCTATAGCTCAAAATACAAATGGGGAATGAAGCATTTTGTAACAAGCTGCTCTGGGATTATTTGAAATAGGTGTTCTTGGGTGCTCATAAAGGAAAAGAAACATTAAAGTTTACATCTATAAAGACAAAAGACTCCATTTTGGCTTACCAGGATTTATATACGCAGAAAAAGAAATTACCCAGAAGGCTGTCTTCTTAAAAATGGTAAGCTTTTATATTCTTATACGATACCACAAAAAATTAATCTATAGAACCATTCGAGATTTACGTTCAATGTGAACTCTGTTAATGGAAATTATATAATTCTAATTCAGATATAAATTTTAATTAATTAAGAATGTTTAATTTCCATTCCTTTATTAATAAAAATAGACAACCCTAATATTACGCCCAAAACTTGTATGAAGTTTTGAAGGACACAATCTCTGTTTTATTGCCAGGAACAAATTATTAATAGAAACGTTTAGAATACAATTTCTGAGAAAGAAAGAAAATAAAAGAAAGTAAAAAGAAAATATTTGTCTAGAGAGACAATATTTAATTGTTTTAATGACAGACAAATGTATGGACACTCTATTCTGGTGTGTGCATTTTAACAATCACAGGAAAAAAATCAAACCTTTCATTATGTTGCTATATAATTAACTTAGAATACTATAGTGTTGGGAGTATTTCTCTTGGAAAGTCAATATTAACCCAGACAGATGTTGTTATTGAACAAATTATCAAACACCTCAGTGTTAATTTCCTTTTTGTATTATTGAACTTAGTGATCATAATTAAGTCTTATTTTATTTATATGATTTTATTTTTCTATTGTTCTTAATTTTTCTGTATTGCATTTTTCCTGATATCTTAATATAAGGCAGTTACGAATATTTCAAGAAATATCAAAAAGTTTCAACTATGTGACATCTGCTATTTTATCTCAAACTCCTTTTCTCCTCTACAACTGAACTAATGATTTATAAATAATCCTTTTAATTACAATGATACTTATCCTATAACAGCTTATTTCAACTCCTAGTCAAGAGCAAGGGAAACTGTAGTTATATGATGAGAAGATTGTAAACAAAATCCAATTTAGGAAGCTAAATCAATTTCATACTAGAGTTTAGGTTTAGTCTGTATATATTTCTCTCCAAAATTTCCTATTTAGGGAGACAGTGACACACTCTGGTTTGCTTTGATGCTTTTCACTACCTTTGATTTCTAGTTTCCTTACCCCAATCCAGGTTTATGAAATGTGAGCAAGGTAAATATGCAGTGCGCACATGAATATTAGGGATTGTTTATTGTTCAATTTGTTAATGGGCCATGAGTGAGTTATCTTTTTCAACTCTAGAAATCCAGGATAATATTATTCATTTGGAAAAGTTAAATTTGTGTACTTAAAAGTAGATGTGTTGCTTATTAGACTTCTCAATAGATTCTGCTAGCGTAAGGTGACCAGACATCCCGCTTTTGGCAGGACAGTCCCGCTTTTGAACAATTTGTCCTGCGTCCCGCGGCATTTTAAAAAAGTCCCGATTTTGGGAAAGAAGGCACGGCGCAGTGGTGGGTTGCTCCCAGCTGCCTCCTGAGTCTCAGCTGATGGCTAGAGGGAAAAAAACTGTTTAAACTCTTGCCGCGGGGCTTCAAAGGGCCGCCCTACAGCTGATCAGTGTTAAAAGAAAACAAATGAGTAGACCGATGCCTGCAAAAATAGAAAAAACAGCCCCTTAAAGCTTCAGCATAGGTTAATTAGCACAAGTTGATTAGATCGGCTTCCCGACTCTCAGCTGATTTGCTCTCAGCTGTTTTGCTCAGGGCTCTGTAGTTGCTAGCTGCAGAGTGCTGGAGATTTTTTTCCCCTAACTATGCTTTAAAAGCGAAACTGAAAGTAAAGCAGGGTCTTTGCTACAACATGGCAAAATGAGGCAGAGAGAGATTTCTTTTTCTTTTTCCTCACCAAAAAAGGTAGGTGCAAAACTGCAAACAATGGGAAATTTAGGGCAAAAGAGGAGAGTTCAAGATTTTAAAACACAAAAGAAAAAAAGCTCTATTTAACTAGGGAATTGTAATAATTGAGATACTATTAATTGTATATTGTGTTGAAAGCAGAAATGGTTAAGTTGTGGTTTGGAGGAATATATGGGGGAAATTATTTGGTTTATTATTATTGGTAAATATAATTAATTGATTTGTAAGAAATTGGATTGCATGGAAATAATTGGAATATTCATGTTCATATTGATTAATATACAAAAAAGATAGTTTTATAACTAATTGATTTATATTAAAATGTTGAATTTGTATTAAACAACTGTATTACATAATTACATAATTAACCAATGTGAGGATGGATATAAAAATAGATGACAATGGGAAGGGGTGTAATATAGAATAGAAGGGAAAAATTGAATTTGATTAAGATTAGAGATGAGATTGAAGGGTAATATTGGTTTTTTAAAAAAATAGATGAGGAATAAATATGGCAAAAAGGAAATATAGAAATTGTAAATTTAATTGAAATGACTAAACACTGTTTAAATTTGTGAACCAGCCAAATATTCTGTTCAAAGAAAATACATTGTATGTTTGTATGTGTGTTTCTAATTATTGCTATTTATTCATATTTGTTCTCTTTTATTCTTTAAAGTTTAACAATTCATTCTTTATCTTAATATCTTTATATTTGTTTGGGGTTGGCTTTCTTCCCTTTCATCTTTTTTTTTGTACAGCAATCTTTCTCCTCAAACCTACCACCTCTCTCTTTTCTTTCCTTCTTACTTTCTCTCTCCCCCCCTCTTCTTCTTCTCCCTACTTCCTCTTCCTTTCTCCTTCTCCTCCTCTCTTCCTCCCTCTCTTACCCTCACTCCTACTCTAATTTCCCTTCCCTTCCTTCATCCCTCTCTATTGCTGTATCCTTTTATGCATATGGAATACTCAGAGGGCTGAAAAAGTTATTTTTGACTGGTCTGGTCCTCACACTTTTGACCAGTCCTCAAACTTACGACTGTCCTCACATTTTACGTTTTTTGCCCTATTTTATCACCATGGTGAAGAGAAGCAGTTGTGAAATGAGTGACATGGTTGTTAAGAATGCTGCACGGGCATAAATGTGAGGATGGTCATAAGTGTGAGGACCAGTCAAAAGTCCGAGGACCTGTCAGAAATGACTTTTTTCTATACACATAGCCATGGCCACCTGGTCACATGACCAGCTAGCCACGCCCACCCAGTCACATGATCTCCAAGCCACGCCCACAAAATTGTGGATGTCCCGCTTTACCAATGTTAAAATCTGGTCACCTTATGCTAGCAGGAAGCTGGAAGAGATTCAATGTCTTATGTCTTGTTGAAGGCATGCCAAAATGACCCAGGTAGTTCAAGGCCCCACCCACTTGGGGAATCACACTCTGGACTTCAGCCACACTGATCAGTGGCTGAATGATCTAAGAATAAGGGATATAGACATCAAGCCCTTGTCATGGTCTGATCATTCTCTCCTTCACATGGACTTTCAAGTCACTTCCACCCACCACAGGGAGACGGAACCAACCAAATGGTTCCGTCCCAGGCGCCTGATGGACCCCGAAAGGTTCCTGATGGAGCTTGGGCCATTTCCTGAGACTCTGGCTCACGACTCGACTGAGGACCTGGTGGTCGCCTGGGACAGGGCGGCTACTGGGGCCTTGGACCGCATCGTGCCTTTGCGGCCTCTGACCCGATGCCGATCTCGTCTAGCTCCTTGGTTTTCCGAGGAGCTGAGAGAGATGAAGCGTTGGAAAAGACACCTGGAAAGCGATTGGAGGACAAGCAGATCTGAATCTGACCGAACACAGGTGAGATCTTATATTAAGACCTACCTAGTGGCGATAAGAGTGGCGAAGTCTAGCTACTTCTCCGCTCTTATTGCATCTGCAGAGAACCGCCCAGCTGCGCTGTTTAGGGTGACCCGCTCCCTACTTCAGGTGGGGATACAGGAAGATCCCTTAAAAGGTCGAGCTGAGGATTTTGTACAATTCCTGCATGATAAAGTCACTCAGATTTGGGAAGGCCTGGACTCCGATTGGGTAGATCCAGGGGAGGAGACGGGGGCAGGTCTTGAGAGCGTTATCTGGGAAGAGTTTGACTCTGTGACTCCTGAGGACGTGGACAGGATTCTGGGCAAACTTAACGCTGCCACATGTTTATTGGATCCGTGTCCCTCCTGGTTGGTACTGGCCTCCCGGGAGGTTACACGAGGCTGGCTCCAGGGGATTATAAATGCTTCTTTGAGTGAGGGTGTCTTTCCCGCTGCCTTGAAAGAGGTGGTTGTGAAGCCCCTCCTCAAGAAGCCTTCCCTGGACCCGGCTATATTATCAAATTATCGTCCAGTCTCCAATCTTCGCTTTGTTGCAAAGGTTGTTGAGAGTGTGGTGGCGCGACAACTACCCCGATACCTGGATGAAGTTGTCTATCTGGATCCGTTCCAGTCGGGCTTCAGGTCACGATACAGCACGGAAACGGCATTGGTCGCGTTGGTGGATGATCTCTGGAGGGCTCGGGACAGAGGTTGCTCCTCTATCCTGGTCCTATTAGATCTCTCAGCGGCTTTTGATACCATCGACCATGGTATCTTACTGCACCGGCTGGAGGGGTTAGGAATAGGGGGCACCATGCTTCGGTGGTTCTCCTCCTTCCTCTCTGACCGTTCGCAGATTGTGTTGGCAGGGGGGCAGAGGTTGACCTCGAGGCACCTTATTTGTGGGGTGCCGCAAGGGTCAGTCCTCTCACCTCTTCTGTTCAACATTTATGTAAAACCGCTAGGCGAGATCATCCATGGTTTCGGGGTGAGTGTTCATCAGTATGCTGATGACACACAGCTATACATCTCCACCCCAGACCACCCCAATGATGCCCTTGCTGTGATGTCCCATTGCCTGGACACCGTGCGGATCTGGATGGGGAGAAACAAGCTCAGACTCAACCCCTCCAAGACCGAGTGGCTGTGGCTTCCGGCGTCCCGGTATAGTCAGCTGGTACCATCACTGACAATAGGGGATGAGATCTTGCTCCCCACAGAGAGGGCCCGCAACTTGGGTGTCCTCCTGGATTCACGGCTATCTTTAGAAGATCATTTGACGGCCGTGGCCAGGGGTGCCTTTTATCAGGTTCGCCTGATCCACCAGTTGCGTCCCTTTCTGGATTGGGACGCCTTGCGCACGGTCACTCATGCCCTATTTACCTCCCGTATGGACTACTGTAATGCTCTCTACATGGGGCTCCCCTTGAAAAGCACCCAGAGGCTCCAACTGGTCCAGAATGTAGCCGCGCGGGTGACTATGGGCGCAACTCGTTACGCCCATGTAACACCTCTCCTACGCGAGCTGCACTGGCTCCCGGTGGTCTTCCGGGTGCGATTCAAGGTGTTAGTTATCACCTTTAAAGCGCTCCATGGCTTAGGACCTGGGTACCTACAAGACCGTCTTTTGCCACCAATAGCCTCCCACCGACCAGTTCGTTCTCACAGGGAGGGACTACTCAGAGTACCGTCAGTCAAATTATGCCGACTCCCAGGGGGAGGGCCTTCTCTGTGAGGGCTCCAACCCTTTGGAATGAACTGCCCCCGGAGATATGGAATATCCCTGATCTCCGTGCTTTCCGCCATGCCCTCAAGACCCTGATGTTTCAACAGGCGGGGCTAAACATATGAACATGTGAATGATTTTTTTTTTAAATGTTATCTAATTCTGGGTTTTATTTAATTGACCAAACTAAGTAATAATTTTAATTAGCAATTTTATGATGTTTGTGTGTCTATATTTTTCTTGACTGTACACCGCCTTGAGTCCTACGGGAGAAAGGCGGTATAGAAATATAATAAATAAATAAATAATAAATAAATAAAATACAGCACTGATGGTATTGTTCCATCAATACCATCAAATTATGAATTCATAATTTAATAATGCATTATATAATGACCTACTTCTTTTGAATTGTCCTTAACCATCCCACATTTATTTCATTATTACACCTTAACTTCTATTATTGTGAAAAAATAAAATTATTCTTCTATATTTTCTGTGACATAATTTATATGTAGCTACTGTATCTTTCATTATCTGTCTCCTTGCAAAATCCAGCCATTGAAGGCAAAGCAGACACGTTCAACAGAGGGTTAGCTAAATGGTAGAAGTTATTTCTAAGGGAAATGCATATTTCTGAATTATTCAGTTCAGTGATTATCAGGCGACTGTGATCCTTACAGCAACAATAATAATTAAGACAGGGCAATACAGGTTAAAATCCATCTGCACCATGAAAAATTGCTGGGTGATTTTCATGCTCTCACTCCAGCCTACAGTAGGTATGATACCTTGACATAGAAAAATGAGTGTCTGAGTGTTTGATGGAGATTGGGTAGAAGTGATGGAGCATCCTGGAAGAAGTAATGCAGGTAGTCCTTGTTTAGTAAACACAATCTGGACTGGCAATTCCATTGTTTAGTGAAGTACTTGCTAGGTGAAACGGTGACTATGCTTATATCTTATTTCACTTTTCCTTTGTTTTATAGACCGTAGGAAAAGTTACTTTTCCATCGCTGTTCTAACCACAATCGGTTGCTAAATGAAGTAGTTGCTAGAGGACTTCCTGTAGCTGGTTTGGGCTAGAATCATTTTAAAAAGAGTAATCAACACTATTTTAAATATATTTTCTTCGTTTTGCTGTAACGTCAGACCTAATAATACTTTAAAGCATATTAGTCCAAGGTCGAACTATTACCTTACCTTAGCAATAACAGACAAAGGGACAGAAAGAAGGAACAGTGGATAAGTAAAGGTAAAAGTCTTGATTTCTAGCTCAAGTTTTCTATCCTTTCTTGATTTTCTTTGTGCAATTATATCATTAGGCAAAATTGATGAATAAATCTATAAAGAATGTGAATTTTGGAGATTTCATTCATATATGACTTAGTGAAATTATTGTTTTCAAGCACTTATGTCCAAATAGTTTGAAATACTATGGTATTTGTATATAACAACTATTGTTATTTTGCAATAATTTAAAACTGTGCCTGGTGAAACATTTTGAAACCTCTTGCAAATTTCAAAAATAGCCCAAATATTTATATGTTATTTTATTACTCCTATTAAGTCAGCTTGCAATACTCAAATCTGCTATAAAGTTGCATTGTGATATGAAGTACTCTATACAAAATCATTTGCCAATTTTTTTTAAACTTCTGGTTCACATTTTATCAAAGGAGCACTTAAATTCTCCACTCAGAAATGTTCCTTCCGAACCTCAAAATACTTAAGGAATTACTTAGGGAACTATAAACATGAAATATGTATGATGTCAGAACAAGGCATGCACATTTAAGGGCCATCACTGATGTTTGCCCGTAGTTGTGCATTGTCAGAGCTAAAATATTGATGTCAACTAATTTGTAATAAGCACATAGCACCATGCCCTCACTCTGTTATTCCTTAGTATCATCCATAGATAATTTATTCTGCTGTGACATGCATATATAATTCCACTGCAATGTTATGTTTATTTAACTTTATTTTGCCACTGAAGGTAAAGAAGTCTGAACACATCATTTAAACATATTTACAAAAAATTGTTTCAGTCCTGTTCATGTCAGTTCTCCACAACATCTATCTGCTAGTTTAATCTTCAACCAGAAAGAGTTTTGAATTGCCCTTTGGCACTTAAGGATCTACAATACATAATGATGAACAAATGGTTTTACCATTATAGTTTTGGTGGAAATTCACAAAACTAGAAAGTGAAAAGCAACAAAACATGGACTAAAAACTATAATTACCAAGGAAAGTAACCCTGCAATATGCTAGCTTTAGGTATCAGTCATGTCTTCGGCGCTTAATGGCAGAACCAGTTCTGTCCATACTGTATGGGAAATGAATACATGAATACATAAAAATACTTTACAGTTACTATTCAGTTCAAATAAAGCAAAACGATTTTCAGGTTCTAGCAATTAGCAATAGCACTTAAGACTTATATACTGCTTTATAGTGCTTTACAGCTCTCTCTAACCGGTTTACAGATTCAACATATTGCCCTCAACAACCTGGGTCCTTATTTTATCAACCTCAAAACGATGGAAGGCTGAGTCAACCCTGAGCCTGGTGAGATTTGAACTATAAAATTGCAGGCAGCCGGCAGGCAGCAGAAATAGCCTGCAGTACTGCACTCTAACCACTGCGCCACTCTAACCACTTAAGAATGAAATTACTCTTCTATAAAACAGAACCTTTTAAGGAACAACCTTTTAAGGAACACTAATTTTAACTGCTGTTTTTTATTTATAAAAAGATGTAAATTGAGAAAAATTACTTCTTGCAAACTTTCTTTAATTTTGTCGCCCAGTCTGATAGTACTAACAATGATGTTACAACTGGATTTGCACTAAATACGTCTGTAAGAAATAAGTGTTCGTGATCCCAAGGCTTAAAGAGAATACAATGTACAAAGCTAAAATTACAAAGAATTGAATTATTACAGGAGAGCATGGTGTTCATCTTCCCCACTCTGAGACTGTTTCTGCAGAGGTTTACGAACTCCAACCATTCATTTATTTTTTTCCCAAACTGACCTTCCAGCCAAGACCTTAGTTCAAATTTCAGAGTAGCTGAGTTGATGCATTTAACACCTGCTATTTGGTTTAAGTCTTCCCAGGACTTTAATGAAGCTTCTGCTGTTAGTAATGATTATTATACCTACCTAAGTAACTAACAACAGAGTATTTCCCATCTGGAAAAGCTGAAAGCAGTAGTAGAAGGAAGCAACTTCCTAAATGGCCTTTGACTCAAAAAATATATATTTCTCAAATTCTCTAGCATATTTTATATAGCATTAACAATAAAAAAGTGAGCACAATATTTTAACAAAGTGACAAAGGTCTTATTATAAAAATGGAATCTCATTTTTGAGGGGATAAATTCTTAAAAAATTGTGAAGATATTACCAGTTCCTTCACAGACCTGAATTAACTCAGTGTAGAGTATGACAATTTAGTCTGTATCAATTAAAAAAGTTCTTTTCTTGGCATTACAAGTTTCTTTTTGTGGCTTCTTTCTTTTTATAGTAGATACGGTGTGGAAATGTTATTTTAAAACATATGAAATCTACTGCCATTTGAACTTAATGGGGAAAGTATCATATACTTTCTTCAAGACAGATAAAATATATAAACCATTTCAAATAGAGGAACAACCTAGAATCATATCCCTTAATATGGAAAAGGTTGTGTCTGCTAGTGGGAGTTTTCTAGTAGCTCCAAGGCATAATACAAGATTGAAGTAATGTGTATATATTTCTAATTCTCAAACAGCCAACCTGCAAAAAGAAAAGTAATGTAGGCAACCCCTCTTGAGAATTTATAAACAGCTTATGCCTACTTTGTGTTTTGGTAAGATTTGTCTTACAAAGACGAGGAGTGTACAATTTCTAACTTTAAAGACATTACTTGTAATTGAACACCGGTAGACTTTTGTTATAGCATAAAAGATCAAGGAGAAAGTTATCGCAGAAAGGGACTAGGACCATTTCTCAGGTTAACAAGAGATTGTTCTTAATATAAAAAGGAACTTCATTGAGATTGAGGGAGGAATGAATACAAATATTGGAGGTAATATTGTTCTCCAAAGAAAGATCACCATCATGGCATCTCTGCATTACAGTGTGTCCTCTAAACCACAAAATGGTGCCTGTAGTGTTTTTAAAGCTAAATTGAAAGCCTGAAAGACCAGTAAGACATGTTCTAAATAAGTGCAGATACAGCACAGGGGAAACCATGTGTTTTCACAACTGAAGTTGATTAACCCGTGACCAAGATATCTAAAAACGACGAAAAAAATAAAGTACTTGATGGGACATCTTATATAGCTAACAAAGTGTCTGTAGGATTATGTCAGAATTTGCATGTGCTCTATTTCAAGCAGCAATTGGCCTGTTTTGACTGGTGTATCACCTGCTCTGGAATGATCAAAAGAACAAGATAGTCCATAATCTCTGAACAATTTACAGACAATTATATCAGTGTCAGCTGGTGGGGACTGGAAGATGAGCCTTTTCTGCAATAGAGTGGAATATCTCCACTCGGAGATTAGAATGATCCCAACCTGTTGGCCTTTTGTAAGGCTTTAAAAATGTAGCTGTGTTCCCAAGCATGGGATGCTAAGCCTGTGCGCTGAATGTATTAAAGGTCCTTTTCTTGATTTTAGTGTTAATTGCCAAGTATTTTGGCTGCTGTGTAACAAGAAACATAGATAACTGATGGCAGAAAAAGGTCTAATGATCCATTGAGTCTGCCCTTTGAGTTTATTTTATTTCATTTCTTTTCTTTTTGTCGGATGATATAGATGATGGACATGTGTTTATCCCAAGCATGTTTAAACTCAGTTACTGATGACTGACCTACTACTTTTGCTGGAAGATGGTTCCAAGCTTCCACTACTCTTTCTGTGAAGTAATACTTTCTAACATTACTTTTGAACTTCCCTATTACTTTTAGATTATGCCCACGTTCTTGATTTTTACTTAATACTGAAAATGCTGCGTTTTAGAACCTTATTTACATCCTTAATATATGTAAAGGTTTCAATCATGCCCCCACTTTCCCTTTTGTCTTCCAGGCTGTACATATTTGGTTGCTACAATCTCTCCTGATATGTTTTGTCCCGCAGACCTTGCACCATTTTTGTTGCCAGTTTCTGGACTTGTTCAATCTTATCAATATCTTTTTTTTAGGTGAGGTCTCCAGAACTAAAAACTGTATTCCAAATGGGAATCTGGCTAAAACATTATGTAGCGAGATTAGGACCTCCTTTTTCCTGGTGATCCTACTAATGATGCAACCTAGATTTTTAATAAATATCTAAATATCTTTATCTTGGATCTTTTTATTGGATAGATAGATAGATAGATAGATAGATAGATAGATAGATAGATAGATAGGTAGATAGATAGACAGACAGACAGACAGACAGACAGACAGACAGACAGACAGACAACCTTATTCAACATACAACTTTATAAGGAGTCAAGAAAAATTCAGTCCTTAAAAGTAGCTGATTACATTTACAGAGATGAAAAGGTCTAGTAGGTCTACAACCTTATTGAAACCTAGGTACAAACATCAGTTTTCACTTAGAATATATACAGCTGTCAATAGTAAAAGTGGTCAAGAAGGCCAGTATTGTATAGCAGAACTTCTCAATCCAGCTCAGTTGATAAATTGCACTAGAAAGTATAGACTCAGATCAATTAATCCTTTAATGACATTTAGAGGTTGACATCTTCCAAGAAGCAGTCAGCCATCAGTGCAACTGGCATTATGGCTTTAAACCAGACATACACTTAAAATTGTATGCTGTCCAATGTTATTTTTAATCTGATTAGAGAAGGAAATTATTACTAGGATTGTGTAGTACAAACTAAATTTCTTTTTTTGGGTAAATTTTAAATTATATTTTAATTTTGAATTTGAATTATATTCATTGTTTACATGGTTTGCCTGCCTGTCGAGTCAAGAGCACCCTAAAAAGGTTGTATACTGTTTTAAATTCCCTATGCGGGATAACTGCTATGTATTTGAATTTGATGTCTTCCTTGGGAACCCATAATGGGAATGGCAAGGTGTTACCATTATAAAGCCAAAAATATATTTAATTTACTATACTGTACTGTATATATACACGTACATACATTATTGTAATGTGAATTCATGCTATCTACAATTTTTAATACATATTGCTAGAAGTGCAGAGTTCTTGTAGCTTTCTAAGCATATCCAAATTCATTCCAAATCTGTCTGTGATGATAACAGAGATTTAAGTTTGTTCGGTTGATTGATATCTTACCCTTAGCATTGCATGTGATATTTTGTTGCATGTTGGCCCATGACAAACTCAATATTTTAAAGCTAGCTAACAAAATAGCAAAATCTAAATATAGAATATAGGCATTTGCACAGGGGAAGATTCCTCTCATAGTATATAAGTCAGCAATGAATTCCCCATGTTCCCATTTTTTCTTAGAACTGTCTTATATATGGATATCAGCTGTGGAACTAGAATCCATGTTGAAAATGTGTGTAACCTGAACTCTTACTATAGATACTAGACTAGTTTTAGAACTTGAATCCTGTTAATCACATTGTAAAATTCAATATATTTATGGATCTATTCCAACCAAAATCCCACACCTGCACAGTTGGCTCCCATTTTTCTCTCTATTCTCTATAATTTTAATAATACAGTGGCATTCATCTGTCATTGTAGAACTATAAAACAGACTGCACTGAGAAACATTTAATTTTAAATTAGTTTTAAAGAACAGAAATCTAAAAAGATTTAATTTAAAGAGTATTGAAAATACAATACTTGAAGAAAAAGAAACAAATTTCTTGGTTTGTTTTAATGTGAGATCACAGCTATTAGTCAATCATGATCACAATTTAATGTTTTATACAAATCCAACTCATTCTGATTTTTTCTTCAATAAACCATATTTAATAAACCATAAAGGGTGATTACTGAAACATGAAAATCTCTCAATGAGCACTGTATTTCTTAAACATTAATGTGAATATGTGTAGTGAATAAAAGGTTGAATGGTTTCCCATTCAGAGCCACAGAAAGGAGACCATCTGTATGCTCTCCAGTGAGCATAAATTATCTAAATACAGCAGAAGAACTATGAAAATAGAAACGCCAATATATTATGATAATTGACCAAGTGTGTATTTTATTTTCCAGCATAAAATCAATTTTAGCATAGGATAATTACCATAAGAACTGTTCTTCTCATAAGAGCCATAAAATCACAGTGTTACTTTCAAAAATTAACACTAACATTTGTTTAAAAATGTGTACTGGGTTTCTATACCCGGATTGGCTTTTGCATGAATCTTACATTATTATTAATACAGAAGTATTATGTTTTCTTTATCAGACAAATAGCCACATAAAACCTACTCTCTAAAATCTCTCTAAAATCCATATAAGTAATATGACCCAAATTTAAAAAGCAAGAAGTCATACATTGAAATGTGAATGAGTCAAAGATTTGGAAGAAATTTCTATCATATGGAACTTCATTACTATGAAGAGCATATGTGGAATTAATTTGTCATAATAAAATGACAAAGATGCTGCTTAAGGTCTCTGAATAATTATATTGATCTATGGAGACATCGCTCATGATAAAGATTATCTTCTAACTTCTTGGTGTAATGATAATAGGAATAAAAAAAGTTATATAATACATTTGTGCAATTTACAGGATATTAAATGAAAAGGTAGATTGAAAGGCCTTGTGAGCATACCACAAACTGTACCAATAATTGCCTCAATATTTTAGAAAATATGATAGATATAAAGTAAGATAAGTGTATGTAAAAGTACATACAGAATGTACTTTTTAAAAGTACATACAGAATGATTAAAAAAACATGATTAGTGAAATCTTGAATATTAACCCTACTGCTAAGGACAAAGTATTTGAGAAATAAAAACAAAGACTTTCCAATAGACTTTTAAAATAACCGGGAAACTATTTGGGTTATCAATTATTATGAGGACAACCTTATTTCAAAAGCAGCTGTCTATGAAGGAAACATCATGGTTTTTATTTATAACATTTATATTTCACTCTTTCTCTATAATTACTGAATATAAACTGTGATTGTCCTGTTCATCTTTATATGAAGGCCTATAAGTGAAAATGACTAGCCCTACATGTCCTAGTATGTTTTATGATTTGGCTATATTATCTCTACTCAACTCACAATACCATACCCTGGACAAATAAATAGACTTTATATTGAAAATTCTTCATATAAAAAACCTTCAATCTGTATGTTACAGTATATGTTTTGATTGGAAGCCTCCCAGAGTTTGTTGTAAGATATGTGGTTATGTTATGAATCAGTCATTGTGCTGTACAGCAATTTTAACTAATAGACATGATTCATTATTTCATATTCTAGGGAATATGACAGCTTTTCAAATTGTTCTTGTATAACCAGTTCAAGAGAGGTCACTGATCTGGCAATAACATATATGTTTGGAGCCAGTTCAGAGCAGGAAACAGGAGACCTGCCATCTCCTTGCTATAGTTAAGACATCTTCAAACACTATGACAGAAAAATTGTATTTTTATTTATAAAAACATGACTGTTTTATATCATTTCTTAAGCTATCCAGAGTTACTGCAGTAGTGAGATGGGTGGCATAACAATTTAATAAATAAATAAAATATCAATGTTCCATTCAGATCAATTAGCGATTATAAGTTATATATCTCAGAATAATAGCTAGATCCAGCATTGTAATTCTCCATGGGCTGGTGGCGGGGGGGGGGGGGGACTGCGGTGGTGGGGAAGACAGGACGGCTGCCTCCTGCAGCACCCTGCCAGCCAAAATAGGGGCAGCTGCCCGGCCTTGTTTTCATCCTCCATGGCCTTCTGCAGCATTCTGCTGGCCGAAAACAGACCCTGTGCAGCCCATTTTCAGGGCCCGTTTTTTCCATTTTTAGATCTGGCCCACGGGCCTTGAGTTTGACTGTTCTAGCAAGCTCCTGTTAGGGACCCAAGCCAAGCAGCAGAGCAGAGTTCTTCCAGCAGAGCCAAGTTCTTTCAGGAGTGTAGGTAGGGGCAGATCCCACTTCTGATGGGAGAATATAGCAGAGGGTGGGGGCCAGAGCAGAAAAGGCTTTCCTTCTGGAGCTCACTGTCCAATTTTTTTTAGCCAATGGGATCCAAAGTAGACCCTTTTGGTTGGAACAAATGAGTGAGTTAGTTGCATCAGGGTTAGATGGTTGCTCAGATATCCTGGTCCCATGCCATGAAGGCAGGGGTAAAATCTACTTGCCTTCCTTCCCGGTTCGGAAGCGCATGTGCTGCGCGCGCACTCGCTTTATGCACGTGCAGCCCTTCTGTGCATTGCAAAACCTTCTGTGCAAGCGCAAAACCTTCTGTGCATCCACAGAAGGTAAAAAACACATTACTTCCTGGTTAAAACCAGGAAGTAATGACACCCAGGTGGGTGGGCAGAGCTTTGCTCTGCCATCGCTACCGGATTGCCAAACCAATGGCCAAAATCACTACCGGACCGGGCGATCCAGTCTGATCCAGGAGCATTTCATCCCTGTATGAAGGGCTTTAAAGCAACAGTCTGAATTGGACCCAAAAACAAACTTGCAAACAATGCAGCTTGCATTACAGCTGTATTACATATGCCACCCAAAAGGCCTCTAGAACTCTCTGCATAGCTGCACTCTGTATCTGTTGCTGCTTCTGAATACTCTTCAAGGGTAGCCCCATGTAGAGTGTGTTGCAGTAATCCACAAGGGAGATGGCAGGCCACGAGTGTGCTGGGCCTCACATTCTAGAAAAGTGCACAACTGGTGTAAAACATGACATTGTGTAAAAGCTTTCCTACCACAATTGCAACCTTCAGCATCACTTGGAAAACCAAGGAAGGAGATGTAAAGTTGGGTATCATAAGCATAATGATGACAGCTTATCTCATGTGTTGGATGATATCACCCATTGCATGTAGATGTTGAAATGATTATGTATTCCAAGAAGCACATACAAAACACTGAGTCAGTATATTTAAAGCATAATTCTAATGAATGCAGGTATTCAATTAAACAGCAGCAGTATTGAACAGATTATGAAAATGAGATGCTTTAAAAACCATTCATGAAATTAAGTATTCTAAGTATTCATAATAGCTATATTAATTGCATGCACATTATGTTAAATGGTAGTTTCTATTATTTTGCAATGAGAGGCTTGAGGTCTATTTTAAAAATTCTTGTCACAAGTAGAAATTAACTGTACGTTTTGGAAGCCATTCGTAAACATCTGGAGATTTGTTCCACAGATTTAATTTTCGCTATCTTTCTTCATTCTTACTGTATTTCCTGCACATTTTAGAAGATATGATTAAACACAAAGTATATTTGAGTGTCTTTGTCAAGTTCAGACATAAAAGTTAAGAGTACAAAGCAAACGTTTCCATATTTTTTTACTAAAACATCTGCTTTTTGTGAAAGAAAAGAAATTGGATTCCTTGAACATCCTGACCTTTGCTGGAGGTCAGATCAATTTCTGTAACCTTAAGATTAATAAAGAAAATACTGAGTGTAATAGGTTAAACATCTAATACAGAAACTACTGAATATAACTGAAGTTTCCATATTCTCCATTCATACTCGTGATTCTAGAGCATTTTTTTTCTTTCAGTCTCTGGATTATGGTGACAAAATTAATGGAATTTCCTCCTATGTATATTTTTAAAAATGGTGCAATAAAAAATAAAAACTATATATTTTCAATAATCATTAAACAGTAAAGACAAAATTGGAAAAAATAAAATATATTATAGTAATATATAGCTAAATGTAACAAAAACATTATGAACAGAGATTCCATATGATGAGCATTCCTACTTATATAAATTCAATTCTGTTGTTAAATTTATCATTTAATCCACACCATAAAGAAAACAAACTAATATGTTGAAACCATTTATTAAAATCAGAAAAGTGACTGTCTTTCTAGTTAAATTCAAATCTCTTCATGAAATAACACATTCCATATTTTAGAAAAATATACACACACACACACACACACACACACACACACGCACGCACACGCACACACATATACACACTCACTGAAGAAAGATAATGGACAAGTAAAAATTAAGTGGTGCAAATTTGTCTTTTATGTTTATTGTTTATTGTTTATTGGCCATAAACGTAAAGAAAACATTAAGCAAAACTAATCTGTAGTAGTAATCTGAATATAGCTGAACAGAAAAATCAGAAATAACACATAGGAACTATTTGTCAAAAGGCTTGAGCAACTTGCAAACAGAAAAGCAATTCTAGTTCAATAGCCTGTTCAATAAGATGAGATGATCTTTAAAATAATCTCATCCCATGTTTCATGAATGTTCTTTGCATTAAGCCTCACTATGTACCACATCTCTGCTTAATGAGCAGAGATAACTTGATTGATTGATTGATTGACTGTTAATCATAATTCATAATTCTTAATAAAATTACTGTTAAAATTGATTGATCAAGTGATTGATTGAGCAACTTGTGCCATCATCTATTTCAACATGAACACACACATATTTTCTCCATTATAATTTGTCCCTAACTTGGTTCTTCAGGTCTTCCAATGGTGCGCTCATTGCCACTGTAGAGTCTTTTCCAGTGAGCTAGGTCCAAAATAGGATAAATAAATAGGATAATAAATAAAAAGGAATAAAATAATCTACAAAAAATTAAACACAGTTATATGGAAGAAGTGCAATACATTGACATTTGTATAATACTGGCAAGAAAAGACTGGGTGAATTTATTTTTTAAAAGGGATCAGTACACCCAGATTTAATCAACATAGTCCATTACAAAATTACTTCCCAAAAATGTTTTTGTAAATGAAAATGAGGAGAAAAACTCATGTCATTTCTAATCTAAGATAACCTGTGCCAGTAGTGTAGTTAATAAAACAAGACCCAACCTACTAATTATTCTCATGTGCAGTCACAAGGACATTACATTAAAATTATTTAAAGCTTTGTGGGATTTACTCAGGACTGGATAAAGCATGTTTTGCAAAGTACTTCATTGACAATTGTCTACAAAATTTGTTCCAGAAAATGAAGAGCACATTTTTGACCCCAAGAATGAAGTACTGTTTATGTCCTGCAAAATAATCAAGCTTAAGATCTGTTATGACTTAGAAAATTGTTGGCACTAGTACCTTGGCTGATCTTTCAGGGTCCCCACCCCCCCCGTTTTTTGGTTGAGTTCCTGGTCCAGTTAAGAAACCTTAAAAATGATACTAAGTTTGGAATCAATATTCAACAAGAGCAATTGTTAATTTAAAGTAAATTTATTGATCAGAACACTAACATGAATTTGAATCTTGCTTTTGCCATGAACTCTTTCCTTAAATTTAACCTGATTATTTTTTTCTCAAACTATGCTTTCCAAAATATGAAATAGAATGATAGATTATTACACTTATTACACCTACAGAGTGCATGGGGTGTGCTATGTGTATGACAAAATGTTGTAATGGTGATTAAGATGAGTATCTTTGCCCAGTCTCTAGCTGTATTTTACAATGCACAATGTACCTTACAAAATAGAAGACTGATTATCACAATAAGTCAAGAACAATATAGATCTTAGAAGAAACAATTATATCCTACTGCTATGTAGGATGAAGAGTAAATTCTCTGGAAAAAGAAATACTACATTACGAACTATTTAACTTTGTAGGATATAAGAGATAAAAAATTCAATTTATGGAACAAAAAGAGAATGGCAGAGGAAAAAATTGATCAAGTAGGTAATAATCAATGCATATCTATGGAACAGAGAATATATGAAGCTAAGTGCTGAGACATAAGAGATACCACTATGGATTTTCTAAAGCTAAGACTCAGGATCTGATGTTCTACAACAAATTTTCAGAGAACAACAAAAGGCATATTAAAGAAAAAGTTAGTTTGCCATTTTATTTGGATAAAAATTATTCACTGAAATGAAAGATCAGCTTGAATTGAACAATCTCTGTGAATCCCACTGTTTATATATATCTCATCTGTTTTGTCTCTACTAATATGAGGCTTGGAACCTATGAGAATAACTAGAGAAGATATAAAATGCTTTACTGAAAAGCTACCAAGTTTTAAACACACAAAAAAAATGTATGAATGAAAATGACCTAGAGGCTGCTCCAAATATATTGTAAAATATTCCTCCCTAGCTAATGATCTCAAGAGGCACACAAAGTAATTTACTAAGAAGACAGTCCGTTTCCAAAAAAATAATACCAGGATCCCACTCCAAAATTAAATACTACCACCAACAAAATATAGTTGTTTTGAACAACCATTTACTTCCTTTCCAGGAAATGTGTCATAAATAAAGAACATACTATGTGTGTCTTGGGGATGCAGCAGGTTTTAACTCTTCTGAAGAAGTTAGAAAGCTTCCTTGAGATTTGAATTGTCAGATGTAAATGCCTTATTCTCTAATGTGTAAATAATGTATATATGGAACATCAGGGGTTAACTTATTACTTGAGCTTTAATGTATTCATAATTTACCACTCCCATTCCTGGCTCCGCCCCTTGTATATAAAAGGAGCCATCCTCCCCATTTTCCTTGCTTCTATCTTGAATATTCAGCGAATATAGAATGCCTATTATGATTAAAGAGAATTATATTTAAACCTATAACTTCTATTATCTTTATTGAGTCTGATCCTGAAAATATTGCAACAAGCTGGTAGCAGAGGATGGTTAATTGACTCAATAAGTAATTAAAAATGTCCAAGAAAGATAGGCCCAACACCAGGGCCTACAGCAAAGAAATAGAAACTGATCAAGAGATGATCAACGAATCCACTAATGCGATTTCGAGAGAATCCGAAGAATACACCACTGAAGAAGAAGAACTGATGAGTGAAAATAACGACCAGGAAGAAATCGAGATAGAAAATAACGAACTCAGGTCAGAAATATTAAAAATACTAAAAAGCCAAAAGAATGATGAAAGCCTCATCGCGGACCTCCAGGAGATGCTGAGGAACAGCGGAGCAGCGAGAGAGAAAAACATCATTAAAGAAAAACCCAAAGATCAAAAAACTGTGAGTGAAATGACTACTGAGAAAATAGTTGTAAAAAAGAAAAGATGTGACCCCGCGCGAAATTTTGAACGGCAGCCATCTTGGTTTCAACGAACTTCAAAAGAGAGTGAAGCAGAGCCAATCAAAACGCTCAGTTCAAAATTTCTGGCGCGAAAAACGCTATCAGACGAAGAAAGTGAAAAAGAAGTCTCAAACTCTTCAGATGAACCAAAATCAGAAAGTGAAGACGATTTAACAAAGTCTCAAGTAGAGTCAGCAATGAAAACACTTTTTGCTGCTTTTGGGCCAAGATTGAAAATTTCTAAGACATCAACGAAGAAGCAAGCAATCAAACCGACAACTCAAGACCTGCACGCTCCCATCCTGACTTCGAAAACGACGACACCCGAGCCCAGAGAGCCATGCCGATTCCGTCCTACACCGCAGACAGAATCGAGTGCCAGCACACACAAGAGAAAGAGAACAACCGCCGCCATCACCAAAGCCCCAAAAACCGAGCCAGAGACCGACTCATCTGAAGAGGAGCGGATCGAGAGAGCTGAAATGGAGAGAACCTTCCACAACGGCGCCAAAGAAGAAATGAGCAACGCGCATGTGCAAAACTACGTAGACGGCCCCGAAAGACTTGAACTGGCCAGAGAACCGCGCAGACTCGTTACAAGCATCCCAATGCCGTTCTGTAATTTCCTGCACTTGAGAGACCACGGACTGCCTCAGGTTGTAAGTAATGGACAGAATAATGTGGGGAACTTACCCAGTGACTTCCCAAAACTTAGAGTTGATGGCATTAATTTACAAGAGTGGTACCAACAGCTTCAGGTTATTTTTATGAAAGAAAATTTACTATTCTTTATAACTAGTCCCCCAAGAAGACCTTGGACTTTAAAAATAGACTGTTTACATCATAGAGCATTTTTCATAATAATTTCTAGCGTGTCTCCTGCAATGTATCATAGCATCAAACCAAACCTAACTGTATCAGAAATAATTCAATGCATGTTTAATCTATTTCACAGCGATAGCGTAGCCACAACCACAAGAATGTCTAAGGATTTCTTTTCTTCTAGAGTGAAACCAGGGGTTTCTACAAGTGAACATTTGATAAATCTAAACAAAATAAGAGCTGAGCTGCAATTGAGGGGGGAAGTGATTTCAGATCAAACTATGAAAAGTGTTATTATCAATTCACTTGATCCATCATGGGATAGCTTTATGTCACACTTAGATACCATTAATTTGGGATATTTATCAATAGAAAGTCTATCTAACAAATTGATAGCAGAAGACAATTCAAGAAAAAATCGTTCCAATAACCAAACAGAACACAAATCTTTTAGGAAAGTAGTCTTTCAAGATAAATATAATGAGGCCTTTAGATGCCACAATTGTGGATCCAGGGAACACAGTAAAAGAGACTGTCCCAAAGTCCCAAGGGAGAGACATAGGCCAGAATATAGGAGCAAATACAATTACAGACAATCTTCCACAGATAGACACAAATATAGAAGCCCACCAAACTACAGAGAAAGTAGAGGGGGTAGAGAAAATTCAAAAGAGAGAAAATCTGGGTCACTAAATGGGCTAAATAAACAAGACAGCACCAAAACACAACAAGATGAGAACAATAATTGGCTTATTGATTCTGGTGCAACAAATCACACCACTAATAACAAAAGTATATTATCTTCATTTACAGAAGATAAGTTTGTGATAAAGGTAGCTAATCAAGAAAAGGTTCAAGTATTAGGCAGAGGAAATGTGACCTTGCCTGGTTTAGGGAAAATAGAGGGGGTATTATTAATCCCAGAAATACCTCACAACATACTAAGTGCTATAAAACTAAGCAGAGAATCTGACATCAATATAGTTTTCTCAAAGGGGAAAGCAACTATAGAAAAGAACAAAACAAATATAGGCACTGTGATGATAAAAGGGGGTCTACCCTATCTGATAACCAAAGAAAGATGGTTACATAACATTGATTCAAATATGGAAGATTGTATTGAAGCAGATGATGAAAATGTCAGTAACAGTGACAATGATGAATGTAAAATAACTCATGATAACAAAAATACACACAATGAGAAGAAACCAAAAATAGGTAAACCAATTCATGATGAGTGTGCTCATATCTTACACAGGAAGTTAGGACATGCAAGCTTTCCTGTAGTACAAAAAATGACTGAACACGCAGAAGGTGTAAAAATAAAAAATTGTGAAAATTATTTAGAATGCTCAGTATGTAAATCCACCAAACTAAAAACCAGTCCTAGACCAAAAAAGTCTAACAGATCAACTAACAATATTTTTGATTTGGTACATATGGACTTAGTTGGTCCATTAACTCCATCAATTACCTATAGAAAACGTTACTTCCTAACAATAGTGGATGATTACAGTCGCTATGGTTTTGTTTACACATTAAAGCACAAGGATGAAACCTTTCAGAAATTTAAGGAATTCTACAAACGCATAGAAACACAACATAATATCAGAATAAAACAAATTATGACAGATAGGGGATGTGAATTCATGTCTAAAGAATTCTCCCAATGGTTAAAGGATAGAGGGATGCTACATTTCACGTCCAATCCATTTTCTGCCTTTCAAAATGGGATTGCAGAGAGAAAGAACTCCACACTACAAACCATGATTAGATGCACATTAGAGGATGCTGGTTTAGGCAAACAATTTTGGTCAGAAGCCTTACATTATTCAAATTACACTCAAAATAGAACATGGTCCAGTATTGTGAATAAGACACCATATGAGGTGATGTACAATAGAAAACCTAAATTAGCACACATGCACATATTTGGAGTTACTGCAGACGTGCACATACCTAAACAATTGAGGAGAAAGGGAGAAAACGTATCCAGGAGATTAAGATTCATGGGATACGAAACTGGAACCAAAGGGTACAGATTCATCGATAATAATAACAAATTTATAGTATCCAGAACAGCTGTGTTTCATGAGCAGGCCAATTGGTCTAAGTTGCACCTTAATGAAATTTTTCCTAATAAAAGCAAAGATAATATACCTTGCGAGGAAGGAACAACAGAAAATCAAAATATTAGCAAAAGTAAGAACAAAACCAAAACTTGGACAAATAGTCAGCATAAAATAAAGACAGACACATTAACAAAAAAGGAAGCCAGATATTTGCATGACAACCATAGCAAACCTGAAAGAAATATTAGAAATAATAGAAACCAAATACCAAATAAATACAAAGATTATATTATGCATATGGATGGGGAACAAATAACACCTAATACATATGAGGAAGTATTGAAACTTCCCCGTGAAGAAAGAGAAAAATGGGAACTAGCTATGGAAAAAGAAATGAAAAGTTTACAAGGATTAAATGTATTCACACCTGCGATCGCACCTAAGAATAAAACAATTATAGGTACCAGGTGGATTTATAAAATTAAGAATTTAGAAGGAGGTAATACCTTATACAAGGCCAGACTAGTTGCACAAGGTTATGCACAAAAATATCCAGAAGACTATACTGACACATATTCACCCACAGTGAGAACAGAGAGTGTCAAAACAGCTCTTGTAGTAGCATCTGCACTCAATCTAGACGTGTTTCAATATGACATACAGACTGCATACTTACATGCAAAATTAGATAAGGAAATATATGTAAGAGCACCACACAGTCAATACACTAATAAGAACGAAATTTGGTTACTAAATAAGAGTCTGTACGGATTGAAGCAATCTGGCAAAAGATGGTACGATTGTTTGGTAAAAGTACTAAAGACCATGGATTTCAACGCCACCACTGCTGATAACTGTTTCTTTGTAAAAAAGAGTAATGATCATATTGAATTTGTATTAATTTATGTGGATGATATTTTATATATTGGAAAGCATAAAGAGAGCAGGGAAATCTTTGTAAATAAGTTAAACGAACACTTCTCATTGAAATCACTAGGTAGAGTGAATAAATACCTTGGTGTACAAATTAACAAAACAAAAAGGGGATTCAAACTTACTCAGAAAGATAAAATCATTGAACTCCTAAACAAATGTAACTTAAATAATGCCAAAACATGTGACACACCTATGCAAACTGATTTTCTTAGAAACAATGATGAATCTTCCCCTGAGTTTAAAGACAACACATTTTACAGATCAATTATAGGTTCACTCCTTTATATATCTAATTGGACTAGGCCAGATATTGCATTACCTCTCAATTTATTGTCAAGATATGTTAGCAAACCAACCTTGTATCATTGGGAAGCTGTCAAAAGAATTTTAAGATATCTGAAAAGTACATTAGATTTTTGTTTAATATTGGAACCCAATAATGACAAAGAACCAAAAATTACTTGTTATGCTGATGCAGATTGGGCCGGTGATACATCATGCAGAAAGAGTACCTCTGGTTATGTTTTTCTATTGAACGATTGTCCAGTTTACTGGTATACTGGTAAACAAGAACTGGTAGCCACCTCTACCACAGAAGCAGAATATGTTTGCTTGTCTAAAGCTGCAAATAACCTTGTATGGTTCAATGATTTGATCACAGATGTTTGGAAGAAACCTACTTTACCCTTTATTATGCATGAAGATAATAAAGCGGCCATTGAAATTTCTAGATCCGATGCAATTGGACAAAGGTCCAGGCATATTGATATAAAATTTAAGCACGTGAGACAACTATCTCAAGACGGATTCATCAAAGCAGTACATTGTGATACTTCTGAACAATTAGCTGACATATTAACAAAACCCTTACCTTCTAAACAACACAAATATTTAACTTCTAAATTATATGTATTATATTGTCCTGAATCTGAATGTAACTGGTGTTGTATAACGAACCGGCATTTAGAGGGGGATTTGTCAGATGTAAATGCCTTATTCTCTAATGTGTAAATAATGTATATATGGAACATCAGGGGTTAACTTATTACTTGAGCTTTAATGTATTCATAATTTACCACTCCCATTCCTGGCTCCGCCCCTTGTATATAAAAGGAGCCATCCTCCCCATTTTCCTTGCTTCTATCTTGAATATTCAGCGAATATAGAATGCCTATTATGATTAAAGAGAATTATATTTAAACCTATAACTTCTATTATCTTTATTGAGTCTGATCCTGAAAATATTGCAACATGAATAATAAGTAGAACAGCAGAAATGCTACACACTGGGATGAAAATGTATCATGTCTGCCTGTATTTACCTGGCGGTGGGGAAAATAGTAAAACAACATGACTCATTTCTTGGAAAAATTCCTATTTTCCTTTAGAAACACAAAACCCTCTGCACAGTGGGATAATCATTCTCCTTAAGTCAAAAGGAATGTTATAAGCACTATCTGCAATCATGTCATTCTAGTCCCAGCTAGTAAAAAAACCCAAAGGATTACTAGCAAAAAGTTTGGCTAATATATGCTTGAAAGAGAAAGCGAACATAAATATGTAAAGAAACAATGATATAGGTATCTGACCTAGACAAAAGGGATATAGACAGCTGTAGGTAAACAGGACGTTAGAGGATGGAAACTGAGTCTTTTAAAGAAATATTACCTTCCATTTTGGGGGTTCATATACCTTGTATAGAATTCTCAATTTCTACATAAAACACTGTAGTGTGCATACAGCATGCTCATTAATGTGATTTGGTCTTTTCACTTTCACAAAATGCTCATAGAAGAAAATTATAGTTATTAATGCCAGATTTTTGGTGACAGAAGTTATGAGTCACCAACAAGTCAAACTGACAGTCACCTCATTCTGAGACATCCTGAAGCAATTATTTATTTGCCAAACTATACAGCTGTTACTATATATGAAGATAAGAACATTATCATAGATACTTGTGATCTAGAAACAATCATGCATTATTAGTTTATAAATCACAAATCTACATTGTGGAATACAGTTTTCATATAATATAATCAATACATGCACACACATATAACACTTCATTTACACAAAACTTCCAAGTTTTCTGTGGCTGAGCAAAAAACTCTTGAATGACATTAAAAGTTCATCAAGTGTGATATCAATAAAGTGGAAATCTGCATTTAACAAGAAAAAAAATGTTTCCAAGGAACCAGCATGGAAATCCCAGCTGTGCAAATATACTATGTGAAATGCAATAAGAAAGCCGAAGGCAAAGGCAGTAATTATAGCTCAATGCTACAACTTACGTCTTGTGTACAGAAATTCCCAGTTTGCATCCAGGTAGGGCAGGAAAGTTTCCTGCCTGATACCCTAAAAATTAACTGTAAACAACACTTAAATAACCAGGAATAGATTAATGCCTAAACAGATCTACTGTATCCCCAGTTTTCTTGCTAGGCAAAGCTTTATTGTTTATGTCATGACATATATTCTGCCTGTATATTCTTAAATACATTAAGAAAATAATTTCACTCAGGAAGCAAACAAGTATTGTACATAACATAATACATTCTATGCTTGTGTGTGTGTGTGTGTGTGTGTGTGTGTGTGTGTGTGTATTTGTTTTCTGAGGTTTTCGCGGGTGTTTGTATGTAGGTCTTTGGTTATTCGGGTTTTTTCCAGAGCACTGCTCCTGCAGTCCATAGCTGGGTTTCTTCATCATCACTTCATCTTTGACTGGGTGATATTTTAAATTAGTGTCTCTCTTCGTCCTGTGGCCACGCCTGTCACTCCCATAATGCCCCAGTCTTTTCACTCAGTCACTGAAGGCTGGTGTGTTTTTTCTCTCTTCGTGCACTGACCTGTGTTCTTTAGGCTTATTGCGTTTAGGTTTTTATTTATTTTTGTTTAGAATTTCGATCGGTGAGAGCCTATATAAGGGAAGGCTGCAGGAAGCAAGGAACGGCACTGGGGTTCCAGTCCGTTCTCCCCCGGGGCCTCTGACGGCCGTCAGACCGCAGCTGGGGTTTTCCGACCCTTCGGGGCGGTCCCCTGTCTCAATTATAGCCACCGGTGTGAGCGCGGGGATTGCGGATCGCCGTATTACCCCCCACACCTCTGTTTTACACAGTTCTATATCGGCTCTCTTAGGGGCGGCTCCGGAGCTTTGCATGGTTTGCCCTGCAGGCTCTGAAATAAAATCGGCGTTTTTTTTGAAGCTACAAAATTCTGGCTTGGCCGTGACTTTTCCCTGCCACTTTTGCTGCGCTGAGGGGAATTCTCAATTGTCAAACTCCTGAGCCTCGCGCTGTGACTGAGCCCCACCGGTGGTGAGCGATCTGGGCGCCCGTCCCTCAGGCGGCGCCTTTACCATATTATAGCCTGGATTGAGTAGCTGTGTTTTATTCTGGGGACCTTGCTTTGTTTGCCGCTAGCGCTTGGCTCGGCGCCGTTAGTCCCTGCGGCCTTTGTACTACAAGCGCCATTTTGAGACTGCAGTTTGTTCCGGTGGCCATTTTCTTTTGTTCCTCAGGCTGGTCATCCCAATTCTCCTTTGTGGCAGCCATTTTGATTTCGTCCTCGAGTGGCCCCAGTTTGGCTACAGGCCTTTTTTTGCTTCGCTGTCTGGACATTCACATAAGCCAGATCTCTGCCTCCTTGTCCCTGTTGTGCTGGGACCGAAGGCTTGCCTTGCTTTCCTGGGCCAAGTCCTTGAACTTCGTCCCTGGGGTTTTTGGTTTTTTCCACCTGCGTTTTCTTTACTGCCTGTCACCACACCCCCCACCACGCAAGGCTACTGGTGACTCTTGTATATAGTTCTCGTTGTTTAAAAAAAAAATTAATACCAAAAAAAAATAAAATAAAATAAAAAAAATAAATAATATATATATATAGTTACCTTCTTGAAATGGCGGATTCCTACCTGTCCTCTGACTCGGAGCGGGAGCCCAGTCCACCTAGGGCCCCATCCAAGCATAAATCAAAATCGCGGGGGAGGTCTGCTTCCACCTCCGCTGACTCTCGCCAGCACAGACCATCTTCAGCAGCAGAAAAGGACGCCCAGCGTCACCATAAGGCGCTCGAGAGGCAGTATGATAGAGCCAGACAGGCCATGTTGGCTTCCGTCTTTGCCACTGACCAACAGCTGTTCTCACAAGGTCACTCCTCCTTGATCCCTGATGTTACACCGACTCCCGGGACGGACCCTGCTCCAGATCGTGCCTGTTCCGCATCTGACGCTCCGTCTGGGCTTCCTCGTGGTCTCTCTAAGAAGACCTGACTGTCCTTGCCAGATGTCTCGACTGTGGGCCTTGCAGAACCCCATGCTCCACCCTCACGTCGGGCGGAGGCGACATTTACCCCGACCGCTGCCGGGCTTCGGGGACCAGATGGACAAATGTTACCTCCCCAGGTGGACTTCCAGGCTGTGTTGTCCAATGCCCTTTCTTCCCTATTAGCAGCGGGACTTCAGCAATCCGCATTTCAGCAGCCTCTTTCGGCACCCCCACCTGCTTCTCACTCGACTGCTCCTGTTCGCTCCAAGTCTCCATCTCGATTGGCTCACGTTTCTTCTGAAGACTCTGACCAGGATGAGGAGATACCTGAGGATTTGGAATTCTCAGAGGATGAGGGTCTTACACCGGACGCTCCTGCTTTCTCCGGTTTATTCCAGCCCTCTTTGTTCAAATCGCTGCTTCATAAAGCTCGACAGACCACCAATATGGGAGACCCATCTGCTGAACCTTCTTCTTCTATAGCCCCCCATGAGGCCTTGTTTTCGTCGTCTAAGCCAGGGAAGGATTTTATTCCCTGCCCTCAGCTCTTTTCCGATGTTCTGCAGTCCCCCTGGTCTCAACCAGGCTCTTTGATGGGTCCCACTAGCCTGGACAAAAAGTTGTATTGTGGGGCCCCGGAGCTGGACACCTTGCTAACACTACCTATGGTTGACCCTCCGATTGCAAATCTTTCTTCGTCTTCGCTTTTGTCTTCAGACGCGTTGGATGTTCTTAAATCGGAGGACAGGAAAGCTGAGCTCTCCTTTCGTAAGGAACATCAGTCTCTTGCCTGGACTATTAAGACTGCGACTGCCACGTCATTCTTTAATAGAGCCTCGTTGCTTTGGCTGAGGCAACTTCAGGAGAGGCTGCCGCCGGAAGACACGCGTATTCACCAAGATATAAACAAAATTGTGGCTGCCACCGAATATTCGGCAGATGCTTCGTTAAACTCGCTGAAGTTAGTCTCGAGGGCCTTAGCCTCTTCTGTGACATCTCGCCGGCTGTTTTGGCTCAGAAATTGGAGAGCTGATGCCAAAGCAAAATGGAGGTTGGCGGCAGCCCCATATAAGGCCCCAAACCTCTTCAGTCCTGCCCTTGACCCCGTTCTGGTCGAGGACAAGGACAAAAGGAAGATGATGCTGGCGTCTTTGTACCGCAGACCGGAACGGCGCTATGCACCCTATTCTCAGCGTCAGCCCTTTCGGACTTTGTCGGGGGGCCCCTATTCCCAACGTACCTTCTTTCATGGAACCGACTGTTCCTTGGATAGACAGCGTTTTCGAGACAGGTCTAGGACCAACAGCTCCAGACGCTCCTTCCAAGGATCGGGCTTCCGCCAGGCCTGCCAGGGAAAATGACTGCAGGTTGCAGGATCCCATTGGCGGTCGTCTACAACTTTTCAGCCACCAATGGGAGCGGTCAACCAAGGACGCTTGGATTCTTCGGACGGTGTCATCCAGCCTGTCTATCGAGTTCCTGGGACGGCCTCCGTCTCGCTACGTCCACTGTCCAACCCGCCTGTCCCCCGACAAGGAGATTCTATTACGGAGAGAGGTACTCCACCTGCTCCACATCCATGCAATAGAGCCAGTTCCACCGGATCAGCATGGCAAGGGGTTCTATTCGACACTCTTTTTGGTTCCAAAACATTCGGGGGGTTGGAGGGCCATTTTAAATTTAAAGCAGCTGAATCTGTCGGTTCTTTACCGCAGATTCAAAATGCAGTCCCTAGGATCCATCCTTGCAGGGGTACGACGTGGCGACTTCCTCCAGTCAGTCGATCTCAGGGAGGCATACCTGTATGTTCCAGTTCTTCCGGCCCACCGTCAATACCTATGATTCCAAATTGGGGAGGACCATTATCAGTACTGTGCGATGCCCTTTGGCTTGTCATCTGCTCCAAGGACTTTCACAAAACTGGTAGCGGTGGTGGCAGCTGCTCTCCGAATGATACCTGTGAGAGTATTGTGCTATCTGGACGACATTCTAGTCCTGTCATCCTCCAGAAGTCAAGCATCTCGGGACCTCGCCCTTGTCATCGGGTTTTTTCAGGACTACGGGTTCTCGATCAACTTCCCGAAAAGTCACCTTCACCCGTCCACTGTTCTCCAACATTTGGGAGCAGTGATCGACTCTGTTCGGGGCCAGGTCTTCCTCTCTCTGGACAGGGTCGAGAGCATCCGCAACCTGATTCGTCTCATTCAATCCAAGCGGTCTGTTCCTCTCCTCCATCTGTCCCAGCTGTTGGGGAAAATGGTCTCGTGCTTTTCGATAGTGCCATGGGCACGCAGACACACGAGGCCATTGCAGTGGTTCCTGCTCCCCTTTCAACGCACGGGTCGCAGCGATTCTCTACACAAGGTATCACTTCCCCCTCAAATTTCCCTGTCCCTCAACTGGTGGACAGGGCCCAAGCTTCTCCTGGGTTCGCATTTTCTGCTCCCGGATCGGCTGACCCTGATTTCCGACGCCAGTCTCTTGGGCTGGGGGGCCCATCTCCACGATCAGATGGTGCAGGGCCGCTGGTCAACTTCAGAACAGACTCTAAGCATCAACCTTTTGGAATTGAGGGCGATTCGACTAGCTCTCTGTCATTTTCAGCCCCTGTTGCAAGGCCGCCACATCCTCGTCCTCACGGACAATATTACAGCCAAGGCCAATATCAACAAGGAGGGGGGCACGAGATCGAGGGATCTGATGCTGGAGGCGGAGAAGTTATTGACTTGGGCAGAGAGTCACGTTCTATCCCTGAAGGCCGATCACATGTCGGGCGTAGACAACGTCCGAGCCGATTGGCTCAGCAGACAACTGATAGACCAGTCAGAATGGCAACTGGATCCCAACATCTTTCGAGAGGCTACCACCATCTTCGGCCTGCCCGTTGTGGACTTGTTCGCCAGTCCGACGAATGCCCAACTCCCCAGATTTGTGACACGTTACCCGTTCCCGACAGCGGAGGCTCACAATGCACTCCGATGCCGCTGGCCCTCCGGCCTTTTGTACACGTTTCCTCCGATTCCCTTGATTCCTCAGGTGATTTGGAAGTTGTTGGAGGAACGTGCGGATCTCCTGCTTGTGGCTCCCAATTGGCCTCGTCGACCATGGTATGCAGACCTCGTGGCTCTGTCCGTACTTCCTCCGTGGGAGATTCCGCCGAACCATCACTCTCTGTGCCAAGGGTCAGTCTTCCACCCAGATCCAGGATGGCTCCAATTGGCCGTATGGCGTTTGAGCGGATCATCCTGCGGAAGGACCGTCTCCCCGACTCCGTCATAGCTACCATACAGGCATCTCAAAGACCTTCTACATCGCGTATATACAAGTCCTCTTGGCGGGCTTTTTGCACTTGGTGTGCTGACAACCTGGTGGACCCTACGTCGGCTCAGATCGTTGACATTCTCTGTTTTTTGCAGTCTGGCCTGGACAAAGGTTTGTCGCCGTCCACCCTTCGTCAACAGACCGCTGCTTTGTCCACAGTCATTAGGTGCCCGCCTTACTCTTCTCTGTCTCAGCATCCATTGCTCAAAGAATTTTTGCACGGGGCTATGAACCTTCGTCCACCCCCGGTTCATCGTTACCCGACCTGGGACCTTTTCCTTGTCCTTCAAGGGCTTATGCTTCCCCCCTTCGAACTGCTGGGTTCTATATCCCTTAAGTTCTTGTCCTTTAAGATGGCTTTCCTTTTGGCGATTACCTCCGCCAGGAGGATATCGGAACTTTCAGCCTTGTCAATTAGGAAAGACTTGTGTATTTTCCATGCTAACACTGTTGTTCTTCGCCTGGACCCAACTTTTTTGCCGAAAGTGAACTCCTATTTTCATTGCGTTCAGGAACTAATCCTCCCAGATTTCTATCCATCGCCCAAGCACCAACGTGAAAAGGATTGGCACACCCTTGACGTACGGAGGGCCCTCCATCGCTACATTCACAGGACTGAATCCTTCCGTAGAACTGAAGCCCTTTTGGTGTCTTTCCATCCGAGGTCATTGGGCCAAAAAGTATCTCCATCGACCGTGGGCAGATGGATTAAGGCGTGCATATCTACGGCATATGAACATCAGGCTAGGCCGGTTCCGTCTGGGATTTTGCCTCACTCAACTCGTAGTGCGGCGATGTCTGCTGCCTGGGCCACACAGGTGTCCATTTCGGACATCTGCCGGGCCGCCACCTGGTCCTCGGTGACGCCTTTTATAAGACACTACAGGGTGGATTCCTTTGCCTCCGCTGAGGCTTCCTTTGGCCGTCGAGTCCTGCAAAGTGTTCTTGTGGCGCAGGGCTCTGGGGGTCATTAGTCTCCCGCCCTTGTTTTCTGAGCTTGGGTATATCCCAGCTATGGACTGCAGGAGCAGTGCTCTGGAAAACGAACATTGTCTTACCTGAATGTTCCTTTTCGGAGCACTGCGACTGCAGTCCATCCCCTCCCGTTTCTTTGATTTGACTATTGGTGCCTGAGCCAGGCCTGGCCTTGTTATTGTTTGTCTACTGTTACTTTTCCTTTGATTACTACTAGGTGGTCGCGCCTTCGTTCAAAGACTGGTGCATTATGGGAGTGAGAGGCGTGGCCACAGGACGAAGAGAGACACTAATTTAAAATATCACCCAGTCAAAGATGAAGTGATGATGAAGAAACCCAGCTATGGACTGCAGTCGCAGTGCTCCGAAAAGGAACATTCAGGTAAGACAATGTTCATTCTCCCGCGTAAAATTGGAAGTGTCTTGGCAACGTTTCGACTAAGTCTCATTCGTCATCTTCAGGCTGGTGTTTTCGGCTTCGTGCTTCTAGGAGCAATGTGTGATCGCAGCTCTTTCTTCCTTTTAACTGCCAGTGGGGGTGTGAACTGATTGGGTGGGAGCTTGGCTGTGTTCTGATTGGGTGGAGGTGTGTTCTGATTGGTTGGGGGTTTGGCTGTGCTCTGATTGGATGGGGGCTTGGCTGTGCTCTGATTGGATGGGGGTGTGTTCTGTTTATATATATAGATTGATTGATTGATTGATTGGTTCGATTTATATGCCGCCCTTCTCCGGAGACTTAGGGCAGCTTACAATGCATTAAGCAATGGCCTTCATACTTTTGTATATACCTGCTTAGTAGGGCTTTCGGCCCTCCCTAAGCGGTGTTCTTTTTTTTTTTTTTTATACAAAGTCAGTTTATTGCCCCCACAAACTGGGTCCTCATTTTACCTACCTCGAAAGGATGGAAGGCTGAGTCAACCTTGAGCCTTGTAAATCTACATGATTTTAGAAATGAAAAACTAAAAAAGTAGGTTTCAGTAAAATCATTTAAGCTACACTAAATCAGTAGTTTAATATTTACTTCCCTGTAATCATGTAATTGCTAATAAAAAAACTTAAAATATTGTTAAGTCCAAAAACCTATCCCATGCTAAATTTCCATGCATTAATGCAATTGTGTTCTCTGGTTTAAATAAGAATAACGAAGATGAAAAGAAAATACATTAAAAATAGAGCAGCATTTTTAGTCTTAATTTTCAAACATTTGATTTTATTTCTGTGACCTAGAAATAATTACCGATGACTTAAATCAAGTTGGTAAAAAAATGGAGGTCAAATTGTTCTAGATAATAGATTGAAAGCAAAAACTAACTTACGTAGCTAGATTGTTCTAAATTTTAAACCAATAAAGGAGAATATTTGTAACGCAGGATGAGGGGTCCTTTGTGGTCTCTGAGCTTGCTTGTTTTCTTGCAGATATTTCATTACTCTTAACTAGGTAACATCATCAATGCTGTGATGATGATGTAACCTAGTTAGGATAATGAAATGCCATAAAACCCTAAGCAAAGCAGCAAAACAGAAACAAAGCTACCCTTCTACCATGCATACCTGCTGTTGCCATATTTAATATTTCACAAACCAAGAAAATTAGATCAGAAGACACAGCAGAAATATTATAAGAGACTGTTTATTACAATAGAGGGCAGACGATAAATGCTATTTGTCATGACTGGAGGAAAATAGTTTTTCAATTCTTTACTTCATTTTTAGGTAAAAGCTTTCCCCATGTCCAACTCTAGGGAGTGGTGTTCATGTCAATTTCTTAGCTAAAAGAGCCAGCATTGTACATTACAAACACATTTTCCATGGTGATGTGGCTGGATGACTATATATTGAGGTGCACAGAATGCTGTTACCTTCCCATACCTTTGAGGGGGGGTTCCCTTTGTGCTCTCTGATCTTGGTTGTTTTCTTGCAGACATTTCATTATCCAAACTAGGTAACATCATTAGTACTAGTCATTACTGTTAAATATGAGTCAACAGGGTTCAGCAAGGATTGAGGCGAGACAGATGGCCGACAGCTAACGTTTATTAGCAAGGGCAACTTTCCGGCAACAGAACAGACCGCGCCCATTTGACAGCTCTTTTATATTCGGCTGTCAAATGGGTGGCCAATCAGAAACAACTTAGAATGTTACGTGCCCGCTAGGGGATCGGACCCCAGTGGGGACTCAGAACACAACAACTACACTGATGATTTTATCTAATTTGGATAATGAAACATCTGCAAGAAAACAACCAAGCTCAGAGAACACCAAGGACCCCTCATTTCAAACTTGAGCTACAAATATTGTTCTTTATTGGTATCATATCTTGAAAAGATCTAAGCTTTTTCACACCTGCTAAAATTCATATTTTAAAGGAATCAATATTGTCAATAGAACAGGAAATATTAATCAGCTTGCTTCTGTTCTTTTACATCACAATCTGCTTTGTAAGAATTAGATGTTTCTGCAGCATATAAATAAATAAAAATGATTCATCTTCATCGTGATTTAACTGAGTTTTAAAATGATTGTATGCTTTTGGCTACTCTTGAATTTTTTGTCCCTCTTTGAATTTAACTGTTATTCCTGATTTGTTTCTAGACATTAAACATGACTTGCAGACAAGGTCTGCAGCTGGCTCAGTCTCTGAAGCATCCAATATTCCTGTATGGTAATAAAGAATGGGAAAATGCCACAGTGCAATCATACCACTACTTTTTCTCTTCCCCCATCCACTTAATATTTCTTATTTGTTTTGGAAAATAAAAAAATACTCAGCTTTAAGAAGCTAGAAAAAAATCCAACCCATTTTTTAATGAAATAAATTTTGTGTAAGATAAATATCAACTTTTGTTCAAAAAGTATTTTCACATCAGTATTCATAGAATAAAATGACAGAGCAAGCATTTTGGTATCAGTGTCCTCAGAAATCTGGTTCTAATCTCATAAACCTTATAACATAACAGAACTAAAAAACTATTTCCCTTGTGTCTTTCTAAAATGTTTTAAGGAACTGTGATGTAGAGATTGAGAACATTAATTACTGTGTCAACATATTTTGGATTCCTAGTCAATGACAGACAACCACCTTTTCCTGTTATGTTTCCATGTAAAGATTTTCTAGTTTTTGAAAAGGAGGGAAGGCATAACGTGGTACAATATTGCACAGAGGTGATGTTTGTCTCTGACAAAAACTATGTTACATTTACAAAATGTAAACCTGTTGTGACAAGGATAGAGAAAGCTCGAACAGCATTTTTCAAAATGAAAAAGGGTTTCTGCAGTCACGATATAAGCCTAAGATTGAAAATCAGGCTTGTCAGATGTTACATGTTTTCTATCCTGCTTTACGGAGTAGAGAGTTGGTCTCTGACAGAAAGCCACTTGAAGAGACTGGAAGCATTTGAAATATAGATTTACAGACGGCTGTTATGTATAAACTGGATTAACAAAATCGGAAATGAGCAGGTGATAAGCTGCCTGGGAAAGCAAAGGGAAGTTAGAATATTTTGGACATGTGATGTGACACTTGGAAAAATACGCCATACTTTACTTAATCCTCCAAGGAAAGATTGAAGGCAAACGAGTTCCAGGCAGAAGAAGAACACCATGGCTTCAAAATCTAAGGGACTGGTTTGGACAAAACTCAGCAGCATTTTTTCATGAGGCTGTTGATAAAAATAGGATTGCCAACATGATTGCCAATGTCTGATGACGGATATGGCGCAACAGCAACAAGAAGAAACCTGTTGTAAAATTATCTGTTTGCTTGCTAATGATTCTTAAATACTAATTCTGATATGGTAAAAATGAGGATGTTGGATCCATAGATGGTACATTCCTGACCTTACAGTAGAAGGCTTTAAGCCATTGAGATGCTAATTCAGAAGCAGTGTTGTTAACAGAATAAATTCAGCCTTCATTAGTCGTTTTCCCCAAGCAAAATGACAAAAATTCTTTCTCTTCTATCCATTGTTGAACCTGACTCTTGTGTGCACGTTTCCGTCTTTTCATTCACCCATACTCTGAAAATTAAACTGACAGATTTGCCTAGTGCAGTAAGCCATAATATGGTTTCACATTGATTTAATGTTACTTGATTCCAGCAACTGTGATATAAAAGCTACTGGATTGTGCCTTAATGAATTATATGACACTAGTCATTGTGTTTTATTTAACAAGCATGAGTTGAGAAAATGAAGTTTTATTGCAAAAATAGACTTTTCTTTTGTCCCCCAGGATTTGGCCTCCAAATCTTACAGGAACCATGGCAGAGAACCAAGGACAAATATTTGAAGACACTAATTTGTAGACTTTGTTTATTTTACAAAAGCAAACATAAATCCAAAATTGAAAATCTGATCTCAAAGTTTAGTAATAAGATTTGGGAAACTAGCTACTAGAGAACAACTAGATCATACAATATCCCATGCCACCCATGGCTCAATCCCTAGTTTAGTTCAATACATGAACACAACACCTTCTATATATACCTTTATATTCTCTAGGAGTCCTGGAGGTGGAGTTCAATTTCTTTTTTAAAGTCACAAGGAGTGCGGTAGCCACTTTTCTGACTAACTCATCATTTTATTAAAAGACATAAGGTATCATGAACTACAATCCCATCATATGCATAAATGACTAAATTGATGTAGAATTTAAACTGGGGATGAGATGAGGGGGAAGGAAAAGGAACTGGAAGGTATGCAAACTGGGAAAGATATGAAACTGATCATATCTTACAATAACTTTATCAATCAAAACCTTTAATGTATTAAAATTATTATATTTGTGGAGACCTTCTGAAATAGTTTCACAGAAGAGAAACTTGATGAGAGCAGGTTTTGCTCAATTACCTTAGTAAAAGTTATTTGTTTAAAACAAAGGTATTTGAGATATGGAAGTTCTGAGAGATTAAGATGCTCATATTAATTTTTCTTGTTTTGAGCCCCATGTTACTTAGAATTAAAAGAGGAACTCTCCAAAGAAAGTAGATTTAAGAATGCAAGATTAGGAGCCAATTGATTACACTTCAGGTCCTTTTTGCTCTTGCAAAAGCAATCTGCATCTTGGGAAGCTCTATATTTTGTTCAAAATCAGGAGAGACGTGATTCATATTATGCATTAACTAAGCTTCATTGGCAGGCAACAACCATAAGTTTACTTCAAATATAACATATCAGGAGATTATCCAATTCAGAAATGGTCAAAATCTGTTACTTAGTACTAAGTAATAATCTGCTTCAGCACACTGCCAGAAATGGAAAAGCTTAGTCATTGTCTTACCCAAATTACTGTTTTGTTTTCAGAAGTCAACTGCTAGTAATTCAAACAGTGTCCATGGTATGCAATAGTCCTGATTAGTTAGCACCATCACAAGTCACAAGCTTGGGTATATAAACTTGAAGATTCATGTATTGAGTTTGTCAAGACATATTTGCTATATATTAGAAACTCTTAATTCTTGTCCACAAACCAACACATTCATTGGCAGAAAAATGGACCCATTTCGTTTATTCTTAACCAACTTTTCCAAGCTTTTTGAATTCAAGATGTTTTGGAACTGCACACAACTCAGATTCCCAGTCAGCATGGCCAAAGAAATTCTGGAAATGGATAACACATCTGGAGGTGTCAGCACCATCTTCTCAATTCTCAGTTAATAAACATTAATATCTGCCTTTGTAATAAAGCAGCAGAGATGATATTAGCCTCCAATGCTATTGGAGATGCATCCAAAGCTGAATTGCTTCAGCCAATGTGACAAATGATGGGGATGCTGGAGATGTTATTGAGCAATATCTAGAGAGGATCACAAGTTCTCACTGCAGTTATAACACTTGTTTTATTCCCTCAGATTTGATCCACAAGAACCTATATTTAGTGCTGAAATATCAACACATCCAAACATACAATTTCTTTGATTTGGGCTTAATGGGACATGTGAACCCAACCACTATGGTTTTCAAATTATGGTTTATGGTTTGCCAGTGTGGTTTATTCAACAAACACAGATAAAACTATGGCTTTATGTACTAGGTAAAACTAACCACCATGCTAGACAGAAAAGCTCTAATGACATTCTGACAGGTTTCAATTGTTTTTAAAATTGCTTCCAAAGCTGATCTGTCTTTCTGGCTTACCTAGATATCAAACTCATGCAATTGGAGTACCTTAAACTTGTATACAAGAAAAGGTGTCCTGTTTTCCAACAAAAATAGATTGCTTTTCCTACTAATATTGCCACACTTTCTCAGACATAGTATTTTGGTTTGGGAAGAGTTATATCATGGATTCCTCCAGCTGGTCTAATATCATTCATATTCATGGGATGAGAAGACACTCAATTTCTTTTTTATAGGACTGTTTTTGCATCTTTCAAGATCTCAGTATAGTGAGGGTAAAAATTGTGCTGTCTCTTGAACACAATAAGAACAGAAGTATGAATTTATTTATTTATTAGAAATTTATATTGCCACCTATTCGCACATGGTGACACAAGGAGGTTTACAAATATATATATATATATATATAAACTCAAATACTTTGGCCACCTAATGAGAAGGATGGACTCACTGCAGAAGAGCCTAATGCTAGGAAAGATTGAGGGCAAAAGAAGAAAGGGACGACAGAAAACAAGGTGGCTGGATGGAGTCACCGAAGCAGTAGGCGTGAGCTTAAATGGACTCCAGAGGATGGTAGAGGACAGGAAGGCCTGGAAGAACATTGTCCATGGGGTTGCGATGGGTCGGACATGACTTCGCAACTAACAACAATAACAACGCACGCACACACACACACACATACATGCATATATGTATGTATGTATGTATGTATATATATATATATATATATATATATATATATATATATGTATGTATGTATGTATGTATGTATGTATATATATATATATATATATATGGATGGATGGATGTATATATATATATATATATATCAATATAAAAAATAATAGAACTTATAAAAAAGAGAATCTTTTACATATGGAACTTCTTACATAAATGGCTTAAAAGAGGAATCTTAGAAGCAAATTCTGGCCTTCAATCTGCTTTTATAAATAGGATCAGCTTTTTATGTATTATCCCTCCCCTCAACCACATTTAACAAAAAAACAAAAATTCCTATTTCCCCATCCTGCAGTTCCCTTTTTGGATAATCAGTGTTTTTCTTGTGAATCCAATGACCTACTCACTAAAAATAACTTTGTTTAGCCACAGAAATAGCTAACAGTACTTGAAGTTCAGACTGCAAAGCATTGTTCAACAAAATGTTATCCAAACAAAGTAAGGAATGCCTAACATAACTCTAAAGCATCAAGGAAAACAATTTTGTTTCTGTGGGAGTCTAGATGACGCCACGGACAAATGTTTCAGCTGTTAAAATGGTATGTTTAACATTAAATACTGTATATATGTGCTATTTAATATAAAATTACAGGCATTTATCTTTTAATTCGCACAGTATATACAAATGTTTCTGCTACATGAAGTATTTATTAATGAGTCAGGGTTTCCTGGACCAATAGCTCAGAATTCCTTGTAATATTCTCCATACTGCATAACCTTCTATCTGCCAAATAATAATGGTATTGTATTAAAAATACCATCAACATTTCTCAGAAACCATCGACATCCAGGGAAAAATACCCATAATGTTGTAAAGAATGATCATTTAATATTGTGACTCCCTTTAATAGAATGAAAAATTAAAGTTACTTAAAATATATCCTTCAGCCTCTTCTATCTTACCATAGCATTAGTTCAGTTTTACATAACAGCTAGTTTTTACTTTCCAGAAATGAGATAATGCTGTAAGATCAGTAAGACAACCTCAAGATTCTCAAGATTTTGTAGTTTCTGAAGACTATTTTAGTTTGTCCAAAAAATAAATATGAAAATTCAGACTGTATATAGAACTCCACAGAAATGGAACGCAGTGTTGACAGCAAGAAATCCCTGGTCCAAATTTCAGCTTTGCTAAGAACTCACTGGGTGGCTTTCAAAAAAATGATTACTTCTCAGTGCTCTACTGACACATCAATTAAAACCTTTAGAACGAGTATCATCCTGCATGACTCAGTAATATGGCAAATTAGGGCCACTCAAATTGTTTTATAAATTAAAGTATGCACCTGATCAACAATCTCAAGCAGTGATGCTAAAAATACTTCCTTTTTATATGCTCATAACCAGAATAGTAGAATACCGGTATATACCGTACATATATACAAAATAGCATGAGGGTGGTATGATCTTAGTAGAAAATACCAGGTAATTAAGCAAAGTGATATTCAACAGAGGGTTGAAAAACAGAAATTGTTTCAGCAATTGAGTTCTTGAATTTGACATTTAAAGAATTTAAAACTGAGTTTTCAGGAGTTTGCTCAAAACTCATCAGAGTCTCTTTTTTATTTTACAAACAAAAAACAATTACTGACTGCTTTCTTTGGGAGTTAATTTTAAAGGCAAATTTTTGAAGATGGCACATAGTATATCTTCTTAGAAAGAATAAGGATTGCAGTGGATGAGGCAATAGTATGTTTCTGCCCCTCCCAATACCCTGGCTGTGCTTGTGATACATTTGTTAATTTTAAAAATAATTTTACAGAATTTATAACATGCCAAATCCCAAAAGGCTAGATGGGTATACAATATTAAGAAAAATAAAACATGATAATAAATAGTAAATAGATCAAAATATAATCACAAGAGCAAAGAGAACAGAGCTTTTTTGTGTTTATAACACCATATTATGCCTAAGCGAATACTGATCTGCAATATTTCCCCTCTCAAAACGGTAGGAAGCTATGCCATCAATTTTCAGGTCCTGGGTATGCAAAAACAAACAAAGAAACAAACAAAACCTAATACAGATTCAGCTCTGCAAATATCCCTCAGTTTCTCCAACTCTATTAACAAATCAGAAATAAATGTAAGCTATATTCTGATTAAATCTAGGAAGAATTGGGAATTGGGACTACTCAAAATTAATGAAGCTATAAACTAGAAACAAACAAACAAAAAGTGAAAAACTTAGCAAATGTTAGTTAAGTATGCAAAAAAGAATAGATGTACATTTAATATGTATATCTACCCCTGAACCTTGGTTGGACTATTTAGCAGAAGATCTCAATAGTTATCGTCTAGCTTGGAATTTACTCTTTGGAGAGATGGTCTACTGTTCCTTCAATTAAAAAGAAAATTCTTCCTGACTTTAAATCAATTTTTATCCATTTATTTAGTATTCTGATTTAAATACTTTTGTCTTTTTTTTAATTTGCTTAATTCTCTGGTGTATCTCTCAGATGCTTAATTGATTACTTTAACTGATGGCTTGTAGAATCACCAAAAGGCAGTAGTGCAGCATTATGCTAGAAGCCACCAAGTTCAACTGTACTCTCAATGCAGGAATTCAAATTAAACTCTCCCTGACATCTGGCTATCAATATTCATTTGGTTCTACTGTAGTCATATTTAGTTATTTTTAGTTGTACTTGTTTTTGTGATAGGGAAGAGTATGGGCAACTTGGTCTTTTTAAAAATCTTGCGAATGCAACACAATTCCTTCCCTTGACTGTGTTGCTAGGGGTTGCTGGAAGGGAGATGTCATTAATCTCTAGATAATTACAGGTAGTATAGTTCTGCTATGTAATAACTTTAAATATTTTAGAAATAAATGATACTTGGTGAAAAATGAGCACATATTCAAACTTTTTGTATATTGCAAAAGATAAAGCAAGTATCAGACAACATTAAAACACAAAAAGTAATCCTCAAAGAGTGGGCAGCACAATGCTGACCATACTGCAGGTCATATATTGGATATGAAGAAAATTTTCTGTTTAATCTACAATGTCTACAGGAGCGGTGACTTTATTTTTGGCTAAAATTGGAGAATGGCAGGGGAGGTTGCAAATTGTTCTGTAAATCTCCCTGGCTTCACATCAACCCATGTTCTCCTTACCTCAGTTTCCTTGAGCTGGTGCATGGCATCCTAGATCCTCTCTAACCCCCATGGCACTTACTGTGGCATCTCTGTGCTCATTACCTGGGACTCCTGCCGCTTCCCACTTAACAACCCACGTGTCTTAGGGTTACAAAGGCAATTGGGATTTTTGTCTCTAAGTAACATAGTCACAGGGATGTCATGTTTTAAGACTAAAATGGCAATCCTGTTCTTAACAGTTGTTGTAACCCAAGGACTACCTATACTACAAACTCAAAATAGGAATCATGTCTATTGATCTATTCCAAATTATTCTTCCTATCTAAAAATATCAATCCCAATCAATAACTCATCATTACAATTCTTTAAGATGGGGTCCCCAACCCCTGGGCTGTAGCCCATTACCTGGTATTTTTCTATTATCATTCACATTGCATTTAGAAAAAGTGCTTGAAAAACCACAGTACATTAAAATGGACGTTGGTCTTACCTGATACGTCCGTTCTCGTTGTAGGGAAACGTCTGTCACTCCGGGGGTTCGACGTTCCATGCTTCGTGTGACCGAGTCCTATAAATTAACATAGCTCCGCCCTCCTGGCCCAGTGTTTCGGCGAGGGCGTTGCGTAAACTGACGTGTCTCCCTAGAACGAGAAAAAATTAGTACACCTCCCACCCCATAGACCCATCAGGGAGGGCGTGACAGACGTTTCCCTACAACGAGAACGGACGTATCAGGTAAGACCAACGTCCATTCTCCGTAAGAGGGAAACGTCTGTCACTCTGGGGACATACCAGAGCTGAATGTCCTCCAGGGCGGGAGAAAGAAGAACCGGAACTGCTGGGGTCACGGGCGATGAACCGCCTGTAGGACCCGACGGCCAAAGGCAGAGTCCGATGAGGCAAAGGAATCCACCCGGTAATGTCTGATGAACGGCGTAAGGGATGTCCAAGTGGCCGCACGACAGACCTCTTCCAATGGAGCGCGGGTAGCCCAGGCCGCGGAAGTCGCTGCGCTCCGGGTGGAATGAGCCGTAATGTGAGGAGGAACAGGCAGATGGAGGCGTTGGTAGGCCGTAGCGATGGTGGCCCGAAGCCAGCGGCCCAGAGTAGGCCCAGAGACTCTGGAGCCAATGGAGTCCAACTGAAAAGAGACAAACAGGGCTTCCGTCTTCCGGAAGGAACATGTCCGCGAAATATATATGCGGAGGGCTCGTCGTACATCCAAAGTGTGCCAGGAACGTTCGAGATGGTGAGAAGGACGGGGACAGAAGTTAGGGAGGACAAGTTCTTGAGATCGATGAAAAAGGGAGTTCACTTTGGGAAGAAAGGCGGGGTCAAGGCGGAGAACCACTCTGTCCTTGTGGAAAATACAAAGGTCCTGGCGAATGGAGAGGGCTCCCAACTCAGAAATACGACGAGCCGAGGTGATTGCCACCAAGAATAAAACTTTGAACGACAAAAAACGTAAAGAAGCCTCTCGGAGGGGCTCAAATGGAGAAGCCATAAGAGCCCGGAGGACGGAGTTCAAATTCCAGGTAGGGAACCTATGAACTACTGGAGGCCTCAAATTAGTAGCTCCACGCATGAAAGTCCTGATGAGCAGATGACGGGCTAGAGAATCCTTAGAGCCACACGATAGAACCGTAGACAGAGCCGCTACCTGCCGGCGCAGGGTAGAGGGAGCTAAACCTGCATCAAACCCTTTGAGCAGAAAGGACAGAACTGCAGTGACAGAGGCAGTTAATGGGTCTACCGCGTTCCTCCGGCACCAGGAAGAAAATGCGGACCACGTAGCCTCATAAATGCGCGTTGTGGAACCGCGGCGGGCAGCCTGCATAATGGAGATGACACGTGGCGGAACGCAGGCGTTGGTCAGCAAGCGCCGCTCAGCCTCCAAACGGTCAATTGGAGGCTCGACGGGTCCGGATGCTGGATTGCCCCCTGGGAGAGAGAGAGAGAAGCTGGGGGGATGCGCCAAGGAGCTGCTACCGACAGGGAGCGGAGATCCGCATACCACGGTTGACGAGGCCAATGCGGGGCAATGAGAATCAGTTCTGCCCTCTCCTCTAGGAGCTTTCGAATCACCTTTGCCAGAAGAGGAAGAGGGGGGAACGCATAGAGGAGCCCGGGAGGCCAGTGGCTGCGGAGGGCGTTCGTGGCCTCCGCCCGAGGATCCGGATAGCGGGAAAGGAACCGAGGTACCCGGTGGTTCGATGAGGAGGCGAACAAATCGACAACAGGCGTCCCAAACTTGGCGATGATGTTCCGAAATAGGGCCTGTGGAATGCTCCATTCCCCCGGATCCAGGACGTGTCGACTGAGGGCATCCGCCTGAGTGTTCAAAGCCCCTGAAATATAGTCTGCTCTGAGGGACCGAAGGTGCCGTTCGGCCCAGAAGCCCAGACGTAGAGACTCCGTCAGGAGCAATCAGGAATGAGTGCCCCCCTGCCTGTTGATGTGAGCCTTTGTGGATATATTGTCCGTGAGGACCAGGAGATCTTGGCCCTCCACGAGATGGTGAAAACGAAGGAGAGCCAGACGGACGGCTCGCACTTCCAAGAGATTTATGCTGTTCTGACGTTCTCGAGTTGTCCAAAGGCCCTGGGCCTGATGATGAAGAAGTTGGGCCCCCCAGCCCAGAAGGCTGGCGTCCGTCACCAGCGACAGGCGGTGAGGTTCTCGAAAACAGCTGCCTCGAGCTATGGCGTCTGAAGTCCACCACCGAAGGGACGCGGAAACTTGCGGGGACAATCGGAGGAGGACGAGGGAGGAACTGCGACCGGCCCGTTGGAGAGGGAGCAGAAACCACTGGAGCTGTCTGCTGTGTAATTGAGACCAGGGAACTATTCCAAAGGTGGAAACCATTTTGCCCAATAACCAGGAAAGCTTTAGCGCGGAACAAGAACCCTCCCTCAAACACTGAGACGCTAGAGAAGAAAGACTGAACTGGCGCTCTGGGGAGAGAGATACTATAGACGAAACCGTGTCGATAGAAGCCCCCAAGTGGATAATACGGGGACCAGGGATAAGCTGGCTCTTGTCCCAGTTAATCGAGAAGCCATGAGCCTGCAAAATGGTCAGGACAGAAGACAAATCCTGTTGGGCTGAGGGGGAAGAGGAGGACAGAACCAAAATGTCATCTAAATAAAATTGCAGACGTATAGAAAGGGTCCGAATATGCCCAATAAGGGCGGCCATAATCTTAGTAAAGACCCTCGGGGCAGAAGAGAGGCCAAAGGGGAGAGCCCTATACTGGTAATGACGCCCCAAAAAACTAAAACGGAGATACTGACGGTGGGAAGGAGCAATACGAATGTGAAGGTATGCCTCGGTTAAATCTATAGAGGATAGCCAATCCCCTGGGCGAATACATTCCAAGATGGTAGACAAGGAATGCATCTTGAACCGGCGGTACGAGACATACCGGTTCAAGGCCTTTAAATCTAAGATGGGACGCCATCCCCCCGAGGACTTCTTAACAAGAAACAAACGGGAATAAAAACCCCGGCCCCTCTGCTCCTGAGGAACCTCCTGGACTGCCCTAATGTCTAAAAGATGTGAAATGGCTGAAGACACCAAGGCCCTCTTAGCGACATTGCGGGACACGGGGCAGGGAAGAAAAACAGAAGGAGGAGGAGATAGGAATTCTAGGTAAAGACCAGACCTAATGGTAGACAGGACCCAGGCATCAGAGGTAGAAGCCTCCCATTGATGGAGAAAAAGTGACAAGCGCCCCCCAATAGGGGCAGAATTAGCGGGATCTACGTTGGAAACGACCCCTGCCTCCCCGGGAGGAACGTCTAGGAAAGAACCGGTTTCCCTGTCTGACCTGATTTTCCTGGGAGAAGCCTCTCGCAGGGAAGGAACGCTAGAATCTTTGTTGGTAAGTACCCGAGTAGGAAGCACGAAAGGGCTGGTTCCGAGGTAGAGCAGAAAAACGAGAATCGGAGCATCTGGAAGCCGAGGGAAGAATCTTACGTCGGTCTCTCGTTTCCACCAAAAGAGGCTCTAATGGAGGCCCGAACAAAGAACCTGCGGAATAGGAAGCGGAAGCTAGTTGCCACTTGCTCCGCATATCGGCATTCCAGTTGCGTAGCCATAGGAGGCGACGCGAAGTCACGTTGGAACTAAGGGCTTTTGCCGCAAATCTAGAAGCATTTAGAGTGGCGTCCGCTGAATATTCTAGGGCTGCCGCGATTTTACTCAAATCCTGGCGCGATCGTGAGTCGGAAGGTTGTATGCGTTCCTGAAGCTGCTTAATCCATAACAGCGCGGCTCTGTTGAAAAATGAGGCAGATGTTGAAGCCTTGATGGCCCAGGCAGCCGCCTGGTGCCCCTTGACCAGAGTCTTCTCTGCCCTGCGATCTTCCGGACGCAGGGAATCTTCAGGAGGACCAGCGGGATGGGATGAGTTGCACAGAGCCACTATTGGGGCGTCCACCGGAGGGGGCTGTAACAAATCCGCCAGAGCGGGGGCAGAATTGTACAGCCGTTTATCAATGGAATTAGGGCTCGGCCCAGCCCCTGGTAAATTCCACTGGCGAAGAAGTACATCCAAGAAGAGCTTGGGTGCCGGAATAGTCTCTGGGTCGACTGAAGGTTCCGCAAAGACAGCGGAAGCTGGATCAGGGGCAACGGGATCTGTAGGAGCAGCAGGAACATTGCCGAGACGAGTGGTCACAATTGCCTTACGTAACAACGAACGAAAAAGTTGCGGCTTGAAAAGACCAATGAAGGGGGTCTGGTCAGCAATAGGCCCCTCGTCATCGGATAAGGCGGAATCCGGAACCTCATCTAACTCTAATAGAGAAGCTTGATCCTGGGAAGCAATGGAATCAGCCTGGTCTAGTTCAGACACAGAATCCCCGGATGGATCCGGTTGATGATGCTGCAAAAGACGGGGTTCAGGATCGGGATTGCCTTGCTGAAGGCATTGAGCCAGTCCTTGTTTAATGAACCTGGCCAGCATAAGCTCAAAGGCCTCTGGAATAGGTGGAGCAGGTACCACCTGAGGGGCCAACGGGGTTGGATTGTTAAGGACAGTTTCCTCAGGAGCTTCCGCATTAGGCCCAGTTTGAAACAGAGGTTCCGAGCCAGGTAAATGAGGCGGGGCTGCCGTAATAGATCCATCTGGCGAAAGCTCTCGGACGGCACTAGATGCCAATGATGGGGCTGGAGAACCAGCCCTTGCGGAAACAACCGGAGCCTTGGTCTGAGTGTCATGAGACTGGGCCTTGGTAAAGGCCTTTTCAATGGCCTTGTGGCGGCGTTGTTCATCCCTAGAAGTAGCCGATTTGGCAGACCTGCCCCGATGATGTGACTTGGGCTGCTTAGGGGAAGGCCCCTCTAGGGGGTCATCTTAGGTCTCTTAGACCCTCTGCCTGAATGCTGAGAAGCAGATTGACCTCTAGCCGCCATTATGGAAACCGATTAAAATGGCCGCCGACACCAGCAGATCAAAATGGCCGCCATCACAAACAGCTCTTGCCGCCGCTGTAAGAAAACAATAAGGAAGCCCAAATCAGATCAGAAGACTGTAGAGCAATCAGTGGATAAGCGATGAAAACGGCAAGAAAGATCGCTAGCTCCAGGCTATTACTGCGATCGCCGCTAAAAAGGCACTCCGGGCCGCCAATTACCTTTAAAATCATGCCGCCAGCCGAAGGGCTGTTACCGCGGCAATTGGGGGAGCGCGAAAATGCCGAAATTTAAAAGGAAATCCCGATCGCAGACCAGCAGGTCGAGTAGCGATCTAATAAGCTCCCCTTGCTGTAGAAAAACCGCCAATTTCAAAGCTTAGAGAGGCTTACCCGATGGTGAGGCGTGAGGCGAAGGCTGGCGCCAAAAGCGCCGCCGCGCTCAACCCGAAGGCTGAGGGGAGCGCGAGGCGGCAAAAAGCAGCACTGACAAAATAAAACAAAATAAAACAAAATAATAGAAAGAAAAAAAATCCAGAACACACAATAACAAGCGTTGAAGCAGGAGACGAATGAAGGACCACCAGGGAGACATGACCGGTCAGCATAGACCGAGTCGAAACACTGGGCCAGGAGGGCGGAGCTATGTTAATTTATAGGACTCGGTCACACGAAGCATGGAACGTCGAACCCCCGGAGTGACAGACGTTTCCCTCTTACGGAGAATGATGGGTTTTGAAGGGGATACTATTACAAGTACAGTAGTTATTTCTGTTCAAAGAATAAAATACATTTCCTTCAGTTCTTGTGAAGAAAATAGTGTGTGGGGGGGATACTTTCTAAAATAATGCTAAACTTTTGTTAAGATATGTTTCAGCAACATACTAGCCACATTTTAGCCTTTCAGCATCTGGTAGTCTGTCATCATACAGTGTCCTTTAGTTTGTGCTTTTCTCTTAAAATTGGCTAGTGAATTACTGTGCACACATCTTAAAATTGGTAATGTTGATAAGCGGTATCTCGTAACTCATCACACGACCAATACTCATTTATTTAAAAAGAAACTGAAATAAATTTGTTTTATATTTATAAAAATATTCAAGTTCAGCTTCATCAGTAATGTATGTTTTGCACTACTGTAGATGAGGATTAAAATATATATTCAATTGGGTGGGATTTTTCCATTCATGTTCAAGAGTCCCAATCCATACTTCACTTATTTCCACCTCATTTCCTAAGAAATTCATGCATAATTAATTTTTTTCAAAAAAGGAATCTAAGTGTTTTAAAATATATATTACACATGTAACCCTTATATTCATGTCTCTCTGTGTATGTGTGTGTATGTATATCTATCTATATCTATATCTATCTATGTAGATGCATGTGTATAGGTGTATGATATATATATACATAATTATATGTGGGTGTGTCTGTGGGTGTGTATTTGTGTGTGTGTGCATGTGTGTATGCATATGTATGTCTATGTACATAACCACTTGAACATATATGTGCTTGAAGTGTCTATATATCCTGATGAACTATTACAGATTATACACAAAGTTGTGAGGTTTTAGACAATTTTATAACATTAGTCACAATTTAAGTAAAGAATGGACTATTGTTATTTTTACTGGAGAAAGTAACGAACAAGCATTTCAGCAATTATATAAGTACATGTTTAAAGAATTAACTGAGTATATCATGTCAGGTCCTATACAGCTTAATGAGTAATAATTGTTAAAAAGTACCAAATTTAATTATAGTATCAGAAGATTAAGCAAAGCCACAAAATCTGGTTGGAATCATGTTAGAGGTCTAATTTAATCACGTGGTTTCAGCATCTCTGGAACTCTTTAATTTTCTGGCTTTGTTTTTTGAATAGGGAATATTCAGAAATCCTTGCCCTCTATGAACATTTTCATTTTATCCTCCAAATTCAGTTTGTGGTTTAAACGAACTTCATACCAGACGCATTACAATACAGAAGGACTCTGCTTCAAACAGTATTCTTTTTGTCCTAAAGCTCTTATTGCATTGCTAATGGAAAACCAACCTAGAGCATGAGGTATCTTAAGTCGCCAATTTTTGGTTGACAGTGTGAAAAAGATCATTTCTTTAATAATATATACTTGACAAGGAGGCTCCCATTTCATGAATATGTCAAAACAATTGTGAGAACCTAGAGAGATGGCAAAGGTGTCTTTATATATATCTAGTTTTGACATATTTAGTGCCGTATATATCTAGTTATGCTATAGCAAGCTCAGAAGATTCTTTTCTTGCAATATATTACAAATGCAAACCATGTATGCTGATGAAATTTTTCTTATAAGACCAAAACCTGAAATAAACTGGAATTTTCATTCCACAAATACTTTTTAAAAACCTTTTGATACGTCTTCAGATGTTGTCTCTGCTATCCTTAAATAACGAAGGAGTAACTTTACAAAGGAATATGGAACCACTTCACTTGAGGACAAATATCTTCAGACTACCGTTTTAAAAGAACCTTAGGATAGAAAGTTGAGCGTGGAAGAGGAAAGGAAGACAGAGAAAAGACTATTTTTTTCTTGGAGGCAGACAAATTATTCTAAATTTAAGACAGAATAAATGGTTAAAAGAATGCTTTAAAACAGTGGCCCCCAACCTTTTGGGCACCAGGGACTGGTTCTGTGGAGAGAAGTTTTTTGTGGACTGGAGGGGGTGTGATTATGTGCGCTGCTTGCATCCCATAGATAAGGTTTCACTTGTTTGCATGGCCCAGTTTCTGGCATGCTGCGGACTGGTGTGGGGACCCCTACTTTAAAACAAAAACAATAATATGTAAAACACCATATTATGAATTCAATGGGGCTTACTCTCAGGTAAATGCGTATAGGACTAAAATCTAACAAGCACAGTTGATTCAGATGAAAAGAAAGTAAGCAAAAAACCAAGGTAAAAAGTATGTATACTAGGCAGATTGAAATTCAATTCAGTTTATTTATTTTAGTAGATTAAGCACATAAGAACAAATCAAATAATATGAAAATAACAAAATCTCTAAAATTTAAAGCATACTTTTATATACACCCTTCCAGCCCATACAGGATCAGAAAGAGGAATACTCAAGCCAATAACTGCCCACACAAAAGGTGCCGATGGGGGGAAGATTGGTTTTGGAAATCATGTCTGAATTATCCAGATGATGGGCTGGTAGGACAAGACTGCTCACGAGGACTAATTGAAATGTGAATGAAAGTGAATATACATGTCCCAGGATAATGTTGCAAGAATCAGGATCCGATCTGGGTTGGTCACCGGGACCAGAGGTTTAGCCTTCCGAGCTTTTGAACTCATGCTGGAGCCCAGCCTTAGGGAACTTGTCTCTAACAGAATGCGTTCTCTCTAGCAGCACACTCTGCTATGCTAGAGAGAAGTTCCCTGAGGATGGGCTCCAGCACAAGTCTGAAAGCTCTGAGGACTAACCCAGATTGGATCCTGTAATTGAAATGTATTTGGTCAAAATATGATTAAGTTGAATCACATGGAAGTGAGAACAAAATATCTGAATTTGAGATCTCATAGATTTGTGCATTGTAGAGAGTATGTTGCTGAAACAGTAACTCTCAATCAATTAAAAATCAGAAAGAACATTGATTTATAACTGTAAACCTTTGCTGTTTATATTCTGCTACTCAGAGAAGGAAAAATAAACAAGATAAACTTGAATCCTTAGTACAAATAATGCTAATGCGTTTTAATAGTAGGCAACTAGCCTGAATTCCACTTCCTTTTTTGTGGTCATAAGTTGAGGACTACCTATAATATTAATTCTGAATAAGAAATTGAAATAGTAATTGATTGGAAATTGAATAGGAGCAAGCAGTATGATGTAACTACAAAACAGGAAAAATATAGTTACATAAGTATAATCACCAATCTCAGGAATTAAAAGGTTTTAAAAAATTCCATCTCATTGTCAGTTCAAGTCTTAAAACTATCTCTCTAGTGTCCTGACCAATTTTGCTAAGTTAATGATACTATCATTTTCATTATGAATTTGGTACAGCCATTACCTAAGTTCCCATTTATAGTTTTAAGCCATCTCACCATCTAGTTTTCTTTACTATACATTTTAAACATGAAATTGCAGTTGGGAGAAACTTGAACCCTATGAAATTCCTAAAGTCAAATTTGATTAGCAATCTCTCTATTAACTTCCTTATTTGTCCACAATAACTGTCCTTTTGATGACTAATCTACTGCAATTCTATTTTTAAGGAGATCAACTTCAATTCAGCAAATTATCACCCAATTACTCAATTAAGCATTGTTAGACAACTGTGTATCAGACATCTCTATGTGAAACTTAAGTGTTGGCTGAGAAGTGACTAACACTCACATCAAGATGGGTCAACATTTCATCAACTGATTTATTATATTGTAGCATCTGGCAGACTATTTGTTATTAATGAGGAGCACTGTATGACACTCTGTATGAGAGAGGAAAGGAGGGAGGGAGGGAGGGAGGGAGGGAGGGAGGGAGGGAGGAAGGAAGGAAGGAAGGAAGGAAGGAAGGAAGGAAGGAAGGAAGGAAGGAAGGAAGGAAATTGGCAGTTCCTTTTAAGATCACTGGTTATTGTGGCCAATTAAGATGTTACCAGAGAATATATGCCAATCAATTATGCATTCATAGCTGATCTCAGGTTTTTGTACTATGGAGATTGCAAGCTCTAGTTACATTATCTTCTTAAAAAACAAACATAAAATTAATTATTTGAAAATAAAAACTAACCATTGTGTCAACTTTCACTACAAGTGAAACAATCAAATTGAACAAATTAAACTTTTAAATATTTGGAATTATATTTTAATTCATCCGGACTTGAAGGCATCAATTCTGTGACAATCTATTTCATTCCAAAAATACTTTTGATATCAATTTTTTTCTTGTAATGACTTTGAACTGGCAGCATTTTCTTTACAGCTAAGGTGCTAAGCCTTCTGACATATAAAATTCAGCTTTGTACGTATAAACGAGTTAGTATCATTTTACTGAACATTCTTAAGAGCCATGCTTCAAATTCCTCATAGCATGCTAAGAACACTCTTCAACTGGAAACTTGTTTTAGTAGGTTTTGCATGAAAAATCTACCACCTGAAATATTGGCTGAAACTAGTTTTGAGAGGTGTTTTCTGCCGATCTTTGCAGATAAGTTTGTATTGTTATGGAACTGAAAAAATGTGGCTCCTCAGCACAATTCTTGAGAATGCTTAGGTCTCAAAAATATACACAACAGTGCTTAATCTGGGCTTGGAGAAGGCTATATCCAATACACTGAAGTATTGGAATGACCACCTATGAAATACACCTATTTTTTCAATAGTCTCTTTGTTCCATGCAGGTTTGAAGTTCACAGAATGTTCTACTTCAATGGTGCTAAATGGTAAATGTAGTAATGTTCCATATCCAAAATGCCTGTACCCATGTTTGCGTAGCCCTCTGTATTTTATTTGGAGCACTGAGTTATCCCCCCTCCCTTCCTTACTTAATGCATGGGTTGGGCAACACAAGATGTGCATTTTGAAAAACTCACTAAACTGTAATTGTGTTTAAAAATACTGTGTTCTCACATGATTATCTTGTAAAGACTTTAAAGTCCCATAGCAAGATCATGTGATATTTTGGACTAAGATTGTACAAATTTTGTGGGATTTGGTCACCGAGTAAGATTTCAAACATTCTGAAATGTTTTCAAAGAGCTATCAGTACAATCACCCAACACTGTCAAGCAACAAATCACCCAATAAATAATCCATTTTTTGATGATTATAATGGCTAATACTTTGACCATAAAAAGAATCACAAATATACCACAATATTTAATTATGACTTACAGTATCTGCTACCATGCCAATCAAGAAACTTTATATAGAGGTAATTTTATCCCATATTAGTTTATTACAGTATCTAAATTTAATTTTTTTTAAAAAAAAGGATTAATAAAGGACAAAGATAGAGAACTGTAATAATTCTTCAATGGAAAGAAAAAAGTTGGACACAATTGCGTAAAATAAAAGATATTATTTGAAAAATCAAAACAAATGAGAAATAACTGTGCTATGCCTGTAAACACATATGAAGGCCAAGGACTAATTGTGTTTTTCAGGAAATAATATATTTTAAGGCAAGGGACTCCATATTAATCTTGGTGAATAATCAAGAATGAATCTCTCTAAATCATGGCTTTTCAAATAGTACATTTTCCACATCAAACTTTGTGTTTTCTTTAGCATTTCTTTTTAAAAATAAAAACAAGATAATGGAAAAGTTCCATGTGGTAGGAATCTTAGCAGGGAACCCATCACAAATGTGTCATAATACAATCACTCATTGTATCATTTTTCTTGGAAAGGCCTTATGAAATACTCTGCATTCTCCATATAAAAAACAATATCAGTATATTACTTGACACCTGTCCGTCAATTAAACTGAATAGCTATATCTCTTATTTTAGAAGCCATAAATGTGCCCTCATCTAAAACATGGGTACTTTTTGTCTACATCCTAAATTGCATTGTTTTTACAAGACAATTATTTCATTGGCATTACACTAAGATTGAGGCACAAAAGGAAATGGACAATCCCCAAGAAAAACAAAAACAGCAATAAAATTGTTCCTGGAATACTTGATGTTCCAGTATGTTCTGAAGTGCCTTAGTCATGGAATTCACAGTCAGTAATTCTAAATAGAATTGCAAGGTTGGCTCAATAGTTGCCACACAATCTTAAAAAGGAAGCCTTGTCAATCCACACTGTTTCCTTTAAATATAATAAATAATTATATCCTTTCTACAGACATACAGAAATATAAATACAGCTTGCAAATATTGAACTGCTTCCCAAACCAATCTATTTTTAATATTTCCTACTTATAAAAATTGACCTTTTATTTACTGTTACCTCTATTTGTATATCTGAGTAGCAATACTAATTTAAACTTTATTGATTCTTTTCAGGATTCTATTTTTGAAGACTTTTTTTATTTTCACATTGACTTTGCCTTTATCTATGTGTGTCTAACTTCTGTCCTGTTTTCTAGCAATAGTTTATGAGAAAGACAGGAGAAAGAGAAGGAAAAGAAGCAAACTAGGCAATGGTCAGATAAGAGGCTGGTTAACCTGTAGAACCAATATGGCTGTGGGAAACTTCTAGAAGTTACCCTCCCTAGTTTGTGGAATGGTAAAGGGAGGAAGAGATGTACTTTCAGACTTCAAAGATTCTTTTTCTGTAACCTTACAATAAACATAGTACTGGTGCCTTTTAATCTGGACTACCTCTAGAGGGGCCAACATATCTTTACATTTCTTCCATCTAGTGCTGATTTCTGCATAAATTATGTCCTTGCCTATTTTGCCATTTTGCCAAGGATCTTTCAAGATTAATTATGTTGGTTGGAATGGGATTTCATATAACTTTTTAAATTTTTAATTAAAATACATATGAAGTGTATTTGAGATTATGCATTCACCTGGGGTATGAAATAACTTTCTTGTGGAAGAGTCCTATGTACACATATTGGGTTATGTACAGTATTATACATGGAGTAGAGTAACAGAAAGGAGTAGGGCTTCTTGTCCCATCACATCATTTATTTTCAATATACGGCTTGTATAATTTTTTTTTAACACAGCTTTCTTAAGCCTGCCCAGATGTACTGACTATACTTGAGTATGCTTCCTCTTGGTCTAAACCAATATACAAAAAAATAATAATCCAGCATTTCTTTGCCCTGCAGATCTGTTGTAATTGTACAATGCTTTCTAAAATTCAAATGTTTTTTTTAACTTCTTGAAAATGTACATGTATTTTTTGTGATTATTTATATCATTGTGTTCTTTGTTGGGGAAGAAGAGTTCAGTCTTACACAGCATTATAGCAGAAGTAGAAAGTTGGAACTAGGGCTATATATACCTTCCAGAATTAAGCAGTGAATCCACGTTGAACTCAGACTTCAAAAGCAATAGCACTTAGACTTATATACTGCTTCATAGTGCTTAATAGCACTCTTTAAGCAGTTTAAAGCAGTTTAAATTTGTCAGCAAATTTCCCCCAATAATCTGATTCCTCATTTTATCCACCTTGGAAGAACTGAAAGCTGTCAACCTTGACCTGGTCAGGATCGAACTCCTGGCAGTGGGCAAAGTTAACAATTCTGAAATTCTAACCACTGTGCCACCACAGTTCCTCCTTGTCTATCAGCCATTCTCTACTGTTCCTTGAAAACTGCTCCAAAAGAAAGGAGATCCTTTTAGTAAAGAGAGTACTGTCATAAATAAAAAGTTAGTGGAAAGGAACGCTAAAGAATGTCTACTCTTCTTTCTGAAACTAGATAGTAGTGCTAAAAGTCACGTAACATTAACACCGATTTCTACCAATAGCATCAATCATGTGGATCCAAAGATAATAACATCTGTCTGTTATCTGCTTTAAAAACAATTCTGGATGACACATACTACATAAAGCTATTGCAAAAGGTATTTTTAAATTAATGCTTAGTTACCTATTTCATATGCTAAGCCACTTACAACAATCATTCTTAAGTGAATATACAAATTCACTGATTATAAGAGCCGAGGTGGTGCAGTGCTTAGAGTGCAGTACTGCAGGCTTCTTCAGCTGACTGTAGCTGCAGTTCAGTGTTCAAATCTCACCAGCTCAAGGTTGACTCAGCCTTCCATCCTTCCGAGGTGGGTAAAATGAGGACCCAGATTGTTGGGGGCAATATGTGGACTCTGTAAACCGCTTAGAGAGGGCTGTAAATGCACTATGAAGCAGTATATAAATCTAAGTGCTATTGCTATTTTGAGAAGAAGACACTTTCAGTTGTCAGTCATTCTGCTTATGCATATCCATTATTTCATTATAAGGACCAAGATTGTGGTGCTTCAAACAGTTTGTGGATTTTAAAGGATTAGAATTGTAGTGATTTAACTAAAATGTAATGCTGCATTTTATGTGTGGGAAACTGTACTGTTACTACCATAGCAACTGCTCATAATACCAAGAGCTTAGCAATAACAAAAAAGTGAACCAAAATGATGATTCAGTTCATGCATACGTCTAAACACAATAATCATATAAAGTGACATACACAATCTTTGTTATGTGGGGGGAAAAAACCTCCAATATTTAACCAAGGATCATTTGGTTTTATGTTCATTCTTAGGTTTTTTAAAAATAGAATTGTTTCTAAAGAAAGGTATGATGAAAACAGAGAAATGTTTGATCAAGTAGAGTTCTAGCTGAAGAGCCAATACGTAGGCTTCCTTCAAATCATCTTGCCCTAATTTCTCAGAGGAATCTGTATCTAATATTATAATACTTCATTTATCACTATAATGTTGCTCTGGTCTGCCTTCTATATATACTAAGACTGTAAATTCAGTCCCTACTGTCAGATCTCTGTACCCAGATTTGACACAGCAGAGGGTTACCTTAGATTCTATCTATGGCCCTTTTTCTGAGCCAGTATTATTAGAACAATTATGTAACTAGCCTATTACAGATGAACTTAGCACATTTGTACTGGATGTAGAATTTCTTGGCTTTCTTAAGACATTTGGAAAATTAAAATATAATTATAAATCGATGATGTGGTCACATTTGGAATGCTATGTACTGTTTCACTAGCCCATCTTAATAAAAAAGATACAGAGTTGGAAAACGTACAGAAAAAAGAAAATTAAAATGGTTATCCTGTATGAAAGAGGCTACAGTATTTAATGCTTTTCAATTTACCAGTAAAAACAAAGACAAGAAAGAATATAATGAGGTGTATATTGTGCAAGGTGTGGAATTGTGGTGTTTTGTTTTTTTGCTTCATATGATATAAAACTACAATTCAGGTTTTGTGACTATTTGTTTTTCTTCTAAGCAGCAGCCAAAGAAAGAATTAAACAGAATTATGATTGCGGTATTTTCAGTTTTCTTACACTGCAGTTCAAATGACATTTTGTCCTGAAGACTATTTGCTCCAAGAAACAGTATTTCCAACGGAGCCGAACTTTTTGCCAGGCATCAAAGTGAATTCACTATTTTTAGATTTAGGTTGCACTTATAGATGCTTGTCCAATCCTAAAAGTGGGTAGAAATTAATGCACCTTTTACTTGATAAGTTTAATAAAATAGGAGCCTTGATAGTACAGTGGTCTAAGCACCCTGTTATTAACACAGCTGCCTGCAATTACTGCTGGTTCGAATCTCTCCAAGGCTCAAGGTTGACTCAGCTTTCCATCCTTTCTAAGGTAGGTGAAATGAGGACCCAGTTTGTGGGGGCAATAAGCTGACTTTGTATAAATATACAAAAGTATGAAGGCTATTGCTTAACGCATTGTAAGCCGCCCTGAGTCTCCAGAGAGGGGCGGCATATAAATCAAATTTAAAAAAAAAAATTGCTATTTTTCTGTCACTGAAAACTGATGTTTGTTCTATTGTTGGTTTTAATTTACTGGTTGTACTAGGTGTAAACCACTTATAGTCTACGGCTGAAGCAGCATACCAATTTTGTAAAATATATAAATAAAGATAACTGTGACTAAAAGTATAGAATGCATAGCTTGGCACAGGATGCCAAGGCAGACACTTTTAAGTAAGAACAAAAACTGCCACACTTGCCAATTGTCAATGATGTATGTTTTTCAAACTTCTATCCTGAGACCAATTCGCTCTAAAGTTGGGACCTATTTTCAGAGAGATGAGGCAGCTACAACCCAAAGTGTATAAGAGAGTACATTACAGGAGACTCTAAGGCAACATAGGGGAGAATAAGAAGAAGAAAGAAAAATACTGTATTTCTATAGATTCCAAAATCATCCCACTGAATGATTGAACTCCCCATAATCAGCTTCTATTAATATAAAACCCCGGAAGCAAAAATGCTTTTTTCTTTATCTTTAGATTAGATTAACAGAGTTGGAAGGGACCTTATAGGTCATCTAGTCCAACCCCCCGCCCAAGCAGGAGACCCTACACCATTTCTGACAAATGGCAGTCCAATCTCTTCTTGAAAGCCTCCAGTAATCTGATAAGAGATAAAGCGGCTGCATAAAGCAGGGGTCCTCAATTCCTGGGCCACGGGCCATGGCTCATTTGGAACTGAGCTGCACAAGTGGTGGGCATATACAGATCCATTGTGTGGGCACCAGGCGCTCTCATTCACACGCGAAACTCTATTTGTGCAAGCGGCAGGCACTCATGCTGTAAGCTCTTGCGCAAATGGAGTTAGGCCAGATCACATGCACACCTGTCACTCGCACAGAACCATCCCCTTCTCCCACTGATCCACCAAGAAGGAAAGGTTGGAGACTACTGGTGTAAAGCACACACCATTTTCCATCCTTCTACTACATAGGAATCAGCATAAAGAAAGCTCAAGCTAATAATGTTTCCATTATTACTGAATAATAAGGAAAAGGAATACTAATAAAGAAAATGATTCCTTTTAAGGATAAAAAATGAAGGAAAGAGAATGACTGTATATCAAACCAAATGTCCTTTTTCGTTTTATGAAAGTTGAAAAAAGATGGACAATCAATATAAAGCATTTACCCTATTTCACCCCTACTCAACATAAAAGAGGAATCTGTAAAGTCAAAACTGTTTCATTGAATCAAAGTTGTTGATTGAGTTAACTGTCATATTAAATTCACTGTTTAAATTATTCTGGCATTCTTCCTTTCAAATTCCTATGTAACTACATAATGGAAATATTGACCTTAGATTCTGGTTTCTTTAACATCACAGATATGAAGATTATGAGTTAGAGGAGACTTCACCAGTTGACAAAGAGAAGGAATGGAGGAATGTGAAGTTTTAAAAAAGAACACAGATTTATTTAAATAAACTTAAAAGTAAATATTTAATTCCAGTGACATTACATTACTTTCACTATTATAAATACTAGTCTGTTACAAGTAAAAATATCCTTGCTTTCCAAAACTTTATCATTTGGCTAAAAACGTAATTCCTAAATTAAATTTGGCATATAAATTATAGCCTGGAAGCAATTCCTTCCTATGAATAAATTAAGAGTTGCTAAATCTGATATCATTAACAGATCAATTATTTATATCCAGGCTTCTATACTTATATCTGAATTGGCAACAACTATTATAGTTCAAGGTCAATATAGCAGTCACACTTGGAATAGAGACTATGACTATTTTAATCCGCTCTGCTAATAGATAGCAACTTCTCCATATTAGGACCTTCTTCCTTCTAGTAATATACAAAGAGCAGAGTAAGCATCAGCCTTTTGATGATACATTCTATAGTATTACAGTTTCTTTGAAGAGCAAAACTTTATAAACATAAATTATAAAACGTAGTTCATAATATATACCTGCCAACACACAAACATTCAAAGGACCAAATTTGAGTGGTAGGTCATAGGCATAAGAAATATGGACAGATGTAGATATCTTCAGGACCAATAAAAAGAATTACTAGTATGAAATAAATTTAACATACTATATTGGCACCTAAAACAGAAGAAATCTAAAATATTTCAGCCAGGCATGGTGCAATTCGAAATCAATTTCAAAATGTAATTATAGACAGAAAATGTTGGACAATGTCTTTAGTACTAGCACTTCAAAATTTATAATAAGCATTCGGAGTCTGTCACACTCCATCTTGCGTGAAAACTGGGCATCTTGTGTGAAAACATGAAGTGTATTACTCGGTCAATGGTGTCTTCACTTGTCCCACCTAAAAAGGACTAGATTTCATTTGATTTGATTTGATTTTTTTTTTTTTTGCCACTCATCTCTTTGCGAGGCAACTCTGGCCAGCTAGTATTACATATGGGTTATCAAAACAAACTTAACTTTAACTTTACTTTATTGTCATTGTACATGTATACACAGTATAACCATACAACGAAATTCACTTAACACCCAAAGACCAGGTCCAACACACATAACAATCCCCAAACACACTCCCACCCACCACAATTCTCCACCCCTAAACCACCCAAACATCCACACAACAGACCAAGTAATACTGTCCAACAGCTCACTGATGGTGGCCCTTTAGTTCATTGTTGAGTGCAATTATAGCTCTGGAATAAAAACTATTCAGAAAACGTGTGGTCTGAGTTTTAATTGTTTTGTATCTTCTGCCAGAAGTACTAAAAATTGGTTAAAGTCCTGCTTCTTTCTCATTAAATATTTTTATGTAAGTCTATTTCTACAGTTTTATCAGCCTGCAGTACAAAAACACACACACACACTGTGGCATGTGTTTCCTTCCCACTTCTCTACAGAATCCAAATGCCCAACCTAATCACATAGACAACATCAACCACATGGTGTTCTCTTACATGATCTTTTATTACATTTTCAACATACTCCTGCTGTTGCTTGCCTGGGTGCTAGGCCGAAAGACTCATGTTTAAAGAAAAGTCGAAATCAGGACTTCCAGAGGAGGAATCCAGGGTATGACTGAAAATATCTTCATGGCTCTCGGCACAGGAAGTATTTTATAAATGAGAAATAATAGACAAATGGATAACATATCCTAACATACTAGAATTCTATGCGGGGTATAGTGGCACAAAATTACTTAATGATGCTGGAGCTGCTGGACAGCAATGGTCTGCACTCCAGCAGTTCAAGCCTGGCTCTGCAAAACGGGGTGAGCACCTGCCCACCAACAATTCAAAAGCATGCAATGTTGCAAGTAAATAACTAGGTTATTTACTTGCTAGCTGCGTTCGTGTGTGTGTGGAAAATGGAAACCGGCGCTGTACCTGGCTGGGCACGAGGCAACACACAGTGAGGCAAGGTGAGACCAGCAGAGGAACTTGGAAGAGCCAGCAATCTGAGCGCTAGTCAGTTGGTGGAAGCTAGTTTGCCCACTGCAGTGCACCAAGAATAGGCATGCAAGGATACTTTCCAAAAATGTAATCTGAGGTTAACATCAACAATGTCAACAGTGATATTTGCTTATATTTTGGATTGGGTCCAAAATGTCTTGGGAAAAAAAATGACAGAAGAAGAATATGTTTTTGCTGACAAAACAAATGACAGGCCACAAGAATGACATGGGAAAAGATGTTTCATTGCACATCAAAAACATTGGTTGAAGTTTCAAAAATATTTAATTACAAATAATAAACCAAGAAAGTAATTCTTTTATATTGTATTTACAATAGAGATTTGTTAAAGCTTGGATGACTCTTGTGAATAAAGATAAAAAAGAAATGAAAAGAAATCAAGGTCTATATTACTTGTATGGACTAAAGATTAAGATTGTTAAAGAATATAAAGATTGCTTATTTGATCAAGGTTAAAATAGGCATTTGTTATTTCTTGTAACCCTGAATAGATTTTTGCTGTCACCAGGAATGAAATAATGATGTTTTATGGATTTGTTTAGAGGTAGATAAGAGAGCGGACAGGTGAAAAAGAGATCATTTGTTGTAAATTAATACTAAATGAAAAGTTATTCAATTGTGATGAATATTGGAAATTACTTTTTAATATATTTTTTGTTTTCTTTATTTTTATTTTTCTATTCTCTACATTTTTTCTTTGTAGATTTTCTCTTATTTTCTAGTTTGTTTCTTTTAGTTTGTATCACTTTTTACTAGTATAATTATAATATTTAATAAAATTACATTTTAAAAAAGTCCAAATCAACCAAACCTTTACCAAGAATCTATAGATCAAATGTAAGTAATTTTAAAATACTTTTTTTCTTTCACTTACATTTTCTTTCTTTTAGTTAAAAAAATAACAATGGCTTCTCAATAAGTTTGACTTAATTTTTTGCTAAATGGTCCTTTCTTGTTCTTATATAGATATAGCAATATATCCACTTTGGATAATGGAGATATCTCTCCCAATCTGCATATATAAGGAGAACAGGAAGGAAAAGGAGAAACTAGAACCATTCTAAGTCTCAAGTGAAATGTTTATGAGGACCCTCAAGTCAAATCCATCATCAAGGTGCCTTGCTTTTAAGTTTTCCAAAGGCAGAAAGAACAACTCTAAACAGATTTCTTGTTCTGATTCAGGACAGCAATTCTTCAACTAATCATTTCACAAATGATGAGTTGGCCATGATTTTGGCAGACAAATCATGCTACTTAAATCCAGATTTCTTTGAAACCACAACCAGCCATCTAGTAAGGGAAGAATGCTTAAAGAAGCAGATTGGAGCTGTGTACCCTGTCACTTTTAATTGTAGTAATAGTAATCATGAATATGATTTTTCCCTTCAGTGATTTCTTTTTAAATGCTGGTTACTCTTTTTTCCCCATCTTCAAGTAGTATGCAGATGCTTATAAGCTTCTGTTAAAAATGTAATTCCAGGTATTTTAATTTAGGGATAGGAGGGAACAATTCTTTAATTCATTTTTCCTCGATTCTGTTTTTTTCCTCATGTTATATAATATTCTGTTTATAGTGTCATTAAAATGGCAGGATTTGAATGCTGGGAACAAGAATTCTAAGTGAAAAAAATGAAAACAGAGTTTTCATTAACCTTAAATTGAAGATAAAGAATATCTTTATAGGACAATTTTTCCAAAACAAGTGCCCCAAGATATGTTGGACCATAATGCTGGTTAATAACATCTGTGCTGAGTTGGTAATTACAGGACCTGTAATCACATCCGGGCAAAAATCAATGTACACTGATGCTCCATCCAAATATTCTATATGAATTCTCAATTTTCTGACATGCTTTCTTTCTTTCTTTTTTTAAAGCATACTAAGGTAGTTTTAATCTGTATTTCTGCTAACCAGTATTGCCTGAGATAGATTCACAAAACAAAGGCAATATCTTTGACATGATGAAAATAGAAGATCATTTTAATAAAGATGTTATATACAAAAACTGCTGTTGACATATATCTCCAATACATCAGAATGCACATATAAACCTCATGTAAAAGAAACAATGTTTATTACCATATCAAAAATGATCCAAAAGAAAAGCAGCAGCATCTATTCTGCTGAATGGCAGCTGTTAACAGAAATGGATTCACTTGTGGATAAAACAGTTGTTAAAGAAAAGAAAAAGCACATGAAAACAGATATTGATTTTTCTTAGGAAAGAAGATTTTCACAGTTTGGGTACCACTATGGAGAAGGCGGTGTCTTACTACCAACCCTCATATTTCAAACTTTAAAGACTTTAAATGGAGCAAGTCAGTTAAGTGTAATAAACCAAATCTGAATGAAAAAGCCACACAGTCTTGCTGCCATGAATATATATATATACACACACATTTATTTTAATGGCTTTCTTAAAATGTTGTCTGAGACTTCTTTCACATTTTTTTTGATGTTCCTTTCAAAGTGCATTAGAGTTTCTCTTATTTAAGAAAATAAATTCATTCACACAATAAACCTTTCAGTTATAAACACAGAATAGAAGCTAGGTTTAGATATATGTCTGTACCGAAAAGCCAAAGTGTTTTGTAGCTCCTTTAGAGATAATATTTAAATTTCCTTTAGGAGTTTCTTGACTGAAACTTCAGAATTTCCAATTTTTAAATTAAAGATAGTGCATTAAAAGGGTTGAGTAAAACATATCATTCAAAGTTTAATTTCAAGTAATAGATGATATTGCCATACTATATATGGTCTAGCAGTTATAAAAAGTTCTTTCAACAATGGCTCTTAGGGTACGGATGAAAAGAACAACCCATATGAAAAATCAAATATATAGCCAGGCAGGGGTGGTATTTACTTACCTTCGCTACCGGTTCGCAAATTTGAGCGTGCACGCCTCCTACACGTATGCAGAGAGCCTTCTGCAAATGTGCAGAGGGTCAAAAATGGGACGTGATGACGTTCGGGTGGGTGGGCAGAGCCTCCTGCCGCCGGCGCTACCGGATCGCGCGATCCGGATAAAAATGGCTGAATTTCACCACTGTAGCCAGGGCATAATTTAATTTTATTACTACTGTTGAACAGGCAAGTCATCTTCACCAATAAATACAGAACTGAATTTATTAGTGCAAACAGTTGCAGAAAAATCTGCAGAAAAATCTTCGGAGTCTGTATAGTTCCTTTTTCCACCTGCACTTCTTTTGTGAATCCCAGTAAAGATCATGAGGATTTCTAAAGAAAGTTTATAGCTTTCAGATTTATTCCTAATGGAGACTCCTGTCCAAACACAGGCATCCATTGCTGATGTTTGATTAGTTCATAGCATAGTTCAGTTATCAGTATAACTAAAATGCTTGACTAGTATAAATAAAATGCTCAGAACAAAAATGCTCCTAATCAGATCTGGCAAAAAAAAAAATGCATAGAGTGAGGTAAGTGTGACCCTACCCTGCAGAAGAACAGTGGATGGCAGGGCTTCAGCACATTACTTAGATACTAAATAGTAAAATACTAGAGATAATCCCAGGTAAACTTTCCATGAGCCACTACGTCATCCTTCCATAACTGCTCAACATTAATCATGTCAGTAGTAAGCTGATGCAATGAAGCAGGAATGTCTGATTTACAGGGTGGCAGGGCAATGTTAAGAGAACAAACATACTGCCATGTCAAGAAAGGAATCACCAAGGCTAATTTAATTTCATCTTTGTGATTCACCCCAGAGAAACCAAATATTTCTATCTTCCATCCCCACTGCTCTGCAATTATCTTGATGTTTACTCAGATTTATTGACTGAAGTTATCTTTTTTTGATTTTCCAATTTTGATTTTCCAATTATCATGCTGGCCATCATCTAAATTATAGTGTGAGAAGATGCACACATGTATGCATCAACACATATTATGAGGTATGCTAAATTGTCACTGGACTCTTGGTACTTATACTAAAATCACATGTAGGTCATTATATACTGTTTAGTTACGTCTGCAATAATTAATAAGAGTAAGGGGGAAACTATGAAACATTGAAAATTCCAACATTTAGTATAGTATACAAAAGGAAAATACTGCTAGGATAAGGCTGAATGTGCTTAATGTGTTAGGAGTTTTAGAATTGTGGATACAGTGTCTAATCTGTAATTATTCTGAGTTTAACTTTTTTTCCCACTGAAATCAAAATAAAATGAATACATTCTGAGTCGGTTACTGGTCTTGGTAGTGAATTAATGCAGAAATATTAAGCAGACAAGATAGATATTTTCTAGATAGTTGAAATATGGATGAGGTAATATGAATTCCACTATATTGGATAGCTTTCTTCTTTCCCTTAACAGAACTTCTCATTTGTTTTATTCATGAATTCAGTTCTGATGATGATGTTTTAAGAATAATGCAGGTTTTTTCTGCACAGTTTACAATTGGTAACAATTAGTATGCAAAATCTATCCATTTATCCATTAACAGTATCTTTTAAATGATGTATTTCACAATAATACATAGCAGAATAACAGAACAGAGTTGGAATGGACCTTGGAGGTCTTCTAATCCAACCCCTTGCTCAAGCAAGAGATCCTTTACCATTTCAGACAAGTGGCTGTCCAATCTCTTTTTTAAAATCTCCTCTGATGGAGTACCCACAACTTCTGAAGGCAAGCTGTTTCACTGATTAATTGTTCTAACTATCAGAAAATTTCTGCTTATTTCTAGGTTGATTTTCTTCCTGATTAATTTCCATCCACTGCTTCCAGTATAATGTACATGCTCTATGTGGAACTGGCCTTAACAATAGAAAACTTCAGTTGGTCCAGAATAAGGTTCATAGAACAATATTATTACAACTTCATTAGTTATCAGCATTTTTCTGGTCATGATATTACATATGATCTATAAAATCCTATATGAGTCAGGAAGACTATGAGTCTACAGATTGTCTACGGAATATTTCCTTTTTTTGGCATAAAGTAATGGGAATAAAGAGGCCTTCTCAGCAATTGTTCCCAAGCTTTGAAATGCTTTATCAAATAAGCAGAAATGTCACTTGAAGTGCTTGTTTGCTGACTAAACTCTTAACAAGATACATTTTTGTTTTATTATATTTTTAATTTCTTTGTTATTATTAGATGCCTTGAGTGCCATTTTTGATACAACGGCAAGATAAAATGTAATTCAAAAATAATAACAGCCGCCTACCTTTTGACAAATAATATATACTCCCTTGGAGTAAGCAGGGATTTGTTTAATTTATATTCCAACTATTTCCCCAAGAGATCCAGGTAGACTACATAGGGTTCATTTTATCTTCACAATAACAACACTCTAAAGTAGGATGAGCTGATTGTGTATGACTGGCCTGGACATACCATAAATTTCCATGGTTAAGGATGGATGTGAATCTGGGTCTCTCCTCAGTTCTAGTTCAACCCCTTAATCACTACATCACACTATGTCTTTCTGGCTATTGTGAATTCCTTGCTATTGAGAAGGGGATATGAATGTATCTAAATCTTGGGTGCTTTCAGATTAACAATGAATATATAGCCACTACAATGTATGATCAGGAGGTATGTTATCACTGGAAGGCAATGTTGCTTCTCTAGCTGTTTGTCTGGATTACTTTAGTGATTACTTTAGTGTGGCAGCCTATAAGCTCATAAATAAACTCACTCTGCACCTTCAATGAAAAAATAGGGAGGTATTTGAACACTCATTTGAGTCCCATTGATGTCCCATCATTTAGAGTTTAAGATGTACATTCCAACCACTTGCAACTGCAAAAAGGAAAAAATTATAGTAATGTCAAATGATATACTTTGCATTAGGTTTTGTGTGAGAGGAGGTGAATAGTCATGGTATTGCTAGGGTGTGTAATGTTTTGTGGAGGCATCCTTCTTTGCTCAATATTAAATTTAATTGTGGCACTTTTTAACTTGATTAACGTGCTCATTAGTTATAGTATGGACAATGAAGTCATTCAGAATGCGTCAGAAAATTTCAATTTCAAAATGAACCTCAATCATGAGCTAAGTTGCATTAAGCAACCCTCCTAACCTTGTTTGCTCAGCTATAACCCATAGAGGAAATATGTAGGTATTTTGACTTCCTTCAAAAAGTTATTGACAGTATATATGAAACACCAGGGTTAATTTATTTCTCTGACATTTTTATACATTGTCCATCAAGGTGCACAGGAAATGTTTCAAATCTAATAGTAAGAACACGATTCAATTTTACGGATTGCCTGGTAGAACAAACCCAGGAGCATGTATGTATGTATGTACAGTATATGTGTATATGAGTGTGTATGTTTATATTTATACATATACACATATAAATTACAGACATATACATATAGATACATACAGATATATATATAATTTGTATTATATAAAATTTCACAATTAAGAGCTCTCGAAACTGAATGCATCAGAAACCTTTTACTCCTGAGAACCACCATCATTCTAACTTAATATAGTTGAGCAAAGTTAAGTGTTTAAAAATATTAAAACCTCTCATGTTATATACAAACTATACAAGTGATAGAGCAAGTAAAGTTTCTTGGTGGATGGGACCCCTAACATCCCCATCCTGCTGGAATGGATGAGACAGGTAGCTATATGGGGAAAGATAGTCCCTCAGATAACCTGGCTCCATGCCATGTGTTAGGGGAGGTGTAAACACTACATAATGCTTAAAACAGTTTTCCTTAACTTTTGATACCTTGTGGTATCAAAGTTTTCATTAGGCATCTTGCTGTAAGCACACAATTCCAATTGGCTGCTTCTGTAATAAGGAACTGCCATTTACTAGATTGAATGTAATTTGAATGTATATTCATTTCTAATAAATGAAACTGATTTTTAAAACTTTTACCAGCATGGAATTGCACAATACAGTAATTTTTCTGAAATTATTTCCTAGTAATAAACTTTAGTAGGCTCTGTAATGTTTTATTGCATATTACTGGACATGTGCATAAAAACTAAAGGCTAAAGGCAAGTGTAGAAAAAAATATTTTGTTGAAAAAAAATCTTAGTGCTGAAACAAGAATGATTATTTCATAGCTGAATGGGGTAGACAATTGCCATATGGCAAGCATGTGTCTGTGTCTCCACTCAAATCTGTTTTTATTTATTTTTGTCTTAAAGTAGCAAAGCACTGAATCACTGTATAAAGACTATGTGAAACAATTCTATGGAACCATAAATCTGAAAAAGAAAATAATAATGAATAGAGGGTATCAGCTGAAAGACCATCAATGCCTTGGAGGGAGGCAGTTCATGAGATCAAAAATGCAAAAACACATCAAAACAGAATTGTAGCTTTTCATTAAAATTAAAAAACAAAACAACTCCCAAAGACCAACCTTCTAAAAGTTCACTAAAGAGTTATCCAGTATCTATGAGCTAATGCAGACTAACTGGTGCCTTCTCCTTCTGCTCTGTCATTATCTATCAGTAATAGATGGTTTAATCCTAAAAATATATGATGCGGTTTTCACCCTGGTACTAGCTTCCAGATGGAGAGGTAAAATTCAGAATGTCATTTTGTTTGAAAAGGTTCACCAGGCACATTAAATTAATTAGCAGTTCTCTGTGAGATAAGAGAACTTAATTCTGGCAAAGAAGAACATTCAAAAATTTTCAATACATTTTACATTTAGCGCGCGCGCACACACACACACACACACACACACACAGTAGTTCTATGTAACTAACATTTTGTACCATGTCACCTCACATGATATTTGATTTATGGAAGTATTTCTGAATTAAACAAACTATATTTTGCACATTAAAATAATTTTCAAAACTAACAAAATTAAGAACACAAAAAAGCAGTATTTAGAAAGAGAAAGCAGATAAATATTTTTTAAAAGGTCTTAAAAGTTGCTAATAATCCTCTGTGAGTGGGCAATACCTACGTTTGATAGATAGATAGATAGATAGATAGATAGATAGATAGATAGATAGATAGATAAATAGATTTTAAGTTTTAATAATTAAAACTGAGAAATCCAGTCTGGAACAATGAATGAATGAATAACAAATAAGATAGCTGGAAGGGACCTTAGAGGTCTTCCAGTCTAATCCCCTGCTCATGCAGGAAACCCTATACTATTTCAGAAAAATGGTTGTTCAATCTCTTCTTAAAAACTTCTAGTGTCGGAGCACTCACCACTACTGGAGCCAAGTCATTCCACTGTTCTGTCAGAAAAATTCTCCTTAATTGTAGGCTGGTTCTCTCCTTGATTAGTTTCCACCCATTGCTTCTTGTTCTATCCTCAAGTACTTTGGACAATAGTTTGACTCCCTCTTCTTTGTGGCAACCCCTTAGATATTGGAATACTGCTATCATGTCATCTCTAGGCCTTCTTTTCATTAAACTAGCCATGCCCAATTCTTGCAACTGTTCTTCATATGTTTTAGCCTGAAGTCCTCTAATTTTTGTTGCTCTTCTCTGCACTTTTTCTAGTCTCAACATTCCCTCTCTCTCTCTCTCTCTCTCTCTCTCCTTCCCTCCCTCCCTTCCTCTGACGCACCCCCCCCCCAGCCATTCACCCATAGATATATATATTTCTACTTGATGCTTTTCCAAATCAAAAATAAGTTGCTAGTGGGTGTTATGGATAAATTCTGACATTCTTCTACCTGTTTGTGCTACATAGTGGTTGTTGCGGTCCTTACATTGTTTGTTGTAGATAACTTCTGTTTTTTCTTCTGGGGTTGTTGGGTCTTTTAGTCTCCTTAGGATGTTTTGAAGGGTTTTAGTTGGCTTGTGTACTATGCTGATTCCGTATGATTGTAGTAGTCTGTTGTGGTTTCTGAGATATTCTTGATGTATGGCAGTGTATTTCTTTTTAGGATTTATGATGGTGGTGCTGTATTGGGTTGAGTAGTCAGGGACTTTTTCATAAAGTTATGTGGATATCCATTTTGTTGGAATATGTTGTATAGATACTCTATTTCTTTTTCCTACTGTTTCAGGTTGCTGCAGTGTGTTTGGGCTCATCTAAATAAAGTCCTTATGGGAGGTTGAGCTGTTGCTTTGGTATGGTACACCTGTTAGTATGTGTGGTTTTTCTACAAACCTGTGTTTATAGCTTGCCATTGTGGACTCTGCTGATCACTATGTCCAGGAAGGGTAGCCAGTTGTTGATTTCTTCCTCTTTGGTAAACTGGATCCCTTCAAAAATGTTATTGATGGTTCTGTGGATGTTCTCTAATTGGTCCTTTTTCATTATGGTGAAGGTAACGTCTACATATCTGATCCATATTTTCAGCTGTATTTCTGTAAGTGCTATGGCTTCTAGACATTGCATGACAACCTCAGCTATAAGTCCTGAAAGTGGTGATCCCATAGGTGTCCCTTTAATTTGTTGGTAAATCTTTATTGATACTCTATCAAGTGCTGATCTGCACTGTATTTCTTGAATGCTATTCTTTGCCATTGATGGTCAGTCCTAAAAGGCAAAAGTTGACTATCACTTCAATATTTTCAGTTTTAAATATTGTCAGTTTTAAGTCTTGAATTATGAATGAATGAATGAATGAATGAATGAATGAATGAATGAATGATACAAAGTTACTAAATTGTCAAAAAAACTCTTACAACATTTAGAACTTACTACATTTAGAACATAAAACACATTAAATTCATATCATTTTAAGTAATTTATGTTCCACAAAGGAACTGAAAGGAAGGAAGGAAGGAAGGAAGGAAGGAAGGAAGGAAGGAAGGAAGGAAGGATGACAGCACACTTTAACAGAGATATATGTCATTCATTATAGTAGAGAATACCTCTTTGCAAGAGTTGAAGTCTGAATTGTGCCCTTTATAACTGTTTCCCTTCACTTGGGGAAAAAATCTAATTGGGGTATCTAGAAGTTTTGTGATTTTTTTTAAAACAGTATTTTCATATTGTTAAAATATTTAATACACACTGTGATAATCTGAGTATCATGTGCTGGTTTATGCAGATGAACAACTCCTTCATCCTACAGTAAGTATCTCCTCCTATTAGAAACGAATAATTTCAGACAGTTTAAATCATGGTTTATTTTTTTGTTCTAAATAGAAACATCATCTTGTTTTTCTCTTAACAAACAAGAATGAGAAATCAAGACCAAGAATCAAGAACATGTTAAGCTAGAGTTCATGGTTTGCATGAAACACTAAACAAACTTTTGACAAAAAAACTGAGGCCTCAGTAGGAAATGAGCGTTGGTCTTACCTGATACGCCACTTCTAGTCACTAGGAAACGCCGGTCACTAAAGGGTTACAACCAAGACAGTAGCTCTAGGACCGAGTCCACCAACAAAAGAAGCCCCGCCTCTTCCTGTATCCAGTTTGAGACGAGGACGAAAGATAGACTGTCGTGTCTGTAGAAAAATAAAGGAAAGGTAAAAAATCCCCAGGACCCACCCCCCTCTGTCAACAGCCAAAAGCCAGCACGAGAGGTGCCGGACCAATTGGGAGGGGGTGACCGGCGTTTCCTAGTGACTAGAGTGGCGTATCAGGTAAGACCAATGCTCATTCTCAGTCACGGAGGAAACGCCGGTCACTAAAGGGATATACCAAAGCCCGTGTACCTATTGGGAGGGAGAAGGCCGGCGCCTCTCCTGGTCCTGGGAAGATACTCGCTGCAGCACACGTCTTCCAAAGGAGGCTTCCGCCGATGCATAAACATCCAACCAGTAATGCCGGATGAATGGAGATGGAGACGTCCAAGTAGCGGCTCGGCAGACCTCCTCGAGTGAAGCTTGGGTAGACCAGGCAGCCGAAGTAGCCGCGCTCCTGGTAGAGTGGGCTGTAACACCACGAGGCACTGGCAACGATTGAGCTTCGTAAGCTAAAGAAATGGAAGCCCTGAGCCATCGACCCAAGGTAGTAGAAGAAACCTTTGACCCCATGGACTGGGGTTGGAAAGACACAAAGAGAGCCTCGGAGCGACGAAAGGAAGAAGTCCTGGAGATATAAATCTTGAGAGCCCGACGAACATCAAGCTTGTGCCACACAGTCTCCAAGCGATGACGGGGGGAAGGACAGAAGTTGGGAAGAATGATCTCTTGAGAACGATGAAAAGTTTAATTGATCTTTGGAATAAAAGCTGGATCCAATCTCAAAATTACTCGATCAGGATGAATAATACAGAGATCCTGGCAAACTGAGAGGGCAGCCAACTCCGAGATCCTCCTAGCCGAGGTGATAGCAACTAGAAAGGCTGCCTTAAAAGACAAGAACTTCAGCGAGACTTCCCGGAGAGGTTCAAAAGGAGGACCAGTAAGAGCTAACAGAACCTTATTCAGGTCCCAGGTGGGAAACCGATGAACAGCCGGAGGACGTAGATTGGTTGCGCCTCTGAGGAATGAACGGATGAGAGGATGAATGGACACAGACTCAGCGGTGCCGCAGGTGAGGATAGATGAGATGGCAGAGATTTGCCTCCGGAGGGTATTGGGAGAAAGCCCTGAATTGAAGCCATCGTGAAGGAAGCCCAGGATGTCAAGAATGGAAGCAGCAGTAGGAAGGACCTTCTTACAGCGACACCAGGCAGAGAAGGCCATCCAAGTGGCATTGTAAATACGGTTCGTTGATCCTCGACGGGAGGCCTGGATCATAGAAATTATTTCCGAAGGCACCCTGGCTGAGGACAGGAGGAACCGCTCAACCTCCAGACGGTCAGCCGGAACCACTGAGGGTCTGGATGAGCTAGACGGCCCTGCCACAGAGATATTTTGTCGGCCGGGATCTGCCAATGGGGAGCAACAGAGAGAGCCATCAGATCCGCAAACCACGGTTGTCTGGGCCAGAAGGGAGCCAGAAGGATGAGCTCGGCTTGTTCCTGCAACAGCTTCCTGATGACCCTGGAGATGAGGGGAAGAGGTGGGAAAGCATAGAGAAGAAGACCACAAGGCCACGGGCTGATCAAGGCGTCCACAGCTTCGGCTCCCGGGACAGGAAATCTCGTGTAAAACCTCGGAAGCTGGTGGTTGGATTCGGACGCGAAGAGGTCCACTGCTGGAAGTCCGAAGTGATGGACGATGTCCTGGAACAGAAGTGGATCGAGGCTCCACTCCGTCTGATCCACCACCGATCGACTGAGAGCGTCCGCCTGAACATTTGCTGACCCTGAGATGTGAGAGGCATGGATGGATGCCAAGTGACTCTCCGCCCACCTGAAGAGACGAGATGCCTCCCTCATGAGAGCCTTGGAGCGGGTCCCTCCTTGCCGGTTGATGTGGGCCTTGGCAGCTACGTTGTCTGTTCTGATCAAGACATCCAGACCTCGAAGGAGAGGAGCGAACTTGTGAAGGGCTCGGAAGATGGCTCTGAGCTCCAAGATGTTGATGTGAAGTCCCCTCTCCTGGACCGACCACTGCCCTTGGGCCAGCTGAGACCCCAGGTGAGCCCCCCATCCGAAGAGGCTCGCGTCCGTGGTGATGCTCACGCGTTGAGGCACTCTGAACAGGCATCCCTGAGCAAGAGCCGGAGAGGTCCACCATGCCAAGGACCGGACAACTTGAGGAGTCAAGGGGACTCTGGCCTCTGACGTGCTCCTGCGAGACCGTTGAAACGGAAGTAAAAACCATTGAAGTTCCCGGCTATGAAACCGAGACCAGGGAGTGATCCCGAAGGCAGAAACCATTTTCCCTAGCAAGCGGGAAAGCCCCAGGAGGGAAAAAGAGCGAGAGGCCTTAACCTGACCTACCAGCTCAACAATGCTGTCCTGACGATCCTGAGAAAGGGAAACCTGCAACCTGACAGAATCAATAACAGCCCCTAAATGCTGAATGCACGTGGAGGGAACTAGATTGCTTTTAGAACAATTAACCAAAAAACCATGGGATTGCAGGGTCTGAAGGGTGACCTGAATATCCTCATTACCCCTAACCTCAGAACTAGACAAAATAAGAATATCATTTAGATAAAACAAAACTCTAACAGGAAAAGATCTCATATGGCCCGATAAGGCAGCCATGATCTTTGTAAAGACCCTAGGAGCTGAGGAAAGGCCAAAGGGAAGGGCTCTATACTGATAATGCCTACCCCGATAACAAAAACGGAGGTATTTCCGATGGTCCGGAAAAATGGGCACATGGAGATAAGCCTCCGTCAAATCGATGGAAGACAAAAAATCACCTGGACGGATAGAAAGGAGAATGGTCTGGAGGGATTCCATCTTGAACTGACGATAGACTATATATCGGTTCAAGGATTTAAGATCCAATATGGCCCTCCAGCCTCCTGAAGCCTTGGGAACTAGAAACAAACGGGAATAGAATCCCTGGCCAACTTCCCCTAGGGGAACACATTGAACAGCCCTAATCTCCAAAAGATGTTGAATAGCCTCATCTAGCAGAACCCTCTTGGACCTGACATGAGAGACAGGGCACCTGACAAACAAGTCAGGAGGAACCGAAGAGAACTCAAGGGTCAACCCAAACCTAATAGTACGTCTAATCCAGGGGTCTGAAACTGAGCAATCCCATTGGTCAGCAAAAAATGCTAACCTACCTCCAATTAAGGAGTCAGAGATAGGTAAAGGAGAACTAACGGGACCTGCGAAAGGGACGCCCCCTACCCCCCCCTGAAGGGTCTGCGGGGAGGGAAACGGGACCCCTGCCTGACCTGGAAATCCTGCTATTGTCCGCCCCTGGGCTGAGACTACCGCTGAGGCCTGGACTGGAAGGAAGAGAAGTCGGAGCGAAAGGAATGGCTTCGAAAGGAACCCTGCTGACGAGGATCAGATCTTCTCGATAAGGCGGGCAGAATCTTGCGATGATCCTTCGTCTCGATGAGGAGTGGGTCCAAGGCTGGGCCGAAGAGAAAGTTCCCCGAGAAAGGAGCTGATGCCAGTCTCCACTTGTTCCGAACATCTGCCTGCCACTGACGAAGCCATAGGAGCCTACGAGAAGTGACTGAAGCCCCGATAGCCTTAGCTGAAAACCTTGCCGCATTCAGAGTAGCATCAGCAGAGAACTCAACAGCAGCTAGGATCTTGTTGATGTCCTGGTGAGATCGCATATCAGAAGGAGGCAGCCTTTCCTATAGTTGGCGAAGCCAAAGGATGGAGGCCCTGTTAAAAAAGGAAACTGCTGAGGAGGCCTGAATGGACCAAGCTGAGGCCTGGTGGTCCTTGACCAAGGAGCGTTCAAACTTCTTATCTTCAGGGCGCAGGAATTCCTCTGACGGACCAATAAGAGGAGATGCAGAAGAGAGGGCGATGACGGGAGCATCTACAGAAGGAACTTGAAGAATATTAGCAAAATCAGATGCCATATTATAAAATCTTTTATCTAGACCATTGGGAACCGGGCCAGAACTAGGAGAAGACCACTGTCTTTGAACGACATCAGAAAACAGCTTGGGAGCTGGAACGACCTCTGCACGAATGGAAGGTTCCTGAAATAATAATGATGAAGAGGGATGCTGAGAAGAGGATGTAGAAGCCCCTTGAGAGGAAGGAGTAGAAGAAATTCCCAGGCCAGTAACATTTTGAGCTTTAAATAGAAGGGATCTGAATAATTGAGGCTTGAAAAGACCAATGAAGGAAGGCTGGTCTGGTTCTAGACCTTCATCATCCGAGAGATCTTGATCAGGGGCAATTTCCCCCTCAGACAGGGAACCTTGACTTGCATTTTCCGGGGAATCCACCCTTTCTTCACATTGCACAGGATCAGCAACGGCCTGGGTCCTCACAGAACGACTCTGCTGACTCACATAACTGGAGGCCTCAGAAGAGGCCCTTTGCTGAAGGCCTTCAGCAATACCCTGCCTAATTGAAACAGAAATAAGTTCAGCTAGGGCAGGAGTTAAATTTACAGGAGCCTCAGACCCCTGAATGCAGGATTGGGCTTGAGCCTCAGGAATTTCTTGCCTTGGGGGGGCCTGAATAGAAACAATTGGAGATAGAGGCCTAGCAGCAGAAAAACTGAAGAAGCATCAACAACTACATTCTCACCCAGAGTAGACTGATCAGGAGAAAAATCATGTTCAATTTGAATTTGGGAAGAAGGAACAGCCACATTGGAAGTGGGGAGGGCAGGAGATTTAGAAGGCCCCACAGAAGGAGATGAAACTCTAGAGGCCTCTGAAGCAGCTTTTTGAAAGGCCTTTTCCATGGCCTTATGCCTCCTGGTCTCTTCTCTTGATGATGCAACAATATTAGTACTTTTGGAGTGATTAGATCTAGTAGAAATTCTGGCTGCCTTGGGAGGAACAGAATCCCCTGAGGAACTTTCTTTAGGATCAGAAGAATGGCCCCTTTTTCCTTTGCTTTGGGATTTATTGCTCCTAGCATCAGCCATGATAAAGCAGAAATTTACTTTTGCAGTTCAGAATAAATGCAAAGGATAGAAATCACCCTTAAATGCACCCACAGGGAATAATTGGTGGTTCAGGTAACTCACTGCGCCAGGAGAGAAGCAGAGTAGAATCCAGGAGCCAGGAAGATTACTCAGGAGGCAGGAAATGGCCACTAGCCAAAGGGCTTAACAGCGTGGCAAAATTGGGCGTGGAAAGGCCTTCACGCCAGAAATTAGCAGCCAGAAATCTCCAACAGCAGCAGGAGGCAGGGAAACCTCTCCAAAAGCCTCCAAAATCCTTTGAAAGTGCTGCAAAAGGTAGGGCGATGCAAAACGCACGTGGGCGTTGCTGCAGGGCTGCTCAGGGCCGCTGGAGCGTTTCTAGCGCTCCCCAGCTGATTCCAATAAAGTTTAGCCGCTTTTGAAGAAAAAACCAGCAATTTGAGCAGAAAAGAGCAAACTAAGTAGAAATAAGCCAGCAATGGCCAAATAACTCCCCCACGAAGAGTTAATGAGAGAGAACTAACAGACACGACTGTCCTCTACCGGATCGAGTCTAAAAACTGGGTACAGGAAGAGGCGGGGCTTCTTTTGTTGGTGGACTCGGTCCTAGAGCTACTGGCTTGGTTGTAACCCTTTAGTGACCAGCGTTTCCTCCGTGACTGAGAAAAAGAAAACGTAAAAGAAATTGTTTTATATTTATTGTTTATAGAAACAGTATCATAATAAATAGATATTACCTAGCTTACTTTTGCAAAAATAAGACAGCACTGTTATTCGACATAATGCAAATAGGCAAACTAAAAAAATGGCTTGCTGAAATATTTTTATACATATATTTAGAAATTGAGATCCTCAAATCTATAAAAATCTCATTAGAAAAATCTCTAGTTGCTTATCTCACACAGAAAAGATGAACAAATCATAACCAGCCCTTTTACAATCTTAACTATCTTCTACGCAGCAAAAAAGGCTGTTGTATAAACATATTTTCCATTCTTATGCCAATATAGAAACTAATTTTGCTGAAGACATAAATCTAATCAAATTATATGTGAATGGTCGATATTTTAGTGTAAAGCACATATAAGAATGACACAGCTTTGCTATTTTGTATACTAAAATAATGAAGACCAGTCTTTTGGATAGAAATGCTGCTATTGTGAGTACATTTTTGTGGCAATATAATTGCAACTGAAGTTCAATTAACTTATTCTTGTAATAAGTGGTCCTTTGGGAGAGCTTAGTTCTGACATCTTTGCATGCAAGGTATACATTACTAGTCCTGTTCCATTTTTGCAACCTCTTTGGATACGATTAAGATTATATGACATAAATGAGGTCATCCAGATTTGTAGAGATAGTTTACACCAGCTGTTAAGAATTTTTAAAGGAATGATTAACTCTTTGCTATTTCTGGCTAAATAACATATACATGTAAGGCTATTTTGCATATATGGCATTTGATAAAACTAACAATAAATGAGGGTAAATTAAGAATTTGGACATCAGTTAAAATATCCATTATAATTTTTCCCTAAGTGTTATAAATAATTTTATCTCACAGGTAGGTTGTTACCCAATGCAGTTTGCTTCACACCATTTCACCGTTATCTCAAAAGCTGTAAGCAAATAATAAAGTGAGTAAGGATAACTTTCTTAAACAGATTATACCACCAATTTTTTCTCAGTTCTTGGCCCTCTTAGAGTCTCAGTACATTTTTCATAGTGCCCCTAGCGTAGTTTGTGCAGTATCTAATACAGTGATGGTGAACCTTTTAGACACCGAGTGCCCAAACTGCGCATGTGCATGCCCAAACTGAAAGGTGTGCACGTGCACACGAATGTGTGTATGCGCAAACATGCATGAGTGAATGCATGGACATGCGCATGCGCAGACATGCATGCATGCGCAGCAGAGACCCGAAGACCAGGTGGCCGGCAGAAGGCGGGGCATCCCAACACCGGCAGTGTGGCAAGAGGTAAGATCTTTTTCTTTTGTGGGCTTCTGTTTCATTTGCAGGGAAACAGAAGCTCACGAAAGAAACGCTGCAGAGATCTGACCTGGGTCGACAGGCCACGTGCCATAGATTCGCCATCACGGATCTAATAGATGTTGAGCTTTGCTGAATTATCCTGCAGCACTCTGTGAGTTCACTGTGATGCCCTGGGGAGATGCAGCCCAGAGTTTGGAACCATGATTCTTATCTAAAATATTTACCAATAAAACATTTGGTCCAAAAGGAACTCTGTTAAACTAAAGAACATGGTACATTGCCTTAGTAATATTAACTAAAGTTAAATAAACTTTAAATTTCCATTATTGCTGAAAATATTGTAGAATGCTGGGCATATGGCTACCACACATCAGTTGTGAAGAATGCAGGAATGTTTCTCTCTAAGGTGTTTTATATTGCAATAATTAGGATTTACTCTATTTTGACAGGGTACTTACAACATATAATAATACCCGGCTGTGGGACTTTGGGCCAGTCACTCTTTCAGCCCAACTTACCTCACAGTGTTTTTCTTATGGGGAAAATAGGAGGAAGAAGGAGTATTATATATGTTTGCTACTTTGAATTATTTATGAAAATAATCAAGGTGAGATTTAAAAATCTAAATAAATTACTAAATTAATTACAATGCTTTTCCTATGATTCTTTGATCTTTTTAAACTGCAAAAAAAAAGTTACTCCTAAAACCTCTTAAAATAAAAAATATTTATTTGCCTGGTATTCATAGCCAAAAAGCAATTGAGGTTTTATGACTTCAGAATTATTATCCCTTTAATGAAAAACATCCTTTTGGTGGCTTGTGCCTGATAAATTGATTGTGGGATGGACCTGGGGAGCAAAGCAGGAGAACAAATCGTCAGATGGTTGGCAGATATTCGTGGTTTTCACCATGAGGCACTTCTTTATACAGTGTCTCATCTGCCAAATCCAGCCCAAGCCTTCTGGAAAGAAACCTCAAGCTGTGCTTGACTCAATGAGTAGGAGACAGCTGCACTGGGGGTGCACATGAACTCTGCCTTCTCATGTCCTACAAACATCACTGCTAATTCATCCAGCCTGCTCTTCTGCAATTGAAACTCCCTGGCAGCAAAATCTTTGATCCTCTAATTATTGTTGAACTACAACTCCCAGCAGTCCCAGTTACATTGCCAAAGTATAAACATGTAAAATGCCAATCCCCAACCCTGTGAAAGTTAATAGAAACCCCTTAAAAATACAGTGTAGAAAGATTGGTGTATTAGTTAGTAGTGGCAAAAGATTGGGGAGTCTGGTAGTACCTTCGCCAACTAATACATTTTACTAAAATGTTTTAAGCTTTCGCAGTAATTAAAAAACTTAATGCATTAATCTGAATTAAAAAAACTAAACAAAGGAAGAAAAAGATAAAGAACAGTCTGATGACAATTGGATAAAACAATAAAAATATTTGTTTTCTTTATTTTGACAATGTAAGATTGATTCTCTAGCAGCTTTCAAACTAAAAGCAGCTTTGTTCTACTTTCAAAAAAACAGTTAACGTGCAATGAAGAGTTATAACATCTGGATTTAAGCCCCACCTAATTTTAAACAACAGAAGTTCATTTTATTTTGGGCAATTGAAATTTATCCTTTTTAATGTCCTTCTGCTTTAGGGTGCAAAGATAGATTTTCAGTTAAGCCTTTGCTTATTGGCACTCTTCAAAAAATAAACGCAAAATCTTTTGGATTGGATGCTGTTCAAAAATAAGGAATTAAAAAGGAATTCCCACATTTTATTTTTGATAAAGGTTATTTAGCATAAATTTGAATAATCTATCCCATGATATAACATCATCAAAGATTTGTTTCTAGTATATCAAGGGATCACAGTAGCCTAGTGATTGGGCTGAAGATGCTGGGCTGTCAACTAGAAGGTTGCCAGTTCGAGACCCAAGTAATAGTATTATGGGGTGAGTTTCCATTCTTACCCTATCTCCTACCAACTTAGCAGTTTGAAAACATGTAAATGCAAGTAGATAAATAGGTACCACTTCAATAAGGAGAATATTTGTAGCTCAGGGTTGAAATGATGGATTCTTGGTGTTCTCTGAGCTTGATTGTTTTCTTGAAGATGTTTCATTACCCGAACTATTTGGGTTTGGGTAATAAAACGTCTGCAAAAAGTACCAAGGACTTCTAGGTACCACTGCAGTGAGAAAGGAACAACTTTCCATGCACCTTAGCATATAGTCAATCCAGACCACATGACCATGGAAGTATCTTCAAACAACTCTTCAGCTACAAAATGGAAGTGAGCACTTTAGGGCACCATTAGACTGGACAGGGGAAACCTTTTCCTTTACTATTAGTGTAACATATCTTTAAAATCTATTAATTGTGGTTGTCTTCTCAAACAAAATGATTTTTATATGGAAGATGCTAGCAATATCTTTGAAAAGAATTACTATGCTTCAACATGGAGCTTAGAGTGGAATGCTATATCATGAATGCTACATCACTCAATATTCAAGTACTTCAATCTTCCCAACTCTTTCATTGGTCTTTGCACTGACACTTCTGTCTGCTACAACAGTGAAAAAGAGAATCCTAGATTTGTCCCACAGAATAATAAAAATGAAAAGTGAAAGAAACAGGATCATTGCCTCAAAAGCCAGCTTAGAACATCAGAACACAAAAAATAAATTTCCTTCAATTTTACTTATCCATTTGCTCTAAAAATTCCTTCCACCTGTCTGTCTTATGTTGTGCTACAGCTGGATTTCAGCCCTATCTCATTAGTGTAGAAAGCTTTGAAAATATTTTATAGGTTAAAATATGGCAATACCATTTTTAGTAGCTTCCCTTCCTCAAGTACATCTAATATGATTAGAATAGAAGTGAATCAATTCAAATACCAGCTGAAACATGAGTGCGCATATGAAAAAGACAGGCAATCTGCATGCATAATAATGGATGGCCACTAGCATCTGAGTCCAGCATATGAAATAGTATACTGCTCAAAAAAATAAAGGGAACACAAGCAGAAGACATCCGAGATCTGAATGAATGAAATAGTCTTATTAAATACATTGTTCTTTACATACAGTAGTTTATACACTGCTCAAACAACTAGAGGGAACACAAAATTACTGTATGTAACGAACAAAGTATTTAATAAGGCTATTTCATTCATTCAGATCTCGGATGTCTTCTGCTTGTGTTCCCTTTATTTTTTTGAGCAGTGTATATATTTCCATTGTATTACTCTATACCTCCTATAATACAGCTTTATAATTATTAATAAAAAAGGGAAATAAGCGTTATTCCCCCGCCCATCAAAGTATTTAACATTTGTCTCAAAAACACAGGTGTAAAAAGCTAATTGTCTGATATAAGAAAATTCCTGAAAACATAAATTTCAAAATTAGTTCTCCCATTCTAAACAAAACAAATGTCTCCTACTTACCTATTGTTCCCACCAACCCAAGTGTGAATATCCATTAGGAACATACTAGGATCACTTCTCACACAGGACTATTTACTAGTTAATATCACATACCATGTTTCCCCGAAAATAAGACCCTTGTCTTATATTTTTTTGAACCCTGAAATAAGCGCTTGGCCTTATTGCCATGCGCTCAAAAGCCTGATTGGGTTTATTATCAGGGGATGTCTTATTTGGGGGGAAACAGGGTATTAACCCTTGGTAGTTTGCACTGAGCCTGCAAATGAAATGAAATAAAATACATAAAGAAACCAATAAAAATATAAAATATATATTTTATATGATACATCACTTTTTTTCCAAAATAAGGATTAAGCATATCTGAACTACCAGAACTGATTTTCTCACCTCATATTGTATCTGGAAGAGAGATAGATATTTTTCACAGCCAACTTTACTGAACAACGTTTGTCAAAAATAGATCTGCACAAAGTGCTTTGGAAATAATCTTAGGACTTTAAGTCACCACAGTCTATTGAAAACATATGCGTATTAAACATTGCTTAATTTTATATCCACCATAAGATCTCCTACTTACATATGGAAATATGAATCACTGTTTGTAATGGAAATAATGAGTTACAGCAGCTGCAACTTATCAAATAAAGAATCAGACCTACAAAAATTAGTAATGCATCACAATAATTAATAATAAAGGATTCTAATATTGTTAGACTACCATATTTTAGAGATATACTCAAAATTACTATTTCATTGCATAGTCTATTATTTCTGTCATGATTACATTTTAAAATTAATTACATTTGTAATAAAACTATGAATTTTAAAACAGCTAGACCGAAAGCCTTACTCTTTTAATAAAGGGTAAAACTTTTAATTATTAGTTTTATCTGCTATTTGGTTTGATTATGAATGAGAAGACAGAGGGAGAGGGAGAAGGAGGAGGAGAGGGAGAGGGAGGGAGGGAGGGAGGGAGAAGGAGAGAAAGAGAGGTTTGTTCACTGCCCATATTATAAACACTTGATTGTATTTGCTAAGGCTCCCCACCCAATATTCAAGAATTAAAACAGTATTACAATTATATCTGGACAGTGCTCTCTCAGTTATAACACCCAATGTCTTCCCTACATTAAATATTATGAATTCCAGCAACATATGATTGCAAACTTTCTCTTCTTAGTATGATTCCTAAATTAAAACCTCAAGAATCTGAGGTTACATTTGTCCCACTAATTGTTTAGCAGATGTCCAAGAAAGCAAACAGTGTTAACAAAACCCCTTAAATAATCTAAGCGCAGACAGAGGTAAACAAGCAACATAATGGCTTGTTTTTCTGCCCGCTAAGTGACTTACAACTGCATACAAAAGGCTGTTTTCATTCTCCAAACTATAGCCTTATATAAACGTTTTAACTAGCAAAATATCTCCAGGAATCATGGTCTACTTATTTATTTTAATCCACTTTTATCCAATATTTTATCCAAATTGCTTTGAATAGCATCCTGGGTCACATATCATTTTACTAGCTGAATACCCGTGCTCCGCTACAAAACTATGTGATCAGGCTTGATAAATCGACACTTTCAGCTTGAAAATTAATGAGTAGTTACAATAGGCCTCTCCTGTCCCCTTGTCTCCCTCAGCCTTGCCCCACAGAAACATCTATCCTATCCTCTTCTTTCCCTCAGGCTTGCCCCACAGAAGCCTTCCCCTATCCTATAGCCTTCTCTCCCTCAGGGTTGCCACACAGAAGCCTCTCCTATTCTATCCCATTCTCTCCAGAGTTATTTTCAGGTTGGGAAGGGGAGTAGAACTTCTAACTAATTAGCATCAGAGCCTGTTAATAATAATATAAGAAATACTAATTATCTTATGGTCATTTCGAAAAATCCTTTCGTAGTGAGCACCTAGAAGCCAAGAGGAACATATGTGGCAAATTTCAAGTTTGTAGGCTTTACAGTTCTGGAGATTTCATGATTACGGCATGAGTGGTTTTTGCTTTTATATATATAGATTCTAATAACAACCCAGTAAGGCATGGGTGGGTTCCACTTACCTTTACTACCGTTTCACAGCAGGAGCATGCACGTGTGTGCAAGCTTCTGCACATGCATAGCTTCTGCACATGCGCAGATCACCCATGATGACATCGTGGCAGGTGGGCAGAACGTCCCGTCGATTATACTATCGGTTCTATAGAACCAGAGCGAACCGGGAGCAATCCACCACTGCAGTAAGGAAGTTATGCTGAAAGAAAGCGTTGGTCCAATGTGATTCCAGCGAGTTCCAAGCTCAGTGAAACTCATTTTATTCAGTTTACATCAATCATAATTCTTAATTCCAAGATCCTATGTTATAAGAAAATGTGTATTGGCATTTACCATTATGTAATTCATTATTATTGATATATGAAAACATAAACTCATACATTTTCTAATATGTATCCCTTTATTATATTTGATTATAGCTATTCATTATTAATGCTAATTATTTTTCTAAAGAGTCTAACAAAAAAGCTGAGTCCACTTCTATAATGTCTGCAGTTCAACCAGGACAGGTGTCAATTTTATATATGATTGAAAACAAAGATCTCAAGATTTAGATACCATGTTTCTCAGAAAATAAGACTGAGTCTTATTTTCTTTTAGACTTGAAAATAAGCACCTGGCCTTATTTTCAAGGTGTTCTTACTTTTTTTGAGGTGCAGCAGGCCAGACTCAGTGAGTTGGACACACCATGGATGTACCATCACCTCCATTCCGAACCTGCAGCATTCGAATAGAGACTTTTTAGTGAAAGGGAGAAAAATAGGAAAGAGGATTTTCCTGCCTGTCATCCATTCCTCAAGCTCAGCACAGACTGAGGGAAGGATGGCAGGCAGGAAAATTCCCCTCCCCATTTTCCTCCTATTCGTCAAAAAGCTTCCTGCGAGCTTCCTAAAAGAGGGAAAAAGCAAAGCAGCTGGCCGTGGAGCTGCTGGCTTCAGGGAAGCGGCCCAATAAACAGAAGGACTGGGTCCAGAAAAAGAAGGGCAAAAGAGGTATTTGCGCTGCCCTAAGGGGCCAGCAGGCTGCAGTTGCAGCCAGACAGGTGCCCCCCCCACGCCCGCGCTGCCACTTGTGCTGGCTACGCCCATCCCTTGGGCTTATTTTCAGGGTAGGAGTAATATTAGGCCCACCCCCCAAAAATTAGGGTTGGGCTTATCATTGGGGTGGGTCATGTTTTTGGACAAACACGGTAGTAATAAATACTTTGGATGTAATGCAGAGGCTTGTTTTTAAAAATGAGCTTGGCTTTTCACTTAAACACCAGTGCTGTCCTCTTCCACATTTTCCTTCCCTTGAATTCAGCAATTTCATATCTCTTTTCATTGAGGTAAACTTGATCTCTGCTTGATTTCCATTGCTTCCCAAACCACGGAAAATTACATTTGCAAGTTCAGTGTGTCTCATATAGTGAAAATGGGGAAGGAATCCTTGAAGGATAAAGATGAAGAAGTGTAACATCTGGAGGGTTTATAGTAAGAAATAATGAAAAGTTTTGCATGCCATTAAGACAATAGCAAAGTAAATTCTAAGTAGGCTTCTCAGAGGAAAAGCATTCCTCAACTAAAATACCAATCTTAGCATTTGTTTTTGATAGCAATTTGCTTCACTTGGAATAACAAGGAAACCAAAAATAGCCTCAAGAGAAGATCTTAACCTATAGGTAATATACAGAGTGGATAAAATAATTTATTCCTAATTATATTTAAATGTTGTAGGTTATGTGATCGTATCATCCTATTCTGCTCCATATAGAACATTTCAGGCAACCTATCATCAGAGAATAATAAAAATGATACTGATCTCCATTACAGTATAAAATGGGCATTGACTTACCTGAACGCCCCTTCTGGGGACCGGGAAGACAGAGGTCAGGAAAGGGTTATCTGCTCCTAATCCAGCAAAGATCGGGTCAGGAAGTTGATAAGCTCCTCCTCCTGTTGCTTCCCCAGCTTTCGGACGAGGAATGTGATGTTTTCCTGACGACGCACTAGCCCACCTGGAAAAAAATTGAGAAAGAAGTGGCCCGGCCAAGACGAACCGGCGGCGAAAAAGGGCGGGGCTGACCGCTGTCTTCCCGGTCCCCAGAAGGGGTGTTCAGGTAAGTCAACGCCCATTCTAGGGAAGCGGGGAAGACAGCGGTCAGGAAAGGGACATGCCAAAGCCTGAGAACTATAGGGTAGGACCCGCCCGGGACGTGGAGGCCTGGTCCGCACACACCTGTTGGAGAACCCAACGGCCGAATGCCGCCTCCGTCGAAGCGAAGGTATCGATCCTACAGTGGCGGATAAAAGGAGTGGGGGACGCCCATGTGGCGGCTCGGCAGATGTCTAAGAGGGAAGCTTGAGTAGCCCAAGCTGCTGAAGTGATGGCACTGCGGGTGGAGTGGGCAGTGATGCACCTGGGGGTCGGCGTGGAAGTAGCCTCGTAACATGAGGCTATGGTGGCGTGGAACCAACGACCCACAGTGTGAGAGGAGACCTTAAGGCCCAGAGTGGACGGTTGGAAGGAGACGAAAAGCGCCTCCGAGCTGCGAAACAAGGAAGTCCGCCGGAGGTAGATGCGGAGGGCGCGGAGAACATCCAGGGAGTGCCAAACCCGTTCCCTAGGATGGGACGGGTGGGGGCAAAAATCCGGGAGAATTAATTCCTGAGACCGGTGAAATGGGGAATTAACTTTAGGCAAAAAAGTTGGGTCCAGGCGGAGGACTACCCTGTCCGGGTGGAAAACGCAGAGGTCAGCCCTCATGGAGAGGGCTGCCAACTCTGAAATCCGTCTGGCAGAGGTGATTGCAACCAAGAAAGATACCTTATAGGAGAGAAAACGTAAGGATACTGTGCAAATAGGCTCAAATGGTTCCCGAGTGAGGGCGTTCAAGACCTTTGGGAGGTTCCAGGTAGGGTAACGGTGTACGGGAGGGGGCCGAAGGTTCGAAGCCCCTTTGAGGAACAATCGAATCAGAGGATGTTGAGCCAGGGAGTTACGGGACCCCAAATAGAGAATGGAAGACAAAGCGGCTACTTGCCTGCGTAACGTGTTCGGCGCGAGGCCGGAGGCCAACCCTCTCTGGAGGAAGACGAGTACCTGGTTAGTAGAAGCTTGCTTCGGGTCGATCCCTTGTGGCATGCACCATTCCGCGAAGGAGCGCCATGTAGCCGTGTAGATGCATACCGTGGCCAGACGGCGAGCCGCCAAGATGGTGTCAATCACGTCATCGGGCAGGAGAGACTCCGTCAGGAGCTGGCACTCAACCGCCAAGCGGTTAGTTGCAGCCAGGAGGCGTCCGGATGGTGGAGCGATCCCTGATGGAGGACGATGTCGGCGGGAAGAAGACGCCACAGAGGACGAATCGACAGAGCTTGAAGGTCGGCAAACCAAGGCCGACAAGGCCGATAAGGTGCGACGAGGATCAGCTCTGCCTGTTCCTCCAGAAGTTTCCAGACCACCCTGGAAAGGAGGGGAAGGGGGGGAAGGCATAAAGAAGATCCCTGGGCCACCTGCTCAGGAGTGCGTCCGTGGCCTCTGCCATCGGGTCCGGAAATCTGGAGATGAAGCGTGATGTTTGCCGATTGTCCCTCGTCGCGAACAAGTCCACCACCGGGTCTCCAAAGCGGCGTGTGATCCATTGGAATAGGATCGGATCGAGGTGCCACTCGCCGTGGTCCAACATGGAGCGGCTCAGCCAATCGGCCTGGGTGTTGACCAAGCCGGAGATATGGACTGCTCGTAGGGATCGCAGGTTGGCCTCCGCCCAGGTTCCCAATTGTTCCGCTTCTTCCATGAGAGAGCGGGACCGGATCCCCCCCAGGCGATTGACATTGGCCTTGGCTGCCACATTGTCCGTCCGGATAATTACGTGTCGGTCCTTGATGGTGTCCTTGAAAACCCTGAGGGCCAGGAAGATGGCTCGGAGCGCCAGCCAGTTTATGTTGTGTGATCTGTCCTCCAAGGTCCAGGAGCCCTGGGCCATGTGTGAGTGAACGTGGGCCCCCCAGCCGAGAAGGCTGGCGTCTGTCGTTAGGACGACCGGGTTGGGCTCCCTGAATTCCCTCCCCTTGAACAGGGCCCTGAAGGACCACCAATGGAGGGACTGAATGACGGTGGGGTTAAGGTGAACAATTTGATTAGAAGCCGAATGTTGGGACTTCTGATACGGGAGAAGAAACCACTGCAGGGCCCTGCAGTGGAGACGAGCCCAAGGCACAATGCCGATGCACGAGACCATCTTCCCGAGGAGTTGAGAAAGGGTCGCCAAGGGAACCGGGGATCCCTGCGCGACCGAACTGACCAGAGACCGCAGACTGGACAGACGCTCCTCGGAAAGGAAGACCCTGCTCTCGACCGTATCGATGATAGCCCCCAGGTGTTGAATCCGGGTCGTGGGTACCAGGTGGCTCTTGGTCCAATTGATGGAAAAACCGTGAGCCGTCAGGACCCGGAGGGTGGTGTCCAAATCCTGATGTGCCCTATCCTCCGAGCTCGATAGAATGAGAAGGTCGTCTAGATAGCAGAGGATCCGAATTGGTAGAGCCCGAAGGTGTGCCGCAATAGCGGCCATTAATTTAGTGAACACTCGGGGAGCCGAGGATAGGCCAAATGGAAGGGCGCGGTACTGGTAGTGACAACCCGCATAACAAAACCGAAGAAATTTGACATACGCCGGATGAATAGGGACATGAAGGTAGGCCTCAGTCAGGTCAATTGACGTGAGGAAGTCCCCAATCCTGATGCTGTCTAGGATTGAGGAGAGGGACTGCATCTTGAACCGCCAGTAGGGAACCCAGCGGTTCAAGGACTTGAGGTGCAGAATTGCCCACCTACCTCCCGAAGATTTCTGAACGAGGAACGGGCGGGAGTAAAAACCCTGTCCCTGCTGCTCCTGCGGCACCGGCTCGATGGCCCGAATGTCAAGGAGATGTTTGATAGCCGAGGCCAGCAGGAGCCGTTTCTGATGATCCCGAGAAAGAAGGCATCGTAGAAACCTGTCGGGAGGAGTGGAGAGAAATTCAAGGGAGAGGCCCCACCTAACCGTCTCCCGGACCCAAGCATCGGAAGAAGTACTCTCCCACTGGCTGGCAAAGAGAGCCAGGTGGCCCCCAATGGGAGGACTGGGAGGAGAGCTATCTGGACCTGTGGAAGGGGCGTCCCCGGCCACCCCGGGGAGGCGTTTGGAGAATCCCCTTTGATTTTGATATCCCTGGTGATCCGGGAGCCTGGGATGGGAGAAGGAGGCCCTGGGGAACCTACCTCCCGAATAGGGGAATTCTGATGGACGAAAGGAGCGAAAGTGAGCCGGGGAAGGGCGATGCTCCGAACGCCTGGAGACTGGTGGAAGGATACGTTTCTTGTCCTTTGTTTCTATTAAGAAAGATTCTAATGGGGCCCCGAAAAGGGAGGGACCTTCAAAAGCTGCAGAGGCGAGGCGCCACTTTGATTTGGCGTCCGCCTGCCAATTCCGGAGCCAGAGCAACCGCCGGGAGGTTATGGATGAGCCAATTGCCTTAGCTGAGAAACGGGACGCATTAAGCGTCGCGTCGGTGGAAAACTCCAGGGCCACTAAGATTTTGTTAAGGTCCTGGTGGGACCTGGAATCCGACACTGGAAGCCTGTCCTGCAGTTGTCGAATCCATAAAATGGATGCCCTATTGAAAAACGACGAGGCCATGGCAGATTTAGCTGCCCAGGCCGAAGCCAAGTGAGATTTAACTAGTGTCTGCTCTAGTCGTTTGTCCTCCAGCCGGAGGTTTTCCTCAGGAGGGCCAGTAGCATTGGAGGGAGCCGGAAGGGCTGCCACCGGAGGATCCACAGTCGGAAGTTGGAGAAGGGATGCCAACTCTGGGGCCATATTATAAAACTGCCTGTCAAGCTGATTAGGGTTAGGCCCCGAAGCAGGGGCAGACCATTGTTTCTTAAGAACATCCCTAAAGAGCTTAGGGCCCGGGATCTCCTCGGTTTCAATTTCAGGGACCTCGAAGAGGGGGAGAGAGCTCTGATTGTCCCCGCTAGAAGAAGGAGCGACCTGAGGGGTACCCAGACGGGTAGTCAACTTGGCTTTGTGTAAAAGGGACCTGAAAAGGTGAGGTTTAAATAAGCCTATGAAGGACAGCTGAACGGAAGCGAGGTCCTCGTCATCGGAAAGCTCCCTTTCCCTAGCATCCTCGTCATGGTAAGATGGATGCTCAGATGGCACCCCCGAAGTGGCAGCGATCACAGGGGGGGCCTGACCCTCTTCCAAGAGGGAACCTTCTAGCTCCAGATTTGAGCAGGCAGATTCAGCCACCCAGGAGGATGTCCTGCGATGCAACTCTGCCTGAACCCCCTTTTGAATAGCAGTTTGAATGAACGCCAGGAGTTCAGGAGTAACAGAGGGCCCCGGAGGTACATTGCTCCCCAAATTAGTCGGTGTGCTCTCTAAAGGAGTAGAGGAAGAGGGAGCCTGGCCTTGGGGAGGTGTGTCTGACTGTGCACCAAACAGGGCTTCACAAATCCCCCCTTGTGGTAGGGCTGGCAATTGACCCCCATCCGGAGACAAAGGGCGTGATTCCTGGGCCTGTGAACCAGTTGGCTCAGGTGGGGTGGCCGCAGAGGCCTGGGGGGCCAGTGGGGTTAGCGTGGCAATCACCCCTTGTTGGATTGGGGCCTCTCTAACAGAAGCGTCTCTAATGGCCTTTTGTATGGAGCGTTCAATGGCCTGGTGTAGGCGAAGCTTCTCTTTAGCTTTGTCTGCCGCCTTCTTTTCCTCTCTAGAGGCCTGAGACTTTTTTGATTTTTTTGCTGGCTCAGCTGATGAAGGGCCGGGAGCCGGATCCTCAGAGGCATGGCGCTTAACTGCCTTAGGAGGACGTGATGCCATGTCGTTTGGAACTGGGCCTCTAATGCCACAAGGTGAGGCAAAATGGCGTCCGCTATTGCCCAGGAGTTCAGTGGTGACCTAGGGGCGACAAAATGGCGGCCGCTATACAAACACCCCCTTCAGTCGCCGTTCAAGGCAAGGAGAAGTGCCCCAATATGATAGTCTTGGCGTAAAATGCCCCTTTTACAATACCGCTTCTTCGCTCCGTCAATCTGGAGCCGTGAAGGATCCCGGCGGTGAGCGCAGGTGATGGCGAGGTGGCCGGGAGCTGAGCGACTCAGGGGCAGCAACAGTAAGCGAAGCGGCTGCTAGCGGCAGTAATTAAGCTGCCGAGAGGTGCCTTCGGCGAGGGAGAGTTCGCTCGCCAGGAATCAAGCGAAGCAGTCGCCGCGAATGAGCAGGGAACCTCAACTCCACAAGGAGGCTCCCAGCAGCGGTGTCGGGCGTGAACCGTTCGCGCCGAGCAGGAGAGACCCAGCTAAGGGGTCTCAATCCACAAAGACCGCAAACGGTCGCAGCGGAGTTGGACCAAAGAAGCCCTTCTCGCTGTGCACCTCAGCTGACAATTTAAGACAAATTTAGAAGAAAAAAAACCAATTGGAATTGAGAGACAAAGACTGCAAGGCAGGAAAGAGGCTATGTGCGTCCGATCCAGCACAGATCGAGTCAGAAAGCTGGGGAAGCAACAGGAGGAGGAGTTTATCAACTTCCTGACCCGATCTTCGCTGGATTAGGAGCAGATAACCCTTTCCTGACCGCTGTCTTCCCCGCTTCCCTAGAACATGACAATTATCACTTGATGAATTTGATTACTTTGTATTTATAGACAAAGCCTGTAATGAGGTTTTTACTCATTACACCAGCCATAAAATACTTGTACTGTACTGCATAACTCTCAGTTAAGGCCAAGAAGGATCCAGATTAAGCAATTCAAAAAACATCTGTATATTTGACAAGTTATTTCTGCCGTTCTATATAGAGGTTCAACTCTCAGAAAAATTATGTCTTGAGCAGGTGGGCTTTGTAATCTTAAAAGCTTTCTTAACTGTTTTGAGAAAATCTCAGTAACTACTATATTCTAACTAAGAAACCTATTTTATAGGCTCTGTATAATAATTAAGGCATCAGACTAGAAATCAAGAGATTGAGTTCTAGTCCCACTTGAAGTATAAGGCCAACTGGTTGACATTAGGCCAGTCATTTTCTCTCAGCCGTAGGAAAGAGGCAATGGCAATCCACTTCTGAAAAATCTTACCAAGAAAACTGCAGGGACTTGGTCCAGGTTTCCGCAAATCATACACTGAATGGAAGAACTGGGATGTAGTTAAGCTTAGAGATAAATCTTAATTTTAATGGAGAATAAGAATGAACACTAAAATGGGATGTTTCTGTTGTAACCTACTGTCAAACAGTTCATCAGAGTTGTTAGTAGGCTTGAGACTGGTATGCTCAGCTTGCTTGAAATTTTAGTTACAGTATGTAGCCATCTTAATTTCTGCAGGCATCTTTTTTAATTTTAATTAAAATTTTTACTTTACTTAAAAGCCCTTACTTTTTCATTCCCAAACAATCAAAATCTATTCCAAAAGCTGGTATTGTATTAGATGCCCCAACTATTTAAGCATTATCCTCATTATTAGTACTTCAAGTGATACTTCTGATTTGATTTTATCTTGTACTAAATGACATGTTCTTGCTACTGAGGCATTCTCCACAATTTTCTCCACTACTAAAAGGCATCCATTTTTCTTCATTTAGCCTTTCAGATGCTCCAACATATATGTCACAGATGGGAATACCATAGCTTTGACAATATGTTCCTTTGTTAGCAGTGTGATGCCTCTTATAATGCTTTATATAGATTGTCATGGTCTTTCTCCAAAGAAGCAGACTTTTTAAATTTCATAGTCAGTCATAATTCCTACAGATATTTTAGCTATGAAGATGAAGTCTGTTATTTGGAGCTAGTATTGCCTGTTAGCATACTGCCTATTAGCATAAGCCTAAAGGTCAGCTCTACATTTTACATATGACATAACTCAATTTTGCTACACTAGAATTAATAGAATCAGGTTTGGCTGAAAGGAAAAATTATAAACAGAGCTGGTCAAAATGACCAGGATATTTATTTAGGTTTGGGTTTATCATCTCTGAACATAAATATAAAACTGGCAACATAATTTTTATATCCACTTCACTGCATAGGCATAATTCTACCCCAAATGGGATATTCTTGTATCCCTTCTTAGAGGGCTGTAGCTTTTTGAAATCAAAATCAAATCAGATCAGTATTGCTTCTTAGAATTAAACAATTCTCAAAATATCCACACAGCATAATTACCTAGCATAGATTCAAGTATATATTTTTTTATTTCAGTCAGTGTTTGATCACATTCTACATGGCTTTCTTTTAACTATTTTTTTGGTCATATTTGAGGCTTTCTTTCATATCCTATGGTATTGTTCTTTAATAACCTACCAACTAACCAAGCAACTGGCATTAACTCCTCTGTGGACTTGTTCAGTCAGAGAACAAAATTGAGGGCACTTATAAATATAAGAATTTAGATATAAAGTAGTGGCATTATGAACAGATGGCTATGATAAACTCACAAGATGGCCTCTATGCCCAAAATATACATGTAATACAATGAACAATGCTTCCTGAATATAGTAGGTCTTATTTTTTATGAAAATCTGATAGAAACAGCATTGTATGGATTTATTATGGAGTCCAGTGATAATCTTAATAGTGTTATATTCCAAAAAGTGGGGCAGTAATATTAGATAGGGTAAATTTATATTTTAGAGATGGGCTTCATATTGTGTGTACAAATGATTCTCACTTTAAGGGCTGGAAAAATTTGTCTAAAATTATGGAAAGCTATTAGCAGTCTTTAGACATCTCCATCAAAGATGGAGTAAGATTCTGGACAAAAATTTGTAATAGGTAACATTGTCATTGCTGAAGATTCTGTGACATAAATGTGAGCTTTCTTAACTACTTTATTCAGATAATATATATGGATCTATAAATCCATATGCAGAGCTGATTCCTTAGAAAGACTATATATATATATATATATATATATTTCTCTGTGTTTAAATTTTCTTTTCCATCTTCCTCCCTCAGATATTTGAAAATGTATTCTGGAAATAACAATACAGAAAGTAGTATCAAATTAAAACACTGTCAACAGAAGCCAAACGTCAATATGGAAGATTCAGAGGAAAAGAAGAAGATGAAAAGGAGACAAACAAAAAGAAATTATGTAGCAGAGAAAGACACTATCCTAACAAGTCCTGAATTAAACCAGGAACAAAAAAAAAATTCCAAAAAGGGTGAAGACCTTTCTCGAGATGATCTTTTATTTCTTCTGAGTGTGCTAGAGGGGGAGTTACAGGCCAGTATATAATTCTAATTTCATTACAAATTCTTCTTTTTTCTTTTTGTCTGTTGTCCCTATACTGTTCGATTGCGTGGGAATGTCTAACAGACTCTAGGAATATGGAGGAGGAAGGAAGACCTTTACAGAAATGAAACAGATAATTAAAAAATAATAATAATAATCCAGAGATGCAGAAAACAGAGGGAAGCAACTCCATCTTAACATTTCAAATCTAAATTGAAATTTGGCAGGCTACCAAGTCAAGGCTTTTCAAACTAACAAAATCAGCAAACAAGAACTATTTGGAATTATGGCATAAACTTTATTGTTAATAGAGTACTGTAACAAAATTTTGAAAGTTTAGCAGAGCAGTTCTTCAGGTCAATTTATATGTAGTGTGATTAAGGCAGAATTGTGTTCCTCACATTCACCCTCTCCAGACTAAGGAATCTTTTCTGTAATGCAGGCAGTCCTCTACTTACAACCCTAATAGAGCTTACAGTTGTAGTCATGACGTTCATAAAGTAGTTTTTACTATCTTTTTTGCAGTGGTTATTAAGCAAATTCTGCAGTTGTAAAGCAACCGCTACAATTGATACGTGAACGCCGCAGTCTTTAAGTAAACTCACAGTTTGCTATGGGGCATTTTTGCTAGCAGACATAAATGCTAGTTTTCAGCAAAAACAGCATAAATTGTGATCACATGACTGCATAAATACAGGCTGGTTGCTGACTGCAGATCAGAATTACATCATGAGTACATTTTTTTGGGGGGGGGTGTTCTGTCATAACATCCAATAGCAGCTAAGCAAGCGCTCCCTCATTTATATCGTTTAATTCACCTATACCGTTCATTTATATTGTTTAGAATAAGACAGCTTCAAATAATAGCCTAAAGAAACATTTGTTTTTGTAAACTATACTAAAAAATAAGTGCACTTTAGGATTTGAAATTAATTATATTTAATTACAAATTATTTTAATTTTTAATTTTTTTCATAGTTAAGAACATCAGTACTTTAATATATCTTTAATTTATAAATGTCTTCCTTGATCTCTTCGCTATAATGACACCAAACTAGAAGAAAAAAATAACCTGGGAATCTAAGGGTAAAAATCCATAAGGTTTATCTGTGATTAGAAACCATGAAATATAATGATCAAATTCAACTTTCCTATATACAGATGAATATTACATATCAAGTACTTTTTGTATATCAAAATATTATACAAATATATCATAAAGTCAGCCAATATTACATTACAAAAGTTTTAAAAATATATCACACAAATGCTGAATATGAAAAATACACTGCTTTAAGAATAAAAGCACAGTGAATTTAAGTGAAATGATTTTAATTACATTGATTATGACAATATATGAATATTTACAATATCAACCTAATTTGAAAAGCTTATATTTCTCTGAATCTGAAACTAGAATTAGATAAGTTTGCCTAAAGATATGGGAATGTGCTTTAATGACACTTTGCCATACCACATAACACTTGTTCATTCAAATTGTATTACTGAAAATCTCTCTGGAAAGATGAGATGATAAACCCTTGATTAAAACAGTGCATCTTAATGTGTTCAGTTTGATAAAACAAAGGAAACACAAATATTTGTATAAATGTAGACATTTATAAAAGTCTAATTATGAAACCTCAGAACCAGTATCTGAAAAATTCCTATATATACTGCTTCCTTACAGTACACTTAAAAATACCAGTGCAGTGTCATGACATTTTATAAATAATGTTCATATTCCAGCTGTTTGTGCGATTCATTTTTAAAATCTATTTTTCCATTCTAATTTTTTTCTTTTTTCATAGATGAAAATACTGAAATCTGTTTACTTTTTTCCAGTTCTACCAATACTAAGCAGAGTCACATCAGAATAGGATAAACCAAGTTCATTTAGAAACATTTTTTTTTTATTTTATTAATACAATAGGTGAAAATTCTCATAACCAGTTTTAAAGTTTTCAGATACGTTTACATTTCTTCTTGACATCCAGAAAAATACAATGAGATCATTAGACTTGAAACATGTAAAATATGCCAATAAATTTTCTTGGATTTTCCAGATTGTATTCTCAATTTAATAGAAACATAAGAAATTGCCTTGCCATAAGAAAGTTAGACTCGTTGTCAACTGCTTGATATTTTCTGCATATCTCTCCAGGGTATCAAGGAGAAGGTGTTTCATTCTTTTTAATTCGAACCCTTAGGACTGAACCAGGGGTGAAATGCTCCCAGTTTGGACCAGATCGCCCGATCCAGTAGTGATGGAGATGGGTGGTTCGGAGAACCGGTAGCAAAAATCCCTGCCCCTCCCCATGCCCAGCTGAGCCGCGCGATCATCAGAGGCTTTTTTTCTTTTAAATACCTCTGATGATCCAAGCTGAGTTGCCTGTTCGGCAGAGGCTTTTTAAAAAACCCTCTGCCAATCAGGCAACTCAGCTTGGATCGTCAGAGACATTTAAAAGAAAATGCCTTTGATGATCCAAGCTCTGATGATCCCAGCTGAGTTGCCTGATTGGCAGAGGGTTTTTAAAAAACCCTCTGACGATCAGGCAACTCAGCTGGGATCGTCAGAGCCTTTTGAAAGCATTTTTTTACAACCTCTTCGCCAAAGAGGTTGTAGAAAAAATGTTTTTAAAAGTAAAAAAGAAAAATTGGCTATGCCCACCCAGTCACATTACCCCCCCTCCAAGTCATGCCCACAGAACCGGTAGTAACAAATTTTAGATTTCACCACTGGATTGAATCCTGAGACATTCTGTATTAAACGCAGGTATTTTAAATGCAGTATCATATTAAAAACTGAAGAAATATCTAAATATTGATACAAATAATCGGCACAGTATAAACCATAGAATGAGACTAGGAATAATTTCTATCCAAGTGGTTGAAAATCTATCCTCATTTAACAGATCACTGAAGGTTAGAATATTAGGACTTTATGTTAAAAGAAAACCAAATTTTGGAGGTAACATAAGACCATATAAAGAATGATAATCCAAAATGGTTTCATATTGTTGCTGTATGCACTTTCCAGTTGGAAGCATAATTATCTTTGTAGCAATTACCAAGAATAAAACTAGTCTAATATGCTTTCTGGGACTAAAAGGTTTATTCAATTTAAAAATAACAGGTTTGAAAGGAAATTCAACATTTGTAATTTGCTTCTGTGGTAGGAAATATTGCCCTCTGCGGGTTTGTTTGAATTAGAGACCAAGACACACTTATGTTGAAGCATATATTGATTTAATAGTAATTAAAGTAAATCAGAGGCAGAAAGGAATTATCTAAAGAGGGGCGGGGCTATAGAATTTCTCTATAGACATGCAAATAAACATTTTCATTTGATTGGACACATTAAACTTACACTGAATCAGCATGAATTCAGTGATACATTCCAACTAGTAATTTGCATATTACAGATAGTGATTAGATCCAATCCACCAACTATAAAATATAGCTTAAATGGAGTCAATTCTTGAACAATGGGGCTTTGTTTTAAACAAAGTTATCTCATTCTTGTGCCAAATTTGATATTTTCATTTCACCGTTATCTGAAAGATCTTGGTTCCCAGACCTAGCTACTACAATTCCTCACCCTGTAACACACTCCTAGTGTCTGGTTTGTGTTATTTCCATATAAAATTTTCATTATCTTATCATCACTTAGTTACTTTAGCTATAAACACCAGCTGACTTTTCTGACTGCTCAACAAAGACTGCTAAAAAATCTTCTATTTGTGACTAAGTTATTGCTTTCACTTTGGGGTAGCCCAATCTAAATTCCCAGGCAAAAATTCTCCTTCAATCCATTCTACTATAAATCATTTTTCAAAATTGTTGAGCTTTACAAAATTTCCATCAAATATGAATGAGGTAGAATTTCAACTAAATATGATGTACTTGATTTTTAAAGGTAATTTCTTAGGATAGTTTTATTAAAGATATTATTAGGGTTTGTCTGTGGCTTGAAGGTTCCAATTCATAATTCCACAAATCCAAGGTCCTAAAAATCTTTAATTATATTTGGAAAAAACATTGGCACAGATAACATATAGATAATCATAAACATACATGAGTCATTCTGTCAATTTTCAGGCCAATCTTGTTTTAAAGAACTGCCATTATTATGTGGTATTAGAATGTATGCTACAGAAGGACACATTCTCTGCACAGTATATTGCCTTAGTTGTGCTAATACATGTACATAACAATAGTAATAGGACTTTCTGGCTTAGTTTAAAACAACAACTGCTTTATTCTGGTTGGAACTATTCCAACTTTATTCCAATTGTAAAGTTGCTGAAAGGGGAATGACATGAAATACTGCCAAAGCTTCAAAGTACTTTTTTACTTTGCAAAACATATGGCTCATTAAGAAGGATGAGCTCGGTTAAGAATAGCAATAGCAATAGCATTTAGGTTTGTATACCACCCTATTGTACTTTATAACACTCTCTGGGCGGTTTACATTGTAAGTATTAATTTTAATTTATTTCCCCCAACAATCTATGTCCTCATTTTACCAACCTCAGAAGGATGGAAGGCTGAGTCAACCTTGCGCCCATCAGAATCAAACTCCAGGGGATGAGCAGAGTTTGCCTGCAATACTGCACTTTAAGCAGTGAGCCACCAGAATCCCACATAAAATATGAGAAACGACAAAAAAGATACTGAAATTACTATTCATTTGCACACTTAATTACAACTGTCTTTTTTCCATTATTTCTTAAGAACTATTAAGCTTTGGAATAGGTGAAACCAAGGTTAGTGGCAAGAGTAGAAGTAAAAGAGTAAATAATGTATTAAGGGAGATGGAGGGAAGGAACAAACCATTGCTTTATATAACTGCTGTTGTTTTAATCACTTTTCGAAACATACAAATACCAAATGAAATTTAAACAATGTTGAATAGACTTCAGGAAAAATGATCAGTTGTATAATGAGGTACTCTTAAAATTATGCAGCAAATGCAAGAAACAATACAGAATTGTTTTAAATAGCTCATATGCAGAGTTAACCTTATTGGAGTGATTTGTATTTCTGCAGGCTCAAGATGAAGTGATAGGAGTTTTAAAGGCTGAAAAAATTAACTTGGCTTTACTAGAAGGACAATATGGCTTTGTTACTCCAAAAAAAGTCCTTGAGGCACTTCAACGAGATGCTATACAAACCAAAACTACATTATGGCAAGAGGATATCTATGAAAAACCCATGGGAGAGGTATGTATGATGCATGTTTAAACCAGGATGTAAGCATACAGGGATTAATCCTAGAATTCACTGAATAATTGATTTAACTAAAGAAGGGCAAGTGTCAACAAAGCAAAATATTGTTTTTCTGAACAGCATAAACAGTGAGTTCAGAACTTAAGGATCCCAGGCTTTAAATCTCTACTATGAACTGACATCTACTTTAGTTGTGAATTTCAAAGATAATAAATTTAAATGCAGCTGTCAAAAGATAGAAAGTCTAGCCAATTAATGAATTCAACCCCTACTTTTGTATTAAGCCAGCACCCTAAACAAAACCAACAAACTAAGGGATCCTCTATAACTATTCCACATTGCTAAGACACTTGCCTCTGTTGCAATTTGACTGCCCTTTCCCCTTGCCTTGATATGTGACACACTTTATAAACAATTCATGTATAGTGTTATGCTTGGACCGGATGCATTTCTAGGCCTTAGGAGCTGGAAAATTTGGTAAACTGATTCAGCCAACTGGCATGTAGACTTCATTGCAGCAGCATCACAATCAAACTCTGTCTCTGTTTATACAAGTTAATTATTTTGGAATGGTAACCTTTGACCTTGTCAGATATTCAGTGTCAGCAGATCTTGCCCTAGCAAAATCAAGGGCTTATCCTAGGACAAATTATGTGTAAACAAGCAGGCTTAGGAGCCCTGGAATGTAATGTGTTCAGCAAACACACAATCACTTTAAAAAAAGGGTTTGGATAGTTACTTCTAGTTCTTTATTTCTATACATCAGAGTTACAGAACTTTTAACAAGCCATTTTTTAATATATATGCATGTGCATTTGTTTGTCTATTTGTGTGTATATATATATATATGGGTGTATGCAACAGTACATGCCACAAAAACTCAAAAACTAAAAGAGATTTCGAATGACATGTAATAGACTGTACTAAAAAGGGCAAGGCATCATAGAAAAGATAAAGGAAGAAAAATGGATGTGGGATAAATAAATGAATAAAATATCAAGATTACTATGTAAGAGTTGTTTCGGATGAAAAGAGAATGCGAAGATGCTGCAGGGTTGGGAGGATTGACAGCCAATGTGAAGGGAAAGCGATATAGGATTGCAAATAAATTCCTGCAGATTTCAGATTATCCATTTATGATATTCCCAGAAAGATAAGGCCTCAGGCTTCTAGGTTTTATTTTCTATCCTGGGTAATTTCATAACTGCTTTGTTTGCTTGAAAGGGAAAATGTGGGATGTCTCCTATGCTTGGTAGAGAATGGTATTTTTATTTCCACAGGCAATAGGGCATTATATGCTTACAGTGGTAGTAACAATAAAAGCCTTCACTTCTGTTTAACTAGCTATTCAAAATTTCAATATTTTATTTAAAAATTTAATATTATGAATAAGATAGAAATTTGAAGAATCAGCATGGACAATTAAATAGCTGTACAATAATAAAACACCTATATTATCTAGTTCCAGCTTCATAGATATACCGTGTTTTCCTGAAAATACAACCTACTCAGAAAGAAAGTCCTAGCTTGATTTTTACATGTGCGCCCAATATAAGCCCTACCCCCAAAATAAGCCCTAATTAAGACCCCGCCCAGTCTAGGTTTGTTGTTGTTGTTGTTAGTTGCGAAGTCGTGTCCGACCCATCACGACCCCATGGACATCATTCCTCCAGGCCTTCCTGTCCTCTACCATCCTCTGGAGTCCATTTAAGCTCACACCTACTGCTTCAGTAGGGGGTGGAGCTGCCCTACTACTTACCTTCGGACAGTTGCAGGCCTTGCACACCTCAGCCCATTTCTTCTGCAGCCAGTAAGGCTTTCCTGAAGGCCTCTGTAGCTGATAACAGAGCTCCGGATCGATCCAGAACTCTGTTATCAGCTGCAGAGACCTTAAGGAAAGCTTTGCTGGCTGAAGAAGTTCCTGAAGGCCTCTGACAGACAAAAGGAGGCCAGGAGCAATGCACCTAAGTGAAGTGAGCCAGTAGATGACATTCCACCCCAAAAATAAGACCTGGTGCCTTTTTTGGTGGCAGAAAAAATATAAGACCTGGTCTTATTTTCAGGGAAACACGGGTATAACTAGGTATGTGGTTCATTATAGCTCAACATAAACAATATTATGAACAAAATGTTGTCACTGAGCATTTTCCAAGTTTGAGAAGAAACATTAGTAAATATTCAAAAAGATTTCACACTCAGATCTAAACCAACGTTAGCCAAAAAATCATGCCATAATGCTGTATTTATAATGTAAATACAATTGTATAATTAATGAATTTTCAAATTATAGTGAATATTAAGTCATAAAAAGTCTAAAATTCTTAGAAATAATCTATGGAATAGACATATTCCTCTCATTACAAATTCCAAACATAACTTGGACTTTTATCTTGGATAAGTTTTCCTCCTAATGCTATATGGCAGCAAAAGAGTTTCTAACACTACTAGACTTGGCAATATTAACTGCGAAGAAAAAAATCAAAATGATATTGTTCTATTATATTTATTAAAGTTCAGGAAGTAGAAGAGTCTAAAAAATACCAGCCAGAACATTTCAAGAATCTATTCCAAAATTATAAAAACAATGTATTATTTATTTTGTTAATCATGTTAGATGTTTATCAAAAACAAGGAGCAACAGAAAGAATTACACCTGGAGTGCAGAAAAGAAGCAAGCTGCTAAGTAAATTCCTCACAATGATCTGATAATTTATTGTATGTCTGGATCTTATTATCATTGATATTTTAATAGCTGACATTACCTTAAATGATGCCAACAGCATGGGAGCTCTGGCAGTTGAGAATTACTAAATTAGAGTAATTCTATTTTAGTTCCAGTTCTCTGCCTGGGACAGCTATGAATTTCCAGTGACAAAACATGTGTACCATTCTCTTCTCCTATAATGAAATACTAGCCGGGGCAAACAGATTATTTTTTAAATAATTAGAAAGTTCAGTTGGTGCCAGTTACCCAACAGCCTTGAAGATATTCAAAACCATTTTATAAAGACCGGGTCATTCCACATACACCTAGTATATAAAACACTTTTCTTGGTTACAACGCATAGAGTCCACAAATTTATATTTATTTATATTAAAAAACAATGAACAGCAAATTTGTTTAGTCTAAATGTTTACCACTGTATAATAGGTGCTATAATAAAAGAAACTGAACTTCGTATAACAATAAGTCAAGTATGGGTAGATTTTCTATTTCAAAAATATATGCCACTGCAAAGATGAGAAGGGTTCCAAGACTGTCCAATGCTATTTTCAGCCAATAAAATGGAGACTTATTGAAACTAAATATTATGGATTTATTCCACATCAAATATAAGGGAAAATTGTAATTGACGAATTTCAAAAGTGTACTTTGTTTGTAGCTTTATTCAAAGATTATCAAATTAAAAAGTTAAGTCAGTATATGTATTGTAATCGTAGATCACCATACCCCAAGAAAATTTCTGGTAGTTCACAATGTGCAAGTAAAAGAAATCAATGTTGTAAATAAAATATATACAATTAGCAAAGGAATCAAAATGCTTACAAAAACAAACAAAATAGCTCACTCTTAACTGTATTTCTAAATAGATGATAGAAAGTACCATGAAATCACCAAGGGGAAGTTATTCTAGAGTGATAGATCTGAACTAATAAACACTGGCTCTTGGACCACCCAAAATTTTGCCTCAGGGTGAAACCTTCAAAATCCTTAGAAGATGTAATATAGTCCTTCAGACACTTATACAGGGTTTCATATGTTAAAAACAGCATTTTGAATTGCATTTACAATCCTATTTGTATCCAATGAAGATCCTAGAGCACAGGTGTTTTATGATCGTAGTAAGTCTTTCTTGACATAAGGTAAGAGTGCATTTGCACTAAATATTAGCCCCCAGATTTTTTTTCAAGTACAGTCTCATGTTCACCACATATGCTATAATACAGTATATTCTAAGGAATACAAGGAAATGTGTCCAAAATATATACAAAACGAACAACAGCACTACAGACATATCATATAAAGAAAAGAGCTGATGGAAATATGGGAAGTGTGTTGGTCTCTCTCTCTCTCTCTCTCTCTCTCTCTCTCTCTCTCTCTCTCTGTGTGTGTGTGTGTGTGTGTGTGTGTGTGTGTGTGTATGAAATGAAATATCTTCCTCTGGAAATATAGATTGATGAACTGGCCAAATTCCTCTGTTAGGGATTCTTCAGATGCATAGACATTTTTATATATATTTGGAACATGATATATATAAACTAGAGTTTAACTATAATGATTCCAGAGAAAAATGACATCTTAGACTCTTAAGAGCATGATAATAAAAGACAGAATTTAAAATGAAATGTCATTGAAAAGGCGAATGCATTCTTAATGGAATATTTTTACTGAAATTTGATCGATTAGTTGAGAGGAGTCAGTCCCCATGTTCTTTTTTAAAATAAAATTTAAAAGTACCATTTGGCTAACGCTGGAAAAAAAAACCCACTTGCCCCAAACTGCAGATGAGTAAATGCTTGTTTAAAGCATTGATTTATGTGTGTGTGTGTGTGTGTGCTTATATATGCATGGGCACATACAAAGAATTTCATTTGGCCTCTTTTATTTATGACTAATTCCAGACAAATTTATCCCAAGTTTTATATGTAGAAAAATGCAATATCTAGATTGCCGATCAGAAAATCCAGTCCAGCAGAGACAGGCCCTCTGATAAAATCATGAAGTCTAGACTATCTTGGTCAAAGGACTTGTAACTCTGCCAAAACAATGCGAAATGAGGGAAATCTGTTTTATATTATGTTTCCTTTTAATAAACAATAATTCAACTCATCAGTGTAACAACAGCAGCTACAAAGAACTTTCATCACCTAATAAGGAAGCTGAAACTAATTACTATATGGAATAAGCCCTTTTTCCGACTGGAACAGTTAATGTGCCAAACAGAGAACACTTCATTGGTTAAAAAGGAGAGTTTCCAAACAAACAAACAATACTGAATAAATCAACATGATTATCCAGAACATACTTTTAAATATGCAGACTAAATGATAAATGATAAATTCTTAACATTCCTCACCAAAGCCAGTGTATCAGTAAGATAGCAAAGAAATATAGCCTAGAAAGGAAATAGGAAATGCATGCTTTGGCCTTCAGTCCTATAATCCCTAATCTGATTAGGCATTCTGGAAAGATTTGTTCGTTTGTTTTTTTTATAATTTAGCTTGTGTTCCATTCTAATCATTTACCTAAAGCAGGGGTGTCAAACTTAATTTCATTGAGGGCCACATCAGGACTGTGATTGACCTCAGGGGGCCGGGTGTGCGCAGCCAACTGGGTGGGCGTGGCCATCTTGATGCCACTCCCCAGACTGCTGGCATGTTTCCTCTTTGCATTGGGTAGACCAGGCCTGTTTCCTCTTTGCATTGGGTAGACTGGGCTGAAGCGATGTGGGTAGACCAGGCCAAAGCCACGCTGGCCCGATGTTTCCTCTTCGCATTGAGTAGACCGGACTGAAGTAACGCAGGCCAGACCCTTACATTTTCCAGGATGGCCCCGCGGGCTGGATCTGACCACATCGCAGGCTGGATCCGGCTTATGGGCCTTGAGTTTGACACCCGTGACCTAAAGTATAGTTTTACTATGCACAACCAGGATTAAGGCAACTGAGAAATAAAATCAGATAAAACAAACATCACATCCATGATGATGTAGTTCAAAATCTTTAATGATAGAATTTTAAAGATTCAGTTATGGTGTTTAGATTCTAAAGACTCTGAAGACTACAACATATAGTCTTATGATCACAATTGAGTGCAATATTTCCATTGCTAAGCAAGACAATTTTTAAATTTTCAATCTTTTTGCTATAGTTGTTAATATGAAATATGGATAAGTTACTTATACATTTTTGAATAAATAATAAATGTAATAATATATTCTTAGCCAAAATTAAGAAAAATGATAGACATCTTCAAAACTGAGGACCTTGTTACTTTTTTAGCTTGACAAATTGGTTGAAAAACATAAAGAAACACATAGACGGATGCTTGGGCAGCTCCTCATGGTAGAAAAATCTCACAGGCAAACTTTGTACGACCTTGAGGACGAGAAGAGGAAACATTCAGAATACATGGAAAAAAGTGACGAGTTTACCAATTTATTAGAACAAGAACAAGAAAGGTAAGGCATTTTTACAGACAAGTAATAAAAGTCATTGTATATTTTTGTATTTATTTGTATGAAGAATGTGAGTATATCAGTGATCTAATAAGAAGTCAATTTAATCTTATATAATATAGAATAGAATAGAATTCTTTCTTGGCCATGTGTGATTGGACACAAAAAAAAATTGTCTTGGTGCATACGCTCTCGGAGTACATAAAAGAAAAGATACATTTGTCAAGAATAATAAGGTATATGAAGTTAGAACTAGTTTGATGTAGAAACCATGAGAGTGAATTCTAATCCTGGGTGGTCTAATCCCTGGTGACTATGGGCCAATCACTTTTTCTCAGCCCTTGGAAGGAGGCAATGGTAAACCAATTCTGAAAAACCTTGCCAAGAAAACTGCAGGGACTTGTCCAGACAATCTCTGAGCATCAGGCATGATTGAATGGAAAACAAAAAATGAAGTTAGGTTAGATGTAGAAAATATATTTTAGTTTTACACGATCATGTAGAGACCAGTCTTTAAAAACTTTTGGCAGCATTAATGTTTGCTGAAGTCTTTTGTTGTGACAATTTCCCTAGATCTCTTTTCTTCTGAGCTGGGAAAAGAGCTCAAGCAATCAAGACGTAAGGCAAGCTGCTGGAAAGGAGGTCTCTCTTTTTATTCCAAAAACAATAACAAAGACCCTGTTTGGGGCAGCTGGCGACTGACTGGTGTATTAGTGAAGTTTTTATAGAATGTTGAGCCTTTTGTTCTAGGTTTGGGAAGGAAATGTGTGTGTGATGTATGCTTTTATGATCAGAGAAACCAGGAGAAGTATCTTGCTTGCTATCTTTCTTATGAGTAGAGATTTTCCTGTGGGACATATGGTTCTTGTCGCTGTTCCCCTTGGATGTAGAAAGTTTGGGCATAGGTGCCTTTTAATTTGGTTCGCCTTCTGTAATCAGTCTCCATCTGCCTATGGTCTCAGCATTTGAGCGATCCCAGCACCTTGACTTCATTGTCTTTCCATGACCTTTTGAGGTTACTGGATATATTGTATCCCCACCTTAATTTATCAATGAAACAAAGAATCTTATGAATGGAGACAAGATTTCTCTGGCAATAAGTGTTACTGGCAGTCAGCAATGAGCGGTTTAAAGGAAAAGGAAGAGACAGGGGTATTTTCCCATGGGGATTTCTTCTAACTTAGGGAATTTTGAGGGGGGTCTTCTCACTTTGGGGGAGAGTCTAACTTTTTTGGGGGAGGTCCAAAATAAACTGCACACTTTGCTTCTGGTTGTTCATATCTCTAAATCATATACAAGACTCAAGACTTTAACAAAATTTATAGAGTCACTATTTAATTAACTCTGGATGGCTTACAATAAAAATTACCAATAAAAAACCCCCCAGGTAACTGTGATGATCTGATAAACCAATATGAATCAAAAGAATCTTGATAATAAAATACAACTACAGAAAGTCAGACCTAGGGAAACTTTCAAAGCGATGTAAAGGATGGGAAGTTTGGGGCATTGTGAACTACTCGGACCCATTACATGACATTCTTTCGGAGCATGCCCATTCTACCAGATGTTCAGGTATCCAGGATCCATAAAATGAAGGACTTTAAAGGTTACAAGTAACACCCTATTTACACCTGGATGATCATATAATCTGTACAGGCTCAAACCCATAGTCATATTTTGTCATGGTTGAGCCTGTTTGTCACATACAGATCTTTACAGCCTCCAGCTACCACTACATATCTTTGTTAGTATTACTCGTTCCATTGCTTTAGATGTTCACACTGAATATAATCAGCATAGACTTCTTCTCAGCAGATGACCCTATCAGTGGTTTCAATGGCTTTAGATAAGCCATTTATCAGATCACTGGGAAGAAGACAAAGGTCGAGGTCCTATGTAGAGTAGACCAATCTAATAGGTCCACCTCCTTGATGTCAGTTAGCAGCACTGGTGAATATAAAATAGTTAAAGTGATGTCAAAGAACTGATGGTGACATGTTAAAGTGATGACAAAGGACTGGTGGTGATATTGATCACCCCCAAATCACCCCCATAATTGTTGCAATACAACAACAAAGAGCCTTGGTAGTACAGTGGTCTAAGGCACCCTGTTATTAAGCTGGTTATTAAGACCAGCTGCCTGCAATTACTGCAGGTTCGAATCTCGCCAAGGCTCAAGGTTGACTCAGCCTTCCATCCTTTCTAAGGTAGGTAAATTGAGGACCCAGTTGTGGGGGCAATAAGCTGACTTTGTATAAATATACAAAAGAATGAAGGCTATTGCTTAGCGCATTGTAAGCCACCCTGAGTCTCCGGAGAAGGGCGGCATATAAATCAAATTAAAACAACAACAACAACAACAACAACAAAAATCTACAGCACAATCTCTTATGTATAACAATTCTTTAATAAACTGAGACAGGTAGATGGTAGATGAGACAGGTGACCATGAACTCCTGAACTCCTGACTTAAATATCACATTAGAAAGGATTGAAATCACCTAATACTATCAATCTCAGGGACTCAGTTACTAATTCAATAAAAGATTCTAGCAATTCCATTGCAAAAGGGATATCACACATGACAGGAAGACCAGTAGAACTATGGGATCTCACAACTGCTATCCGTAGCTAAGAGTCTATGGATGCTCTTAACACTTCCTAGATGACAACTGCAACTTCTACCTTCTGGTCTTAGGTTTATGTCTGGCATCACACAGGAAATCTGTGCTGTCATATCTCTAAAAAAGGAACAACCCGTAGCTATCTAGGTCTCAGTAATGCCCTCCATATCAGCCACCTCATCCAGAATAAATTCCTGGATAAATATTGCTTTGTTACAGACAAATCTCTGAGTATCCAGTGTCCTGACTCCAAAACTGAACTCTGAGGCAAGAAAAATTGGTTAGAAGTATTGAAGGTCAAAGTATGAACCCAGAGCATTTGAAGAAACTGAAATGGCCTTCTGTCTGGCATCAGCTCATGCTGTGCTTCATTTTCTCAGAAAGTACACCACTTTCTAGATGTAAATACAGCAACTTTCTCTAGATGACTTTCTCTAGATGACTCTAGATGATTTTGGTTTCAAAAATACTGGACTACAATTAAGTCTCATCATTCCATATTACTATTTTGCTGATGGATTTAGCAGAGATGGCTAAATTGATTTGTTGTTGTTGTTAGTTGCAAAATCGTATCTGACCCATCACGACTCCATGGACAATGTTCCTCTAGGCCTTCCTGTCTTCTACCAGCCTCTGGAGTCCATTTAAGTTCATACCTACTGCTTCAATGACTCCATCCAGCCATCTGATTCTCTGTCGTACCGTTCTTCATTTGCCCTCAATCTTTCCCAGCATTAGGCTATTCTCCAGTGAGACCTTTCTTCTCATTAGGTGGCCAAGTATTTGAGTTTCATCTTCAGGATCTGGCCTTCTAAAGAGCTGTCAGGGTTGATCTTCTCTAGGTCTGACTGGTTTGATAGTCTTGCAGTCCAAGGGACTCGCAGGAGTCTTCTCCAGCACCATAGTTCAAAGGCCTCCAATTCTTTGGCACTCAGCCTTTCTTATGGCCCAACTTTCATATCCATACATTGCAACTGGGAAAATCATACCCTTGACTACACGCACTTTTGTTGGCAGGGTAATGTCTCTGCTTTTTAGTATGCTGTTTAGATTTGCCATAGCTTTCCTCCCCAGGAGCAAGGGTCTTTTAATTTCTTGCTGCAGTCCCCATCTGCGGTGATCTTGGAGCCCAGGAAAATAAAATCTGTCACTAACCCCATTTCTTCCCCATGTATTTGCCAGGAATTGAGAGGGCTGGATGCCATGATCTTAGTTTTCTTAATATTGAGTTTCAAGCCAACTTTTGACTCTCCTTCTTCACCCGCATTAATAGGAGCTTTGGTAGTACAGTGGTCTAAAGCACCCTGTTATTAAGACCAGCTGCCTGCAATTACTGCAGGTTCGAATCTTGCCAGGCTCAAGGTTGACTCAGGCTTCCATCCTTTCTAAGGTAGGTAAATTGAGGACCCAGTTGTGGGGGCAATAAGCTGACTTTGTATAAATATACAAAAGGATGAAGGCTATTGCTTAGCACATTGTAAGCCGCCCTGAGTTTCCGGAGAAGGGCGGCATATAAATCAATTTTTTTTTTAAAAAAAAGGCTCTTTAAATTGTTTACTTTGATTAAAAAAAAAACCACAACTACTTTTATTTCTACTTGGAAACCACTTCTGGACTTTGCTTGAGGTGGCAAAAAATGAAACTGATTTTGGGTTTTACTGATTAGATAGATCTGTTATAGAAATGGCTAGTTTATACTATTATGTAAAAGTAAAAAGTTGAGGTTAGATGTTAATTCTTATTCTACTACACCAAAGGGAGCCGGCAGTCAATGCCTTTTCTTTCTTTTTCCTCTCTTCTCTACACTTTTCTCTTCCCTTTTCTTTCCCCTATTTTTACTTTTATTTGCTTTTGTATTTCTGTATTTTATATTATAATCTAATAAAAAGGATTAACATGGAGAAATAAATTAGGAAAAAAATCCAATTATAGTTCAACATACCTGGAAAGTGCCAGATAGCAAATGGCTAAATTCTGCACAGATGAAATATTATGGGATAGGGCTAGAGAAGACTTATTCTAAAGGCTTAAATAATTATAGAGCTTGCAATATTAGCACACGTGGCATTATACTGTAAAAAGTGGATTCTGTGACTGATTTGGAAAAGTCTAGGCTTTCTTAACAATTCTATGTCTATACCTGAAGTCATCATTCTGTGGAGCAATAATAATAATAATAATAATAATTACACTTTACAGTATGCTCAGAACGAGTGGTATTTTGAGAGGCATAGCAACACTCAAATCCTAGAAGTCACAGACTAAAAAAAAGTGCAAGGATAGGACCCCACAAGTAGCAAGAGGTAAAAATTAAAGAAAAATATCAAGGGAATACATTCCAGATTTCCTCACCCCTCTAATGGAAGATAGAAAAATGTTATTTTAAAAAGAACTGCATACTTTGAGAACAAAAATTAAACATTAAAAACATCTCTTAAGAGTGGTCAGGGAAATGCAATGGTCATATTCTCTATATTCTGGACAGTTATACTTAATTCTCAATGTTGTGAAATCAGTGTCTATATTACTTTGCTCAGAATAGCTTCCAGATAGAAAAAGTTCAATTTGATAATGTCAAAATGCATCATTTTCATAGCATATAATGAATAGATAACACTTCTCCTTGCCTTCATAATCTAATGTATACCTGTGTTTCCCCGAAAATAAGACCTGGTCTTATATATATTTTTTGTCACCAAAAAAGGCACCAGGTCTTATTTTTGGGGATTGTTTTCCATTGACACACATCGCCGCAGCGGCACCAACAGCCTTACCCAGCAGAAGCCTGCTGCCAGCCCACTTCTTCTGTGGCCACTTGTCGTTGCTTGTGTGTGTCGCTCCTGATCAATCTGGAGCTCTGTTATCATCTGCAGAGGCCTTTCCTGAAGGCTTCTGACAATGAAACAGAGGCCGGGGGCGACACGCACAAGAGGCAACAAGCAGCTGCAGAAGAAGTGGGCCAGCAAGGCAAGGCAGGTGTTGGGGTGTATGAGGCCTGGCTGCAACTGTCCGAAGGTAAGTAGTAGGGCAGCTGCATCCCGCAACCCCCACTCTCACTTAATTTTTACCCATGCACCTGGCCCCACCCCATTCACCGCAGAGTGGATGGGGTCTTAACTGGGGCTTATTTTGGGGATATGACTTATATTGGGTGCACATGTAAAAATCAAGCTAGATCTTATTTTCGAGGAAACATGGTATACATCCTGGCACCACTGCCAACATTCATCTTTCCTACTGCATTTCTTAATTTAACTTTCCTACAGATAAGTCCATAAAGTGTCATCTATAGATGTTTTTCCCAGGTGCTTCATAGACATGCTGGACTACAATTTCATTAATTGCCATCCAGCACTACAGTAATAATCTAACACATCCAAAGGATGCCAAGGTAGAAAAGAATGCGCTTTTAAAAAACTGCTTGTTGATTATGTAAACAGGTTGGATAAATTCTCATAGATATGTGTTCAAATGCAATAGGGCATGTACCTAAGAGAAATATGGGACAATTTGATGAGATATCAAATTCAGAAATATTTTGTGCAATGTTGATATCTCACAGCAGACTGATTAAAGACTCACAGACTTAAAAACTCTTTGTTTCTAAGCTAAGACAAAATAAAATTCAGACATGTCAAGTGTGAAAAGCTGGTTTATGAAATAAAATATTATATTGTCTATAATGAAATCAGTGCCAAACTAAAAAAAAGATGAATAGAAAAAATATTTTAAAATAATTGATAAATATGTGATTAACATTTTAATAATTGGAAATGATATTTTAAATATTTACTGGTTTATGTCCAGAAAAAAAAGGTAGGATATGAAATTTCAAAAAATGCAATGGAAGTAGTCCACATTTTGTGACCACAATTGGGATAGGCAGCTTGGTTATTGAGCAAATCAGTCACTAATCAGTCACTAAGTGAAAAATCACATAATTTTTACTTCAGGTTTCTTTTGTTTTACAGAATCACAACCCCTAACACCTGAGAGGACCCAAACAAAGGAAAGATTTCCAGAATTCAACTCACTTATAGTCCTTTTCCCCCACTCCCCTGCCCTTGAAATGTTCACCCAGTGCTGGGATAACTAGTAAAAAAAAATTGCATTTATATTCATTGGAAAGGAAGGGATTACAAAGGAGTAAGGAGGCACATAATAGATAGACAATAAATATTGAAAGTAATATAGGTCAGGTATTTAGTGCGTTAACAACCTTTAAGCCAGAACCTTGAATTTCATCCAGAAGTCAACTGCTAACATAAGCAGCTCCAGAAGCAACAGGGTCATCCATGCATATTAAAGAACATCCATCACTGCCTGGATCACCATAGTCTGAACCTGCTGTAACTTCTAGGTACTCTTCAACAGTAATTCCATGAAGAGCACATTGCAGTGTGGGGTGATTAAGGCATGAGTGACAGCAAACAGGAAAGGTTGCAACTAGCACAAAAGATACAGCTTTGCAAAAGCCCTTTTATCCACAGCTTCCTAATTATCTTCAAAGTAGGAGCTCTTAATTTTGAGGAACTCCTAAAGTTTGGGTCACCTCTGAGCAGTGAAAAATGAGTTGATTGGCTTTGCATTAAATCAACTATACAGATTGATGAAGGATAGGAAGCAAAGTGAAAAGCACGAGAGTGAGTTCTGGAGAAGGCATGTTAAAAGGACAAATGTATTTGGTGTAAGTAAGTACAGCAATGCACATTGTGAAAAATCTTATTTCACTTATATACTGAAAGACGATGAACTTGCAGTGACCAAGCAGAAAATGACTCTTGGAACAGAAGTAGATACAAGCTTAATGAAAAACAGATTCTTTATGTGGCTTCAGTGACGGAAGTTAATTAATTCAAGGAAAACTTGGAAATAACTGTCAAGATGCGAGATCTTTACAATAATCTTCATGCATTACTGTTAGATAGTGTCACAGTGCTTTCAGGTCACAGGAAATGATCCAACACATAGCACCAAAAATCTTGTGGTTTGTTATTATTAACATAGAATCCAAGTTTATTAGTTTTGCTTTCAGACATGTAAGGCAACCTATGCAGTATTTTATTAAGGAAGCATAATTCCTTCTCCCCCTCACCTTCTTTTCTTTTCTACTTTTTGCTACTTACCTACATTAACTAGTTCCTTGTATGCAATGTAGCATATGGATGTTTAGGTATATAGCTTTTCCTATTAACTTCTCACTTACAGATGGGAAGGGATGCTAATTACACTGGCTGGCAATCTCCCTTTGACTGGTCATCTGCACCAACAAGACATGTCCTATGCTGACCCTTTATTGGTAGTCTTCTTCAGATTACACTTGGGACCATATCAGTAGTCTTGACCCAGGCTTCCTTCAACCAACATATCTTCTGCAATTCAGATGGCTTACAATCCAGCCATCATTTTTTATGCTTCCCCTTAAGTTTCCCAAACTTAACATACCCTTTGTTTTCATGCCAGCACATCAAGTTCTTTTTCCTTTCAGAAAGTTTCCACCTGGGAGAAAAGTTTGTTATCTGCTCTGCTCCCAGACTTTGTATCAAAGAACATCTTGGTTTTCTGGAAGTTCACAGGATAACAAACAATACATACAGTACTTGCTGCATACTATCAAAAATTCTGAAATTGTTTCAGAAATAACACTGTCATGACATTCCTCTATATCAGAGGTCTTCAAACTTGGCAGCTTTAAGACTTGTGGACTTCATCTCCCAGAATTCTCCAGCCAGCATAGCTGGCTGAAGGATTCTGGGAGTTGAAGTCCACAAGTCTTAAAGCTGCCAAGCAGGGTGGATTTGATTTAAATCGAGTTGATTTAAATCACAATTTAAATCATGATTTAAATCACTAGTAAAAAGGCTTGATTTAAATCAACTCGATTTAAATCATAATTTTTAAAAGCAACTGTCATCTCTGCTACTCCTTTGACCCACTGTTGACTCACCCATAGTCCCAGTGTTGCAGAATATACAGCCTCATGCTACATAACTAAGCTCCATTTCATGCTGAATAAACTAAATTATTTATGTATCTTAAATAGAAAACTATCTTACGATAGATTTTTACCCCAAAAGTTTTTTATTAAAATAAATTCGATAAAAATAAAAAAAATCCGATTTAAATAAAAAAAATCTGATTTTTTTGATTTTTCAAAAAAAATCATTGATTTTTATCCACCCTGCTGCCAAGTTTGGGGACCCCTGCTCTATATATTACATAGTACAATTTATAACTTCTCTAAATTTTTGGATGCGAATTCATACATACCGCAACATTAACTATTTATTTTGGAAAAAATTGAAAAAACTGAAATCTGTTAGTTAACTTGATTAGTCTGAAGGCAAAAATGTGGTATCTAAATTAAAAATGAAATGTCTCCTCCTTTTGTTCATGTACTACACATTTTTCCATGACAAGCATATAATGAATTAATTCAAAATTATTTTTGTGGTGCAAGAATGAACAAGCAAAATAATCAAGTGCTTAGAATAATGTTCTTTCCTTCTTTTTCTCCCTGTGAAAAAAGCTTACAACATATAATGTTAGGGATTTCGGTGGAGGAAGAAGATTCAGAAGCTATAAACATGACAATTGCATATGACAATTCTTCGACTTACAACCATTCATTTAGTGACTGTTTATATGTGATCTATGGTGACGTGATCAAAATTCTGGAGCTTGGCAACTGGCATGTATTTATGATAATTACAGCATCCTGGGGTCATGTGATTGCCATTTGTGACTTTCCCAACCAATTTCTAACAAGCAAAATCAATGGGAGAAGGAATATTCTCTTAATGATTGTGTGATTCACTTAACAACCATGGCAGAAAAACTATTAAAATTGGTTGTGACTCACTTAAAAACTTGCTTAACAATGAAAATTCTTTTAAGTCATGTTGGCAGCCAATTTCCCTTGCTATTAACAGACCAATTAATGCAAGTTGCAGAGGAAGTAGACTTTCAACTGATATCAGCTTAGATAAACTTGGAACAGAATGCTGATTTAGGGTGCAGATTTTTGATCTAACATAACATGACCTTTCTTAAATTCTCAATATTTGAAATGGGCTCTTCCACAGTGTACTCTTAAACACTAGGTAAGATTCGATAACTACATATAAGACAATTTCATATCCTTTGTTGAAGGATTAAGGATTACTTAAATCCTTTAAGTATTTTCTGTGGTTGATATTTCTATCCATCTTTACAAATCTTTATCAATGTTTCTTCATTGTATGTTTCTAATATATCTAATCACTACACTCCTTCCTGAGACATGTTTCCTTTCCACTCCCCCACCCCCCAGCCCCCACAAAAAAGGACCAGCAGTCAATTCCAATTATGGTTCACTTAAAATATTCAATCTGAATCCCTAGGACTGCATAAAATCTTTGAAAGCTTTGAATGTAGTACATAAAGACCTCAAAATGTGTTATTAAATGGTAGTTTTAATACAATAGAATACAAAATAATAGATGATTATAATCATACTGTGTTTAATTTTAATTGTATTTTATTTAAATTTAATTTAATAACTATCCTGGCCTTTTCCACTACATTTTGAGATGTGTCCCTTTCGCAGTACTCAAAAATGAAGGTAGTAAAACAGTAACTATTTTAGAGCCACATAAATACCAACTAGAAGAAAATGCTTATAATTTATCTACAACTACAATTTATCTACAACTACTTTGGGAATCAACTCAAAACATTCCATAAGTTTATACAGAGATATGTTCTATGTCATAATTCAATGTTATGTCTAAACGCATAAATATACATAAATAAAACTGAATAGATTAGACTAGTGACTAGACTAGACTAGAATTCTTTAATGGCCAAGTGTGATTGAACCCCCAGGGAATTATAGCATCCATGGCAAATTAGATTTTTCTGTAGTTCTGTTTCAGAAACCTCCATGTTAAATTAATAAGTGACAAATAACATCTTTACAAAACATTGTAATCAGACTTGCTTCTGTCCAGAATTTGAGCCAGACACACCCTTTTATTAGAATACACTGTAAAGGAATGCAAGTCAGTCAGTTCCACCCTTCCATTCATATCCCTTAGTTTTTCATATTTCTTTTCAGACATTCAACATATTATTCTGCTGGAGACAACAAAATATTCACAATCCTCATTGGCAGTTTTGCAGGCAGAGTTGCCCGTTTTATGTTTTGCAGCATATAATTCAGGACAAAACAAGATGAACATAGCTGAATGCTACCTGCCTTTTATTTACATAATGTCAACTTGCAAAGCTTTCAAGTTGCCATGAGCAGGAGGGAGGGAGAACTGAAGTGAATTCCATACATTCTTCCTGACCGCAATCAGAAGGAGGGTGTTAGGTTTCACAGCCAGCCAAAGTGGTTAATTGGAGAATGTGATTTATGACATGGCTAGAGAGGAGGGGAGAGACAGGGTCATAGGGGAACGTAAATCTACATTGGATGAGTCCTAACTGCATCCAAGTATTGCCGGAATGTTGCTCCTAATAAATGACTGTATTTCCTTTGAAGTTTGGATCATGGCTCATGAATTAATTAGGGCATCTTTTGGAAACTTGACACATAATTTTACAGTAGGGATAGACCTCACGTTATGACAGCAATTGAAGCCAGGATTTCTGTTGCTAAGTGATTTGGCCATAAAGTTGAGACTAACCAGTTGCTGTTGTAATCCCAGAACTGTGCAGGTCATTAAATAGAAGAGTTGCGAGTCCCAGGCAACTTTTGTGAGGTGCTATGAAGCATTGGGAACCCATGTTAATATAAGAAGATAAAGGATATACTTTTCTACTTGATGTCCACTCTAAGGGATTTCCAATGTAACAGCCTCACTACTTCAGGGCCGTATTTCTTTTATCCCAAGAAGCGGGTGAAATTGCCTACAGAGTAACTTCAACTAAGCCAGAAAATCAGACAATTCTGTGTACCCAAAGCTTCAGTACATGAAAAGCAGGCATATCAATAGATAATAAAGTTTCTCCTGTTCTCAAAATTGCCTGTCAGAATAAATGCTGTTTCAACAGCCTCTTTTACAGAAAATGCTGTAAAGAAAGCTAATGACATGTGAATACTGTTGACTTATTTAGTTAACATATACGTCCAGCAGATTCTAATTTAATGCACATTGAGCTATTGTTGAAGACTGCATTGTACTCAAATGCAATCATTTCCTTTCGGGTTTTGGCAACTTGTATGTATTACTTATGCTGAAGGCAATGTATTCCAAGTTGTGAAATGGATACCAGATCACTGTACATTTGACCTGTTTCATGGGTATCTTGTGATTTGTAGGTGAGTGAGCAAGACCCTCCACAAACACAAATTTATTCTATAGAATATCCCAGTGGGAGAGACCAAATATTTTAGCCACTACAGCATAAAGATAGGCTCAAGGAAGTGATGCACACAGACAAATGACTTCATGCTTGCATTTGAATAACAGACTATCACTTCATAGCATAACTTTCAACAGATGGTGGGAAAGCATACTCTTGTCAAAATCTCCATGATTCAAACGTTTCCACAAAGATCCTGGTGCATAATGAAAGGTTAAAATAATGGCACAGAAACAATACATCTTTTAAATGTAAAAATAAATCAAAAAATGAAGAAGTCAAAAGGAGTCAGAAGAACATTAGACATGCCCCAATAATCCAGTTTTCCTGTACCTAAGCAAAATTGTCCAACTATGCTGTTTCCAATAGTGCAGACTCAGAAAAAGGTAATGGGAATTAACATTAATGTTGGCATGTCTGTGCTGAAGTAACCAAATGTTTTCCTAAATGTGATGCTATTAAATAGCTTAAACCATAATAAATTCAGAGATACATCCAATTTTAAATTTTAAATCACTGTCTTGACTTCAGTCAGGAAATATATCTCTAATTGTAAAGGGCAGCTGCAAAGCCAGTCTGTGGAATTTAGTATTATCCAGTCTCAATATAGTCTGATAATTTTCTTGAAATAAAATATGTAAAGTATAGTAAACATGGACTGCATCGTACAATATCAGCTAAAATTCTGATGATCTATGTCTATACAAAGAATTAATTTCAATCAATTTTTCTTCATTATTTGCAAGGAAGTACTATGATCATGAATAACAGTTTCTCAGGAAAATAAGAGAAGTGGCTTAAATCCATATTTATTAAACTTTCAAGAGCACCTGAAAACAGGAAATTTTATTAGGTAGAATTTCTTATGTTATCCCATGTGTTCCATTCAGGTAAAATACTGGATAGACAATACAGTTAATGCTGACCTATCTTGCAAGTAACTATGAAGCTCTGTGATCCACCCATGGTAATACATAATAAGCATACTTCAAAATATCAAAAATAAAAATATCAGGAATTGTTCTCATGCATTTAATTAAATAAGCCAACACACACAGCTTCTCACATTATTTGGGTTATCAATGCAAGCTTTGCTTGGATGCTTCCTCTCGAGATACATACAGCCAAGACACTGGTAAACCAAACTGCATATTATCATTGTCTACATAAATCACAGATCTCACTTTGCTGTAATCCTTTGCAGTGAGAAGCTGGAAAAAGGCCAAGTGAAAACATAATTTAAACACTAAATCAGTTACATTCCAAGGCATTTGCTTAGTATTTAATAGGTTCTCAAGAGATGAGAAAATTACTAAAGTGCATTGTTTTGACATGAGACAGGGTGAGTCATTGCTTGTCACTATATTTTAGAAGTCTCCATATTTATTGTCTGAAATGAACTTTAAAAAAAAGTTATCAGTACATCCATATAGATAGAGAAATGCATTTTAGACTAAATACATTTAGTTGAACTGTTACACTGAAGAAATGTTTCCCGTTTCTCTGATTCACTCTGTCTGTTCCTTTAGAGTTCTCCTCTATATACATTGGGTGGGTTTGAACAACTTTTCTCTTCAAATACTGCCAGATTCATTCCTGTTCCTTCTATTTGGCACACATCAGTTTTATCAAATTGTAAATATATGAAGTGTACATTTGAAATAACTTGGGCAAATCCAAAGCATGAATATAAAATTAATGTAAAATTCACTTAAAGCCAGGAAAATGGAGCATATTGTATATATTTACGATATATCTGTTTTATACTATGGATTATATTTTTATTTTGTTGTATGATTTTAAACTCAGCATTGTGGGCATGAACATTTTCATTAAAAAATCCAACAAATTTATCTGGAAATCAATTTTTTAGTTTTTTAAAGGTGTAGCAGCAATGATAGTAAACACATTGTAGAAAAATAATTTAGTAAGAGTACAATATATTGCTATTACATTTTGAATATTGAAATTATATCACACATTTCATTATGGATTTTGTTCTAGCTTATTTATTTTTCTCCATGGTATCATGAACAGCACAAACTAAATTGTTCAACGTTATTATTTTATGAAATGATTTAGATGAGTCTTGTACAAGATAAAGATACAACAACATACAATTATCAAAGAGTAAATATTTTTGAAAGATATCCTGGCTGGATATTGTGAGATATTTATTTTCTCTTTCTCTGAAGAATGTGGTTTAGTTATTTTGCTTGAGTTAAATAGATTATGTGACACTGTTGTTATTCAGCAGTGGGAGGTTGCTATGGCATAAATCTCACAGGTAGAATGTCCTGTTTTGGGACCACCAAATTGAACGATCAAATCACTTATTCCAAAAGAAAACAACATGGATTTTATGAAACATTTTAAAAATGTTATCACTTATTCATAGCATTGCTTTTTTTGGTAGTTGCAGTAGAAGTCCTCATACACAGTAGTGTTGTTGTGACTTTCTAATGTCATAAATGTATATGCATAAACCCACCCCAAGAATTGTTCTACATGTTAATTAAACACTCTCTTAAGAAAATCTGCTAGCATTATTCTGCAGGCAAGACAATCTGCAAGCCACATGGATGCAGGAAGTAGGATGTGTTTGGTGGTAAGACATGGAAACAGTTGCAGTGAAAGAAAATCCTTTCAACCTCTCTCAAATACGCCCTTGAAAAAATATGCCAGCCTGCCACCAAGACACCTTCCCAGATTAATACAGGTTAGATTATTACAGCAATTGCCCTAGGATTCCCATCACTAAACAATGCCGTGATGAAATGTGGTAACTCATTGTTAACATATCAAGATTTAATAGTACAAGAAGATGGAAAACTTAAGATATAGAAAACAATGGACTGCAGAAGGATTTAGTTTTCAATAGTTTTCATATACATAATTAAGAAAAAGATTTAACATGGATAAAAAGTAGCTGAAATTAAACAAGATAATAATTATCTGCAGCTCACATTGGACATATTCCTGGGGAACTGATCCGTTGGCTTCAGTAACTGGTGGAAATGAGCACAATGCTGACAGAATCTACCAATAGGCCCTCTGCTCACTTGGCCAAGCTGTTCCTCCAAGGCTTTATGAAGGGCCAGCAGCTTCTACCACAAGCTGCAGAGCACATGATGAGCCTTCACCACAGCTAACTTGCCACAGCCAACTCACTGCAGGACAACTCACTGTGGGACAAGAGTTATGCTATTATCAAATAAATGATGGAATAGAATCATTAAAGAAAGAATGCAAAGGGAGGGATAGAATGAAATGCGAATGGCAAAAATTAAAGTAAGTTTTATTTATTTTAAATAATTAAATAGAATTGTTAAAATTGTCCTGCAGCGAGTTGCCCATGATAAATTGGCTGCAATGAGTTGGCCGTGGTGAGTTGGCTGCAGCATGTTGGCCATGGCAAGTTGTTCCATTCAGCTCCAAACAGCATGCAACTGCCAGCTTTGTCCCAAAAATTGCAACTGACTCCTTTTCTCTGGCTGGTCTTGCTGCACTCTCAATGGTTGGCGGCTATCACTGCTCATACCAGTGGGGAAAGATGGGGCTCCTCTGCCACACCCATGCCCTGCTTTTCTGCCAGTTTCCTTCTTCTTCCTTGGCCACACCTGGCAAAGTCCTTTCAACAGACAAGGCTCTGCAACTTTGCCATGATCGCCACGCATGTTCTGGGCTGTACCCTCATCGAGCATCTGGATCCTAAGCAAACTGCCCTTCAAATTTGCTCATGAGCTCAAGATGATCATGACCAACAGTCATGATCTGAATACTTTGATTGTTGCATCTTTTGTGTAGGTTTATAGCCTGAAGTGATGATGCCAAAAGATGTTTTATATTGTGAATGTTCCATTATTGTAGTATTCCAGCTGAGACCAAGATTTTTTCATATTTTCTCTCTCCATTTCATAAGGAGTTAACCACCTAAGCATATTAAATTTTAAGGCCACTAGAATATCATACTTCAGACCCAGCTCTTATCAGACATTATGGTAATAACATTCCCTATCAATTTATATTTCTGTTTTACTATATTTTGATAATGTGTTAAAGTTGGTCTTGCAAGAAATGTCTACATTTGGGATTTGATCTCTTGAGTAAGATTTTTATCACTCATCTCTCCATTGCACATGGATAATTCAAAGCTTCTCCATTTCCAATTTTCATAGATTCCACTCTTTGAAGCGCTAAGTGATCACTTGTATATGTATGACACTGAAGACATCCATTCATGCTTTGACTTTGACTTTGCGCTAAGTGATCACTGGTATAATCATGACACTGAAGTCATTCATGCTTTGACTATAAAATCAAATTGATTTTATAGTTTTGGACTATAATATTTTTCAGCATGACAATTTGGGGGGCAACTGTGATCTTTTGGCAAAGGCAGATGTAAGAATTTACACCTTGTATTAGCTTACTATCTAGTTTTATTCCATGGTATGGAAAGAATTGATTTTAAAAGGATTGAATCTTGTTCATGTTGATTTTTTTTGGCTAACTGCACTTTTCACTACATTGAGGTAATTTAATTGTCTGTTTGGATATTGTGCTGATGAACAAAATATATTCAGCAAACCAGAGATGGTTGAGCATCTTGCAATTGATGTTAATATATTTATCTGTCGAGACCTTTGAAAATTTATTTCAAGGCCGCTGTGAAGAGCTTGGGAAAGATTTTGTCCCTTTGCCAAATACTTATTTTATTGAGATATTAACTGGGCAGTAAAAAAGAGAGATGTTAGTTCCATTTAATAATACAATTAGTTTGGTAGAATTCTTATTAAAGTCGTAATTCCTCAAGACATCCATTACCCAGTTCATTACTATGTTGCTTATATAATAATTTCTATAAGAATAAAAGAAGATATACTTAGTACATAAGAGTGATTCAGTACACCAGAACATCAAATAAGTGGAAAAATTAAAGAAGTCAAGAGAAAAATCTTTATAGGCACTTTAATAAACAATCCTAAAATGGCAATAGGCAAGCAATCCTAACTAGAAGAAAATTCCACAGGTGGGATGTCATTGCCTGATAGTTACTTTATTTAGCAAAGCTTTGTAAGTGAGTCTCATTTTTAAGTATTAAAGAAAGATATATAAATCTGAATTAACAAAATTCTATGTAAAATCTAAGTCATTGGTTAAAAGTAAACAGATAAGCCTTCTCTTAGTGCGACTGCTAACCATTGAATACAAACTTTTAAGCTACAAAAATATCAAATCTTTCCCCCTCTAAAATAGAATTATAATCCATAATAATAATATGCATTGATTTTATAGTGTTGTCAATAATTTACACAGATCTACTCCGCTTGTAAATTCTTTTCTCAGACATTTGGCAAAAAAAGAATCCATTTCTTTTGCTATTATCTAAAAATGTTGGAAACAAGAAATACCTAGAATCAGGGTGGATTTGATTTAAATCGAGTTGATTTAAATCACGATTTAAATCATGATTTAAATCACTACTAAAAAGGCTTGATTTAAATCAACTCGATTTAAATCATAATTTTTAAAGAGCAACTGTCATCTCTGCTACTCCTTTGACCCACTGTTGACTCACCCATAGTCCCAGTGTTGCAGAATATACAGCCTCATGCTACATAACTAAGCTCCATTTCATGCTGAATAAACTAAATTATTTATGTATCTTAAATAGAAAACTATCTTACGATAGATTTTTACCCCAAAAGTTTTTTATTAAAATAAATTCGATAAAAATCAAAAAAATCCAATTTAAATAAAAAAAAATCTGATTTTTTTGATTTTTTTTAAAAAATCATTGATTTTTATCCACCCTGCCTAGAATTCAATGGATTTGATAAGCTTCGCTGCGACATATTCCTACTGAAATCTAGAATCCAGAATTGATAAAATATTGTAAATATTTTTACAACGTTTTGAACTGTTCTATATCTTATTTATATACTTTTTGCACAGTATTTTATAAATAGTAAACTGCAATAATTAACTACTAAAACAATGATAAACCAAATGTTTCAACATTTTATAACTATGTTGCTATAAAAATAAAAGGAAAGATTTAAAAAGGAAAGGCTCTTACATTCATCTACTGCCAAAACTGTAGTATGTCCAAGATTTTTAAGAAATGTCCCTTAAAAAACAGGGAGATGTGTCCTTTTGCAGTCTAAGCATGTGACTGCAGAGGGAAAGAGATCAGACAGCAAGTTTATGCTAAAGGCTAAGAAGATAAACAAATCAACATCTGAAAAATGTTTACACATTTAAATGCCAAACAAACATAATGAATGCATGTAGATTTACAGAAATTCTAACATCTTAAATTACTTTGCAAAACTTTTAAACATTATTTCACTAGGAATCCAGTGACGTATAAATTTAATAAACAACAAAAACCATAAGGATGGCTATCACAGGACAGATTTAAAATATGTTACAACATACAGTATCTATACATTTAGAAAAATAGAATATATTCAGATGTGCCAAAATTATGCTGAAAATTAATAGATGAATAAATGTGCATTATAATTGTGCAGTATGGAAAAAACTGGAAGAAATCAGAAGGCATTAAAAATTCTTAATGATTTAATAGTTGTAAAATGATTTTTAATAACTACTGATAACACTCATTTTAATTAAATAAGAGGAAATAAGAATTTCTAGCAGAAAAGGAATACAATAGGTTTTGTGGATTTTTATTTATAGTATCATGCCACTACTTAGATACAATTATTCAACTAATTATATATTATATGAAGCATACAAAAAAGTTTTTATCACTTTGTTCATATAAGAACAGAGCTTTTATCTTGATTTTTTATTCTACTCTTGAAAACCAGTATAATCTTGATTAAATCTGTAGATTGCATTCCTGCATGAACATTTCAACTCATGTTCCATAAATGTCTCCAGGGTGTGGTAAAAACAAATCTATTATTGAGAACTAAGTCCTATGATATTCAGCATTCGGAGCCTTAAAAATACTGCATAAATCCACTAACATAATCACAAAAATTATGCATTCTTACTGATAGCATCATCTAATGTGTTTTTTTGCCTATAAACTCCACTTTTTTTTACATTTTTGTTCCACTAGAAAATTTTCGGCACTACTCAAAAGGATTCCAAATTCAACAACAATCAATCCATTATATACTTCTCCTTGCCCTTTTGCCTTTAGAACAAAGTAAGACTATTTTTACTTTGCATGAATTTAAGTCCTTAAAAAAACAAAATATATACACATTGAGAAAAATTAAATACATGAGCTAGAACTTGTTTAAACAAAACAGCCCCTTGATCAGCTACATGTACCCATTCTATGGCTAATAGTAGAGAAACATTCTTTTCCTTGCCTTTCTATTACTATATGCTGTCTATTTTCTTACCATTATTTCCAAGTAGCATTTCAAACATGTGTTGCCATTTAAATCTCAAGAAAGGTATCTCTCAACTATCCCCTTTACATTTGATGAAAAGGCAGACTGAATGGAGCCATGGAGCATGCCATTAGCAGTTATTCACAGTTCTGTTTTAACTTCTTTCGGCAACAAGGATATTTAAGGATAATGACGTCTGTGACTCAAAATGCAGAAAATAAAACTTCTTAAACCAACTGCAATGGCAAGTTGTATTGCTTCTAAAATGTCACATTAAATAAATAAATACTTCATCACAAAGAGTTTCTAGATAGAAGATTCTACTGCAAGTAAATTAATTACTCTATCAAAACTACTATCAGAAAGTTATATAGTCCACCTTCCCTTAAGGCTTAACCCTTAAGATTTTATTTTATGTCAGATAACCATTTGGGGGGTTTACATAATTTCCACCCAAGGGGTGGTGGGTTTCTTTATTTTTACACAGAACATATTTTATGTAGTTTTTTTTCCGGTTACAGTGACCACCAGGAGGCAACACATTACTGGTTTCATCCTTACTGGGAATCCTCTGACATGGGTAGCCAAATGTTATTCTATAGCAGGGCTGTCAAACTCGCAGCCCATGGGCTGGATGCATCACGCGTCATGTGGTCTTCCGGGTGCGATTCAAGGTGTTGGTCACCACCTTTAAAGCGCTCCATGGCTTAGGACCGGGGTATATACGAGACCGCCTTCTGCCATCGACAGCCTCCCACCGGCCAATATGCTCCCACAGAGAGGGGCTCCTCAGGGTGCCATCGGCCAAACAATGTCGACTGGCGACCCCCAGGGGGACAGCCTTCTCTGTGGGGGCACCAGCCCTTTGGAATGAGCTGCCCCTAGATGTGCGTATGATCCCTGAACTGCGCACCTTTCGCCGCACCCTGAAGACCCTTGTTTCAACAAGCCGGGCTGGCCTAACATGAATATGAATTTTAATGGGTGTATGTCAGTTTTTAATTTGTGGGCCAAATTTTTGTATATTTGATTTTAATGGGTTTTAAATTTTGTAAATTTTATGTGTTTTAATATGGCTGTACACCGCCCTGAGTCCTTCGGGAGAAGGGCGATATAGAAGTCTAATAAAAGTAAAGTAAAGTAAAGTCACGCGCTGACCACGCCCACGCCGATTTAGCGAAGGGGGAAAAAGTCACGATACATCACGTGACACCGTTGTGACAGCGCAGGTTTGACACTCCTGTTCTATAGGGTTCAAGCCCTATAATTGAACTCACATATGTTTGCATCTTAGATAACTATACACAGTGCCTTAGCTTTAGAAATTATTTATGGTTCTGGCACTCAACAACTCCAAGAGAAGACATCTAGAAGTGTTATCAGAATGGTAAATGCAGTCCACCTTCTTTTAAGGTCTCATAGCAGAAAGATACATATTATGTCATGCCCCCTTGTATAGAGTTTTATATGATTCCCTTCTCCCCTTATAATTAGGTTTTGTAGTTGTGTTTCAGAGTTAATATCAGTTATCATCATTTGGAATTATAGTCAAAAGTGCTTCTACCTGAGCAGCTATTTGGGCATTCCATACTATCTCTTGGTCCTCTGTATTGAAGAATTTTTTCTTGTAGTACTTTTACCTCATCCTCACACTTACAGAACATTGGACGTCAGTGGAACACTCTGAAGTACTGAGCACATACATATGTATACAAATAAGATGTATATGTATGCCTATAAATATATGTAGGAATGAAGAGAAATAATTCCATAGCATTTTAGTGCCTGTGAAACAGATGTTCCTCAATCAGAGTGGGATTTGTGATAATAACAACAGGAACAAGAAACCATTTTAGAAATCAAGTTATACCAAGCTATATCCTCAAGTCTCTTGAAGATAACATGATCATATCCTCAAGCAGGAGACAATGAAAACGCAAGGCTAAAAATATTTAAAAGGGCTCTTTTGAGATTTTAACCACCAGAGAGCTATCTGGAACAAGGCAAAATTCAGGCAATCTAAATATCTCAGACACTTGTTAGTTTTAGTTGAATTGTTAATTCTTATGTATGTCTCACTGAGCTTCATTATACCTATCTTTGATTGCTTATGCTACAAGATAGATTTTTTCAGTATAGAGGCAAAACCAGGGGTGTCAAACCCGTGGCGTCACATGACATATTGGGACATTGCTAAACTGGGCATGGGTATGGCCAGCATGTGACACATCTGGCCCGCGAGTTTAACAGCCCTGAACTAAACCATACAATGAAGACAAATATGTAATTCATCCATCAATTATACATATAGATCAACTTGCTGAAATGGAGTTATTCCCTTAGAAACCAACTCTACAGCATATTGTATATGGAATATATTAAGTGCTAGCTCAGTTCAGCAACATTTTTGGACTTGGACTTTTCTACACTTATACCGTATTTTTCAGAGTATTAGACACACATTAGTTTTTGGGGAGGAAAACAAGAAAAAAAAAATCTTGCCTACCAGCATCCATCAATATTCATCTGGCTAGCGTCCTTGCAGAAAACAGCAAACAGCCTGGTCAGCTTCAGCATGTTATAGCAGCCTGATTCAGCACAAGCAGCTGATTGGCTGTTGGATCAGCCTCCCGGAATGCCACCAATCAGCTTTTCCAGGTTGTGGGGATCACCACAGCCCATCGCTGTCTCCACACATTGCGTTTTCAGCCTCCGCATGCTCCGTTTTAGACCCATTCCAGGCTGCCGGGATCACTAAAGCACATCGCCACTGATCGACACCTCCGTGCATCGCGTTTTTAGTCTCCGCACATCGCGTTTTCGGCTTCCGCACACCCCATTTTTTGCCTCCGCACATCGCATTTTCAGCGGGTTCCAGGCAGCGGGGATCAGCGGTGGTGGTAATTCCCACCACCTGGAACCGGTCAAAAACGCAATGCATGGAGGCTAAAAATGGAGCATGTGGAAGCTGAAAATGCAATGCATGGAGGCCAAAAACATGACACGTGGAGGTGGCAATGTGATGTGGCAATCCTCACAGCCTTGAACAGATCTAAAATGGAGTGTGCGGAGGCCAAAAATGCAATACACAGAGGCCGAAAACTGCTGGCGGATGGGTGGGGCTTCAGCAACATTCGCTGTATTAGATGCAGAGACATTTCCACCCACTTTTGGGTGGGGAATTCATCTTATACTCCGAAAAATACAATAATTGATCCTTTTTAGTAAACCTTCAGTGTTCTTGTATCTCCCATGGGGAGGAAAATTAATTAAATTGTTCAATTTAGAAAATGTGTGGAATGAATTATGCAAAATGTATTCATTTCTCAGTTAAATTACCTTATCTTTGTTACTTTGTCTTACATAGAATTGAAAATACTTTAAAATGGTGCACATAACCCAGAACAAAGGTTACATCTCTAATCAAGATGATCCAGCACAGCTCATACATCTGTCAACCAGGTATAAAATGCAGCTTACTGGGTGCAAAATCCAGATCTCTGAGTATCTCCTACATGCATATTTAGGTTCAAGCCTTTCACATTTCAGTAACCAAGTTACTCCATTAATATAATAGGATACTGGATTTTTAATAAATAGAACTATAAAAATTTAAAGCAAAAGTAGACAATCAATGCCCTACTGGGTCATCATTTCAGAGATATTTTCCTAAACAGAGAAACAGAATGGCCAATGGTGAGCAAAAAAGCAGTGGAAGTAGGGGCAACTACCAATTTCTAAACAGTGTCCCCAGATTTCTTGTTGGAATCTGGAAGGAAGTATCAAAGCATCACTCTCCTTTTCCTTTTCCTTCTCTTCCTTTCTGTTCCCATCCCATCCGACCCTATCTAATCCTGTAGGTAAGTAGCTGCTGCTAGGTAGGGTGGAAGCGAGAGATTGCAAATTTGGCTGGGATCTGTCATAGAACATGTGATTGCAACATCAGCCCAGTAACAACAGTGGCGCAGAAGCAGTCAGAATTTCCCCAAATTTTATCCCCTCTGGAGTCATGGGTTCTGGATTTTGAATGCATTTTTTCAAATAGCCCATTTGAGCTATTTTGGTTCAAAAATTGTTGCCCATGATGCACTTTTTTGCCCAGTTAGTGTAATGACAAAGAGTTTTAGTAATAAACAGATATACAAACATTTATCATGTAACTTATAACATATTATTTGTAGAATATATTTGTAGTGATAGTTTTCTCATGACACATGTTCACACATATTGCTAGGATTTTTAAACTATGATTTGTGAGCATTATGGGTTGACCATATACTTTAAATTACAGCTATATACTGCAAGTCTGCATGAGGCTGCTAATCTCTTTTGCAACCCAAGAGCCCCCCCTTACTGTGACTGTTGAAAGCAGTATCATAGTAACATAGCATTTGAAGAAGGAAACTGCAGTGTAGCTGTAAAATAGGAATACCACATATAAGACCACAAAAATCTAAATACGTGATGTATTCACATTCTCTGAATCATTACCCTGCCCACTGTAGCTCTTGGTTTACCTGTCAAATAATAATTGCAGTCCTACCCACCAAAAATTTGTCCACTAGCCACAAAAAGGCTATCTACTCCTGTCATAATAGAGTGAATTCATGCATTATGTTAAGCAAAAAATAAAGAAATGACATACTGTATCAGAAAGGCTCTTGGCTCAAATCAGCATGGTCATCCTTATTTCTTTAAAAAAATGTATATTTCTTCCAATCTTAGAACACAATTAAATTATTACTGAAGTAACAAATCCTGGAATTCAGTTTGACATTGGGAATTTTGGCATGGGTTTCTACTTTAAAAATGTTTCTTAATTCTACAATGGTGATGACTACATTTATAATTCAAAACATTAACAAAAACAAAATACATTAAGATAACAGCACGGTCACTTTAGGGGTCCTTGGTGCTCTCTGAGCTTGGTTGTTTTCTTGCAGATGTTTCATTATCCAAACTAGGTAACATCAACAGTAAACAACCTCAGCAAGAACCTCTCATTTAAGCTCTGAGCTACAAATATTTTCCTCTTATCAATACAGTCACTTTACCTCAACAATTTAAAATGAGATACAAAATTATCATCAGTGGTGCTATTCAGCCGGTTCTATTCGGTTCGGGCGAACAGGTAGTGGCGGCTGCGGGAGGCTCCACCCACCCGCCCGGATGTCATCACGTCCCATTTTTGATGCTCTGTGCATGCGCAAAAGATCCTGCGCATGCGCAGAGGTGGCGTGTGTGAGCGGAGCGAGTGAGTGTGAGCGTGCGCTCCCATTTGCGAACTGGTAGCAAAGGTAAGTGAATACCACCCCTGATTACCATGTATCTAAAGTAGCACGTAAGAAATAGTGAGTAGAAATCTGAAAAATCACTACATTTAATTTGGTAGTGGGTACAGATCCACCAATTTTTAAATGTCTTAATTACTGGAGAGGGCAATGCAATGGACATTTTACCTTATAAATTTAGAAAGAACTGCAAATAATTCAGAAGTTTATTACTTCTCTCCTACTTAGCTATTACCCCACCTTCCATTGTAGTTGCTGGTAGGGCATTACTTGTATGCTGTTTTTTAAATTTGTTTTTAGAAAATAAAAACTCAGGTACATGGTGATTACCTCTGAGTCAGAACATCAGCATTCAGAGAACAGGAATTTCCTTTTTGTTTTGATAAAGGACTTTAAGGAATCCACAGAGACAGAGACAATGCTATAGGATTAGCACTGCTTAAGGACTTTCTGTACTGCCAATTGTATGTCTGGAAGGTGGAGGGATTTGGACAACATCTGGCCTCAGACTCTAAACTATGAAAACCTGAGATAAGTCGCAATAGAAGATTCTGATTAAAATTCTGTGCTTTAATCACAATGTCCACCATATTCTGGGTTTTGGCAACATCATAAGCCTAATTACAGCATAGTTTTAAGAGAATGTGTGAATGATCCCAGCAATTTCTGCTTGGGAAAATATACCAGTCCTCTCTTTCATTTGTAACTTTCCAAGGCACAAATACACTGGCATTACAAAATTAAATGTATTTTGTTTACAAAGAGACAGGGGTGCCAATAAAATCTGTCACTGTACTACATTTCTACCTAGCTGAGAACTGCAAGTTTCACAGAGTACATATTGTACAAGACAAATTATAGTCAGGTTCTTCCTCACCCCATTGGTAAATTCAACCCCTATATTTCTTTTCACAATTTCCCAAATTTCCATGAGAAATTAATTTGCATTTTTCTCTCCAAAAATTAACTCCGGTTTTTGAATATTTTTTTTATCTATTTGAGATTCTTTTATCAGATCTAGTAAACTCTTTCTAGTAAACCAGAAACATTCTTTCCCTCTTTAGTCAAATCTAATTTAATTTAAGATTGAGTGTAGTTTAATAAGCCGAGTCATACATTTAGTTGTCAATTTTTTCCCTATGTTGTCTCAGAATTTGGGGACTTGCATCTCAATCTACCTTATTCCAGCTGATCTAGAAAAATGGTACAATGCTAGGTTTATCAGCAGCCAGTACCTGCTTCAGCAGCTGGAAGAGAAGTGGTTTATGATAGCAGTTGTAGATCATGAAGGAATGCACAAGCAATCCAGATAGGAAGAACAATGGAGAAGCTGTTAACAACAGGCAAGGATTCACTGATAGCAATGCAAAATTATTTGATTTTGTCTTCTGCTTTACTCTAGTCCACGGGTACAGGCAATGGGAAAGATGGGCAAGCGTGCAAAGTTCCACTCACATGTGAGCACAAGTGCCTGCCGTTCACCGAAATGGAGTTTCACATGCAAGCACAAGTACCCACTGCACGCACAATGGAGATGTGCGCATGCGTGTGCGCCTGCCATTCACACGCTTCCCCCTTGCACCAGGCCGGGCTGCCAAGCTTGAAAGGTTGGGGCTGCGGCTCTAGTCTGCAGAAAATGAATTCCCAACAGTTCTTCTAATATCAAATTTCTCAAGTTGGGAATCCGATCTTTCAGAGGGACTTGCAGACCAATCAAAACAGGTTGACTCTTCATTCCCACGAGTAGTAATCTATCCATCTTACAATTCCTTATTCTATGTTCTATGACATCTTTTCATGCATTAGAAAACTGTTATCATATCTTTCTTTAGCCTTCTTTTCTTTAGGCTAAATATACCAAGTTCTTCATAGGGCTTCGGCTCCAAGCCCTATATTTTTGTTGCTCTGCATTATTTCCAGTTCTTCAGCTTCCTTTTTCTACTGTAGTGACCAGAACTGGACATAGTACTCCAAATGCAGTCTAACCAGTGCAGGATGGACACTATCAAATCCCATGACTTTGGCATTATTTATCTGTTTATGCAGCCTAAAACTGTATTAGTTCTTTGGGCAGCTGCATCATATTGATAGCTCATACTTAACTGTGGTCATTTCAAAACACCCATATCCCTCTCATTTACCTTATTTTAACCTCTATTAAAGACTACTTATCTTGTACCTGTGCATCTGATTTTTTCCCCTGAAATGCAAAATCTTACCTTTCTTATCAATGAACACTTCACTGGATAAGAACCAATGTTCAAGTCTATCAAGATCCTTTTGAATTCTGAACTGTTAGCAATTGCTCCAGCTTTGTGTCATCTGCAAATTTTATGAGTATCCCTTCTGTTCCCACTGCGTAATTTATGAAGATGTTGAAGAATACAGAACCTAGAACAGAACTCTGTGTACTTCCCTCCATGTGAACACAGACCCGTTAAGGACAATGCATTGGCTATAGTTGTTCATCCAATTGCAAATACATCTGGTAATGGAACCTGCATCCCACATTGTTCCAGGTTATTATGAAGGAGGTTATGGTCTATTTTATTAAATGTCAGGTAGGAATTCAGATAGCTAAAAATATCACACTAAGCCATAGAACACTGTGGTTAGCTTAACCTGTCTTCCCTTATTGAACAATCATTGATTAAAAATATGTCTTAAAATGATGTGTTGTACCTACTTAGAGACTGAAGAAAAATCCAGGAGACTTTCCTAATGTGCTCCTTATTTCCTAATCAATGCACATAATTTCTTCATGGAGCAGAATACTTTCATTTCCAAGTAAGTTACACAAAAAATAAAACCTTGAAGCCCCAAATTATTTGAAATCACTAAGTAGACAAAATAAACTGGACTAAATAGTAAAAAAAAGAGCAACTTTGTGTTGGCACGCAAGGGTCGCAATGACCTAATCAGGCTTTAGCTCTAGTTTCTCTGATTCTGTGGTATTCTATCCTGCCATAATATTTACAAGTACAACAATATTTTAAAAACTATGATTAGTTTCTATGGAGACAGGAATTGTTTAGATGGAGTCAGCAGCTAAAATAGTGCCTTTCCTCTTACAGCTTATTTGTAAGATCCCACTTTTTTTTAACTCTTTTGTATTAGCTAACAGACAAAACTGCATTTATCTACCTACCCTTAATTCATGGAAACAAAGTAGTTGAACAGCCAAATTATTGACAGATGGTTCTGAACTCTATTACAATCTCAGTTGTAGAAACATAGGTAGCCAAAAGTCTTCTGCCAAAAATATTTGAGAACCATTGCCAATGATGAAATTGATGCTACAGAGCTGAAAAAGTCCCACAGTTCAATGTAGCATTAGGTAATATTATCTAAAATATTAAAATCAAATGTATTGCTAAAACAGGAAATAGAAGTGGATGCTTCCAATCAAGTTGCTTTAGAATTTTTTTTTTTTCAGAAAGAATATTTTATGATAGTGTCATAAAAACTGACACCATAACATAAAAATGTTGCCCTCAGCACTCAAATAAAACAAGGGGGCTTATTCCTGTAAGAGTACCAAAACCGGTACTTTGTAAAGCTTTATTTTTTTCACAGTATTAGTATGCTGTAATTTAAGCCTGATTTAAAGGAAAATGAAGCATTTTTAAAGATGAGTTCACATAAACAGATATAAATGAAGTCCTGCATACCAAGAAACATTTATTATACAATATTTCTGACACATAAAAAAATAAAATGGGACACAGCCATGATACGGCACATTATTTGCTATATTCTAGCAAATAGAAAGACATTATATTTGTCATCTCCTGCTGAACTCTGCATATTATTTCAGTTTATGTCCTGCCTTTCCATCTCCGTTTTCTTGTTTTATACTCATAATAATCTAGTGAGTCTGTTTATGAGAAGTAATGATAAGGGAAGAGACATATGAATCTTAGTCCTTCCAGCGCTGTTCTGATTCTGAGCACTGGTTAAAATAATCATGAAAATATAGATAAAACTATTTATTTAAACAAGTGATTATAAACATAAATGTAATAGATGTGGGATGTATGGGAATGAAAGAAGAGATTGATTCACACTTACCTAAAATAGTATGACTGATATAAGAAGAAAAAGTCATAACTGCCTTCAGTATTCGTTGTCCTAAAGACAAAGTGCAATGATAATTCTCACTACCAATAAATACCAGTGGTAACCAGTTTACAGCCAGACAGGACCTCAAAGAGTTTTGACAAAGTTAGATTAATGGCATTTTGTTTGACTTATTTCTATATAAATAAACACATTATTTGGATCTTTTACTATAAATAATAGAATAATAAAATTCTACCATGTTTTGCTATTATTTATAGTTCTGAACTTAATGCTTAGCTATTCTCCTGATCTGGATCATAGCAAGTAATCTAATTTACAAGATTTTATTTTTGATTCCTGGATTTTGCCTTGTTTTCTAATTATTCCTTTAAAGCCCTACATGGCTCAGGGCCAAGGTATCTTTGAGACCGCCTTCTACCACATAACTCCCAATGACCGGTAAGATCCCACAGAGTTGGTCTCCTCCGGGTCCCGTCAGCTAAACAATGCTGGCTGGCGGGCCCGCAGGGAAGGGCCTTCTCTGTGGCTGCCCCAGCTCTCTGGAACCAGTTACCTCCTGAGGTCCGGACCATCCCCACCCTATTAGCCTTCCAAAAAGCAGTGAAGACCTGGCTTTTCCGGCAGGCCTGGGGCCGTTGATCTTGCTCTTGCGATCTGGTGAGATCCGGTCATGAATGGTGTGAATGAGTTTTAATATTTTTAATGTTTTTAATTTTTAAATGTTTTTATAATGATTTTAAATGCATTGTGAGCCGCCCTGAGTCTTCGGAGAGGGGCAGCATACAAATTGAATTAATAAATAATAAATAAATATTCTAATTATGACAGATGGCATTTTTTCACATAAATATGTGTGACAAATAAATTGGGTGGATTTTAATAGCAAAATTACCTTCAAGTCAAGTTTACTCAGACACAAGCAAGCAGTGTTCTGGCATGATACAATAGAGATATGCTATTGCCTTTTTATGGACTTTAAACATAAATAAATTCTGTTTATATTATTATGGCTTTTCTGATATTGTTCACTGTGAGGCACTCTTGACAACAAATTCAGGAAAATCATCCTTGAGATATCTTGGCTTTGATCTTGGCTAGTTATATATCTGTGTGGCTCTTTTAAAAAAAATAAATAATAGTAATAATAGTAGCCAACTGTTTGGTAGTGAATAATAAGCATAAGATATAAAATATAGTCTATCCCACTTTAAAAGAACTCATTGGAAGTCTATATATCTGATTAGAGAAGAGATCACAAAAGTTTTTAGATCAGGACACACATTTCAAAGTTTAAAAACCTGTCATGAAGGCTATAAAAATAGCTTCCATTCATCAATGGCTGTCTTGGAAGTCATCAGCAGTCAAATGCCCATTTTCCAGCTAAAAAGAGTCAAACTGGTGATGTTCAGTGAAAGGCGCACTCACACAAAGCATACATAACACAAATTTAGCCCTAACATGCTCCAAAAGAACAGAAAAAGACAGATAACATACGTATATCACAGGTGTTTTTAGCTCAGGCAAAATGTTCTTCATTTCTTTTCTGCTCCTTATATCCATGTTGTCTGTAACTTTTCTTTCCCCCCAATTACATTTCATACCTTCTTCCTTACAACTGTACTTTGTCTTTTTTTCTGAGTAGGTCCAGAAATTTCCAAATAAAGTAATGGCTGCAGCCACCATCTTTTTATTGGGATTAAAATGAAGCTCAGAAATATTATGGGAAATACAGAAGTAACTAAAAATAGTATTTGTTTTGCATCATCTATCTCTCATTCACTCTTTGTAAATTAAAAGACTCTTAGCTAATTGAAAAGATGGACAAAGCAGGGACATTCATGTGTTCGAAGTTGAGTATCTAGACATCATGGTGCTTGGAACTTAGAATCTTCATGTCAAGCCTTATCATTCCAAATAAATGAAAGCAATTTGTTATCTTTTCTGATAAATAGATATTCCCAGCTCATAAAGTATGAACATGGTGTTCCCTGAAGATTACATTCCTAAAGAAGTAGGGTCTATAAACAAAACTCCTATTAGCAAGAGCTACAAGAGACTGAATATTATTTTCTTTTATAGTGCCACAGGGAAATCCCATCTGCCCTTTTCCTACCTTGCCTTTGCCTGTTTATCTGGGTTTTGTCTTTTCAGGCTGAATCTGAATATGGCCACTTTGAAAACAGAAAGTTGAAAATTCAATTTAAAAAATGAAAAATAAGTAAATAATGTAATTATTCAGTAAATAATATGGCAGCGTGGAAGCTTCTGGTGTTAATATGGAACGCAATGTGACATAATACACATTGAATAAACAATGCACATTGAATAGGAAAAAGCAATTAGTACAACATTTTATCTTATTTTTTCTAACGCAAAAACAAATGTCAGGAGCATAGAATTTGTGTTTTTGTAGTTAGTCCAGATGCACCACATGAATACCCAACTGAAGTTTTTATTTCTAAAAACTTCTACTCAAAACTTTCTTTCAGTATTAATGAGACATGCACTTCATTTCCTTTCTTAAAGCATTATGTAATATTTGTTCTGTCAGCCAGCTGCAAACAGTAATCTCTGATGATTGCATTTAAACTGAAATGCAAAGTACTCAGTGTATCAATAATGGTAAACATAAGAAAGTGTTTCCAGTATGCATTATAATCTGTATTCAGATTAGAAATCATGCAAAACATTTTACCTGTATATCAACAGCCAAGAACAAATTTGAGCTTTCCAATTCCTTTTGTATGTGAAGCACTACTATCAGAGTGAACATTCTCTGAAATAGTTCCTCCTATCTAGAGGACATTTTCCATGGCCAATTCTTTGCAAATTACAAGTTTCATAATTCCTCTCTTTTCCACATTTGTATCTTTGTAGCCCATCCTCTCTTCGCAACCTTAATCATTCTTTATATCAATATATACACAACATATTGGGAATGGGGAAGGACAGATAGTATGAGAAAGCTAGTGTTATACTAATGTATCATTATAATTTATTTTTTAAAATTTTACCTTGCTTTTCCACTAGGAAATTTTCAAACTTTCATCCCCAAATAATTACATAATACATAATTAAATACTTCAATAAATATTAAATAGAAGAGCATTATAAATGAGGCAAAACTATTAATAAAATTCTTTCTCTTCTTCCAAATGCCTAAAATCAAGAACAAGTCAAAATTAATAGGGCTCGGGGCAGGGGGCAGAATTCTATTGCTATAACACCACAAGTAAAAACATTGAATCCTGTTTGAATCTATTTTTCAAAAGTGGAGGCAAGGGAGTAACAATCTGATTCATAGACAAACTCACTTGGAAGAAGCTGCCAGTTCCAGACCCTGCTTCCAGAATATTATGAAACAGGGCATTTTAAAGTATACTTATCAAACACTTTTTTTTAATGACTACACAGAAGACATGTAGATTAAACTGAATTACTCGTATTTTTATAACATGAACCATCTTTAGAAAGTCAAGCTTTAGTCCGTATGACACAGCATTAATCTCTTAATACTTACCATACTATTTACAATGTTTTGTAAGCATAAAAACACATGTAGATAACCAACCATGACTGCAATCCTAAATTCATTTTATTGGGAAGTAAATTCAGTTTAATCTATTACAACCCATTTTTAATAAATGTTGGGCATTGTAAAAGACTGAATTTCAATGATTCAGACCTATCCATTTAGCATATTACAAAATAGTATGTAGTATAGTACATAGAGTTTTTAAAATTTTTAATACTATTTTAAATTTTCATTAATATGCATAAAATTTAACTAGATAATTCTTTCAATGAATTTTCTGCAATCGTTTTCTTACACACTTTCTCCATTTGTAAAGCAATAGAAAATTCAGTATAAAATCTAATGAAGACATTCTTCTGTAAATTGAAGCCTATTCTGCGTTTTTTCCTGTATGTAGATCAAATGAATATTATCTGTAAAACCTTATTAAAACTTTATTAATACCAACTAATTAACCATTCTAAATATACTAAATGAGACAAAGTTTAAAAATGGGTTTAAAAGGAAAAAGTACATGCACTTTTACACACAACACACCCCTGTTTCTCATCTGGCCTTCCCATCATACTTGAAGAATTGTTTTCTAGTTACATCATCAGGAAATAAAACACAAGGAAAAAAGGCTTGATGTTCATACTTTTCTCAGAGGAGGCCAGCTAAGCTTGGGTGTTCCCCCCCCACACAAACTTCGGCAACTCAGAAAATAAAAGAAAAATTAAACAAATCCAGTTGTGTTATGGAAAAAACAACACAAAAAAATTAAAATATTACTCTGCGACCATTTCACTATTCTATTATTATTAATAATAAGAATTAACTCGTCTAAACTTTTCAATGCATTCATTTTGGCCACAAATCAATCTGACATATGAAATGTTTCACAGTCCAAAGTATTTGAAGCCAGAAAAACACACACAAGCATAAATATGCATGCACGCATGCACACATACATATATTTGTAGTTCTGGTAATCACTAAACTACACTAAATACAGAATGAGACTGCACAATATAGAGTTCCTTATAAGGTATTGCCATGACGTAATGCTTCATAGGCTTTGGGCAAGCAGAGAGTTTCTCTCTCATTGTTTCGTGTAACTGCTGGAATGCTCACATCCCTAATGCCTAAGAGAAACACAATCTGAACACTACTGAGCAATAATTAAATCAAGAACTCTTCAGTGCATTTGCTGAAGGTAAGAGGGAGACTGTGGGAAGAAGTTTCTTTTAGCAACCAATAGGCATTTTGCTTCAAAAATCAGTTGGTTCACTTCATATTATTTTCACAGCAAAACTTTTGGACTTATGCTGAGATCAATTATAATACTAAACAACTTTCCGGTTCTCCTTCTAAGCATTAAAAGATTTCAATACAAAACTGAAGCATTAAATTAAGAAAAAGGGAGAGCTAGGAATTACATGTAATTTCCAACTGTGTGCTGGACAGAGTCATAACAGCATTTTAAACTGGAAGAAGACTCAGTGACTTTGTAAATAGTATGAAGAAAGTTGTAGCAGCTTTTTGAATACATCATGTTATATGTTATAGGCATGTAGAAACATGTATTTATTAAGACGTATTGTGCTTTTGATCAGCTTTAGTAGTTTTAAATTTGGAAACTGTAAATTATAAATCAAGGCAATAGCATTGACAGTAAGAGAATTATTACTTTTACCATTTTAATTCACTTTAAAATTAATTGTATATGCTCATAGGGGGGAAAGGTTTTTTTAAACTTAGAAGTGTTTTTCAAGAAAGTCGTTTTATTTTAGAAATTGCTTTTTCTCCTCTGTATAACATATGCTGTTGAAAGGTAACTATCAATGTAAACTACCTGGTACTAAGGATAGTCACAGTACAGAATTATGTTTCCTATATCAGCAATTACATATTTATGATAAGATTAAGACTGAAGCAAACTAAATTAGACATGTAAAACACTTATTATTTAGAGTGAGGATGGGAATAAATTTGAAGATTTTATTTCCATTTATTCAGATCATTCTTCCAATTCTGTATTCATTAGCTATCTTACAATATACAAAATTTCTCAACTATATAAACATGAAAATAGATCTCTTCAAATTACAATAACAACAATTGCTATACCCACGAAGGTAATTGGAGGTAAGCAATGTTACTTTAAGAAAATCAGTAGAATATTTTATAAAACAGCAGTTTGCATAGTTTATTAAGGACATGCTTACAATGTACACATCTTTAAGAATATGTATACTGTTCGAAGATATCAAAAAATGTTTTTATTAATAAATTGCATAATCTATTGTTAATAAAATATTCTAAATATCTACTTGTCAGAGTGAAGTTCTCATTCACTATGATGACACTTTTATCTGATGAATTAACCAAGTGTAAAGCAATAGTTTCTAAGACTTTAAACTAATAATCTAATGATAAATAACCCCATTTCTTTTGGTACTTTCAGGCTATTTTGTTAAATGTTAGAGCAACTCACTTTATTGATTTTCAGAATAAACTAATTCAAAGGAATTGGGATTTTAAAAGACTGTTATTTTTAAGGAGCTTTTTTTTAAATGTAGCCACCATGTTTTAGTTGGATTTGTAAACATAAAATATGCTGCCCCCAAATTTTCCATAATTAACGATTACTTTAAAATATATCAACATTTTACTGTTTATTAATTTACAAAGATATTACTGGATTGAGAAAACAACAATCTCTGAAGCAAAGATCATCAGGCTACATAAAACATAAATTATAACACTTTTCAAAAAAATTGATTTGCTGAGAAAGCAAATGATAGAGAAACATTTTTTCCAGTCATCTGGTTTAAAAACTTTTGAAAACAGGAAATGGAAATAATTATAATATAATTTAAGCACTAATGGATAAATTGCATTTATTCTATTCAAAATCACTCTCTTTAATCACTACATCAACTAGAGGTTTATTTGGTTCTCATCAGTTGATTTTAGAATTTCACCAACAAATTCATTTTCAAAACTAAAAATCAGGTTTTCCTCTACTCAGTGCCATACAGAAATGTAGGCCTACAATCCTTAAAATCAATCATGGCTAATATTTTGGTTGGAGATTGTAGGAAATAGTCTAAAACAACAGCAGAAATGTGACATAACTTATTTTATTATTTTGATTATCAATAAATTATTTTAGATGATATTAACAGATTAGATAAATTTAAGTATTTGATTTCCATGAGAGATTTGTACAGATGCTTAACTTGCCCAGTCAAATTAGTTGCTTAAGTATTGTTTATTGTTTCTATACAGTACAGCACAATGCTATAATCTACATTGCAGTAATTCTCTTTCCAATTATTCAACATTCACAAAATCTTTGTGACTCTGTGACTCAGTTCTTACTTATAGATTGCTATGTTTACAGAAGCTTGAAAGACAGAAGCTTGAAAGATTTTGGACAGGAATAGCAATGCTACAATTATATTAATATTACAGTAAATTGTGTGAATTTAAGTCAAGTTATCCATGAGATGAGTAACATTTCCATTTTTAAATAAACATGAACAATGCTACAACATGATAACAACATGATAAATTATGTCAGTTGGTTTCATTCCTACACTGTTTTTCCAATTACATAAGTTTGGATATCACTTAATACTAAACAATAACATTGTTCCTTGCACGTGACATTGAAGGAGCTCAATATGGCCCATGCTGCAACCGATTCTTTCATAATACAGCATATAGCATCAACTGATGTTTAGTTCAAACACAAAAAAATTATAATATGATAAAGTTTTATCTTGGGAAAGTGCCATGAATGTATGCCATGAAAAGCTTTATAGTTACACCAGGACTCTTAACTGAACCTGCAAGCAAACTGGCAGTCAATGCAACCCATGGAACATAGAGCCTTGATGGTACAGTGGTTAATGCACCCTGTTATTAACACAGCTGCCTGCAATTTCTGCTGGTTCGAATCTCTCCAAGGCTCAAGGTTGACTCAGCCTTCCATCCTTTCTAAAGTAGGTGAAATGAGGACCCAGTTTGTGGGGGCAATAAGCTGACTTTGTATATAAATATACAAAAGAATGAAGGCTATTGCTTAACGCATTGTAAGCTGCCCTGAGTCTCCAGAGAAGGGCGGCATATAAATCAAATTAAAAAAAAACAAAAACAAAAAAACATAGATGTAATATGAGCTGACTGAGGTGCATAGGTAATTGCTTATGCAGTGTAATTTTGCACCAACTGAAACTTCCAATGCTTCCAATACTAAAGGCAGTTCCAGTACAGAACATTGTAGTAATCCTTATGAGTGATACCAAGTGGCTTGAGTGATTGCAAGTAGGATGTCCCAGACCAGGAACATCCTACTTGCGATATACAGTACATACTTGTGCAAAGGTCCTTCTTGCCACACATCCTCCTCCCTTTTCTCAAACAGAAGATGTACTTCTATAAGGACCCCTGATAAATTCTCCTGGATTAGTGCAACCCCATGCAGAACAAGAGATGGACACTCCCCAGAACCACAAGCCCCAACATCCATTCAACCTTGCTTAGGTTGAGCTGGAGCCATCTTCACCCAATTTCAGGCATTGATACAGAATTTTCAAAGCATCACATAATTGGACAAAAGTAGGAATGTAAATTTTAGTATCATCAGCATACTGATGCTACATCAGCCTCTGTCATTGGATAACTTCTCATTCCTTTTAATAAAAACCTGATTAAATAAATTATAAAACCCTTACATTTAGCTGCTGCCTTTTCTCCAAGGAACAAAACATAACTTTCATGATTTCCCTCCACGCTACCCAAGCAACTTTGTAAAATAAATTAGAACTAAGAGAATATGTCTTTGCCAGTATGGCCTAGTTTACACACTTACCATGTCCTCTCTAGTGTTTTCCAAATCTCAAACTTTTCATCTCTTGGTCTATTTATTATTTTAATAAGCATGGGGAATCTATGGACCTCCAGGTGTAATTGAATTACATTTTCTAATCAGCGTGGCCAATGGAGTAGGAATTAGGAACATCTGGGGGATTATAGGTTCTCCATACCCATGAAAATCTGCTACCGATAAGAGTTAGCAGTAATTCCAAATACAGATGGGAAAGTTAGCACACTTTCAAGGGGAGGAGTAAAGACCAATTTAGTAGTATTGAAACAAAAATATTTAAAGTGCTGCTATCTGACCTTGGAAATTAAACAGATACATGGGAAAAGAGAATGGAAAAAAGAGGGGAGTTCCTCCTATTATATGGCCATTTCAGTATCTGAAGCTTGATCCTGTGGCCACAGCTTCTAGAAAAAGTGGCCATAAAGTATAGTTCTTGAAACTATTCTTGTAAAATAATATTTTATTATCAATAAACCTTATGAGCAGCACAATGAGTTGTTACTGAAAGAGCTATGATGGCGCAGTGGTTAGAATGCAGTATTGTAGGCTGACTTCTGAGGTTGGTAAAACGAGGACCCAAATTGTTTGGAGACAATATGCTGACTATAACTGCTTAGAGAATGCTGTAAAGCAGTGATGCCCAACCTTTGGGGCTTAGTGGCCCGGCTAGGTGACAGGGGAACCTGGCTGCACAAGCGGTGGGCCGGTGAACGCACACGTGTGGAGTTCAACTTGTATGAGAAGTAGGTCAGTACACACACGTATGTGTGTGCAGCTTAATTTATGTGAGAAGTAGGCTGGCACACATACACATGTGTGCGCAGCTTGAGTTGCAAGATCAGTGGGCTGGCGGACATGCGCATATGTGTGCAGCTCAAGTTGACCTGTACATGCATATACTAATGCGCTAGCCTGCCACTCGTGCAAATTGAACTGTGCATAAATGTGTGTGCTGGCCCACGGCTTGCGTGGCCTGCTTCCAAATAGGCCACAGCCCAGGGTATGGGGACCTCTGCTATAAAGCACTATGAAGCAGTATATAAGTCAAAGTGCTATTCTTATTGCTACTGACAAACAACCATTTTCAAATTCATCTAAAAATATAAACTAATATAGGAAAGCAGATAAGTGTCAACATTCAATTTATTGTACTATGTACTATTTTGCTTCAGTGTCATTGTTGCTTAAGATATCAACACTATCAAGTAAAGTGTACTAATATTTGAAGGAAAAGTTGACAGGAACTTCAGAAAATTACTCAGTGGAACATCTAAATATAGTGTTACTGCCCAAAGAACATTTATAGTGAAGCAATGCTCCTTGATCTCTATGAGGCTCATTGCCTGGTCATGCAAGTACATTTAGAATCAGGATATTACTGTAATGCCCTTTTCAAAGTATAATCAGCTTTCAAAAGAATTATGATCAGAAAAGTCATAAACCTATGGTTTAGATACAATATTTTGAAAGCAAAGACAGAAGTTACTCATATAAAAGACACATTTGCAGAGCAAGAGCAGAGCTCACTAAATACTGTATTGATTTTTCTTAACCCCTCCATTTAAGTAACTTGCATACATGTTTGCCACATATCAGAAATAATACTTAGCAACTGCATATAAAACTAAAATTCAAAAACTTTTCAGATTTAAACTATTTTTAAAATGTCTTCTTAATAAGAATGCAGCTAGACTGGAGTAGTTTAACTTTCCAGTTTACAAACAATATATGTGTTGAAATATTAGTTCTAATATAAAGAGCTGCTATGTTATTGATATTCCAATGTGAAAACAAAATTACAACTGAATATTTTCCCAGAACAAAAGCAGAGCATTACCCGGTATTCTTGGTTCAAATTTGTCCTCTCAAATTAACCAAGTTGATAATTTTGGGCTGGCCACAAATTTCCCATCGCTGTAACTCTAGCAATAGAATTGGACCACAGGGGATAACTTATAAAGACCACTGATTCTGTACAAAATATTTTAAGCCCTTTAGTGCCAGGCCTACTAATAAAACCTTAGCAGAATTTTCTGGCTAGTTTAAAACTAAAGAAATGTTTAATACTAAACAATTCAGGAGCTTACAGCCAACCAGTTATATAACATAAATAACTAAATCAGAATGACAATGTATCTAAAATGAGGTCAGTCTGTTCTCTGATTACATGGAAAAGGTTAAGTGGTAAATTTAAATTTAGCACAAAGAAGGCAAAATTAGACGAATTAGAACTCAGAGATCTTTCCTCATAGTCCTGTGCTCTCACCACCATCCCACATCTCTAGTGTCTAATCATCTGCATGACAGTAATTTCCAATAATTTCCTTGCTGATGTAAAAGTTAAGTGACTTCCAGTTTTGACTATTCTAAATAAAATTACTTGTTGCTTTTCTGGCCTAGAATAAATTTGCGCATGAGAGGGAAAAAAGGAGACAAGAAGAATCTCATACATATGCAATTGCCAAGCAAGCTGAAGAGGAAATCAAATGGCCCTTTTGTTCAACAGTTCATTCAAATTCTTTTTTAACAATCTTTAACATATTGTAATAACAATTAGGACTCAAACCATGATTTATAGCAATAAATAAGATCAAGTTTGTTTCTGATGTCTGTATGGATGGGATCAGACCAAAATTTACAAGCCGTTTTGAGTTGAAGTGAAAATTCTCCCCAAGAAGTCCTTAGTTTTGTCTGTAATCTACTGCTGTCCCAGTAAAGAGCTGGATACCTATAGCAGCATTGTATTGGTACTCGTACAGTAATGGTAGACTACTCATTCCAACTATATTATAATTCTTTACCTATTCTGCCCATCTTAGTCTAGTACAGTGATGGCTAACCTTTTCCGGACCGAATGCCCAAAGCGTGCGCAAACCCCCAAAATGCAATGCATTTGCGGCCCCATTCATGTGTCCCATCCCCCACTCATGTATGTGTGCCCCCCACACGCTTCCCCTCCATGCATGCATGGCAGAGACCTGAAGACCAGCTGGTCGGCGGAAGTAGCACACACACGCAGTGGAACTGAACTGTGGTGACGCTCGCATGCCCAGAGAGGGTGCTGCATGCCACCTCTGGCTCACTCACCATCATGGGTCTAGTGCAAGCCTGCAATATCAAGACAGCAGAACAGGATAATGAAAAAGCAGTGAACATGAACTATTTGGTTCTGCTGAACAGATTCGAACAGTGCAAAGCTGAGATGACAGACCTCCTAGGGCAGTGATGGCTAACCTTTTTGCCATCGCGTGCCAGGAGAGGAGGGGGCAGGGGAGGGTCATGCGCGCACGTGCCCATGCGCATGTGCGCACAACCCCCTCCCCCCCCACCGCTCCTGGCACAGGATGGCCTGGTAGGCCCGTTTTTCTTTCTTACCTGGTTCCAGATCCTCTCTGTGTATATGGGAATGGCGAAAACAGCCTTTCCCACTCCCTTGGAGGCCCTACGGAGGCTGAAAGAGCCCATTTCCCAACTCCCGGTGGGACAGGAAGTGACATTTTTTGCTGTCCCCAGCCTCCCGAACCTCTCTAGGAGTCTCTAGGAGCCTCTCTAGGAGTCTGTAGGAGCCTCTCTAGGAGTCTGTAGGAGCCTCTCTAGGAGTCTCTGGAGGCTGGGGACAGGAAAAAACATCACTTCCTGTCCCACCGGGAGTGGGGAAATGGGCCCTTTCAGCCTCCGTAGGGCCTCCAACGGAGTGGGAAAGGCTGTTTTCGCCGTTCCCAGATACACAGAGAGGATCTGGAGCCAGGTAAGAAAAAAAAACAGGCCTTCCCCACCCCCCACCCCAGGCCCTCCAGAGGCAGGAAACAGCCTGTTTCCCTACTTCTGGTGGGCCCAGAAGGCCCGAAAATCAGCTGGCCGGCGTGCGCATGCGCCCCAGAGCTGAGCTGGCGTGCCCACTAATATGGCTCCGCGTGCCACCTGTGGCACGCGTGCCATAGGTTCGCCATCACGGTCCTAGGGTCTCCTTGGCAGAGTTGTTTTTAGTTCAGCTATCTTCAGAACTTTGTTGTAAAAAAAACCCCTGCTTGATTAAAAAAGAATAGGCTGTAGAAAGAAGTGTACAGGAGAGTTAACAGACATTCATCCTACAGCCATATTTGTCTCACTTGTGGTGACTTTTGGGGAATTAAATCAATAAATATTCAGTTTGCATCAATTCAATTTCAGTAAGTATTACGCGTAAGATGAAGATTCTAGTTTATCATTATATAATATTTTTATATAAATCTGTAATATAACAAGAAGTTTAGGACAACTGTTTATAAACATGCATGAAGCATGTTTATAAATTCATGAAGCATGAATTGTATGAAAGCTTTAAAAAATACCTTTTATTGCATACATTAATTGTAAATAGATATAATGCTTTTCGCAGTACTAAATAAATTCAGGCAACCTCTAAAATATTCCAGAAACTCGTGTTTCATTAGATAATGTGACAAATAAGAATAGTTATTAATCCAAAAGAGGATTTTTGGTTTTTGGTTACTTCTACCATTTTCTACCTTTCCAAATCAAATAAAGGTACAAATAGTGGTTTAGAATGCTAATCAGCCTGAAATTTGAGTATTTAAAAGAACTCTTTCGCTATATCAGCAGGCCAGTTTCCTTAGATCTGGGCAGTCTACAAAGATAAGTTATTGTTCTATTTTGGTAAAAAAAAAACATTAAATGATGATGTGAGTAAGAGAAGATAGTAATATAGAATATTCTCCCTCAAGAAAGACTTTAGGTGACTTTTTGAGTGGTGTAGAATGTATGTCTTTTAAAGCCCATTTGTTTCACTAGATATTTGTAAATGAAGTGGCCATTATAGAGGTAGTCCTCGATTTGCAACCATAACTGAGCCCAAAATTTCTGTTGCTAAGTGAGACATTTGTTGAGTTTTGTCCCATTTTACGACCTTTCTTGCCTCAATTATTAAGTGAATTGCTGCAGTTGTTAAGTTAGTAACATAGATGTTAAGGGAATCTGGTTTTCCCATTGACTTTGCTTGTCAGGAGGTCACAAAAGGTGATCACATGACTCAGGAACATTGCAACCATCATAAATATGAGTCAGTTACCAAGCGTCTGAAATTTGATCAGGTGACCATGGGAATGCTGCAACAGCCATAAAGTGTGAAAAAAGATCATGTCACTTTTTTCAGTATCATTGTAACTTTGAACAGTCACTAAATGAACTGTTTTAAGTCAAGGACTACTTGTAGAATGTAATGGTATGGTATCTATAACCTTGTTTTGATTTTTTCCCATATCTGTAATTAGATTTGTCTTAATGATGGCTATTTTATATTGTTACCTTGCTGGAATAATTTTTTCTAAATGGGGTACTTCAAATATTTCAACTATATAAATGAAATCTAAATATTGCAACTATATAAATGGTACAAAAATGAAATGTGAATGGGGATTCAATTACAGCTTTTTACTTGTGTATTATTTCCTGGCATTGAACATTCTAAGGCTAGTCTTTTTCTAATAGTTTTGAACACTTTTGTCAATGATAGAATACCAATGTTAAATATTAAATCAAAATCATTTCTCCTAACTACTGTTCTAAGGAATGGCATTATCTCTTATTACATTTCAACATCCATGTTATAAGAACTTCTAAGCTGAATGAGAAAAGAATAGGGTTTGACCGAACCTGTTTGATTTAAGCTTTAGCTTTTCAAGTTATGATTTGTGTTACAAGAACTAGAAATATAACTTACAGATATATTGAGATACTTATGCAATACAACCTAAATGAGAGAGTCAACCAATTTGAACACTGTTGTATGTTGAGTACACAATTTGTCACAATCTTTCTTGGGTTAATCATATGGAGAGAATTAGAAGGCAAGGAATGTGACATCCAGAAGTTACCGCCAACTGGAGAAAAAAGGAAATGATAGATTTCTTCCCAATTAAAGGCTGAAAATCATCATGCTTCCTTTTTCACTGTTTCACTTCCTTTTTACTAGGAGAAAAAGAGAAGTTACTTGGCTTCCAATTTAATTCCAGCAAAAACACTACAGTTTTAGCAGCAAAAATCCAACAGTTCTACTTTTCATTTCATTATATTCTTCTTTGAATGAAAGAGGTTGAAAATGGTTGTCTACAACTGTATATAAGGGAGATGTGGATATGTCTGCTGTGCATGTAAATAGATGTATCATCAAAAAGCTTTGTGCAAAACACAAGGCTTAAATTTTTCTACCCATTTCTTTGAATTTCCTCATTTTATAAATCTTTTGTTTTTCTTGTGTGTTTTGTCTTTCTTCACAGGTTCCTTATTAAATTGTCTACTTCCTTTAGTTTGCTATCTCATGCTTGCTTATCCCAGTTGTCAGGTATTCTATGTTTAATTTTAGTCTCTGCCAAATAAACAACCATTCAGTTTAGTTTCATGAGCAACTGAATATTATATAAATATATACCATCAAGAAAACCATCGATCAGAGGTGAAGGATTTATCACTACTACTGCACTACAATGTGTATAACCAGAAATACCTATGAATAATTTAGTCTTTGTTGACAAATTCAATAATTTTTAGTCTTATAACCACTTGGTTCTGCTTTAAGTTGCCAACCTATGTTTAAAAAATATTCTGAAACTTTCATTTAATCATTGTAAAACTAGTTTACATATGAATTGGATAATTAAATTTATAGTGTAAGGGCAGGATAAAATATTTTAAATTGCAGAGAATTTACGCTGAGCTTGTCAGCTGAAAAACTGACAGCCTGGGTTTGCGACCTGAGTGCTGCACTACAGAGTAAGCTCTCATTACTTGCCCCAGGTAGCAATTCAAAAGCATGCAAATATGAGCAGATAAATAGGTACCATTTGGTGGAAAGGTAACATGCTGGCCACATGACCATGGAAATGTCTTCAGAAAATGCTGGCTCCCTTAGCTAAGAAATGGAGATGAGCACTGCTCCTTAGTGTTGGACACGACTGGACAAGGAAAATCTTTACCTTTTTTAAAAAACAATATTTATATTATAATGTATTTATATATAAAAAGAAAATAAATGCAGTATATTCAAATTAAAAATCATAAATTCGGAAGATATATTTACATACAATAATTTTTAAATGTCTTTTGTACTTTAACAATAACTTTAACACAGTCAGTACCACAACTATTCTTGCTGTCATCATTTTAACTGCATTAAAAGAAAGAAAAAAATTCTCCTCACCAATCTTAAATTGGACACATGGAAAAATAAAAAACAACCAAATCTTTAATGACAAGGATAAAACACAATTGTTTTTAATTGTATTTTCTGCCAATTCATTCTTTTTAAATATTATGTACCATATTTTAATTATTTGGAATCGAAATACAGAAAGCACATTTAATAAGATACTAGACAAATCGTGACCTGATGTGTCATCATTTCAGAAATATTTCTTTACTAGATTCCTTCAACAATGTCAGAGCTTCTTACATAATTGAAAGCTTCTTTAAAATTCAGGGAAATATTTAGAGATGTATCTGCCTTCAAAGTAGCCCATGCTGAACTGGATAGTACTGCCAAGCATCAGGAATACACATTTGTATTATGTCATAAAACCTTTAATTTGTATTACTGTATGTCATAGAACATAATTTTTATGTCATCAAATTTTTATACAATTTGCCAAATTTCAAACACACTTGAGTTATGCATCCTGGATTTTGGGCACATTCTGTACATTAGGCCATTTCAGCTCATTTTTAAACTTCCTTTAAAAATTGTTGCTCTATGATGCATTATTTCATCCACCTTAAAGATTACAGATATAAGAGTTTTAGTAATATATAGATGTCAATAATAATGTACAATATTATGTTTATACATTATATTTCATAAAGAAAGAGTATTTTCCTTTCTTTTTCCACATTACTAGCTACTGAATTAAACTGAATAATTTATGCTTCCTTTACAAAGTGTTTTTACATAAGTTTCTCTCTTTTTAAAACAGATGTACTTCAGGGATACAAGAGTAGCTACTTATTCCCACCAGGTTTTAATTCCATCATTTTTTTTTCTTAACTAAGAAGGAAAATGTTTCCAATATGTTAAGACCCTCCCTGTTTTTATTCCTAAATGAATTTTCTTTTGGAATAAGTAGGATGACAAAATTCTTCCAGGAATACTCCCGATTTTATACCAAAATTAAAACCACAGATGTTGAATTAGTTTTTTAAAAAATATAAGCAATATACAATACGTTAAGACTTCCACTTGAGTACATTTATTTGGATTACTTATCAATTCAATTTTGTTTATGTAAAACACATGGACATTAAGAATTTGCACCATGTTTAATGGAAAAAAATATTGTGTTCACAAGCATGAATGCCTTTTATTGCCAAAACCACCTGTTTGTTGCTTACATATGACTCACTGATTTCTTGGCCATAGAGACATTTCTCTATATTTAAGTATTTATAATAAGTTCCAAGTGACTCATAAAAAAAATTATGTGTATGCACGCACAAACCTGTGCGCATGCATACGTGTGTGTGTGTGTGTCTTTAAGTCATGTAAGTAGGAATCAAGAGAAAGTAAAAGAAAAGCAACCCCCTTCTTTCGTGGTTGGAAACAACAAATTGGGAGAGCATCAGTTTACAGATATTTAAATAACACTTATTTATAAGAATCAAAATGGTTCTTTACTATATAAAACCACTAGATAAGAAAAGAACAAAGAACCAATAACAACAAAGAAATAGACTATAATGTAAGTGCAATACTAATGCAAAAATATATAAGATAGATAAGACTGGGGAAAGCAAGCAGTTCAATTTTCATAGATTCAGCAGTTTAATAGTACTTTCACCTTCATTAAGACAAAAACTTCAAAACAATATAATAAGATTTAATGGCCCATTTTATTAAGGTTCATGAAGGTCCCAGTTATCTCTAACAAAGATAGTTAAATGGAGCGTTGGTCCTACCTGATACGTTCCTTCTCGTTGAGTGGAGACAGCAGCCAGCGTGGGTAGTGCCCATCCAATCAGCTTGAAGGACTGAGCCTGCCAATTATTCTTAGTCCCGCCCTTGTTGCCGGGAAGCCCAGCTTTTGGCGAAGACTGGAAGACAGACTCGGTGTGTGGGACAAGAAAGGGAATGAAAGGACAGAAAGAACAGAAAAAAACAAGTCGGGTCCAGCTCGAGGAAAAAAAGGGGAGGGTCTGGCTGCTGTCTCCACTCAACGAGAAGGAACGTATCAGGTAGGACCAACGCTCCTTCTCCATTGAGAGTGGAGACAGCAGCCAGCGTGGGACATACCCAAGTTCACTGTCCCGATGTCTGGGGGGGATCACGCTGGACCGCATTGTCCTCTCCGGCAACAACCCGTTGTAGAACCCGGCGACCAAAGGAGGCTTCGGCCGATGCAAACTGGTCGAGTTTGTAGTGCTGGATGAAAGGGCTAGGAGAAGTCCACGTGGCTGCCCTACAAATTTCTAGCAAGGGAGCCTGAGTTGCCCAAGCTGCCGTCGTAGCTGCGCTTCGGGTGGAGTGAGCTGTCAAACCTGAAGGATGCGGAAGGGATCTAACGTCATAGGCTGTGGCAATCGTCTGGCGAATCCAACGGCCGATAGTTGAAGACGAGACCTTACTGCCTTGAGATGTAGGTAAGAAGGAGACAAAAAGCGACTCCGAACGACGGAAAGGGGCTGTCCTCTTTAGATAAATTCGCAGGGCCCGCCGGACATCAAGGGAGTGCCAACGACGTTCCCGAGGATGAGAAGGTCGGGGACAGAAATTTGGCAGAACTAGCTCCTGTGCACGATGAAAGACGGAATTCACCTTTGGCACGAATGTCGGGTCCAAACGGAGTACCACTCGGTCTGCGTGGAAAACACAAAGGTCCGAACGAGTGGACAAAGCGGCGAGCTCGGATATGCGGCGAGCCGAAGTAATGGCCACTAGGAAGGCAACCTTGCAGGTGAGAAGTCTGAGACTGGTAGTCCGAAGTGGCTCGTACGGAGGACTCGTAAGAGACTGTAAGACCAGAGGGAGATCCCAGGTCGGGTAGCGATGCAGAACAGGGGGGCATAAGTTCTTTGCTCCCCGGAGAAAACGCCGAACCAAAGGGTGATGAGCCAGAGACGGCAAGGAGCCGCAGGTAAGTACTGAAGATAATGCTGCAATGTGACGGCGGAGAGTGTTGGGGGAGAGACCTTGGGAGAGACCCTTCTGCAAAAACATCAGAATATGTATAATAGACGGTTGTAAGGGTGAGACACCAACCCGACTACACCAGCTGTAGAAACTCCGCCAGGTGGCAGAATAAATGCGTTCCGTAGACGGCCGTCGGGAGGATAGTAAGGTATGCACAACATCTGCCGGAATTTGAACTTCCCTCAAAGTGCACCGCTCAACCTCCAAGCGGTTAGATTGAGCCAGGCCGGATCTGGGTGCTTCAGGGCGCCTTGCGAGAGAATATTGTCCGAGAGAGGAATGCGCCACGATGGGGTCACCGATAGGGACACGAGGTCCGCAAACCAGGGTCTCCGAGGCCAATGAGGAGCCACAAGGATCACTTCCGCTCGCTCGGATAGAATCTTGCGTATGACCCTGGGAAGGAGGGCCGTCGGGGGAAAAGCGTACAGAAGGCCCGGCGGCCATGGAGTTCGAAGAGCGTCGACGCCGGCTGCTCGAGGATGAGGGTATCGCGAGAAGAACAGCGGAAGTTGGGAGTTCTCGTGAGTCGCGAACAGGTCGATCACAGGATGGCCGAAGCGAAGAGACAGCTCCCGGAAGAGGAGCGGAAGGAGACGCCATTCCGCATTGTCTATCTGACGGCGACTCAACCAGTCCGCTTGAACATTCTGAACCCCGGAGATGTGTTCCGCCCGAAGGGAACACAGGTGACGGTCTGACCAGATACCCAACGCGACTGCCAGGGTTAGAAGAGACTTCGATCTGGTGCCCCCCAGTTTGTTCAAATGAGCCTTTGCGGCGACATTGTCCGTGAGGACGAGGACATGAGCTCCGGCGACCAGACTGCGGAACGACTTTAGAGCCAAGAAGACCACCTTCAGTTCCAGCCAATTGATGGGATGTCGAGCTTCCGAGGGACTCCATGTCCCTTGAGCCAGTTGACCCTGGCAATGGGCTCCCCAGCCCAGGAGGCTGGCATCTGTCGTCACCACCACCCTCGCGGGCTCGAGGAAGAAGCAACCTGCTGAGAGAGCGGGGGAGCGCCACCACCGAAGGGATCTTCGTACCGCAGGAGGGAGAGGGATCGGCTTCGATGAAGTGCCTCTGCCGGCCTTCTGCAAGGGTAAGAGAAACCATTGGAGTTCCCTAGCGTGCAGTTGAGCCCAGGGAACAATAGCTATTGCAGATATCATCTTACCTAAGAGTTGAGACAAAACATAGGGTGAAACCACCCGACTCCCCTCAACCCGGGAAACCAACTGCCTTAGACTAGCTTGTCTGTCGGGAGAAAGAAAAACTTTGCCCTGAACAGAGTCAATCAGGGCACCCAAATGCACTAATCTAGTGGAGGGAGAGAGATGGCTCTTTTCCAAATTAACAGAAAATCCGTGAGCTGCCAGAGTCTCAACCGTCAGACGAATATCTAAAACAGCTTGCTGTACAGAAGGGGACAACAAAAGAATATCATCTAAGTAACACAGGAGACGAACTGAACGGATACGGAGTTGAGCCGCCAAGGAAGCCAACACCTTCGTAAAGGTGCGGGGGGCCGAAGAAAGGCCAAATGGGAGAGCCCTATATTGGTAGTGAGCCCCGTCATAACAAAACCTTAAAAACCGTCTATGGGAAGGGAGGATAGGGATATGAAGGTAGGCCTCGGTTAGGTCAATGGAGGAGAGGAGATCGCCCCTCCGAACACCGTCCAGAATTGATTTTAATGATTGCATTTTAAATTTTCGGTACACAACGTATCTGTTTAAACGTTTGAGGTCCAGAATGGGACGCCACCCCCCCGATGACTTAGGGACTAGAAACACCCTCGAATAGAATCCCGAACCCTCTTGACCGAGAGGCACAGGTTGGATAGCTCTGATGGTCAGGAGATGCTGAACCGATGAATCCATAAGGGACTTCTTGACTGGATTACGAGAAATCGGACAGCGGACAAAGGTGGGAGGGGGGGGGCAACAAATTCAATGGCCAAGCCGGATCTTAAGGTGGCGTGGACCCACTTGTCCGAGGTGGATTTTTCCCAGACAGTAGCAAAGAGACCCAATCTACCGCCAATGGGAGGATCCAAAGGGCAATCAGCGACGGCGACGGACGAAATGACCTCCTCCCCCTCGAAAGGGCCGCTTAAAGTTAAAGGGACGCCCTCTGAAAGACCTATCGGAAGAACCCCGCTGCCTGCTGAAAGACCCATCTCTTCTAAATGTGGGAAAGGGAGAAGAGGAAGAGGACCCCCCATCCGCACCTCTGGAGTAAGAACGAGGAGGGTAAGGCGAGAAACGGGGTGCTCCTCTCCGGAAAACAGCAGCTAAGACCTTCTTTTTGTCCCTGGTTTCTGTGAGGAAAGGCTCTAAGGCGTCCCCGAAAAGCTTCGTACCCTTAAAGGGAACCGAAGCCAATCGCCACTTATGTCTAGCATCTGCCTGCCAATGACGGAGGTATAACAAACGACGAGCCGTGACTGCCGAAGCCAAAGATTTTGCGGAGAACCTAGCAGCATTCAGAGTTGAGTCGGCTGAAAATTGAACGGCAGCTACGATTTTATTCAGGTCTTGCTTGATACGAGTATCTCCGGGGGCTAGCTTTTCTTGTAACTGACGCAACCAAAGCAACGTTGTTCGATTAAAGAAGGATGCTGTAGTGGTAGCTTTAATCGCCCAGGAGGAGCTTTGAAAGGCCTTTTGAAGGACTTGGTCAGATCTGCGCTCATCAGGACGGAGACCTTCATCCGGCTCGCCCGGAACATTGGAATTAGGAAGAAGAGCTGCAACTGGGGTATCCACCGAAGGAATTTGGAGAAGGGCCTCCAGGTCCGAGGATACTTGAAAGTTTCGTTTGTCATTAGCCGAAAGTAGGGGAGCAGATGCTGGAGATTCCCACTGACGTTTTACAACGTCCAGAAAGAGAGGAGGAGTAGGGACGGATGTTATAGGCCTAGCTTGTTCCGCGAACATCGGGTCCAAAGATCCAGAGGAAGACGAAGGGGGTACCGGATCCGCATTTGGAGAGGATAAACGGGCCGTATTAACAGCCTTGAAGAGCAAAGATTTGAACAAGGCTTGAGGAAAGAGACCCGTGAAGGTCGGCTGATCCGGGGGAAGGTTCTCATCCTCCGACAGGTCAGAATCAGGATCTCCGTCGTCAATCAAGGCTGAAGGATGACTGTAGTGAGAAGAAGTAGGAGAAGCGGAGCGAACTGAATGTGAGCAGCCTTCGTCACCGTGGTCCGCTGAAAAGGGGGAAGGCTCTCTAACCGATCCATGTCGACTGGAAAGGCCCGAACGGGCGGCCAAGGATCTTTGAACCGCCGCCTCAATCATCTGCTGTAGCTGATCTGGAGGAACGAACGGATCCAAAGAGCGGGCAGGCACAGATTCAGAGGAATGAGCCTCCTGTGATGTTGCTGGATCGGGAACCGGTTGCTGAGAAACTGATCCAGAACCCCACAAATTTTCTTCGGAAATAGTAACTGGGCAATCTTGCAGAGACAGTTGGTCAGGAGAAGGTGAATGGGACACAGTGACTGGAGGTGGATTAGAAGAAGCAGGTTGTTGAGGAGAGGAAGGAGGCAACTGAGCGGATGCCTTGTCACATAGTCTGGTCAAAACTTTGTCTCTACGTTTTTCTGCTTTAGAAGAAGAAGATGGCAAGCCACCCGTGGAAGACTTGTGGTGAGAACGTGAGCGTTGAGAAGTTTTGGAATGAAACCTGGAATCTTCCATGGCAGATTGTTGGGTAACAGACGTGGAGTCTGATTGGCCAATTTCGCCTGCACTGGCCTTCCGGCCGTGCTTAGACTTAGAAAGGGCCTTAGGCATGACAGACAATAAGACTGACCGTAAAAACCCCACGCACCAGACTGTGCCTCAGTAATTAGATTGTGATTAAATAGAAGGGAGCGAGAGGAACTCCGCAGGAGGCAGTGTTGAATAAATTATCAATTAATTTTAATCAATCAAATGCCAGACAGATGAAACTGGGAGCGTAAGAACTCCACAAATTGTAAGGTGTGGTGGGGAAGGCCCGAAGCAGATTTGAAACGTTGGTGAAGGCGGGCAATCAATCAGCTAAACAATCAGGTAATTAAGACCACAGTCCTGTGGCCGTAACAAGCAATTAAGGCAAAGGGGGGGGGGCGCGAAGCTCCACTAACAATTAACGATGAAAGCGTAGAGGCCCACAATTGCTGTAATAGAGTAAGGGGGGGCGCGAAGCTCCACAGGGCACAATTTTAAAACGCCCACGGATTCGGGCCACTGCCACACAGAAAGAGGGGGCGCGAAACTCCTCAGCTACTCAGGCAACAACGTCGCTTAATAAGGAGAGAGCCTGCGGGACAATTTTGAAGCAGCAGCAACCGGCACAGCCGCGCAGAGGAGGGGGCGCAAGGCTCCACAGAATAGCCACTCAGCCCGCCACGCTTCTCATCTAAATATAATTAGCCTGTGGCGAGCGGCTGTAAGGGAGGCGTTCCGGGGCGAAAAGGCCTCAGCCGGCAAGAATTGTTAATGAGGAAAGGCCGGCTGCAAAGACTCGCGCTCTCTCAAACGGCGGGAAAAACTTGCAGTCCAAAATGGCCGGCGCCGCTATAAAGCGCCCGCCGCAACCGCCGACAGTAATAGAAGCGAAAGTGGTCAAATGCAGAGGGCGAGGAGAGCGCAACAGTAGAATGTCCCTCGAAGATCAACGATCCTAAAACCTCCTTGTGAGGAACGAGGGCAGGGAATCCCCACACCCCTGAACCAGGGGAGATCGAAGTAAAAGGAAGGGTTGGGTAACTCACAAACTCGATGCCAAACCGGTCCAAGTCAGCAGGAATAATCAACCAATGTCCAAATCGAAAGCCAGATCACAGTCAAACAGTCCAAGTCCAAAATTTTCAGAAAAAACCAGCACGAAAGGGATAAAAGGGGAAATTTTAGCCAGAGAGCAGTCCCACACACCAGCCAGCGCTGAAGGACTGAGCCAAAAACTGGGCTTCCCGGCAACAAGGGCGGGACTAAGAATAATTGGCAGGCTCAGTCCTTCAAGCTGATTGGATGGGCACTACCCACGCTGGCTGCTGTCTCCACTCTCAATGGAGAAGGTACTAATACATTCTTCATCTCAAACGTCTATCTGAATGATAAATTGTATAAATTAAGATGCTCCATGCCATCTAATACTACCTAGATTTCCTATTTAATGCCTTCACTTTAAAACAGTGTAATAGTAGTTTCAAGATACAACAGCAAGAAAATTAATTATTATGGAGGTAAAGGAACAGATTATAAAATATAGGTCATTTAGTGGAAGATGAATATACCGTGTTTCCCTGAAAATAAGACCCTGTCTTATATTTTTTGGAACCCTGAAATAAGTGCTTGGTCTTATTTTCAGGCAGGTCTTGTTATTTTGGGGTATGTGGAGCAAGATGGGGCTCCTCTTGGCATCTTACCTGATTTCCAGCTCTGTGTTTAAATATTTTCAGGGAGGGCTTATTTTAGCGCATGCGCTCAAAAGCCCAATTGGGCTTATTATCATAGGATGTCTTATTTTCAGGGAAATATTTTTGTTTGTTTGTTTGTTTTTATGTTTAGAAAAAGCTATCTAACTGCTATAAAATTAATATATATATTTCTGAAATTTTCAAAAGAAAAATATGACAAATATTTATATATAGATATAAGGTAAAGTCTCCTTCAAATTGAGATTGATTGCTCAACACATCATGAAAACATCTATTTAGCTTTTTTGGTAATTATATAAAATGGCTTGCCATCCTTCCGCTGGATGTTTTTATTTTCTTGTGTAACACACAATTCTTTATTAATATTTTAAGTATTTTTACAACTGAAAGTGAGTTTCATTTTCTTTCAGATTAAAAAAGGTCCTTGAACAAGATGCAGTTTATCAAGCAAAAAGAGAAAAGGAAAACTGCAAGAAAATAAACAAACTGAAAGAAGAGCTAATAAAACTGAAATCATTCACTTTAATGCTAGTGGATGAACAACAACGATTAACAGAAGAGCTGAGTCAACAAACTGAGCAAATTCAAAATTTAACCACCTCTGCAGAACAAGCACATGAAAAAATCTCCACTGCAGAATCAAAAGCCCAAGAACAGGAGCAGAAAGCTCTCAGGTTGGAAGGAGAACTTCAAATACAAATCAGAAAGGCTTCTCAAGAACAGGAAGCTACAATGGCCAAATTAACCAATGAAGAGAGCCAACATCGCCAACTCCGCTTAAAATTAACAGTTCTTAGTCGACAGGTTGATGAACTTGAAGAAACTAACAAGTCCTTAAGAAAGACAGAAGAAGAACTGCAAGATCTAAGAGAGAAAATCAACAGAGGAGAATGTGGAAACTCTACCCTTATGTCTGAAGTAGAGGTGCTCCGGAAAAGAGTCCTAGAGATGGAAGGAAAAGATGAGGAACTCATAAAATTGGAAGAGCAATGCCGAGAGCTTCATAAGAGACTAGAAAAAGAAGCCACACAAAGTAAAAATTTTAAAGTAGAAGTTGATAAACTCAATAAAAGAATTATGGAGCTTGAGAAACTAGAGGATGCTTTCACCAAGAGCAAGCAGGAATGTTCCTCTTTAAAATGTAACCTAGAAAAAGAAAAAACATTAACAAAGCAGCTGTCACTGGATCTTGATGGCCTAAAAGCTCGCATAGGAGAGCTTGAAACCACTGAGAATAAATTAGAAAAAACAGAGTTCATACTTAAGGAAGATATGTCTAAATTGAAATCATTAACTGTAATGCTTGTAGACGAAAGGAAAACAATGAATGAAAAAATAAAACAAATGGAAGAAAAGGTACAGACTGCAAATCTACAGCTGCAGTTGGAACAAAAAAAAGTTATGTCAGTCACAGAAAAATTGATTGAAGAGAGTAAGAAAGCATTAAAATTTAAAAATGATGCTGAAGAAAAAATGACTAACCTTACAAGGGAGAGAGATGAATTGAAAAACAAACTGAAAATAGAGGAAGAGAAGGGAAACGATCTCTCCTCTAAAATGAATTTGCTAAGAAAAAAGCTTCAGTCCTTGGAAACCATAGAAAAAGAATTTCTTAAAAATAAACTTAAAGAGACAACAAAACCTAACCCAACTTTCCAGCAAGAAAACAACAAGATTAAAGAACTAGTTCAAGAAATTGAGAAGCTGAAACATAAACTGAAAGAAATGAAGGCCATAGAAGATGATCTCATGAAAACTGAAGATGAATTTGAATCTTTAGAACGCAGATATGTTAACGAACAAGACAAAGCCAGATTTTTATCAGAGGAACTTGAGATAGTGAAGAGAGAACTGGCACGATACAAGTTAGCAGAAAAGACAGAATGCAACCATGAGCAGAGATTATTCAGAAAACTCAAGGAAGAAACAGCCAAGTCAGGTCATCTTTCAAGGGAAGTAGACGCACTGAAAGAGAAAATACATGAATATATGGCAACAGAAGATTTAATATGTCATTTAAGAGAAGACCAGAGAATCTTGCAAAAGAAACTTACTCAACAAGAAAATAAAAACAAAGAATTAGGCAGAGAAATGGAAACTCTTAACGAAGAACTGCAGAGGTATAGGCGTTTCAGTAAGAGTTTGCGACCAAGTCTCAATGGAAGGAGAATCTCTGACTTACAAGTTGCCTCCAAGGAAGTACAAACAGAGCCAGTTGACAATGAACCACCTGATTATAAGAGTCTAGTTCCTTTGGAACGGGCTGTCATAAATGGACATTTATATGAAGAGAGTGATAATGAAGATGATGATAATGATGATGAATCAATGATATCTTTCAGTAATTCTTCAATTGCAAATGTAGCTAATAACAGCAAACTTTGGATCCCCTGGATGAAGTCCAAAGAAAGCCACATTCAAAATGGAAGAATTTATGCCAAGCAGAATGGGAATTGTATTCAGCCTGGAAATTTAGTTTTAAGCCACACACCAGGCCAGCCTCTTCATATAAAAGTCACTCCAGATCATGAGCAAAACACAGCCATGCTTGAAATCACTAGCCCAACTTCAGTGAATTCTCACTCTTTTACTAGTACAGCTGTGATACCCAATTGTGGCACAGCAAAGCAAAGAATAACTATAATTCAAAATGAGTCTTTAACTCCTATAAAATCTAAATTACCTGATGTCTACCCAGCTCAAGAGCAAGCCATGACACCTCTTACTATGACCACTTTCGCTAGATCTCAAATACCTGAATCATGTGCTTCTGTAATAGCTGAAAGAACAACGTCTCCTTTGGCTTTGACAAATAGAAGTTCCCCTGAGCAGTTACTTTCACCAGTGTCCTTGGAAATGATTGACAAGCATACTGTCTTCAAAATATCCCCCGAAAAGCAATCATCTGTGCACTTTCAAAGATCTAACAGTTCTAATTCAAATGTAATAACTACTGAAGATAATAAAATACACATTCATTTAGGAAATCCTTATGCACAAACTATTTCTAATTCTATAAAAAACAATAATCCTTGCACTCCTGTGCAAGATAACAGAACTCCAAATGGAACACCAAGTAAATCTGTCAACAAAATTACCAGCAGCATCACTATTACACCAACTGCAACAAGTCTCCCCCGACAGTCACAAATTACAGTAAGTAGTGTATACCACTGACTTTTCCTAATTCTGCTGACATCCATATCACTATTGCAAATGTATGCTCTCCTTCCCAGGAAGACTATTTTTGGGACAACCTTAATGAGAAATTGGGACAAATTCTTTGCATGTGTCAATAACAGGATACAAAACTAACTTGCTGGCTTGTCTCAATAATCATATGAATTGTGCACTTACTATAATATCTGTTCTGTTAAGTATTTTCTGTTAGATACCTAGATATGTAGCTGTATAAATGCAACTTCATGTATTTATATTTTTACTATTAACTATTTACTATTAGTTCATCTTGCAATCATTTCACTGACAAAATTTAACATAAAACAGTAAATATTTTTCTAACCATTGCCTGCAAAAATCATTTTATTTTTATTCTTGTGTAAAAGTTTAAAGTAAATCATGCATATTTATTTTTAGTCTTTAGTTGCCTCTTTTAATCTTTTAACCAGATATTAATTTTTAGTCAGTCTGTTGACTGGATTTGCTGTGAGCTTAATATAAATATTTTCAGATTGGGCATTATATAAAATTGCATGTATTTTAAATGGTGATAATGAACTTAAATGAGACTCCAGAACACTGTACTAGTTAAGTGAGCAACCTGAGAACCAGATGGTTGCTTAGATATAATTTGAACAAGCTGATAATTATCTGGTTTAAGCAATCTTTCCTAGCTCACTACCCATAAATAAGTAAAGACTACAAATCCCAGAATTTCCAGACAACATATCCAAAATTGGCCTGAAATGTCTAGAAGGCAACAGGTTTTGGAAGACTGAAGTAGAACAATATAAGCCTCTTGGTGGGTTTTTTTTTAAAAACAGCCTTCAGTACAGGCTGTTTTAAAGATTTGATACATGAAATGTTTTCAGTGATTAGGAGGAGCGAACCCCTATCAAAACAAAATTAGCAAAATACTTTTTGAAAGATCAATGTTTCTCCTGCTTATTTTTCCTTAAACATAAATTAAGATATAATACCCAAATTGTTTAAAGCCAGTAATTTCTTTTACCCCATATTTCTAGGAATATAGGAAACTATCTCAGATGTGATTATTTATTCATCTAGCCCATTATTCTCTACATCAGACTTTCCCAATCTAATGTTCTCCAGATGTGTTGGAAATCAACTCTCATTTTCCCTGCTATCATGCTATCACCCCTGCTTGATGTGAAGTCAAGGAGATGATATCATTCACTTGGGGAGGCTGATCTCTAAAGTCTCAGGCAAAGAGCCATCTAATCATATTGTATTTGATTTTTTTACATGGAGATGCTAGGTAGTCTCATATCAAGAAGATGTGAACATTTTTTTAAAAAAATAGAATAGGTAGTTAGTTTTGATAAAACAGGCAAATAATCTAAGAACAATTAATCAGTGGAATGACTTGCTTCCATAAGTTGTGGCTATTCCAATACTGAAGATTTTTAAGAAGCGTTTGGACAACCATTTGTCTGAATAGTATAGACCGGGGTGTCAAACTCACATCGTCAAGGCGGTGTCATGTGATGTATCAGGACTTTTTCCCCCTTCACTAAACTGGGCATGTGATGCATCCAGCCCATGGGCCATGAGTTTGACAACCCTGGTATAAATTTTCCTGCTTGAGCAGGACGTTGGACTAGAAGATCTTTGAAGTCCTTCCAACTCTGCTGTTCTGTTAACTTAAGAGAAAAGGAATAAATATATTAGGGATGTAAGATAAGCAATATTTTCTATTACTGTAGTTTGAGAATAGATAACTCTTGAGATGTTGCTAGGAGCCTCTCTTCTGAAGCAACAAGGGGGAAATCAGCTACAGTTAATTCTTAATTAGTATTAGTACTGATGAATATTCACAAGAATACTAAACAAACAACATAATAGTCAAACAATATAAAACAATTACAACTCTTCATTTCAGTTGACCTAAATCTTCAATTTAGTCATTTATTTAAAAAATGATTTATCAAATTAATTTATATTGCCACCTATTTTTTTTTTTTTGCAATTCCAAGCAGCTGACCCACAATTTAAAAAACCCACAGTAAATAGCAAATGAATAGGAGAAAATCGTACAAATATAGGTAGCACTTGAAGCCCCCACAGTTTAGCTCCAACCACACAAATAACACATAAAATAGTCATCCATACCAGGGGAACTGGTCATAACTCACTTAACTGTGTGGCTTAGCAATGGAACTTCCGGACTGAATTGTAGTCGTAACTCAAGAACTATCTATATTTAATATTAAGCCCATATCTCCTTCAGTACTGCAACAAATTGATACTCTAGTCCAGGAGTGTCAAACTGGCAGCCCATGGGTCGGATGAGTCATGCGCAGGCTATGCCCACCTGAGCTCTGCGAAGGCAAAAAACATAACAATATATCACATGATGGCAACGTGACACCACAAGTTTGACACCCGTGCTCTAGCCTGTGTGCATGTGTAATTCACAAAGATTTACTCAAGATCAGCTCTTATGAACAATTTATTTAAATGCACAGAGAAAGATGATCACAGAGAAAATATTTAAGATCTTTATTTCTACTCAAAATGCCAATTCTGTACCAAATACCATGTAAAAAACTATCATAATATTACTGTAATCGGCTGGCAACAGATGATGCCAATTGCCTCTAAGATTCTTCTACTTTTAACTTAAATATAGGGTTCCTCTCTAAATGCTTCAAATGGTAACCACATCCTATGAAATTAAGCAATCCTATCCTGAACCCACAGTAAATTAAACATCCTATAATATGAGATTTAGAAATTCTTGAATCATCAATTGCATCATAAAGGGCAATGGCAAGATATATATATATATATAAACAAGCGTTTACCCATTCTTTAAAGATTCATTTAAAGTGTGTGTGTGTGTGTGTGTGTGTGTGTGTGTGTGTGTGTGTGTGTAAAACTGAATGCGTGTATTTGAAAACAGCAAAATTAAAGAAAATTTGGGTCATACTATAAGCTATCCATACAAGTACTATTTTTCTGGATGAGTTGAAAGTTAGATTTTTTTTCCCCAACAGAGGCCAGCCAGGTCCCATTGGCATACATAATTAGGGAAAAGGAAAGAAATTGTCTGCAATTATTCCCCACATTTGACAATCCATAGCTACAGCATTTGGGCAAAAGAGATTTTAGAAGTGGCAAGGAACATGTAAGAGCATGCAACAGTAGCTTTCTGAACTTCCTTCCTCTGGCATACCACTTCCCAGGCTACAAATTATCTGTTCAGTGAGCCTTTTGCCAAGCTGGGCTCAATGAGTCGAAGGGGTTTAAAGGTCCGTTTACATAATCAGCATGTATTTCTAGTTGCCTTGCTTATTGTAGCCTGAAGGGGTAAGGAAGAGAATGAATTAGCTTCATTATTTTTTTCTGTTTAAGATAATCCCTTCAGAACACCAAAAACAAGAAATAAATAACTGAATTGGTGTTTAATATTTTTATGCTGTACAAGCGGGTTATACTTTAACAATATAGGTAATTCTCGATTTACAACCACAGTGGGATCAGAATTTTCGTTGCTAAGCAAGATGTTTACTAAGTGAGTCAAGTCCGATTTTACAACCATTTTGCTCTTTAAGCAAATCGCTGCAGCTAAATGAATAATGCAGTTGTTAAGAGAATCCAACTTCCTCCGTTGACTTTGCTTGTCAGAAGCCAGCTGGGAAGGTCGCAAATAGTGATCACTTGACCCTGAGATGCTCCAACTGTCCTAAATGCATGCCAGTAGCCAAGCACCTGAATTTTGATCACATGACCATGGGGATGTTGTAAGAGTTGTAAGAGCAAGGACTGGTTGTAAGTCACTATTTTCACTGCCACTGTAACTTAAAATGCTCTCTAATGGTTGCAAGTAGAGGACAGCCTGTAGTGTATGTAAACAATCAACATATTTTATAACTATGAAATTTAACATTTATTTTCTAAGTTTCCCTTGTGGAGCAGTATCTTGAGATAAGTTCTTATCCAAATAATAAGAGAGTTATTTATTTAGAGAATGCATCATATGTAATGTTGCAGCTGAAATATTCTTAAGAGATTAAGACATCTTTTATCATCTACAGCAAGCTGATATGACTCTCCCACCTTTATATTTCTTTCTTTTAAATATAGTCGCAGTTTGTGTTGACAGGGGGGCAGAGATCGACCCCGAGGCCCCTTATATGTGGGGTGCCGCAGGGATCGGTTCTCTCGCCCCTTCTGTTCAACATTTATGTAAAGCCGCTGGGCAAGATCATCCGTGGTTTCGGGGTGAAGTACCATCTGTACGCTGACGACACCCAGCTGTACATCTCCACCCCGGACCACCCCAACGATGCCCTTGAAGTGATGTCCCAGTGCCTGGAGGCCGTACGGATCTGGATGGGGAGAAACGGGCTCAGGCTCAACCCATCCAAGACCGAGTGGCTGTGGTTTCCGACGGCCCGATATAGTCAGCTGGCACCATCGCTGGCTATTGGGGGAGAATCATTGGCCCCCACGGAAAGGGCTCGTAACTTGGGCGTCCTCCTGGACTCACGGCTGTCTTTAGAAGAGCACTTGACGGCCGTGACCGGGAGGATTTTTCATCAGGTTCGCCTGATTCGCCAGTTGCGTCCCTTTCTAGATCGGGACTCGTTACGCAGTCACTCATGCCCTCATCACCTCTCGTCTGGACTATTGTAATGCTTTCTACATGGGGCTCCCCTTGAGGTGCACCCGGAGGCTCCAACTGGCGCAGAGTGCGGCCGCGCGGGTGGTTATGGGAGCAACATGGAGCTCCCATGTAACACCTCTCCTGCGCGAGCTGCACTGGCTCCCGGTGGTCTTCCGGGTGCGCTTCAAGGTTCTGGTTACCACCTTTAAAGCGCTCCATGGCTTGGGACCTGGTTACTTACGGGACTGCCTATCACCATCAACAGCCTCCCACCGACCACTACCCTTCCACAGAGAGGGGCTCCTCCAGGTGCCGTCGGCCAAACAATGTCGGCTGTCGGCCCCTAGTGGGAGAGCCTTCTCTGTGGGGGCACCGACGATCTGGAATGAGCTCCCCCCAGAGATACGGAGGATTCCGGATCTGCGCACCTTCCGCCACGAGCTGAAGACGCTTTTATTTCATCAAGCTGGCCTCGCCTAAATCTTCTCCCTTTTAAGTGTAAATTTTAAATTTTTAATGTATTTTAAAATATGGGTATTTTAAATTATGGGTACTAATTCAGCCAAATTTATTTAATTCATTTTATTCGATTTTAAATTCTGTATATCTATGTGTTTTATTTCATGGCTGTGCACCGCCCTGAGTCCTTCGGGAGTAGGGCGGTATAGAAATTCAATAAAATAAATAAATAAATAAATAAATTTCTATTTCCTTTTAACATTGTTTAGTATTTTACATTAGTATTTCTCATTAGAGGACTAAAGAAATATGTTAATATAAATTTGTGTTTTGTCCTCTTTATGTATAATATTCTACTGATATAAAATAGTTCCCAACAGTGAACAATTATAGCCAATATTACAAACCCAGAATATGAGACTTTGATGCATGAAAGGAAGATTCATCAAGAGGGCTTCATGATCTTGAAAGAAATTCTATAGGCAAGAACCATTATGTAAACAAAGTAAGCTAAAACATTCCTTAAGGCCTGGCAAACAAGGTAGTATTTGGAAGAGACTTGGACAAGATCCTTCCTGGTTCAATGGGATATATAAGGAGAGGTAATGCACAGGCTTGCATGATTCTATTATTATAGCCTATTTCTAAAAAGGATAGTCTTCCTATGGAACCAAATTCGTGACTGGGTCTCCCCCTAAAGATAGACAGGATCTATCAATTTGCAATTTCAAAATGCTACACTATTCTTTAAGACAGAAGTGGCCAACTCTGGGACATCTACTGATCACTTTTATAGCTCCTGACATTTTTCACAATTGTGCCTCTGATATTCAGAAGTGTAATTACAATTTTCTGTGGTAAACTGTAATGCAATGAAATAATAGCCTAGCTAGGTCTTCTAGCTTAACAGGATGATTTTCCCTAAAGCCATCACTATCCCAAATAGACTCCCAGCAATTAGCAAATGTCACCACTATACCCCTGTGGCTTCAAAGACAATTTTTTAAAAAAAGGACAAAATAAAAGACAAATCTATACTCGCTTAAGAATAAGCTAATGAAAAGTTACTTTTCAGCAGGTATGAACAGGACTGCAGAGCATACAATATAACCAGTTACAGTAGTTGTGGATACAGTATGTGGCAGAATGGCATGTAGGACAGTGGTGAAATCCAAATTTTTTTACTACTGGTTCTGTGGGTGTGGCTTGGTGGGTGCGGAAGGGGAAGGATACTGCAAAATCTCCATTCCCACCCCACTCTGGGACCAGCCAGAGGTGGCATTTGCTGGTTCTCCAAACTACTCAAAATTTTCACTCCTGGTTCTCCAGAACCTGTCAGAACCTGCTGGATTTCACCCCTGATGTAGGATCACTTAGAAATCCCCTATATACAATGGAGCTCTCTCCTATGTACAGAACTGAAGAAGCATCTACAGATGGCTTGTAACTCATCTATCTATGCTACCTGATATTTAAAAGATATGAAAAGTCCAAGTCACAAGTTAACAAAAGCAAATCAGTGGCTGAATGAACGCTATTTAATGTTACATTGCAACTACTCTAGAACTGATTACTTTCACAAAAAAACTAATTTTATTGCAAGAGCCAATATATCACATAGGAAATAAAGCGGTTTTTTACCTGGGCAGATTATTTCTCCCTCTATATAGAATTGTTTGAAGTTCACATAGCATGCTAAACCATGCTTTGTTTAAAACCACACAGTGGCTTTGTGTAATAAATAAATCTAACTTATTACCTACTTGACCCATAATAGCTCTCAAATTATAGCTTTAATATATAATTTCACATCCCTTCACATTTTCTTAAGTGGGGAAGTCAGAGATTGAATTTTTGAATGCAAAATCCCTTTTTCTCTAGCGCTACAATTCCTCATTTAAAACAAAATGCAACTTTTATCATACAAATTGTGACAAATCTTAGTTTGATAATCAGCAGAATTAAAAGTCAGTGGTTTCTACATATACAATTTGTACTGTCAAAAAAGTTCTTAATGAAGTTTAGAGCCAATTTAAATTTTGTACAGATGCTTAATTGGCTATATGTCCAAGGTGATTAGAAATGATAACTCTTAAAAATTATTCCGAGTTATTTCCTAGATAAAATTAGAATCAACTGTATCCCATGCTAGCCACTTATAGAACATTTTTATAAAAAACCTCTGAAGGGTATTTAATTTCATTATTACATAAATTTAATGAAGACATATGCCAGTATATATTTAAATATTTATCAAATATAGGCATGCAAAGCTGCTTCATTCTAATAAATTACATGTTTTAATAAATTAAAAATAAATTAATGTAAGTTAATATGGTCTCATCAAGCAAACTATTACAAGGATATCATATCAGATGATGATGAGAAAAATACTCAAGGTCAATTTTTACACTGCCAATACTGCTCCTCCAGCTGATCATCAAACTTAAGTCATCAAGCTTAAGTCTTGCCTGCAGATTCAGTTTTCTTGCATACTGTAAATATTGTTTACATTTTTAGCCTTAATTTAGTGGGAATGGTTACATGTAATTAGAGTTTAATGCAGTCCTATCCAGTCCGACCATTTCCAGATGTATAATTTTCTTTGTTTGCCACATGCTTTCTCACAAGCAAGCCCTGAGTTCTGGACTCTGCTCCTTCCTGAAATCCAGAGATTAACAACATCACTAATATTAAAGGAGACATTGAAAGGAGGTTTAAAATGTTGAATGTCAACTGACCAGAGTCTGGTTTTTTAGATGATCTGGGAAACTCGGCAGTTTATAATAAACTACCAGAACTCTAAGCCAGTACAGATAGTCCTTGACTTACAACTACAATTGAGCCCAAAATATCTGTGCTAAGTGAGACAGTTGTTAAGTAAATTTTACCCAATTTTATGACCTTTCTTGACACAGCTGTTAAGTGCATTGCTGAAATTGTTAAGTTAGTAACTTGTTAAGTGAATTTGGCTTCCCCATTGACTTGTTTGTCAGAAGGTCACAAAAGGTTTATAACTCCATAAAACTGCAATCGTCATAAATACATGCCAGTTGCCAAGCTTCTGTATTTTGATCACATAACCATGGGGATCCTGCAACGGTAGTGTGAAAAACAGTCATGTCAATTTTTCCAGTGCCATTGTAACTTGAAACAGTCACTAAATAAACTGATATAAATAAGGACTACGTGTATTAACCAAACAAGTAAAAATTCCAACAGTTGCAATCATATCACATTTAGCGAATGGTGAGAGCTGAATTAACATATTAAATATTTTATTCCTGTTATTTTCTGCATGATTATTATGAACTTCAAATGCCACGAAATAGCCCCGTTGTTGCATAATTGTGACCTATATAGCGTTGCACATAATATTTTGTTATTTCAGGTTTCCTATATGAACTTTATTAGCAATAATGCCATATTTACTGTTGCTTTACAACTGATGTTCTCAATATTTTCTTACAGTTAGGAATATGTTATATACATCTCAATGTCTCTGCCCCAGAATCTAAGAAAATTCAAATACTACGAACTATTGAGCTTTGCTGCCATCTAGAGATAAGAAGTAGATTAAATCATTTAAAAGAATATTCAGCAACACCTTACGAAGCATTTGTCAAAGAAAACATTGTACTTCATCTCACAACAATGAAAGATCACCATAATCTCAATGGGCTATTCTCTTGGCATTAGGAATCTAGTTCTTTCTGAACCGGGATAACACTATGGTTGGTTCTTCTAGTAAATCTATCCACAAACTAGCCAATATTTAATCTAGATATTGTGATTACCAGCCCATATGTTTATCACATGATATGATGCATTGTGCCAACCCAAGATATTGGGTTAATTAGAATAAAATAAATAGCCATAACTCTGTCATGCAAGTGAAGCCCATAACTGGGTTTATGAGCTTGCTGTTTGCTTGTATGATGAATTGCTGTTTGCTTATATTTTGCTTAGTATGTTGTACATATCTGACAAAAGAGTTATGTACACAAGGATTTACAGTTTAGCATGAGGTGTGAATGCCGGCTACATAATCTAGTATATTCATTTTTTTAAAAAAAGTAAAAAATAGTGGCATGTTTTGAATATATTTTTTCATACAATTTATACATTAAAATTGATAACTGCAAATATTTTGATTTTTTTTTAATTATAGATTGCTGATGTTTTCCGTCAAGCAATTCCTATTAGAAATCCTAAATCAAAAACCATCAGTACAACAGTGCTACCAGTGAGGACACCTTCTGGACAATAGAAGAAGCCAACTTAAGATACTAAAGATGGGACATCAGACATCACCAAATATATTCTCAATGCTGCTACTCAAAATGTCAGGAAGACATGAGGCTGCTGATGTGTGAGATAATTGTTACCTAACTCCTAAGTAGAAATGATTTTTTGCACATCAATACAGCAAAAAAGATTGATGTTGACACTGGAATTAAAAAGCATTGGGACTTTCTTATAACCAGAAATCTACTATTCAGTATAATCTTGCCCCATTTTCCTAATAGGAATCAAATGTTTGTCCTACACTATGGACTGGATGAAGTTTCCACTTAATTCAAATGAAGCTATTGTGAATTTCCTATCTAGCTCTACCTTTATATTCTGGGCAATGTCAAAACAACAGCAACAGCTGGATAGAGCATGATGAAGAGATTTTAAAAATGCAACCACCATAGAACTCTGCTATTATTTTCTCCCAATTTCCCAGTGCAGTATTAAGAGCAATTGTATTCTTGATTCACTACTCAACCAACCTTAAAGAGATAAAGAATTCTTTAAGGACCAAGGACAAGGAATCAGGGAGAAAACAATGTATGCAAACCCTAGAAGGACAAGTGTATTTTTATGCTCAGCAGGAAAAAAAAAAGCAGCGATATCATGACACTGTAAAATTACCATAGGATGATAAAATGTTACCATTTTATCAGCCCCAACCCAAATCACTCCAGCCCAAACCCAAAACAAGAGGAAGAAATCCTACATATTGCATACGTGTATGAAGAAATGGATTACTGTCACCAACTGTGCATTTGATGTATTTTTCAAAGTTGAGATGCTGTGAATTTTGCTTACCACCATGCATTTTTACATCAATGTTTCTAACATATGGTAAATGAAAAACTATTTTTTTAAATTGGATTCTTTTAAAATTATTAGACCTGTATGGAATGTAGAATAGGCAAGAAATATTTTCATGGTATCTTATTATAAAATAAATTATTTTAATATTTAACCCTCAGTATAGGGATGAACAACATTTTCATTAAATAACATTCCTAAACTACTTGTGGGTGCTTCATCACTGGAGGTTTTTAAGAAGAGACTGGACAGTCACTTATCTGAAATGGTATAGGATCTCCTGCTTGTGGCAGGAGGTGGGACTAGAAGACCTCCAGCTCTATTCTGATTGATTGATTTACTATTCATAGAAAAAAAATGTCAATTATAGAAAGAAAAGCACAGGTGATAAAATTAAAAGGATAACTGAAGGAGACTCCTTCAATCCTTTGGGATTGTACAAAATGATATTCTCAAAATCAATTGACTAATATAAAAACAACTTTCCACAAATGAGTGTCTCTGGAGGAGACAAAAGCTACTTTTAAAGGAAACAGAAGCCGACCTGTTTGTAGATACAGTTATATGAATAAAGGCTGACTAACAAAGCATACAATACAAACTGATGGCTTGCTTATATAAAATGATAGCAAGCCACAGCTCACTTGCTATAGAATTAATCCATTGCTTTCAAAAAGTTAATTTTTTTCTCTCTCAATTGTTGCTACTACAACAAACCTTATAAAGCCACAATTATGCATATTAATTTCCTCATTAAAACAGAACCATATCCACATCTCAATATAAAAGTTAACTTTGATTAACCAATTGTTCAATACACAGCACACAGAAATTATATTGTATCTTTCAAGAATGTTTTAATTCCTCATGAGATAGGAACCATCCCTCACTATATATCAGTGGGAAGAAATAACTCATTTGTTTAATTAGGTTCTCTTTATCTTGTTTTCAGACTTTTATGGAGATCATATCACATTCTAGGTTATACTTATGCAAAAATACTGAAAATTCAAAAGGGATCATAAACTTATAAACACCACAGTAAGTTGCTCTTTAAAAACTAAACAGGCAAGACCTAGTTAATCCTTGGATAGGAGACCATCAGGAAATCACAGGACTGTACTTTGGACTGTGATCTTGAAAATATTTCCAAGAAAACAACATGGCCATATTCATTATAGTCATCAGGAGCTGAAGTGGATCAGAGGATGGACAGCAAAAGTTATATATACCTTGATACACTTTAAAGCCTCAATGAATGTTTATAATATGCACAGGTAAGGCATACACACCTGTATACACCCCAAAAGCACAAAGCAAGAACTGGTAACTAAAAACCACAGCTTGGCCTCAACCTATGGTAACTGACCTGAAAACTCTGTAAGATTAAAACAGTGTGCACAAGAGGAAGACATATCACACTGAACTGGAGAAAAGCTGTAATAAAATAGAATAGAATAGATTTTTTTATTGGCCAAGTGTGATTGGACACACAAGGAATTTGTCTTGGTGCATACGCTCTCAGTGTACATAAAAGGAAAGATACATTCATCAAAAATCATAAGGTACAACACTTAATGATAGTCATAGGGTACAAATAAGAAATCAGGAAACAATCAATATCAATATAAATCATAAGGATACAAGCAACAAAGTTACAGTCATACAGTCATAAGTGGAAGTCATAAGTGGAAGAATCCCTTCTCCGCCCTTTTCATTTACTTCCAATAATCGTTATTCTGCATCCTTTGCCCAATGTCTCTGCCTGCGGTTTGAGGGTCCACTTGTATCTGTTTTCAGTGGAATCACAGAAATGGCATATCTGTTCATTGGCATATCGGTTTTATAGTCCATTTAAAGAACCAAATTAAAAAGCGGTACATTCACTAGAAGTACTCAAGAAGTAATTTTTATGTACTTCTCCGATATATAGAAAATAATTAGCCTACCCTTCACTCTCTTTGACTGGAAAAAAGAAAGCTGGTTTTCATGCAAGAGCCTGACGACTCTACCTTTCTGAGTCGTTTTCTAAATACCCAGAGCAATGCGAAGAGACTGCAGTTAAATATGAGGCGATGAGACCGTCTATAAAATTAGCCAGGCAGCATCCCAAAACTTCCACGCTTTTCCCAAAGCCCGGTACCTGGACTAATGTTGGTTCCTTCAGGTGTCTCCCACCAAGGCTCGTCCAACGTGTCTGCCATGCTGTGTAACCCACGCCGCCCCTGCCCGCTGCCGGTTGCCGCTTTGAACGCCTGAATCCCGCCCAGTGGGTCGGGCAGGGAGGAATTTCAAAGGGGAGGTTAACTCTCGTTTCGCTCACAGCAGGCAGTGACCCGGGCTGGAGGCAGGAAGAGGAGGAGAAATGGCACTGCAAATCTACAGAGTTGCAAACAGTTCATTGCTCTATGAGTAGGATAAGGCATTCCACTACTCCGTGTAATCGGACTTGCTTCTGAGGAAACACATGGCGGACATTTGCTTTCGGGTTGCGCCAGCTCCCAGCTGCGCTAATGCAGCCTTTGCAAAACCATCAACTGCGGTTGACATCCCGATGTTTTCTGCTCGCAAAACCCTTAAGCCATCAAAAAAATAAACCGTTATAGAATGGCCTGGCTCAACGGTAAACCAAACTATATTTTAACCAGGGTTGTAGTGTAGGCTCATCATCCGCAACGAAACTACCCCTTAGCAGGTGACGGGGGCTCATCCGTGCAGTTTGGGTTGCAGGGGTCTCTAGCAATTCCCGAACAACAGATTGCTTACTTTTTAAATGTCGTGATTTTTGTTTACCGTTCTGAACCTTAAGCTATATTATTTGGCTCCGAGTTAAGTCACCGGGCTTGTGATTGAACATAATGCCGACAGCAAAATGTGAAGTATATCTTGGGTGTTTACATTTCGAGCTGGGTTGTGCTGTGTGCTGGAATAGACTCAAACCTGAGGATGACACTTTAAAAACAATGCCGCTGGACCGTGGGGCGGTTGTTAGCGTAAAGGTGTGGTAAGTTTCGGGGGATTTATATCAGTTTCAGTCTAACTTTCAGACGATCAGGGATTTATGCCAGTAAATGCACCTTCATTAAGAGCGGTAAACTAGCTCAAGGGTCTCCAACCTTGGCAACTTTTAGACTTGTGGACTTCAACTCCCAGAATTCCTCAGCCAGCTTTGCAAAGCTGGCTGAGGAATTCTGGGAGTTGAAGTCCACAAGTCTAAAAGTTGCCAAGGTTGGAGACCCTTGAGCTAGTTCACTGATCACTTCATCAGACAAGCACCTCTGACATCTACCAGAAGCAGATGAAGGTCTGTTGGTTTATCTCTTCACGATGTGAAGCAGATCAGAAAAGATTTCTGACTTCTAACCGTAAAAGCCCTCAAAAAGCTTCCCGCTCCCAAAACATGCTTAGCTGAGATCTGTACATCTAATGTATAACGAAATATTATGCAGTCTCCATTAAAAAAAAAAAAAACACCACATATACAATATAATCGGTTAGACTTCCAGGTTGAAATCGTATGCCTATGGATTCCGAAATAAGCTCCAGCAGAATCTTCAGTGCATATTTGTATTCTTAAAACTTTGTTTTCTGACCTCTTGACTGAAAGCTGAAGTTACGGATATCTCTTTTGCCCGCAGGAACCCGCTTCGAGGAAGCAAAACGAGGCGGGCGAATCTTAACTATGTTATAGTTCTATATGTTGGCGTCATCGTAGCTGTTTGCGCTTTACGACAGCCATGCATGAGTTTGGGGTGTGAACGGCGCAGAACCTTGGAAATTTAGATCACGCTTTACGGCACGGCTAGGGGCACGTCAACAGCTATGGCGGAAGGGGAGGCAGCGTCTTCGCCGAGTAGCTGGTGAGTTGAACTGGCTAGGTAATAGACTGCTTGGGAGGGACAGAGGACTTGCGGCTTCTCCGCTGCCAAAGCTCCTCACAAAAACGGGCTGTTCATTACCCTGTTCGAAGTCAACCTGCACCAAGTGGCTGTGATAGATGCCACTTGAACTTACTCTTAGAAAACGTAGTATTGACGGATTCTACTGTGTCTGGATCTCTGCAAAGTGTGATTCCTGGGCAAATCTTCATGACTCGTTTGATGTATTCATTTGTTCTTGTTTCTAAATGAAGACAAGGGAAATAGCTTAAAGTTCACTCAGAATTCCATTAAGGTGGAGGTCTTTTTTGATGAGCTGCAAAATATTTCAAATTTCTTTGAATTTGGTCTTTCTCACCAAAACTGAACCAAGAATTAATGGACGAGTATGACAGTTGAAAGCTGAGTGAATCACTGTTTCTACTGTATTTATAATGTAAACTTTTTCCAAGGAAATAGAGAGATAGAAAAATAGAGAGATAGAATCTTCCAACTCTATCGATCATTTCAATATGCTTGTAAAATGGTTTAATGATTTGGAGTAGAGCAGCAACATTTCTGACTTCTAACCATAGGAGCAATAAAAAGCATCTCAAAATCATGTTTTGCTTAGATCAGCGTATGTACAGTACATTGGACTTATTCCACTCATTGAGCTTCGTGGCAGACTCTACAGGTAGTTCGCGACCTACAACTACAATTGAACCTAAAATTTATGCTACTAAGTGAGACATTAGTTAAGTGAATTTTGCCCCATTTTACAACCTTTCTTGCCACAGTTGTTAAGTGAACCACTGCAGTTGTTAAGTTAATGACATGGATGTTAAGTGAATCTGGCTTCCCCATTGACTTTGCTTGTCAGAAAGATTGCAAATGGTAATCGCATGACCCTGGGACACTGCAACCGTCATACATATGAATCAGTTGTCAAGTGTCTGAATTTTGATCACGTGACAACTGGAATGCTGCAACGGTCGTAATGGTAAAAAACAGTCATAAGTCGGTTTTTAAAGTGCTGTTTCTTTCAACTGTCACTAAATGAACTGTTGCAAGTCGAGGGCTACCTGTATTTTCCAGTATTTATCCACTCAGCTGTCAATGATTGCTGAATGGGATGCTATATCCAGAAGACATGCTAGATCTCTTAATTATCAAGGGGCAGGTATCCTTCAAAGTGCCATCTTTTGGCTAACAAATAGCATACTGGATTTTCTGAATTTAGATCTTACTCAACAAAGCAGTTTTTTTCATTTGTGGTTATCCAGTGTCAACTGTTTTGTCAAGATAAACAAATATTCCAGTCTATCTTCATTTCCCAGTAACCTTCAGTACAAACTATAAGTAGTTTCATGTCTTATTTTAATTTTGTTGACCGTTTATTTGAGTTAGACAACTGAGAGGATTCGGGAGTTTAACCAGGATTTTAACCAGGTTTTCTTTAAAAATTACCCCTCTCTCAATTTGATAAAATGAATTTTCTTGAAGTAAATTTTATTACTACTTTTATTTAAAGTCTATATATAATCAGATCCTTAAATGTGATTTATTTTGATTCTCAGAAAGCTGGACAGTGAAGATAAAAAGTGGTTCTTAGTTTTAGCTTCCATTGATTATTGATGTCTTTGCTACATCAAACCCATATTTAAGTTTCTTTGTAAGCATGTCCCCAAAAATGTCTAGCAGTCTAAACAATTAGAGAATGACAATCTAAAATACATTGTAAGAAAAGAGGAATGCCCGATCCTCCAGCCTTGAGGTGGACGTGAGCAATTTATATGAGCAATCTGAACTTTATTTTTATTTATTCAGTATTGTTTGAATTACTATTGCTGCTTTACTGCCCTTTCTGGTTTTCCATGGATTTTATGTCCCATATGTTGAATGAAATGTCTCACTCTTTCACACGTATGTTCATTCATTGTTCTATATTATTGTATGTATCTTGGACTCATACAATGTTTCTGCAAATATTGTGTTATGCTGTTATACAGTGTTTTTCTGTTCCTGTATGCTATAACAGTTTGCAACCTTTTGTTCTTTCAGTGGAATATACAATAAAACAAGAGTTGTACCACACCCATCTGCAGTCAGTACATGTGACTGAAAGGGTGGAGTATTTTCCAAAGGGCAGGAAGAATTTTAAACCCTGCCTTTTAGCCAGAATTTCCTGTATGGTCTTGTGGCCAGAGAAGTACTTGATAGTAAATTCATTTGCTGGTCTACCTTAACAATCCTGAGTATGAGTGTGAGTGAGATGGGCGGTATCTAAATTAGAAAAATAAAAGAATAAAATAAGCTAAGTACAATCAGAATTGGTTAGATCATATTAACATAGATTTTATTGGGTAATTGAGTGAAAACTCAAAGAAGTCCTGTATAATAAGCTGAATAGACATTTCTGAAATTATTAGAACATAAATAAAAGCTGCTAATCAGTATCAAAGGGCACTGTGATGTTGGAAGTATTAAATGGAAAGTCAGGGGTGATCAAACTCCAGTCTTAATAGTCTTTCTATAATTATTTCTCTTCGATTACTCATAAATTATTTCTTATAAGTTCATATTTTAATTCTACATAGTGCTTTTTTATCAATTTGTGAATCAAATCTCATCAATTATAATTTGTTTCAGGGAGGTAAAGCCTTCTGTAAATGTTTTACAATAATTATAACTGAATGACATTTCCCTTTTTTTCTGAGCATCTCATATGACTCATTTGTATATTGCTGGATAAAATTTTCATATCAATATATGTCTAGGTTCACACATTATACTAGGATTTAGAGAAATCAGGTTCACATAAAGACAAGAAAGATAATCATTTGATTAGAAATTAAGCCCAGTGACAAGAAAGAATTTTTTACTCTTTTATTTTAACAGATATTTAAAGCACAATTAAGAAGACTAAGAAAAAGAAATTAAAAAAGAGGCATAATCTTTTTTAAAATAACATTAGATTAGTACCATGTATAAATACAGTCTTACATAAATTTTAATTATTATTAAAAGCAAATCAATACTTTGCATTGCATCAAATGATAAGGATCGTTCATCATAATAAACAATTAATATGAGAGTCTACTTTAAGAAGATCTCTCCTTATTAGACTTTTTTGTGATTCATTATAATAACCTAGAGTTATTGTGTTAAGAGAAACCCAAAATCTGTAAGTACTTCCAAATCCACATGCTGAATTTTCATCCATAACTGGTTTCTAGATTAAATTATTCTTTATCTTTATACTTTTTTTGAAATTGACGAGGGTTTCCATAGCTTAGTTTATCATTTTTGTAAAAAAGGGATTATTTGTAATTTCCAATAAAAAACATAAATATATTGTTATCTGTTACAGAGCCAACACCGTATACTTTGTAGGAAAGTAAGATAAAACAATTTGATTCATTGTACAGGGAATCATTTTGCCGAATGAACTTTATGATATTACCTTCAACTATGAGGGAAAAAATGAACCTTGTTACATTTCCTGCAATTTTGTTTAATATGAATTATCTGTTTTGCAATCAATAATTGGAGTAATATTCCAGAAATAAATAAATACATACATACATACTCATTTTCCCTGCATGTAATGCCAGTAAAGAAAGTATGAAGGAGCTTGGTTCTTTTAGCCTTGAGATAAGATGATTGAAAGGCTATACAGGTAGTTCTCAGTTTATGATCAGAACCTGGATTGCTAAGTGATATGATTGAGTGAGTTGCACCAAATTTATAGTCTTATTTGTCACAATCTTTAAACAACTCATGGTCATTAATCAAATTCAACTTCTCCCATTGACTGTCAAAGCTCCTTGGGAGAGTCACAAATGTGACCCTAGATTGGAGCCAGACGAGGATGCTGCAACTGCCAAAAATACATGCCAGTTGCCAAGCATCAATTTTTGATAATGTGAGTGTGGGAATGTTGCAATGGTCATAAGTGCAAGGACCAGTAGTGTCACTTTTTTCAGGACTATCATAACTTTGAAGTTCATTAAATGCATGGCCATAAGTCAAGAACTACCTGTATGATACTTTCCTTCAAATAAGGAAGCTACTTCTCTTTTCAGCTTTACATAACTCAGCTGTACAAAGTTTGAAAATGACATATATGATTTAAGGTGTTATTAACACGTACGATGTGTACCTTGACACATTTGTGCTTTGAATCACCTTTTCCCCTTTAAATCTGAATCACTTTATAGCCCTGGACTACATTCTCTTAGATATACATTAGAGAACTGTACATGTCAATTTCATGATAAGAATTTTAATTCTGAGATTCTTAAATTTGTTTCCACCTATGCCATTGAATTTGAAATTAGTAAAGAAAGAGATGAAAGAGATAATATATTTTGTATTTAGTAATAGTAATACATACAGAGCAGCTTTGTTTAAAGGGCAGGTTAACTATAGTCGTATCTGAGTAAAATAAATACATTATAGTTTGAGTTGTCTGCTTATTTTTTGAGTGCTTATTTTTTATATATTTTCCTGTATTTATCCCAAGTTTTTATCTTAATCATAAATTAACATGCAATTACCTGGTAGCAGCATTTCTTATTTTATTTTAGAATTAAAATTGTAACTGTCAGTTTTATTTACATTTAATACACAGTACATAGTTAAAACCATTTTGGACGTTGTAAAAATCCAATAAAAGTTTCAAATAGAAGTATTACAATACAGGCATTATATCATGTGATGCTTTCTATGTAGATGTGTGGAAAACTAAATGTTCAAAAACATTTTTTGGGTAATAAGATTTTTAAGACTACTTGTTTGATAATCTGTGGTTTATGAAGCAGTTTTATTAAATTATTGAAAACAAACATTAAAAAACAAACTGGGAGACTAAACTAATCAGATTTATTACACCATTGCTGGTGCTTAGTGAGACCACACATAAAACTAACTTGGAGTCTACTGGAAGAGATAGGTGTTAAGTTACTTCTTGAAGGCTAGCAGGTTGCGGCAGTGGTGAAATCCTGCCAGTTCGCATCAGTTCGGGCGAACCAGTAGTGATAAAAGCTACCGGTTGGTCCGAGCAGGTATTTCTGACAATCAGCTGTGCCGCGCAATTTAAAATTGCTAGAAAGCAAGAAATTATGCTTTCTAGTGAATCTAAATCGCGTGGCACAGCTGTTCCTCCCTTCGCTGTTCTACTTACCTTCCCAAGCTTCCTTTTTCTGTGTGCAGTGCACCTTTGGCACGTACTGCGCATACACATATGGACACCGTGCATTTGGTGCGCACTGTGCATGCATGCGCAATGTGTGTTTGGCACACACCGCACATGCACAGGCAGTGAACTAATGGCAAACTGGAGGGGGAGATTTCACTACTGGATTGGAGCCATACAAGCCAGAAGGCAGAGGAAATTTGCTTCCACGGGGCTATAAAGAAATGCAGAAAGAACCTTGAAGAAAGTATGCAGGAACAAGTAAGAGAAAATACTGTAAAGGGAAACTCAGCCCTGGGAAAGATGACAAAAAGAAACTTGAAATAGCCCAACTTTATTTTCTTTGATTTAAGATGGGGTAGAAGGAATAGACTTTTAAAATTATGTTATTGCACCTAAAACAATTAAACTGCATTCCTATAATCCTTGTGCTGCTTCCTGATCTAGTCTGCTTAAAAGGACTGACAAAGGCAGGTATGAAGAGAAATGACACAAATTCAAGCTCCCATTGGAGACAATAATTTAAGAGATGGGACTCAGAGTGCCAACCTTGTCAGATCTTATTGAATGGGCAGAAACAGTTGTGGGGAGCTTCTCCCACAAACATCCAGGTCATGAAGGACTTGTTAGAATACTACCAGGACCTCAAATTGCACCCAGCAGTCTTGTGGTACCATTTTCAAGGCATATCTTTTTAACTTTTATAAATGAAGGCAAATATACTGTAGTGTCCCAGGATAATGTTGCAGGATCCAGTCTAAGTCAGTTACCAGAGGTTTAGTCTTCTGAGCTTTCAGACTTGTCATAGAGCCCATCCTTAGGGAACTTCCATCTAGCAGAATGTGTGTTTTTAACTTTTATTAACAGCTTAGTTTCCATTAAAAAAAAGCTAAGTTAATAGCACTATGGAATTACTTTTAGATATAAAATGATAACACAATCTGCATGCTTCTTTAGAAGTAATACCCACTGAAGTTAAATCACTTATTGATATAAGTTTAAACCATAAAAATGTTTTTGTGTCAAATGACATTCATCTTAATCATTTATGCTTCAAATTACGTGCATTAAGGTTAGTGCTAAGAGATGAAATATTTCAAAAGTTGAAACCACCATTACCTTAAATCTACATATAATCTTACTCAATGTTTGTAGGGAAAATGATCTTGCAGAAGCTCTGGAAGAGGGAGGCTGTGATCTTGAAACGGTTAGGAACATAGTCCAAGGAAGACCTCTGCCTGAACACCTAAGAGCCAAAGTTTGGAAGGTAAACCTTTCTTACATATTTGGAAAATGATATTTTTTTCTGAATTATGTAGTTCAGAAAAGACAGGAACTACCTGTTGGGCCATTTTATTTCTTTTTTAAATGACGAATATTTAGTGTATCAGTGATACGTGATATATAGCAGTTAGGATATTTGAGCAGAAAAATGAAGATTGAAACCTACCCATAGCCATGGAAACCTGCTCAGTGACTTTGGACTAGTCTCTGCTGTCAGCTGAGTTACCTCATAAGATTGTTGTTATGGAAAAATTTTGGAAGAGAGAATGCTATGTAGCAGTGATGAAATGTAAAATTTGTTACTACCGGTTCTGTGGGCGTGGCTTGGTGGTGATGGGGGTAATGTGGCCAACTTTTTTTTTTTTACTTTTAAAAGCATTTTTTCTACAACCTTAAGAGGTTGCAGGAAAAAAAATGCTTTTAAAAGCCTCTGACGATCAGGCAACTCAGCTGGGATCGTCAAAGGCTTTTAAAGGTATTTTTTTTCTACAACCTCTTCGGCTGAAGACGTTGTAGAAAAAATGCTTTTAAAAGCCTCTGACGATCCCAGCTGAGCCGCGCGATCATCAGAGGCTTTTTTTTTAAAAAAGCATTTTTTCAGCCGAAGAGGTTGTAGAAAAAATGCTTTTAAAAGTAAAAAAAAAAAAGCCTCTGATGATCACGCGGCTCAGCTGGGCATGGGGGGGGCAAGGATTTTTGCTACCGGTTCTCCGGTCCGAACCAGGAGCATTTCACCCCTGCTATGTAGACGGTCGAAGGATAGGACATATAAATCTAACAATAATTGTAATGACTATACTTCAACTTACATATAAATTGTATATATACAGTACCAATGCATCAAAAATATTTACTCAATTAACTTTTCAATTGCCATTCATGTTTCAAGGAAATAATTTCAAAAGCAAATTCAATATGAATGTCTTTCTTTTTTAGAGTCAAATTATGCACTGCATAAATAAAACATAGATTTGTTAATTTAACTGTCATTTTAAAAAGGGAAATTCATTTCTGAGAATGTAACTGGCTTTGGAGAAGATGTGTGGAAAAAAATTCTTTGTTTCTTTGATCTTTCTTTATTGAAAGTTTCCTGACCCATATAGCAAACTGTGTCAAAGTTATTTTTGCAACATCAGTAAAAAGATCTGGATTCACAGGGAAAAATAATGTTGGGAGGATTTAATTTCAAATACAAAAATAATTTTTGGGAAATGGTTTAATGACAGTCTTTTCGATTACAGTATATTTCCAGTCCTAGCACATGCTTTCTGAAATGGCATTTCTTTTAAATGAGTGCTGAAATACTGTTACATTTATTCAGCTGTACCTGCAGTTTCTCTTTAAACCCAACAGGTAATAGTTTACTTCAATAATAAATAAAGAACACTATAGGAAATATAATGCACTTGAAATACTAACTTAAAGAGTGCTCATAGTTCTTTGTCACACATTACTTGAATGCATACGTTCAATTTGATCAACAATTCTTACATATCATTAAATGTAGATTGTTCAAGAAGATGGCTGCATTCGTTCATTATAAAGAGCCAGTAGTCACTGATTTCATTACTTATACTTGAAACAATGTGTCTTTGAATACTTTTTTTTAAGTTGGTTTAAGAATTGTATCTTCATTGCAGTCAATATATGTAATATTTCTTCCTTATTTCCTTTTATAATTATTTTAGATTGCATTAAACGTTGTAGGGAAAGGAGACAGTTTAGCATCTTGGGATGGTTGTTTAGATCTGCCAGAACAATCACTGATTCACAAAGATTGTCAAGAACTAGTTGGTGAGTCTGAAATAATAATATTTTGATTGTTAAGCTGAAAGCTACCTATAATATTTATTACCGTGTTTCCCCGAAAATAAGACCCTGTCTTATATTTTTTTGAACCCTGAAATAAGCGCTTAGCCTTATTGCCATGCGCTCAAAAGCCTGATTGGGCTTATTATCAGGGGATGTCTTATTTGGGGGAAACGGTATCTTCATAACAATTATGTTTTTATCCAATCCCTAAGATGCCTGAAATTCAAATGTGTTAAGTCTACTTGAAATATGGTACAGAGAAACTAAATTTATTTAATGTTATATGGCTCTCATTTTTTGACAACTTATATGTAACAATGTAAAATAGAAGTATAAAAAGTCAGTTACAGAGAATCTGATATATCACCATTTGAATAACAGAACCTTCAAGCATTGCTAAATGTTTTTCTTTAAAAATGAGACTTTAAATATGAGTCTAGAGAATCTCCAGATATGAACCAACTCTATCTGGCAGAGTGTAATCCCTTCAAGAGTCAAAGATGGACTATTCTAGAAATAGCTAGCTTCTGAGTTTGCAGCCACTGCTTCTTTCTGCAATTCTATTTAGGTCTCTTTCTCCCCAGTCAGATCCTATCAAGCTATTACTCAGGTATTGTTCACAAAACAATTTTCACTACTGCTGACATTCAGTAAACAACAGTTGCTGAGAGACCTTACTTTGCTCTAGGGATGCTATTCAGATATCCATGGAAAGTTTTTTGATATCCTTTGGTACTAGGTGTTTTTCTTCTTTTTTAAAAAATCATCTAAACTGTTCTTAACTTATTTTTGTTGTTTTATTATCTCTTTATCATTTGCCAGTTTTGGGGAATGACTTAAGGCCTTAGACTAATACAATCAAGGAATGCATGTGGTGTATAATGCATAACTTATACACTATTTCTTTTTAGATCAGCTGTCAATAACAGAAGAGGATAAGTCAGTGTTACGTTTGGATATTGAATCTGTGATTACGTTTTATTGTAAATCTCGTAATGTTAAATACAGTTCTAGCCTTAGCTGGTCCTATCTCCTTAAACCTTTGGTTCATCTTCGACTTTCACGAAGTGACTTGTACAACTGCTTCTATGCTATCATGAACAAATACATTCCAAGGTAAAGAAATCATTTATGAGCATTAAATTAAATCTTAATTTTTATTTTATGGATATCACTTTACCTCTTTATTGTCCTTTCTTTTTTCTCAAGGTGGCATTTTTTATTTGAATTTTTTAAAATCATGAACCTATGAAGATAGAATTCTTCGGATCCTTTGTTTGTCACATATCTTTATGAAAATCATTCATACAGGTTTTTTTTAAAATATACAATCATTTTTATTGTCTCTGCTTCTATTGCTCTTTTTTTAGGGACTGTTTTCTGAAGGGGAGACCATTTCATCTCTTTAGGCTGCTCCTCCAATATCATGAACCAGAACTATGCTCATTTCTGGACACAAAAAAGATGACGCCGGATTCATATGCACTCAACTGGGTAATAAAGTGAAAGTAGGAAAATATAATGAAAAGTGAAGTTCTATAACAGAAAATTTCACACACTGGTAACAAAGTCTAAACAAAAAGAATGCATTTTTGCACAATTTTTTTGTGGCTAGGATATTATAAGATTCTGATTTCTGGTATTAAGTTCTTATAGTGAATTCACTTGTTCATAAGAGGTCTTTTCTATGGATCACAAATTATTTTATGTTGGCCCATAACAGATAAGCAGAAATGTCTGATTAACAATGGTAATTTCTCCCAAGAATTAAAGGATATAGGGTTTTATTTTTGTTGCACTTTCCTGGCATGCTATTATACCCACAGTTCCTAAAGAATTATCTATGATCTATCTATTAATCTAGTATTAGCCATATAAGAAAACACACAAATGCACAATTTAATCATTGTTTAAAACCAATAAAAATCACAACATTTATCCTACAAAGAAGGATGTTTATTAATATGAAAATTGCTTTGTTCTAATAGGTGGATGCTTCAGAATCTTTATATAATGTGCAATCGAACTGATTAAACTCAGTGATTGTAAAGATTTTATAAAGAAGTATATTTAATTTTCATATCTTATAATATCTGTCATCTTTAATAAAGAATAATCATTTATATTATATAAAGACTAATCATTTATATAATCTACGTCTATCTTTTTGGATTTTAAAATTTACTTTTAATCAGAATATTTTTTTAAAATGTTCCTGTGGCTTAATCTCTTTATATGAGAATTAGGCTGCACTTAAAAAAAACAGCTGATCCATTGTAAATACATGTATAAAGCTCTTCCATGTTTTCTATTCTCAAAAATATTATATTAGTAAATGTTCTACTTAAAAACTAATTTGAGTTGAATCTACCTTTACATCCCCTATTTACTTCTGTTAAAACCAAAATGCATATGATCATGCATATATGAGGTCTGTTTCTCAGCCAGCAGTTTCAAGAAATAAAATTAAATTGTTTTGTTATTCTGCATCATAAACAATACCGTGTTTTAAATTTACAACTAAAAGTTTGAGCATATTCTTTTGCTCTCAGGTTTCTGAGAGCAGTTCTTAGAACTTATAGTTCTTTAAACATTAAGCATTAATTAATGGCCTGTGTTTGTAGGAAAATATAACGCTTTTGTTTAATACAAGCCTAATTAAAGTTTGAAGTATGTGCAGTGATAATTTTGGCAATCCCGCTTTCTGATGATTGCAAATTGAAATTGTACACTTAAACTTTTTGGTGGTTTCATGGCAGTCACATTACCTTATTTATAGATATATGTTCAAGATTGGAATACATGAAACAAATTTAATATTTGTTTTAATATATTACTAAAATCTGCTTCAGTTTCTTTTTCATCTACTTTTCAGCTTGGGTCCCTATTTTCAAGTTACTGCACAGATGAAGTCACCCAAACAATATGGGATGGATATTTTCAGCTAGCAGATCCATTCTTCATTTATTTCCTAATGCTTATCATTCTTGTTAATGCTAAGTAAGTATATGACAGCAAATTACTTAGCTGCTACTCTTGATTCTTTTTTTTTTACACCTACTTTATGTTTCTCCATTTGCATTTTCAGGGAATTGATCTTGGCACCAGAATCCGATAGTAAAGAAGATGTTATGAGTAAGTTCTTCAGCTTTAATGTAATACTATTTAGGCAAAATAATACAGTGAAGTTCTACTGATAATGTAGAAGACTACATTTTCATATTTTTAAAAATAGGTTAATGTAAGGTCACATTGAACTAATTCAGACCCAAAAATAAAAAGTGGTTTAATGCAGGACTGTTTTGTCAGATACATCTGCATTTTGTCAGTGACTGGTGTACCATATAACCTTTTTACAAAATGATTACAAAATATTGTTACATTTTAAAAGTCCCCTTTCACATTACAAATATTGTTGTTTTGGTCTTGCTCTGCTTTTTTTTCTGAATTATTTCCAGTTATCTGCTCCACCATTTACATTTTTGTTATCTGTCCATTCAGTTATTATAAGCTGACTTCTTTATCTCAAATCGATGGTCTTTTGGGAAAATATACAATTATATACTGTGGAGCTACTGCAACAAATACAAGCCCATTGAATCCTAACATGTATACATGCTCACACATCAAGCATTTAGTATGTTCCTTTCTCTTCCTCTCACTTTACATCTTGAACAATTTTTTTGCTACCACTCTTTTTCTCTTCTCCATATATGAGCAATTTTTAATCAAGCTCCAGGAGTGAGTGAGGTTGCAGTTATTTGTATAAAGTGAAAGAACACTACAAGATAAGGAGACGTTGCTTTGGTCACCAGGACACAATCTCTCTTTCTGTCATTAGCACATCTAGGTTGGTTAGCAACAGCATTTTGCGTCTTTCTTACATGAGTTTTTATATTCTCCATGTTACAAGCCATTTCTATGAAACTTGATCATGAACAAAATCATATAACTATTGATTAAAAGAGAATAATAACATAGAGCTGTGCTTTTAAAAAAATCATCTTGTACTTGCTGTAATGTTTTGTATATTTCAGACTTTCTTGAAAAATCTCCTGGCAGTTTGGAAGTAGAAGATATAGAAGACCTTTTCTCCCTAGCACAATATTATTGTAGCAAGACTCCAGTTTCTTTCAGAAAGGTAATTGTCAAGCACATTGAGCTGTCTTCTCTATTCTTACTTCTGCTGACTGCCAGCTGACTGCAATTTGGCAGTTCGAATCTCACCAGGCTCAAAGTTGACTCAGCCTTCCATCCTTCTGTAAAATGAGGACCCAGATTGTTGGGGGAAATATGCTGACTCTGTAAACCACTTAAAGAGGGTTGTGGAGCACTGTGAGACAATTATAAGTCTAAGTGCTCTTGCTCTTGCTATGCCCTCTAGAGGATGTGTACTAATACTGTCATCGATCTTAGCAGCATAGTTGTATTTTAAATTCCAACAATGAACTAGTTAAAGGATAGATTCAGAATGAGGGCATAAGGAATAAACATGTAATATAATTATATTAAATCTTCATTAATTGAATTAATCCAATAAGAATGGCAGACCTTGAGATCATCGATTTTAAGTAATAGTATGCCCAGCATTTCTTTCAATATCGATTGCTATTGTTTAGGAGCTCCATAGTAATTTCTGCCAAACCCAGATGACTTTTAAAAACATTGATTCAAATCTCTGTAATTACAGTTTCCATTCACTCTGCTAGATGGCAGTACTAGGCAGGTTTGAGTAACCTTACATGAGAGGCCACCAGGAACTACTAAACAATTAGATTGGGTTGAGAAACAAAATCTTCCAGAAAACAATGGTGACAAATGTCTTTCATATTTTTATTGCCCAGAGTGTCTTTGTGAGAGAGAGAGAGAGCTGGTAGCAAATTATATGGGTATATCCATAACATCACCAGACACTGATCTAAAGAATGCTCCATTAACTCCCAGTTATTAAAAACAAAGTTCAGTAAAATATTACATTAAATATATGGAAAAAATTGTAAAGATCCAGGATGTGAATGAAGTGAGGGTCCTGCAAATAATATGTAAAAATGCACATGTAAACATCTATATATCTAATTCTGTATATGTTATAAAAGTTTTATCCAAGAGCTTACAAAAAGGTCATGGTTTTTAATGTATTGACTCTGCTTATGTTTTAATATTTAACTATTGTTTTTTTCTTACTGGCATAGGAAAATCATAGTCTATTTGGCAGCAGCTTATTGGGTATCAAAGATGATGACTCAGACTTGAGCCAAGCTTTGTGTCTTGCAGTTTCAGTATCAGAGATACTTCAAGCAAATCAACAACAAGGGGTCAGTAAGTATTCCCAAAATGGGAAAAATTAAAATCATTTGCTACATCTAGAAGAGTACTTAAGGGTATTTTAATATTAGCAAGTCAGACAACTGAATCTCTGATCCGCTGCTGTGATTAAATTATTTGATTTATTATCTCAATATTATATATAGATAATATAGTTAGGATGTACTTCTCACATGGGTACCAGTAGTTGTTTATCTTATTAAATATATTTCGGACCACATTGTTCTGCCAGCCCAGCTATTTTGAATCCGAAGCAGAAAATGTGCTTCATGTGGGATATAAGCAGACTGTCCGCACTTATCAGCTCCAATTTTAAAGACACACCTTTTCTTGGGTTCACACAGTAGATGTCAGCTCTTGGCTGCAGATCAGATGAAGAAATGTACCCCACAGGAATTATTGCATTATGCTTTACTAATACAGGCTAGTAACAAATCTTTCAAGCCTGACTACACTTGACTTTATCTCCCTCTTATACTCCAGTGAAAAAGGGGGAGCCTGCCAGAGTCTCCTTCAAATATTCTCTTGTTTCGAGCATTAAAGATTGTTTCAGCTTCTTGGCTTGTATAATGGTTCTTGCCTATTTCTCTAAATTCATGTACCTGACTCTCTACAGTGATCCGAAGAATATACGTATTTGAGTTCAGATAGTAAGGAGGTGCCAACAAAGTATGGTGACCTGAATGTTTTTCTGACTACCATGAAAATTGATGTCTATTTTCATATTTGTTATAATCATAACCATCTCACTGCAAAGCAACTTTGTAAAAAGCATTTTCAAAGTGCACAACCCTTGGCTAAAGGAGTTGGCTGTATGCTTTTGTTAGCATAAATAAATTATCTTAAGATATGGTGCATTTTCTCTGCCTTACCAACTGACATTATTAAAAAATATTCTTGTTATAGGAAGGAGTAAGATTCTTTGTGGTGGATTGTCGCCCTGCAGAACAATACAATGCTGGCCATTTATCGACTGCATTTCATTTAGATTCAGACTTAGTAAGTAAGCTGTCAGATTAATATGTTTACTTTTAACTTTAGAAGAAAAGGATAGAGTTCAGATATTGTATCAAATGATGTCATATTGATTTCACTTTTCAGATATCATTCTGAAAATGAAATAGTCTCAGTCTTCCATATAAGCACCCTCCCCCTCTTCTGCTTTTGATAAGGAGCATGGCATATGGAATGGTGATGTGATACTGTACTGTATGTGCAAGAATCCAGTTGCATAGCAGGAGATACAAGTCTGAGAATATTAAAATTTTAGTTCCAAGTGTACTAGGTTCCATAGCTGTTGACTTTATACTCTCATGTTTCAGAGGTTAGTTTTTCATACTGGAAGCTGTTTGTGGACATTCTACAAGTTAAATACAATAACAGATGGTTAACAGAGGGATTTGAAGATTAGTATAATGTTTGGGTTAATCTGTTTGTTTTTTTTAACATTATGATTAGATGTTGGGTTGATTTGATTATTAGATATTCATCTGGAATATTTGTTAATTTAATATAGTATTTTTGTTAAATAAGGGAAATCTTATAACTATTTGTAAGGGGAGAAAAACCTATCAGTTTTATTATTATTTATTATTATTTATTTTTCAGCATCTAGCTGGGGTGGATTCTTTATGTTTAATGTTAGATCTATTTGACATTTGGGGGGTTTTGTACACAATAATTTTTTATTCTTGTTAGAATTGGATGTTCTTTTTTCTATTTTATTCTTGTTGATAAACTAAATTTTAAAAATATTTTCATTACTGCTATGTAAATCTTTTGTAAGTAATTGTTCAATTGTGAGACTTCTTCATGCCTTGCCTAAATGTTTTACAAAAGCTGAAATATTGAAAAGTAAAATCCAAGATTGATCATTGGGATACTTAACCTCTCCCCTATATATTAAGGAACCTACTGATGAGCACTCTGCTTTTTGTGCTAGTTGTTTGTTCACTTGATTTTACTGTCACCCAGCTAATTACTTAACTAGCTTTCTGATCAAACCTCATGGGAGACTAGATAAAATTATTTGCCAAATTCAAATTACATTATGTCTACAACATTCCCACAAATTACTGAGGAAGTTACCCATTTAAAATTGAGATGAGATTAATCCAGTAAGATTTGTTTTTGACATTTCCACACTGATGTCTGATGCTGGTTATATTGCTTTCAATTTGCATATATCCATCCAGCTGACTTTTCCAAAACGTAGTTTAATTTAGCTATAGAAAAACATAATAAATGAATTAGCTATAATAGTCTCTTAACAACTGGCTGAGAATTATTTTTTCTCAATTTTAAATATATCAGTATGTTTTTTAAAGTGATGATTTAGAGAAAGAATTAAATGATCAGCTGAACAGATGTGCAGAAATGATTTCTGCTTTCGCCTTCTTTTACAGATGCTTCAGAACCCATCAGAATTTGCCCAGTCTGTGAAATCTTTGTTAGAAGCACAGAAACAGTCAATTGAATCTGGTTCTGTAGCTGGTGGAGAACATCTTTGTTTCATGGGTAGCGGTCGAGAAGAAGAAGATATGTACATGAACATGGTACTTGCACATTTCTTACAGGTATATCTAAAATTCTATCACATATTGCCTTTAAACACGATAATTAGTTTCTTTCCTTTGTCTGCCATCAATTCAATTTGGGTGATACTCCCATCCTTACCATACTGAAAAAATATTTGCAATTAATTTTCATAGATGCAGGGTCCAACTGTTTGGATTATTGCATGTAAATTCCCTGTCAAACAGTTAACTGAATTGTGAAACGTTTGCATAATATATTGTTGAATTGTATATGTTGTATAGGGAGGAATGTCTGTAGTAATGGGAGGTAAATTTTGTTATGTGTGTTCACCATAAACATCAATATTTTTAATAAACATTAAAAACATAATTCTAGGCTTGAAAAGTCCCTTAAGAGCAAGAGATATATTTTTAAGGTAGTTAAAACACAATTTTTTCTATGGTTTTCTGCCACTGGAAGCCACTTCTATATTAAAAATGCAGATTGGGGAAACCGGATTCTAAATCTTTTTATGTTATTTGACTCTTATCATGAATCTGGAGATATTGCGCCTCTCACATGTATGAGATTGGTCCTTAGGCTGAGAAAGGAGGAAATGTTTATTGTTAATGAAAAAGGCCCACTCTTGTTTAGAAAGAGAACTATAAGACTTATTGACCTGTTTCAGTGAAGCACCAGCTTTTTCAAGATGAAAAAGCTGGCACTATGTACTAAGGCTGTTTTTTTATGTTACACTTATTTTGTTTTTAAAAAATCCCTATGCTAATCTCATCTTGGTGATTTCCAATTTTCTTATTTCAGAAAAATAAAGAATACGTAAGCATTGCTAAAGGTGGATTTATGGGTAAGATTTTCTTTTAACTACAGGAATAAATGGAATCATGGCTCATTAAAGAACTGCAACATTTGCTTAATGACAATCACAAAAAGGATCATAAAATTGAATTGGTCATGTGAGTGATCCATTTTAGGACCATTATGATTTACGGCCATATACGTTAAGTCAAGGACTACCTATAGTTTCTATAATATTCTAGGATGTTTATCTCAAGCTGCACTGACCAGAGATCTTAACCTCTTGGTTTTGAATTCCATAGGGATTATAGTTTTAATCCTAATCTGGTCTAAAATTGAATCTGACAGAAGTTGAGTCTTTTTTTTCCCTCTTACGTTAATATTAACATACAGTATTTGTTCTCATAGTTCCCACTTCAAAATTCTGCTTATGACCTAATCATTCTTAAATTTAAGAAAGATTGTATAATTAGAAAAAAATATTTATTCCTATTATTATATGGCACCCAACTCCTAGGAATCCTGAGAGTTTTTAGTAGCTTTAATTGTGCAAGTTTTGGATAGAACTGAATTTGTAGCTAATGCCTTTTACATAATATGATGCTTTATAGAATGCATCATAATTATTAGCATATTTGAGCACTTTATTGCATACATTAGTTAACATTTATATACACCTGTTAGTTTATTACATTTTAATGAGGTTAACAAGACAGTTTTGCTCAATCAACATTAATTTTTTTTTCATAGCACTGCAACAGCACTTAGCAGACATTAACATTGAAGGACCAGAAAATGGATATGGCCATTGGATTGCTAGCACCTCAGGCTCAAAAAATAGTATTAACTCCTTAGTTGATGTGAGTGTTTTTTAAATCAAATTATTTAGCTTTTAACATAAAGTTTCATGATTGTATTTATTTATTTATAATATAGAACAACATATCACATGCATTGAAGGAGAAAAGAGATGTTAGGCTTTGTTTCCAGTCAGCTAGTAAACCCTTTCCCAGTTAACAAATTTTAACAAAGGGCATAAGTGATAATTAGCACTACTTTAAATTTTATGCCTTAGCTGAACTGTTAACTGTGTGTTGGCCGAGAAGTGGAGCTCTCCCCTCACAATCAGGAGGCTGTGAGTTCAATCCAATTAGCAGCAAATATTTCTCTCTCTGGGTGCAATGAGAAAATATCTGCTGTGAACTCTGCATAGGCGTCAGGAAGGGCATTCGGCCAGTAAATGCTCAGCTCCATTCAGTCGCCGGGACTCCACCCCGATGCAACGGATTACAGGGTTGTTAAAACAAAAAAAATGTGATTCCTATTGTCATGTTATAAACTAGATTATGGCAGCGTTTTCCGTCTTCAGTTGCCTCTACATTAGGAATAGCCAATGTAGTAACAAAAATATAGACTATTTTATTTATTTCGCCATGTTTTTAAGAGAAGAATATAGAAACAAGACTTGCCAATATATATGCTCTATATGTTACAGTCTAAATAGTTCATATACTGTGGCCATATGTAGAGGTTGGTAGAGATTCAACAGAAACTATAAAAGCAAATTTCAGAAGCACTTCGGGGGGGAGCATGCGTACCCTTGGGTGCTTAGATTTCACTCTTTTGTTCCTTACAAATAGTGCTTGTATCAAGTTCAGATTTTGGTGATTATGGAATATAAATGAATTATACTCAGAAACATTATGTTTTTTTAGGGTGATTCTCCAAATGGATCAAATGATGGAAAGGGTGTCAAGTCTCTGGTAAACAAGATGACTGAAGCTTTAAAGACAAAATCTGTAAATGTGAAAGAAAAAGTTATTAGTTTTATTGAAAATACTTCAACTCCTGTAGATAGGTGAGTTATATTGACATATTTATTATAGAAATGTGAATTCTCTGGAATGTTTCACTTTACCCCAGAATACAGTGATTACATCTAAAATACTAAATTACTTCTTTATCAATTCCATGGATAAATGATAATCCGGGACTGGATTGATACATTTCAGGAAAAAAGAAATTTTCCAGAAACACCGTTTTCAAATCACTATTTCTGACCAATCTTCTTGCATGTTAGATCACACATTTTATTCTTCCCTGATTGTTTTATGCTTCTGTGAAGAGATTTAATGGGTTGACATTAGAATTATTCCTATGTGTTAGCAAACATATATGCAACAACATTTTTTAGATTGGAAAATTTGTTATTTCTCATTTCTTGTTCCACCTACCGTATTTTTCGGAGTATAAGACGCACTTTTTCCCCCCCTAAAAGGGGGTGAAAATTTAGGTGCGTCTTATACACCGAATGTAGCCCCGCCCACCCACTGGCCCCCACCCTTGGCATCTGCTCCCCAGCAGCTACCTCCTTGCAGCAAACAGTAAGAAAAAACAGCTCCTTTCAGCTTCAGCACATCCTAATTAGCACAAATTGATTGGATCGGCCTCCCGACTCTCAGTTGATTTGTTCTCAGCTGTTTTGCGCAGGGCTCTGCTGCTTGCTGCAAAGAGGTAAATTGCTGGAGCAGATTTTTTTTTTCCTTGTGCTAATCAAGCTTTGCTGAAAACGAAAATGAAAGTAAAGCAGGCTGTTTGCTGCAATGAGGCAAAATTGCTCAGAGCATAGGCAGAGGGAAATTTCTTTTTCTTCTTTTCCTCACCAAAAAAGGTAGGTGCGTCTTATACTCCAGTGCGTCTTATACTCCGAAAAATACGGTACTTTTCTCACAGCTCCTTCTTAAACTATTGAACCTTGAAATGTATTAAGTGCTGTAGGAGATCTATGTGTGGATGTGTATGAATATATATGTGTGTGCTTTGTGTGTATATATATGTATGCATCCATGTGGGGGGGGTGTATATATATACACACACACACATATACTCACTCAGATACATATACACACACATATATACATATTCATGAAAGCCAATGGGGTATTGTGGTAAAAGTGCTGGATTAGGAGTCAGGGAAAAACATATATGTTTTTCTTTTAGCCAGGTTTTTCCTACGTAACCAAGATTTTTCTACAGCCCTAGCTCAGTGGAGTCACATCCACTCGATTCTGGGCTTTTTTCTTCTGGCAGCCAGCAGGCCTTATGCTGCCCTATGCTGCTTAGTGAGAGACTTATATAGATCTATTTCTGGCTCGTTAGCCATCATCAGTAAGCCACACCCACATCTCATGTATCCTCCCTGTAAAGGTACAATATCTATTCTGGCAGGCCTGCTGGCTGCCAGAAGAAAAAAGCCCAGAATCGAGTGGATGTGACTCCACTGAGCTAGGGCTGTAGAAAAATCTTGGTTACGTAGGAAAAACCTGGCTAAAAGAAAAATACACATAAAACCTACGAAAAAGTAAGAAAATATACATACATACATACATACATACATACATACATACATACATACATATATATAAAACATTAATTCCAAATGGGAAGACAAAAATCAGATTTTCTTAATATATTGTAATTATTTATTCTGTCCTCTGCCCAATTTGATATAGAATTTCTTTCAATCTTCCCTGGCCTGACAGAGCAAGTATGCTGCGGTAAGCCACATGCAGAACCATCTGAGTAAAACTGCCTTTGTCCTTTTTTAGCATGACTTCATACTATTTGTAAGCATCAGTTATACTGTCAATGGTTCTCAAGAGTTTTTAAAATTAGGAGTGCTTTACATCAAGCTCAAATATTTAAATTACTAGTCATAGATGTTCACATTCATTTATAGATGACACATGCATATGTAATAAATGCTACCTCCTTTTCAGTATGATGCAGTTAAATGTTAGCCACAATTTACTATTTTGTTTGAACGTTAAAATGCAGCTACATTTTTGATAATCCTACTCAACAAAATGGGATTCTGTGGTTAATTAGATTTTGGATGAGAGTTGAAAAATTGATATGGAAGAGAGGTTTCATTATTAAATTACATTTCAATAATTTTAAAAAGTATACCCTTATGGCATACCTTAAGTATATTTTTATGGCCCATTACATTGCCAGTGATGCTTTGACTAAGTATCACAGATAAGAATTTTGAAATAATTCAATAATAAGAACCCAATGGATTTCATAGGCACAACGCAAGAAGAAATCATTTTGACAATGGACAGATTAAAGTAGCCAGAATTGTTATGGTAGATAAATTTAGCAGTTGTCTATGGGAATATTGTTTCTAAATTGTGGTTGTATTTAATATCACCTGAATATCTAGCTTACAACAGCAAATTACCTTAAAGGTATTTATTTATTTACATGAACTGTGAGAACAGCTACCCTCTTAAACTATATGACTGGAAAAATGTAATTTGGTTTGCAAACCATGGTGTGCATTAACCATGTTTATATTAAAACAAGCAGATTATGGCTAAAGGTCGTGTTCTTATTAAGCACATCAATAATGATTTCTCTATTGGCATGTATTTCTTATACCTTCTGGAAGTGCACTTAAGCCCATCAAACTAAGGTATCTCATATCTAGATATGATGGGCAGCTCACAAACAAACAAATAGACCATATCAATCTTAAAACAACAAATCAGAATTAGCGTTATCTTTGCCTAGATAGCGACTATAGTATGTTGGGCTTGTAGTGAAATCTGAAAGAACAGAGAATTGTATAGGCCTTTAAAGCATATAAAGAGGGCCTGCAAATTTTGAAACAATTGCAAGGAAGGATAAATTGTTGCCTAAAGCCATTTTGTAAAAACAGTGGGCATTCTGGAGATAGTAAATAAACAAAGTATCCAATAGAATATATTTATCTCATACACTAGCTATTTTATTGAACACTGTCAGTGTTACAGATGCTTATCTTTACTAACAAGCACCCCTCATCTGGCTTTCTTTGGATGGCACATGTGTTGTCTCTCTTCAACGCAGTTCAGTTTCCTATTATTTTAATCTGCCAACTCCTAGAAAATAAAAGCATTTACCTTCAGGAATAGAGATATATGTGAGTGTTCCCATCAGTTTTCCCATTCTTCTTTCTTATGTTACCTATTTGCATCTTCTAGCAGCCATTTCTACACTAAAAAGTGAAATTTGAATCATTTTCAAAAGTGAATCAGACAGAGATTTTCTTATACCTAATCAGCATTACAATTTTTAAAATGTATGCCTAACATGCTGGAATGAGCTACTTGCTGTGAAGTATGAAACTATTTAACATGGCATTCGGTTTTTGTAATAAAGTGCGCTTTCAGTAATTGATGAAAGATGAATGAGCAAGAAACAAGATCCATCTGTGAAAAATCTAAAGAAGAAATGCTATAATTCACATTCTACAGCTCTCAAGTCTGTTCTATTATTGATGTTATGATTTCTCCAGATATATTTATTAGATTAAACTAACACTTAAATATTCTCAGTTTTTTATCTGTCAGTATTGCATACATTGGTTAGAAACCAATAATAGTTCGTCCCTAAACATGCCTTGATATATTACCACTTTAAGGAAACCTTTGACTTAGATTTGTTAAAACATAGATGTGCAGTGTGTTGCCCTCTAGATGTTGCTGAATTACAAAGCCCAGTGAGAAGAGGAGCTTGGAACTGTAATTTAATAATATCTGGAAAGCTACATAAACCCACTGAAGAGATCTGTGTTTTCTGACTATGCTTACTGAACTTTTCAAACCAAACTTCTTGTACGTAATACAGTCCAGCCAGTTCAGTGCTCTTTTGCTTGCTTTTCACTAATTCAGTACGGTTCATTGCTTTTGCACAGCCAACTACCTTTATCGAATTCTTTGACTACACGCACACAGATTTACACCTGGATCACATTGCATGCTGCTAATGAGAAAAATGCTTCGATAAATTATATTTTAAAATGAATATTATTTTTCCTTTCTTATGTTCTTTCCCTGCCAATAGGCATGTCAGCAGCAGTGACCGAGTAGGAAAACCTTATCGGGGTGTGAAGCCAGTTTTCAGTATTGGAGATGAAGAAGAATATGATACTGGTATAGTAAAAGTTATTATAAGCAAATTATGTGTTGTAATTTCTAGCTAAGTCTGGAATTCTGTTATTAAAAAGACACTCTAATTGTGATCTGAAATTCCAACTGAATCTGCAATATTACCAATATCATTTTGGAGAAGCCATCATTCATCAGACTTCAGATACACCTTACAAAATCCGAAGGCTTTACAACAGAAAAGTGCATTGTTTGGAAAATCAAACAATGATGATGAGCAGCAGTATTTTATTTCATGAATTTCAAATTAGAATGAAAAATGTTTTTCAAAATATGTGACAGAAATCGAAAAGATTTTGACCATGACAGCATTTTTTTTCTTTTTGAAACAGATGAAATCGATAGCTCTTCAATGTCTGATGATGATAGAAAAGAAATCGTAAACATTCAGACTTGGATAAATAAGCCAGATATAAAATATCATTTCCCTTGTAGTGAAGTGAAAGAAAGCGGACACATGTTTCCTAGGTATTGTTGCATTGGCTTTATAAACTTAATAATGTTTCTAATGATAAAAAGTGGCACCCTCTGTCTTTCTCTCTTTCTGTATGTGTGTGTGTAGGTATAAACATACACATACACATACACACTTTAGTATAGACAATTGCTAGCTTTTAAATGCTTCTGTAATTTTTCTGTAATTTGTAATTTTATGTAGGTTTCTATAATTATTTTCCAAATTAACCTTTAACCCTACTTAATAAAAAAAATATAGGGTGACTAATTAAGTGTATGGATTAATGGCTCACAGATTGTATTGCAAATTGACTGCAGATAATCATTTCATAGCAGATACTTCGTTTTGGTCGTAGCATAATATTATATATTTGCGCTTTTACCACAATATAAAACATGTCCACAACTTGATGAAAAGTCAATTGTAAACTTGCCAAATAACTGTTATGTATAATAATATTATTATTTACAAAATGCATTTGGCTCATGATAATGCTGAGGATGGGGAAGTATCTGTTTCCTGATATAATGCCGGTTATTTTCTGATTTATTTTTTTATAGTCACCTTTTGGTAACTACAACACACATGTACTGTTTGCGAGAGATTGTCTCTCGAAAGGGATTTGCTTACATACAATCTCGTCAGGCACTAAATGCTGTGGTCAAAATTACTTCCAAAAAAAAGCATCCAGAATTAATAACCTTTAAGTATGGAAATAGCACTGCTTCAGGCATAGAGATTTTGGCAATTGAGAGGTAAGATTTTACTTTGATTACATATGAACTACATATGAATCATCCATATATTTTGAGGATTCATTTATGTATCGAAATGAAATAATCAATTGACAGTAATTTCTAATATTGTTAAGCGCAGCCTTATTATGGGGAATTATAAAGTCATTATATAAACAATATCTCATGTTTAATGTAAAGTGCTAGTATCAGAGGTGGGTTTCAGCAGGTTCTGACCAGTTCTGGAGAACCGGTAGCAGAACTTGAGTAGTTTGGAGAACCGGTAGCAGAAATTTTGAGTAGTTCGGAGAACCGGTAAATACCACCTCTGACTGGCCCCATTCCCATCTATTCTCTGCCTCCCGAGTCCCAGCTGATCGGGAGGAAATGGGGATTTTGCAGTAACCTTCCCCCGGAGTAGGGTGGAAATGGGGATTTTACAGTATCCTTCCTCTACCATGCCCAGCATGCCATGCCCACCAAGCCACACCCACAGAACCGGTAGTAAAAAAAAATTTAAACCCACTACTGGCTATTATTTTTTTATTATTATTTATTTATATGCCGCCCTTCTAGGGAGACTCAGGGCGGCTTACAATGCATTAAACAATAGCCTTCATACTTTTGTATATTTATACAAAGTCAGCTTATTGCCCCCAGTCTGAGTCCTCATTTTACCTACCTTAGAAAGGATGGAAGGCTGAGTCAACCTTGATTATATTACCATTCAAAAGGCTGAGCCTTCTTCAAGTTCTATAGAACTTTTTATACATTCTTTAGTTGGCTAAACAATAGTCTAGAAATTATTACTCCTTGTGTTTTAATTAAGATACAGTTTAATCACTATGTTAGATTATGAGTGAATCATCTACATACATCCTGGAATTTTGAGATTCTCTTAACAGCAACATATTAATCAGTGTTCCAAATAATTTAAACTTTTCCCAAGTGTAAAAATAAATTGGAAATTAGTTGCTAGGCAACTAATATTTTATATATTTATGTATTTATCAAATTTATGTAGCCTCCATTTTACAAGTAGTTACTCTGGGACAACAATAAAGTAAAACAAAAATATATAAAAACAATCATTATCAAAAATATACAACAGTCATGATTAAAAATAAAAAGTCTCAAGAGAGAATAAATATTAACTATATCAGCGGAGCCATCTTAGAATGTCAGTAGTCTCCTGGGATCTCAGCCTAAAGACATAGCCATGTCTTGAGAGACTTCCAGTACATTATGCGGCTAACTGTAGGTGATGATGAGGCAGAGCCTGAAAGCGGAGTGGAAGAGAAATGACATACTGATTCTTTATCTCATTTCAATTTCTTTGGAAATCAGCATCATTGTATATGTATGCCTGAGTATGTGTGCCCGTGTGCGTATGCGCATCATATATAAGGATCCTGTTGATCATGATGCAATATTTTAATTGTACTATTTTATATTGTGAAAGGGATTTAGTATATTAACAAATGATGTTATCATTTCCATTTTTAAGGTACTTGATTCCAAATGCAGGTGATGCCACCAAAGCTATAAAACTACAGATTATGAAAGTACTGGATGCCCTGGAAAGCTAATAAGAACAGATGTTTTCACTGTGTCTTCAGAAGAAAGTGGTGGCCAAAATATTTTATGTGGCCTAAAACAACTTGTTGCAGCTGAATACTAACCTAAGAGGACATTTCAGTTTATTGATGGGAGTGCCTGGATAACCACTTTATGGTAGAAGTAAACTATACTTTTGAAGAGATTTTTTTAAAGTATTTTCTTTAACACATTTGCAAATATTGTTTGTTATAAACTTGAGTTATTTTTAAAGTAGCTTTGGAAAAGCTGACTTATTCGTAAGGAGAAAACTCAGTACATAGATCTGTTTGAAAAGATGTACTGTAGCCAGGCAATACTTTCCAATATTGGAAAATATTTGAACTACATAATTCACAATTGAAAAACGACATATTTTTACAAGCCTTGAATATTTGGCTTGAACTGCTACGCATAGTATCAGGATTTGGCACAGTACTTGAGGCAAGGATCTAGAACTTCTTTAAAATAACATTACATGCTATCAAACTTGGGGCAGGTTTATAGGGACATACAATGTGTATGTAATTTTTAAAGTCTTCTATGAGGTTTAAGAGAATAGTTAAATTCCGGAAGCTTGAAATGGTAAGCAGCATACAGCAGTTGAATGTTAACAGCTTTATGCTCTAGAATGAAAGCTAAGGTTTTCCAAAGTCAACATTAGATTGGGAAATGAAATCATAATTCATTTTTCATAAGAGAATATAAGAATTGGCTACACTAATGGACATGCAAATATAATCTTTCAGAAACCTGTTCAAAATCTGTCCAGCACTTACTAAAATTGCAATGTGCATGAGTGAAGCAAAGTGTGGAAACTTTATGTATGATGTCTTCAGTTTTTCTTTGAAATGTATCAGCTGAATGCTATTAATAATGTCTTCAGTGCTTGAGATTAAAAAAATAAAATCTGGTGCAAAAATCCATAGTTTTTAAAGATAACCAAAATGGTTGCACTTTGTCTCAAGGAAATCCTGTAAATGCTGACATGAAAGCTGCAAAACGTGAAAGTAACAATTCTTAGGATTTCAGTAGGTTGGACAAAAAAATAATAGAATATCTGCAGATCCAATCAACATGCCAATGGAAACTAAAATCAACTGATCTTCACTACCAACTCTTTTGAACTCTTAACAAGAATCATGTAGGCACCTTAATCCTGAAACCAATACTCATTTTTTTAAAAATAAAACAAGTATATAAATATGAATTGCATGAACTGCACTTTTGCCAATACTCCTGTATTTATAGTTCTGTCCCAGAGCTGTTGCATTATTTTTTTCCCCTTTCTCTACTCTCCTTTTAAAAAGCAAATTAAAATCTCCTAGAGGTTTTCCTGCCTAATTTAGCAATGACACTTTTTTCATAATATTAATGTAAAGATGTTCGTGCAATTGTTTATAAAAGTGCTATTGTAAATAAATCATTACTACTTAAAAGCCAATTATTTGTCCAAGTCATTTGGATACAGGATGCTCGATCCAACCCTCATTTCCAAGAAATAACAATAATAAATCAACAAATCTACACTTCACATCATTAGATTGGGTTAATGCAATTCTAACTATTTTCTTTAACTCTGCATTCTTCAGTCTGTTCTGGAAGGTGAGGAATCTTCTGTGAATCTGAGTGCTTGCAAAGTAACAAGTGTACACTGGAAGTTTCAATGAATTCCATCCAGTGATACTGGTGAAACTTCTTTTTGCATTCTCTGCCATACAGTTTTTAGTGTGGGTAGCATTACTTCTGCTTAGCGCTGTTGCAAAGAGTGTGCAAAGGCTTGTACAGTTAGTTATACACACATTTAAATGTCACTTCCTTGACGTATCGGTATTATCTAAGATTCTAAGGAGTATATGAAGTTAATACAACATACTGAAACTCTTCTTAGTAACCATTTTTGGTCTAAGTAGGATTTGGGTTTAAAAGACAAAGTGGGATTTGGAGTGTGGGGGACACTTGTTGCAAACACCCTAAAGCAGTCATGTCTTTTCATGTGCTTATGTGGCTGCCTCTGCAGCTGAAAACAATCCTCAAAAAAGAAGCAATTGCTCTAAAGTGTTCTGACCAGGCACTGGGTATTGGGTGGATTGACTGTCCACGGGATGTTCAAGTTATATTTTGTCTTTGAATCCTAATCTCTGCACTGCCCCACTTTCCTCTTTGAGCCAAGCTTATTGTCTTTACTTTTACTACACCTACATTACTATTCGAGCAGGCCATGAGCATTGGAGCATCGTTGTTATATACTTTATTAAAAGGGTTTATTAGTTGTTCAACAGGAGATGATATTTAGGAAAAGCAAAGCAAAACAAACTAACTGCAACAATGAAAGGAATAAATACTGTAAATTCTATGTGTGTAAGAAAGTCTAACATAACTGGCAGAAGAACAAATTCTAGAGCCACTTAATACAGAACAATAAAAATTTAACAAGCTAAAAGTCCTGTCTATATAACTTTGTCTAAGCCCAAAATAAAACCTTGGGGTAGGAGGGCTACTACTGAAAAAGTCCAGTCTTTCAACAACTGCCTACTATATGAATTTATCATGGAAATGCTAACTGCCATATATGAAACATAAAATAAGTGATATGGTATTAATTTGTGGGTGATATTTTTGGTCCTGGTCTAATTTAATGTTCCTGATTTCACTGCTAAGTCATAAATATTTAAAGCGAAGCAGTGAATTTCTAATTTGATCACTGATTAAATGTGCTTAAAATTACATTGTCGTATAAACGTGTAAGATTGCAAACAATTTTAATGAAGGTAAATATAATCTAAAACAAGTATGCTTTTAAGATACAGTATTTCAGTCTGCAGTCCTTAGAACATTGCAGTAATTAGTGATCACATTTGACTTGCAACAATTGTTTTTGAATGCTCAAATCCATATTTTACTACTCAAAATTATCTTGAAATAGCAATAGCACTTAGACTTATATACTGCTTCATGGTGCTTTACAGCCCTCTCTAATAAATATTGGAGGCAATATGCTTACATAATCAGCATATTGCCTCCAACAATCTAGGTTCTCATTTTACCGATCTCAGGAGGATGGAAGGCTGAATCAACCTGGAGTGGTCAGGATCGAACTGCTGGCAGTTGGCAGTTAGCCTGCAATACTGCATTCTAACCACTGCACCATCATGGCTGTGCTGCACTTTTTAAGTAGAAAAGATCAGCATGAATGTATGTTACATCTAACTTACAGTCAATCAGTGCTGCTTGCAACAACTTATCAGCTCTCGCCACTTGAAATTTGTTTCATGGCTTGGCACAAAGGTGCTTTTCATCCAAGAAGCTTCTTCAGTTCTGGCTGGATGAGAAGCAAAATATTTTCAAAGAAAAAAACCAAGAAAGCCCAGTTGCCTTTTGTAAAAGCACCTTAGGGACAACCATGACCTGGATGACTGAGAATCTCCATAGACATTTTCATGACTTGGGAATGGCTGGGATTGAGACGGCTGGAGGTATAGTCTTGATCCGCGGTCAGAAATTTATGCTGAGAGAATGCTCACCTTTCCCAGAGACACCAATCTTCCCTTGAGATCATGATCAGGCAAATGGTTCACACAAGTTGACAACACATAAAGAATTATTTGTTGACCATTTAGCTTTCTTGATTTCAATGTAGTGAGGTTTTCCTTAGGCATACACACACATTGCACTCTTTTTGCTCTCAGTCACAAATTTTACTAACTGATAAAAGAAATCGGAGAAGAGTGGGAAAAACAGCTGACCTTGGTGAAGTTAATACATTTTACAACATTTTTAAATCTGTATTTTATTATTTATTATGAGTGTGTGTCAGATCTATGGGACATGATTTTGAAGGATTACTTTAGAGGCCTTTTAATACACTGGGGCCTACACTGATAGTTACTTAGGAGAAAATATATGACATCCTCAACTTGTGCCCAAAATTTATGTTGTTAAGCTAAACATTTGGTAAGTGAGTTGCGCCCCCATTTTACGACCTTTCTTGCCACAGTTGTTAAGTGAATCACTGTAGTTAAGTTAGTAACATGATTGTTAAGTGAATCTGGCTTCCCAATTGACTTTGCTTATCAGAAGGTTGCAGAAGGTAACCTGATCCTGGGACATGGCAACCACCATAAATTTGAACCAGTTTTCAAGCGTCTGAATTTTAATCATGTGATCAGGGGAATGCTGCAATGGTTGTGAGTGTGAAAAATGGTTATAAGTCACTTTTTTTAAGTGCCACTGAAAGTTTGAATGGTCATTAAATGAACTCTTGTAAATCAAGGACTACCTGAATTGAGAAATATTATTGGTACAGAGAATATGCCTAAGGCTGCACATCATGAAGTAGAGTTGCCAACTGAACAAAAAGTAAACAATTAGACAACAGATTTTTGCAGGTCTAATTCCTCATCTTGGCCATTCTCAGCCCAATAACATCACCACTTAGAAAACATGGTCATTTCTCATCCAACACACTTGGAAGGTTCCAGATCAACCAGGAATACACACGCCAGCACCCATTCTAAAAAATAGATTAAAAATCTACAGTATTATAATTTTAAATTGAAATTCAACACAAATTATTAATAATATTGTTTTATGTGTTAATTTTTACAACAATATTAACATAAAAATATCACTGGCTCCCTACAACCATTACTTCATATATTAATTCTCTACTAATTTGTTGAAACTCCCTTTGATGGTCACATTGGTAGCATCAAATTCTTTAATATGAACACTACACTCTAAAGAGGTACTTTTATTATGTGTTTTTTGTGTGTGTGTGTGTGTTTTATTTGCAGCCTATCTCACTCAAGGCAACTCTTAGAATCATTCTTAGATTGTGAGGAAGATTAAAAACAAAGCAACCCCCCCTTTGCACACTTGACACCATGCAGAGTTTACATACTGTACCTCTATCATGACCTCCCTTTACAAAATTTTTGACTGTAAACCAGAATATTTCAAGTTCTTGAACCGTTTCTCTGACTTTGGTTACTTTCCCTCCCCCCCTTTGGTAAAGGTGCAAAACAATATCTTATTTGAGATGCAATGATCAGAAGTGTACAGCATTCCGATCGACCTTACTCCTTTTTACACAAAGGCATCATTATATTTGAAGTTTTATTTAACGTTTCATTCTCAATGTGTTTTCTTAAATAGTCACATTCTGGGTTTACATTTTCATTGAGCTACCCACCAGGATGAGTTGCTCTCAGCTGAAGTTCCATTAATATATGTGAAATTTGGTCTTTATAGACAGCAAGACATGCAGCTCTTTGCACTGAATTACATTTGCTATCTTGTCATTCTTGTTTTACTTTAGGTCAGAGGTCTTCAAACTCGGCAGCTTTAAGACTTGTGGACTTCAAAGTTGAAGTCCACAAGTCTTAAAGCTGCCAAGTTTGAAGACCTCTGCTTTAGGTGGTATTCAGTATATAAGAGGAGAGCTGCAAAATCCCAAATGGCTGCTAAATGGCAGCAAATAGGTTTCTATTGTAGCAGCCGTCTGTATGTTTGTAGCTCAGATATGCTCGTCTGATTAAGTGGAGTACAGCGTTGTTCACGACAGCTCTCTCTCTGAAGGGCTAATGATTACAAATTCAGCAAGCTTATCATTCCCCTTCGCAGTTTTCCATGACGAAATATTGGGCTTTATGCTTTTCACAGATTTTCACATACTACAAAAGCCCTGACGGCGGAAGGAAGGAGGAAATAACACAGCCCTTTTTTCAAGGATAGAGAATCTGGAATCCGCCCAATGACCTGGACTTCAACTCCCATCATTCTTAGAGACACTATTGAGAGCAAGGGCTTGTGGGAGTAGTGTAAAATAAAAATCGGGAAATAAATGCTCCAAAAGAACTACATTTCATAGAAGCCCTTGCTCTTTTTGAGCATGCGCTGTGTTCTCTAAGGATCTTTTTTCTGGACAGCGGCAATCCTTAGTGAACCAATGTTATGCAGCTGGTGAGAGGAGTCATGGCCAGTGAGTACCGTAATTTTTCCTACGAGGGGAAATTGTGTGCTCGGGTAGTTCAGTTTCCACTGAACGCTTAATAAGAGGAGAGTAAAAGAGAAGAGAAACTTTGTCTCTGGCCTGAGGCTTGCCTTCTGCTAGAGGGAGATGACTGGCAGAGGTGCTAAATTCCTTTGTGTCTAATTTTTGAACAAACTTAACTTAGAAACCTGCCAGTGCAAATTTATGTAGGTTGACGTCGAGCTGTAGTCGTGCAATGGCTTGGTCTGTCTTGGTTGCGGGTGAGGAGAGCAATTAAGAAAAAAAGGTGCTGCTTCTGTGTAAGAAAATATTTTCTCTTACCTTAAGTACTCTTTTTTTTTTTTTGTAATTTTGGATAACTTCAATGGAAGTTATCCAAAATTACATCTAATATAAAGTTATCCAAAATGTGCAGCTAAATATGAAGAAAAGAACCATTTGCAAATACAGAAATCAATTTATCACAGTAACTTTCATGAATCAGTCTATACTTTAAATTGTATTTGTTTATATGTATGTATGTATGTGGTTCATATGTGTAATTCCCAGGTATATAACTCTGTTAGTAAATTCCATTCAATCGGATTTGATTCTCAAAGTCTGCCTGGACAAGTCGCTCGAGTTTTCTTGGCAAGGTTTTTTTCCTTGCGGTTTGTCATTTTAGGACTGAGAGAAAATGACCCAAGATCACTTCATGGCTAATGTGGTCTCCTGGTGTCTATCCTGATGTCTTAACCACTACAGTAAACTGGTTCTCATTTACAGTAATATTTTAAATGAACTTATCTCTATTTATTATTAACATTTAATACTACAAATTAACTTATCCTCTAACTGGAGCACTTTGATATTTGGCATGTCTCTGAGTTACTGTGCAATGAGCTGTAATGTTAAATGTGTTACTCAGTTTGCTCATTTGGACTCCAGTTATAAAGTACTAAAAAGTAAGTCTATGTTATTTGTACCATCGGGTTGAGGTGCAGGAAAACATTGGTGATAGGCAGTTCTGCTATTCTGTCAGTTTTGTAAATTATGCTCCAGTAAGTTCATAAAAGATGTTTTGGAACTTTCTTTTTATATCTGAAATTTTGGGAAACCTTATAACTACAATAATTTTATAGCATTGTGCACTCAAGAAATAACATTTTATGATCATGGAATGATACCAAGATGTTTCATTCCTTCTGGCTACTTTTGCTCATGTGACCAGATAAATTGAGGATGGGCAATCTTTTTGTAAGGATTTCTCAAAATTGATAATATGGTTTCCCTAAAATAGTAATATTGCTATTTTTAAAGGCCCAATTCACCCCTACACAGTACATTTTCACTAACATGTTTTTAACAACTGCATCATAGAGTTTGCTAATGTTCAACTTGTATTCAACACAATTTATATAAGGAAGAGAAAGCAAAGCTTTAGTTGTTGGGATTGGGTTGATACAGAATTATGATTTTAATCAAGAGTGCTGCTTAACCCCTCTTTTTTCTTTACATCAGTTTCTTCATCTTGATGCCATCTAGCTAAATAGTTACATTGAGATTCCAGTCCCTGTTCAACATGATCTTTGGTACCCTGAATTTTTTAAGATTTTTAGTTGCTTAACAGTGGTCTGGGAAGCAGGTGTAATTTCTAATTGAAAATTGATGGTAGGATTTTTTGTTTTTCTTCATAGCTGATCCTTTACCTTTTTTTTTACATTTAGATTTTCGTTTAGCACTCATCCAGCTCCATGTGTCTGCTGCCAAAACAGAGAACTTGAACAGAGCCTGTAGACTTGTGAGAACTGCAGCAGGACAAGGAGCAAAAATTGTAATTCTGCCAGTGCGTATAACTTTTTTCAAAAATTACTTTCCAAATCCAGATTTTATTTTACTTTTACTGTTCCTGAGCCCTACACTTGGTGCTTACTTTTTCTCCCTGACATAGTTAGGGATTTCTTTTCAAGATCAAAATGAATATTAAAATTGGGCTTCAGACAAACACTCACTGCCATAGCTATTCCTGCATCTATATGCTACTAAAACTATCCTGCCGGTTGATTTATAACTTTCAAGTACCCAAAGAGTGCATCATAGCACAACAATTTTTAATCAAGGTATCTCAAATCCACTACTTTAAAGAATGCACACCATGTCCAGGACCCATTACTCCTGTGTCATTGAAATTTCAATGTTTTTCATGCCAGTTGTATTTGCAAAATTGTGGCTGTTGCAGCATTTTATGTTTTTAAAGCATTATTTCTTGTTTTATAATGTATTTTTCACATATTTTAAAGTTGATATCTTGTTGTTTTTCTGCAGAGCACTGGGCTCTTTCCAGATGTTTTGTGGAAATTTGGTGGTTTTGTGATATTTTTCTTGGCCATGTGACCAATATTTAAGAAAATGTGGACAGTTTATTTTGATTTAAAAATGGGTTTCGTTCTGTTTTCAAGTGAATATTAGAGCTTTATTTGCAGGGATAGAAGGCAAACTGGGATATTAATGTGTGTGTGGGGAGAGACATTTAAGTAATACCTGTGGCCCAGATGAGTTTTCCCATTTGTTGAAAGTGCTTATCTCTGATTCTGCTGAGTGAAGTTGAAAGAACTTGTATCAGATGTAGCCAAAATCCAAGGCCTTATATATTAGTGGCCCAAAGCCATGCAGCAGTTTTCATGCCTGAAAGAGGCCAACCAGTCAGATGCTTGCTGACTACACCCCAAATAATTCCATGTCTATCCAAATAGTGATCCCAAATAACTCCATGTCTATCCAAATGTGATCTTAATTAAGCAACAAAGTCAGAGCAGAACTTCTTCGAACAGCAAAGGATTTATTTGCTTATGATATTTGAAGCCTAAGTTTATAGATCAGGCCAAGCTATAATGTATGTTTTGAGGGGCAGAGGTTTCCTTAGCTATTAAGCCGAAGATATCACATTATGGCTTAGTGTGCTGTTGAAACCTGTAGAAGCTTATTCATTCAGGTAGTCCTTGTTTTATGACCATAATGGGGCCTACTGATCACAGTAGTTAACTGGGACTAATTTTACAACATTTTTTGCAGCAGTCATTAAGCGAATGTGGCGGACATTAAGCGAACCCATTGTATGCTGTAGGGCAGTTTTTGCTGGAAACTAGAAGTAAATGCTAGTTTCTGTCAAAAACAAATCATGGTCACATGGGTCATGTGACTGGGGGGCAAACATCACAACTTCAAAATTGGGTTGTTAGTCCATTTTTGGGGGTCAATTGTAACTTTGAACTCTCACTAAGCAACCTGTTATAAATCAAGGACTACCTCTACTGTGGTGAAGTGCAGTATATTTTTTATTCTGCCTTGATTTATACATACCCATCCACTCAAACACCCACACAAACTCAAGGCAGTAAACATACCTGATATTCCTGCCTCCTATTTTCCTCACAACAACAATCTTTTGAGATGGGTTGGACTGGTAAAGAATTACTCACACAGTTAGCTTTTATGCCTGAGAGAGGCCAAGAATTCCCAGTCTCCTGGTTTCTAGGTAAGCAACTTAATCGCTACACCAAATGGTTATCTCTCATGATTTATAATGTAGTATGACTTCATATGTTATGTGAACCAGGTTTGTATAATTCCAGTATCAGTTCAGCCATTTAGCTTCCTCCAGCTGGAAGAAAAAAAAGATATTGAATGAAGACTGCTCCAACAAATCTATTGTCATGAGTTTATTTATTTATTTAGCGTATGGTTGGTCACACACAGTATTAAAACACTTATTGTCATGAGTGGGTTTTTTTCTTATGGCCAGTCATTTTTGCATTTTATATTTTTATATTACTTTTTTTTAAAAAAAAAGATATATTCCTTAAATATGTTTACATGGGTGTCTGACTTACTTTGGTTCTCGTTATAGGAATGCTTCAATTGTCCCTATGGCACAAAATATTTCCCAGAATATGCAGAGAAAATTCCTGGAGACTGCACACAGAAGCTCTCCAATATTGCAAAGGAATGTGGTATATATCTCATTGGAGGTAAATTGTTATTTTTAAATTTTACTTTTGTATATAAATACAGCAGGGGTGAAAGTTAGAACCAGCAGGTTCTTACTGGTTCTAGAGAACCGGTAGCAGAAACTTTGAGTAGTTCGGATAACTGGCAAATACCACCTCTGGCTGGCACCAGAGTGGGGTGAGAATGAAGATTTTGCAATATCCTTCCCCCAGGAGGGGAGGGAATGGAGATTTTGCAATATCCTTCCCCTGCCACACCCACCAAGCCACGCCCACAGAACCGGTAGGGAAAAAAATTGGATTTCACCCCTGAAATAGAGCCCATCTATTTGACTAAATAATCATCTTTGTTTTTAACAGGTTCTATTCCAGAGGACGATGCAGGAAAATTGTATAATACGTGTACAGCTTTTGGTCCTGATGGCACTATGTTAGCTAAATACAGAAAGGTAGAAAAATAAATTCTTGTTTGTCCCTTTTTCTTTCAGTTTGATAACATTACAGATAGTCCTTGACTTATGACCACAATTGACCCCAAAATTTCTGTTAAGTGAGATCTTTATTGAGTGAATTTTGTCCCATTTTACAAATTTTCTTCCACAGTTGTTAACTGAATCACTGCAATTGATAAGTTGGTAACATGGTTGTTAAGTGAATCCGGCTTTCCAATTGATTTTGCTTGTCAAAAGATTGCAAAAGGTGATCACATGACCTTGGGAAAACAGTAAGAGTCATAAGTATGAACCAGTTGCCAAGCATCTGAATTTTGATCATCTGAATCATTGGGATGCTACAAATGATGTAAATGTGAAAAATGGTCATAAAGTCACTTTTTCAGTGCCGTTGTAACTTTGAAGGGTCACTAAATGAACTGTTGTAAGTTGAGGATTACCTGTATCTGCCTCATTTAAAATAAATAATACAATTCTTTATTGAGAGAAGCGTGGAGGTCTCATTTAGATAACTTAGTAGAATCCTAGAATTATTTCTTTTGTCACATTTTCCCTCCTACGGTTTAGGAATAGATTTTACTTAAAAACAACTTTTAAAAATACTGGAGTTTAGCTTGAGAATCTGAAATTTAGCACAGGCTCTAATTTTTATAGAAGAGCTCAAGGTCTCTCATTTCCATTTTCATATCTGGATTTAAATTGACTGCATCTGAGTCTAGGGACTTTTGTTCATTTCCCTATATTATCAATATCACACAATTTTATTTCTTTTATGACTTGTATGACTGATAATTGTAAAGAGATTTAGGCTAAAGCTATAAACTGAAATTTTAACTTGTGGAAACGTTTTTGTATTTACTGCAATAAACTGGAAATATTAAACAAAACTAATTAATTCTCTCTGACTTCTTCCAATGTATGAGATTACTTCCAACAGTAATAATTGACAGATAATAGGTAACAGAGGTTAGTGTGCATGTGTCAAAGAAGTAACTGAAAAACAAGGACATTTCAACACACTGCTTCTGTCACAATCATCCACTCCTTGTTAACTATATTAACCACTAAATTATTTACTGTTGCAATGATCCTGGTTTAATTATTTCTAGGAAGAACTGGTGGAATGCCATTGTAATTTAGGCAGTCATCATACCCATTAAACAAAACTTCTGTGATACTTTCTGAAAGTTAAATATTTTCAAGTGATCTAAATGAAGTATAAAGAGCCTTGGTGGTGCAGTGGACTAAAGTGCTGTTAAGTAGCACTTAGCTGCCAGCTGCCTGCAATTACTGCGAGTTCAAATCTCACCAGGCTCAAGGTTGACTCAGCCTTCCATCTTTCCGAGGTAGGTAAAATGAGGACCGGATTGTGAGGGCAATAAGCTGACTTTGTATATAAAAAAGAACACCGCTTAGGGACGGCCGAAAGCCCTACTAAGCAGGTATATACAAAAGTATGAAGGCTATTGCTTAATGCACCGTAAGCCGCCCTGAGTCTCCGGAGAAGGGTGGCATATAAATCGAACCAAAAAATAAATAAATGTGTTGCTTGTGTATACCGTATTATTTGACATGTTATATTGGTTTGTACATATAGCTGCATTAAGACAAAGTGTACTTCAGTTGAGAAATACCGTTTCCCCTAAAATAAGCCCTCCTCGAAAATATTTAAACACATGCACAGCTGGTCCCTGATATTTCCTCTGGTTAGGGTTAGGGAGAAAGAGCTGGAAATCAGATAAGATGGCAAGAGAAGCCCCGTCTTGCTCCACGCGCCCCAAAATAATAAGACATCCCTGAAAATAAGGCCAAGCACTTATTTTGGGGTTCAAAAAAATATAAGACAGAGTCTTATTTTCGGGGAAACACAGTACATGAATTTCTTGCACTTTCTGGCAACTAGCTGCCTTGTTTCCCATAAATACCCGCCAAGTCAATATCTTGCCATTAAAAAGCATACCTTTTTTCCAGACTACTGGCTTAAAGTTTATTTGAAACTTTAATTTAATTTAACTTAATTTAGATTTAACAGAAATGTCTTAATGTTTTTTACTACTCACAAGAAGCTAGGATCAAAATGGTTGACTCTCAATGTATCAGTCTCATCTTTCAGTTTAGTGATTGGTCATTTCTTCCTGGAAAAAGCTTTTCTCTGTGTTTAATTGTAAACTGATGGTCTGGCATAGGAGTAATTGGAAGGGCTCAATGTACCATTGCATTCAATGTGCCATTCTGTGAATTTGTGCAGAGAATATGCAATTAAAGAATCTTTAAACAAGAATTGTCTTCACTTTTAAAACAGATTCATTTGTTTGACATTGATGTGCCTGGAAAAATCCGATTTCAGGAATCAGAAACTCTGAGTCCGGGTGACAGGTTTTCTGTATTTGATACACGTAAGTAAAGGAGCTTTGTTTTTGACAGTGAAAACTAATTCACTTTCAGATTTTTTTAATGTCATTTTTTTTTCTAAAGCTAGGATTTTATTCACGATTAACATTTATCTTAATAACATTCAGTTCCATCATATTTGATTATAAATTATAGTCAAATGTACCATTATAAATGTTTAACATACTTCATGGTGCTGGAGAAATTCTGTGAATTTCTCTGTATGTAACTACTTATTTGCAGAGTTCTTAACTCTATTTTTAGTAGAAAGATATGAATTGATGAAATATTTAATTCCTGAGATGAAACTTGTGATTTAGAGCAAACTTGCTATATGGATATTATAAATCAGGATTCCTTTCCTCTGACATAATAGATACTTTATACAAAAAAACTAGCATTCTAGAGACATCAATGTTGATCTATAGTAATAAGAAATGTCTTGCATGTCTTGTTTTGATGCAGCATACTGTAAAATAGGAATTGGCATTTGTTATGACATCCGATTTCCTGAGCTAGCTCAAATCTACACCCAGAAAGGTAAAATTGAGAAAAATAAATCTTTCCTTCCTTCCTTCCTTCCTTCCTTCCTTCCTTCCTTCCTTCCTTCCTTCCTTCCTTCCTTCCCTCCCTCCCTCCCTCCCTCCCTCTCTCTCTCTCTCTTTCTTTCTTTCATTAAATGTACATGGCTATCCATCTACTAGAGCAGGGATCTCCAAACTTGGCAACTTTAAGACTTGTGGACTTCAACTCCCAGAAGTCAAGTCTTAAAGTTGCCAAGTTTGGAGACCCCTGTACTAGAGAAATCCTGGGCAGCAAATAAGGATAAAAACACTCATTATATCTTATTAATCCTGGCTCAGTACTTAGGGGAAAAGGCAGGTCTTCATCATTTTCCCGAAGGCCTATAGTGTTGAGGCCACTCCAATTGTGCTGCAATTGGATAGAATTAGAACTAGTTCTAATAGGTTTTCTGCTTCAAAATGGCAACCATTCCACTGGCAAATCAAAGCATCATTTCCAAGGGGCCTTTTCTATAAGTCAAGTGGTGGTGATGATGGTGGAGCAGGAGGAGCAGGATTATTTAAATATATTAGCTGTCCATCTCCAGTAAATACTAGTGTACAAAAGTGGAAAAAAACAAAAAACTAAAAATATAAAAACAGACAGTTCAGACCAAAATGATCCAATAAACAACAAAATCAACAAAACATAACAGAGGCTTTAAACCAATAAACATCAACCCTGGGCCTGGGAGCAAACCATTGTTTTCAATTATCAGTTTAATTTCAATTATCAGTTTGGAATTCTAATCTGGCAGGTTTTACTGCAAACTGACTTCTTAAAATTATACTGTCAAATATACTTCACAGACTCACCAATGAAAACAAATAGAAAGATTGATTAAAGTGTAGCAAATCAACAGTGATAACTTTCTGTTGCCTATGTTGATCATATTGTCATCCTATCTTCCTTTTGAACTAAGGTTGCAAACTCCTAGTATATCCAGGGGCTTTTAATTTGACAACTGGGCCAGCTCACTGGGAACTGCTGCAGAGAGGCCGGTATGAATCAATTTATTTGTGCCTACACTCATTCCTACATTTGTTACATTGAAATGACTCTCGGTACTGTAACTCTTGGTTATTGTATTTAACTTTTTAAAATTTAAATTCAAACTATGTTATCCCATTTGCTGATATTTTAGATACTTGTGATCTAATGTAGTGCTTGCTATTGAATTTTATTGAACTAAAAAAACCAAAGTTTTCCATATTTAAGAAATCAAGTGCCACATTTTTAATTCCTGAAAGGACTAATTGGCTGATACTCTTCCTTTCCTTTTTTGGCAGAGCTGTGGATAACCAGGTCTATGTAGCAACTGCATCTCCTGCTAGGGATGAGACGGGATCTTATGTGGCTTGGGGACATAGTACAGTAGTAAATCCATGGTAAGTAAGAAAACAAACTTCTTCCACTAATATATCACAACTAACAAGACAAAATTGCTAAATTAAAATGTACAGTATTTTTTTTAAAGTGGCAATTACCCTCACATGTACCTAAATCTGGCAGAATGAATGTTCAGCATTATCTCTATGGTGCCTTAGTAGAAAAAATTGTACCTTTGCCCTGATCGCTAAAGATTTCCTCCTTCCATTTTGTTTGAATTCACAGATAACCTCATCAAAGGATAATTTTTACTTCAAATATATTTTTAATGACATGGCTGGCAACACATTTAGGTATTCTATTCTCTTTTTAATCATTTGAAAATCCCCATGCCTGAAATATGCTTCATATTTTTGACTAGATTTTTTTTTTGAAAATGAAAAATGATTATAAAACCATTGATGAAAGTATCAATTTTGTATCATTACTTTTAGTAATATCATCCAACAGTACAGGAAAAAAGGGAGATGCATATGAGAAAGAATGCATTTCAGTATCTAAGTTCAAGCCTACATTATTTCAGAACTTATTGCTTTATAATCTTCTGCTATAAGAAAATCAACAATACAGTTAATAAGTACAAGAAAATATTCAAACAGGTTAGATTTTACACATTGTAAAGTTTTTATCTTGTCTAAGCTGAATTTTAGTATACCCGTCTTACCATTGAAATGCTAACACTTGCTCTTTTTTTCATGTGATTTCTTTTTTTAGCTGGAAAGCAAAGATCAATACTCTATAAGCCTTGAAACGATAGGTTCATTCCAGTTCCTTTCTGCTTTCTGAAGCAGAACTTCAGAAAAAACATTTGCATTTTCTGAAATAGTGCAAAATAGACACAGCCTTTAGATACCTCATAGAAAGCTGAGGCTTACAAATCCACAGCTTGAAGTTGTGAAGTCCACGAAGATAAAAACAAATGTGGAACATATTCACACATTCCTGATCTGTAATATTGATTACTTTAGATCAATCTCCATTAACTCCTGGCCATCAGGTATGTTAGGACTACATTTGGAAGGAATTATTTCAGCACGTCACAGTTCTATCAGGATTAGGAAATATTATCTTAAACTGAAGTACATTGTGGTTGTCTTTATCTTTTAACAAGAAAGGAAGAATTGTGTAGGACTTGAAAGCACATTCTTTTTTCATTTATCAGATTTCTGTATTGCCTTTGAACAAATGCAGGTTAAATTCTGCTAAGAAGCAACTCTGAGGAAGAAGTGATTTTTGCCAATTTCTGCTCCTTGAATAATGTGTCTTCCCTATTTTTCAATCTCCATTCATAAGAACATTAAAAGTGCGGAAGAAGTGCATTTCTAGAACAGTTCTAGGAGGTGCCCCTTGACGACCAGCAGGGGAATAAGAAATCAGTAAGGTCACACTATGGCAATACATGATTTGTTAAACTTTTGTTTTCCTTTCTAGGGGTGAGGTTATAGCCAAAGCTGGCACTGAAGAAACAATTGTCTATGCAGAAATAGGTGAGCTGTTAGGACTAATTTAAATCTTACAGAGGCTCTTGTAAATTAGCTAAGTAGTTCTGTCTCAGTTTTCTGCCTATTAGTTGGAATATTGATCATATTCAGAAGGTTATAAGCGTGAAGTCATTTAAGAACTTTTCATCTATAAGAGGTGCAGCAATTATAATAGTTCAGTCTGTTGATATAAGATTTGCCTTATGAAGATGTAAATATACAGTATTACCAAGTCAATGCATTGCTTCAGATTTGGTTGAGAATACATATATCAGAATTTGCTGGAACATAATTGCAGCTCTTTTCAGTAATTTATTAAAGCATGCATCATTTTATAGGATCATATAGCTCTTAGGGGATGCTTTTATTTTGACCACACAACACAGGAAAAATACAGATGCTTTAATTAGTGGTTAATAGGAAATGTGTTCAAGCTACGTGTTGCATAATCATATCAGTATGGGAAGGAAACAGAATTGGGATTAATATGGCTTTATTTTTTTATACAGACTTAAAGAAGGCTGAAGAAATCCGTGAACAAATCCCCATTCTTTCTCAGAAACGATCTGATCTTTACGCTGTTGAAGCAAAAATTGTATGATTCTAATTTGGACTGACACTTTTTCTAATAGCTATTACTAGCTAATTCAGTGTAATAAACTAGTAAATCAAGTTTATAGATAATTAAAATTATCTCCATATAATGGTGAAAGTTTGAGTTTACAATTTTTTTTAGTCTGCACAGATTTTGGACATCTTGTATTGCATTAGAAACTTTTCTGACACTTACACATATAAAAATATTTTTATGAAAATGGAATAATCAGTAATATTAAGAAATACTCAATTTTAGACAATATATTTTTACCAAAATAATACTGGATAAAAGCAGAAAATTTCCATTTTTGTTAGTTGACCTAAATTGGTTACTCCTGAAAATTCATTATCAAATAAATGCATGCTTCTTTTAAACTTTGGTGTTTATTTGATTTTATGAAAAATAATCAGAAGAGATTAAATTAGCTAAACTCCAACAGTATTTTGAAGACACTTTTGAAGCATCATGCAAGTCTCAAAGATGTTCATCCAGTTCTAATGTGGAACTTTTGTGTACAAGAATCAATTACCGTACATTCTCTGCATTAAGGTTTAGTCAGCTGCTGGCAAATCAGATTAGTCAATATGTAAGCCCTGACCAGATTGCAAAGCACTTTAAATCCTTTAATTTTGTAGGCACCTTACATGAATTAAGTGCCATTTAGATCTCTGCTTCAGTAGTGATCATTGGACCTGACTTTAAAAAGGCTTGTTTTTTTTTTACCATATTCCATCAAAAAGGTTTGAGTTATTACCTAAAGAAGCAGTTTTGGCATTCTATCTCTTATAAGTCCCAACATCACAAGGTCCAGATTGCCTTTCTACCTTCTCATTACTCCCACTTCCCGATTTATATGAAGAAGTAATCCGGTATCTCCCAACTGCCCCAGAAGAGCTTGTATTTTCAACTGCTGCAGCTATCCATAAATTATCCTTGGTTCCTTCCCATCAAACTAAGCCTCATGCAGGGATAGTTTTATCCAAATCTGGGATGGTTCCATACCTGGAGGTTGATTGGAATGAACTTAAACTACAATTCAGTTTTCATCAATAATTCAGATCTATAGCTAGTTCTATCTTGAGAACCATTTAGAAATTTGGTCCAGTTAATTAACCTACCATTCTGGTCATTCCAAGAGTGTTCTAGACCTCTTTCCGCCTTAATTTTTTTTTTTTAATTTGATTTATATGCCGCCCTTCTCCGGAGATTCAGGGTGGTTTACAATGCGCTAAGCAATAGCCTTCATCCTTTTGTATATTAATCCAAAGTCAGTTTATTGCCCCCACAACTGGGTCCTCAATTTACCTACCTTAGAAAGGATGGAAGGCTGAGTCAACCTTGAGCCTGGTGAGATTCAAACCTGCAGTAATTGCAGGCAGCTGGTCTTAATAACAGGGTGCTTTAGACCACTGTACTACCAAGGCTCTTATATTCAAAACTGGGAATGGTTTATTGTTTGGAACACCAGGAACTGATTCCAGCTGCCTAGACTGCAGATATTTATTTAGTGCCTTAAATAAACTGTCTTGGTCACTCACCATCAATTACAAGCCAGGTAGGACAACTAAACTCTTTTAATGTTCCATAATTAATAACTGTCTTCAGGTTTTTTTACACTTAAAAAATATCTTTGGCCGATGTACTGTAGGAACTTTTTTGGGGGGGGGGGGTATTTTTGCTTTCTGCAAGCAAATGCTTTCCTACCTTGTGAAACATCTTCCTGCTCGTGATTTGACAGGTCCCCACCCTTCTAGCCTTTCGGAAGGTCATTATAATTGGTTGGTTGTTATTTTTTTACTGAGGTGCTGGAATTGTATGGGTGGGGGGCATGGAAAGAAAGTAGATGAGCCTGCTATGGGGAATCTCCAAGAGACAATTGGGGTGTAGAGTTTTTATTTTTTAATATTGTTTACTGGTTTTATGATTGTTTTAAGCCATCCAGTTAAGATTTGTGGCCATATAAATCTTTAAAATAAAATTTATGCTTGCAGAAGAATATCTTCTGATGATTTTTAATTGCATGAATAATATTAACATATAACAAATCAACGCCATATGTTGTAGTCTTTATATAACTTTTAGCAGCATTATCAATGTGGTGTGTATATAAACATACACACAGCCTCTGCACTATCTGACAACAAAATAAAACATTAATAGAATCCATCCATTTCCCCATTTGAAGTCTAGCTTTTTATAATATACTTTTTTTAAAAAAAATAGCAACTTATCAAATAGATGAGAAGGCTGTATGGCTATTAATATTCTTCTGTTTCCTCTACATACTTCATTCCCATATCCCCCTATTCACTCTACACCAAGAGCTGCAGAGTACTGTAAAAATTCTGAAAAATACAGCCCAATCATGAGTCAAATAATGACAATGTTAGAACAGCCAGAATCCTAAAAATTATGTCTTTTGAAATATCCAATTTCACACTTTGTGCACATTTTGAAGACAATTATAGTCTATATTCACAATTGGGGTATTTCAAGGCTGAAACTCATCCCTAATATGGAATGGGCTTTCTCCCTAAATTTCAGCAAAGAAAATAAACAGAATTTTAGAAGTTTCATTAATTTCATTTCTGTAACAGTTTCTAATACATTTTCTTTACCCAATTACAGACAATTTCCAACCAACACCCTAGACCACAGATGTATAAAGATATCTGAACATATTTATTTGGTGACTTTACATGTATAAGTCATTTACAAAAAGAATCATATGCATTGTTTCAGTGCAACTTTAAATATCTGAACAGGCAAAAATTCTGATAATTCGGAATGCTAGTATTAGTTCACACATGCTTAATTCTTCATTGTTTTCAAGAGAGAAGTGCCTATATAGCCATGCAAATAAAAACCCCTTTGAAAATATGATGCAGTCATGGTAGGGAAATGAGATGGAGACATAGGAAATAAAGTTTCATTGCACTGCTTTTTTTGAAAAGCTGAAATTCTAACTTGAACATTGAGCAATATTATTTGACTTTGCTCAATCATTCCAGGTCAGCCACTGTCTTTTAATAAGTGAAAAAGACAACAATCTTTGGGGGAAGATATTATAAATATGATTTTATTTCTTTGGCATTTGTAGCAAAAAGAAATTCCAATAAAGGAATACTCAAATGTGCTACACAATGCATTTCAGATAAATTGAAATAGCACTACAAGAATTATGGATTGAATTTACAAATAACAGTGGAACAACTGATAACATCTTTTCCAAGTACTCTAATTCAAAGACTGTTTAAACAGAACTAAACTTTGTATAGTGTAGTATCAATACAAGAAAATATTGTTTCATGAAAGAATAATTAGCTATAGTTTTCAAATCAGTCAGACCTTTTGAACCAAGCATCATTCCAAGGCTCTAAACTCTTGTATGACACAGCAATTGTAGCATATTGTTTTGAACAGTTCCAGGATTTCTTAGGCAATTTTGCTATTGTTGTTTTGAAAAACTCTTTAATAATAAAATTATTTCTAAGAATGCTCAAATCAAAATAATTTGCTTTCGGAACACAGAACATCCTCATATGACAGCGAATGAGCTATAAACTGTTTACGAGAGTGTCCTGAAAACTAGTATAGCCACTGTCTCATATGAAACAGAAACCAAAGGGAAGTAAGGAAATGTTTGCATATGAGATCTTCTTTTGGGAAAAAAAAGCTTCAGTACCTATTGCCACAAAATCTTCCCCCTCAAACAATTCACAATTTTTCTTGTTTCCCCAAACCTAAAATAATGAAAAAGGATTCTTATATATATAAAATACACAGCACTATTGTTAAAATCAACAGAACAGCATGTTGCATAACACTCTTGTGGTTAGAACCAGTCATTCACAACAGTTACCATTAAAAAAAGAGTCAGATTTTTATTTGCATGGCCAAAATAATCTTTGATCCCCTTGCAATTTTGTTTTTAAGTTTCTTCTAACAATTATTTGATGGGGGAGGGCAAGGGGGGGAATTGCTTTCTTTCTTGAATAGCCATTTCCACAACACCTAAACATTTAACAGAATTACAACAGCACAAAAAAAAGTAACTTCCACCATTCAACACACTGCAACAGTGTCTTTAGGACTAGGTTGAAGCGGGCAGCTTTACTTTTTAAAAGATCATTCCTCCCCTATTCCTTTTTGTTTTACAGTGTTGGTGGCTTCAATCCATATTTTTTAGCAACTTCTGTCTGGGCATAAGCAGCATCACAGAGTGAGTAGAGGTGAGCCATTTCCATTTCTGATTTGGCTAGATTAATAGCTTTGTTGAACATTTCAATGGCTTTATCCAGATTGCCCCTGCAATAGTGAAAAATGTATTATAAAAAAAGAAGCAAAGACTGATCTGGCAACAAGTAGAAATCAATCATATATATTTAAAGTTTAAAAATAGTCTACAACTGATATGAAGTTTAATAGAACATTAAAAAAATATACTGTATTTTTTGGAATATAAGATGCACCCGCCTCTAAAAGTGGGTAGAAATGTCTGTGCATCTTATACACCAAATGTTGCCCACTCTCCTTTGGCAGTTTTCAGCCTCCATGTGTCGTGTTTTCAGTCTCCGCGTGCTCCATTATAGACCCGTTCCAGGCTGCGGGGATCGCCACAGCACATCGCCGCCTCCGCGTGTTGCGTTTTCGGCTGGTTCCAAGAGGAGGATATTACCACCACCACCACCAATCCCCACCACTTGGAACCAGCCAAAAACACAACACGCAGAAGCCAAAAATGAGAAGCATGGAGGCGGCAATGGGCTGTGGCGATCCCTGCCGCCTGGAACAGCTGATTGCAAGTATTCTGGGAGGCCAATCCAACCGCCAATCAGCTGCTCGTGCTGAATCAGGCTGAGATAACGTGTTGAAGCTGACCTGGCTGTTTGCTGCAAGGATGCTAGTCAGATGAATACCAATGGATGCTGGTAGGTAGAGGCAGAATTTTTTTTTCTCGTTTTCCTCGTCAAAAACTAATGTGTGTCTTATAACTCCGAAAAATACAGTAAATTATAAAATTTTGGAAACAGCTGCACGGCCACCTCCAAAAAAACTCAAAGGTTAGGCATATCTGATCAAAGGAAAGACTATGAAAACATTTTATCTTTAAATTAAATTGATAATGGGAAAATTTGATGATTGTACAATATAACCACAACAGATTCTTTTTTAACTAATATCCAACTCTGCCTGAACTAAACATATGTTAATCGAATTCTACAGCTACTGAGAACAATTTATAGTATGTTGTTTCCAACAGTAATTCAGAATTTTAGATGCCAAACTTGAAAAACTATATTTACCTTTGCACTTCAATTGTCCCCATGGTTTCATATGCAAAATCACATTTGTTATCAATTTCAATAGCTTTGCTTATAAGTTCCAAACCTTTATCTAAATCTTGCTTCCACTGAAGCTGAAGTAAACTGGAAAAAAATCATTACAGATCAATGGTGAATGTTTAGTCCACAACTCATGTGCATAAAAATGACAAACATATTCCTGCTGAATCAGGCTTGGATTCATTTTCACAATAGCTGGATACATTTTAGATGAAGCAGAAATCAAAACATGTCCCTATTTTTGCTATAATTTACAATCACAGGTATTCAGAAAAATAGTTACACAAAGTAACAAATGAATCAAAATAGCAACCCTTGATAGATTTGCTCTCCATGAATTTACCCATTCTCATTTTAAAATTATTCAATTACTGGTCATCATAAAACTCTTGCAGTGATGAACTTTACAGGATCATGTAAATACATATTTTTTCTGTCTGAGCTAAATATCTTTTTGTACAGCTTCACTGTACCCCCATTGTAATATTTTGAAAATGAGAGAAAAAAGCTTCTCTCCATTCACTTTTGTCCATACCAAGCATCATTTTATACATCTCCCTCATCTCCTTTTTTCTGGCTAAAATACTTTAATTCTACAGGCAGTCCTCGACATATGACCCCAACTGGGACTGGAACTTGTCACTAAGTAATGTGGGCAGCGAGTCACAACCACTTTTATGGCCTTTTTGTCAACGCTTAATGACTTCCCCCATTGACTTTATTGCAAACTGGCAGGGAAGGTTGCAAATGGCTATCATGTGACCCCAGGATGCTGCAACCATTGTAAATGCTAAGTGCCCGAACTGTGATCATGTGAATATTGCAATGGCTGTAAGTTCAAGAACTGATTGTAAGTCCATTTTTTCAGTGCTATCATAACTGAACAGTTGCTAAAGGATTGGTCATAAGTCAGGAACTACTTGTGGTCACTTTAGAAAGAAAGGTCTTTGAGTACTGGATCCTTTCTGTCACTGCACACAGATCTGGCATTCTAAATTCAAGTTCATGGTGTCATATTTAAAAGAAAAAAAAGTAATATGAATGTTTTGGCATCTCATTAACCCATTTAATAGTTAAGCAACTGACAAACAGAAATAATGTAAACTTTCAACTTTCACATTTGATGCTTAAATCAACAATTTCAGACTATGATCCACAGTAATAGTACAGTTACAAGAAAAAGTATGTGAACCCCTTGGGATTACATGGAGTTGTGCATGAATTGGTCATAAAATGTGCTCTGAACTTCATCTAAGTCACAACAATAGAAAAACACAGTCTGCTTAAAATAATACTACACAAACATTAGATGTTGCCATGGTTTAATTGAACATAACATGTAAACAGTCACAGTGCAGGGAGGAAAAAGTATGTGAGCCCCTAGCCTAATGACTTCTCCAAGAGCTAATTGAAGCCAGGAGAGAGCCAACCTTGACTCCAATCAGCGTGATAATATTGGATGTGTTGCTGACAGCTGCCTTGCCCTTTAAAAACACACACCTGTTTTGGGTTTACTGGTTTCAAGAAGCGCTGTCTGATGTGAACCATGCCTCGCAGAAAAGAGCTCTCAGAAGACCTACGATCAAGAATTGTTGACTTGCATGAAGCTGGAAAGGGCTACAAAAGTATCTCCAAAAGTCTTGATGTTCATGTGTCCACGGTAAGACAGACTGTCTACAAATGGAGAAAGTTTAGCACTGTTGCTACTCTCCCTAGTCGTGGTCATCCTGTAAAAATGACTGCAAGAGCACAGCGCAGAATGCTTCATCAGGTAAAGAAGAATCCTAGAGTGTCAGCTAAAGACCTACAGAAATCTCTGGCACATGCTAACATTTTTGTTGACACATCTACAATAAGGAAAACATTAAACAAGAATGGAGTGCATCGGAGGACACCACGGAGGAAGCCATTGCTGTCCCAAAAAAATATTGCAGCACGTTTGAAGTTTGCAAAAGAGCACCTGGATGTTCCACAGCACTACTGGCAAAATATACTGTGGACAGATGAAACCAAAATTGAGTTGTTTGGGAAGAACACACAACACTGTGTGTGGAGAAAAAAAAAGGCACAGCACACCAACATCAAAACCTCATCCCCACTGTAAAACATGGCGGAAGGAACATCATGGTTTGGGGCTGCTTTGCTGCCTCAGGGCCTAGACGGATTGTTGTCATTGATGGGTATATGAATTCCAGAGTTTATCAAGACATTCTGCAGGAAAACGTACGACCATCTGTCTGCCAACTGAAGCTCCGCAGAGGATGGGTGATGCAACAGGACAATGACCCAAAGCATACAAGTAATTCAACAAAAAAATGGCTTCAACAGCACAGAATATGCCTTCTGGAGTGGCCCAGTCAGAGTCCTGACCCCAACCCGATTGAAATGCTGTGGCATGACCTTAAGAGAGCGATTCACACCAGACATCCCAAGAATATTGCTACACTGAAAAAGTTTTGTGAAGAGAAGTGGTCCAAAATTACTCGATTATTGTGCAGGTCTGATCTGCAACTACAGGAAACGTTTGGTTGAGGTTATTGCTGCCAAAGGGGGGTCAACCAGTTATTAAGTCACATACTTTTTCCTCCCTGCACTGTGAATGTTTACATGTTATGTTCAATTAAACCATGGCAACATCTAATGTTTGTATAGTATTATTTTAAGCAGACTGTGTTTTTCTATTGTTGTGACTTAGATGAAGTTCAGAGCACATTTTATGACCAATTCATGCAAAACTCCACGTAATCCCAACGGGTTCACATACTTTTTCTTGCAACTATACTTAGGACTAAAACCCAGCTATTTTACCAATAAAGTTTTATCATGATTCACTGAACAAGTATTCTGTACTATAATTACTATATTAGCTGTATTAAGAAGTGCTACTGTATAATTAAAAATTATGTCACTGTATGTGAATTTAATATTAAAACAAATAGTTACCCCTTATGAACGTAGGTAGTAGCATTATCTGGCTCAAGATCAATACATTTATCATACATATCATCAGCTTTGCTAAACTGTTGTTGGTCTGTTAATGCCTGCATGGAGACACAATAACAACATAGTTCATCCATGAATGTTTAATAATAAATAAAATATTGTTGTTTATTATTAAATTTATATGCCACCCATCTCACTATCTAAAGCATCTCTGGCCATCTTACAATACATAAAAAACACAAATATACAAACATTTAAAGCATGAACATTAATTAGACAAAACTAGGAATTAAGTACCCAAGAGGTACAGGGGCGGGATCTTATTCCTCCAGCATAAAGTGACGCCATCGTGATGCCAGGCCAATCGGCAGAGTTAGATTTTGAGGCCCTTCTGGAAGGCCAGGACATTGGAGGTGGATCTCACTTCTAGCAGCAAGATGTCCTAAAAGGTGGGGAAAAGGTTCGTTTTCCAAGATCCTGTGAGCTGAAATTCGTTGACCGACAAAAGTCAGTAAAGCGCCCCTTCTGCCAGAATGAGTGGGGCAGGCCAACCCTATTGACAGTTCCTCAGGTAACCTAGAATCATGCCATGAAGGGCTTGAAAGGTCCAACACCTAGAATCAGACCCAGAAGCAAACCAGTAGCCAGTGCAGCTTGCTTAACAGCAGTGTTATATGTGTTACTCTAGGCCCTCTAGAACTTTCCGCATAGTTGCATTCTGTGCAAGTTGTAGCTTCCAAATATTCTTCAAAGGTAGCCCCATGTACAGTGCACTGCAGCGCAACCCCATCCAGAACTAAAGTTGCTAAACTTCCAGATCCCTAGGCTCCTCACACCCATAGCCACTGAGTGTTGGCAGAGTCCAGCTGAAATTTGTTTTCTCCCATCCAGATCCCCTCAGCCTCCAGGAACTGCAAAAGGGCAGAGACAATAACACTTGGGACACCTGGGACAAAGATATATTATTGAACATCAGCAGCATCCTGATAATATTTCATCCTGGGATGTCTGATGATCTCACCCAGTAGCTTCATGAAGATATTAAAAATATTGTAGAGAGTACTAAGTACTAAGCCCTGTGATGCATCATAAAGGAGAAGCTGTGGTCTGGACCTGTTACAATTAGGACTGGTCTTGGTAAAAAAAAAAAAAAAAGCCAAAATCCTGCTCTCATCTACAAATGTGATAAATGCTGTTTCTGTTGCAAAACAAGGTTTGAAGCTCAATTGAAAGGGTTCCAGATAATTCATTTCATCTAAGGCCCTCTGAAACTGCCATGCTGTTCTCCTAATATATTTTTTTAGTCATTAGCACTTACATATATTTGCATTATCTCCTACGGTGTTTTGCACGTAACATCTCTTACAAGAATATTTTATATTGAGCTGGTTCATTATAGCACATGAGCTTTTTAAATAAGGGACTAAAGAAATTATGTACCTGGGCATACAATGCATAACCTTCAGCACACCTTGGAAATTTCTTAATAACATCCTCAAAACCTTTCATTGCTGCTTGTACTTGCGAAGTATTATTTCCAGTATAGGCTTGACGATACTGCAACAAAAAAGCATTATTGAGTTAAAAAAAATAAAGCCTTAGTAGAAAGCATACATACTCACTCCCAGGTAATTGTAAGTGCAACTTCTAAACTTGCTATAAATGATATTATTTTTCTAAACAGTTTGTGAGATTATTTTACAATAAAGCCTAATAAACTGTCAAATACTCACCAAAGCAAAACATTTCTGTGCCTGTGCCAAGGCAGAATCTGGGCGCAAACGGATACATTCATCAAAATCTTCTACAGCTTCTTCTACACGGTCAAGCAAAATTTTTAGCTGAAAAAGACAAAAACTATCAAATGAAAGAAAAATCACCACTGTAATACAGTTACCAGTAAAAACATACTCACTCAACCTTATTACATGGTTGAATTCTTTAGAACCCTAGCAGATGTTTACAAGTTATGTAGCATCTCTCATAATGTCATTATTATTAAACTTTTACCTCGACCAAGGTACTGATGAATGTAGAATTATCACTTCAATATGCATAATTTAGTACACAGTTACAGTAGTTACCATTTATTATTTTCAGTCTGTTGCAATTTTTCTCCTGGAGTTATCCATACAATGAAACATCTGATGAAATGTGAAAAATATTAAGGTGGTAGAATAATCCCTACCTGTCCTCTATGATGATAAACATCTGCATTCTGAGGATCAATATCAGCAGCCATATTGAAGTCTTGAGTAGAGAACAAAGGCTGTTGCTGCTGCATATACATACTTCCTCGTTTGATGAGAGCATTAGCACGAAGCTGTTGAGAAGAATTAAAACCGTTATGCATTTCTTTTGCTAGATATTTCAGTTTTATTTAAGTATCTTTTTGACAGTTTCTTTTTAGATTTAAAAGCTCTCTGCACTAGTAGCTCAGGTAAAATCTTAAGTCTCTTCTTTTGGACTTTTTCCTGTCACAAAATGGCTTGTACACAATGGAGACTTAATGCCGAAATGGTATTATTTACCAAAATAATACCATCCGTAATTCATAGAGCTTCTAAACTCTTGATTGCTAATATCCCTCCAATAAAAACTAATATACTCATGAGAATTAAAACACATCACATATAGTCTAAACAAGTAACTACAGAAAGCATATCAGTAGTGCACTCAGACTGATGTACTTTACTACAGCCAAGGGTCATCAGCAGTTGCAGGACCTCCATAAAGAGGCAGTAAAAAGGGATGGTACAGCAAACAGCATTATTCCCAAGAAAAAAATGGCTGCAAGACTTTTATCAAAAGCAATATTTGAGAAGTGGAATACTTGAAAGAACTGACTACTTACTACACTGAACTTTAAACATTACATTCTGAAGTCTATATCAGAGTATGGGTAGCAAAAAGTTAATCCTGTTATACTGTCATGTGAAAACAGGCAGCTCTAGGAGCAAAGTGGAAGCTAGAGAAAACATAAAATATTTTTCAGCCCACCATAAAATATCAATTGCTTCCCTAGAATTATCAGGGTTGTCCTTAGCACATTTCTTCTAGAGAAGGGAGGAATTTTTGCAAACTTCACATTTGTTCTAAAATTTTGATTTCCCCTGAAAACCACATGATATAGAGCAGGGGATACGAGAACAACACAATCACTTCTCTTCTTGAATGTCACTATTACCACTAAGAAAGGTTTTGTAAATCTACAAAGCACTTACCTTTACATTTGCATCTTCCATAACAATAACCTGATTCAAATCAGGATTGGCAGCATTTGCATTACCAATAAGTAAATAGAATGTAGCTCTTAATAGCAAAGCTTCTGCCATGTATTTTCCTTTAGCTTCAATTTCTTTAGTGCACTCGCTAATTATTTTGTCGTAGTTTTCTTCCTCCATATATTTCTTTGCCTTTAAATAGCCACAGCTGAAAGAAATGTGAAAAGCAGTTATTAATATGCAAGAGAAATGTTTCTCCAGTTCTAATCAAAACGATATACAAGCTATTTCTGAAAAACCACCTAGATGAAAGAAAATTCTCTTTTTATATTTTGTAATAATATTGGACTAGCAAGATTCTAGTAATTCCCAATGCATTTGTAAAACTACATTGAACCAAGCAATTCTAAATATGTGCAAATCCATCCATTTTTACAGATTTGCTATTTATTATTTTATTTTATTCATTTAAATATTTAGATAGCTACTCATCTTCTAATCAACTCTGGGCAGCTCCCAATACAAAGGATTGGGATTTGATTAATTAGATGGCACCCAATTAAAAGGATTGTCATTATACAGAGCCATATTCTTGCCTTAACCAAAATTCAGCAAGCTGAATTGCTTGTGCATTTGATATTTTCTATAAAACCAAATTTCAGATATTCTGTCATTGATTTTGAAAACAGATTTTCCTTCAAGTATCTAAACAATCATTCAAAACTATAAGAAAGTAAAGTATTGTGTTTATTCCATTTTTTTAACTATAGAAATCTTCTATAGCAGGAACAGCCTGACATATTTTGGATTTATAATTCTGATAAGCCCTAGAAATTAACAAGGGAACAAAAAATTATGGCTTCCAGTTGGTCTAAAAAAACAAACCACATCCTCAATCACAGCTTTAATCACTGTTAAGGCCAACAGAGACTATGGTGAGAGCAAATGTATCTATGATACAATGCAGATAAAACAACCAGGAGCGCTAAGTCCACACCAGCATATTTAATCAGCAATACAAAAAGCTACTTTATAGTCCCAAATGTGCTTTTTAAAAAGCTAACTGGACTTTTCCCCCCCCTTGAAGATGTTTCGCTTCTCATCCAAGAGTTGATTTTTGAAAAAGCACCTTTGAGACAACCATGACCTGGATAACTAAGAATATTCATAGACATCACTTTAATAGTCACTTTGAAAGGAGATGGGTGCCAAACAAATTTAGTAATTAAATAAAATATCAAATGAGATAAATGGACCACTGTTCTTAGTACTATATATTCTGATAAGAAAAGTCTAGAATTTCAGTTAGAAGTTTCTTGCCACAGATTGAATAAGTCAGGTAGAGATCCATGTGCTATAACACTGAGTTCCAAATTATGCATGGAATTTTAACTGAAGTGAATGTCCAAAAGGGTACAATCCTGCAAAATTTGTGAGGTAAACTTAGGAATTCATTTCTTCATACCCGTTTCCTCTTACTTTCTATTCCATCCCAGATTCTTTTCCATTCCTGAATTTTGTCTTCACAACTCCTAACTATCTTGGTGTCTCCTTAATGTAACAGCATAGAACAGGGGTTTCCAACCTCCAGGCTGTAGCCCACTACCAGGCCTCAGCCCATTCAGAATCAGGCTGAGCAAATGGTGGGTGCTCGCGTGCCTATCACTCACAGAGAGCTATCCTTTCTTCTCCCCACTGCCAGGCCACAAAGCTGGAAAGGTTGGGGACCACTGGCATAGAAGACTATGTAGCCTCTTGCTTTTCCTGTGTTTAGGGAAATTACTTCTTGGTCTTGAACACAGAGTGGGATTTCAACAGCCATCTCCTTTGGCATTGGCATGTCCCTCCATTCCACTGAAAATCAATCTTCCTCCACAGAATGACTTTTCAGCATTCTGTTACTAAACGTGGCCACAATAAGCTAAAAATAAGCTGCGTCTCACAGTCAGTGAAAGCCCTTACTGTGTATCTACATAAACTCATTTCGCTTTCAAAAAATACAATAAATGGTAATAAAAATAATGTGTTCTATTTATGTATCATATGCTACAATTTGTACTGGAAGTTTAGTTGCTTAACTGCTCAGTCACTTACTTTTCTTTTATTACGGAGACCTCTCCTTCTTTATCTTTATCTTCATCAGATTTCTCTTCCCTTAGAAGAGGCTGAGATATAATGTCATCCGTGAAAGAGCTGAAGTAAGATTTGATAAACTGTGGTGAAGGCATCAAGGGTTCCCGGTTCTATAAAAAGGTAAACATTGATAATTTGAGTAAGGCAAACCAGCCAACCCTATTAAAGAAATAAAATAAACTATCAAATTATGTTCAGAATTTAGCTGTAAATATAGCCAACTGACTTTTCTTCCGATTATTAGCTTTTTCATCCTGTTTGATTTTCTCAGAGCTCAATATTCCATTTGTTGCGTTAAGTGTTAAAGAGACCCTTTCTCAAGAATAATCATTCAATGGAGATGTTTTTGTCATTATTTAGATCCCAGGTAAAAATATTTTTGCAATATTGGTGTACTGACTGATTTTTTGATTAACAGATATTTCTATGATCCATAAACCTTTTAAAACATGCATTGAGAGATATTAGGAGTTGAGAGTAGTTAAAAGGTCAAAATTAACTATCTGATTGCTGCAAACTAGAACCAAGTGTCATTTTAGTGACTTCTATTACATGATCAAAACAAGATATCTCACAGTTCTTGATATGAGTCAGTTAATGATAACACTCCAATAAGTTCATATAAATTCTATGACATTTCATTGAAGTTAATATTACTAAAAAAAGAATTGCATTTTGAATATTCTTATAACTTTACCAGCACAACTATATTTGTGTAACCATTTAAGAAAGCCAATGTTTTACCATTTATTATAGAGAACAAATCATACCTTATATTTGTCTTTGGCTTTTTCTTTCCCAAGAAGTTTAAGAACTTTATCAGCTAGCAACATACTTTGCTGATTTTGAAAGCCCTCTAAAATGCAAACTGCAGTAACATCTGGAAACATAAAGAGAAATTTCTAATCCATTAGTTCTTGGAATGCTATCTAGGAACATGTACTGCTACCAAGTACATTTATATCCCATGGAACAATTAATCCTGATGTTGGAGATGACCAGCTGAGCATCAGTTGCAAATCCCTTAGCGTCCACAAGAGATCTAAGCCCAGCCCAGCTTGAATTCCATTAACTCTTACCTACCACCAATTTGCTTTGGCCATTAGTAGTTCAGATTATTATAGAGCACTTTAGCATACAATAAATCTATATATTCATTTGAACTGCCTGGACTCCTGATTTCCTGAGTTTGACACCTATCCAAATTTAATTTCCAAATTCTCACATCACCATGCTTGAAGAACAGATTTTATTTAATGCTTAAATAATCTTTCTGTTTAATGATGATATATTTTAGTGTACAGAATACTCACCTTCTAAACATTCTTTTTTGTTGTCTAGTTTCTCATGTGCTTTTGCACGCCTAAAAAGTGCTTTCACATATCTGGGATTAAGTTCAACTGCCTTTGTGCAGTCCTGGGCCACTTCTTTCCATTTTTGCTATAGATACAAAAATAACTAATTAACCTATTTGTTCAAATAAAAAAAAGTAATACTGCTATAGATTTCAAATACTTGTAACATAAATATTAACTGTAATCCTGACTAGCGATTAGACCCATATAATAAAGGGGTCACTTTCTAGGCATGAAATCCATTTCTCTTCTTTCCTTTATTTTCACGTGTTTTGCTTTCTTAAAACTACAAAAAAATAAAGTAGTGTTGGCCAGCAAATACTCTCAGGCTCTAGAATGCTATGACAAACTTTAAATTCTGGCTAAACGTGTGGTCACAATGTTGTTCAAAAGATTTACAGGAAGTCAGAGGAAAAGAGCTGCTCAAATCTCTGGAAGCAAGAAATTCCAAAGCGGAAGGCCATAAGAAAGAAGGCTTGCCATCTCGTCCATGTCCACTACATGATATAAACTAAGCAGGCTTTCTTGTGATAGTTTCACCGGATGAGCAGTTTCAGCCTTGGAAAAGTGGTGCTTGATGATATATAACATTATAATATAGGTCATCACCACTATTTGGAAATACTGTTAACCAGGACAATATTAGTAGAAATGTTATTCTAGTATAAGGGGATTATATCCTTTCTCAAAAAAGCACTGGCAATTTTCCTGATCCAGGTCTTCAAATGCTTTCTAGCAGATAGAATTTTTGCTTGCCTCCAAGCTGTTGAATATACATAAAAGTTTTTAACCTCAATCTTTTGTCAGACTTGTAATTCTTAATGTATGGTTTTTTTATTCTGTATTTTAAATACTGTTAGTTGCATTTGGTACCCCCCTCCCCCCCCGGCAATAAATATGGGCTAAACTGAAAAAATACTAAAGGAAAAATCTGTACAGATTACAGATATCATTATTAGGCAGAATCGCGGCAATAAAAATGAGCATATTACCCAAGTTATTGTATCTATTCCGAACGGTCCCTGTTAAATTAGATAAAAAATTCTTTCTGGAGCTCAATAGCATCATCAGGAAATTTATTTGGGAGGGAAAGAAACCAAGGATAGCATTTAGGAATTTACAGGACAAGAAGGAAAGAGGGGGTTTCGGATTACCTAAATGGGAGTTATATCAAAAAGCTGCAAACCTAGTATGGCTGAAAGAATGGGCAACCCTAAGAAATAAAAGACTGTTAACTCTAGAAGGGTATGATCTCCAGAAGGGTTGGCATGCATATCTCTGGGATACTGGGAAGAAGATAAAAACTTACTTCCATAGACATAAAATAAGGGAGATCTTGATACAAATATGGGGAGAGATGAGACAGAAGCACTATAGGAAAATTCCGAGATGGCTTTCCACCATGGAGGCTATAATATATCCAAATGTATTAGAAATGGGTAAAACGTTCAGATACAATGAATTATTAGATGGGGGAGGGAACCTTAAAACAAGGGAAGAATTGATGGAACAAGGTATTTCTATAGACTGGTGGCCATATAACCAAATTAAATCCAGATATAAAAAAGATAAGGAGGAATTTGGCATTGAAATGAGCATAAATGGATTTGATAAGATATGGATGGGTACGGACGACAAAATTTTAGCTAAATTATATAATTACTTATTGGAATACGATATGGCAGAGGAAGTAGTTAAAGAACCGATGTTAGCATGGGCCAAAAATATAGGACAGAATATAAATTTGAACGAATGGGATTCAATATGGAATAATAACCTTAAAATGACAAAGGCGACGGCTTATAAGGAAAACCAATACAAGCTGTTTTATAGATGGCATATGGCCCCAGCCAGGATAGCGAAGATCTACCCCAATTCGAGCCCTAAATGTTGGAAATGTGACCATCAGCAGGGTACTTTTTATCATTGCTGGTGGACATGTAATCAGGCACAAAAATTCTGGAGGATGATATGGGTGTGGATTAGAGAAATAATAAAAGAAAATTTTGATTTTGACCCAAAAGCTTTTCTCCTGGGAATTTTGAAAACTGAATATGCAAAAAAGAAAAAGTATTTAATTATACATATTCTGACAGCCGCTAGAATTTCCTTTGCCCAGTATTGGAAAGAAAAACAAATACCACCTCAAGAACATGTTATTGGAAAAATATTGGAGTGCGCCGAAATGAACAAATTGACTTCAGAAATTAATGACAGATTCAGAATTTTATAGCGTGTGGGACATGTGGTACGAATGGATGGGGGAAAGAAATAAAGAAGGTAATAGAGATTAAATTTTAACTAATTAACAAAATCTATATGAATAGTATTAGATTTAGTCTTAGGGAGTTGAGCACTATTATTTTTAAGTGTTTGAAATTAAATCTAGCTTCAAGAAACAATATCAACAAAAGACAAGCAATAATGTATGTAGATGTATATATGTATATAACTGCACCAATGAACCGAAAATGTACCGATTGTATCACTATATGTTATAATAAAATCAAATTAAAAAAAAAAAAAAAGGAAAAATCTGTACAATATATTTTGGAAGAATTATAGATATGAATATTTAAGCAACAGGAAAATATGAAATGAGAGTTGAGACATGGTTATGTCTGCAAAGACTCAAAGTTCTGTTATCATTTTTAAAACCAAGAGAACTTCATTTTTAACATCTACGTAATTTGATACATTATTAATTATTATTTTTTTTTTGCAATGGGCGGCACTGTGTCCAATGTGCCTTCTGATTGTACAAGAAACAGGTGGAAACTATATTTAAATTGCAAATGAACTTAAATATAGATTAGATGTTTTCATACCAGTTGTTCATAAGCTGCAGCTCGGTTCTGATAAAATGTAGAAAGGTCGCTATTTTTTTCAGAAGGACATAAACTGATGGCTTCAGTATAGCATTGAATAGCTTGTTCGTATTTTCCAGCTTTAAAGTATTTGTTGCCTTTGTTCTTTGCAGCCTGTGCTTTATCTAGAGGACTCTGAAAATAAAAATCATGTATGAATTCTTACAAATGAAAATAGAAAAAAGCCAGCTTTGGTTAAAACTTCATAAACTTTCAAGTCAATTGTAAAGTTCAGTATCTAAACAGCAGAGTTACTACATACATTTCTTTACATACCAGAATTTAACAACGCAAACATTAGCCATAGAACTTTCCAAAGGTCATTTCTTATAACATCAACACACAAATTTGTGACCTACACTTCATTAAAAATAAAAATGTCACATTCTTCTGTCTACCAGAGGTAAGTATCTCTTGCTCTCTATGAAAAGTATTGTCAGCAACCTCTTACTTTGCAAAGGTAGACAATAAACAACGGCTTTTTCTGCTTGCTAGTCATTACAAGATTGACAAAAAAATAGAGAAAAATAGCTGTTCCCCCAAAGGTAGAATATTCCATTTTTCCTGTTTTTCTCTTTACTAAAATTTCCAGCAAATCGGGCAAAATTCTGGGTTCTGCGCTCTAGCAAATGTTTGGCAGAGATTTCAATAGCAGTTCTACTACTGTCTAACCATTTGTCTTCTCTGTATCTCATCATCTCTCTTTTAAGGATGTCAAACAGTTGGGAATGAAAATTATATTGGACCTTCATTTAGTTTGGAGAGCACAGAAATCTATTAACTTGTAATATCTTGTAACACATATAAGGCCATTATTACTTTACAAAATATATTAAATTAGGTGTAACTTAATTATCTTATAGAAGTATACCTGGTGTATAAAACTGAAAACCGTTTCTTCAGAAAATAGTTACAAACTTAAATATTTTCACACCTCTATCCCACATTCATTCCATCGCTCCCCAATATTTTTTTCTGTTGCTTCTTCCTCAATTGTTCTGTGGTCACTAAGTAAACTTAATTGCCAGACATTCAGAAAGGATTCTTCTCCTTCAAGCTATTTCTATAAATCTTAGAGATCTTACAAATCTTAAGTCTATTGATACAGTACTTTCCTCTTTGTGCATAGTGATATTTTGATGACAGGTTCACAGCTTGGAGAAATTACTATTGGAGGAGAAAAGCTTTTTCAAATATTTCTAAGTTAAGGCTCTTTCCCAATACTATATGGCACAAATCCTATAGCTGTTAGCTTGAAGGAACTAATATTTACTAGATTATTTATTTATTTATTATTTATTTATTACATGTATTTATATGCCGCCATTCTCCTGAAGGACTCAGGGTGGCGAACACAAGTTAAGAAACAAGTACAATAAAATCATAATTTAATCCAAATAATTAATTAGTAGTAAATAATAAAGCCCGGAATCAATCAATTATGAAAGAGTTGTCCTGGGAATCATGGACAATGTGTTTGCTATAGCATTGTCACAATCAGATTTTTTTAAAAAATGGTGTGATGGCCTGAATTCTGATGGTCAGATCATTGTAGTTCCCAATTTTAAGTTTCTAATGGTAAACACGACATTCATAAATCATAAAAACCAATCAATTCATCATTTGGTATAAAGATGCAGATCTGACACACAAAAACCTGATTGTGCAAGGGTAGAAATCTTATCCATTCAGGATTTGCCCAATTGGCTTTTGGGTCCATCAATAGTCTTGACATCAGAGCTAGGAAGTAGGGCAAATATTGATCCTCAATAAATACCACACCTGGGACCGGAATCTCTGCCTCCAAGTGACAGGACAAGAAGTTATGGATGGAAACTCATCAGAGGGAGACTAAACCTGGAAATAAGGAGGAATTTCCTGACAGTAAGAACAGTTACTCAATGGAACAGCTTGCGTCACTGGAACTTTTCAAGAAAAGATTGGACAACCACTTGTCCAGGATTGTATTATAAGAACTTGGGCAGGGGCTTGGACTAGAAGATCTCCAAGATCCCTTCCAGCCCTATGATTCTATAGAGGATATGAATGCCTCTATGTTCATCTGGATGAGGAACAAGCAGCCACTCTGTTGCCAGCAGAAACCCTGCTTAAGTTTCTCAACCTGTTTCTAGGCTGGTGTGGTGTTTCCTCACTGCTTGGTGTTTGGTGACTTCAACTTCCATGCTTTGGTGAGTGGGTTTCATGGCTGTTATTGTGACCATGGATTTGTCCCAGGTAATCTCTGGATATGTCCAATACATACTGGCAAACATCCTTGGACCTTGCCTCTGCCTTCAAGCAGCTTGCAATGAACTTGTTTTGGTGGGCATTATGTACAAAAGACCATTTACTAATATGAGGTGTACTATCATCAGCATGCTGATGATCTTCAGATATTTATCATCACCTCAGGTTAGACAGGAGATGCTATTAATGTTTTCTGCTAGTGTCTAGAGCTGTCAGGATCTGGATGTTGTGAAATGGATTGAGATTAAATTGCAGCAAGACAAAGTTGCAGGCTGTTGATCAAATTGCTCTGACTCTTCTGGTATTGTATCTTGAAGAGATGGCAGTGATCCTGAAGGAATAGTCCATGATGTGGTGGCCTGCTAGATTTGTGACTGTGTAACTAAGATACCCAGGTTACACAGATACAGCTGGGGTAAAATTCATTAACATTCATTTGCATATTACTTCAATATGCTCTACCTGGGGCTGCCTCAAGTTTCAATTAACAAGGAGTGTAGCAGCCCACCTATAGCTATAAATTATCTCTGTAAGCATATTGCATCTGGAACTCCAAGCTCTGCACTGGCTTCCTATTAGTTGCTAGGTGTAACTCAAAATATGCACTGTTGCTTATAAAATCCTACATGATTTGGCACTGAGATACTTTCAGGATCAACACCTGCATCCTGAAAGAAGCTTTGTGATTCTTCATTTCTGCAACAATGCATATAAGCATTGCTTCTCAGTGATAACACCAATTTTAAGTAACAGTCTTCTCATAGAAGTTAGGTTGGCCCTCCATTGATGTGACCTTCCAAAAACCTCTGAAAACTGAATTCTGGAAGGCCTACGGTGAGATTATTTGGCATGATTGTTTTCTTGATATTATAGTTTGTTTTCACATGTTAAAATATTTAATTTCTACCATGACATTTATTTAAATTATTATGTTGCCTGTAATTAATGTCATGAGTCTTGAGACTTAAAAGGATGTAAAAAAATACCATTCAACCTTAACTGCATGAAAATTTATAAGTGTCTTTGAGTGTCCAAAAATAATTTTAAGTTAATTCAGCTGCATGTTTGACAGATTTCTCTGAACATATACATTGAAACAATATGAGAAAGCAGTGTGCAATTGGAAAAAGAATTCAAGAGTAAAGATTGATACGCAGATCTATGAAAGCAATACATTATAAGGTTTCATACCTGAGTATGATGCACCTATATCTGGAATATGAAATACTGCTTTAACTACAAATCACTATTTTTAAGAAATTATATATAAAATGAAAACCAAAAGAGCCTGAAATAAAACTCCTTACACCAAAAGATCTTTAATCTTAGAAAGAAAAAAAAAATCAAAAAGAAACATGAAAAAAAATGATGTCTAAAAGTGGATAATGAAAATAGTCCACTTATTCTCATATAATTTTAGAACTCAGTTCCATCAATTAGATATTTAGTGTCACCAATTAAATTCATTAGCATGTCCACAATGGCTATATACTAGTTTATATATTTACACACGGTTTATATATAAACTAATACTAGGTATTAGTTTATATATTATTAAAAAATAATTTTTCAGAACTTAAAAAACGCCAAATTTAAAAGCTTTTTTCCCCAGTAAACAACACACACAATACCACCATTCAAAATTCTGAGTGTAAGGCATGTATCCATTCCTATTAAAAACCATTTGTGTATTTCTCTTCTCATAAAACTCAGAATAGTAACAGAGAAGAGAAGCCTTGACGGAAGGCGAAAAAGCAGTCGATTAAATCTCGAAGACAAACCTGGCCCAGCAAACAAAACCAATTTCGCCCCACCCCCACTTCTTGCTGACTGAAGGACGGCAGCTACTGATAATCAGGTTGCTGTCAAGAAGTCACGTGGCCCAGCCCTCTCTTTCCCCTCGCAGCACAGCCCCCCCCTTCCCCCAAACGAACCGTTGGAATAGGGACCCATGGAACCCGACCCGTCCCCTTCAAGCACTTCGAACCGCAAACTTGCGGCGAGCCTTGCCAACCCCCCCACCACGCACGTGGCTCGCTCGCGCGCCGCAGCCTGAACGCTTGCTGTGGCGGCCTCCCGCTCTTCCTCCCACGAAAGCCCCCGGCGCTCCTTCCCCGCTCAAAGCTAATTTCGCCCATCGCCCCCTCTCACCATCTCGTCGCCGCCGGCGGAGCCATCGAGGCGACTACCCCCTGAAGAGTCGGTGAAGGCCGGGCTGGCTCTCCCCTCGGGGGTCTTCCTCTCGCTGGTTCCTTTGCCTCCGGCCCGAGTCCCACGCCTCCGTCGGTTCCACAAGTAAATTGCTCCGACCCCAATCAGCGGCACCCCGATTACCAGCGCGAGCTGCCAGCGCGGGATCCCCGAGCCCGCCCCGTTTCCACCTGTGGCGGCCTCCAGGGGCTTCGAGGCGGCCATGACTCCCGCTCGCCTCGCGCTTTCAGTGGCGGCGGCGAAGCAGCTGAGGAATGAAAAGAGTCAACGGAAACCAGGGGCATAACGGGAAAGGCGGTCTGGAAAAGCTTCCGCCCGCGGCCTGCTACCTATTACCTCGTATCAAACCCTAAGCTGTAGGGCCGCCTGCTGGAGAGAAAATAGCAGGGCGGACGCGGATTGGGTTGAAAGGAAAGTCGAGGCGCTTGTTCGTTAGACAAGGTGCGGGTTGGGTAGCACGGCGAACTCGTACGTTGACTCACGCAAAGGTCGCTTAAATTTTAATGTTTTAACAAGGAAGTACAAAGGTTCGTCAGATTTGAAAAAAAATTCGATAAGAGTGTGCCTCTGCCTACTAAGTCAGGGGTTTCCAACCTTGCCAACTTTAAGACTTGTGGACTTCAACTCCCAGAGTTCCTTAGCCAGCAAAGCTAGTTGAGGAACTCTGGGAGTTGAAGTCCACAAGTCTTAAAGTTGCTAAGATTGGAGACCCCTGTACTAAGTTATATGGACGGGAGAGTTGGTAAGGCCGGAGACACCCAACAAATTTGTACCCAGCCAGAAGCATGTGTGGTAAAACGAGGATAGGTGCTGAATGAATGCAAATTAAGATAAAATGCTGCTGATCTGAACCAAAACACTTTACCTGTGGGAGGTCTGTAGAGATTCTCAGTCATCTAGGTCACGGTTGTCCCAGAGGTGCTATTTCAAGAGGCAACTGGACTTTGTTTTATCTTTGAAGAGCTTTCAATTCTCATCCAAGAAGCTTCTTCAGCTCTGACAGGACAGTGGGGAATGGAAGGATTTATATTCCTTGCAGACAGCTGGTCATTTGCATTCTTTTAGAGCAGGAGTGTCAATCTTGCGGTCCACGGGCCAGATGTGTCACGGGCTGGCCACCCCGTTTTAGCAAAAGGAAAAAAGTTGTCGTACGTTACATGATGACAACGTGACGCCTTGAATTTGACACCCGTTATAGAGGGTTGTTGAAGCAAAGAAAAATTTACCAGAGAAAAATTGCAGACTATGGGAACCAGGAGCACTATTCAGGTGACCCTGAGGACACAGATAAACCTCCAAGTGCTTCAGTGACCCTCTAAAACACTGGTGTCAAACTCGCAATGTCACGTTGTTACATGACATATCACAACTTTTCCCCCTTCGCTAAACTGGGGTGGGCATGGCGTGACGCACCAGCCTGCAGTCTAAAAGGATGCAAATGACCAGCTCTCTTCAAGGAATATAAATCATTCCATTCCCCACTGTCCTGTCAAAGCTGAAGAAGCTTCTTAGATGAGAAACAAAACTTCAAAGAAAAAGTCCAGTTGCCTCCTGAAAAAGCACTTTTGGGATTACCTATGGTACCCACAGCATGGGTGAAATCCAGCAGGTTCTGAAACGTTCTGGAGAACCGGTAGCGGAAATTTTGAGTAGTTCAGAGAACTGGCAAATACTACCTCTGGCTGGCCCCAGAGTGGGGTGGGAATGGAGATTTTGCAATATTCTTCCCCCAGGAGTGGGGAGGGAATGGGGATTTTGCAGTATCCTTCCCCTGGAGTGAGGTGGGAATGGAGATTTTGCAGTATCCTTCCCTTGCCACGCCCACCAAGCCACACCACGCTCACCAAGCCACGCCCATAGACCTGGTAGTAAAAAAAATTGGATTTCACCATGACCCATAGGTGTGCAAGTGAGCAATCAATACAAAAGAAATACATTTGAGGTTTGGTCATGGGAAAGAATGACCAAAGCAAAATTTCAAAATGATTATGTGAAGGAAGAATGGGTTTAGAGGTAAGAATAGATGTAGAAAGTCATGGTTATAGAGAGCTGATGAGATATTCAGAAAAGGAAGGGGTGAATAGTTTATAAAGCACAAAATACATTGCTATGAATTAATATATGAACTGGCTTAACTACAGATAAATTTCTTTATCTTATATCTTGTACTTTATTGAGCTTACTATTTTTATTCCTTTATGTGTTTTGCATAATATTGTTTACGCTAAAATGGAGTAGCATGATTGGAATAAAAGTATGTAATTTCATTACAGAATAATTATTTAGCTTCATATGCAATTGTGGAAGGGAGTTTACAGTAACAACCTCTGCCCCAATTTATGCTTATTTTTTTGAAGAGATGTTGTGTAATTCTTCCTGAACTTGATGACTTCTAAATGTACAGAATTCCCAAACACTTAATGGAATTGACATATTGACACTTGGTATTTGGCAATTTTGTAAGGGAGTTTCCTAAAGCAAAGCTACCTATGAATGTAGAAAGTCTTTTGCACAATTTTAATGTTTTCTTTTTTCCCTCTTGAAAACAGCATCTCATATTATTTTGCTGTTAATGAAACGTTGTCTAGCCTATTGCCAAACATGATGGCTATTTTAAAATGAATTTGCCTGAATATTGCTCACCTGCAGATAAATTACTTCCTGAGTTGCTTCTATCGGTTTGACTGTAGTGGTCAGTGGAGGGAGTTCATTGTATTTTCTTCCTATTTTGTTTCCTGAAATATTTAGTTGAGGGAGAAGAAAAATGGGGTTTGTCTCTGGTATACAAGCTAATAAATGTTTGTTTGATTCTCTATTTTGATACAAGGGTGCAGCTGTGATAGTTGAAGATGATGGTATTTGCCTGCCTGATAGTTTCATTGGTGGTAGGTGCACTTTAAACACTGATGGTAGCTTTCCTGGTGGTTTTAATGGTGGAAGAGAAAACTTTGCCATAGCATAAACATCTGTGAAACTCTCCTGAGAAAAGAAGAAGAATCATTTTTAAATTAAAAACAAGATAGATATTGTTGTTTTTGAACTATACCATGTTCTTTCAAGGGGCATAAGTTGCAGAGCTGAAAGCGTTCTCATAGGTTTTGTCTCCTTAAGTAGTATTTAAAGAGACAAGGTAATTAATAATTTGCATTATTTTCAATTGGCTACTAATAAAGGTTAAAGAGAGATATAGATCCTTGATGTTCTATAATTAATTGAATCCAAGTTAGAGCTTTCTTCTGGAAACAGCATCAAGAAGCCAATTTGCCTGAATCTCTTATTGCTTTAAATAACTCAGGCTACTTTTTCCCCTTTCTTTTAGGTTTCAGGAGTTCTTTATCACTAATTTTCTGAGTATGCAAAGACCAGCCATGTTAGGGTGAAACCTATACAATACAGGTAATCCTCAGTTTATGAATGGAGTAGAGCCTGCCAATTACATGCGTAACCCGAAGATTCATTGGTTGGATCATGTTAATTCCACCCTGCTTTCCCCAATGCATTTGTTAATCAAATGCACAAGTTGTTAAGTGCACATGAGGTATCTCAAGGTGGGGAAGACCATGGGGGGGGGCGGTTAGTGCTGGAACAGGCCACTTGCTTCCCAATACCCAAGGCCTCTCCCGACCCACTGAGATATCTCATGCTCCTTTGGGGTCCCCACAGTTGCTTCCCCACACTATCCTGCCCTGTTGGGTCTCCACAGGCACTGGGCACTGTTTTGCTACCTTATTGGATTCCACTTGCTCCTTCCCATTCCATTTCTGATCGCTTAGTTAACTTTTTGAAGATCTCCAGAGCAGGCTAACTTACTCCCTGAAGCTGCTCATTCAAACTAACCACCCAACAGCCAGCAGGAAGCTGCTGCAGTGCTGCACAGGCCTGGACCAAATGAGGCCTGCAGGAATACTGGGCTCATGGCAGAAAAGCAGTAGCCTTTTACTCAGATGTTGGTGAAGCTGTAAGAACATGATATCTAAGGAAAACAGCTTTACCAGCATCTGAGTAAAAGACTTCTGCTTTTCTGCCATGAGGCCAACATTCCTCATGGCAGAAAAGGCCTGGGTGGGGCCACAGCAGCCACCTCCTGGCTGTGGGGTGGCTGGTTTGAATGAGCACTTTCAGGAATTGGGGCATGAAGGCAGCCAATCAACAAGGAGCTTGTTTCCTTTGTCTCATTGGTCTGAACCGATTCCATCCCATTATGAATATGATTTGATTTAATTTTAGTTTTCAACATTTTTTTTCAAGTACCGAAAGGAATCAAAAGAATGAAAGAAAAAACCCTACATATTACAAAGAGCAGTTCTAATCAGAAAAAGAAGGACCCAAAACAGATGTGGGGATACATATAGAAGAAGTATATAGAAGAAGTATAGAAGTATAAGTATCTATAAATTATTATAGATTGGCTTTTTAAAAAAATTCCGAATGAAAGAATAAAAATAAATTGATATTGTTCTGTTCTCTAAAATTGCAGATGTTAATTAATGAAGGGCAGTCCATGAAAAGGAAATAATCTGAGAAAATTTAAATGTGGCAACATGCAACAAAATTTAGTATGTCCAGCACATCTTTTTCTTTTATGAGTTGGCTTTTGTAATCTAACATTTTAGTAAAATTGTGTCAGAGGACTAATTTTGCTTTAGATGAAAACCAATACTAGATAGTGAGAAAAGGCCACCTAAAGTTTTTCAAAGCAGCACAGAAAGGTCTAAGAAAGATAAATGGAGAGAGAATTAGGTTAACAATTATAAAAATATTTACCTTGGTAATCAATTCTTAACTTTATTATGGGTCAAAATTCTGAATAAACATGCATATAATATTTGAGTGTAATCATTATAAGATGTTTGTTCCCAACTAATTGGGATATGTAACTGAAAAATATTTTCCACAAACTCATGTTTCTGTAAATCTAGATGACCACAAAGAAAAATAGCACTAAATATTTAGAGCAACTAGAAGAGTGTGTGTGTCCCTATTTTTATTTCTTCCCAATAAGCTTATTTTATCTGTTTCTAAACTATGTATGTAATTATATAATTATGTAATTTATTCCTATTGGCAACTTTTTAAAAGAAAGGGATTTATTTTCTTTCCTACCTGAGAGTATATCCTGGTTATCTGCTGCTTTGTAGGCTTTTCCATTATTTGTAAGAAGAATCACATTGGAGTTTAACGCATCAGGCAAGTGTTCAATAGAATTCAGATATTAACCCATCACCATTTGCACATAATCTTCATTGAGAGCATCAGTCTGTATTCATTGTTCATGATGTTTTTCTTCTTAAGAATTAAGAAAACAATAGTTTTGAGCTTAAAATGGAAGGGTTTAATTTCAATTCGACACACTCTCATGATAAACAGGTAAATAAAATAGATCAATAAGTGTTCTGGATGTTTTAATGGTGGAATTAAGGAAACTTAAGTAGGCTAAGGAATGACCAATGTATTGCTGGTGAAGAACAGGGAGCAAAGATGATTGGACATGAAGTAGAGCCACTATTAAGGCCTACCTTGTGGCTATAAGGGTGGTGAAATGTAACTTTGTCTCTGCCCCCATTGTTTTGCCAGTAGTTGCCCAGTGGTCCTGTTCTGGATGACTCAGTGCTTCCTTGGAGGGACAAATACCAAATCCACATAAAGTCTTGCTGTGAGGAATAAGATGTGCATCTGGCAGATAAAATCGGTTACATGCATTCTGTATGGTATTGGACTCTATCTAGCTTTAGAGCAGAGTCTATGGAGATGGAGGGAGCTAGATCTTGCAAGGTGATCTGGGAAGAATTCGAGCCCATGGAACCTGAGGAGATGGACAGTATAATGGTCAGGACAATTCCTGACCAAAATAGAAGGGCTTTTCCGTTGCTGTGGACTCAGCAATAGCTACAGCCCACTATCTCCTAATCTGGGTTCTTCATCTGCTATTTTCCCTTACTTAATTTTGAAGCTAATAATTGTAATTGATGTTTTAAAGGTACAGTTTTAAAACTTGTTTCTGTCTTTTAAATGAGAATGTTATATCCTTGTATTAATACCTGCCTATTCTTTATCAAAAGATATTTCCTTACCCTTAAAGATGCTTTTGTCTGAAGTTTCCTTTCCTATAAGCCAACTTAATTGTTAAGAGTTGTTGAAATATTCAGGTTATTGTCTCACATGATCAAGATCATAGAAGGCCAGCATCAGCAGAATTATTAAATCAGCAATGATGTCACTGGGCAATAGACTAGTACAAAGTTGGCTTTGGAATTAAAACTATACTGGTGCTAATTATCATGAACTATGTATCTTTCTTTATATTTGCAAACCTATTTACTGTGTTTATATTTAACAGAAAGGAAATATGTCTGTGTAATTAAAGTTGTATACAACATAAATAACAAACATGGCTTGCATCAGATATTATTTTTTTCTTTGCCTCAGTAAGATTTTCTTGTAGAACTGTTCTGTATTAGTTCTATCCCCAATCTTTTAGTAGATTTATTTAGACATAGAAGGCAGAATTTATGTTCCCACCAGTACTATACCAACTTGGAAGTGCAGGTTAGATTTTAAAACAGCAGAATATCCCCAACAGAGTGATATTTTGAAAAACTGTTTATATAGAAGAGCCAATTTAATAGCATCAACTGATGTATCAGAAAAAAGTATTAACAGTGGCCATTAAGTGAAGTGCTATAGGCTTGGCAATCACCAATAAATATGTTATCTTTGATATTTATCCCAGTTACAATACAATACAATTCTTTATTGGCCAAGTGTGATTGGACACACAAGGAATTTGTCTTTGATGCATATGGTCTCAGTGTACATAAAAAGAAAAGATACATTTATTAAGGAATCATAAGGTACAACACTTAATGATAGTCATAGGGTACAAATAAGCAATCAAAATCATACTAGGAAACAATCACAGTTGGTTTTAGGACAGCACTGAATTTCAGTCAGTTAAGAGTAGAAGATTGTACTTTGTCAATTAATTTGCTGTTATATAATGTACAAATCATATTATAATTTTTAGCAACATTTTTTTTTACCCAGCTTCTTAACAGACAGTGTACAGTGCAGCATACAGTATGAGTGAGGTTAACTAATGGCATAGGGTAAGGTATCAGTACGCTGATGATACTCAACTTTTACATTTCTACCCATTCCCAATTATGTGATGCTGTGAAGATTCTATATCCGTGTCGGGTCTGGAGATTTGGGTGAGAAACAACTGACATTCATCTGAACCCAAGCAAGATTGAATGTCTTTGGATGTTATGGCACTCTGGTGCTGACAATTTTCCATCTCTCAAATGACATTGTACTGCCCCAATCAGAACCTGTGCACAATTGGGGGGTCCTTTTAATGGCTCCTATTTGAGGAATAGGTGGCAGCCACTGGAAGAATCTTTCCACAACTACAAGATGTATTGTACATCAATTGCATCCATTCCTGAACTGGGAGCCCTACTCACAATCATTCACACCTTTATTACTTGTATTATGGAGTATGCTGCACATGGGGCTACTCTTGAGAATTTGGAAGCTTCAACTGGTTTAAAATGCAGCTGGGCAGGCAGTTATGTACCTCCCACAATTGGTGCATGCTATGTCTCTGTGTGGGTTGCATTGGTTGCCAGTCTTTCTGGATACAATTCCAAGATGGTGAATTCTACAGTATGGGATCAAATTATTTGAAGGGCCATCTCTCCAATCATACTTATCTCTCCCATCAGGTTTGATATGTACGGCCATGCTCGAGTTTCCATCTGCCAGAGAGTGTCATCTATTGGAGCCCAGGAAGAGAGCTTTTTCTGTCATGGATACCATCCTGTGGAATATATTCCCCTGAAGATCAGATTAGTCCCACCCCTACTGGCTTTTCTCAAGGCCTTAAAAACATGGTTTTGTCAATGAGTTTGATAACATAGGAATATGGTAGAACCAGTGCAGTGGCTACATTGACTATTATTTTTGGAGATGATTACCTCAACTATTAATTTTATGTTATGATTTATATGGTTTGACATTGTTTTTATTGTTTTTACTAATATTGGTCTGCAGTTTTTATACCACTTTTTAATTGTTTATGAACCAGCCAGTGTCTTGTATGGAAATGGACAGCTATAGAAATTTGATTAATAAACATATATTTTAGGGCAATCATGTAAAGTGGTAAAATGGGATTTATTTCTATAGCTGTTTGAAAAATATTGGCTAATGCCAGACATTAATTTTGCCAGAATGTGTCTTTTCATTTGTACATCAATTCCATTGCTCTTAAGGTTCACAAACACTTTTAGAGCTTTGTAACACTTTGGAGACAATTTTTGCATAATCCTAGATAAGTATTTTTTCCTCTGCCAAGCATAACTCTCTGCAGTAGATACAATAGCCAGCAGAACATGACTTCATTGCAGAGTGGCATTAATTTTTCTTGCTACCCAAATAATTTTAAATAAATGGGACTACTTTTTTCTAATTCTGCAAAAATAGATCAATGCATGCAATGTTCTTGTATATATTTTAAAAGAAAGCATCCTGAGTTGAAAATATTATCATCATCACTTTAGTTCTATTTGATTACTCATATTTATATACTCAAAAAGATAATACAAGCAACTGAGTTTATCAATAATCTTGAAAACTAATGAGATTGTGTGTGTGTGTGGTGTTTGTGTATGGTCCAGGATAGAGATGAGGAATGAAAATAGAATGATCAAGGAGTGATTGAAAAATGATTGAGGAATATATAAATATTAAAAGGGCAGAATGAACCTTAGAATCACATAGGGCTGGAACAGAAACTCTTCTAGTCCAACCCCCTGCCCAAGGCAAAAGTTCTTATACTACCCCAGACAAATGGTTGTCCAATCTTTCCTTGAAAATCTCCAGTGATAAGAGTACCTAAGAGTACCTAGGCTAAACATACCTAGTTCCTTCAGCCATTCATTATATAATTTAACTTCCACACTTCTTCTAATTATCTGGATTGTGTGGTTTCTAAGGGAAGAACTAAAAACAGTCCTAAGTGGGAGGGGTGTGTGTGTAAGCTCTGAAACAACTGGTTGGAAACTCTCACAGATGTTCTCTGAGTTTCTGAGCAGCATTGGGATCCTTCGTTTGTGCTTTTTCGGAATCTGCGACGGGAGAGGCAGCTGAAATCCGAGGCTTTCAAGCAGATCTGTAGGCGCTTTTATGTCCCTGGAGGACCTTCCACATCCTAACACTCCGCCTCCTGTTTACTGCCACATCACTACAGCCCTCTTGATAGCGTGTCTCGCCTCCGACAGAAGGCAGCTGTTTGGGGGGGGGGAGGTCGAGAGGAGGGATTTTTGCCAAAGTCCAACCGGAGGCGAGAAAAGATGAAAGCGGGACGGGAGGAGGGCGTGAGTGCCCCAGCGGTGGCGCCTCTGGGTGGTTGTCGAAGAAGGCGGGATGGAGAAGGCAGGGCATCCGTGGCGAGGAGCAGCCGAATTCTTCCTCGTCACGGAGAAAAGAGGTGCGCTCCGGCACGTCCGCACATTTGACTATGGACAATCCAGGATCCCGCTCGTCAAATTCCACGTAAAATTCCACTCCGGAGGGTGCTTTAAGTTGCAGAGAAGCAGCGCAAGTTCGGTAAGTCTTTATGAAATGTTCCTCTCTCTGTTTCCCTGGCTTCTGCACGAAAGGGGAGTTGCAAGCGGAGTTCTGATTAGATTAAGTAATTAACCTTAACGTTAATTACTTAATTACAACATAACGGAGAAATATAGCAATAGCACTTAGACTTATATACCTTTTCACAGTGTATTACAGCCCTCTCTAAGACGTTTACAGAGCCAGCATGTTGTCCCCAACAATCTGAGTCCTCATTCTATCCGTTAAGAGTGGTAATTTGTCAATAGTACTAAGCTTGGACCCATGAGGTTAAAACTTTTTATCATTGGAAATTATTCTTGAGCTAGTTGTTTTGAAATACATAGACTCCTTAGGCAGTTCAACTGCTAAGTAATTTCAGCAGAGAGTAAAGAAGAAGAGATGTTGGGGGGAATGGAGGCTGCTTGGTAATGCAGAAATATCTGCCCCTTAATAAATGAGAAATGGGAAAAGTGGGAAGAGATGAGAAGAAGGACGATGCAAGACTGGAGATATAGGACTCCCCTTTGTAATGTTATCATGGGTTTTGTTTTTTAGTATGAGAGGTTTTTTTTAATATGGGCTAGAAGAAAAATAAAAAAAGTGAGGAAACTCCTACAGATGAAAAATAATGTAAAAAAATATTAGATTGTGAGGAAATGGATAGGTTAACATTAAAGATATAAGATAAAGAAGATACAGAATATTTTTTAACCTGGAATTTGTTTTACCAATAGTTAGATAATAGAGGTACAAATTAGAAGTTGAAAGAATACCACTATGTACAAGAAAATAATTTTGAGATATAAAGGAGAAGATACCGATTAAATACTGTTGAGAAGGCGGAAGAATTCTATTTAAATTTTTTTAAAGCAAGTTCACCATCTTCACGTACATCTTCTGTGTTGGAGACAAAGGAGTGTGATAAGGAGAAGCAATCTCAGCAAGAGATGGAAGAGCAATCTAAGCAGCTGGAACTGGAGGCAATGGAAATGCAGGGAGCTACAGGAGGATTTCTGGATGCGCCCCTGCTAGACTTTCCTTCGGAAATTGTAAATGTACCACCCAAGACTACAAGAGAAGTGGCTTTGGATCTAGCTCGGATGTGTAAAGCTAAAGATCAGCGCATAACTCGAGCAGTTTCTAAGCAAATCAAAGAAAAACAACAACAGGAAAGGCCCAAACCACAGCAATATAAGAAAGGAGTTAAGGGCAATATACAAGAATCTGGAGCCATGGGAGGAGCCAAGCCGAAGACCACCGACTCGGAAAATCTTCAGCATGAGCTCTTGTTGCTTCAAGAAAGTGTACATGACGATTAAATTTTTATCTTGGAATGTGAATGGATTAAACTCACTACAGAAAAGGAAGAAAATAGTTAATTACCTGAGACAATTTAATAATGATATAATTTGTTTACAAGAAACTCATATTAGAATACAAGATCAAAAATACTTGATAAACTCAGGGCCGGATTTTCCTATAGGCTAACTAGGCTTCAGCCTAGGGCCTCAAGATCAAGAGGGGCCTACACAGTGGTGGGATTCTGGGTGTTCTAGGGGGGTCGGCCGAGCCCTTTGTTAAATTGCTCGCCCGCCCCTCGCCTCCCACCCGCGTGGCACCAGCCTACCGTAGCCAGGGGTGGGCAATTGTGGCTCTTTTACAACCTGTGGACTTCAACTTCCAGAATTCCTGAGACAGCTTGGCTGTCTGAGGAATTCTGGGAGTTGAAGGCCACAGGTTGTAAAAGAGCCACAATTGCCCACCCCTTCCCTAGCCTGAGTTCCGCTGCCTGGGATCCACGTGGACTCCGGACGCAAGAGAGCAGGATGGAGAAAGCAGCTTCCATGCCTTCACTCACCCTCACTCTCTGCCGTTCGTTTACCCCGCTCACTCCCCATCTATTGCTGCCTCCGATGGCTGGAGGAAAAAAAAACTTCAAATTCTTGCCTCGGGGCTTCAAAGGGCCGCCCTAGAGCCAGTGCTGCAGCCGAACCCTTTGTTAAATTGCTGGCTTGCCCCGCCCCTCCGCACCACTATTTATTGCCAATAAATAGTGGTGGGCGAGGGGGGGGGGAGCCAGCAATTTAACAAAGGGTTCGGTGTTTTTTTTGTAATTTGATTGGCCCCCGGAGCTTCAGCATAGGCTAATTAGCCCTTGCTTAGATCGGCTCCCGACCCCCAGCTGATTTGCTCACGGATCTGCTCCTTGCTTGCAAAGAGTGCTGATTTTTCCCCTCTAACTATACTGAAAAACGAAAGAGAAAGTAAAGCAGGCTGTTGGCTTTGCACGTTGGAAAATTAGGCAGGCAGATTTCTTTTTCCTCACCAAAAAAGGTAGGTGCAAACAACAGGAAATTTAGGGAAAAAGAGGAGATTTTAAAACACAAAAGAAAAAAAGCTCTATTTAACTAGGGAATTGTAATAATTGAGATACTATTAATTGTATATTGTGTTGAAAGCAGAAATGGTTAAGTTGTGGTTTGGAGGAATATATGGGGGAAATTATTTGGTTTATTATTATTGGTAAATATAATTAATGGATTTGTAAGAAATTGGAATGCATGGAAATAATTGGAATATTCATGTTCATATTGATTAATATACAAAAAAGGTAGTTATATAACTAATTGATTTATATTAAAATGTTGAATTCATATTAAACAACTGTAATATTACATAATTAACCAATGTGAGGATGGATATAAAAATAGATGACAATGGGAAGGGGTATAATATAGAATAGAAGGGAAAAATTGAATTTGATTAAGATTAGAGATGAGGATGAGGGTAATATTGGTTTTTTACAAAAATAGATGAGGAATAAATATGGCAAAAAGGAAATATAGAAATTGTAAATTTAATTGAAATGACTAAACACTGTTTAAATTTGTGAACCGGCCAAATACTCTGTTCAAATTAAATACATTGTATGTTTGTATGTGTGTTTCTAATTATTGTTATTTATTCATATTTGTTCTCTTTTATTCTTTAAAGTTTAACAATTCATTCTTTATCTTAATATCTTTATATTTGTTTGGGGTTGGCTTTCTTCCCTTTCATCTTTTTTATTGTACAGCAATCTTTCTCCTCAAACCTACCACCTCTCTTTTCTTTCCTTCTTACTTTCTCTTCCTCCCCCTCTTCTTCTCCTCCCTGCTTCCTCTTCCTTTCTCCTTCTCCTCCTCTCTTCCTCCCTCTCTCTCCTACTCTAATTTCCCTTCCCTTCCTTCATCCCTCTCTATTGCTGTATCCTTTTATGCATATGGACTACTCAGAGGGCTGAAAAAGTTATTTCTGACTGGTCCTCGCACTTTTGATCAGTCCTCGAACTTACGACTGTCCTCACATTTTACATTTTTGCCCTATCTTGTCACCATGGTGAAGAGAAGCAATTGTGAAATGAGTGACATGGTTGTTAAGAAAGCTGCACGGGCATAAATGTGAGGATGGTCATAAGTGTGAGGACCGGTCAAAAGTGCGAGGCCCAGTCAGAAATGACTTTTTTCAGCCCTCTGGGTAGTCCTTTTGTGCATATGGACTACTCAGAGGGCTGAAAAAGTTATTTTTGACTGGTCCTCGCACTTTTGACCAGTCCTCGAACTTACGACTGTCCTCACATTTTACGTTTTTGCCCTATCTTGTCACCATGGTGAAGAAAAGCAGTTGTGAAATGAGTGACATGGTTGTTAAGAAAGCTGCACGGGCATAAATGTGAGGATGGTCATAAGTGTGAGGACTGGTCAAAAGTGCGAGGCCCAGTCAGAAATGACTTTTTTCAGCCCTCTGAAAAAAGTCTATGCACATAGCCACGCCCACCCGGTCACATGACGAGCTACCCACGCCTACACAGTCACGTGACCAGCTAGCCATACCCACCCAGTCACATGATTGCCAAGCCACACCTCCAACTAAGCCACGCCCACAGAACCTGTTGTTAAAAAATTGAATCCCACCACTGGTGAAAGGGCCTCATAAGTGGAATAGCCTAGGGCCTCTTTCAATCTAAATCCGGCCCTGGATAAACTCAAGATTAGGAACACATTTTATAACTTAGAATCTGGAAAAAAAGAATGGCATAGTGATTTATATAAATAAAAGACTGTCAGCTAAAATTATAGAAGCAGATGACTGTGGTAGGTTTATAGCAGTTGAACTCTACACAGCAAATGGTCCAATTCTGGTGATTGGAATTTATGCTCCTAATCAACAACAAGAAAATTTTTATAAAATTTTGCATTCTAAAATATTGCAATGGGACTATAGATCTATTCTAATTATGGGAATGGAGTAATTGATTCTAAAATAGACAAAAAAAGCTTGGCAAAGTCAAGGATTAGATTACCACAGACTTTTTTTGATATGAAAGAAGATTTGGAATTAAAAGATATTTGGAGAATACATAACCCAAAAGATTTGGACTTTACCTTCTTTTCAGACAGACATAGATCCTTCTCTAGGATTGATTTTATTTTATTATCATCTGATCTACTTGTTAAAATGAAAAGAACAAAGATTTTTCCAAGGACTTTAACTGACCATAGCCCGGTATGGATAGAAATTGAGATGGGAAAGAGTGAGAGAAGATCATGGAGAGTAAATGAAAATTTGTTTAGATATGAAAAGAATATAACAGAACTTAAAAAGCAGATGAAAGAATTTTTTGAAATGAATTTGAATAAGGGTACCCCTATTGAAATTGTGTGGGATGCGAGTAAGGCATATATGAGAGGGGTACTTATTCATATGAACTCTAAACATAAACCGACAAAAGAAAAGATCTGAAATGGAAGCAGAAATAAAGAACAAAGAACAGTTACTTATAAAAAATCCAACAGATGAAAGAATACGAGGAGCTATATTGGTCTTTTGAAAGACCAATTTCAAATGCTTATGGCGGAATAAACAGCAACAAATTTACAATTTGCAAAACACAATACATTTTGCAACGCTAATAAACCGGGCAGATGGTTGGCTTATACACTAAGGAAGAAGCAGAGTGCACGGGTCATCGATAGTGTTGACAGCGGAGGGAAGGAAGTTTCTCAACAAAAATTAATTAAAGAAATTTTCTTAGATTATTATACTAAATTATATGCCAAAGATCATACACAGAATGGACTTATAGAGAAATATTTAGAAAAAAGAAGAGTTACAAAAATTTCTAGTCAACAAAAGGAGAGAATGGACCATCCTATAACAGTTGAGGAGATTAGTGCCGCAATTAAACAATTGAAAATAGCTAAAGCACCAGGGACGGATAGTTTAACTGCGGTGTATTATAAAACTTTACAAGCAGAAATGATTGAACATCTTAAAGATCTATTCTGTAGTATACAACAAGGGGGTAAAATACCCCCTTCATGGAAAACAGTTTATATTTCACTGATACCGAAAGAGCAAGTAGGTCCTAAAAAACCTGAGAACTTTAGACCAATATCTCTTCTGAACAATGATTATAAAATTTTTGCAAAAGTATTAGCCAACAGGTTGATGCCAGTTATTCAAGAGGTGATTCATCGTGATCAAGCGGGATTTATAGAAGGCAGATACATGAAGGATAATGTAAGGCAAATTATAGATTTATTGGAATATCTTGAGAAGAATAAACAGATCCCTGCAGTGCTGGTTTTCCTGGATGCGGAGAAGGCCTTTGATAGAGTGGATTGGAACTTTCTACGAAAGACTTTAAGAAAGATGGATTTTGGGGATCAATTTCTACAGGCGGTTTCAGCAATTTATCAAGAACAAATGGCACAAATTATTATTAATGGAAGTTTGACAACAAATTTTAGTATTGAAAAAGGAACAAGACAAGATTGTCCACTATCCCCATTGCTATTTATTTTAACATTAGAAGTCTTGTTGAACACAATACGGGACTCGAGTACCTTGAAGGGAATAGTGATAAGGCAAGAGGATTACAGAATAAGGGCATTTGCAGATGATCTGGTTGTTACCCTAACACAGCCGATGGAATCAATAATCCAGATGAAAGACATTATAGAACAATATGGTATGGTATCAGGATTTAGATTGAATCAGAGAAAAACTAAGATGATAGTTAAAAATATGACACAAGATCGAAAACAGGAACTTGAAAGTAAGGCAGGTTTTGAGATAGTATCAAAGGTTAAATATCTAGGAGTTCAGGTTGCAGAATCAAACATGAAACTGTTTCAAAATAACTATGAGGTGTTGTGGCAAGAGGTACAGAAAGATATGGAGATTTGGAAAAAAACTGCAGCTGTCTCTACTTGGAAGAATAGCAGCAGTTAAGATGAACGTTTTGCCAAGATTTTTTTTTTTGTTTCAAATGATTCCGGTGCTTAAAAGTGACAAACAACTAAGAGAATGGCAAAGTGGAGTGAATAAGTTTGTATGGAATGAGAAAAAAACGAGAGTTAAGCTGAAAATTATGCAAGTTGTTCCAGAAAGGGGAGGCCTTAAACTTCCAAACCTACAATTATACTATGAAGCAGCAGCTTTGACGCAAGCAAGTGATTGGTTTGGAAGAAAAAAGACTGGAATATTGAATATAGAAAGTTATGATCTTGAATTTGGTTGGCATGCATACTTATTTTATGAGAACAAAGTGGATAAAGTATTTAAAAGCCACATACTCAGAAATTCTTTGATGAGAGTCTGGAGGAAGCACCGATTCAAATGGGATTATAAAATACCGCTATGGCTGGATCTTGGTCATATCTTGTGGAATACAAATATAATGTCACTCGGGGGGTGTGGTTATATAAAGAAGTTCTTTTTACAGATGCGGGCAGATGGCAACTGAAGACATTAGAAACGCTGTTGGAAGAAGGGATTAATTTAACTTGGTTACAGTATAACCAACTTCAACTGAGATGAAAAGAGGACCAAAAAACTGGTATAATGATGCATGAAGAAGAATTGATTAGACATATAAAAGAGAAAGGTCCAATGCATATTAAAAGGGTTTATAATGTTTTGTTAGAAAGGGATTCAGAAACTGAATTGGTTAAAGATTGTATGATAAAGTGGGCACAAAATTTTGCAGAACCAGTGATGTTGGAAACATGGGAAAAAATATGGGTTCAGAATGTTAAATTTACACAATCGCAGAATTTGAGGGAAAATTTTTATAAAATGTTTTATAGGTGGCATTTAGATCCTAAGAAGTTATAATGCTGGAGATGTGATTGCCTAGATGCTACATATTATCATATGTGGTGGACTTGTAAGAAAGTGAAGGCTTTTTGGATAAAAATTTGGTGGGTCATGCAAAATGTTTTGAAGAAAAAAATTCAGTTCTCTCCACAATTGTTTTTATTGGGTATAGTTAAGGGTTTTACATTGGGTGAAGTAAAGCTGATATTATATATGATTACATCAGCAAGACTACTTATAGGTCAATATTGGAAAAATGATGCTATGCCCACTATTGAAGAATGGACTTTGAAGATGGCTAGTTTTGCAGAGATGACGAAGATTTCAGCATATCTAAAAGATCGGACACAAGAGACTTATGTATGAGAGTGGAAAAAGTGGATAGATTATGTGCAGAATAAATATCAAACTAGGAAATATCAGATAGCTTTTAATTGAAGGTATTATATAGTGATAGACTAATTGAATTGTGAAAATGTGAAAAATATATAGGGGGTGGAGGGGTTCAAGTTTTATAAAATATGTTTTTGATTTGGATTATATTCTGTGGAAGTCCGGGGGGAGGGGAGGGTTAGGGGGGGTTAGGGAGGGCTAGGGGGGGTTAGGGAGGGTTAGGGGGGGAAATTGGGGAGAAAATGTATTTGTAAAACTTTTTCAATAAAAAAATAATAATAATAATCCAAACTTTCTGGGATGGTCAGAAAACAAGACACAATTAAGTATTTTATTGTAACATTTTTAAAAAATTCCTGAGCCTGGAATCTTGATTGAACTCTTACGGGGAAACAAAGCAAACTGACTACTAAGAGGAGTGATGGATATATGGTACAAATTCTAACTATGCAATCATATGAATAGAATTATAATCCTTACCCATTTCTGACTGCAAGGCCTTCGGACTTTGATATGTCAACATAAAAGAACTTCAGTGGTTCCCTCATTGCTGCCTCAGTTCCCTACACCTGCAGTGAGCATTGTGGGGAAAATAAATGTAAAGGCAATCAGGAAGATCAAAACCTTGGGAAATATCTATGACAAAAAGAATAAAATAAATTTCTGATAAATATCTCTTATACAAGCAGGTTTTGAAGTCTGGCACAGATGCTTTTCCATACAAGTGCAGTTCAGAATATTAGGAATCGTGTTTTATTCCTGCAACAAAATATAATTTATTACTAGATTCAATATAATAAGCTACATCTTAGATTTGGTCTATAAATATGAGATTCTTCTGAAATTTATTTTTTTGAACTGCTTTTTCCACAGTAGAAAAAGATGGCCAATTTTAAAGGTCATGCTCTTCCTGGAAGTTTTTTCCTTTTGTTTGGCTTGTGGTGGTCTGTGAAATACCCATTCAGGTACTTCTGTCAAAGGAGGAAAAATATTTATCTTGGTTCCAAGGCAGGATTTCAACGCTTAGAATTTATTGAAGGCATAATCAAGGTTTTCTTTGCTCTTATTGGTAAGTTTATATTTTTTTTAAAAAAATATAATTCTAAATAAGTATGATTATGATTTAAAGTACCTTTAAAGAAAAAATTGATTTTAAAAAAATATTAACGTTAAAGCAATTTATAGTTGATGCCAGACTGTAGTCTGGATTCTATTTAGTGTTGAATAATGTTTCCCTGCATGGAGATAAAATTCAGTAACAAAACTGAACAACTAGCCTGTTTATTTTATACCTTAATCTTTAAAAAAAATATACATATTTTTTGGATTGCTATTATGATGCATTTTGGGCTATATGTTTCATTAGAGTAGAATACATTTATACATTGGTGTTGTTATTTGATATATATTTCTTATATTTTAGCTTTATTGTCAAACTGGAACAAGAGATTATTTTATTATATAATTGTATCTGTATTGAAGAGAGAAGTTAGCAGTTTTCCTTATATTGTTTTTGTTCATTTTTATGTGCTGCTTTTGAACTTTTTTCATTGTCCCTCCTTCTTGCTTTTCCTTTTTTTTGTAATTTTACATTTTATATTTATCTTTAAAATTAATAAAAATTCTAATATACATAATGTATAACTCTAAGTAAGAGTTAGATCTTTCCAAGGAGAAAATAACCATATCTTGCTAGAACTTCAGTAAAGGACACGGTGTTTTCACTTGTCCTTATCAGGATTAGCATTCTATGGTTATATTGACTACATTTATACATTTAACTTATTTAATAAACCACAAAGCAAGGAATTTGGAGAGCTGAAGTCATCAAAGTTGGTTTCTAAATGTTCCATTACCAGGCTAGATAACATCTTCAGTGGAATTTAGAGAATGTCAGTGTTGGTGTTATTCTGCTTACAAGGAATTCGTATAAGAATAAGTTCTTATCAGAAGAGATTGCGATTTATTCAAGAAATTTAAAAAATCATTACATAAAATGAATTGTGAGATTGTCTTGGTTACAAAGTGTGGCTCCATTCCTATCTCATCTCATCTCATCTTGGGCCCTACAATTATGTAGGGTAAAGCAACCGTTGATGTAGATATGATGGTGATCCGGATATGGCATCTGTCATCCCATTGGTTGCCATGGTTGAGTTGACTGGTCTGGTTGGCTAGGTGTGGGTATCCCCTTCCTCCCACATCGTTCCATGTGCATCCCTCCTGAAGCTGCGTGTTCAGTGGAAGGGGATGACCATCCCAGACAGAAGGAGCGTACTAATCATTATTCAAGGATATACAATATTTGTTGAAACCAGTGGCAAGCCTTGACATTTCTCTTGGGCTTATCCAGCTTTTCCTGTCTGTTGGAAGATAGAACCATTACAGCTAACATAAGAGTCAGGTGACCATCCAAATAGTTTAGGGATACTATAGTAAAATATCTTGGGTGACCCGTGTCAACCCTAGGGATGTAATTTAAACATCAAATACACTTTACAAATATAAGCATGCATGAATTTCAAAGACTCGGTGCTATGGTCTGTGATTTGCTCACATTATAGATACAATATTGCATAAAACACGAGATGATATTACATTTGTTTCAAGAAAAGGAAATGTGCAAGATAGTGTATGAATGTTTTCACACAGACCTCAGCCAAAGAAGTGTGCTTTGCAGTGTCATTTTTTTTTCTCTATAGGATTTTATACATGGTAAGTATGGAGGATATGGTAGGAAAATGTGGGAAGTTTTACAAATAAAATACATAATTTATGGAGCCATTATAATTTTATTTGTGAAGCAGGCCTATTGCACAGTAGCACTCTTATCTGGAAACAACTTAATATCCATTAGGTAAAGTAATGATTTGATTTTTTTTTTTTTCTTTGCATTATGGCCAAAACAAAGCAAAAGGTTCCCAGCATTTTTTTTTTGTTATTTTACACCCAGGTATGGCGGCAGAGCAGTTTGTTCCTGATGGACCTCATATGAAGCTATATAATAATGAAAAAAAGCAATGGAATTATTTAATGAATTGGCAGCATGCAACCATGTACCTCTTCTATGGCATCTCAGGGCTAGTGGACATTGTGACTCACAGCACAAATGTATTACCAGAGGCCTTAGACCGAATGATGCTCTCACTTGCTGTTTTTGTGGAAGGTGAGCTTATGGTATTTCACTGCATTGTTTATATAGAATAGTTTTCTGAATCCAGATGAAAAAGAATAGACAAAGTTTATCTGTTATGGTAACTATGTCATGTAATCAATATGAGATGTAACAGAAATAGGGAACAAGAATAGATGTTTAAATATTATGAATTAATGAATTAATATGCCTGTTTCTTTATTAGTGATGCATGCAGAGTGGAAGATCTGTTTTATTTAAAGAAGATTAAGAATTAATTATGTTTGAAATAATTAAGCATGACTGTCTTTAAATTACATTTAAAGATAGTAAGCAAAAATCATTGTAGGTACCTCAAAGGATGTTTTTCAACATTAAACATGTAAACAACCGAAAATCTTCTGCAGTAGCAGCCCCGAATTACATTTATCTAGCATCTGCTTAAAGCATATGCCTCAAGTAAATAGATTGTATTTATTTGTTTGTTTATTTAACTTTATACAAAGTTAATTGTACACAAAGTTAAAAATACCATCTTTCTGCAAATTTGAATGCATACATCCTATATATGTTTAAAGATTCAAAATAAGAAAACATGAGCATGGCACTTGTACATTATAGCTCCTCTTATGGTGGAAATAACAGCTTCCAAGGATTTTCTATGACCTGCTAAGACTTTATATTAAATATGTATTAAATACATTCTTTGCATGACACAAAACCCAAAGCTTTTTAGCAACAATCATGTACGAAGCCTGCAGAATAAAAAGTAGTTGACTTCTCATTCCCTTTCACCAGGTTTTCTATTTTATTATCACATCCATGGGCGTTCCATGTTAGATTTTCATGTTCATCAATTACTTTTAATAACTATCTTCGGAGGTGCTCTCTGCATATTCTTGGAAGTCTTTTTGCATAACAGCATTGTTCTTGAGATGTTCAGAACAAGTCTTTGCATATTGCATGGAAGTTGGTTCTGGCAGGTGAGTGAATAATTTTTCTTTTCCGTCCCGAAACATTAAAAAACAACTTTTGAGATTAGACCCAGGATCAGCAAATGAGATCCTCAGACAGCTGCTGAAGATTTATTGGATACCAGCTTATTCATTACTTCAAACCTTCTCTGCTTCTCTTTATCTGCTAATGCAGGGGTCGGCAACCTTAAACACTCAAAGAGTTACTTGGACCCTTTTCCAAAAGGAAAAAAACACACCAGAGCCACAAAACCTGGGTGGGCATGGCCAACTCAATGTCACTCACTTCCACCCAGTCACATGACCCCCCCTAGCCACGCCTACCCAGCCACAAAACCATTCTGTCTCTCTCCCCGTCTCCCTCCCATGTCTCTCTCCCTCTGTATCTCTCTCTCTCTCTCTCCTCCCCTCTCTCACCCTATGTATCACTCTGTATGTGTCTCTATCTCTCTCTCTCTCTTCTCCCCTCTGTATGTGTGTGTGTGTGTGTGTCTCTCTCTCCCCCCTCCCTTCGGTGACCGTCCTCCTCCTCCCCACACCGCTCGTGATGCCCTGGCTGGCTGTGGCTGAGCCGGGAGCGTGCGCATGTGTGGGGAGACCCTCCCCAAGCGAGCCCCAAAGCACAGCAAAAGTGCACATGGGGTGGGCGGCCACTCGCTTAGGAGAGCCTTAACAGGATGTGGCTTCTCTCCTGCACTAATAATCCAGCCATCGCCTTGCCATTTCATCCCCCACCCCCGGAGGTTCTTTGGCTGAGTACGGAGGCTGCGAACTCCAGCCCAAAGCGGCAGGAAGTGAAGGCTGCCTTACATGCAAATGTGGCATGAAGGCAGGTACAGGGCAACTTCGCTCCTGCATTCTCCTCCTCCTCCCACTCTCATGACGCTCTGGCTGTGGCTGAGGCAGGAGCGTGTGCACGCGCAAGGAGACCCTCCTCAAATGAGCGCCGAAGCTCAGGAAAGGTGTGTGCAGGGCAGGCAGCGGCTCGCTTAAGAGGGTCTCCCCATGTGTGTGCATGCTCCAGGCTCAGCCACAGCTGGCCAGGGCGTCACGAGAGTAGTAGTAGGAGGAGAGTGCAGGAGCAAAGCTGCCCTGTACCTGCCTTCGCGCCACATTTGCATGTAAGGCAGCCTTCACTTCCTGCTGCTTCAAGCTGGAGTTCACACCCTCCACACTTGGCCGAAGAGCTGCCAGGGGTGGGGGATGAAATGGCAAGGCGATAGCTGGAGCATTAGTGCAGGAGAAAAGCCGCATCCTGTTAACACCCTCCTAAGCGAGCGGCCACCCACCCCATGCACACCTTTGCTGCACTTTGGCGCTCGCTTGAAGAGGGTCTCCCTGCATGTGCACAGGGGGGAAGGAGAGTGCCGGAGCGAAGCTGCCCTGTACCTGCCTTCGTGCCTTACACTTACATTTGCATGTAAGGCAGCCTTCGCTTCCTGCTGCTTCAGGCTCCAAAAAAGAAATAAGAGGGGCGAGGGGCAAGGGGCGGGGTCAACCAGTGATGGGACAGGGAGCCACGGCAAAGGACCCAAAGAGCCGCATGCGTCTCCGGAGCCACGGGTTGCCGACCCCTGTGCTAAGGTGACTGCAATGTAATGATACTGGAGATTACTCTGAATTATTGTAAACAGTTACAGTAGAGTGATGACCACTCTTTGTTCTCCTATCAGCGCCTGCATCAGTCATTTTATCTCCATCTGCTTGTTTCTTCAGAGGAAAAGAGACTAAGCTCTAAGCTGCCAGTATTTTCCCCTGTCCTGCTCCATGGAACTCTGAGATAGACCAAGATAACAAATTAGGCAGGAATGAGAAACTTGTTAATGATTGGAGAGGGTAACAGTTGGGGGATGAGATGAATGAGAAGGAAGATGAGATCTTTAGTTAGCAGAGCTGTGTGGCAAAGTATAGGTATTCTTCAATTAACCTTGGGCGTCCTCCTGGACTCACGGCTGTCTTTAGAAGAGCACTTGACGGCCGTGACCGGGAGGATCTTTCATCAGGTTCGCCTGATTCGCCAGTTGCGTACCTTTCTGGATCAGGACTCCCTACACACAGTCACTCATGCCCTCGTTACCTCCCGCCTGGACTATTGTAACGCTCTCTACATGGGGCTCCCCTTGAGGAGCACCCGGAGGCTTCAACTGGTGCAGAGTGCGGCCGCGCGGGTGGTTATGGGAGCAACATGGCGCTCCCGTGTGACACCTCTCCTGCGCGAGCTGCACTGGCTCCCGGTGGTCTTTCGGGTGCGCTACAAGGTTTTGGTTACCACCTTTAGAGCGCTCCATGGCTTAGGACCTGGCTACTTACGGGACCGCCTACTACCACAAACAACCTTCCACCGGCCGGTACGCTCTCATAGAGAGGGGCTCCTCCAGGTGACATCAGCCAAACAATGTCGACTGGCGGCCCCTAGGGGGAGGGCCTTCTCTGTGGGGGCACCTACTATCTGGAACGAGCTCCCCCCAGAGATAAGGAGGATCCCGGATCTGCGCACTTTCCACCGTGCTTTGAAGACACTCCTATTCCAGCAGGCCGGTGTGGCCTAATTTTCTCCCCTTCTTTTAAATTTTTAAACTGAAATTTTAATTCGTTTTAAATTATTGGGAGTTTTAAATTGTCTCGGGCAAAAATTATTTAATTGGGTTTTAATCATGTTTTAACTTTTTTATTTATGTGTTTTATTTTGTGCCTGTTCACCGCCCTGAGTCCTTCGGGAGTAGGGCAGTATACAAATTTAATAAAATGAAAATGAAATGAAAAATGAAACCACCACAGGTGGGATCAGAATTTCTGTTGCTGAGGAAGATACCGTAGTTGCCACAGTTGTTAAGTGAATTATTGCAATTAAGTGAATCATGCAATGTTTCTCCATTTACTTTGCTTGTTTTCTTTTGTTTTGATTGTGACCTGGCCAAGTCTAAATAGTGAATATCAAATAAAGTAAATATCTAAATCAGCCTTCCCTATATCATCCTAGTATAATGGAGAAATTACTGGGAATTTTCAAAGACCTAGAGTAGTGTTGGCGAACCTTTTGAGCACCAAGTGCCGAAATGGGAGCGCATGCATGTGGGGGAGCGCTGGAAACTGGAAGAACAGCTCCCCACTGTGCACGCAGAGGAGCACCACAAACTGGAAGAGCAGCTCCCCAGCGTGCACCTAGTAGCGCCACAAACTGGAAGAGCAGCTAAGCTTCCAGTTTCTGGCGTATGCATGTGCGCCAGTCACCTGGTCTTCCGGTTTCTGGCATGCATGTGTGCATGAAAACCAGCTGACTGGCATGCTGGGGAACTGCTCTTCCAGTTTTTGGCACTCCCAGTGTGCGCGCTGGGGAGCTGCTCTTCCAGATTCCTGCACTCCCCCCTCCCCTGCGTGTACTCCCATTTCAGCATTCGGTGCTGAAAACGGGTGGGATCTTACCGGTTTAACAACCAGTTTGATAAGCACACACTTCGCGCAGTTTGGAGAAAACTCACCTTCTGCATTGCTGCCGGCAAGGAAAACAGCTGAGGCGCAGCAATCCACTCTGCCGCGCCGATCAGCTGGGCTTTGGAAACAAAAATATAGGTGAGTATAATGCAGGGACGGGCAGACCCACTTCAAAACTGAAGTGAAGCAGTTCACTCACAGCTGATAGTCAGAGCTAACGGTTCCCCCAAACCGGTAGAAACCCACCACTGGCCAAAAAGGTTTGCCAACAGTGCTGTATGTCTTTGAAAATTTCCTGGTCGAAACTTGAAGCTCAGTTTCCCGGCGCTCGCATGTGCACCAGGGAACTGCTTTTCCGGTTTCTGGCGCTCCCGTGCACGCAAAAACCAGGTGGCCAGCACACATATGTGTGCCAGAACCCGGAAGAGCAACGGGTGACAACTGGCATGCCCAGAGAGATGGCTCTGTGTGCCACTTCCGGCACGCATGCCATATGTTTGCCATCACGGACCTAGAGAATACCTTTGGAGGAAAGGCTGATGTCAAACAGTTCTAACTCGGCATTCTTATAATAGAGGTAGATAATCTGCCATCTTTTGGGGATATGCAGCTCTCAACTTCAGTTTATGTGGCCTTCAGTCTAATTAAAGAACTGTGCAAGAGATTGATTTTTCATCAGAACTATTGGAACTGAGAGAACAGAAAAAAGTGGATATCAGAATGAGAATAGGCATTTTCAAAGAAGCAGAGGCATAAACTTCGCTTTTTACTCCACTCATCACATGCTTCAGCACTACTAATTATATGGGAAAAAATGGATCTCAACCAAAATAAATGTAGCCTACCTCAGCCTTAAGCTATAATAAAGAACACACAAGGCAGAAAGGAAATCTTATAACTGCATTTATTTATGGCAATTTATATAGCCACCCTTTCAAAAACAATGCGGGATGATACTAAAAAATAAACAATGAACAAACCTAATAATAGGACATAAAGCAGTTTTCACCAAAGGCAATTCAAAATTTGAAACAGCCATCCCAGATAGCTCTACTAATCCCCCTGACCTAATGCCTGGGGATGCTATTACACAGGGTAAACCAGTTTTGAGAAAAGGCATGTTAGGTATGAATGACCAGTCCACATATGTAGAGTGTAAACTAGCTATTTTATTGTTCTATGCTAATTTCACAGGAAACTTACCAGGCTGGCAGCTTCCCCCCAGGAAAGACTAGATAAACTCCAACAACATTCAAGAAATCAGGCCTTGCCCTTTTGTGTTTACTTAATGACTCCAGACTAATTCCCAGTTTGACCTTTCCTGACTAAGATGGTTGCTCTCCAACAGCTTCCCAAACCTGTGTATATTACGCAAAAATTGGGTAAAAGTGGTTTTTCTTTTGGTAATGACACACAAACCCATTACCCAATCACAACTGGAACATTTACAGGTGAAACTCGAAAAATTAGAATATCGTGCAAAAGTTCATTTATTTCAGTAATGCAACTTAAAAGGTGAAACTAATATATGAGATAGACTCATTACATGAAAAGCGAGATAGTTCAAGCCTTGATTTGTCATACTTTTGATGATTATGGCTTACAGCTCATGAAAACCCCAAATTCACAATCTCAGAAAATTAGAATATTGTGAAAAGGTTCAATATTCTAGGCTCAAAGTGTCCCACTCTAGTCAGCTAATTAAGCCATAACACCTGCAAAGGGTTCCTGAGCCTTTAAATGGTCTCTCAGTCTGGTTCAGTAGGAATCACAATCATGGGAAAGAATGCTGACCTGACAGTTGTGCAGAAAACTATCATTGACATCCTCCATAAGGAGGGAAAGCCTCAAAAGGTAATTGCAAAAGAAGTTGGATGTTCCCAAAGTGCTGTATCAAAGTACATTAATAGAAAGTTATGTGGAAGGGAAAAGTGTGGAAGAAAAAGGTTCACAAGCAGGAGGGATGACCGCAGCCTGGAGAGGATTGTCAGGAAAAGGCCATTCAAAAGTGTTGGGGACTTTCACAAGGAGTGGACTGAGGCTGGAGTCAGTGCATCAAGAGCCACCACACACAGACGGATCCTGGACATGGGCCTCAAATGTCGTATTCTTCGTCAAGCTGCTCCTGAACAACAAACAACGTCAGAAGCGTCTTACCTGGGCTAAAGACAAAAAGAACTGGTCTGTTGCTCAGTGGTCCAAAGTCCTCTTTTCTGATGAGAGCAACTTTTGCATCTCATTTGGAAACCAAGGACCCAGAGTCTGGAGGAAGAATGGAGAGGCACACACTGCAAGTTGCTTGAAGTCCAGTGTGAAGTTTCCACAGTCTGTGTTGATTTGGGGAGCCATGTCATCTGCTGGTGTTGGTCCACTGTGCTTCATTAAGTCCAGGGTCAACGCAACCGTCTACCAGGAGATTTTGGAGCACTTCATGCTTCCTTCCACAGACGAGCTTTATGGGGATGCTGACTTCATTTTCCAGCAGGACTTGGCACCTGCCCACACTGCCAAAAGTACTAAAACCTGGTTCAATGACCATGGGATTACTGTGCTTGATTGGCCAGCAAACTCACCTGACCTGAACCCCATAGAGAATCTATGGGGCATTGCCAAGAGAAAGATGAGAGACATGAGACCGAACAATGCAGAAGAGCTGAAGGCCGCTATTGAAGCATCCTGGTCTTCCATAACACCTCAGCAGTTCCACAAGCTGATAGCATCCATGCCATGCCGCATTGAGGCAGTAATTGATGCAAAAGGGGCCCAAACCAAGTACTGAGTACATATGCATGCTTATACTTTTCAGAGGTCTGATATTGTTCTATGTACAATCCTTGTTTTATTGATTTCATGTAATATTCTAATTTTCTGAGATTGTGAATTTGGGATTTTCATGAGCTGTAAGCCATAATCATCAAAATTATGACAAATCAAGGCTTGAACTATCTCGCTTTGCATGTAATGAGTCTATCTCATATATTAGTTTCACCTTTTAAGTTGCATTACTGAAATAAATGAACTTTTGCATGATATTCTAATTTTTCGAGTTTCACCTGTATATAAGGACTTTCTGATAGACAGATTTGGATAACAAAAGAAAAGGTTTGGGAAGCATTAGTTTAAGAGATGGGTCCTGAAGCATGGAACCCTACCAGATCATATTGAGAAGCAAATACCGTTTCCCCCAAAATAATATATCTCCTGATAATAAGTCCAATCGGGCTTTTGAACGCATGGCAATAAGGCCAAGCGCCAATTTCAGGGTTCAAAAAAATATAAGACGGTCTTATTTTCGGGGAAACACGGTATAATTGGAGAGAGGTAATCCCATAAAAAAACAGTATTTCTAATGCCCTTTTCCTTTTTTTTCACAGATTGGATTTGTCCTTTACCCTCCAAATGGACATACAGAATGGAATCAAATGGATCACAATAACATGATGTTTCTGACCATGTGCTATTGCTGGCATTATGCAATTACACTTCTTATCATGGCAGTCAATTATACTCTAGTCAGCTGGTAAGTAGATATTATTGGTATTTTAAAGAGCTCCACTAAAATGTCAAGAATTTCTCATTTTATTCAAAATCTCCACACATTCAAAAATAGGTCCTCCAAAGGGATAGGATTGAAAAATTATAGTCATCTATGGATCAAATGGCATTCAGCCTATAACTTTTGAAATATATAATTGTTCCTTGATGCCTGCATACAAATTGCAAACAAATTGTGTATGTAGTTATATACATAATATAAAAACTGTTCATACTTGTGCTGGAAGAATGTCAACTCTTTAATTTCTTCCTAAAATTCTTTTAGTTAGCTTATTTATTTTGAGATGTAATCCTATGTAATCCTTCAGCACAGCACACAGGTTTAGAAGAACTTACTATATAAAACTAAGGAAGGCAAAGCTTTTGATTACGCCTATTATTTTTGTTGTTTTATAATTTATACATCCATATAAATATGTATACTGATTAATTTCTTGGCCACACAGTAATATAATAAGAGGAACTTTGGAAAAAGAAGTAAATATTGGAAAAATAGATGGAATATTAGAGTTGGTTTTTGCATTCAATGTGCCATCTCATATAAAAATAACTATCCTCTACTTCACTGATTAGCTTAGAATGTGTGATGATTTAGCATGAATTGTTCTTGTAATTTTTCTTCTCCAGGGTGGTTCGTACCAAAATAATGCAAGTTCCATCCATGGAAATTGGATTACTGAAAACATCTGAGCGAGAACAGGAGTCAGAAGATGAAATTTAATTCTACCGAAACATTTTCTTATAGTTCACTTTCTATTTTAGTATTTCTAGTGCCTGGTGATTCTATCCCCCCCCCCCCATTATTTAGTCTTACAAAATTTAGACCTTAATTTATGAAAATTTCATTACAGCACTGTTTTTCTCAATTGAAGTAGAAAGATGGCATTATAGCAGTAGCATGTCAAATGAGAATCAGTTCTGGCCATTAACAAATGGTGGATCCACTCTTTCATTGTTCTTGGGTAAACTGGGAAAATTTCACATATTTTTCAAAAGCCAGATGCAATCGTAATGTAGCAGAAAAATGGACATATATTAAAATAGTAAAACGGATCAATTATACATTAAAACTATTTATAAACATAAAGAATTTCTAGGATAGATTTCAAATTTATATTTGTAAATGTATTACTTTATTTGTTTTTTATTTTTGTAATTATTTATTATCAAAAAATACAAAAAGCCAAACATTTTGTTTTAGCAAAAAGTGATTTTCCAAAATTACTGTGTATATTACTTTGCATATGAGAATTACCTGCAGCAGAGTTGGCTTATTTTTATAAAAAGAAGAAGAAAACTATGAGGTCAAAGTATATTTCAGATTATTTCTATACTTTGAATTCATTCAGTGCAAAGAAAACCCATGCCATGTTTCAAATCTCTATTTTGCAATGAACCTTATGCAAACCTTGGAGAAGAGATTGACTGGGTTCGCACATTATGAAGTACCTTTCTCCAAGTCATTAAAGTACCTACGTGAGGGCACTTCTGATGTGCATGTGTATGTGTCCAAAAAGTCACGATCAGGCTGCGACCATGCAATAGCAGCCCAGCCCTTCTTTTGTGGGTATCACAGAAAATTTTGCTGCATACAGACTGAGAACTTATGAACATTGTCAGATAGGATCACAGCTGGTATTTCTGCTAAAATGAAGATTAGTATAGCTTTATAAAACATGAAGAGGATTTGCCTGCAGACAGTGTGTTTTTGACAAGTAAACCAATAATTGTTATTTGTAAACAAATCCCCCCCCCCTTTTTGTCCTTATGCTAACATATCTTTACAGTGTTGCAGGATGGCAAACATATCTAGAATGCTGGTGGCAATGGCAATGGCACTTAGACTTATATACCGACTCTGTAAACTGCTTGGTATACAGAGTCAGCATATTGCCCCCAACAGTCTGGCTCCTCATTTTACCCACCTCGGAAGGATAGAAGGCTGAGTCAACCTGGAGCCTGGTGAGATTTGAACTGCCAAATTGCAGGTAGCCGGCAATCAGCAGAAGTAGCCTGCAGTATTGCACTCTAACCACTGCACCACCATGGCCCCTGCCCTCTGGAAGATACTCCCATTGGAGGTGAGGTTCACCCACTCCTGGCATTCCAGGAGCCTAAAAAATTGATTCTGCTGCCTGATCTGGGTTTTCCAACAGGGGCCTTCTATGCTGGGGATGGCTGATTGGTTAGAGGAGATCACCCCTGGCCACCCATTCTCATGTTTTTTTAATTTTTAACCTCTTTTCAGTTTTTCTAATTTCATTCATTCTTCATTCATTCATTCATTCATTCATTCATTCATTCATTCATTCACTTTCTGTATCCACCCATTTCAGTTAATGATTCTGAGATACTTGGCCAGTTAGCAGTACAGCCAGGAAACAGGTTCCTTGATACACTCAGCACCCCAGGCTTGGGAATATCATCTGTGCATATTGCGAGAAGGACTCTTTGGAAGAATTCTATTCATCTGAAGTAATATGGCATGAAATAATACTCAGGAAAGACTACAAGATACGTGCCTTTAATTTTAACTTAAAGTACATACTCAGGTTAGAATATCTAATTTGAGATAAAACATTAAGAATGTTAACATAATTAAAATATTTTATGTGTCTCTTCAACAATTATACATTTGAAGAACTCTCTAGTTTTATTTGTATATGGAATACAAAAATGGCCATATTAATTGCTATTTGAAATGCACTCAATATTTGTTTTAAAACAATTTTTCTTATTCAGGAGTAAGGAGAATCCTCTCAGCTATTCACAGATGGTTCAAGTCCTTTAAATTTATTAATAGTTATTGGGTTTTAACAATACTGCAATGTATTATAGTGTGTGTTGAAATAAAAAGTTTTAGTTTATTTTGAAATAAGTACAAATGAATGTAATGAGCTACTTTTTATTCTAGAATCTATAGACCAATCTACTTAATATGCTTGCTCTAAAAATCTAATATTACGACCTTTGGAAACAGCTGGTCATTTGTTGCTCAAGTGAGAATTCTGGGTTGATTAGTTATATCTTTGTTTTCTTGACTAACTATTTCGCTGCTTATCATCTCCCTCATACAATGGTCATATATCAATGGGGTCAGTTATGTCAGAACAGGAGTTTAACATAGCTAGACGTGGTCGTATCTGGAAGACATAGCTGCTATCTGTTTCAAATTCAGTGTTCTGAAATCTCAGGACTCAGGCATTAGGCTAAAGAAAAGCATTGAAGATATATTTCCTTTGTTTTCTTCCATAGCAGCTCCCTGCCAGGTAAGCATCACTGAAGACATTCATTAATACAGTAAAGAGAATGTTGTTATTCTAGAGATTCTATTACGTTAAGGCTTTTTATATGGTTCCAAGTATCCTGCTTTTTATAACTTTTGTCGTTTAGACTTTTAGCTAGAAAGTAATTGATTGCAGCTTTGACATTTAGCCCAGTCTCAATAACAATATTTAATATGGAATTTGACTCTCTTAGACTTGGAAACACTGATCAAAAGAATCTGGCAGGCTTATCCTAAACATTCTAATACAAGATATATGTAGCTCAGTAAGGACTTTTCATTGTTTCTTCTGACTGCTAATTGGTGTTCGTGGATGTTGCCTGCTAGTCTTCTGCCTATATGTCCTACATAGTGGCTGCTATTGTCCTTACACTATATGTTATAGATGACTCCTACCTTTTGATCTTGGACTACTGGATCTTTTGGTTACTTAAGATGTTTTGGAGAATTAAATTGATTTGAAAAGTCCTTAATGCCACAACATATAGACAGCCGACAAACTGTGAGCATCTTAGACCAAACTAACTAACTAAATAAAGCCACTAGGAAATTTCTGGAAACTTGGCATTTAGACAAATCAGCTATCCATAGACACATAAGATAAATGACATTTTCACACACCAAAGAGACAATTAAAAAAGCTCACAAGGAAATCAAAAGACCAGACACATTATCTTTAGCAGCCTGCACTCAGATAAGCAGGGCTTAACACCAAACAAGCAGAAAACAATACCCTACCAAGGAACTACCAAGAGCAAAGTCACCTTGGAGAATAAGTCCTCTGCTGTAATTATTGCTTCATTAAAAACTTTATTTGCATGACATGGGATTTCAATTGAACTTGTTTGTGACCAAGTTCAATTTTGCAAGTCAAGCAGTGCAGAAATTTAGATATAAGTGGGGCGTAAAGATAATATAGTGTGAAGGATAAACAGAGGATAGCTCAAACAGTGAAAGAGATACTAAATAAAACCAAACCTCTTAAGAATGGCATTGGGCCATATCTTGCACTATTTGCCTGGAGGAATAAATTAAGGACAGAGGTTCTTTTAATTTCTTTGCAACTGTTAATGGGAAAGTCATTAGAAAATATGTCCACAGTGCCCACTCATTTGGCTCCTAAAATACACTCTTTTAGACTCACTGCACTAGCCCCCAGTGCAGCAATATGACAAAAGTATACATTATTTTTCACCATAGAAGCCTGGTGAACAAGTTAGATTTCAAATAGACAACAAATGGATTCCAGTTTCTAATGTTTAAAAAGAAAGAAGAGCCTCTTATGTTGAAGAACCTCATCAAAAGAGGAAATATCAAAACAGCTATTGCTATATGACTTACACTAGTGGGCTGGCTCCCTTTCCTGAAATTAACACAGAAGGGGTGTTAATTTGGATTTTTTTTCAACACTCTGCCAGCCAAAACAGGGCACAGTGGACCGCATTGTGCCCCGTTTTCATCCTGAATGATCTCCTGCAGCACTTAATCACAAAATAGGGGCGCAGAGGAGGCATGCATGGGCCCCCCGTGCCTTATTTTCACCCTCCATGGCCTCCTGCAGGCCAAAAACGAGCTGCACGGAGGCCTTCTGAGGCTTCCGTGCGACCTGTTTTAGGCCTCCCCGACCTCCAGCAGCACTTTGCAGGCCTCCAGCAGCACTCTGCCGGCCAAAAATGGGCCCTATTTTTTGGCCGGCAGAGTGCTGCTGAAGGCTGGGGAGACTGAAAAGGAGCCACACAGAGTGCTGCTGGAGGCCGGGGAGGCCGGAAAGGAGCCACACAGGGGGCCACACACAGCCCATTTTGGCCAGCAGAGGCACCTTTGATATTTCCAGGCCAGCCCCATGGGCCAGATTTAAGTACTTTAGTTTGACACCCCTGGCCTAGAGGATTTAAACTAAGACATGTTGCATGCAGGAAATTAACAGCAAATGCAGCTCATGTAATTCCTGTACAGACACAAAGTTGTAATTCTTTAAAAAAGATGTGGCATAAAGGCATTGTGTCTTTAAGGAAAGTAGTCAGCAGATGCCTGATAGATGCCTGATAGACAACTGCCCTTAATGACTCGAATCTATGCTATATAGCCCAGAGGTTTCAAACACAAGGCCCAGATCCGGCTCGCAGGATGCTTACATCTGGCCTGCAGGGCTGCCCTGGAAACAGCAAGGGACCGGCCCACAGTGCCTCTGCCAGCAAAAACAGCTTCTATTTTCACTGGCAGAGGGTTGCAGGAGGCCATAGCAGCCAAAAACAGAGCTTGCGAGGGCCACAGGCAGCCCTCCCAAGCTCTGTTTTCACTGGCAGAGGGTTGCAGGAGGCCGTAGCAGCCAAAAACAGAGCTTGTGAGGGCCACAGGCAGCCCTCCCAAGCTCTGTTTTCACTGGCAAAGGGTTGCAGGAAGCCGTTGCAGCCAAAAACAGAGCTCAGAAGCCCATTTTCGTTGGGAGATCACTTGGGCTACCACAGGCGCCCCCGACACCAGTGACATCAAGCTGGCCACGCCCACCCTGTCCCCCTGAAGTCAAACATAACTGTGATGTAGCCCTCAATGAAATGGAATTTGACACCCCTGTTATAGCCATTGGGTACTCTGGAAGCCTGGATCCAGTTCATATAATATAATATGGGACCTTGTTTAGAATATTAATTATTCTAATTATTATTTATTTAGATATTTAATACCTAATAAACAATAATAATTTAATATTTAAATAGACAAAGCAAAAAATTTGCTATTTCCTAAAAAATTGGATTTTGCTTAGGAAGAACAAATATTTTTACTAGAAATGAAATTTTATAAAAGCATGATCTAAAGTAGCCTTTATAGGCAGTAGCCGAATGTGCTGAACAGACGAAACTATTGCCAAAAAAGCCAATGCTTTTGCAGCATCAACAAAGAGATAGCGCCAGGACAATGAGAAGTGATAGTATCACTTCACACTGCACTAGTGAGACCACACTTAGAATATTACATCCAATTCTACTCACCATGATACAAAAAAGATGTTGAGACCCTGGAAAGCGTGCAGAGAAGATTAGAAAGGATCAGAAGGCTGAATCATACGACGAACGGTTGAGGGTGCTAAGTATGCCTAGCTTATTGAAGAGAAGGATTGGAGATGACATAATAATTGTCTTCTAGTACTTGGGTGGGCTTCCCAAAGAAAAGAGGATTGACGTATTCTCTAAGGTGCCAGAGAGCAGGACAAGAAGTAATGGGTGGAAGCTTGTTAAAGAGAGATTCCAGTTAGAAGTAAGGAAGAATTTTCTGACAGTGAGAACAATTAATCAATGGAATAGCTTGTCTCCTGAGGTTGTGTTGTGGGTGCTCTATCACTGAAGGTTTTCAAAAATAAGCTGAATTTAACTGGAAAGCTATAAAGCTCCTGCTTTTAGCAGAGGTTTGAACTAGAAGACCTCCAAGTTCTCTTCCAGCTCTATGATTTTATGACTAATGCTGTCCAGACATTCACTGATGCCCTTTCTAAATATTCTAGCAACTACAATTCCCTAGTGGGATCCAAATCTGCTTAAAATAGCAATTATTAATAGTAACAATAGTAAATATTATTACAATTATTTATTATAGCAATAAAGAAAATAAAAAACGATATTTGTAATTTTTCCCATAGTATACTAAATTGCCTGAATGATATTCTAATATCAGAAAACCATAATTCAACACTGAAACATCCATTTAGTGTCATTATCCATTAATAAAATGTCACTACTAAAAAGGCCTTTGCCCAACTAGCCATCAACCTTGCTCCATTTAGCAAGACACTGGAAGTATAGCCTGAGGTTGCTCTTGCATAAGTATCCAGTCCATCAACATTTTTAGGGATTTATCCCTTTTAACAAATCGTCTCTGGCAATCCTCTCTAGAAAAACAAGAAGAAACTTGAGAAGGAATACTTGTCTATGATCAGATTCAACAGTCTTACCCAATTCAGTTCCTTCCTGATTTGTTGAATTTCAGCTACTGGTGATTTATGGATTTTGATGATTAGAAAAGGTAGCAAATGAAAGAAGGAAATTATGATGTAACCTTAGAGAGGGGGGGTTAAATATACAGTAAATGTACGTATAGCTGTTCTAAGAAGATTGGAAGCTCTCTTCCCTTCCCCTCCGGTCCCCTCCTGTCCTCTCCCCTCCCTTTGATTAATTTCCTTTTTTACTATCTTTTCACTTTTCTCTATCTTTTTATAATTTATCAATTCAAAATTGCATTGTTTTATTCTATTGAAAACCTCTTTAATAAAAATTCTAACATCTATCCATCCTATCAAAATAATTCATAGGTCAAACATATTTAGACTATAGGACCCATCTTATAGATATGCCTGACTTTTATAATCACCATTTAAAAACCATTAATACCATTTTACGCCTGTAGTTTTTCGCTTCTCAACAGTGATTGTATTTCTCCAAGCAGTGTTTTCACGCAAAGCAATAAAATAATCATTTTAGAAGGCAAGTAACACTAAAGACCTGTCTTCTTCCATTCAGGTTGCCATGCCACTTGTGCATTTCCTCTCTCCCAATTCTTATTAATTTGATGAAATAAAATCTGTTTGGAAAATTATTTCAAAGAAATGTATTCATAAAATTTTTTAGAGATGGGTGGGTAACAGTGCTCTTTAAATTTATTAATAGTGAGATGGTCACACAAATGTCCTTTTTATTATACTATAATCCCTTGTGATTTGCATTCTCCCTGGCTTTCACTGCTGCAGTAGAACCCATGGGAAGCCATCTTATCAATAGGAATGTCAACCAGAAGAATCTGTTGGGAGGGGTGGGATGTGGGTGTAAAAATGTCAAGAAGCTAAACCATGATTTATGGCTCAGCACCCTTTCTGAATTCATATCCAGGGAATTGTCCACATCTTTTAAAAATGACATCTTCCTTATGAAGGTTACGTATGGATTTCTATGTCTATGAAAATAGACCATGAGCTTTGCAAAGCCATGTTCCCATTTAACTTGTGAACAATTAGAGGGTGAGGGCTCTTATTTAATGGTTGTAACCACCATCTTCATTTATGTTGACATCTCAAAGATGCCTGCTCCAGTGACTACTAGGGGAAGTCCTGCTTTTGGAAAAGTATTAGGGAATTTCTTCTTTTGGAGAAAATTAGATAAATCATCCATATCTTTCCTTTCTACAAAACTCTTAAGTTCTAAATTTACCACTATATAGGAGGTTGATATCAATCTTGAACATGATGAGCTCTTCTAATTCAGTAGTGAAACTATGATGTCACAGTGGCAATGCAATTTTTTTCTGTGCACAGCAATTCCAACGAAAAAGTAGTTACACTTTGAAGAGTTATCTTTCAGGAAACCTCTGCTTGTGTTTTGATTTGCAGCTCTCCCCCAGAATACTTTCTTATCTCCTCTTATCTGATCCTTGGAACAACTTTGGCAAAAAAGTTACCTGTCTTCCATGCATATTCACTACTTTGCACAACTACTTATGCTTCAATATCATCTATCGTGTCCTTCTGGTACTACTTCAGATTAAACAGTGGCCATTAATAACAAATGCATAAATAAATAAATGGGTTAGTGGCTATATCTTAGCTACCGTATATTATTCAAAAATTGAATTAAGCCATTACATAGTTTGCAAAGTTCTAGCTTAGTATGTTATAAAGCAGACAAGTCAAACTCAAGGTCCGCAGGCCAGATCCGGCCCATGCAGTTAGATCTGGTCCATGGGGCCACCCTGGAAATGGTGAGGGTCTTGTCCCTATGGCCTTGGGCCACCTTGTCCCCCGGGCATGTGCACAGGAGGCGGTGAGCACATGGGGGCTGGTGGTGCTTGGCAGCAACTGCAGCTTGTTAGCCTACCCCTGCCCCCCCCCACAGCCTCTCCACACCATGCCTCACCTCAGTCGGCCTCATAGAAGCGATCGCAAGGGGATGAGAGGGTACCAGGCAACTGGTGCAGACACTGTGCAGAAGTGATTGCGGGGGTGGGGGCAGGGGGATGGTGCTGGGTAAGCAGCAGAGGCTTTTGAGCAATAACTACAGGTTGGAAGGTTTAGATTCAGCTCTGCCCTTTGTCTTCTGGAGATAAAACTGTGTTAGGAGAGCTCATGCTGCTGAGAGAAAGCAAAGCCACAAGCAGGGCAGGTAGTGCAGACCTGGCCTAATTTTCTACCCAGAAACAATTCAGGGGCTTCATTTAGATTCCCCACCCCACCCTGATATGATTCTGACGGTATGAGAGGTGATTCTGGTGGTGTGCGCGAATGGTGCAGGGGGGGGATCTAAATGAAGCCTCTGAATTGTTTCTGGGTAGAAAATTAGGCCCAAGCCTGCCCTGCCTGCGGCTTTGCTCTCCCTCAGCAACACAGGCGTCACACGAATCCCCAAATGCGGCAGCAATGGTTTGCCCCATTTTAATGGTAGGAGACCTTTCCTAACAGTTTTATCTCCAGAAGACAAGGGCAGAGCTGAATCTAAACTTTCCAACCTGTAGTTATTGCTAACTTACCTGTGCTGCGTGCCTGGCACCCCAATCCCCTGGGATCATTTCTGCACGCTGTTGCAGTTGCTTGGTGTCCTACCCCACTCCCTGCAATTGCTTCTGTGAGGCTGGCCAAGGTGAGGCCGAGGTGTGGCGTGGCATGGAGGGACCAAGGGCGGCAGGGGCTGGACTTTCGCTGTTTCCAGGAAGCCATGTGGGCCAGATCTAACTATATCATGGACCCAGGGGCCTTGAGTTTGACATGTCTGGGTTAAGGTATTAGCCTAGAACCAGGCAACTGTGAGTTCAAGTCCTGACTTAAGCATGAAAGCCAGAAGGATGGGCCAGTCAGTCTTTCTTAGCCCAACTCATCTCAAAGGGTTGTTGTTGTGTGGAAAATAGAAGTAGAATTATGTATGTTGTTTATTTATTTTATTTATTTGTTTCCATTTCTATACCGCCCTTCTCCAAATAGGACTCAGGGCGGTGAACAGCCAAAGTAAAAAACAGAGCATACAAAATTTAAAAAACAGTATTAAAATAATTAAATATTTTGGCCGTAAATTAAAACAACCCAATTTAAAATCAATTTAAAATTTAACTCCAGCCAGCCCAGCTAGTTGAAATAAATAGGTTATCAGGGCCCGACGAAAAATCCGGAGGTCTGTTATTGTATGTAACTCTGGGGGGAGGTTGTTCCAAAGGGTGGGCGCCGTCACAGAGAAGGCTCTCCCCCTGGGGGTCACCAGCCAACATTGTCTGGCGGACGACACCCTGAGGAGGCCCACTCTGTGCGAGCATACTGGCCGGTGGGAGGCTATTGTTGGCAGAAGGCGGTCTCGTAAGTACCCCGGCCCTAAGCCATGGAGCGCTTTAAAGGTGGTCACCAACACCTTGAAGCGCACCCGGAAGACCACCGGGAGCCAGTGCAGCTTGCGCAGGAGAGGTGTCACATGGGAGTGCCTCGTTGCCCCCATAATCCCCTGCGCGGGGGATTATGTTGTTGTTGCCTTGACTTACTTATAAAACTAATAAAGACAGGAATAAAAATCTAATGATAAAATAACCCAATTATGACAGCTCCACCTGTTGTGTGAATATAATTAATCATGTCATACAAACCAAGCCTAAATATGGTATATGGATCCAATTTATAATATACATCAGTATTCACATCATTGCCTCACTTGAAACCAGTGAGTTTATTGGTTACTCAGCATGATATACAAGATTATTCAGCCATCTGTTGGAATACTATTAAATTCAACAGCATAATTAATACCATCTCTACAACTTTGTGAACTTTGATCTCCCACGCAGTACGAACTTTGTTTCTTCTTTAGAACAGGATACATCAAGATAGGTACTCTACAGTAAAAATGAAAATCACTGGTGAAAGATTTCATAGGAAAATGATAAATATGTGAAAAGCTTGCTGCTCCTATAGATTAACCTTTCTATAATATAGATGTGCATAAATATTAAAATAGTCTTTGTATTCTTTAAGTAGCAAGGAAATCAGAAGACTCATTCCCTGGCAAAAACCTGAAATGTTTCCCTGCTTGTCAGTTACTTAATCTTGAGTCTAATTTATGAAACCCGCTGGCAATAAAACAAGTCAGACAAGGTGTTAGACTGGAAAACTATTGTACAAAAAGCTTAATTACCAGGATAGTTTTTATTATACAAAATACTTTACAATTCCATTCTTTTAAGATTTCAGTTAACTAAACTGTTCACAAGGACCCCAAAATATGTCCTTCCTAACAGACAGGAAGCAGCAGGTGAAGCTAAGCAGAATCACAACAGATACCTGTACAATTAGCACAGGACCCCCACAAGACTATGTGCTCTCTCCACTTCTCTTCTCTATATATACCAATGACTGCATCTCAAACGATCCATCTGTTAAACTACTGAAGTTCGCAGATGACACAACAGTGATCGGTATCATTCGAGACAATGATGAATCTGCATACAAATGGGAGGTTGAACAATTAGCCTCGTGGTGCAATCAGAACAATCTGGAACTGAACACACTCAAAACCGTAGAAATGGTGGTGGACTTTAGGAGAAACCCTCCCATACTACCACCTCTTACAATACTAGACAACACAGTATCAACAGTAGAGACCTTCAAATTTCTAGGTCCTACCATATCTCAAGACCTAAAATAAGACACCAAACATCAAAAACGTCACCAAAAAAAAAGCACAACAAAGAATGTTCTTTTTGTGCCAACTCAGAAAGCTCAAACTGCCCAAGGAACTGCTGATACAGTTCTACAGAGGAATTATTGAGTCTGTTATCTGCACCTCTGTAACTGTCTGGTTTGGTTCTTCAACCCAATAAGACAGACTCAGACTTCAGAGGATAATTAGAACTGCAGAAAAAACAATTGCTATCAACCTGCCTTCCACTGAGGACCTGTATACTGCACGAATCAAAAAGAGGGCTGTGAAAATATTAACAGACCCCTCACATCCTGCACATAAACTGTTTCAACTCCTACCCTCAAAACGACACTATAGAGCACTGCACAACAGAACTAGACAAAAGGAGTTTTTTCCTGAACGCCATCACTCTGCTAAACAAATAATTCCCTCAACACTGTCAAACTATTTACTATATCTGCATTACTATTAATCTTCTCATTGTTCCTATCACCCATCTCCTCCCACTTATGACTGTATGACTGTAACCTTGTTGCTGGTATCCTTTGTTTCCTAATATGATTTGATTGCTTATTTGTTCCCTACGACTATCATTAAGTGTTGTACTTTATGATTCTTGACGAATGTAACTTTTATTTTATGTACACTGACAGCGTATGCACCAAGACAAATTCCTTGTATATCCAATCACACTTGGCCAATAAAGAATTCTATTCTAATTCTAATTCTAATTCTAATTCTATTTTTTCCTTTTCCTATTTATTCTGTGGATATATCGTAGCTCTTCTATTTAAATCTGTTCTACTTGCTTATCAAGACTGACCTTGAATGCATTAAGGTGTAACCAGGCTGCACCCACAGTCAAGAAAAAACGTCTTGGCCACGTGGATGAAGTCACCTGTCCTTTAGATCAAGTGGTAGAACTTTATCTATTGTAAAATCTCATGAGAAATGTATTTATCAGTATGGTACCATCACAGTGTTGGAATGGGCCCTGCCTTGGAGTTCCTGTTCCTGTGTAAGAAATATGGTTGTTAGACTCCCATGGGGTTATGCAGGGGTAACTTGAATCCCAGGCCTGTTTGAATCTTGCTAGGTGAAGATGTAATGAAGGGATTTTGGGCAATTCCTAGTATGGCTTAATGGCTTTGGCTTAGATCTTGAGTGAGGGCTAATCCTATCATGTCCCGAGAACCATGACTTTTGTTTTGTAGAAAAACTGACCCAGCCTTTGTTTTGTAGATAGGTTGGCACCAAAATATCTGCTGGGAAGGGGCAGGGAGGGAGCTGAGGCTCTGCATTTATGTCTTTTAGAAACATGTTTCTTCTTTAGGGAAAATATTATTCTGCCTTTTTAATATTTCCTACAATATTTCATTTTCCTAGGAGAGGGGTGGGTGCTAACTTCCTACAGTAGAAAGGGTCGTCTGCTGAACTTCAACCTGGAGCTCACTGTAAACCACCTCTGCCTCCTAGAATGCATTGCTGTACCATATAGCACAATTTTACAGGATATTGTAGAAAAAAGACAAGGCAAAAAATCTCTATTGCTGACAGAATTTCTGCTGATATTTTTATAAGAAGGCAATGCCAAGTGTATTAAGACTGTCATGTTAACAAGATGGCATACTCCCTCTTTGAGGAAGCTGGGCGGTTCAAAAATGTAGACATTAAAATAAATTTTCCTAAATTTTCCTAAATAACAGGGAGAGAATTTTATAATTTAAATTACATGACAATTATGTCACACCAAGGTGGCTGTGAGAGAAGAATTATTGTCTATTATGCAGAATTCAGTTCTTAGGAGCAGGAGAGCATATTTTTATTGTTTCAGTTTCATCGAATTTCAGTGGTTTCATGGCTGAACACGCATTCACGTACTGCCCTAAATCCAACTAAAATATGGTTTAATGCAAAGGGTAAACGTTGCCACTGAACACTTATCACTGCAAATGTTTTTGTTTTACAAAAAATGTTAATTTCACAAATCCACAAGAAATTCTTTTCTGGCAATCCGTTCTACCACGTGTAGAAACAAAAGATCTTCTTTCAGTTACGGAGGGGGAGGAAGGGGGGACCCGCAGACGATTCCGAATTGCGTATTACGACTTCCCCGACGGCTCTTCTTGCGCCTGCGCAGCTCCGTTTTCCTGTGACGAAGCGTTTCCAGGCCAGGTACTCGCTGTCGGGTCGCGAGTGCGGTGCGCATGCGCGGAGATTTGGGCTTGAGGGCGGGGCCGTGACCACCTTGGCAGATTCCCTTTGCCACGTACGGCGGCGGTGGCGGTGAGTAGCGGGGACTTTGGGCCGGGTGCGTGGCTGAGTGGGGCGCTGCCCATGATCTCCTGGTGCTAGAAGAGCCAAAATCGAGGCGGCCGGGGAACCGTGGCCTTGTCTTGAATGGGCGCGGCCGAGCTGCTCTGTATGTGTTATGTGGGGGGCTGCGGGGTGGGCAACCGGCCGGAGGATCGCGAGGGGAAGAAGGAGATTTCGCCCTTCCATTTTTCTCGTGAAAAAGAAAGAGGTAGTTGAGCGCCGGTCAGCTGCTGTCACTTCCTGCGCCCGCTTCCCTTTCCTTTCAGGGTTGCTGGCCCAAAGGCGAGCAGCCTCATCGGCCTGTTGCAACCAAACAGGGGAAACTTATGGGGCGCAGTGCATTATTCCGGGGTGTCACCTTTATGGGGAGAAAGATCTTTGCTTAGAAAGCTGCTTTTTATTGGAGGGGGGGGATTCCTTCCCCTCCCTCTTCCGATGCTGGAAACTTTACAACGAGCAGTTTGTAGCTCTGTAAATTAAGGTCCCCGAGGCTGGGCTGTGAAAACCGGGGTTCTCCCAGTGATGCCCGATTTAAAAAGCTGCAAAGGATCCTTACTTGGAAAAAGGGAAGATAGTGGCCAAGGTCATTCAAGCTAGATCGCCACTATATTTAAAAACAAAAAAGATGTGGAGACTCTAAGAGAAGAGCAACAAAGACGATTAGGGAGGGGACTGAAGTCTAAAAAGGAATGAAGGTTGCAAGAATCGGGAATGTCTAATGAAAAGAAGGAGTAGGGGAGACATGATAGCAGTGTTCAAATATCTCAGGGGCTGCCACAAAGAAGAGGGAGTCAAGCTATTCTCCAAAGCATCCCAAAACAGGAGAAGAAGCAATGGGTGGAAACTAATCAAGGAGAAAAGCAGCTTAGAACTAAGGAGAAATTTACTGACAGTTAGAACAATTAATCAGTGGAATAACTTAACTCCAGAAGTTGTGAATGCTCCAACACTGGAGGGTTTAAGAAAAGCTTGGGCAACTATTTGTCCGAAATGCTATAGCGTTTCCTGCCTGAGCAGGGAGTTGGACTAGAAGACCTCCAAGGTCCCTTCCAACTCTGTTATTCTGTTGTTGTTAGAGGGAGGGTTTTGCTTTAAAATCTGACTTTTGAAATGAATGGATTTATTCCACATAAATCTATGGTAACTTGTCTCCTTTGAAAATTCTTAGGATTCCAAGCTCTCATCAATTTCTTCACTTTAGGAGCTCTTTATTTCCTAGGTATTCCACCTCCCATAGGATTCTAATACTTAATCACCGGTCAAAGTAGAGCATTCTACTGAGAAGTGTTCAATTTTTAATTTTTAAAATTAAAATTACAATTAAGTTGTGCAGTTAAGTTATATGATTGGAATTGAAGAGCTTGATGATTTCTGGTGTAGACTTACAAAACGTAGTGGTGCTTTTTGTATATTTAACATAACATTGTAAATTATGCTAGATATACTGAGACTTTTAGGGTGTGTTTTTCATGTGAAAGTAAGAGTCTGACAGGATGGGGGCAGACTGTACACATTGTGAAATAAATAATGAAATAATAAATTTAAATAAACTCCTTGGACCATCACCTAAGGAGGCTTTTATTAAAATAATTGCTTTATAATCCTTCAAACTGAACCAGAGGTACATATACAGGTAGTCCTTGAGGTATGACCACAATTGAGCCCAAATTTCTGTTGCTAAGTAAGACAGTTTCTGAGTTTTGCCCCATTTTACAACTTTTTTTTGCCACACTTGTTAAGTGATTCATTGCAGTTGTTAAAGTTAATAACAGGGCTATTAAGTGCATCTGGCTTCCCCATTGACTTTGCTGGTCAGAAGGTCACAATAGTTGATTACCTGATCCTGGGACACTGCAACCGTCATAAGTATGAACCAGTTGCCAAGCATTCTGATTTTGACCATGGAGATGCTGCAGTGGTCGTAAGTCACTTTTTTCAGTGCTGTTGTAACTTTGAATGGTCACTAAATAAATAGTTGTAAGTCAAGGACTACCTGTAAAACATTCAGCACTGTAAAGCTATAATTACAGATAGTCCTTGACTTACAACTATTTATTTAGTGACCATTCAAAGTTACAACAGCACTGAAAAAAGTGACTTACGACCACTGCAGCATCCACTTACAACCATTCATTTAGTGACAGTTCAAAGTTGCATGAATAATGAAAAATGCGACTTACTACCAGTCTTCACACTTATAACCAACATAGCATCACCACAGTCACATGATCAAAATTCAGACATGTCAATCAGCATGTATTTACAATGGTTGCAGCATCCTGATGACCTTTTATGACCTTTCCAGCCAGCTCAAGCAAAATCAGTGGGAAAAACCAGCATGTATTTACAATGGTTGCAGCATCCTGATGACCTTTTATGACCTTTCCAGCCAGTTCAAGCAAAATCCGTGGGAAAAACCAGATTTGCTTAATGACCACACATATTCACCACAGGACAACTGCAGTGATTTGCTTAATAGCTCTGGCAAAAAAGATCATAAAATTGGGCACAACTGACTTAACAACAGCCTAGCTTAACTAATGAAATTGTAGTCATAGGTTGAGGACTACCTATAATTCCTTAACATATGTACCATACAAGTTTTATATGTCTGGAAATATACAGTTGCTGATTTCAGTGAGGCTTAGATAAGTGAATATAGGATTTTAGGCCAACATTAGTCCCAAATTATCTGCCTTTAATGAAAATTGCACTGAAAGCTTCATATATATCCACAACAAATTCACTTGTAAGATTTTGGCCATTTCTTGATTACAAATTAAACTTAAAGGATGACATTTAGAGCAGTAATAAAAGGTTCCAGAACATTAGTTAATTTGATACAACAAACAAAGTAAGTTTTATGGCATCTTAAATATTGGTAGGATTCTTATGGAATATCTTTCAGTGACGATTCTGAAATGGATATTGGTTTTTAAAATTACTGTATGCCACTATAGATTAACTCATTTATACTTTCCTGTTGTACAATATAATTGTTAGATTACAAACAAAAAGATAAAGCAAAAGAAATGTAGAAGAGTCTGTAGTCACTAAACAAATAATATACTATTTTAAAAATACATTTGGGGGAACTTTATTTCAAAATGTTGTTTATATTTGAATCTTTAAAAGATATGACAATAGTAAGAATAAGTTGAGGTTTTGTCAACAAAGAACTAATACATTTTATAGGTTAACTGTATTTTATGTACAAATAATGGAGAAGATTAGATCCCAAGTAGGAAATAATTCCTGAATATCTGAAAGATTTCTATTTCTCTGATACATAAAGTCAGAAATTATGTTCTTGGGGCTGTAGCATTGTTTCACAGTTCTTGCTGCAACTTAAAATATGTATATTAACCAATAAAGATTTCATTAAAAATTCTTAATTGGATTTAAGCTTATTCTTCAGTTTATCTAAATAGCAGCAGATGATAGCCTCTTTCTTGTTTGCATCAAACAATTTTGCTGGGTTATGCTAGTCACTGCATTATACATATTTATTTTGTAATGCATTGAGTCCATCAAGCAGCTGGTCTGATTGTTATCGCTAGGGAACTGGGGGTTTATTGGTTTGTGTACTGGATTTTATCTATAGTTCAGTTCACCTGGAGACACAGAGTGAGTTGGGCAACCATATAAATTTTCTTAATAAATAAATAGTAATCATTGAAACAAATTGCTTATACTTTCTCTTTCTCTCTCTCCCTCCCTCCCAGTGTGTATAATACTTTTATTTAATCAAACACTAAATCAAGATAATGCAATACAGTATATTAAACAGGTCTTGGATTTATTGTTCTTCATACTGTATGTTATCTGCTGAATGAGATCCTCTGTATTCTCCTTTCCTGTTCTCCAACATAGGCAAAATTCATTCAGAATTTTGTTCATATGTCTGGATTTTTTAGTACTGGAAGGAAATAAATACTGTACATCCAATGGAGAATTAGGGAATGTTCTTCTGTATGGTTTGAGGGGGGAGCTGTCAATATGCTATTACACATGTTATTTGAAAATGATTTAGAATTGATAAAAAACTGAAATTTATAAAAAAAATCATCTTGTGTTTTTGACAATTGAGTGATAATACTAAATATTAAAACGTGTTTTACATGGGAACAATGTAAACTATAGGGATTATAATTGTTTAGATGTTCATTTGCAGGCATTCTTTCCAATCATTAATCCTCCTAGCAAGATTAAGTTTTTGGCTCTAGAATTATAGAACTGAATATTTTGTAGTTTTGAACTATGCATAACCTTTCGGCCACCAAGTAACCTGATCTGTTCTTTCTAAACTGCCTTCTACCTTGGCTTGATGAAATATAAAATAATAACTGAGTTATATAGTTTACGGTCCTAATTTATTCTTAATGGGATACTTAAAAGCAGGATATTTTAGCAATAATACAACTCAAGTATTAGTGAAATCGGTGTAGAGTCAGGGTTATATCTTGAGAATGTAAACATTTAAATGTAGACTTGCTTATGAATGATATTTGTCTCTTGAGAGATGATAACAAAACCTAACTTAATGTTCTGTTGCAGGTATTGTGCACTACTGCCTATTTTGCTAATCAACACTGCATGGCGGGGCATTTGACATCCAGCTGAAAGCAAAAATCATTATTCTTTTGGGAACCAGTGCAAAACAGGTGATTTACACATATATTTTTATAGGATTTATCAAAGTATAAAGTATTGTGAAGTTAGAGTGATTTCTCTTTTTTATTATGATGAAATGTCATTTGTAAATTGATCTCAACTCTTTAAATAGCCAATTTTATCTAAAGTAATTGAAACATTGTTTTCATCAGCCCTTAAAATTAATTATCCAAAATCTCTTGATATCCTTCATGAGAATCAACACAAAAATTGTGAGATTTCACGTTATGACTCCAGAAGTCTTGCAAAATAATCTCCTCATGACATTTCGTAATCTTTTTAAATTTTCTGTTTTTATTTCTATTTTTTTTAAATGGGAAGTTTAAATGCTGACAATCTTGGTGACTATGTCACTCTTGTAGTCAATAATGTACTGTGCTATGCTATTTACGGTTGATAAATCTGCAATTGTCCCTTATAATTTCACACTTTTTCATGTGTCTACATTTTTGAAATTATGTTTTAAAAGATTTATTTCTTTCCTAGCATACCAAATAGAGGAGTATTTTTTAAGGATGACAATTCTTCAAAATTTAAATCACAAATTCAATTTGGGTCACTTTGAAAGAAATCTAACTTTCCTTCAGAATTTTACAAAGCTACTGAAACACCAGGGCATGAGATATTCCTAATAGTAATGCCCTGCCATTTATTTATACACCTATATGAACACATACACACAGAGCCGGTGGGGGGGAGGCTTTTGTTCCTTCTCCCCACCATAAGCCTACTTTGTATTTTGGTTAAATTGATAGATATTCATGTTACTAATCCATTTTTATATTTCTGTAAGAAGACCTGTAGTAACTATGAACGGCCAACTGGATTTGAGTGGAAAGCTTATAATTAAAGCTCAGCTGGGTGATGACATTAGGAGAATTCCAATTCACAATGAGGATATCACCTATGATGAGTTGGTGCTGATGATGCAAAGAGTTTTCAGGGGAAAACTGCTGAGCAACGATGAAGTTACAATAAAATATAAGGATGAAGGTAGGATTTTTTTTACTTTCCATTTTCTAATGTCTAATAATGAAAAACTAATGGAGTCTTCAACTTTTGCTTTGGAACACGTTTTTTCTAGTGCATGCAAAGCTATGAAATTACAAAACAGAACAGTATCAGTGTAATTAGATCTTTCTTAGTTACATTGAATCTTACATTATATAGTTACTTTATGATAGTATGATTAAATTGCAACAGATTTTTTATAGGAAGTAATGTTTTGTACAATAATACTTGTATATGTATCTCCTCCTTTGTTTTATCTTCTGTGTTGGGCCATTGGCCACATGTTCGAAACCAGTCTAAAATGGCCGTTTGCCTTAAAATGATGCAAGTGTGGTAACTTTTATAGTAAAATATGAAGAATGCAGAACTAAGATTTAGGAACTAGTGACATAGGGAAGGATTTATAACATGAAATTTATCCAGTGGAGTGGACTTGTATTGGAAAGGCAGGTGGACGAAAGAAACAGCTTGGAAATATAACCTGTCCTTGAGAAATCTTTTGGGGAATGATGAAGACATTTATAGCATTCTCAATAGGAGATTTATATAGTCCTACCTTGCTACAATTAGCAGAGAGTGATATGTGAATCCCTGAAGAGGCAATAGTTAATGCAGTAAATATAAATTCTGACCTATATGTATGCAGTTTTCATAATTTTCAGTCTTAATGGAAAGCCTCAGATAGTACTTCTCAGATATATATTATCCAAACTTCTTCTTTTGTTTAACACTGTAACCAGAGAAAAAACAAACATTTTCTGGTTTTTGTTGGAACATTAATAGAGTTTACACATTTCATAAACGATTCAAAAGTGCTGTACAGTTCTTGTAAATGAAGTATTTTTAGTAATTAAAATAGACACCTTTGTTTATAGGTTTTCATGTATTTGAAAAAAGCAGCTGTTTCCATGGAATAATTAAAGCATTGCATTTATCATGATTATTAGAATAACTTCATCCTTTTTCAGAATTTACATAGAAGCCTGAAAAACTATATACTTCAATAAATGGCAGATAGATATTCCGCCTGTACTAGAACCCAAACACTTCTTTCAAATTATTTTCAACCTAGGCACAGCTCAGTTAAATGGCATAAACTGAGTGGTTGCATTTTGTAATTGTTGCACCTTGGATAAGCTTAGTGGCACTTCTTGTTAGTTATTGACTGGCAATAATTGCATCTTGGAGCATTATTATGGTTATAGCACAGCCTTAAGTATTACATACCCAAGGTACCTATTAGCAAAGTTTGCTGTGAATATCTTTAATTACTTCCACTTGAACATTTAGTGCTAATTTTTCCATCCGTGCTATATATATATGCTTAATGTCTTGGGAACATCCTTGCACTATGTCATAAGATATAATCATCTCATGTTTAGACTACTGCAACAGTTCTAAATGGGCTACCCTTGAAGAGCATTCAGAAGCTACAGCTGGTGCAGAGTGCAGTGGTGCTGGAAGTTTTGAGGCCCCAAGAGTGGACTATGAAACACAACTTCTCTGCGAGCTGCACTGGCTGCGTGTTTACTTCTGGATGTAAATCAAGATGTTGGCAATCACCTTTAAAGCCTTTCATGGCATGGGCTCAGGTTACCTGAGGGACCAGGTCATCTCAATGAGATTAGTTTGCCTCACCCATGCTAGCAGAGGAGTCAAGCTTGCAGGCTCCATTGGCCAGGAGATTTTTAAAAATCTATATATCACAAAGAATCTTTATGATATCAAAGCGCCCCTACTGTTACTTGAAGAATACAGAGTAAAGCCTTGGAACACGTTTTGACAGGACTTCAACTCTGCCTGTGCTACCAGGTTTTATTTGATTCCTTCCCTCCCAGCTACTTGTTATCTTTTGGAAATAGATTTTTAAATGGCTGACACTGATATGTGAGGGGTTTTTTTTTGGAAGTTGTATCTGATTCCTCATTCTTCTTAATTAACAGATGGAGATCTTATAACTATCTTTGATAGTTCAGATCTTTCCTTTGCAATTCAGTGCAGTAGAATCCTGAAACTGACACTGTTTGGTAAGTAAAAATATTGTTAAAAGTTGCTTGATACTTTTTTTTCTATTTTCCTTGGTAATAAATTTTCTTTCATTCCCAAGAAATCACGTAACTGTTCAGAACATAGATGGTGCATATCATTTGTTCTGAAGAAGTTACCATATTTTTCAGGGTATAAGACGCACTGGACTATAAGACACACCTACCTTTTTTGGTGAGGAAAAGAAGAAAAAGAAATCTGCCTCTGCCTCTGAGCAATTTTGCCTCATTGCAGCAAACAGCCTGCTTTACTTTCATTTTTGTTTTCAGCATAGCTTGATTAGCACAAGGGGGAAAAAAATCTGCTCCAGCAATTTTCTTCCTTGCAGCAAGCAGCAGGGTCCTACTCAAAACAGTTGAGAACAAATCAGCTGAGAGTCGGGAGGCTGATCCAATCAACTTGTGCTAATTAGGCTGTGCTAAAGCTGAAAGGAGCTGTTTTTTCTTGCTATTTGCTTGCAAGGAGGTAACTGCTGCGAGGCAAAGGCCAAAGGGTGGGAGCCAGTGGGTGGGCGGGGCTACATTTGGTGTATTAAGACGCACCTAAATTTTCACCCCCTTTTAGGAGGGAAAAGGGTGCGTTTTATTCTTTAAAAAATAAGGTAATACATGTTATGTACAAGTTATAAGGTCTTAAAGACTATTTTGTCTTATCTTGTGAAAACTTACTAGTGTGATATCTGTTTTATAGTTAATGGGCAGCCAAGACCGTTAGAATCAAATCAGGTAAAATACCTTCGCCGAGAACTTATAGAGCTTCGCAACAAAGTGAATCGTTTATTGGATTGCTTAGAACCGCCTGCTGAGCCAGGACTTTCTACTAGTCTGCCTGAAAATGGTAAGTTGATAATCGTTACTTAAAAATGGATTGATGTGGATGTACTTTCTCATAAGCTATGTTTGCCTAGAAATGTGCAAACATTCCAGGGTGGAAATGCTCTGTTCCCTAAACATTCTGTTCTAGCCTCATTTACCACTTAGTTTATTTAAAATATTTATATGACTGCCCATCTTAAAATGAGAGCTTTGAGTGCCTCATAATCATAACAAAGAAATAACAGAGTAAAAAGAAAATATAGCCCCATAAACTCTCCCAACACAACCTATAATACTGTCATGCATTTAGTTTTATTTTATGGTGCCTTTAGTATTTTTTAAATAAGTAACTCAAGGTGGCAAACATATATGCCTCTTCCTATTCTTACAACAGACCTGTGAGGTGGGTTGGGCTGCAGGATAGTAAATGGCCAAGATCACCTAGGTGGCTTTCGTGCCTGAGGTTGGACTAGAAGGGACAATTTCCTGGATTTTAGGCCAGCCCATTAAACACATCAAGAGGCCTTTCCTTTCTTAACAGAAGTTAAGAAAGGAACTGCAAAATTGGTTTGAATTATATGTTTTAGGTGAGGACTAAATGCTTTTCCAACATGGAATCATTTCTAATAAGGTCCAATTGAAATATTCTGGGTTTGGAGTTTTGACCTTGCAACTTTTTGTGCATTGCTGTAATTGCTTTAAGTCTGTAAAGTTTAGGCTTGTTACCTAACAGTGTTAAGGGCTACCGTAATCTCAGACTTTTGAAAATTTCCACCTCTGTTGCAGATGTTGCAGAGGGTAGGGAAGACAAGCCTACTAGTGCCGATTCAACTGTCAAGCCGTCTACTCAAGTTATAGCAGCAAGTATGTCTGCTTTTGATCCATTAAAAAATCAAGATGAAATCAACAAAAATGTCTTGTCAGCATTTGGGCTGGCAGATGATCAGGTGTCGGGTAAGAATATATATTTTATTAAAACTGTTGCTGAAGTTTGCTCTTTCAGAATTGGCCAGGCATATGGTAATTTTATAGATGGTACAGGTAGTCCTCACTTAAGGGCCATGCGCTAAACAACCATTCAGTTTACAAAAGCCTTGGAAAGAGTGCTTTACGGCCTGTATAGTACTTCCAACCATCACAAAACTTTCTCTCTCTCCTCCTTCCCCCCCCCCTTTCTGTCACACACATGCACACACAGACATACACACTCATGTGTTTGCAGCCTGGGTATTCGGCTACCTGCTTATATTGCCAAGCATCTTGTGATCACTGGCTTCCTCAGAAAGCCAATGGGGAAGCTGACAAGGTTGAAGCTACTACCACTTGTCAAGAGGACTCCCTGATAGGGAGAGAAGCCACAAAGACAAAGGGAGATAAGGATTTTAGTTCAGTCTGTTCGCTTAACATCTGCAACCAGGAGTACTAGAATTAGGGTCGCTGAGCATAGTATTCATGTGATATCTTACTTAACCAAGATTCCATCCTAATTGTGGTGATTAAGTGATGACTACTTGTACGTGAAGGAATTTCAGATTTCAATTTTTTGCATTAATTATTTTTACTCCCCCAATGGAACTGAAACTCCATATTCTCTTCCCCCTCCCCCTTTAGTGTCTTTTATCTAATGTACTTCTTTCCAACATGGGTTCAGTACAAGCCTATATCTCTTAAGTAAACCACCACAAGTATACATTTGAATCATCATGCAGGTAGTCCTCAACTTAACCACCATTCATTTAGTGACTGTTCAAAGTTGCTATGAAAAAAGTGACTTATGACTAATTTTCACACTTAACAAACGTTACAGCATCCCCATAATCACGAGATCAAAATTTACCATGTTTTTCCAAAAAGAATACCGAGTCTTATTTTCTTTTGATCCCTGAAAAAATGACTAGGCCTTCTTTTTGGAGGGTTCTAATTATTGACTTACCTCTCGGCAGTGGCGCCAACAGCCCCACCGAGCAGGAGCCCGCTGCTGGCCCACTTCTTCTGCGGCCACTTGCCACCACTCGCACGCATCACCCCGACCTCTGTTTCATCTTCAGATGCCTGACGGAAGGCATCTGCAGCCGATAACAGAGCTCCAGATCGATCCGGAACTCTGTTATCGGCTGCAGATGAAAGGCATTATTCTCTCTCAGCCTAAATCACATCAAAAGATAGTTGTCGAGATAAAACAGATGACTAGTGTATAAGAAATCTTGATATTTCAGTGAAAACTTGAGATATAAATGCAATAAAGACATACTTGGCTGGCGATTTATTACTGTATTAATTTACTAGGGGCATAATTAGGCTGTGCAGATTTAAGCATTTATCTGTTCACATTGATTGAATTTTAAGCAATGGAAAGTGATGTTTTAGTAGGCAGTCACCATCAGTTCATAACAGCTGTTAATAATATACTCAGGGATTGCCTTGGTTTACATAAATTTGACTTACAAAATCTGGGAAATCTATATATTGGGAATATATGTATACTGAATTTCTGAACAGCAACAGTGGCAATATATTAATCTCACACCTGAGGATTAATAGCAATTAATCACACCTGGCAATATATTAATCTCACACCTGAAGATTAATAGTTAAAAAACACACAATAAGGAATTTTAAAAAATGGAGAATTCAGTTGGTAGAGGAAATTAATCTTAATTTTTTTTTACATGCTAAATATTAGCACAGTGTTTTTTAAATGACAGATAATTGCTACTGCATAGTAGATACACATGACTACTCGTTGCAGAACTATCCCTGAAGTTTAGTGGAAAGATAAAGTTGCAACATTGATTTAATGGATTGGATTCATATCTGTTCGCCGTGTGCTGTGAAATGGATTGGATTTAACTTAATTAGCTTGGAATAGACTGTTAAAAATAAGTTCCAGTTAACTTCAATACCAGTTAAATCTTTTAGTATGATTAATATCTGAACATGATGAAGTTTAGAATCTGCTCGCTTGGATGCACTCCAGAATCTGTCTGTAACAGTAATTAATTCAGCATTATAAGGTACATTATAGGAAGTTAATATCAGTTGGAGTTGGTACTACTCTGAATAATTATGAATAATCGTGAAACTCATCATAGTTATTTTTGTCTAAGCGAATGGTCAAAACAGCTGAGAAAATTACTTTGGTCAGTATCAAGTCAGTAATACTACTATTTGAGTTTCAAAAAGTAATATAAGCAAACAGCAGATGGCAGCATTTTAAAGCAGATATAACATGGCAGCACTTAAATTTAAAAATGAATTTTAAAATGTGGTTTAGAGCATACAATGGTACTGCCATAGCTGTACAAAAATTGCTAATTTGGAGCCTAATAGCATATTTGCATAGTATTGGAGAGATTGTTTGCATTATTTAAAATAACATTTCTCTAAGTAGTGAAATATGTATTATGTTCCCAATTTTATAACTGGCAGTCGTTAAGTGAACATCACAATTGTTAAGCAGATACCACATTTGTTAAGCAAACCAATTATTCACAATGTAGTATTTTTTCTGAAAATGAAGCGAATGCTGGTTTTTGGCAAAAATGTCACAAAACACATTCCCAGACTTGAAAACCCTGGGTATAATTTCCAGAAACCCTCCAAAAGTAGTCATCGATTTGTGATTTCTAAGTGAGAGAAGGGAAAGCTGCATAGGAAGTAATATTACCTATATTTAATTAATTTGATTTAAAAGAGACTAAAATTATATGAAATTGAATTTTATTTCAATGGTTTCATTGTGGCTCCTATCCTTTTTTGAAGAATGGATCCAGACATCCATTCAAAGGCTAACTAGAAAGCTATGCATTTCTGACACAGGGGATTAATTGTATTAATGTTCTGCAGCTATCTTAGTATATGCTGTTTATTTATTTGCATCCCACCTTTATTATGAAAGTAAGAACATTGGATTCCAGAAGGCATAGCAGATTATTGTTCATTATTTTATTTTCAAAATATTTTCTTTTCCAGGGCCACCCAGTGCCCCGGTGGAGGAACGTTCAGGAACACCTGACAGCATCACTTCTGCATCCTCTGCAGCCCATCCACCCTGTGTTCAACCACAGCAACCATCATATGGAGGATCTCAGCCCCAAACTGGTCAAATAGATGGTAAGCAATTCATTCATGTTTATTCTACTCCCAATGAACATAGTTGCCCTTTCATATCTCACAATGTGATACAGTTTATGACGTTTGCTCCTGCAGTTCCACACCACTTTTGGCTGTTTGCAGTTTTGTTTAACTGTTCCTGGCCTTGCTACCCTTACTTCCGTGACTCTGTGCCTCACCTTTAGATTTCTCTCAAGCATTTATATCTTGTGATATCTTTGAGTTGTTTTTTTTTAATCTTTGTTTTCAAGCCACATTTGTTCAAATTCACGTCTGGCTATGTATATGTTTAGTCATCGCTTCTTCATTTTTTTCACTGTCAAAATGTAATTCTGTTTCTTGGAATTGTGGGTGTTTTTATATTACTCTAAAGTACTTTATATGCTAACAGATGGTTTTTAGCTGTTTTAATTAATCAAATACAGGAAACATGCATAATGTACGATTTAAAAAGGGTTTTTTTGATTGTGTAACCTAGCACTAGGTGGTGCACTAATGCTGAGTCATAATAAAGAGTTCTCTAAAATGAAAGCATAAAGGCTATTTGAAGGTTTAGCATAGTGGCTTAAAAATGAAGCAGTTACTAGAAGTACTACTTAAGTTTTCTAAATAAATAGTCAGAAATATTATCATTTTTAAATATCTGGTTCATTTCACAGACATTAGGTACAGATGATAGAAAATTCCAATATTATTTCTGACCTAAAGATATGCACACAAAACTGCCTTTCCAAAGCAGTGTGTGTTTATGCAGGCTCTTCTGTGATTGTTGTTATCTTCCTCTTGGTAGGTATTCTTTCCACAGGCAGTTAGTGATAGTGGTCCTGCGGATTGAGAGAGAAGGAAGCGTACTGCCCTATTGATAAACTAAAAGTTTCCTCCCAAAGTGTTTTGCATATAATAGATTGCTATCCTTCCCTAAATCAATTTTTATTTACTGGCAAAAGGCAACTGTATATATACATGTACGTACTGTATTTTTCGGAGTATAAGACGCACCTTCAGAAAAGAAGCCCCCAAACAGAGCTTCAAAGGCTTTTTTCTGAAGCTGTTTCAGAGGCAGAAAAAAAAAAAAAGCAAGGCCCAGAGCTCACAACCAAGGAACCTGTTGCTAAAATTCACCTCTGGGAAAGCTGATTGGGGGTATTCCGGGAGGCTGATCCACCTGCCAGTCAGCTTTTTTCTTATTTTCCTCCCCAAAAACTAAGGTGCGTCTTATACTTCGAAAAATATGGTATGTTCTCGTAGGGAAATTGTTTGGAGGAGAAAATATAAACTACATTCTTGCAATGATACTTTTGACCCTAGAAAATAATCAGTTACAGGTAGTTCTTTATTTAAGAGCACAATAAGGACCAGAATTTCTATTGCTAAGCAAGGCTGTAAAGTGAGTTGCATCTAATTTTATGAACTTCTTTACCATGGGTGCTAAATGAATCAGTACAGTTAAATAAATCAAGTGGTTGTTGAGTGAATCAGGCTTCCTAGATTTGGAAGAAGCTGTCTGGAAAGGTCACGAATGGCTATCACATGTCCCCAGAGCCCTGCAACCGTGCTAAATACATGCTGGTTGCCAAGCAGTCAGATTTTGATCATGTGACCATTGGAAGCAACAGTTGTAAATGCAAAAACTAGTTGTAAGTCACTTTTTGCAGTGTCATTGTAACTTTGAACAATTGCTACACAAATAGTTATAAGCTGAAAATTCTTATTTTAAGAGAACAATATATGAGAAAGATAAAGCTAAGTAAGCAATATTCTAAAGTTGTAAAATTTTTAAATTTTAAATCGGTAGGCCAAATGTATCAACAGTATCCACAACAGGCTGGATATCCTTCTCAACAGCCACAAGCTCAACCTCAGCAACAATATGGGGTACAATATCAAGGTAAGCAGGTGGCAGGTTCTTCAGCATTGCTAAATAGTTTTGTAACTACTTGAATACTTCTTTTTAGTTTAGTTTTTAAAGAAAAAATAAAGCAGGAATGAGTTATTAATGCACAAGTACTTTTAAAGCTCTTCTTATTCTCAACTCTAGGTACTTTTAGATACTGTATGTTTAGAGCTGTTTTGAAGTGATAATGTATATATTCCTAAGTAGCAACTGAATGCTACCATTGCCCAGAGCTGATTGCTTTAATAGTTTAAATATAATGATATATATCATGCATATTTCAGTGTCTTCATTTTTTAAAGGGGATATTGTACAATAGTTTGAAAAAACAGATGGAATGCATTATTATAATTAAGTTTAACATAAAAAATAAAAACAGTAGAAAATGCCCAATTGCTTATGTTTTGCTTGCTCATTCCACCAGACTGCAGATTTCCTCTAGAAAAAAAATCTAGCATCCTACAGTTACAGTGAAACCAGTCAAATATTTTCAAATGCCCAGTAAATCAAATGACTTTTAGAAGAAAAGCTGCATCTGAACGCTTACATTTCCCTTGAACATTTTGTTTAGGATGAATCTTCCAAAACAAAATCTGAGGCCCAGCTCCTACAAAGACACAAAATAAATGCCTCCTGAGTTTTAGCAGCTGTTAATCAGTATAGTTACCAACAGTTCCTTCTGCGTATGGAAATTAGTTTTGTGATGCAGATGTACATTACAAGATGATAGTCTTTTACTTCTTAGTATCATCAGTAGCTATAGGTCAGCCTAGTTCAACCAAAACTGTCTAGTTGTGCTCTTGATTGTTTCAAAGTAAATTTTGAGCCCAAATTCAGGTGAGTTCAAAATTGACTTCAGAGTGTATTTTAGTCATTGCTTTCTCTTAAGGATCCTGAGTTTTTAATAATTATTATGTATCTGGTATTTAATGCTAACAGGATTCCAGTCATTGGAGAGGTTTCATTGCAAGTAGCTTCAGGTGTGTTTTATGCAAGAAATAAATGGAGTTCTTAGTCTCCCATCCCTTCCAGATTTTTGTTTCACATTACCAGTGAATTTCTCTTTGAAAGTTATTTGTGATATAACTGAACACATAGAATTAAAAATATATACACTCCTATCTACGTTTTTGTATTTGTGAAAATTATATCTGGAGATAATATTTTGCATTCAAGTGTGTATTGATTATTTCATGCTGGGATCTACATGTACACATACAGACATACTGATAGTTTTGGAGGTACTAAGCGTTTTGAACTCTAAAATTTTTGACTTGAAACTTGGCCATTTTGAGCTCAGATGTTTTCAGCAATCTGGTTTTAGAAACAATGTTGAAACAGGCATTTCTCACTTTTTAATGGATTATTATTGGTATTATGAGTGCAGAACAAAAATATGTTCCCAAAATAGCATTTTGTGGTTGGAACAAAACGCTCAAAAGTCATTTATAGGTTTTGTTCTGATGGAGAATAATCATCGGCCCCTCCTATGGAACATTTTGAACGGGGCTATTTTGTTACAAACTTGAAACAAAACTTGTTTCCCATTTGGTCCACACTTCTTTAAAATGTGCATCTGTTCTAAAGAGGCCTTGTACGTATCAAAATATGTGAAAAATACTATATTTTGTTTATATAATTTTATGCATAAATAATACAAATTCATACAGTTTCACCTTGTCTACCATCTTGTCATTTTTTTAATGGTTTATATAGATTTTTTCCCCACACATATGCTTTGTTGAAGTGTGTGAACTTGATGGTGCTGGATATTAAAAAAACCTATATTTTGTTCACCTACACAAATCAACTTTTAGAATAAAGTTTTGTGAAACTGTTCCTCTATGCATACAGAACACCATGTTTATACATATTTAGGGCTGAAGAATTCTGAATTCATTTTTTCAATAGCTGTACTTAAATTTTATAACTGTTTCAGAATATGCATACACATTTGTGCGCACACACACACTCACACAGAGAAATTAATTTTGTATGTGGTAATGGCAATTATGTACAATAGCATGCACAAAGATGGAAGAGTATTGAAATTCCCACAATGGACGAATGAATCATAAACTGTTAGAATTGGCAGAAATGCGAAACTTCCCTGTTTAGTCAGATGCTTTTCTAAGAGGCTGGGGACCTTTTATAGGCATTATGCTAAACAAAGAATAAAACAAATCAACCATTTGTAGATTTTATAATAGAAAAAGATGAGAACTTATTGTGGGGTTGAAGGGATTTCTGGAAGAGATAAAAGGGAAGGGAGGTGATACCCTGTTTCCCCCAAAATAAGACATTTCCTGATAATAAACCCAATCCGGCTTTTGAGCACATGGCAATAAAGCCAAGTGCTTATTTCAGGGTTCAAAAAAATATAAGACAGAGTTTATTTTCGGGGAAACACAGTAGGTTGTCAATATCTGTTGAAGAGAAGATTGGGAGTTATTATATTTTATAAGTGTAGTCTTTTTTTGTTTTTTCTTGCCCCTTTTTCTTTTCTAAATATTTTTATTTGTCTTTTACTTCATGTAAAACTCAATATAAATAAATGATGCTAATATAACGAAGCAAGTTCTACTTTCACCTAAATGTTGTTTTCCTTGGATCTCTTAGCAGGTTACAGCCAACAGACTGCTCCTCAACAAGCACAGCAGTTCCAAGGATACAGCCAGCAAGCCTCCCAGGCTCCAGCTCCTGGCTTTCCTGGCACAGCTCCACAGCTGCCAGCTCAGCCTCCTCAGCAGTATCAAACAGGCACTTACGCTCCACAAAATTATACAACTCAGGCCTCCCAATCTGCTAATTATAATGTAACTCCAGCATCGCAACCTGGAATGGCTCCTAGCCAGCCCAGCACCTACCAGCCAAGACCTGGTTTCACCCCACCTCCTGGAACTACTATGACTCCTCCTCCAAGCGCCCCTAATCCTTATGCACGCAGTCGTCCTCCATTTGGCCAGGGCTATACTCAGCCAGGTCCTGGTTATCGATAAGGAAACTATGCTGTTAAAAAGCCCCAGGTAAATTCAAGCAGCTGCTGACGCTGTTCCACCTGTACAGACAAGAAGATTCTTTAATTGATATTTAAAAAATATTGAAAGGCAAAATATTGTATGGTATCACCTTTGCTCTTTAATTTTCTGGGATAAATGACCAAATGAATCTTGTCTCCTGCTTTAAATTGTATTGGCTTTCTAGTTTAATATTTGTCCCATTGGAAACACTACCTAAATGTATGTAAAGCAGATGACATTCTAGCTTGCCATATTAAACTGCTAGGTAAAAATCTAGCTGACTTACTTGAATTGGTTTTACTAATAAAATTAAGTACTAAATTCGATCCACTTGTTAAAAATTAGATACATATAAATTGTAACCTTCACAATACAATTGAATAAAAACATTCAAATCATTATTTGATCAGTTGCAGAGAAGTCTGTTTAGTAATTGTTATACTTCTGTCTTTCTACAGAAAACTAAGTCTCCAACTCCCTGGATTTTATTGAAATATTTTTCACATAAGAACACATTTGAAGCAGTTCCTGTTATTGTAGCAGCTGAAAAATGTTGTAGTAAACGTTGTGTAAATTTGTTCTTTTTCTTGCATATATCAGTAAAAATGACAGATACTTGATTAATGATTATAGCCGAAGCCTTGGCAGAAAAACTCAAGCGAATTAAGTAAATTAAAATGCCTTTCATAACAGATATTAATAGCAGTCTAGGACTCTCAGTGTTCAGCGAGCAGTAAAATTCTTGTACTGGAAACAGAATGCTGTTGTTATGTGTTGTCTTAACATTTTGATTAGCTAATAAATAGCTTATTTTAATTATTATTTGTAAGTTAAGGTATGTTACCATGGCACACTTGGTGAATTACATCAGAATATTGGTAAGGCAAGATCATGGGTCGTTCAGAGGGGCTTATGAGTGTTTGTTTTTTGTTTAGATCACGGGTATCAAACTTGCTGCATCATGTTGCCGTCACGTGACATTATGACGTTTTTCCCTTCACGGAGCTGGGGTGGGTGTGGCCTACATGTGACGCATCTGGCCTATGGGGCACCAGTTTGACACCCCTGGTGTCACCCCAATGTTATGTGCATAATGTTTAGAGCATTATGCATATAATGTTTTTCTTAATTCTATTCAGATGTCCCTGCTCAACACTTTCTTCTTTTTTTAAATCAAGCCCAAGGATCAAAGACTATAATGGTTTATTAAAACCTGTACTATTTTTATCTGTTGTATAAAAACAAATTGAATTAATGGAGTCTTAAAATTAGATGATCCAAAATATTGGAGGGAAGAAAAACTACATGGTAACTATAAAGTATGCAACAAATTCGTACTGTCTTCAGCAGCTATCTTTTATTGAACAGATACTTTTAAAAGTTTATTTTCACAACATTGAATATGCTTGTCAATTACAACATACTCCAGAATTTCAGCATCAGTCCTTGGTAAATTTTCCCCACTCCGCCCTAGAACAGCTTTTCAGTATCAGTGTTATTCCATTTATCTTGTGCCTGTCTCCTTGCACTTCAATTTGGCATGTGAGAGATTCAGGTTTTGTATGTATCTAATGAACTTTACCTATGTACTGTATTCTTTTCTTTTCTGCCATACCTATTTTGAAGCTTAAAATTCAGTACTTTTTTCCACGAACCAAAACAATTGCTTAAATATATCTTGTTTTAAGAAAGTTTGTTTACTATTTATTTAAAAGATTCCTATGGCCCTCCATATTAGAGTTACAACTTGGGGAGGCTTATAACAACAATTCAAAAAGCATGAAAACAAGAAAACTAAAAGTTGTATTCATCATCATCATCATCCCAGGGTATCCAATAACTACCCCATGGCTCCCAGTTCACTGTCTAGATAAAGAGCCAGGTCTGGTTGACCTTCTGGAAAACTAAAAGGGTGTGGGGGCCTGCTGGGACACCTGGGGGAGGGTGTTCCATAAAGTAGTAACAGCTTTGGAAAAGGAATGCTTCATAGATCCTACTAGATGGCAGTATTTCCGGGAAGGAATGTGGAACATGCCCATCCTATTCAATCTAGTAGGACAAGCAGGTATCATCAAATGAGAGGCAATTCTGCAAATAACTTAATCCTGTGCCATTAAAGCTTTAGGTAATAAGCACCACTTTGAATTGCATCACCAAGAAAACTGGTAGCCAATGCAGTTGACACAATAGAATGTAACATGGGGAAACCTGAGGCACCCAACATTTAACTTCAAAGTTTCTGATCTGTTTTTGAGAGCAGCTTTATGAATGTCAGCCCTCCCAGGTAAATCAGAACAGGAAACATAATCAGATTCCACTTTATTGTAAAGTTACATTAACAAATCTTGTAACTGTAAAAATACAAATCTGCGGCCGTCTCTTTCACAGTCTGAGAAGATAAGGAAGGTACCTTCTGAATCTCATTCTTCACCCATTAAGCAGGTGTACCATACTCTCTTATGTGATGGTTCCCCAGGCAGCATCTGTTCCCTGTCTCTCAAGGTGTTTCTGACATATTACATGTATTACACACATTTTCTATTGAAAATGGATCACAACTATCATTATCCCTAGCTTGAAAATATAGTGAATGAAGCTGCTAGAAGATGCTCAGAACAACTTGGCATGTTGGTGTCAATTAACACTTATTTCTTCAAGGACATAAGCCAGGGGCGGGTTCCAAATCCTATCACTACCGGTTCGCACTTGTGCATGCAGCATTTCTGCGCATGCACAGAAGCATCTGGGTGGGCAGGCAGAGCCTCCCACCGCTGTCACTACCAGTTTGCCCGATCAGGTGCAAACCGGTAGCAGCCCACAAGTGATATATGCTCCTTGGTTTTAGCACTTGCCAGTCCGTAGTGTCTCTGCCTTGTCAAGTGTTTGCTTCAAAGAATCAACTTGATTTGAATGGAATCAACAAGTTAATTGGCTCTGACTGATCTCCCCACAATAATCAGTAAAACCAATCTACTCCCTTTTTTTCATGTTAAAATCTCATTATATAATTTCTTTTATTACAGCTAATAATATCATGATTGTTTCTTTTTTCCTACTTGATGCCAAAATATTGTGGAATTCCCATCGGGTTATCAGCTTCAGAAAATTGAACACAAGTTAACAAATTGAGTCTCAATTTAAGTAATATAAGAGTCTTCGTTGCCAATAGAGAAGCCACCACAGGGCTTGCAGTGGAATTTGTTCTGGGTAAAGATGTACAACATGCACGTATTCTAATAGCCCAATTTCAGAGAGTCAGAGGTGCTTTTACCTAGTTTTAGTTACCAACCAGCTTCATGAGTCATGCCTTAAATTAGCTGTATCGTGACACAGTCCTTGAAAAGTGTTTTGAACATTCAGATAGCACAAAATGCAGTTGCTAAATTGGTGTCCTTTATAGACTTCAGTTTTCTTGAATTGATTGTATTGATTTTTGGATGTGTTGTAAGTAAAATGAATTAATGTTTATTAGTACCTGATGTGACATTTTGCCAAGGAATAAACAAATTTCAGAATCTTAACAATGAACTTAAATGCTGTTCACAAGCATTCCTGTAAGGATCGTTTGGACACTTTTCTTGATAACTCCAAAAATCTGTGATCCGTCTCTCTAAACTACACACAATTCACAGAACAATATCTGTATTCGTTTCTCCTACTACACACAATTCACATAGACCTCCAACTTTCCATGTTTATATTCCATATTTAGGCAAAAATTTACCAATTTTTGTATTATATAATACAAAAATTGTCAAGCCCTTCAATTTTCGATGTACAAGCTTGTGAAATTTTGAAACTCTTCCAAATGACCTTTGAAATGGGGTGTCTCGATATATTTTATATCTTAAAAAGCTCATGAAGTAGAGTTTTATGCATTTGAATTTGTCATCAGATAATTTAAAGCAATACTGTACCGCATGTCTCTTCATTATTTCAAAATGATCAGAAGGACACTGAAAAGCCTTCTAATGGGTTATTTTAAAAAATGGTAGCAGTAGGAATTATCTTCAAAATAATCTCCACTCATGTTTTTTTCAAAAAATGAATTTCAAATTAGGTACTTTTAGCTTTGTGTAAGCTGAATATATCAATAATAAATCAAATATCAATGATTAAAAATATTTTATTAAGAGTACAATGTACCTGCAGTGTACTTATATTTTCTGTAAACAACCAAACAATATTCCTTATGTTTCTTAGATTTGTATACATTAAAACTTACATCTCTTTATAGTGTTTAAATGTTTAAGTAATACAAACATAGCATTTTATGCAGGGAACCACTGAATTATTTTCAAAAACAGTCTTCATTTTCCATTTTATAAAGCAGATCACATTACTCTTCAGTTTTATATCAAACAAAACATTTTTTAAATACATGTACTTTGCATATGCTTTGACAGTCTTCTATACAATACACTACACTCTTCATGTTTAACTGAAATAAAACTGCCTGATTACATTCTTGATATGATTTACACACTGCCAATCTGAATATACACATTTCCCACAAAAAAAAGCTTCAAGGAGTAAAATGATTGAGTCTACTGTGCATTTAAAGAAGGAAAATCTGTTTGAAATACTTACATAGTCTTTTTAAATGGCATGTGAACTTTGCTTTCAGATATCTATACCAGAGTACACAGTATTTTTGAGAAAGATTCTTCCATTAACAACAGCAGAAAAAAAATTAAGGCTTTTGCATCTGTATTTCATCAATATATTTTCTCCCTGTAAATTGATTGTGTGTGTATTTACAATGAACTAATTCAATTTCTGGTGGGAGACAAAAATTGAACAGCCATTTCAATATTATTTATATATATACCAGTAAATGCTATCAAAACCAGTAACCTCCTGACATACAACCAATTTTAATGCCATTTTATAAATGTTTGTTGCTACAATCCAGTATATACTGGGAGTGCAGAATAAAAGTTTGTACCATTGAATTGAAATATCCCTTGTGTTGAGGGGCTCTTGCACAATGTTAAAGATATTTAGGATAGTAGAAGGTTATTGGTATGGGTTCAATTAACATGATTCTTTTTTCCTGAATGATATTTTAATTGAAGAAATCTGAAATCAGAGTGTCAGTTTTATCTAAAGTTCGAATAAAATCTGCAACTTTTCAGTTGGACTGGATTTTTAATAAAGTGGCAAAAATGTCCAAGAATTAACTTAGAGAATAATTTAAGTATGTTTGAAAAGAAGTAGAATGTGACCATTGGCAATATACATTAATACAATTTCAGAAGTTATTTTTTCTTATCTGCTTTTCAGTAAAGGTGCCTCAAAATATCACAACAATAGTAAAAAATAAACTACACCTTTTACAATAAGTAGATAATATAAGAGACTATTAGGGAGCCAGCTTCCCAAGACATCAATTTATGATATTTCTTTCTGCAACATAACTGCAAATCTGAACATTTATAATTAAGCAGCCAATGCTATTGAAAGTTTATGAGTATTCTCACTAGATTTCAGTTTGTAATATCACGACAAACTTTTCTCTGAGCACGGAAGATCAGTTTGTTTCTTGTTCTACCATTTTCCAGGTATTGTAGTTCCACACTCATACCAATGAACATAAGTATTGTGTGTTCCAGATCCTATTTTTCCAAAGTGGACAGGTTCCTGACGAACAGCTCTAAAATAACCTAGTCAAAAGAGAAGTTCAACATTTAGTAAAAATTGAAAATGGGAAAAATGACACACATATGTATAAGTAGCTACATTTTGATCTTGAACATACGAACTCTAAACAAAATTTCATTTCAGGTGTATATTACATATGATCATTTTAGCACATATAGAATTGTTATGAAACCAACATTTTAAATGGCTTCCTGTACAACGTAATCTTTCGGGTCATGCACAAGTATAGCAACATTATTTTCCAGATAAGTATTATTTGGGAAAGTCCTGAGGGTGACTTTGTTTTATGTTCATCAAGACGCAAAATGTAAGTAAATACAATAGATAAATAAATAAATAATACATATCTGCATAGGTAGCGCTTGAGAGACCAGAATGACAAAAACGACGAACAATAAATTGATTAGGAGGTAATATTAAAATCAACACAAGACTTATTTTTGCTTAGTAATAACTGAAATAGCAATAATAGTAATAGTTTGCTTAGTAACAGTGAAATTGAGTCTCTGTGCATGTCAATATGAATGAAGACCTCTGTATAGCTGTGTGTTTGTAACCTAGTTTTATCTATTCTTAATAGACCATTAAATTAATTTGACCAAATGAAAATCATCAAGCAGACTGAGTTGGCAAAATACACTTTCATGTATGCTTTCCTTATAAAAAGACATTCTGCCAACACAATGTTAATTTTATAATCTTTGGGATGGTCATTTCAGACATTGCTGAAATACTCATACAAATTGTGTTCAGTTCCTATCCTATTTCGCAATTGGAGAGATGAATAATCTGATGGAACACTGTAAAGCTTTGTAGGAGGAACTGCCTTTATTCAGTAATTTAGGCTTCAGAACGATCTGCTGCCAAGGGTATCTCCTGTTCCACACAGGGAGGGCGCATTTTATGGTCCCTTCATTGAAACAATGTTATTGTTCGGGATCCAGGAGGCACAGCCTCTGAGGGCAGCTCTGTCCTTTTGAACAATTTTCCCCCATCATACAGTTGGCACCAATTCTATAGGCCTTTAAGGGGGGGCAGTTAAGAGCAGTATTTTCCCCTTTGGGATTTGCAGTCATGAATTGAGTTTCCAGTGAATAAATGAAAAGTTTTCATTTCTGTGTGCCAATTTGCTTTTTAATATGTTTTAATGAATTTGTACAATTTTATTTTTGTATGCTGCCGAAAGCCATAGGATTTGAATTGGGTCTCCATATAAATGTATAAACACATGGTTATGAATGTATACTTAGTTGTTAGGTATGTACTGTATCAAAGTTGACTCTTGTTCTAATTTCATCACAAACATGACAACTCTGTATTACATTTAAAAGTGGGAAATATACTTAAGAGTCCATTTATTATCCTCCGTTTAAAACATACCATCTTTGGAAGGCAGTTGATCTGATGGAAGCATTTGCCCTGTCTTTCCATCTAAATATGAATCCACAAATTGACAATGATCTTCTCCATGTCCTCTCTGATCTCCTATATTATAAAATGTGCCTAGAAAATATTAAAAGCAATATTAAAATATGATTACAATTCAATCAACTAAAAAATAGGCTATAGCCTTTACAATGGTAATTGGCAGCAGAATTTCCATCAGTAAATGATGTAGTGGTAAGATAGCAATAGCACTAGCACTTAGACTTACATACCATGACCACATTGTTTAGCGCAGAGGTGTCACACTCAAGGCCTGGGGACTGAATCTGGCCCATGGGGTGTTTAGGTATGGCCTGCGGGACCATCCTGGAAACAGCGAAGGACTGGCCTGTGGTGCCTCTACCAGTGAAAATGGAGCTTGCAAGGAGCTCAGGAGCCTGTTTTCGCTGGCAGAGCACTCAGGCCACCATAGGAGCCCCTGACATGAGTGATGTTGAGGTGGCCATGACCACCCTGGGCATGCCCACCCCGGCCCCCTGAGATCAAACACAACCCTATGCGACCCTCAATGAAATTGAGTTTGATACTCCTGGTTTAGCGCATGAATCCCAGCAGTCCCTGTTGCCAAATTTCACCAGTCTTAGCCAAAGACCCTGATCTAAACCATTCCCAGCGTGGTCCCTCCCATATTTACACAAGTATAAATGCTATGCTAAACTAGGGAAGATGATTAATACATGGATATTTACTGCATACAAAGCAACGTAAGTTCTGAGGCATTCAAATGCTTCTCTTCTGGTTGGAGAATTTCAGTCTCCCAGTTGACATTGATCTGTTATATGTTTATATAACCACAATGATTTACAAAGAACATGTTAGACTTTTGCATAGCACATTCCCACAAGAATCCTGTGGTGAGGGATAGAATAATATATGCTCAAACTCAATGGTTGCCAGCATTAAGAAGAGTACCCATGATGTTTCATTGTGTTCTCCATACTGATTATCCATGACATTTCATGTTGCCTACATACTGATGGAGCTGTCTTGGTGATGGCTACAAACTTTTTGATGTTACACTTCATAAACATTCCTAGAGTTATCAATCATGATTACAAATATCCAGTGCAATTCTACAAATTTGCTGTGTCTGAAATCTAAGTCCAGGCATATTCCTGAACCTAATGATGCCCTGTTCTGGCCATATAAATACCCACCTACATGCTTACTTGCTAATAGTCAGTTAAGAGAGTTTTAATTTTATACCTTTAAGTGAGTCACTGAGGTAAATTTTATATCGAAGGGAGTTACACAACTGAACACCCACAAACTTCTTGTACCAAGTCCTCTTGACATACTGTTTTCCCTTACATTCAGAATAGTCATCAGAATTAAATCTGACTTCAGTCCAAATTGCATCTTTCCCCACTGCAAGAAAATAATATATGAGATTTTGATTATAATATATGTCAAAATATACATCTAACATAAACAGAATATTTAAGTAAAAAAGCAATGTATAAGAATATTAGCATTATTATATTTCCTCTTTCTTATCATAAGTGAAAATAAAACACACACTGTAGTAAATGGAAGTAAATACAAAATATATTGCAAAATCTCCATTCCCACCCCACTCTGGGGCAGCCAGAGGTAGTATTTGCCGGTTCTCCAAACTATTCAAAATTTCCGCTACTGGTTCTCCAGAACCTGTCAGAACCTACTGAATTTCACCCCTGGAAATACTGAGTCTCTCATCTGTACTTCGATAACTATCTGGTTTGGTACAGCAACTAAACAGGAAGAATACAATCTCCAACGGATAGTTGGACCTGCAGAAAAAACAATTGCAACCAGCCTGTCTTACATTAAAGACCTGTATATTTTGTACAGTGGTGGTATTCATCTGGTTCTATCCGGTTTGGGCGAACCAGTAGCGGCGGCTGTGGGAGGCTCTGCCCACCCGCCCAGATGTCATCACGTCCCGTTTTTGATGCTCTGCACATGCGTGCATGCTCCCAATTGCAAACTGGTATCAAAGATAAGTGAATACCACCCCTGATTGGGTAGGTCCGAAGGAGTGCTGAGAAAACAGACCCTCATATCCTGGACATAAATTGTTCCAACTCCTCAGGACGCTACTATAGGGCATTGCATGCCAAAACATTTAGACACACAGACAGTTTTTTCTCTTGTGCTATCACTCTGCTGAACAGCTAATTCAGACAATATTGTTTTATATCTAAGTATATTTACCCATGTTGTATGGCTGTAATATCATTATTAGCCTTCTCATCTTTTCTACTACCCCCTATTATTGGTATCATACTATGTTTATTACTTTGTTACTTTGCATATACATTGAGAGCACTGGAGACAAATTTCTTGGGTGTCTAATCACACTTGACCAAATAAAGTCTTCTCTTCCACTCTACTCTACTCTACTCTACTCTACTCTACTCTACTCTACTCTACTCTACTCTTTCCTATTCTTTTCTTTTCTATTCATTTGGTTTCTCAAGAGAAACCATTCTCCAATAGCTGCCCACCCTATTTCCAAAAGGCATAGATTGTAAAAAAAAATAGGCAAAATGCTTTTCTCTTCTAAACCATATAACAGTACATTTTTCAATCTCAAAATAATCTCTAATAAGCATGCTACTTGTAAAGAAAACTTACTTGAAATAGATTCTGTTATTCTTGGGTCAGCTGTAAAGAAAGAGAAGGAGGGAAGCAGACAGAAAGAGAAGAACAAGCACAAAGATCAGGGTTCAAGAAACAAACAAACCTAAGTTTTATACATATAGCAAAGGAATTACAAAATAAACTTTTTAAAAAGAAATTAATGTAATTAGCGTGAACTTTTAGAATTATCAAGTTGTTTGACATTAGAAACAAATCTGTTCGAAAACTAAATAGTTGAGTTCAAACTACTGAAAGGTATATTTAAAAGTATTTATCTAATACTTATTTATCCAAAATGAGATTAAAATGGTCATAAAATGAAAAATAATATAATAATATAAACACTTCATGGAATTTTAAAACATATTTTATTTTTTAAAGAAATTTTACAACATCCCAATATTGGTTTGTACTAATAAATGAAATGTTAATTGTTCATTCTGAATTCCAATTTAAAACAAGTATTATTGTGAAGTTTGTTCAGATGCTATAACTTTTTGATCTAAACAGAATTATAACTTTCTATTTTATTTTCCTCTATAAAATTGTAAAGAATTAAAAGAGAGTTATATCTAATCGATGCAGTTATTGAAATTCTTACCCGATTCAGTTCTAAATGGTTTTGATTCACTACTTGGACCTTCCCCAAGAGGGTTGCTAGGTATCACAACAAATTCATAGCTACAAAGAAAATAAGTAAAACCAAGTGCATTTAAAATTTACAATGTGGTATGAAATAAATAGGAAATATGTAATTGGCATGTATAATTAAGGTAACTTTAATATTTAAAATCTCAATATGGTTTGGCAATTCTTAAAAATTTAGCAACATACATTGTTTCAAACATATTTAAGGAAATGACAAAACCCTAAGCAGCATTTTGTCTGTATAATTAATAGACAAACAACTCTTAAAACTGATCATTTTAAATACCATTAAAACAATTAAAAAAAAATTATCCTGCTTTTATTATTTTTTTATAAATAACTCAAGGTGGCAAATATACCTAATATCCCTTCTTTCCCCAATTTTTCTCCACAACAACCTGTGAGTTGAGTTGGGCTGAGAGTGACTGGCCCGAAGTAAACCAATCAGATTTTCATTCCCAATTTTCCATTTAATTTTGAGGTTCAAGGTGAAATATACTGTATCCTTAAACTTCTCAGTGAAATCCTAATTTAACAGGCTCAAACTGCCATGCTAGAGCCGTGGTGGCACAGTCAGCAGGCTAATTCTGCTTACTGCCAGCAGTTCGATTCTCAATGGCTCAAAGGTTGGCTCAGCCTTCCATCCTTCCAAGGTTGGTAAAATGAGGACCCAGATTGTTGTGGGGGGCAATAGGCTGACTCTGTAAACCGCATAGTGAGGGCTGTAAAGCACTATGAAGCAGTATATAAGTTTAAGTCCTACTGCTATTGCTTCAGATATAGTACAGGTAGTCCTCAATGTCGAAGCATGAATCAGCTTTGTTCCCCCCCTGGGGAAAACTGTAATTAATCAGAGGTGACTGGACCTTGTTTTCCATGGTGCATACTCTAAAAGAAAGAAAGCTGAAGTATATATTCTAAGAAACATTTTATTATAAAAGTAAAACAAACTAGCTAACTACATCATTACCGGCAGTCTTATCACACAGACGGACAAAGGAAGTTAGAAAAGAAAGAAAGAATGTAGACATGCACAGTAGTCCAATGTCTCACAAGATCAGCCTTATCTCTATTACTACAGATAAGGTTCTCGGCCAGTCTACCGTAAATCTTAGAATGGGAGCTCAGCTGGCAAACACTTAACGCAGTGACACTCAAATTATGTTGGCATTGAGATTGGGTTTACCATAGATAAATAATACAGTTGAAAATGTTATATCATGTGCAGTCCCAGTTGTTCTCATAATCCCAGGACCAAATAAATTAATATAAGAAGCAAGGACCTCACATGAAAGTGATGTGGGATAAGGCAGGTATTGTAGGTGGGCACTAAGAACTGTGGGGTTTGTTATGGCATGGGGACTTAAATTGGCACTACTCAGTTGTGGCAGCTTTCAGAAGTCTTAGCCCACAACCACTGCCCTGAGGCTTCTACTTCAGGTCCAAAGCCAGGAAGACTTCCAAGTCTCAGCAGCATTGCCCAGCTGCAAGAACCAGCTAGTCCCATGCCACAGCAATCCCTATGTGGCCTTAAATCCCATGCTTCCAGGTGCTTGTCCACATTGCTCCCTGGTGCCTGGTGGTTTCTTGGGACTTCTGCCTTTTTCTAGGCAATGAACAAAAGTCAGCTGAGGTGGTGGTGGGGAAGAGCAACCATAAATGCTTGTCCAAATTTTTTGTCCTGAGGGTACTTGATGGCCTGAAGTTTGACGACTGATCAGAAGTCAATTTCTTCAGCGCCATTGTAACTTTGAATAGTTGCTTAACAAATGTATGCAAAGACCTAGTTCTCTGGAGAAGACTGTAATATTGTGAAAGTGAAAGGAAAGTGAAGAAAAGAAAAGAAAAAAGAAAAGAAAAGAAAAGAAAAGAAAAGAAAAGGACAACTGCAGCAAAAGGAATGCATACCATTACAGTGGTAATGGGTGCACCTTGGAAAACCCGAAGGACCAAGTTAGAGACAAATATTCATGGACAAAATCTATGTGGTCATGAGAAATTAACACTAACTTCATAATACATAATTAATTAAACAATCCTTAATCCTGCTCCATCTTGTGCTGCTCTAAACTGGTTTAAGAAAAATCTGCTCTGAATGTGTGTGTTTGCACGCATGTGTGTATGTGAACATACATACACAAACATATAAAATAAAGTAAAATATATATTTATTTGTATCCTACCTTTATTATTTTTACATTTATATTTTACAAATATCTCAAGGCAGTGAATATATCCAATATACCTTCTTCTTCCTATTTTCCCAACTACAGCACTGTGAGTTGGGCTGAGAAAGATGACTGGCCCAAGGTCACTCAGTGGGCATCCATGGCTAAGATGGAACTAGAACTCATGGCCTCCTGGATTCTAGCCTGGTGGATATACAAACTCTCTCTCTCTCTCATAAATTAAATGATCAAAATGCATGCATGCATGCATGCATGCGTGCATGCGTGTGTGTGTAATTAGCTTTAAAATAAAATCCTTTTTTTATTTTACCATTTTCGCCCCATTAGGCATTCTAGTTATAACAATGGCTTGACAGGAGAATGCCCTGGATTCAAAATCTGCTAGGTTTCAAAGCTGGGACATTCTGCACATCAAACCTTATAAGGAGCATGCAGTTGAGAAAGGCTACATGCTACATGCTGCAGTTGTCGCAGAGTTACTTGAGGAACAGCTGGGAAAATGAGATGGAGTTTGTTCCTGCCTCTGTATGGGAGCCAAAGTGCAGGAGTTTGGCTAGAACAAAGTGTGGTGCTGCAAATAAACCCACACCAACACACACTGGAAAATATTACTTTTAATTTGAAGCAGAAATGGTTGGAGGCTGAGTTTGTTGGAGGCAGAGATCAGCAGAAGACAATGTCCATTCTTTCCAGAAATTATTGGTGGTTTATACTCATGACAAGGCAATCTGACAGTGCAGATATGGCCAAATCATTCCACAAAATAGGCATTCAGAATAGGCATTCAGAATAATCAAAAACCTATACATTTCAGTGGCTTACAAAAATATTTCTAAATAATATTAATAATGAATATATTTGAATATTGGCCATGAGACAAACCAGGTAACCAGACAGACTATTATAACGGGCCTCTTTTCATGTGCCATATGAGTAACTAGATATAGGTGGATATCAGTGGGAGACCAACAATACCATTCAATATTATATGATGGTAACTGATGTTGACTCACTTTTCTCCTACTGCTCAGGAAGGGCAGCTAAAAAGGGCACCCTCCTTTATTTGGACCAATTCTCTTTGTAGTGGCTGATAGTTTCTCTTTTTCCTCTTAGAGCAGTGTTTCTCAACCTTGGTAGCTTGAAGATGGGTGGACTTCAACTCCCAGAATCCCCCAGCCAGCGCTGCTGGCTGGGGGATTCCGGGAGTTGAAGTCCACCCATCTTCAAGCTACCAAGGTTGAGAAACACTGTCTTAGAGGGATCTGTTGATAGAACCTTTCTTCAGAAAGGCTATTTCAAGAATAGCTCTGTTGAAATAATGGAGTAACCTAAACAATGTGGAGAAATCTTAACCATTGGTTGCAGCTAGTGAATTATTATGCTTGCTGCTAGGCCTGGAATCCATGGTAGCATAATATGTCAACAATAATGATTCCCTATATTATCTGAATGGAATTATGCCTGAACATTCAGCCATATTGTCCAGCATGGATTATTCTGCAAAGGGTTCATTTCAACAAAGACTCAAGCATGTTTATGTATATGTTGGATTGCAGCCAAAATAGAAAACTAGTCATGGGTAATTGGTAGTGCATGACATTTATTGTTAATCCAACTATTATTTTAAATTGGCCAACCATATCTTTAGTTTTTGTGAAGATTTTACGTATTATTTGTTAATTGCCTCACATTCCCAGATGAAAGCAACTGATGAAAGACTAAGTCACCCAAGTATGAAAATCCACAACATGTAATATTGTTTTTGAATGTTTGCCAAGACAAACCTGGCTAATTCCAACAGTATTTAATAATTGGAAGAAAACTGAATGAACCAAATTATGGGCAAAATATATTGTATTTTCTTGTTCTTTTTCCTAGTTAAGTCTTAAGATGTATTATTTCCTTACTTCGCAGTACTGAAAACATTATTTTTGGTAGCTTTCCAAGTTTGAAAGCCAAAATACTCCTCACCCAAAGGGAAAAAAAGAAACAGAGCAGTGATACAAAATTGATTATTGGTTTCTGTTGCCATGAGAGATTGGAACACCTGCATCAGGACAGTGTCTTTAACAAGCTTATGGAATTTTCCAGCAAACCAGATGTCTAAAAACCAAAACCAAACTAAAAACCCTACCCCAAACCCCAAACTGAACAGCAATAACTGCTAGAGATTTAAAGAAGTAACATACAAAATGAGCATCCCATAAACTTTAACATTTAAAGTATGGGTATTCAACATTTAATTACAATGCCTATTGACAACTGATAGTGCTAATCACCGAGCTATTGACATAGGGGAAAAAAACCCATTTAGTGATCTTACAAACCCAAAGTCAGAACTTTTGAAGTTATGTTTTACAGCCCCCAGTTTTACAGTTGATAATATTCTATCAGTGTATAGAAAATACACTGTATTATACAGTATAAGAAAATAAATGTCCTTAATTAACATTAGTATCAAGCTTAGATATATAATTACTCTTACCATGCATATTCCTAAATTACTCTATTTCCCTTTGCATTTATCTGTAAAGAACCTGCCACTTATCTTTTGGACTCATGTGCATTTTCTTGACTAACTTGTTCATAACATATATATATATATATATATATATATAAAAGCTCCTCTTCTAGCTATATATCATATTATGCATCCTTCATTAACTTGTAGCATAAACTGCTATTTACTTTTGATAAATGTTAAGATAAAGTCCTTTTTTACTGTAATTTTCTCTTGCTCTCTTCTTCTATCTGAAAAGGCTCATGATTATGTGTGTTATATGTAACTCCACTTATGTTCATATTATATTCATATGAACAGGTTAGCAGCTGAAGAAGACGGGATATTTCAACAGGCAACTAAAGAAAGAAGATTAGATTTGGGGATCTCTCAAATGAGTCTTTTCCTGAGTTGCCTTCCATTGTTTTGTCTTAAATCTTTGTTATATGATGTAAGCCAGGGGTGTCAAACTCCAGGCCCAGGGCCCAGATCTGGTGCGTGGGGTGCTTAGCCGCCCTGGAAACAGCAAAGGACCGGTCTGCAGTACCTCTGCCAGTGAAAACGGAGCTCGGGAGTGGCCACGTCCCCCCCAGCCCCCCCACGATCAAACACAACCCTGATGCAGCCCTCAATGAAATCAAGTTTGACACCCTTGATATAAGCTAATTGATCAATATCCTTAAGCTCTAGACACATAGGCTAGTGCAACAGGAACTAAATTCAGATACTGCCACAATCATTGTCAGTTCATTCAGACTTTCTTATTTAGGAAGTTGTGTTTTAAATGTGTGAATAGTAACTTTTGCCCTCATCAACTCCATAATGGATTATTGTAATGAAGATTACTCAAATGTTCAACTGTTATTGAATGCAGCAGCCTGTTTGCTTATCTAAATTCAGTAGTGTTACACCATATTGCACTGCTGGTTGGCCATGCATATGTTTACTAGTTTAATTTAAAAGGCTGTTTTTGATCTTGGGTCCAGGACATTTTCTGGACTGTCCTTTCTGAGTGGATTCAGCCTAATCTGTATGAACAAGATGGAAGAGATACTATAGATCCCTACTTCCTATTACAGTGGCACGAACAAGGAAGCAGCCATTCTATGTGGCTTCCATGTCTGGTTACAAATGTTTTTCTTCCCCAACTACAGATGGTACTTTTACTTTAGTAATGTGGGAAAACTGCTCTTTTGCTACACATTTGAAGCCTAATATCTTTTTTCCTGGCACAAACTTTTATTACTGAAGTTAGTTACATTTTAATATATTTTGTTTAGTTATGCTAAATTTATTCACGTTCCCAAACTGACTGAATGGAATAATGTACAAATTTTTGCAGTGTATAAATAAATGTAAACTTAAATTCATTATTATAATAAAACTCCTTTTAATAACATCACCTTGTATTAGGTTTCAGGTTTTCCACTGTAGAATGGGTTTGATTTGTGGTTATAATGGACTTATCTTTTCCAACTGTGCCTCCATTTTCTGTTGATACAACTTTGTATTCTGAAAATAAGAAGATCATGTTCAATTACTTACATCATTTCAGTTTTGTAAAACCTCTATCTGGTGTCTATTTTGCTCCTTCATGCTCCCACTGTAAACAAAATATAGTTCAAAGTAGATTTATTTTAAAAATTAGAAGATGTTACCAGTGAGTTTAATAAAAAATCCCTTTAGTTGTATAGTTAATATAGATTAATTCTGAAATAATATATCAAAACCTTATTTCCCAATAACCTTATTTAATGTCTCATAATTTTTTAAAATTGCTAAGGTAGAAATGAATACAGAAATAAGTGATCAAAACAGTTTGCCTCAACTTACTTACTCTATGACACTGGTTTAATTATAATCAAAATGGATATTAATTCATAATATCTTCAACCAGGGCTTTTGGGGGAGGAATGGTGGACTGAAGATGTCTCCATGAAAGTGGAGCCAAGAACTGCAGGGAAGAATAACAACCAGGATTAGAGTGGCTCTTCAGAATGTCTCAGGACAAGAGGAGACAGGAGATTACCCACATGTGCTCCAAACAGTGGTCCTCATGAGGAGAATGCAGGATAGTGGTGTCCCATGGATTTGAATACAGGGAGACAACAGGAATAGCCATCTTGCTAGCAACCTTAGTTGGTGCCTTTTAGAATTCTAAATTTGCCTTAGGCATGAAAGCTGGCTGGGTGACTTTGGGCCAATCACCAGAGGTTCAGCCAGTTATTAGTTTTTGTGCAGTTCAGAAAACAGGCTGATCCCACCACTGGCTGGCCCCACTCCAAATATGGTTACAAAGGTGATCATGATCCCAGAACACTGAACGGTCATAAATATGAACCAGTTGCCAAGCATCCAAATTTTGATCACGTGACCATGGATTTGCTGCAACAATTGTAAGTGTGACAAACAGCCATAAGTTACTTTTTTCAGTGCTGCTGTAACTTCAAATGGTCACTAAATCAACTGTTGTAAGTGAAGAATTACCTATATTTTGTTTTGGAAAAATCATTAGCTGACTGAATGTTTAAAAATAGTTGCAACTCATTTTTTTTTCCAGATATATATATAAGGTCCAAGGTATTGAAACATATTCCTGATCATACATTGTGTGAACAGAAATCCTAAATTTTGTAGAGAGCAATATTTGATTGCTCTCTGTCATACAACTTTCAAAATATCTATTACTGTGTAACAATAGTAGCATCACTAATAACTAAAGAAAACACAATAGTTCTAACTCTCAAGAAGAACTGACCATGGACACATTAATAAATTTAACAATAGAATAGAATAACAGAATTGGAAGGGACCTTGAAGCAGGGGTAAAATCCAGCAGGTTCTGACAGGTTCTGGAGAACCGGTAGCAGAAATTTTGAGTTGTTCGGAGAACCGGCAAATACCACCTCTGGCTGGTCCCAGAGTGGGGTGGGAACGGAGATTTTGTAATATCCTTCCCCAGGAGTGGGGAGGGGATGGGAATTTTCCCCAGGAGTGGGGAGGGGATGGGAATTTTCCTCTGGAGTAGGAGTAGGGTGGAAATGGAGATTTTGCATTTGCCCTGCCATGCCCACCAAGTCACATCATGCTCACCAAGCCATGCCCACAGAACCGGTAGTAAAAAAATTTGAATTTCACCACTGCTTGGAGGTCTTCTAGTCCAACCCCCTGCTTAGGCAGGAAATCCTACGCCACTTCAGACAAATGGTTAGCTAAACTCTTCTTAAAAACTTCCAGTATTGGAGCATTTACAATTTCTGGAGGCAAGTTGTTCCACTGATTAATTGTTCTAACTGTCAGGAAATTTCTCCTTAGTTCTAAGTTGCTTCTCTCCTTATTAGTTTACACCCATTGTTTCTTGTTCTACCCTCAGGGTTAGGGTTAGGGGCTAGGGTGAGGGTTAAGAGTTAGGGTTAGGGTTCTTTGGAGAATAGTTTGACTCCCTCTTCTTTGTGGCAACCCCTTAGATATTGGAACACTGCTATTATGTCATCCCTAGTCCTTCTTTTCATAAGACTAGACACATCCAGTTCCAGCATCCGTTCTTTATGTTTTATCCTCAAGTCCCCTAATCATCTTAGTGAATTGAGAGTACATAGAATAATTACTTGACAATTCTGACATAGCTGTCATGGACAGAGAACACCATCTGTCATGGCCCCATCAGACCCTGGTTTGGAGGAGGAGGAGGAGCAGTTGGAACCGGGACCGTCTGACAGGGGTGGCATGTCTCCCTTAGAATGTTTGGAGAGGCCAGGGTTTGGTGATGATGCTGTCCCAGGACCCTCAGGTATTGGGGGAGGTGGTTGACCATATGGAGAGCTGCCTGCCTTCACAGACACAGAGGATGATCGGCTGCAGACAAACGATGGTGCTGATAGGCAGCAGATCCCTTCTGATGAGGAACAGCTGTCTCCCCCACTTGATCCAGGGGCATGGAGAGTAGAGTGGAGGCAAGCTCAAAAGAGGTCTGCAAAGCTACTCAGCAAAAGCTCACCCTGCCCCTCCTCACCGGGGGGGGGCAGGGTGACTTAAGGAGAAGCCAGGGGGAATTTATCTTTGTCAGTAACAATTGTTTGTTTGATTTACACTCTCACAGCTTAACTCGTGCTTATGCCTGTGCCTTGCCTTACCATGTGGACTGGCCTTGCCCATCATACCTTGACTCTGAACCTTGCCCTGTGAGCTTGAACCTTCTCTTTGGATTTTCTTTGTTGTTAACTGGCTTTTGTTTGAGGAAGTGAAAGTGGCTGGCTTCTGGGTAATGTAGAGTGGAGCTGTACCAGCCACTGTAGGAGCATTTGTTGTGACACTTAATCTGAGGAATAAAGGACTCTGTTGATGCCTGCCTCTGCCTAGGTGACCTGGGTCATAATACCACCTGAAGATCATTATTAATTAATTAGGGTATAAATTCTAGTTAGAATAGAAATCAGAGATCTAGAAAAATTAGGAGTTTTCATAAAATAGGTTGAAGAATGCTAATAAGTCCCCAATGTTTCAAAACGGCTTAGAAGACCTGTGTAAGTTTACACAATGCCTGGACAAGACAAAAATCTAGCTAACCTGTTACAGTTTCATTTTCTGGTGGATTCCAACCCAGTACCACAAAAGATGAACATCCCTCAACAGTCACCACAGTGAGGTTCGTGGGAGGTTTTTGGGGGGCACTAGTAGCCATGTCTTTGTTGTCCCCCGTATCAGATGGAAAGTGTTGCATAGTATCTGTGATGGAACAAGGTACATCATCTTTTTTTTTCAGGTATTTCACATGGTCACCTGAAAAGACAATATCAACATTTGCACTTAGCACAAAAGAGATGATAAAGGGAAACTTTAGATGGCAACATATTACTTCAGTACTTGTTCACAGAGAGAAATGCTTTCCACAAACTATTTTCATTATAAGCTTCCTAATCAGGGAGGATTAGAATCCTTTCTGCTCTTTGATGTCTACTTAGAAAAGAACAAAATATTTTTATGTTTGATATTTGAAAGCATCCTATCACTTCAAACATTTGTTGCCTAAAATATAAAACAGAAATCTCAGATCCCTGAAATAGGTTTACTTTCCAAACTGGTTAAAACTAAAATTAGAGCATCTACTGCAGTGGTGGGTTGCTACCGGTTCTCTCCAGTTCTTGCGAACCGGTAGTGGAAATTTTGAGTAGTTCGGAGAACCGGTAAATACCACCTCTGCCTGGCCCCGCCCCCAATCTATTCGCTGCCTCCCGACTCCCAGCTGATCGGCTAGAAGGAGAAAATCAGGATGCACTTGACAAAGAAGAGAAAGAAAACCCAAGATACTGTCGCTTTAAATTGAGAAGCCAAGAAGCCTCCCAACTGATCGGCTAGAAAGAAAAAATCAAGACTCGCTTCTCAGCCAGGAGATCACTTGGCAAAGAAGAAGGGGAAAAAAAAAAAAGACGCTGTCGCTTTAAATTGACAAGCCAAGAAGCAGTTGCTGGAAGCTTTTTGCTTGCAGAAGCGAAGTGACATTCAGCAGTTCGTTTCTGGGTCAGCTGAACAACAAACTGGATAGGTTTTGGGGTTTGTGCAACATGGGCTTTGTGTTTCTAAAAAGGTTTGGGTGATTTCCATTGTGAAATATCCTGTCTTGAATGAATTTTCTGCCTGCTTGTAAATGGAGCTTGTAAATGGGGCTTCCACTTTCTATTATCGCTAAGCACCGGTAGCTGTTTTCTTCTTACAAAGTTTCCTTTATGCAGCTGGCAGGAATGTGGAATGAGTATCAGGCAGGTTCCTTGTTAGCAGCTTGATCTTTCCTTGCTTTCTGGGAGCTTTTTCTTATGAATAATATTTTATTTGGGAAAATGAAGAGGAGGGAGTTTGATTCCTTCCCAGAGCAGGTTAGTGGATGGGGAGGGAATGGGAATTTTGCAGTATCCTTCCCCTGTCATGCCCACCACGCCACGCCCACCAAACCATATCCACAGAACTGGTAGTAAAAAAATTTGAAACCCACCACTGCATAAGTCCATCTTAATATGCTATTCCTGGTATGTGATGTTTTGTATACATACAGAGAAAGAAGCACTCTTGTAATCTTTGACTTTTAGGCTTGCTATCAAACATCAGCCATAATACTAATGACTGTTTTGAACAATATGCAGGTTGTATTACATGAATGGCTATTTTATATGTGAAATTATGACTGAAATATTTCTGCACCTATATTTGTTCACACTGTCAGGAGTTTCTCCTTAGTTTTAGGTTGCTTCTCTCTTTGTTCAGTTTCCATCAATTGCTTCTTGTTTTGCCTTCTGGTGCTTTGGAAAATACATTGCCCCCCTTCTTTCTGGCAGCCCCTTAAAAGCCTGTTGCCTATCATACTCTTGGGCAAAGCATGTGAGACATTTCCTCCTTTCATGTCCATGAAAGTGCATCTATAATATGTAGATAATAAAGTTGAAAAAAGGTGAACGACATTTTTACAGAACTATAGATACTTTGAGGCTGGGTGTGACAAGGAATGGCTGAGAGGGGAGAGACCAGGCGAGGCACCCCTTGACGTGAGTGACATTGAGTTGGCCACACCTACCCAGTCACATGACCATCAAGCCATGCCCACTGTCACATGACCATCAAGCCACACCCACAAAATAAGCCATGCCCACAGAACCGGTAGTAAAAAAATTTAGAACCCACCCCTGATCTACTGTATGTCAAATATCCAATTCTTCTTTTTACATATGAAAATATGATTGGGGCACCAGTTTTAAGAGATCTTGGTTCAATCAGAAAGTTCCCTGAAATAAAGAATATCTACCAAGGGTTAGCAATGATTGCTGGATGTATTAGGTGAGACAGTTAAGATGTCCAGCCTCAATTGCTGCCATTCTATTTATGTTGAACAGAGGGAGACTCATCTGAATCCTTCTAATGTTTTAATACAGTTTAATATTAATATTGAATATTAAAATGATATTAATATTATTTTAATACTATTATTAGTATTAATACTTATTATTAATATTGTGTTAATAATATTTTAATATTTAGTAGTAACATTTTAATTAAAAAATAAAAATGATTTTATTGGGTATAACAAAATAACACTGCTAAAGAAATTTGTAATCAAATATTGTAAAATATTTTTAGAAATGAAAATTAATAATTCTCCTGTAGTGTAATAATGTTTGTATTGTTAGCTTTAAGGATGTAATATACAATGTAAGATTAAAACAATAATATAAAGATCACAATTGGATCTACAAAAAGTAGTTTATCCTGCAAGAATAATAAGACCTGAAATCTGTGAATGGTCTTATGTTGCTTAAAGAGCAATATAATATGTAATGTGAAATATTTCTATTGTCTCTTATTAATAACCCAAATTTGCAAATTTCTTGGGTTCAGCCAATATCTTCAGTTAAAGAATAAATAAATAAATCTGGTCAGGACTGAAACAGAGATGTTATCACTGAGATTTGGGGTTACTTTTGAAATGGCACATACTACTAATATAAAGAATTAGGAGTTTAAATATGGGATGCAACATGTTGTAGGAAGTGTATATGTCCAGTAAGTATGTTTGGATTATTTGAGCTATTTTTAAGTTCCAGCAATGTATACCCAGACGTGCACACACTTTTATATAACTTGATCTGCTAGGGGTTGCACAAACTGTAATAATTTTAAATAAGGTTTTTAAGGGGTTTTTAACTTATTTTATTATTTTGCGATTTGTATTATTGATTGTTGTTGTAAGCCGCCCTGAGTCTTTCGGGAGAATGGCGGCATAAAAATCACAAAAATAAATAAATAATAAATAAATATGTCTGGCCTCTTTAGTAGAAATCTAGCATAGAGTCAAACTGGCATAAGCCCAGAGTAGTAGCAACTTAAATGGTAAGTGGATATATATCCTGTGACTTAGTCTCCAAATCTTGAAACAGTTCTCACTCAGGAAGTGATAATAACTATTCAGGATGTCTCAGAGTTTAATGAATGAAGTTGGAAGTCTGTGCATACACTGGCTATTCTATAGTGGGCCCTGGCATATTCTACTTATCAGCTGTTATTCTGGTAATTGAAATGAGAAGGAGCAAAATAAATAGTTTTATTAAAAGAGAATTTATTTTAAGAAAGTGAAAGATAAAAAGAGCATATATTGCTTAACAGTTTTTTTTTCTTATGAGATAATTTTAAACATACCTGTATACCTTGGTGTGCCTGCAATATCAGTCTCGGATGTAGGGATAGAACTGAACATTGGATTATCTAAGCACAGAACAATAGCATAACATTAATGAAAACCCTTGTAAAAACATTTTCTGTTCAAAAGCTCTTACTTTAATCATACTTCAGTTTTAAAACCTCTCCTTAGATCATGCTTTGAATCATGTTCACATTTTCTTAGGAAATGTGGCATTGTAAAAATTAAATTTCTTTGAATTGTTGAAACTTTGATGATTTTAATCCAAGAAAATCAAATTAGTAAAATAATTAGTAACTTCATAAAATTATAACTCTTTATAATTTTAAAAAGAGGGCTTTTGTTTTTTTCTGAGTTTTTGTGTGGAAAGTTATTTCAGTAATTTAATTGTTTGGTTGCCTCTGTAGAGAGTTAAAAATGCTGACAGTAAACTAACCTAATCCTTTATTTTCAAGCATACTATTTATCTTAATAGCTAGGGAAATATATAAACAAATATTCTGCTAGCAGAAAAGAATGTCAAGTAAATTTAATGTACATTAAGTTATGAGTCATATAAAATATCAGTCAATATAACAATCAGACTGAAGTCACTAGTTCAATATACAGGTCCTTTTGAAATAAGTGAAAATTAGCATGGAATTTTATAACATGCTTCTAGAACTGATTGAAGCAATATGAGATACCATTCAGAAATGAAGCATTCAAATTCTTTTAGCATGAGTATGTTAAAACTATTTTAGGTTTATGAAATTGAATGACATTTAATACCTATTTTCATAGTTCAAAAAAGTCAGTTTAATGTTCTTCACAATGCCCTATTATTTTAACCATCCTACATACTTTGATAAACTTGGGCACTTTACTGATCCCCTCTAATGTCAAAAAAACGCACTAATGTAGCATAGCTGCTAAGTGCCCCACCAAGACCTTGCACATTACAGCACTTATCAGTGAAAAATGACAGTTCTCCTACAGTCTGCTTCCTGCTCTTTGGTTAATTACTTATTAAAATGTCAATAAAATCATATTTGTCTTGGATGTCATGTCTGTCTTTCTTAGGCATATCCCAGGATCAAATATTACACAATATTATTATTATTATTATTATTATTATTATTATTATTATTATTATTATTATTATTATTATTATTATTATTATAGAATTTCTATACCGCCCTACTCCCGAAGGACTCAGGGCGGTGCACAGCCATGAAGTAAAACACATAAATATACAAAATTTAAAATAGAATAAAACGGATTAAATAAATTTGGCTGAATTAATACCCATTTAAAAATACCCATTTTAAAATCCATTAAAATTTAGAATTTACATTTAAAAGGGAGAAGATTTAGGCAAGGCCAGCTTGATGAAATAAAAGCGTCTTCAACTCGCGGCGGAAGGTGCGCAGATCCGGAATCCTCCGTATCTCTGGGGGGAGCTCATTCCAGATCGTCGGTGCCCCCACAGAGAAGGCTCTCCCCCTAGGGGCCGACAGCCGACATTGTTTGGCCGACGGCACCTGGAGGAGCCCCTCTCTGTGGGAGCGTACTGGTCGGTGGGAGGCTGATGATGGTAGTAGGCGGTCCCGTAAGTAACCAGGTCCCAAGCCATGGAGCACCACAATATGGTGACTCTGTAAACCACTTAGAGAGGCTTGTAAAGCACTGTGAAGTGGTATCTAAGTACTATTGCTATTACCGGACCTACTGCAAATGGTTGTAACTGCAACATTAAACCTGTCTCAGTTCCCAACTTTCCTACAGTCAACTTGTTAGAGCTCCTCTTATGGCTACTCCTAAGGCTTGCAGAAGTAAGGTATGGTATTCAATGGAGTAATATAAGAAAAATGTGCACTGATATTTGGAATGGCATCATAACTATTGGAATTGCTATTGATTTAGGTGTTAAGCTACAAGACTGCGACTAATAAACACATGAAGAAAACTTGGAACTATGCTATTCCATTCTTACTGTAATCTGGAGAAGCTGCTGCTGTAGGTAGCTTTTTAGGTGAATTTGTTTTCAGAAGGGAACTTGGCCAAGTGGGTTTTGCTATAGAAGTTGTGAGAAATGAAGGTGCTCGTGGTATCAAGACATTTCCTATAAGGGAAAAAAAAAAGAGAATTTGAATCATTTGGAATTTACACAGGCTTGATTGTAAAATAAACATGTCATAATGGTAAAAGACATTCGTTAATCAAAGGGATTAATTAAAAATGTTCTCTTCGAATATTTTTTACACAAAGGGAGGCAGATATGAATTTTCATCCAAATGTAAATTCTTGAATATAAGTGGGTTAATATATAAATGTATTTATTACGATGTTTCTAGTATTCCATATCTATACAGTGTGTAGTCTATTTTCTATTGATTAGCATATGGCATAGTATGCAATTAAAAGGCTAAACAAGTAAGCTTAATTCAACTGATCTATACAAAATATATTTATTGCCATTGTAAAAAAAACTCTGAAAAATTAGCCCAAATTCACCTTACAATGTGCAACTCTGTATTGATATTGTCTGCCCGCAGGTTGAAATGTTCTTTCCTATGGAAGCTTGAATCTGTATTCTCATATCCCCATTCTGAAGGATTGGGTAATATGTAAATATTTCTGTAAAATCTCTCACTGGGATCCTGTTTGCCCCTCCAATAAAAGTTTACTGTGGGTAGACCCACAATATTTCTCATATCAACTATCAGATATCAACTCCTGCATAGTACATTATTTGAATAACTACTTACAAGTGGATATGCATATTCTGTGGGGAAAAGGGTAAAAAGTTCAGAGGTGGGTTTCAGCAGGTTCTGACCAGTTCTGGAGAACCGGTAGTGGAAATTTTGAGTAGTTCGGAGAACTGGTAAATACCACCTCTAACTGGCCCCGCCCCCATCTATTCTCTGTCTCCTGAGTCCCAGCTGATTGGCTGGGTCTTCTTTTGTTGCCCTGCTGGAAAGCCGGTTAGTGGGGTGGGGAGGGAATGAGGATTTTGCAGTATTCTTCCCCTGCCACGCCCACCAAGCATACCTACCAAGCCACGCCCACAGAACCGGTAGTAAAAAAATTTGAATCCCACCACTGAAAAAGTGTATATATGGGAGTGGGGAAGAACACAGAAGAATTATATATGGCAGGTTTCTTCACATGAATAACACAGGATCAATAAATATTTTGCCTGGAAGCGCTATAGGATGTTTGCAAAAGGTTGTGATAGTTCAAATGAATGTTTGGATGACTGATCACATGACTATCAATTGTATTTAATGCACAAAAGGCATAATTTATTTATTATTTATTTGTTTGCTGTCCATTTTGCCACAAGGCGACACTTGTTTTCTAGTTATACAGAATATAAGTGCCCCTTGAGCATATATAAAGAGAGCTGTGTACAATATTAGAATAAAGGTAAGACAAAAGCCCTTAGGAGGATGACATACTTGAATGGCCAGGTTTACCAGTCACATTGTTGGGTGGTAAAGGTCTTCTTCGTATTGGTGTAGGTCTGGCAGGAGCTAAAGGAGGTCGTGGGGAACCAGGTAGCGTAGCTATTGTATAATGTTACAAGACACCACTGTTAATGGAGGAACCACACATCATGTAATCAGAAAGAGAAAAATGGCTAATAGCTACACTTCTCAAACACATTTCTAAGGCATGAGCATCAGCGATATAAGCTGCAAAAGAACACAAAACATAGACAGGAAAGCACTAAAAGGTGTTGTTTTTGAGGCATTACATTTCTTGCAGTAAAATCTGCATGTTTCTGGCATGAAGCTAAGCAAGAGTAAAGCAAGGCAGCTAAACAAATTTGTTAGAATGTATGCTTCTGGTTCAGTTAAGAATATTTACAGGCTTTTGCTTTGTCGTATATTAGTAGGTAACAGAATAGGTTGTCATCCCAAAAGAAGTTAAATCAAAGTGAAACACAATGCCCGTTTCTCCCCCTAGAAATATGACCACTGCTTATGCTGCAAAATCTATGGATTGGGGCAATAGTGCAGCAGTAGTGTTAGTCTGGGGAAGTGAAGACAACCTGCATGCTTCCTCATAAAACCAAAACTGGGAAGAAAAATATTATTTAGCAAACTGCTCAGCGCAGATCTTTTGTTAAAGGATGTTCGCTGCATTCTTGCAGTGGCAAGTGAGGGCAAGAAGGCTCTCCTCAAGTTCCTTCTCCAGGTAGTTTATCCTCCTTGAGTAAGGAGTATGGCTTGAGATGAACTGAGATAGAACTGAACAGCAGTATGAAACACTTCATATCTGGTTAGTCAGACGTTTCAGATCTTCCTATGTACATAAATATTTGTCTTTGTTATTTGTTTAAAATCCAGTAGAACTATGCTGTAATATATAATTTATAAATATTACAATTGTTTTGTTTAAATGGATATTGTAATGGCAGTAGTAAGTCTGTTTATATTAACATAAATTAATTTCACTGTCGTTAATAAGGATATTTTTTTAAAAAAATCTAAAGCCATTGTTTCCATGCATTCCTTCCAAGCTTTAATACTAGAGTAAATTCAATTTCCAAAAATAAGTCAGCCAGTCAATTATCTCCCCCCCTCTGTCATCTATCATCATCTATCAATTGTTTATCTTTCCGTCTATCACAACTAAATCAGAAGCTTGATTTTCCATGAAGCTGTTGTGCTCTGTTGGTGGCCTCCGGAGCTGGCAGCAGAGTTGGACAGTGAGGAGGCTGGGGAGGAGCCAGTCCTGGAGTCTGGGCCAGTCCTGGAGTCTGGGGAAGGCTTGGACAAGTGTTCTGCGTCAGAGGCAGAGATGGGGCCAGGGCCATTTGGGAGTTATGTGCTGACTCCGGAGCCTCCAAAGTCTGACATCAGCGAGGCAGAGGAACAGGGGGAGCCTGTTCCCAGTGCGCGCATGTGCAGAGCTGCCAAAAGGCAAGAATAGTTAAGACAAAAGAGGTGACTCAGGAGTAAGGCTTGGAGATGATTGGTCCCTCCCATAAGACATAAAGGTGGAGCAAAGGGACATGAGCCTTTGCCCGAAGCAACTTTGTTCGTTCTGGTCGGTTTAAACTCTGAAGCTCCGTTTTGACTTTATGCTCCATTTGGCCTTGCAAAGCTAATTGGAATTAGGTATTTGGCAGTGTTTCAAGGGAGATAAAGGTGGGTGCTTATCAGCCTTATCCCGAAAGACTTTGACAGACTTCTGTCAAACTATTCACAAATTGCTGTGAATGAACATAATTCACAGACATTAAAAGAAAAAAGAAGGCTTTTGGGACTAAGCGTGTGATTGTTACTGTCTCAGGAAGCCTTGGTAAGAACAGAAGCCAAAAGCAAGACACTGCTACCTCATTCTTTTCACCCAAGGCAAGATTCAGCAAGATTCTGCTTGGAAGAAGAAGTTTGAATACAACCAAATTTCTTGATTATTCTCTCTATTATTCTATTATTATTATTATTCATTTATATGCAATATAATGAATCTGATAAGAATGACACTGGAAGCAGATCAGGGAAAATACTGTATAATGCATAGTGAACACATTTTACCTGGATCTGTTTTTTTTCTTACAACTGTGGGATCCACTGATATACTGGATTTAGTACTAGAGCTTGGATGGAGTAGCTTTGCAATATCTTCGTTTGTGAATTTCCCATCTTAGAATAAAAAATAAAGATAAAAGTATTATCAGCTAGTAGACATGACAACTATATGTTATCTCACTAAACAGAGGCAACTTGTTGAGAATGGAGCCGCATGTGGCTCTTTTATCCCTCTGCTGCGGCTCCCTGTTGCCTATCGGCTCCACAATTGATAGCTTTCGGTTAGGACAGGTAGAGGAAAAAGGATGCCACGCTAGGAGAAGAGTCTACTGTGGGGGAACTGGACTTCCGGTCGGCTCCAGCATTGAATGAGGGGCTTCCGGTTAGGGCCTTTGTGGCTCTTTGAGTGTTTAAGGTTGCCGACCCCTGTTATAGGCCAATATGAGAATAGAAAGCTGCACTGTACTGGCCTTTGACCTGATTCATCATGAGTTCTCTTATGCATAACACCATACTCCTGCTCTGTTTCTGATTTATTTGAATCTTCCTGTGCTTTTAATTTGAGGCTCATAAAGGGACTAGTCAAGCCATTTAAAGACAAAATTTAACTCAAGCGTCAAACGTTCTGATTCAATTCTCAGAAAAAGCAAGCTTTATGAAGATCATGTCTCTGCTGAACTTCTGACTAATCCCCATAAATTCCCATATTAAATAGCATCTGTACATATAGCAGAGCCCACATAAAGACTGTGCAAGGAATGGTGGGCGAAATGCTACGTAACTTTTAAGATAATTTTTGGAGAACAGAGATTTACTTATCTCACTTTGTTTAGCAATCAGTTATAATGTATTTCAATTAGTTGTAAGAATTCCAGAAACAGAATATAAAAGAAGAAAAGAAAAGAAAAAAGAACAATAATGTGAAATATTCTAACACTGTCACAAAATCAGTAGAAACATAATCAAAGTAAATCCTATTCATAAACATACCATTTTACTGTAACTGAACTTACATCATTCCCAGTAATTGTAACATACAGAACCACCAGAACTGACAGAAAACAGCTGCAATCTTCTTTGTAATCATGGAACACTGGTCTAAGAATAGGATGAGGATTCTTTCCACTTTTCTTGTTTTAGATGAGTTACTAATCCATGCAAAATCATAGTAAAAGAGGCAGCACAATAACACATTGGCCTGCTCAATTTCACTGATCTCACAGGAACAGATGCATTCAGCTTTGAAGATATTATCATACTTCCTTTCAAAAGAGTTAAGTGAAGCAAGTTTAGAAAAGCTTTTCCATGCAGCACATACCTATGTAAGATTGTATCTTGTAGGAGGAAAACCATATCTGTTTCCACATGAAGAAACATGTGTGTTTTAGGCTCTCAGGAACATAGACTGAACATTTTTCACCAAGTGGAAATTTTTATGCATACTGGTATATATATTTATAGTCATACAACATCTGTCCTAGTTCAGCATTGTATGGCAAAAGTGGCAGCATAAAAAAAGAGCCTTGGTACTACAGTGGTTTAAAGCACCCTGTTATTAACACAGCTGCCTGCAATTTACTGCTGGTTCGAATCTCTCCAAGGCTCAAGGTTGACTCAGCCTTCCATCCTTTCTAAGGTAGGTTAAATGAGGACCCAGTTTGTGGGGGCAATAAGCTGACTTTGTATAAAATATACAAAAGTATGAAGGCTATTGCTGAGCACATTGTAAGCCGCCCTGAGTCTCCGGAGAAGGGCGGCATATAAATCAAATTAAAAAAAAAAAAAAAAAATAGACATCTTCTAATATCTATACACTTCACAAAACTGTTTATATAATCCGTGAAATGATAAATCACGCAATGTGTTTCACTGTGGCTTGGAAAATATTTTAACTAATCTTTCTCTAAATTAGGCTTCATGCTGGTTAATTTAACCTGGAATTCCAAATATGGGGTGCTAATAAGATCACAGATGCTTCTGTTGGCACCCATCAGGTTCTCATCCATATTTGATCATTTAACAAAAATACAAAAAATAAGGTGCTGGTTTCCAGCGTTATCTCATTTCTGAAAATGTATCTGAGCGTTAAATCAGTTGGGAACAGAGGTGGGTTTCAGTAGGTTCTGACCATTTCTGGAGAACTGGTAGCGGAAATTTTGAGTAGTTCGGAGAACCGGTAAATGCCACCTCTGACTGGTCCCGCCCCCATCTATTCTCTGCCTCCTGAGTCCCAGCTGATCAGGAGGAAATGGGGATTTTGCAGTAACCTTCCCCTGGAGTGGAGAGGGAATGGAGATTTTACAGTATCCTTCCCCTGGAATGGGGTTGGAATGGAGATTTTACAGTATCCTTCCCCAGGCATGCCCACCAAGCCACACCCACAGAACCGGTAATAAAATATTTTGAAACCCATCATTGGTTGGGAAGCCCTTCAACAAGTCACACATGCCCTGATCACTTCACAACTGGATTGTTGCAATGCACTCTACATGACATTGCCCGTGAAGGCCACCTAGAAACTACAGCTAGTTCAGATGCAGTGATAGGCACCTCCCAGTGTGCCCATGTGACACAGCTGCTACATGAACTGCATTAGTTGTCACTTGGCTTGAAGGGCTAATTATTTTTTTATAAATTCCTGTTTAATATAGAGCCTGGATATCTGACAGAGCTCTTATCGCCAATGTTTACTCAGTATATTCCAGCTAAGTAGGTGTGCCCCAGGTTCCCTCCATTAAACATGCCATCTTGTGGGACCTAGGAAGCATGCCTTCACTGTTGCAGCTCCTATTCTCTGGAACAGCAACCCACCAGAGATAAGAATGGTGCCCTCTTTCCTAGGGCTCCAGAAAGCTGTAAAAATCTGGCTTTGGTGCTAAGCCAAGTTTGAAGTTTATTTTTTAATGCCCCTTTGCTTTATTTTGTTGATTTTGTTGCTTATTAGGGCAGATTGCTCAGGATTGTCTGATTTAATGCTTTTAGCTGTTTACATGGGTTTTTTTTTCTAGTTTTGTATGCTGCTCATAATCCACTAGATGGCCAATATAAATAAGTAAATAAACCTAAGAAGCTTTTTTAAAAAAACATAAAAATTCTGAGTACTGCAACCTACGTTGTTTCAATTTGTGCGCATCTATTCCAAACATTCTTCAGTTTTGTATTTGCTTATAGTCCCTATAAATTGGCAACACTAACTCAACAGTTTTGCAAGACAACCCACAGCATGTTTTAAAATTCCAAGTACCAGTGCAGAAAAAATAGGAAATGTTTTGTCTGACAATTGAAAAATGATCTAAAATGGAAAACCTTACACAGACAAGCTTTCGTTGCCATAGATACATCACCAACTGGCATCTTTCGGCCATTCTCGGAATCTGAGGTCCCTGGCAGAGTCCACTGTTATTTTCTGAGAAGTTGTATTTGGTTATGGATATTTGGAACATTAAAATGTCCAACCTACTGCTGCTTGAAGTGTGGACATTAAAGCCAGCTAAACAATTAGACTGCTTTGACAGATGAGGCTCTATGCCCAAAGATACTTTGCCCAAGTTCCCATTAACTTGGAATTGGCTCTGTTCATTAGTCAAGGATGTATTTCTCAGCAACAACAAATGTCAGACTAAATGCCAGATAGGTAAATTTCTCAAGTAATAGCTACATCATCTAAAAGAAAAGGGTCTGGATATTCCTCTAGGCATATATTTTTTATAGAAAATATGATAGTGCAGGAATATAACTGAATTGTCCACAACAGTAGGCAAAAAAGCACAGAAATAGAGAAATAGAGTTCATCAGATAATACACACCCAATGTTTTATTTCTCATATTTACATTTTTAATATAATTTAGGACGCTATACATGAATACTATACAATTTTATCTTTTTGATCAATAAACTATGTATGATATTATGCTAGTTTTCTTTTAAGGCTTGAAAAAGAGACGGAATATCAAATTATAGGTTGTTTTTTTAAAAATTAGTGAACAGTCTGCAAGTCATGGGATGAAAAGAAAGATTTGTCCTTAAATATATTCTTGCATTATAAGGAAATATTTGATGGTCTTTCACTTCTTTTCAAATTATTTTGTATATTCAAGTCATTGTTGATCCCTGGCAACTGCCTGGAAAAGTACCTGCAATTTTCTTGACAAGATTTTGGAAATGATTTTCCATTGCCTCCTTCCTAAGGTTGAGAGAGAATGGCCGGTCCAGGATCACTCAGTGGGTTGTGTGCCCAAGAAGGGACTAAAACTCAGACTTGGTTTCTGAGGCCTTAACCACTACACCAAACTGTCTCTTTTATATTAAATATATAAAACATAAATCATTAACTGTTCTATACAAAGGCACAATATTTGTTGCCTCTTTATTTAATATAGCATTTATTTTGATTTAAGGATTAGTAAGAAATGGATTATTAATGAAAAGCTGTATCAAAATCTAGTATGAAACAGAAAGAGTTTTATATTTCAGAGCCTATATAATTTGATTTTTTAAAAATCCAAACTTTTTAAATCCAAATTTGTTTTACTTAAACTCAATTTATTTTGTTGGGTCTTGACAAATATTTTCAATGAATAAGCAAATTGTTTATATCCTCTCTGTAGTCTCTAGTGGCGTTTTACTTTTCAGGCTGCAATTAAAGTGTCAGAACCACTAAATTTTTTCTTGCCCTCCATCCCAAAATTTATATGGAAGTAATTATGGCACATCCAAATGTTAGGACATGTTTATACTTGAATAAACACAGTTAGAATCTGTCATAGTTAAGGGTTAATTATGGTTCAAATTACATCTCTTTCTTTATTTGCAGCTATTGCTACTTTCTTAATGTGAAATAAGCATTAACAGAGCATCAAATACATGTCTACCAGGGGTGGCTTCTACTTATCTTTACTATTGGTTCACAATGGGATTGCGAACATGCGCTTTGCTTCTGCGCATGCGCAGATCGCTTCTGATGATGTCAGGATCAGTGGGTGGAGCCTCCCGCCAGTTTTACTACCGGTTCTATAGAACCGGTCCGAACCAGGGGCAACCCACAACTGATGTCTACTGAATGGCTTTATTTTCCTCTGACATTTGGTTGTAAAACTGCAACTAATTATTTTACAATAATTGTATTATTGTTTTCTATTTATCTGTCTACAGAGATAAGCAAAGGACCATAAAGTATACCATTAAACATATCTGGAACAAAGTAAAGATGCCACTACTAAACATTTCAACAATATGAGGAATAATATTTAAGAGTTACCTCTTGGTTTTTTACTCCAGGACGGTCTTCCCGGTGTTCTAGTTCTAGGAGGGGCTGGTGTTGTTCTGTGGACAACTGAAAAAAAGGAATGTCAAAGTTATTAGGAACTGACTGGAGACAATGATATATTTATTTTCACTATGGTTATTATAATTCCGGTTCTCCTTATTCCAGTTCACTGGTTTTAACTACTACACCAAATTAGCTCTCCAAAAGTTGCATCTTAGCTAGCTCCAGTTAATAAAAGAGGAAAGGTAAGCATACTGAGATACAGCTTAACTTTGTGATCTGCAACAGCAAAACACTGACTGGTATGCAGTGTTTTGACAGCAGCTAAGCTGATGCAGAGGGCAATATGCAATTTGGAGAAGCTTTTGGGAAAAAAACTGTATGCAGTATTATATACTAAAGCAAATATGAAGTGTAACTGTTCAGCGGGCAAGATCATACTGAATGTTTTCAAAGAGACTGAAAGTAAGAAAACAAGCAGGACATTACATATGTGATTGAAGCTGGAGGTAGCACCAAAGACTGCACAGTTCAACCTTAGGCTACAAATATTCTCTTCTATTAATCCAAAGTATGGTTCAGTATTTCAAGGACCAGACAGTTTTGCTTTTAATCCAAGATAATAAACTGATCAGCTAAATTATGGTTCTGTATTGATTTTAGTAGAGTGAGTTTCCTATTTTGAGGGCTTTACCTTTTCTCAAACGTGGAGTTTTGGTGACTGTCACTTTGTCGTTCAGTTTAGATGAAGCTAAAACAAAATAATTAAACATGTTAAGTGTACCCAGTGTTGTTTTTAAATGGAATATTATGACTTTCAAAACAGAAAGTACTAGACCTTCAAAGCAATGGTGTTACAGGTGTTCTAGGAAGATTAAATTTTTGACATCAGGAAATTTAGAATTAATAAGATTTCTGATTCAAAAATCTGTTTGAGGCAATATTCTGTATAGTCAGTTTCTATACTTAGGTGGATAATGTAGTATGTTTACACACACACACACACACACACACACACACCACACATACACACTGATTCATATAAAATGAAATTTAAGTGAATAATTGCTCATTCCGGTTAACTTTGACGTATAGATAAATAAATCATCCATAGTATCTTGGAACAATTGGAAACATGATTCTGAAGCTGAATTGATTCTGGATATGTTGCAGTTAATATACAGGGAACAAAAGAAAAGTCACAGCCACAGTTGGGTAGTTCTGTGAGCCAGATTTGGAAATAGAATAACAAGCAAGATTATTTCAAGAAAAAGAATCCTAACACATTGTCATCTACTTATTGTATTAATATTAGCAACTGAATGTATTCCTAGTATCCTTTTATTCTGTTCAAAGAGCAGTTTATGGCGATATTGGAAAGTTCTCTGGAGGTCATTCTTAATTTTCGTTTAGCACCAAAGGAAGATTTGGCTATTAACTCAAATGTTTATGTCTTAATAAGACTTGTCTTGTCTATACTTCAGTGATATCCATTTAGTTTTCAATGTGATTTTGGCTATATCCCATCATAAACTTTGTATCACCACATGACACTGCCTTTGACTAAGTCCCCATCCTTATCCTTTTAAAAGATTTGTATGCTTTACATTGCCAATGTTGTTTTGGCTCTGCGGTATTGCTCTGGCTGCATTTTTAGTAGTTTGAGTACCTAAAACCCAAAAGCAAACAAACCAAAATATATCAGTAACGATGTTAATCCCAATTATTGTCAAAATCTTATCTTTCAGACTGCAAAATAAATGCAGATGTGAGGGATAAACAGCCCTCTCCATCTCTGTTAGTAATAAGCCAAACCAAAGCTAAAAGGACAGATTACATTCAGACATTCCTTATGGGAATTCTTTTTGCAAGTAAAGTTCCTGCTGCTAGCCCAAAAATTCCCAAGCTTTGGTAGGTGCAATTGTTTGATTATTTGATCTCTGTCTAGATGTTGTTCAGTTCTAATCTTAATAAATCATGATCAATGGTCATATTGATTAGGCCTGATGGAAGTGGTGTCCTAGAAAGTCTGTTCTCCTTGCTTTCGAAGAGACATAATATCCTTTAGATTGCTGAACAGTTATTTTTACAGAAATAATGCATAAAGAGTCCTGCCAGCCTATCACTTATTATTATTTAAGAGAAGAAGAAATATGAGATGAATAAAAAGTTATTATTCATTTTTCCTACATCCTTTTCTTTTCCTTCCATTATGGGCTACCCTATTAAATAGTATCAGACAACGGGCAAATCAAAAATTAAGAAACGTAATTCTTATGCAAATAGAGAAGCCAAACTTTCCTCAGTCACTTTTTCATGAAGCCGTGTATCAAATTTAGAAGATAACAATTGTGTGTGTGGTGGTGGTGGTGCTGTATGTGTATGTGTGTGTGTGTGTGTGTGAGAGAGAGAGAGAAAGAGAGAGAGACATAAAGACATGTTCATAAAACATATTAAAATTTGACTTTGAAATGTAATATCACTATTGATGGTGATATATTGTATAACAAAGAATTCATTAGCATGTAGCATACCCACTAATGCTTAACATATTGGCTCTTTGGGGAAAAAAAAAACCCTTACTTTTCATATAGCTTTTGCTATGACTCATTATGGATAACTAAAATAAGTTTATGTTGATGTATTTCAAGATATTATATCAGTTAGATTTCAAAACACTAATAGCAGTTTTAAAAATCTCATCTATATTTATTTTATCAAAATGCAAATACCAGGTTTAGTCTTGTTTCTTCCTTGTTTGTCAGATGGTTTGGGTTTTGAAGGAAGAAGTCGTGTTTCTTTTGGATCTGGAAAAAAAGTGAATGGGATATTAATTATATTAATTAGGAATCATCCCTTGTGTTTTATTCAATAAGAGTACATTATTGTATATGATTACCAAGTGTTTCCTTTGTCTTTTCAGGGGCAACAGGTACCATAGTTGTAATACGATCTTGAGAGAATGGAATAATTTCTGTGAGACAAAAAATGGAGACATCATGAAAGAAATGGAAACATTAAAAAAAGTTATTTTTCAGTAGTTTGTTTAATGTAGTTTGTTCCAAATAATTTAGTCTCCAATACATGAAAAAAAAATCTTAGACAGAAGGATTTTATTGCATTAAAAAGTAGTTTGGAAAACAAATATCCATGCATATGAGTGAAACCACATATTCATGAATACAAAAGTAATCCTTGACAGGTCTTTTTTCATTTTGCCTTTTGCTTTGCCTTTTCTGACTTGGGAAATAACAATCACAGATTGATATGCTTCCAATTGTTCCCTGAAACATTATCTGCAGAGAATGTGGATTCATTTAATATGCTCTAACATCCTATAGGATGCCAGGAAAGATTAATGAAGTATTTTATGTCAGATTTATTTGACATAAATAAATAAATATTGGAACATGGTAGAGAAAGGAATCCTTTTGCAATAAGGAAAACATTGTATAAGTTTGTAATATTTTTAATTGCATGTAAAAAAAAACTTAGAATCATCCAAAACACATTTCAAGATTCTGTAGCAATTCAGGTGTTTTGTACTTCTAATCAATCTGAATAAAATTTGAAATAAAACATATTTTAATTGCATATACAACTTCAGTTTTTCAATTTTAGGCAATCCAAATTCATATTACAATAACACAAATGTTTTAACACTTGTTAATTTACTTACACAATGAATCTATATTCTGAGATAATCTCAGTTTAAAAATGGCAGGAAATTTGTTTTTCTTTTTGAGAACATGGCCAAAAAGAGGCATTAATACTTATATCTGCTTTCGGCCAATCAGGCTTTTAGATATCATAATCATGTTATATGGAAGTAGTAAGGTAGTAAACAATAGTATTACTATGTAATAGTAGTACTTCTAAAATATAGTACTAATAATGTAATGTAATAGCCATACTTCTGTAATACAATATTATTTGCATTTTAAAGACCCTCCGCTCTCAATGAATTTCAGAGGTCTTTCCTCACAGATTGGTCAAGCAATGATTTGAACCATGGCTTTTTCTTAATGAGTCCCAATTTCCTTCAAAATAATTTTCTGGTGGTATTTTAATTGGTATTAATTTAAAAAAAATAGATTTTTATTATTTTATATTAGTAATTTTGTGAAATTTCATAATCTTTTCTATTGAATGAGCTCCCCATCTACTATACACAAGGGCTTCTGGGACTTCTATTTGCTGTTTCCTTTGCTTATACAGATAGATGTTTTGCTGATAATCTGCAAGTGGGGCTAGAGAAATAAAGGCAGCAATATTATGTGCTGCCAGTTAAAATGGAGCAGGATTCCCTTGTTTTGAGCTTGTCAATAGCTTATATGAGCAAACTTACTTATATGGATAAGTATTGAAGTAAATGCTTATAAAGAGCCATGGTAGTGCAGTATTGCAGGCTAATTCTGCCAACTGCCAGCAGTTTGATCCTGATGGGCTAAAGGTTGACTTAGTCTTCCATCTTTTCGAAGTCAGTAAATAATATTAAATATTTGTCTAAGGCCTCTTTCTAAGCTGAGAATTTAAGTATATGTACAATTTCTGACATCAACTTTTCTTTGGATTTATGCACACTAATTAGCAAGTTTATGGTAATTATCATGGATGGGATAACAATAGGATACAACATCAATGGCAAAGCAAAGATGCTTTGCATATGTTAAAAGGAATCTTATTTATTATTTTTAAAGTTTCCACAGTAACTTGTCAGACTAAATAATTAGGCTAAACTTCTGAGCAAATTATAAAATTTAATGTTTCACCATGTAGGGATTATTTTAAAGAATTAACTTACATAAATACACAATGAAAATGTATTTAAAAAGGAGGGGAGGGAGAGGGAGGGGGAGGGGGAGGGGGAGGGAGGGGGAGAGAAGATCCTGCATATGAGTCCTGGGACAAACTATACACAACATATAGGACTATTTTATGTAAATAATCTCTAAAAGGAAAAAAGTTGCAACCTAAGAATTACTATATCCAACATTCTGTCCTGTCTGGATTTGTTGTATGCATCCATAAATATACCATGACAAACCCAGTGAGGAAGTTTAATGGTGCAGTTTTAGTGTAAAAAACAGTGTGATGTAAAGTAACAATTATATATCTACCTGGTTTTGATTGTTGTGTTTTTTGACCAGGACCACTTTTAGGTGTGGATGGATCATGAAGTTTGACATTTAGACCTGAAAAGAAGCAATGAACTTTTGTGAGAATTATTTATCATAGTGATTTAAGAAATAACAATTACAAAAAATAATAGAATTCACAAAAGAATTCACAGGATAGACAAGAAGAACTAGAAGGAAATCAATGAGTTTTGCTGCTTTATTTATAGTTTTAAATTTATTCTTTGGATTCCAGTCTAGATTGCAAATCTGACAACAGAGTATTTTATTTTTTCTTGGAAGAAGGATAGTGTCACTTGAATTTTTTTGGCTCAAAATCCATTCTTACACTATTTTTTTCAAATCTGTGCAAATTCTGAAAGGGTTAATTCTAACAAATGTGGCGGATACCAGCTAGACTACTCTATATTAAGAGCAGAGAAAACAATATTTTTTTCATCTAAATTGCAGGAATTTGTCATAGAAACTCTCTTTGAAATGTATCTGAGTGTATGGCAGAGATCATATCTGCCTCTGTCATAATGGCAGCATTTTTTAATTCATCCTTTCAGTAGATGCATTTTCAGAACTTCAGTTTCTCAGGAAAATTGAAAATAAGAACAGTTACAACTATTTATTCCAATAGAGACTCTATTTTGCTGTTTAATCTGGCACAAATGCTGGCATTTGCAACTCATTTGGGTCCTGTGCTTGATCCTGTGCCTTGATCTAAGATATATATATTTCTTTTATTTTCAGATAATTCTTTTTAGGGAATATGATTTTTTTCAAATAACTAAAGCCTGAAAAGTTTTTTTTTTTAAATAAGCAAATAATCTGAACTTTTCAAATTGACTTGAAAAATTCTTACTGGTCAGTTCAAATTATATTACAAATCTTAAATTTAAAGTGGAAAATGTATATTCCCATTCAAATAGAAAACCTGTAGAATAGCTAAATTTGTACTGATTTAAATATATAGAATAAAAGGTTAACATTACATCTGTTGTGCAATGTTCTCATGTTAAAGGTATTCTGAGCATAATCCAAGTTGCAAAAATGCTCTAAATCAGACGAAATTGTTTAGGTTAATAGCAAAGACAACCTCCTGGCTATTTTCTAAAACTGGAAATGTCTTTTACATGAGAAGTTACGAAAAAGGAAACTTTTTTTTAATAAGCCAAAAATGTGGTTAAAAATAAAAAATGTTATTCTGGTTGCTAAGAATGAATTCATCCTTTTCTTTTATACTCTGCTGGCATGTCTGTCCTATATTTTAACAGATAAGAAAAGGAATAAAGAGTTGCTACTACTTCTGAGTAAGAAACTATTTTTACGGAAAAATAAATTAACTTTGATTTTATAATGTTTGGGTTTTTCCCACCATTACTTGTTCGTTGAAATGCATCTCTCTCTCTCTCCCTCCCTCCCTCCCTCCCTCCCTCCCTCCCTCCCTCCCTCTCTCTCTCTCTCTCTCTCTCACACACACACACACAAAACTATTAAACAGATTTTTTTTTTTTAGTTTTTCATTTTAGTTATACATGAATACGTGCTTTTCCCCACATTATTTTATGTGAGTATGTAAAATGGAACTCTATTAAATATATTTAAAACAAATTCCTGAAAGTCGAAATAATGAATTACTCACTGGATTTGGTTGGGGTTATATCAGGACTGGAAGAAGTTTTTGGTCTGGTTGGAACTTGATGTGTTTCCTTAGGAGCTGTAAGAAATTATATTGAGGGTTTTTTAAACTTTAATATCCCAAACTACAGAGAAACAGAAGATTCAGAAAAACAGCTCTACAATTACATACATACATACATACATATATCTCCAATAAAAATCAGTAATAATAATGTGACTGTTTAATAAAACATGATGCTATAAACACGAGTATGTTGTAAAAAATGCTGATTAAAAAAAGATGAAATTCCAGAAACTAAACTACAATATTAATTCTCTGAACTAGATACAATGGGATCTGAGATCTAGACAAGAGAAACCACCTCCCAGGCTCCTTTCCATTATTTAAATAAAAACACTGGCGTAGCTAAGTAAAAAAATGTGTTAGCACTGCTTTGTGAACTCTTACTCAAGGGAGCAGTTTCATCAAGTGACAAGAAAGATAAATAAAAACATTTGAGGTCAAATGAGGTCTATGAGTATCTGACTGGAATTTTCCGAAGTGCTTTTCAGATCTTACATGGTCTTCTGACTGAAAGATATACATGTAGACATAGATTCACAGTAAATACAGATATAGTTTTAAGAGAGAACTATACCTGTATTTAAAAAGAATTGTCTTGAATGACTGTTCTTCACTCCCAGTCAGTAAAAGTCAGCTTGAAATAGCTAGGCTGTTTTCTTCTAGTTGTATGTTCCTGGTTCTGCCACTGTTGTGTATGTTACTGTTTTTTCTTCTGTTAACAAGAGGCTTCATGTGGTTGTACATTCTAATCATTTATTACTTGCCTACATGTGTATAATTTCAGTTACTTCATGGGTAACTTCCAAATGCTAACAGTCACAACCACTTGGTGCTGGCATTGCCATCCTACTGCAGCACTGGTCAAGGGCTCACTACTAATCCCTCACTCTAACTTGCTTCACCCACATTTTTTTCCTCTGAATGACTTGTCACCTGAGCTATTTCTAAATAGAAACATAATACTTCTTTCAGCAGAGTGTCAGGCCTGAGTTGAAACAGCCTGAGACACAAGTATCATCCAGAACTGTAACCTGTTAGTCAGACAACTTGCCAGCCATTATAAATCTACACATAACAATACTTATTCACCATATCTTAAGAAGAGTAATTGGTTATTGGTTTTCTCACTGCAGGTGGAAAAATGAGAGTGGAACCAGGGATTCCATAAACACTTCCATAACATGCATTGAAACAGTAATGACAGCACCATTTGCCAGCCTTGTAAGGCACAGTTTTATGCCAGCAGACATTCCTGCAAACTTATGAAGTCAAGATTGCATTGAAACAGTTGTATTCCTGTACCACTGATACATACTCTATGGCTACACAACTTGATAATAATATGAAAAAGGCATTAATAATGAAGAACTTTCAATGAAAAGGTCAATGGGATGATAAATGTGATGGCATCTCACTAGACATAAAATTCTCATTATTTGAAATTATAAAAAAAAGTCTAAAAATCCATAATTAAACATATTACCTGTTGATGATTTTGCTTGTTCGGTTTTAAAAATAACCTCTTCTACCTCTGAATCAGTAATATCAATAAATAAAATAAAAAACATTCAGTATTATATTGTAAATAAATTGCAATATAACATGAAAAATAAATTTTGGTTTCCTTCTGCTATAGCAGTTAACAAATATGCATATTTTATTTGACCATGTTTCAGTAACAAGCTGTATATGAAGCATAAGAATGTCTTCTGAGTATATGAAATACAAGCATTAGTTAGAAGGTTATTTTACTAATATACATGTAGCCTGTTGGCCCCTGGCCCCTCCAGCAGCCAAATCCGAGAAAGAGGAGGAGGAGGCAGTGGCGTGGGAGTTAAATCAGCATCAGGGCAACCTGGGAGCTCCGAGTGGGAAGAGGAATGGAGCTGGCAGAGAGAGAGAGAGAGAGAGAGAGAGAGAGAGAGAGAGAGAGAGAGAGAGAGAGAGAGAGAGAGAGAGAGAGAGAGAGAGAGGAAAGAGTATGGGCCATCGGTCAGCCCTCTGTTGGAGAGTCAACAGCCCCTGAGTCTGGAGGTGGTTGATGAAGAAGAAGATGAATAATTGGGTCCAATGCCTGATATGCGGCGGAAGGAAGACCCACTGCTGCTAAAGAGGCCCCACCCTAGCTCTGGGGATAAAAGGCAGGGGGCGGAAATGAATAGGTGTGGCGGACAACTATTTATCTTACAGCCAGATGGACTTGTTAGCCTGCAAGAGAATCTTTTTGCAGGGACTGCCAGCATTCCTAATAAAGGAATCTTTTGAATTCACGTCAGAGGGTTTGTTGTGTTTGGGGAGCTGGGTCAGAACAATACAGAGCATTGCACTCAGAGGCACAGGCTCTGTCTGTAACTTTTTAAACCAATTATTTTTTTTCCAAGAATTGTGCAGAAGATAACCAGACAATCCCAGAAAAACATGCAACTGCTTTAAGAAAGGGTGAACAGGTGTACTCCATTCCATTCTTTTGCCTTTTTGAATCCCAGGCAATGCACACCTGTAACATATAATGAATTGTTTCTAATACTCTTACTATGTATTTGCCTATGTATAGCCATTATTTATTATTATGAGCAGAAAATGATAGGAATGCATTTGTTTGTTAGAAAGGTTTTATGAATGATTGGGAATATACAGATTGACTTCGTTAGTTAGAATATAATTCTGATTCCATTTTTCATAAGCATATACTCATCCAGTGGTGGGATTAGTATACTCATCCAGTGGTGGGATTCAGCTGGTTCAGGCCTTCTCGGGCGAGCCGGTAGTTAAATTGCTGGCTGGCTCCACTCCTCCCCTCCCCACCCCTTCCAGGAGTCCCAACGCGCCTCATTTTGGGTCCCAGGGAAGCCTACTAGGCTCAAAATGGGGTGTGGGGAGTGCAGCGCACCCACCTGTGGCCCGTTTTTGCTCCCAGGGGGGTGCAGGAGGCCAAGTGCTGTCTGTCACACCCCTGGCCACATCTACCCAGCCGGTCATTAGGGCAGAGAACCGGTTGTTAAATTATTTGAATCCTACCACTGTACTCACCCAAAGTTAATTCCATTTACCTGAACCATTCTCAGACTGAAATACAGATGTTTGCCTTTATTTTTTGCTACCTACAATTGTAGCTTTTGGAAGCTACATTATGTGGAGTACATCTAGCTTAATAACCACAAAGTGTAAACGCTCATTAAACAAACTAGCACTTCCATCCATCAAAAAGTATTGAGAAAGTATTTTCATCATCTGATTCTTGAAATGAGCAATCACTAACATCCTTTTTCCTATATTATTTTCAGCGTAAAAATAAAACTACATCTCTTTAAGAAACAGAATATTTTTCTTTCTGTTTTCAGTTAACTGTAATGAGAACATAATGTGATCTAATGGGAATATACTGTAACATATAATACTATTATAAGAACATATGATGCTGATTATGCAGTATAGATTGGATGTCTTAAATTTCTTTAAGTATTGAATCACACTCTCAGGAAAAGAATTCCTAGCTATGGCCAAAAAAATAAAATAACCAACACGATCAGTGTATTATTGACAAGATAAATAGGGATTTACCATGCTGAGGCGGTGGTACTTCAGTGCTGGTCTGAGGTTTATGCCTGGCATAATTTTTCTCTTAGGAAAAAAAACCCCAAGGAATGCAAGTTATTGATGGATACATTTTTCCAGACTCTGGGCTGTATACTGACTGGCATATTTACCAGCATGCACATGTGAACAAAGTGTATTTTATACAATTTAAAAGACAAATAACATTCTTATGTAACATAGTTTAAATCTATGTGCAAAGGTATAGATGTAAATAGCTGACTGTTTTTGTATTAGTGATGAGACTAATACAAAAGGCCTCCCCATGCCTTTTAAGTTGTACTTGTACTAAACAACAGGTAAGAGGTAGTGGGGTTTCTGTTAAAAGACATGGTCAGAGACCACAAAGGACTCCACTGTTTCCTCCAGAAAAGCTAAAGTTGCATTTCATGCCATGTCTTCTTTTATGGATCTAACCCAGAGGTGATATTCAACAGGTTCTGACCAGTTCTGGAGAACCAGTAGTGGAAATTTTGAGTATTCGGTAAATACCACCTCTGACTGGCAGAGAATAGATGGACCCATCTCCATCTATTCTCTGCCTTCCAAATCCCAGCTGATCGTGAGGAAATGGGGATTTTGCAGTAACCTTGCTCTGGAGTGGGGTGGGAATGGAGATTTTACAGTATCCTTCCTCTGCCACACCCACCAAGCCACACCCACCAAGCCATGCCACGCCCACAGAACCAGTAGTAAAAACCTTTGAATCCCACCACTGATCTAATCTGGCTACATAGATTATCAGAAGAGGCCCTTTTGAGAATCAGCTTACTTTCACTAGTAATTGATCTAGTTGGTTCCTTGGAAAGGATGATAACGTGCACATCCCAGGTTATAATGTGCATTCCCAGGAAGCACATTTGGCTTCCAGTCTCCCAGGACTTAAAGAAGTCATTGTTAGTTGAACTTATTTAGATTTGAACCGAATTGATATAAAATTAATTGCTTTTTATTTTTATTTTTAAAGTGTGCATTTTTAATCATGGTAAGCACTGAACGTTGCATAAAAGATAGATGGGGCATACATTTTAATAAATAAATAGATTTTAATGCATAGAATAACTGGGAAAAGAAATAAAACAGGCAGCATTTTATCTAAAAGTAATTACTGTACATGGGCAGAGATACTAAAATGAGGTTTCTTATTAGAAATTCATTTGGCATAATTAGAATTAGAAATATTATCGTTATTCATATGAATCGCAAAAATATTTTTGCAAAATAGAACTTTCCTAACTTTCATGTTTCCAAAGAAGATTTTACGAAGTCACCTGTAAAAGTCTGAGAAGCCCCTATTTGATATTCAGTACACTGATAGATTTACAGTTTCAGTAACAGATTTGTAGCTCAGATTGTAACTAAAATGTCTTCATTTCATGCTAGAACACTGTTGCTTACAAGCCATTATGAAAGAATTCTTTGCATAATTATATATATTTATAATATAACTCTTTAGATAAGAGTTATATATAATATAACTCTTATCTAAAGACCTAGCTAGGGGTTTTGGAGTGGGAGGCACTGTGTTACAGTGGTTCTTCTTCCTTTGAAGTTGGTCTTTGGGGATGGGAATGTTCTAGTCCTAAAGCTCTTCTTTGTGGAGGCATCATAATTCTTTGCTATCCCTACTTCTTTTTAACAGCTATATGAAATGAGAGAGGCAGTCATTCCTCAGCATGAGGTAAAGCATTATCAGTATTCTGATGTCCCTCAACTATATAAATCTGTCCCCTCCCAAACAAGTGAAAGTTGTTGAGGTTCTGTCACAGTATCTGAAGATTATGGAAGTCTGAAGGGGGAAAACAAATTCAGTCCAGTCCTACCATGACTGAGTGGTCGTGGCTTTTGGGTCCATGAGAGGACCCATGGGCCAGATTTCCTATTATTGATTATTACTGATTGTTGCTCTTTTCTTGCATTATTTTCTCTTATACACCTCTCAGAGACAAATTTAATAAGAAAAACTTACTGCCAAAAGGAAAAAACTAATAAATTTTTATTCCAAAATTATGTTGGTTTTTTTAATGCAGACTTTGACATATGGAGAGAATTTAAATAACAATATAAAATTTTACCAGATTTTGGTAGTAGCAGTGGCTCGATTGTTGTTTTAGTGATGGAAACATGATGCTTGGTCTTTGCATCTGAAAAAGAAAAAAAAATCTTCAAAATTATTAAGATGTAAATAAGGTCAGGTCGGGCATTTTAAAATTGAAGGTGAAGGTGAAGGTGAAGAAACATGCTGTGGATATGAAGTGTACAAAATCAGCCATACAAAAGGGTTGAGAAAGAGTAGGCTCAATACATATGTAAAATTAGTGATTTATGAAAATTTCAGGAGCCAGCTTAAAAAAGAAATGGAAATTACGTGGGACTTCACATCGTATAATATGGCCACTTCCAGCTATTTTCACATGACTGAATCACTGTGCAAGGAAAGAAAGAAAAAGCAGTACTGTGGGAAAAAAAAGTAAATAGAATGGTTAAAAGTCTTCAGTGCTAAATGACTAGCAAACCTAGAGAGAGGATGGGATTTAATGAAAAAAAGATGATGTTAGATGATCTTACAGAAAAGAAAATGTAATGGATTTCTGAACAAGAAAGTAAAATAAGAAAATCAATTAGTGTGCCAGGAAAACACTATTACCTACTATTGGAAGTTCATTGCTAAACGTAATAGGTTCCAAAACTGTACCGGGGAAAAAAGGGAACTATTAGAATATGGAAAACCTTTCATAATGCCTGTAACTGCAACACTAATTTACAAACAGAAAAAAATATTGTAGATTAAAGACAGAAATTGATACATAATCTTAGAAACTAAGATTAGAAACTAATAAGAATTAATGCACCTGAGCACCTGTTCCAAAATTGTGTTGAATCCAGAAAATACCTATGTCCAAGGAGTTGCCAGGAATGCATTATCTACTTATCTACTAAGAATCGTATTGAAAACAATTTTATCTAATGTAAAACAACATGTAATTATCAGGATTAGTAAATGGGAGTTATGGCATGCTCAAGAGTTTACAAAGATAATTATAAGCGCCAGTTGAAAATAAAAAAAAAGCAACCAACCCCCCCCCCCTTTAGAATGTCGAAACTGAAGGACATGGTTACACGTATGTACCCGAAGATGCCTCCGAGATGGTTCATAATTTTATATATTTTACAAACGTGAATCAGAAGTGTTCCATCATAAAATACATGATCTGAAGATGAAAAAATATATTGTCTCAGATTGGTCTTATTCCCCTATATGGACTCTCATAGGAAGCTTTAGTGTTCCGATTGTGAAGTTTACCTCTATTCCCATTCTATAAAGGAGACATTCAGGGTGTTGCAGATCATTCAGTATTGGATCACAACATTTAGAATTTATACAATTTATAATTTTAAGGAAGTACTGACTTCATAGGATAAGATTACGCTAGATAGATTCAAGAAGTTCTTGTGTAAGGCAGAAAAAAGTAAATAAAAAAGTCACTCTACCATATTTCCTCTCTGGTACTTCTGAAAAGATGTAGTCACGTTCTTTAAATTTTGACGGATCAGGGCTTGACTCATAGGAAGCTGAAAGGAAGTCCGGTCTAGATTTAATTGGGTTTTGACAGGAAGGTACAAGATTCAAACTACCATGTGATATTAATCGTATCTTATGAAAGGATTTTGAACTGAAGAAGAAAGAATTCTCAAAGGGCAATGGGGGTTTAACCCTCGGAAAAATAAAGTCACATGATTGAAAGTGGATGGTCTGCTAATACTATGCACTGGTGTAGCGAAGTTCTGCAGGTGATCTGCAGATGATCACAGGCATGTTTTAAAAAGTTATGTTCAATACAGAAACTCCTTGTGCCTATGCAGCCTCGGGGAATGAATTATGTAGCAACAATAAATTGCATTCAATTTTACCTAACATAAGAGAAAATATAATTACCAGGTTTGGTAATTGGGAGTTCTGGAGTGGTCAAGACTTTAGGAAGATAATTATCATCCTCAGTTGAAACTAGAAAAAAGCAAACAACCCCCAAATAAGTTCTCATTGTACATATTGAAGGACATAGCTACACACATATATATGTCTAAAGCTCTTTCATCTTAAAATGGAATTGTCAGACATTACCATACTATGAAGAAATATATTGTCTTAGATGGGTTTTAATCCTCTATAAAAGATGATCAAAGGAAATTTTGGATTGTAGAATGTGCTTTCTTCTGGTTGTAAAGTGCACTTCCATTCTACTCAGTGTTGTAGAGCATTCATGATTCAATAATATACTCAGAACTTGTGCATATAATAATTTCCAGAATATCTGGATTTTGTAAACCCTTTCAATTACACTAGAACTTATCTTGTAAAGGATCAGAAAGTAGTACGTTAAAAAAAATGACTCTACCATGTTTTCTGTCTGGTACTTCTCCAATAATGTAGCCAGGTTCTTTAAATTTTGATGGAATGGGGCTTGGTTCATAAGAAACTGAAAGGAAGTCCAGTATAGAATTAGTCTGCATTCTGGCTACATAGTTACATCTTTCCAAAAACCATGTGATATTAATCATATCTGATGAAAGAATTTTGAACTCAGGAAGAAAGAATTCCCAAAGGATAATGGGTAATTTCAGAAAAATGAAAATTAAAAGTAGCACGAGAAGAAATATATGGTCTTCTAATACGATACATATGTGTAGTGAAGCTCTAAATCTGATTCACAGGTATGTCTTTTAAGGTTCTGTTCAGCACAGAAACAGCTGTGTTGTTTCTAACCAAATGCCAGGAGTGCATTAACTACTAACAATCACTCCGTATATAATTTTATCAAACATAGGAGAACACATAATTATTAGATTTAGTAATTGGAAGTCCTGGAATGGTCAAGACTTTAGGAGGATAATTATAATCTTCAGTTGAAACTGGAAAAGAGCAAAGAATCCCAAAATAAGTTTACAGTGTCCATATTGAAGGACATGGTTACACCTATGTACCCTAAATTGCCTATGAGTCCTCCCATCTTGAAATGGGATTGTTATACATGGTCTACAATTAACTAATATATTGTCTTAGATGAATTTTAATCTTCAGTGGAGAACCATCAAAAAAGTTTTTTGGTGTGCCTGAATCAATGTCTCCAGGTTTGAATGTGTGCTCTCTATTATTTTTTATACAATTTTCTAAAGCATTTTTGATTGAATCAATCATAAGGGACAGAACAGGATTCAAAATACCATGTGGCACTAGTCATATCTTAAGAAAGGATTTTGAACTGAAGAACAAAGAATTCTCAAAGAGTAAATCTCAATAAAATGAACATCAAAAGTAGCATGAGAAAAAAATAGATTGTCTGCTAATATTATGCATCTTCATAGTGATGCTGTACATATTATCTATCAGAATGTCTTTCAAAGTTCTGTTCAATCCAGAAACTATTTTTCTAAATAGCCATCAAGAGTGCATTATCTACCAATAATCACACTATATACATTTTATCACACATATGGAAACACATGATTACCAGGTTTAGTAATTAGCAGCTCTGCCGTGGTCAAGACTTTAGGAAGATAATTATCATCCTCAGTTGAATCTGGAAAAAAGCAAAGAACCCCAAAATAATTTCAAAATGTTCATATTGAAGGGCATGGTTTCACCTATTTATGTCAATTTGCCTAAGAGCTCTTTCATCTTAAAATGGAATTTTTAGATGTGATTCTATTATGAAGAAATATATAGTTTTAGAAGATTTTAATTTTCCATACTTGAATTTCAAGGAAAATTTTGGGTGTATGATCTGCTATCTTCTGGTTGGAAAGTGTACTTCCACTCCACTAAGTATTGTAGAGAATTCATGAATAATGTACTTAGAATTTATGCATATAGAAATTTCCAGAATATCTGAATAAAAGTACACTAGAGAGATGCAAAAACTTATCTTGTAAACAAGAAGAAAGTAGTATATTAAAAAATTCACCCTACCATGTTTCCTGTCTGGTTCTTCTGGCATGATGTAGCCAGGTTCTTTAGATTTTGATGGAACAGGACTTGGTTTATAAGAAACTGAAAGGAAGTTCAGTATAAAATTAGTCTACAACCTCACTGGGAGATACAGGGTTGTGAATACCAAGTGAAATTAGTCATATCTAACTGAAGAATTTTGAACTAAGGAAGAAAGAATTCTCAATGTGTAATGGGCAATTTCAGGAAAATGAAAATCAAAAGGAACATGACAAGAAATATATAGTCTTCTAATTCTAATACTATCCATCTGTGTAATGAAGCTCTACATCTGATCCGCAGGTATGTCTTTCAAACTCTGTTCAGTGCAGAAATTCCTTGTTTCTAAGCAGCGACCAGAGGTGCTTTATCTACCAACAATCACTTCAGACATATTTTTATCAAATATATGAGAACACATAATTAACAGATTTGGTAATTGGAAGTTCTGGCGTGGTCAATACTTTAGAAAGATAATTATCATCCTCAGTTGAAACTGGAAAAAAGAAACAACCCCAAAATAAGTTCACACTGTTCATGCTGGAGGACATAGTTACGCCTACATATGTCAAAGTACTTAACACCTCTTTCATGTTAAAATGGAATTGTCGGGTATGGCCCTACAATGAAATATATTGTCTAAGATGGGTTTTAATCCTATGTACAGGTTGGTCAAAGGAAATTTTGATTTGTAAAGTGTGCTGTCTTCTGGTTGGAAAGTTCAGTTCCATTCTGCTCTGTATTGTAGGACATTCATGATTGATTAATATACTTATAATGTATTCAGGTAATGAATTCCAGAATGTCTGGATTTCATAAATCCATTTTATAAGATTATACCATATCGGTATATATTCATATCTTATCTTGTTAAGGGTCAGCAAGTAGTACATTAAGAAGTAACTCTACCATGTTTCCTTTCTGGTACTTCTGGCAGGACATAGTTGGGTTTTTTGAATTTTGATGTAATGGGAGTTGATTCACGAGAAACTGAAAGGAAGTCATGTCTAGAATTAATCTACATTTTGACCGGGAGGTACAGGATTCAAAATACTGTGTGATGCTAATCATATCTTACGAAATGATTTTGAACTGAAGAAGGAAGTATTCTCAAAGTATAATGGGAGTCAAACATTGGGAAAATAAAGATCTAAAGTAGCATGGAAAAATCTGTTCCCCCAATACTATCCATCTCTATAGCAAGCTCTGCATATGATCTACAGCATGTCTTTTGATGTTATTTTCAATCCAGAAACTTCTTGTTTCTAAGTAGCCACTAGGAATGCAATATCTACCACCAATCACACTTTATACATTTTATCAACATATGAGAACGCATAATTACCAGATTTGGAAATTGGGAGTTCTGGCATGTTAAAGTCTTTAGGAAGATAATTATCATCCTCAGTTGAAACTGGAAAAAAGCAAAGAACCTCAAAATAATTTCACAGTGTCCATACTGAAGGACATGGTTTCATCTATATATGTCAAGTTGTATAAGAGATTTTTCATTTTATGATAGAATTGTTATGCATGACCCTGCTATGAAAAATATATTCTCCAAGAAGAGTTTTAATTTTCCATACTGAGGATCAAGGGAAATTTTGGGTTATAAATTGTGCTATGTTCTTGTTGGAAAATACACTTACATTCTACTCAGTCTTTTAATCCTCAGTAGAGGACCATCAAAGAAAATTTCATTGTGCCTGGTTTGGTGTATTCAGGTTTGAATGTGTACTTCTGTTCCTTTTTTAGGCAGTTTTGTACAACATTCATGATTGACTGAATTTATTTAGAACTTATGCATTTTATAACTTCAACAAAGTCTGGATTTCATGTTCATTTCGGAAATGACCAATTAGAATAATACTAGATGGTAGAAAGAAGCATATATAAAAAAGTCACTCTACCATGTTTCCTGTCTGGTAATTCTGGCATGATGATGGAGTCAGGTTCTTTAAACTTTGGAGTAACCATTCTTGGTTTAGAAGAGGCTAAAAGTAAGTCCAATTTAAAATTAATCTACATTTGACAGGATTCAAAATACCGTTTTATACTAATCGTTACATATGAAAGGATTTTCAATGGAAGAAAGAATTCTCAAAGGAAAATGGAGTTAAACCACAGGAAAATAAGGTCAAAAGTAACTTGAAAAAATTGTTCTCCCAATACTATGCATCTCTAAAGCTCTGCATTTGGTCTGCAGGCAGGACTTTTGAAGTTATGTTCAATCAGAAACTCCTTGTTTCTAGGTGTCACCAAGAGTGCATTATCTGTCTTTGAAGGGTTTTAATTTTCTATACATGAACATCAAAGGAAATTTTGATTTCTCTGGTGCACTGTTTGCTACATTCAAAAGAGCACTAACATTCTCTTCAGTGTTGCAGACCATTCAAGAATGAATAATGTACTTAGAATTTAAGCATGTAATACTTTCCAGAATGTCTGGATTTTGTAAATTCATTGGATAAGATTATACTAGATTGATGCAAGCACTAATTTCAAAGGATCATAACATACTATGTAAAAAAGGCACTCTACCATGTACCCTGCCTGGTACTTCTGAAACGGGTAATGGGCATGGGTAATGGGCAATTTCAGGAAAACGAACATCAAATGTAGCTTGACAAGAAAAAAAAATGATCTTTTCATACTATCCATCTGTGTAATGAAGCTGTACATATAATACAATGGCATGTCATTCATATTGTGTCCAATTCAGAAACTCATAGTATAGGGAGTACAATATTCAAAACACTTTGTGATGATAATAATATGAAATGAAGGAAAAAAGAATTCTCAAAGGGTGATGTCAGGAAAATGAACATCAAGAGTACCATAAAAAAACTACTGTTTTCCCCTGAAAATAAGACCCTGACTTATATTTTTTTGAACCCTGAAAGGACTGCTTGGCCTCATTGCCATGCACTCAAAGGCCCAACTGGGCTTATTATCAGGGGATAATATCTTATTTTGGAAAAACAGGGTATATGATCTTCTAATAATATCCATTTGTGTAATAAAGTTCTACACATGATCCACTGGCATGTCTTTGGAATTTTGCTCAGTGCAGAAATCCATTATTTCTAAAAAAAACCCAACTGTATACATTTCTTATCAACCATAGGAGAACACATAATTACCAGATTTGGTAATTGGAAGATCTGGCGTGGTCAAGACTTTAGGAAGATAATTATCGTCCTCAGTTGAAACTAGAAAAAAGCAAATAACCCCCAAATAAGTTCATACTGTACATGGTTTCACCTATAGAAGCCTAAGTGCTCTTTCATCTTAAAATGGAATTAACAGGCATGACACTACTGTGAAGAAATACATTGTCTAGGAAGAATTTTCATCTTTTATTAAGAGGGACCCAGGAAAATTTTGGTTTCTACGGTGCTCTGTCTTCTGGTTGGAAAGTGTACCTTCATTCCATTCGGTGTGGTAGAGCATTCGTGATTCAACAATATGCTTCATTCTTGTGCAGATATTAATTTCCAGAATGCCTGGATTTGGTAAACCCTTTCGATAACACTAGATAGATGCAAGACCTTATCTTGTAAAGATAACGTAGAAAAAGTCACTCTACCATGTTTCCTGTCTGGTACTTCTGCAGTGATGTAGCCAGGTTCTTTAAATTTGGATGGAACAGGGCTTGGTTCCTTAGAAACTGTAAGGAAGTCCAGTACAAAATTAGTCTGCAATCTGACAGGGAGCAAGGGATTCAAAATACTGTGTGATGCTAATCCAATGAGATGAAAGGATTTTGAAGGAAGAATGCTCAAAGGGGAATGGGTAATTTCAGGAAAATGAACGTCAAAAGTGGCATGACAAGAACTATCTGGTCTTCTAATACTATCCATCTGTGTAATGAAGTTCTACGAATGATCCACTGGCATGTCTTTGGAATTTTGCTCAGTGCAGAAACTCATTATTTCTAAAGAACCGCCAGGAATGCTCTATCTACCAACAATCACTCCACATATAATTTAATCAAACATATAATTACCAGGTTTGGTAATTGGAAGTTCTGGCGTGGTCAAGACTTTAGGAAGAGATTTATCATCCACAGTTGAAACTAGAAAAAAAGAATCCCAAGGTATATTTAGTGTCCATGTTCAAGGACATTGTTACACCTATGCATCCTAGGTTGCCTATGTGCCCTTCTATTTTGAGGTAGAATTGTTATACGCGGTCCTACAATTAATTAATATATTTTCTTAGATGAATATCAATCCTCAGTGGAGGACTCTAATTTCAAGGAAGTCTGGAGTCCATCTTCATTTCAGAAAGGAATACACTAGGTAAATTCCAGAGCTAGAAAGAAGCATGTTAAAAAAGTCACTCTACCATGTTTCTTGTCTGGCACTGCGGGCATGATGTTGTCGGGTTCTTTATACTCTGGCGGAACCGGGCTTGGTTTATAAGAATCTGAAAGGAAGTCCAGTCTAAAATTAATCTACATTTGGTAGCAAAGTACAGGATTCAAAATACCGTGTTACTTATGAAAGGATTTTGAACGGAAGAAGAAGGAATTCTCAAAGGGAAATGGGAGTTTGGACCTTGGAAAATAAAGATCTAAAGGAGCTTGAAAAAAAGCGAATGTTCTCCCAATCCTATGCATCTCTAAAGCTCTGCATATGGTCTTGCGCGCATGTCTTTCAAACTTATATTCATTCAGCAACTCTTTACTTCTAAGTAGCCACCAAAAGCGCAAGATCTACCCACTATCACCTTGTATACATTTGTTATCAACCATAGGAGAACACATAATTACCAGATTTGGTAATCGGAAGATCTGGCGTGGTCAAGACTTTAGGAAGATAATTATCGTCCTCAGTTGAAACTAGAAAAAAGCAAACAACCCCCAAATAAGTTCATACTGTACATGGTCTCACCTATAGAAGCCTAAGTGCTCTTTCATCTTAAAATGGAATTAACAGGCATGACACTACTGTGAAGAAATACATTGTCTAGGAAGAATTTTCATCTTTCATAGAGAGGGACCCAGGAAAATTTTGGTTTCTATGGTGCTCTGTCTTCTGATTGGAAAGTGTCCCTTCATTCTATTCGGTGTTGTAGAGCATTCGTGATTCAACAATATACTTCATTCTTGTGCAGATATTAATTTCCAGAATGCCTGGATTTGGTAAACGCTGTCGGTAAGATTACCCTAGATAGACTTAAGAATTTATTTTGTAAAGGATCAGAGAGTAGAACGTAGAAAAAGTCACTGTACCATGTTTCCTGTCTGGTACTTCTGCAGTGATGTAGCCAGGTTCTTTAAATTTGGATGGGACAGGGCTTGGTTCCTTAGAAACTGTAAGGAAGTCCAGTACAAAATTAGTCTGCAATCTGACAGGGAGCAAGGGATTCAAAATACTGTGTGATGCTAATCCAATGAGATGAAAGGATTTTGAAGGAAGAATTCTCAAAGGGGAACGGGTAATTTCAGGAAAATGAACGTCAAAAGTGGCATGACGAGAACTATCTGGTCTTCTAATACTATTCATCTGTGTAATGAAATTCTACTCATGATCCACTGGCATGTCTTTGGAATTTTGCTCAGTGCAGAAACTCGTTATTTCTAAAGAACCGCCAGGAATGCTCTATCTACCAACAATCACTCTACATATAATTTTATCAAACAAATGAGAACATATAATTACCAGGTTTGGTAATTGGAAGTTCTGGCGTGGTCAAGACTTTAGGAAGAGATTTATCATCCACAGTTGAAACTAGAAAAAAGCAAAGAACCCCAAGGTATATTTAGTGTCCATGTTCAAGGACATTGTTACACCTATGCATCCTAGGTTGCCTATGTGCCCTTCTATTTTGAGGTAGAATTGTTATACGCGGTCCTACAATTAATTAATATATTTTCTTAGATGAATATCAATCCTCAGTGGAGGACTCTAATTTCAAGGAAGTCTGGAGTCCATCTTCATTTCAGAAAGGAATACACTAGGTAAATTCCAGAGCTAGAAAGAAGCATGTTAAAAAAGTCACTCTACCATGTTTCTTGTCTGGCACTGCGGGCATGATGTTGTCGGGTTCTTTATACTCTGGCGGAACCGGACTTGGTTTATAAGAATCTGAAAGGAAGTCCAGTCTAAAATTAATCAACATTTGGTAGCAAAGTACAGGATTCAAAATACTGTGTTACTTATGAAAGGATTTTGAACGGAAGAAGAAGGAATTCTCATAGGGAAATGGGATTAAACCTTGGGAAAATAAAGATCTAAAGGAGCTTGAAAAAAAGTGAATGTTCTCCCAATCCTATGCATCTCTAAAGCTCTGCATATGGTCTTGCGCTACGTCTTTCAAAGTTATATTCAATCAGCAACTCTTTACTTCTAAGTAGCCACCAAAAGGGCAAGATCTACCCACTATCACCTTGTATACATTTGTTATCAACCATAGGAGAACACATAATTACCAGATTTGGTAATCGGAAGATCTGGCGTGGTCAAGACTTTAGGAAGATAATTATCGTCCTCAGTTGAAACTAGAAAAAAGCAAACAACCCCCAAATAAGTTCATACTGTACATGGTCTCACCTATAGAAGCCTAAGTGCTCTTTCATCTTAAAATGGAATTAACAGGCATGACACTACTGTGAAGAAATACATTGTCTAGGAAGAATTTTCATCTTTCATAGAGAGGGACCCAGGAAAATTTTGGTTTCTATGGTGCTCTGTCTTCTGATTGGAAAGTGTCCCTTCATTCTATTCGGTGTTGTAGAGCATTCGTGATTCAACAATATACTTCATTCTTGTGCAGATATTAATTTCCAGAATGCCTGGATTTGGTAAACGCTGTTGGTAAGATTACCCTAGATAGACTTAAGAATTTATTTTGTAAAGGATCAGAGAGTAGAACGTAGAAAAAGTCACTGTACCATGTTTCCTGTCTGGTACTTCTGCAGTGATGTAGCCAGGTTCTTTAAATTTGGATGGGACAGGGCTTGGTTCCTTAGAAACTGTAAGGAAGTCCAGTACAAAATTAGTCTGCAATCTGACAGGGAGCAAGGGATTCAAAATACTGTGTGATGCTAATCCAATGAGATGAAAGGATTTTGAAGGAAGAATTCTCAAAGGGGAACGGGTAATTTCAGGAAAATGAACGTCAAAAGTGGCATGACGAGAACTATCTGGTCTTCTAATACTATTCATCTGTGTAATGAAATTCTACTCATGATCCACTGGCATGTCTTTGGAATTTTGCTCAGTGCAGAAACTCGTTATTTCTAAAGAACCGCCAGGAATGCTCTATCTACCAACAATCACTCTACATATAATTTTATCAAACAAATGAGAACATATAATTACCAGGTTTGGTAATTGGAAGTTCTGGCGTGGTCAAGACTTTAGGAAGAGATTTATCATCCACAGTTGAAACTAGAAAAAAGCAAAGAACCCCAAGGTATATTTAGTGTCCATGTTCAAGGACATTGTTACACCTATGCATCCTAGGTTGCCTATGTGCCCTTCTATTTTGAGGTAGAATTGTTATACGCGGTCCTACAATTAATTAATATATTTTCTTAGATGAATATCAATCCTCAGTGGAGGACTCTAATTTCAAGGAAGTCTGGAGTCCATCTTCATTTCAGAAAGGAATACACTAGGTAAATTCCAGAGCTAGAAAGAAGCATGTTAAAAAAGTCACTCTACCATGTTTCTTGTCTGGCACTGCGGGCATGATGTTGTCGGGTTCTTTATACTCTGGCGGAACCGGACTTGGTTTATAAGAATCTGAAAGGAAGTCCAGTCTAAAATTAATCAACATTTGGTAGCAAAGTACAGGATTCAAAATACTGTGTTACTTATGAAAGGATTTTGAACGGAAGAAGAAGGAATTCTCATAGGGAAATGGGATTAAACCTTGGGAAAATAAAGATCTAAAGGAGCTTGAAAAAAAGTGAATGTTCTCCCAATCCTATGCATCTCTAAAGCTCTGCATATGGTCTTGCGCTACGTCTTTCAAAGTTATATTCAATCAGCAACTCTTTACTTCTAAGTAGCCACCAAAAGGGCAAGATCTACCCACTATCACCTTGTATACATTTGTTATCAACCATAGGAGAACACATAATTACCAGATTTGGTAATCGGAAGATCTGGCGTGGTCAAGACTTTAGGAAGATAATTATCGTCCTCAGTTGAAACTAGAAAAAAGCAAACAACCCCCAAATAAGTTCATACTGTACATGGTTTCACCTATAGAAGCCTAAGTGCTCTTTCATCTTAAAATGGAATCAACAGGCATGACACTACTGTGAAGAAATACATTGTCTAGGAAGAATTTTCATCTTTCATAGAGAGGGACCCAGGAAAATTTTGGTTTCTATGGTGCTCTGTCTTCTGATTGGAAAGTGTCCCTTCATTCTATTCGGTGTTGTAGAGCATTCGTGATTCAACAATATACTTCATTCTTGTGCAGATATTAATTTCCAGAATGCCTGGATTTGGTAAACGCTGTCGGTAAGATTACCCTAGATAGACTTAAGAATTTATTTTGTAAAGGATCAGAGAGTAGAACGTAGAAAAAGTCACTGTACCATGTTTCCTGTCTGGTACTTCTGCAGTGATGTAGCCAGGTTCTTTAAATTTGGATGGGACAGGGCTTGGTTCCTTAGAAACTGTAAGGAAGTCCAGTACAAAATTAGTCTGCAATCTGACAGGGAGCAAGGGATTCAAAATACTGTGTGATGCTAATCCAATGAGATGAAAGGATTTTGAAGGAAGAATTCTCAAAGGGGAACGGGTAATTTCAGGAAAATGAATGTCAAAAGTGGCATGACGAGAACTATCTGGTCTTCTAATACTATTCATCTGTGTAATGAAATTCTACTCATGATCCACTGGCATGTCTTTGGAATTTTGCTCAGTGCAGAAACTCGTTATTTCTAAAGAACCGCCAGGAATGCTCTATCTACCAACAATCACTCTACATATAATTTTATCAAACAAATGAGAACATATAATTACCAGGTTTGGTAATTGGAAGTTCTGGCGTGGTCAAGACTTTAGGAAGAGATTTATCATCCACAGTTGAAACTAGAAAAAAGCAAAGAACCCCAAGGTATATTTAGTGTCCATGTTCAAGGACATTGTTACACCTATGCATCCTAGGTTGCCTATGTGCCCTTCTATTTTGAGGTAGAATTGTTATACGCGGTCCTACAATTAATTAATATATTTTCTTAGATGAATATCAATCCTCAGTGGAGGACTCTAATTTCAAGGAAGTCTGGAGTCCATCTTCATTTCAGAAAGGAATACACTAGGTAAATTCCAGAGCTAGAAAGAAGCATGTTAAAAAAGTCACTCTACCATGTTTCTTGTCTGGCACTGCGGGCATGATGTTGTCGGGTTCTTTATACTCTGGCGGAACCGGACTTGGTTTATAAGAATCTGAAAGGAAGTCCAGTCTAAAATTAATCAACATTTGGTAGCAAAGTACAGGATTCAAAATACTGTGTTACTTATGAAAGGATTTTGAACGGAAGAAGAAGGAATTCTCATAGGGAAATGGGATTAAACCTTGGGAAAATAAAGATCTAAAGGAGCTTGAAAAAAAGTGAATGTTCTCCCAATCCTATGCATCTCTAAAGCTCTGCATATGGTCTTGCGCTACGTCTTTCAAAGTTATATTCAATCAGCAACTCTTTACTTCTAAGTAGCCACCAAAAGGGCAAGATCTACCCACTATCACCTTGTATACATTTGTTATCAACCATAGGAGAACACATAATTACCAGATTTGGTAATCGGAAGATCTGGCGTGGTCAAGACTTTAGGAAGATAATTATCGTCCTCAGTTGAAACTAGAAAAAAGCAAACAACCCCCAAATAAGTTCATACTGTACATGGTCTCACCTATAGAAGCCTAAGTGCTCTTTCATCTTAAAATGGAATCAACAGGCATGACACTACTGTGAAGAAATACATTGTCTAGGAAGAATTTTCATCTTTCATAGAGAGGGACCCAGGAAAATTTTGGTTTCTATGGTGCTCTGTCTTCTGATTGGAAAGTGTCCCTTCATTCTATTCGGTGTTGTAGAGCATTCGTGATTCAACAATATACTTCATTCTTGTGCAGATATTAATTTCCAGAATGCCTGGATTTGGTAAACGCTGTCGGTAAGATTACCCTAGATAGACTTAAGAATTTATTTTGTAAAGGATCAGAGAGTAGAACGTAGAAAAAGTCACTGTACCATGTTTCCTGTCTGGTACTTCTGCAGTGATGTAGCCAGGTTCTTTAAATTTGGATGGGACAGGGCTTGGTTCCTTAGAAACTGTAAGGAAGTCCAGTACAAAATTAGTCTGCAATCTGACAGGGAGCAAGGGATTCAAAATACTGTGTGATGCTAATCCAATGAGATGAAAGGATTTTGAAGGAAGAATTCTCAAAGGGGAACGGGTAATTTCAGGAAAATGAACGTCAAAAGTGGCATGACGAGAACTATCTGGTCTTCTAATACTATTCATCTGTGTAATGAAATTCTACTCATGATCCACTGGCATGTCTTTGGAATTTTGCTCAGTGCAGAAACTCGTTATTTCTAAAGAACCGCCAGGAATGCTCTATCTACCAACAATCACTCTACATATAATTTTATCAAACAAATGAGAACATATAATTACCAGGTTTGGTAATTGGAAGTTCTGGCGTGGTCAAGACTTTAGGAAGAGATTTATCATCCACAGTTGAAACTAGAAAAAAGCAAAGAACCCCAAGGTATATTTAGTGTCCATGTTCAAGGACATTGTTACACCTATGCATCCTAGGTTGCCTATGTGCCCTTCTATTTTGAGGTAGAATTGTTATACGCGGTCCTACAATTAATTAATATATTTTCTTAGATGAATATCAATCCTCAGTGGAGGACTCTAATTTCAAGGAAGTCTGGAGTCCATCTTCATTTCAGAAAGGAATACACTAGGTAAATTCCAGAGCTAGAAAGAAGCATGTTAAAAAAGTCACTCTACCATGTTTCTTGTCTGGCACTGCGGGCATGATGTTGTCGGGTTCTTTATACTCTGGCGGAACCGGACTTGGTTTATAAGAATCTGAAAGGAAGTCCAGTCTAAAATTAATCAACATTTGGTAGCAAAGTACAGGATTCAAAATACTGTGTTACTTATGAAAGGATTTTGAACGGAAGAAGAAGGAATTCTCATAGGGAAATGGGATTAAACCTTGGGAAAATAAAGATCTAAAGGAGCTTGAAAAAAAGTGAATGTTCTCCCAATCCTATGCATCTCTAAAGCTCTGCATATGGTCTTGCGCTACGTCTTTCAAAGTTATATTCAATCAGCAACTCTTTACTTCTAAGTAGCCACCAAAAGGGCAAGATCTACCCACTATCACCTTGTATACATTTGTTATCAACCATAGGAGAACACATAATTACCAGATTTGGTAATCGGAAGATCTGGCGTGGTCAAGACTTTAGGAAGATAATTATCGTCCTCAGTTGAAACTAGAAAAAAGCAAACAACCCCCAAATAAGTTCATACTGTACATGGTTTCACCTATAGAAGCCTAAGTGCTCTTTCATCTTAAAATGGAATCAACAGGCATGACACTACTGTGAAGAAATACATTGTCTAGGAAGAATTTTCATCTTTCATAGAGAGGGACCCAGGAAAATTTTGGTTTCTATGGTGCTCTGTCTTCTGATTGGAAAGTGTCCCTTCATTCTATTCGGTGTTGTAGAGCATTCGTGATTCAACAATATACTTCATTCTTGTGCAGATATTAATTTCCAGAATGCCTGGATTTGGTAAACGCTGTCGGTAAGATTACCCTAGATAGACTTAAGAATTTATTTTGTAAAGGATCAGAGAGTAGAACGTAGAAAAAGTCACTGTACCATGTTTCCTGTCTGGTACTTCTGCAGTGATGTAGCCAGGTTCTTTAAATTTGGATGGGACAGGGCTTGGTTCCTTAGAAACTGTAAGGAAGTCCAGTACAAAATTAGTCTGCAATCTGACAGGGAGCAAGGGATTCAAAATACTGTGTGATGCTAATCCAATGAGATGAAAGGATTTTGAAGGAAGAATTCTCAAAGGGGAACGGGTAATTTCAGGAAAATGAATGTCAAAAGTGGCATGACGAGAACTATCTGGTCTTCTAATACTATTCATCTGTGTAATGAAATTCTACTCATGATCCACTGGCATGTCTTTGGAATTTTGCTCAGTGCAGAAACTCGTTATTTCTAAAGAACCGCCAGGAATGCTCTATCTACCAACAATCACTCTACATATAATTTTATCAAACAAATGAGAACATATAATTACCAGGTTTGGTAATTGGAAGTTCTGGCGTGGTCAAGACTTTAGGAAGAGATTTATCATCCACAGTTGAAACTAGAAAAAAGCAAAGAACCCCAAGGTATATTTAGTGTCCATGTTCAAGGACATTGTTACACCTATGCATCCTAGGTTGCCTATGTGCCCTTCTATTTTGAGGTAGAATTGTTATACGCGGTCCTACAATTAATTAATATATTTTCTTAGATGAATATCAATCCTCAGTGGAGGACTCTAATTTCAAGGAAGTCTGGAGTCCATCTTCATTTCAGAAAGGAATACACTAGGTAAATTCCAGAGCTAGAAAGAAGCATGTTAAAAAAGTCACTCTACCATGTTTCTTGTCTGGCACTGCGGGCATGATGTTGTCGGGTTCTTTATACTCTGGCGGAACCGGGCTTGGTTTATTAGAATCTGAAAGGAAGTCCAGTCTAAAATTAATCTACATTTGGTAGCAAAGTACAGGATTCAAAATACCGTGTTACTTATGAAAGGATTTTTAATGGAAGAAGGAATTGTGAAAGGGAAATGGGAGTTTGGACCTTGGGAAAATAAAGATCTAAAGGAGCTTGAAAAAAAGCGAATGTTCTCCCAATCCTATGCATCTCTAAAGCTCTGCATATGGTCTTGCGCGCATGTCTTTCAAACTTATATTCATTCAGCAACTCTTTACTTCTAAGTAGCCACCAAAAGCGCAAGATCTACCCACTATCACCTTGTATACATTTGTTATCAACCATAGGAGAACACATAATTACCAGATTTGGTAATCGGAAGATCTGGCGTGGTCAAGACTTTAGGAAGATAATTATCGTCCTCAGTTGAAACTAGAAAAAAGCAAACAACCCCCAAATAAGTTCATACTGTACATGGTTTCACCTATAGAAGCCTAAGTGCTCTTTCATCTTAAAATGGAATCAACAGGCATGACACTACTGTGAAGAAATACATTGTCTAGGAAGAATTTTCATCTTTCATAGAGAGGGACCCAGGAAAATTTTGGTTTCTACGGTGCTCTGTCTTCTGATTGGAAAGTGTCCCTTCATTCTATTCGGTGTTGTAGAGCATTCGTGATTCAACAATATACTTCATTCTTGTGCAGATATTAATTTCCAGAATGCCTGGATTTGGTAAACGCTGTCGGTAAGATTACCCTAGATAGACTTAAGAATTTATTTTGTAAAGGATCAGAGAGTAGAACGTAGAAAAAGTCACTGTACCATGTTTCCTGTCTGGTACTTCTGCAGTGATGTAGCCAGGTTCTTTAAATTTGGATGGGACAGGGCTTGGTTCCTTAGAAACTGTAAGGAAGTCCAGTACAAAATTAGTCTGCAATCTGACAGGGAGCAAGGGATTCAAAATACTGTGTGATGCTAATCCAATGAGATGAAAGGATTTTGAAGGAAGAATTCTCAAAGGGGAACGGGTAATTTCAGGAAAATGAACGTCAAAAGTGGCATGACGAGAACTATCTGGTCTTCTAATACTATTCATCTGTGTAATGAAATTCTACTCATGATCCACTGGCATGTCTTTGGAATTTTGCTCAGTGCAGAAACTCGTTATTTCTAAAGAACCGCCAGGAATGCTCTATCTACCAACAATCACTCTACATATAATTTTATCAAACAAATGAGAACATATAATTACCAGGTTTGGTAATTGGAAGTTCTGGCGTGGTCAAGACTTTAGGAAGAGATTTATCATCCACAGTTGAAACTAGAAAAAAGCAAAGAACCCCAAGGTATATTTAGTGTCCATGTTCAAGGACATTGTTACACCTATGCATCCTAGGTTGCCTATGTGCCCTTCTATTTTGAGGTAGAATTGTTATACGCGGTCCTACAATTAATTAATATATTTTCTTAGATGAATATCAATCCTCAGTGGAGGACTGTAATTTCAAGGAAGTCTGGAGTCCATCTTCATTTCAGAAAGGAATACACTAGGTAAATTCCAGAGCTAGAAAGAAGCATGTTAAAAAAGTCACTCTACCATGTTTCTTGTCTGGCACTGCGGGCATGATGTTGTCGGGTTCTTTATACTCTGGCGGAACCGGGCTTGGTTTATTAGAATCTGAAAGGAAGTCCAGTCTAAAATTAATCTACATTTGGTAGCAAAGTACAGGATTCAAAATACCGTGTTACTTATGAAAGGATTTTTAATGGAAGAAGGAATTGTGAAAGGGAAATGGGAGTTTGGACCTTGGGAAAATAAAGATCTAAAGGAGCTTGAAAAAAAGCGAATGTTCTCCCAATCCTATGCATCTCTAAAGCTCTGCATATGGTCTTGCGCGCATGTCTTTCAAACTTATATTCATTCAGCAACTCTTTACTTCTAAGTAGCCACCAAAAGCGCAAGATCTACCCACTATCACCTTGTATACATTTGTTATCAACCATAGGAGAACACATAATTACCAGATTTGGTAATCGGAAGATCTGGCGTGGTCAAGACTTTAGGAAGAGATTTATCATCCACAGTTGAAACTAGAAAAAAGCAAAGAACCCCAAGGTATATTTAGTGTCCATGTTCAAGGACATTGTTACACCTATGCATCCTAGGTTGCCTATGTGCCCTTCTATTTTGAGGTAGAATTGTTATACGCGGTCCTACAATTAATTAATATATTTTCTTAGATGAATATCAATCCTCAGTGGAGGACTCTAATTTCAAGGAAGTCTGGAGTCTATCTTCATTTCAGAAAGGAATACACTAGGTAAATTCCAGAGCTAGAAAGAAGCATGTTAAAAAAGTCACTCTACCATGTTTCTTGTCTGGCACTGCGGGCATGATGTTGTCGGGTTCTTTATACTCTGGCGGAACCGGGCTTGGTTTATTAGAATCTGAAAGGAAGTCCAGTCTAAAATTAATCTACATTTGGTAGCAAAGTACAGGATTCAAAATACCGTGTTACTTATGAAAGGATTTTGAATGGAAGAAGAAGGAATTGTGAAAGGGAAATGGGAGTTTGGACCTTGGGAAAATAAAGATCTAAAGGAGCTTGAAAAAAAGTGAATGTTCTCCCAATCCTATGCATCTCTAAAGCTCTGCATATGGTCTTGCGCTACGTCTTTCAAAGTTATATTCAATCAGCAACTCTTTACTTCTAAGTAGCCACCAAAAGGGCAAGATCTACCCACTATCACCTTGTATACATTTGTTATCAACCATAGGAGAACACATAATTACCAGATTTGGTAATCGGAAGATCTGGCGTGGTCAAGACTTTAGGAAGATAATTATCGTCCTCAGTTGAAACTAGAAAAAAGCAAACAACCCCCAAATAAGTTCATACTGTACATGGTTTCACCTATAGAAGCCTAAGTGCTCTTTCATCTTAAAATGGAATCAACAGGCATGACACTACTGTGAAGAAATACATTGTCTAGGAAGAATTTTCATCTTTCATAGAGAGGGACCCAGGAAAATTTTGGTTTCTATGGTGCTCTGTCTTCTGATTGGAAAGTGTCCCTTCATTCTATTCGGTGTTGTAGAGCATTCGTGATTCAACAATATACTTCATTCTTGTGCAGATATTAATTTCCAGAATGCCTGGATTTGGTAAACGCTGTCGGTAAGATTACCCTAGATAGACTTAAGAATTTATTTTGTAAAGGATCAGAGAGTAGAACGTAGAAAAAGTCACTGTACCATGTTTCCTGTCTGGTACTTCTGCAGTGATGTAGCCAGGTTCTTTAAATTTGGATGGGACAGGGCTTGGTTCCTTAGAAACTGTAAGGAAGTCCAGTACAAAATTAGTCTGCAATCTGACAGGGAGCAAGGGATTCAAAATACTGTGTGATGCTAATCCAATGAGATGAAAGGATTTTGAAGGAAGAATTCTCAAAGGGGAACGGGTAATTTCAGGAAAATGAATGTCAAAAGTGGCATGACGAGAACTATCTGGTCTTCTAATACTATTCATCTGTGTAATGAAATTCTACTCATGATCCACTGGCATGTCTTTGGAATTTTGCTCAGTGCAGAAACTCGTTATTTCTAAAGAACCGCCAGGAATGCTCTATCTACCAACAATCACTCTACATATAATTTTATCAAACAAATGAGAACATATAATTACCAGGTTTGGTAATTGGAAGTTCTGGCGTGGTCAAGACTTTAGGAAGAGATTTATCATCCACAGTTGAAACTAGAAAAAAGCAAAGAACCCCAAGGTATATTTAGTGTCCATGTTCAAGGACATTGTTACACCTATGCATCCTAGGTTGCCTATGTGCCCTTCTATTTTGAGGTAGAATTGTTATACGCGGTCCTACAATTAATTAATATATTTTCTTAGATGAATATCAATCCTCAGTGGAGGACTCTAATTTCAAGGAAGTCTGGAGTCCATCTTCATTTCAGAAAGGAATACACTAGGTAAATTCCAGAGCTAGAAAGAAGCATGTTAAAAAAGTCACTCTACCATGTTTCTTGTCTGGCACTGAGGGCATGATGTTGTCGGGTTCTTTATACTCTGGCGGAACCGGGCTTGGTTTATTAGAATCTGAAAGGAAGTCCAGTCTAAAATTAATCTACATTTGGTAGCAAAGTACAGGATTCAAAATACCGTGTTACTTATGAAAGGATTTTTAATGGAAGAAGGAATTGTGAAAGGGAAATGGGAGTTTGGACCTTGGGAAAATAAAGATCTAAAGGAGCTTGAAAAAAAGCGAATGTTCTCCCAATCCTATGCATCTCTAAAGCTCTGCATATGGTCTTGCGCGCATGTCTTTCAAACTTATATTCATTCAGCAACTCTTTACTTCTAAGTAGCCACCAAAAGCGCAAGATCTACCCACTATCACCTTGTATACATTTGTTATCAACCATAGGAGAACACATAATTACCAGATTTGGTAATCGGAAGATCTGGCGTGGTCAAGACTTTAGGAAGATAATTATCGTCCTCAGTTGAAACTAGAAAAAAGCAAACAACCCCCAAATAAGTTCATACTGTACATGGTTTCACCTATAGAAGCCTAAGTGCTCTTTCATCTTAAAATGGAATCAACAGGCATGACACTACTGTGAAGAAATACATTGTCTAGGAAGAATTTTCATCTTTCATAGAGAGGGACCCAGGAAAATTTTGGTTTCTACGGTGCTCTGTCTTCTGATTGGAAAGTGTCCCTTCATTCTATTCGGTGTTGTAGAGCATTCGTGATTCAACAATATACTTCATTCTTGTGCAGATATTAATTTCCAGAATGCCTGGATTTGGTAAACGCTGTCGGTAAGATTACCCTAGATAGACTTAAGAATTTATTTTGTAAAGGATCAGAGAGTAGAACGTAGAAAAAGTCACTGTACCATGTTTCCTGTCTGGTACTTCTGCAGTGATGTAGCCAGGTTCTTTAAATTTGGATGGGACAGGGCTTGGTTCCTTAGAAACTGTAAGGAAGTCCAGTACAAAATTAGTCTGCAATCTGACAGGGAGCAAGGGATTCAAAATACTGTGTGATGCTAATCCAATGAGATGAAAGGATTTTGAAGGAAGAATTCTCAAAGGGGAACGGGTAATTTCAGGAAAATGAACGTCAAAAGTGGCATGACGAGAACTATCTGGTCTTCTAATACTATTCATCTGTGTAATGAAATTCTACTCATGATCCACTGGCATGTCTTTGGAATTTTGCTCAGTGCAGAAACTCGTTATTTCTAAAGAACCGCCAGGAATGCTCTATCTACCAACAATCACTCTACATATAATTTTATCAAACAAATGAGAACATATAATTACCAGGTTTGGTAATTGGAAGTTCTGGCGTGGTCAAGACTTTAGGAAGAGATTTATCATCCACAGTTGAAACTAGAAAAAAGCAAAGAACCCCAAGGTATATTTAGTGTCCATGTTCAAGGACATTGTTACACCTATGCATCCTAGGTTGCCTATGTGCCCTTCTATTTTGAGGTAGAATTGTTATACGCGGTCCTACAATTAATTAATATATTTTCTTAGATGAATATCAATCCTCAGTGGAGGACTGTAATTTCAAGGAAGTCTGGAGTCCATCTTCATTTCAGAAAGGAATACACTAGGTAAATTCCAGAGCTAGAAAGAAGCATGTTAAAAAAGTCACTCTACCATGTTTCTTGTCTGGCACTGCGGGCATGATGTTGTCGGGTTCTTTATACTCTGGCGGAACCGGGCTTGGTTTATTAGAATCTGAAAGGAAGTCCAGTCTAAAATTAATCTACATTTGGTAGCAAAGTACAGGATTCAAAATACCGTGTTACTTATGAAAGGATTTTTAATGGAAGAAGGAATTGTGAAAGGGAAATGGGAGTTTGGACCTTGGGAAAATAAAGATCTAAAGGAGCTTGAAAAAAAGCGAATGTTCTCCCAATCCTATGCATCTCTAAAGCTCTGCATATGGTCTTGCGCGCATGTCTTTCAAACTTATATTCATTCAGCAACTCTTTACTTCTAAGTAGCCACCAAAAGCGCAAGATCTACCCACTATCACCTTGTATACATTTGTTATCAACCATAGGAGAACACATAATTACCAGATTTGGTAATCGGAAGATCTGGCGTGGTCAAGACTTTAGGAAGATAATTATCGTCCTCAGTTGAAACTAGAAAAAAGCAAACAACCCCCAAATAAGTTCATACTGTACATGGTCTCACCTATAGAAGCCTAAGTGCTCTTTCATCTTAAAATGGAATTAACAGGCATGACACTACTGTGAAGAAATACATTGTCTAGGAAGAATTTTCATCTTTCATAGAGAGGGACCCAGGAAAATTTTGGTTTCTATGGTGCTCTGTCTTCTGATTGGAAAGTGTCCCTTCATTCTATTCGGTGTTGTAGAGCATTCGTGATTCAACAATATACTTCATTCTTGTGCAGATATTAATTTCCAGAATGCCTGGATTTGGTAAACGCTGTCGGTAAGATTACCCTAGATAGACTTAAGAATTTATTTTGTAAAGGATCAGAGAGTAGAACGTAGAAAAAGTCACTGTACCATGTTTCCTGTCTGGTACTTCTGCAGTGATGTAGCCAGGTTCTTTAAATTTGGATGGGACAGGGCTTGGTTCCTTAGAAACTGTAAGGAAGTCCAGTACAAAATTAGTCTGCAATCTGACAGGGAGCAAGGGATTCAAAATACTGTGTGATGCTAATCCAATGAGATGAAAGGATTTTGAAGGAAGAATTCTCAAAGGGGAACGGGTAATTTCAGGAAAATGAACGTCAAAAGTGGCATGACGAGAACTATCTGGTCTTCTAATACTATTCATCTGTGTAATGAAATTCTACTCATGATCCACTGGCATGTCTTTGGAATTTTGCTCAGTGCAGAAACTCGTTATTTCTAAAGAACCGCCAGGAATGCTCTATCTACCAACAATCACTCTACATATAATTTTATCAAACAAATGAGAACATATAATTACCAGGTTTGGTAATTGGAAGTTCTGGCGTGGTCAAGACTTTAGGAAGAGATTTATCATCCACAGTTGAAACTAGAAAAAAGCAAAGAACCCCAAGGTATATTTAGTGTCCATGTTCAAGGACATTGTTACACCTATGCATCCTAGGTTGCCTATGTGCCCTTCTATTTTGAGGTAGAATTGTTATACGCGGTCCTACAATTAATTAATATATTTTCTTAGATGAATATCAATCCTCAGTGGAGGACTCTAATTTCAAGGAAGTCTGGAGTCCATCTTCATTTCAGAAAGGAATACACTAGGTAAATTCCAGAGCTAGAAAGAAGCATGTTAAAAAAGTCACTCTACCATGTTTCTTGTCTGGCACTGCGGGCATGATGTTGTCGGGTTCTTTATACTCTGGCGGAACCGGGCTTGGTTTATAAGAATCTGAAAGGAAGTCCAGTCTAAAATTAATCTACATTTGGTAGCAAAGTACAGGATTCAAAATACCGTGTTAGTTATGAAAGGATTTTGAATGGAAGAAAAAGGAATTGTGAAAGGGAAATGGGAGTTTGGACCTTGGGAAAATAAAGATCTAAAGGAGCTTGAAAAAAAGTGAATGTTCTCCCAATCCTATGCATCTCTAAAGCTCTGCATATGGTCTTGCGCTACATCTTTCAAAGTTATATTCATTCAGCAACTCTTTACTTCTAAGTAGCCACCAAAAGCGCAAGATCTACCCACTATCACCTTGTATACATTTGTTATCAACCATAGGAGAACACATAATTACCAGATTTGGTAATCGGAAGATCTGGCGTGGTCAAGACTTTAGGAAGATAATTATCGTCCTCAGTTGAAACTAGAAAAAAGCAAACAACCCCCAAATAAGTTCATACTGTACATGGTTTCACCTATAGAAGCCTAAGTGCTCTTTCATCTTAAAATGGAATCAACAGGCATGACACTACTGTGAAGAAATACATTGTCTAGGAAGAATTTTCATCTTTCATAGAGAGGGACCCAGGAAAATTTTGGTTTCTACGGTGCTCTGTCTTCTGATTGGAAAGTGTCCCTTCATTCTATTCGGTGTTGTAGAGCATTCGTGATTCAACAATATACTTCATTCTTGTGCAGATATTAATTTCCAGAATGCCTGGATTTGGTAAACGCTGTCGGTAAGATTACCCTAGATAGACTTAAGAATTTATTTTGTAAAGGATCAGAGAGTAGAACGTAGAAAAAGTCACTGTACCATGTTTCCTGTCTGGTACTTCTGCAGTGATGTAGCCAGGTTCTTTAAATTTGGATGGGACAGGGCTTGGTTCCTTAGAAACTGTAAGGAAGTCCAGTACAAAATTAGTCTGCAATCTGACAGGGAGCAAGGGATTCAAAATACTGTGTGATGCTAATCCAATGAGATGAAAGGATTTTGAAGGAAGAATTCTCAAAGGGGAACGGGTAATTTCAGGAAAATGAACGTCAAAAGTGGCATGACGAGAACTATCTGGTCTTCTAATACTATTCATCTGTGTAATGAAATTCTACTCATGATCCACTGGCATGTCTTTGGAATTTTGCTCAGTGCAGAAACTCGTTATTTCTAAAGAACCGCCAGGAATGCTCTATCTACCAACAATCACTCTACATATAATTTTATCAAACAAATGAGAACATATAATTACCAGGTTTGGTAATTGGAAGTTCTGGCGTGGTCAAGACTTTAGGAAGAGATTTATCATCCACAGTTGAAACTAGAAAAAAGCAAAGAACCCCAAGGTATATTTAGTGTCCATGTTCAAGGACATTGTTACACCTATGCATCCTAGGTTGCCTATGTGCCCTTCTATTTTGAGGTAGAATTGTTATACGCGGTCCTACAATTAATTAATATATTTTCTTAGATGAATATCAATCCTCAGTGGAGGACTCTAATTTCAAGGAAGTCTGGAGTCCATCTTCATTTCAGAAAGGAATACACTAGGTAAATTCCAGAGCTAGAAAGAAGCATGTTAAAAAAGTCACTCTACCATGTTTCTTGTCTGGCACTGCGGGCATGATGTTGTCGGGTTCTTTATACTCTGGCGGAACCGGGCTTGGTTTATAAGAATCTGAAAGGAAGTCCAGTCTAAAATTAATCTACATTTGGTAGCAAAGTACAGGATTCAAAATACCGTGTTAGTTATGAAAGGATTTTGAATGGAAGAAAAAGGAATTGTGAAAGGGAAATGGGAGTTTGGACCTTGGGAAAATAAAGATCTAAAGGAGCTTGAAAAAAAGTGAATGTTCTCCCAATCCTATGCATCTCTAAAGCTCTGCATATGGTCTTGCGCTACATCTTTCAAAGTTATATTCATTCAGCAACTCTTTACTTCTAAGTAGCCACCAAAAGCGCAAGATCTACCCACTATCACCTTGTATACATTTGTTATCAACCATAGGAGAACACATAATTACCAGATTTGGTAATCGGAAGATCTGGCGTGGTCAAGACTTTAGGAAGATAATTATCGTCCTCAGTTGAAACTAGAAAAAAGCAAACAACCCCCAAATAAGTTCATACTGTACATGGTTTCACCTATAGAAGCCTAAGTGCTCTTTCATCTTAAAATGGAATCAACAGGCATGACACTACTGTGAAGAAATACATTGTCTAGGAAGAATTTTCATCTTTCATAGAGAGGGACCCAGGAAAATTTTGGTTTCTACGGTGCTCTGTCTTCTGATTGGAAAGTGTCCCTTCATTCTATTCGGTGTTGTAGAGCATTCGTGATTCAACAATATACTTCATTCTTGTGCAGATATTAATTTCCAGAATGCCTGGATTTGGTAAACGCTGTCGGTAAGATTACCCTAGATAGACTTAAGAATTTATTTTGTAAAGGATCAGAGAGTAGAACGTAGAAAAAGTCACTGTACCATGTTTCCTGTCTGGTACTTCTGCAGTGATGTAGCCAGGTTCTTTAAATTTGGATGGGACAGGGCTTGGTTCCTTAGAAACTGTAAGGAAGTCCAGTACAAAATTAGTCTGCAATCTGACAGGGAGCAAGGGATTCAAAATACTGTGTGATGCTAATCCAATGAGATGAAAGGATTTTGAAGGAAGAATTCTCAAAGGGGAACGGGTAATTTCAGGAAAATGAACGTCAAAAGTGGCATGACGAGAACTATCTGGTCTTCTAATACTATTCATCTGTGTAATGAAATTCTACTCATGATCCACTGGCATGTCTTTGGAATTTTGCTCAGTGCAGAAACTCGTTATTTCTAAAGAACCGCCAGGAATGCTCTATCTACCAACAATCACTCTACATATAATTTTATCAAACAAATGAGAACATATAATTACCAGGTTTGGTAATTGGAAGTTCTGGCGTGGTCAAGACTTTAGGAAGAGATTTATCATCCACAGTTGAAACTAGAAAAAAGCAAAGAACCCCAAGGTATATTTAGTGTCCATGTTCAAGGACATTGTTACACCTATGCATCCTAGGTTGCCTATGTGCCCTTCTATTTTGAGGTAGAATTGTTATACGCGGTCCTACAATTAATTAATATATTTTCTTAGATGAATATCAATCCTCAGTGGAGGACTCTAATTTCAAGGAAGTCTGGAGTCCATCTTCATTTCAGAAAGGAATACACTAGGTAAATTCCAGAGCTAGAAAGAAGCATGTTAAAAAAGTCACTCTACCATGTTTCTTGTCTGGCACTGCGGGCATGATGTTGTCGGGTTCTTTATACTCTGGCGGAACCGGGCTTGGTTTATAAGAATCTGAAAGGAAGTCCAGTCTAAAATTAATCTACATTTGGTAGCAAAGTACAGGATTCAAAATACCGTGTTAGTTATGAAAGGATTTTGAATGGAAGAAAAAGGAATTGTGAAAGGGAAATGGGAGTTTGGACCTTGGGAAAATAAAGATCTAAAGGAGCTTGAAAAAAAGTGAATGTTCTCCCAATCCTATGCATCTCTAAAGCTCTGCATATGGTCTTGCGCTACATCTTTCAAAGTTATATTCATTCAGCAACTCTTTACTTCTAAGTAGCCACCAAAAGCGCAAGATCTACCCACTATCACCTTGTATACATTTGTTATCAACCATAGGAGAACACATAATTACCAGATTTGGTAATCGGAAGATCTGGCGTGGTCAAGACTTTAGGAAGATAATTATCGTCCTCAGTTGAAACTAGAAAAAAGCAAACAACCCCCAAATAAGTTCATACTGTACATGGTTTCACCTATAGAAGCCTAAGTGCTCTTTCATCTTAAAATGGAATCAACAGGCATGACACTACTGTGAAGAAATACATTGTCTAGGAAGAATTTTCATCTTTCATAGAGAGGGACCCAGGAAAATTTTGGTTTCTACGGTGCTCTGTCTTCTGATTGGAAAGTGTCCCTTCATTCTATTCGGTGTTGTAGAGCATTCGTGATTCAACAATATACTTCATTCTTGTGCAGATATTAATTTCCAGAATGCCTGGATTTGGTAAACGCTGTCGGTAAGATTACCCTAGATAGACTTAAGAATTTATTTTGTAAAGGATCAGAGAGTAGAACGTAGAAAAAGTCACTGTACCATGTTTCCTGTCTGGTACTTCTGCAGTGATGTAGCCAGGTTCTTTAAATTTGGATGGGACAGGGCTTGGTTCCTTAGAAACTGTAAGGAAGTCCAGTACAAAATTAGTCTGCAATCTGACAGGGAGCAAGGGATTCAAAATACTGTGTGATGCTAATCCAATGAGATGAAAGGATTTTGAAGGAAGAATTCTCAAAGGGGAACGGGTAATTTCAGGAAAATGAACGTCAAAAGTGGCATGACGAGAACTATCTGGTCTTCTAATACTATTCATCTGTGTAATGAAATTCTACTCATGATCCACTGGCATGTCTTTGGAATTTTGCTCAGTGCAGAAACTCGTTATTTCTAAAGAACCGCCAGGAATGCTCTATCTACCAACAATCACTCTACATATAATTTTATCAAACAAATGAGAACATATAATTACCAGGTTTGGTAATTGGAAGTTCTGGCGTGGTCAAGACTTTAGGAAGAGATTTATCATCCACAGTTGAAACTAGAAAAAAGCAAAGAACCCCAAGGTATATTTAGTGTCCATGTTCAAGGACATTGTTACACCTATGCATCCTAGGTTGCCTATGTGCCCTTCTATTTTGAGGTAGAATTGTTATACGCGGTCCTACAATTAATTAATATATTTTCTTAGATGAATATCAATCCTCAGTGGAGGACTCTAATTTCAAGGAAGTCTGGAGTCCATCTTCATTTCAGAAAGGAATACACTAGGTAAATTCCAGAGCTAGAAAGAAGCATGTTAAAAAAGTCACTCTACCATGTTTCTTGTCTGGCACTGCGGGCATGATGTTGTCGGGTTCTTTATACTCTGGCGGAACCGGGCTTGGTTTATAAGAATCTGAAAGGAAGTCCAGTCTAAAATTAATCTACATTTGGTAGCAAAGTACAGGATTCAAAATACCGTGTTAGTTATGAAAGGATTTTGAATGGAAGAAAAAGGAATTGTGAAAGGGAAATGGGAGTTTGGACCTTGGGAAAATAAAGATCTAAAGGAGCTTGAAAAAAAGTGAATGTTCTCCCAATCCTATGCATCTCTAAAGCTCTGCATATGGTCTTGCGCTACATCTTTCAAAGTTATATTCAATCAGCAACTCTTTACTTCTAAGTAGCCACCAAAAGGGCAAGATCTACCCACTATCACCTTGTATACATTTGTTATCAACCATAGGAGAACACATAATTACCAGATTTGGTAATCGGAAGATCTGGCGTGGTCAAGACTTTAGGAAGAAAATTATCGTCCTCAGTTGAAACTAGAAAAAAGCAAACAACCCCCAAATAAGTTCATACTGTACATGGTCTCACCTATAGAAGCCTAAGTGCTCTTTCATCTTAAAATGGAATCAACAGGCATGACACTACTGTGAAGAAATACATTGTCTAGGAAGAATTTTCATCTTTCATAGAGAGGGACCCAGGAAAATTTTGGTTTCTACGGTGCTCTGTCTTCTGATTGGAAAGTGTCCCTTCATTCTATTCGGTGTTGTAGAGCATTCGTGATTCAACAATATACTTCATTCTTGTGCAGATATTAATTTCCAGAATGCCTGGATTTGGTAAACGCTGTCGGTAAGATTACCCTAGATAGACTTAAGAATTTATTTTGTAAAGGATCAGAGAGTAGAACGTAGAAAAAGTCACTGTACCATGTTTCCTGTCTGGTACTTCTGCAGTGATGTAGCCGGGTTCTTTAAATTTGGATGGGACAGGGCTTGGTTCCTTAGAAACTGTAAGGAAGTCCAGTACAAAATTAGTCTGCAATCTGACAGGGAGCAAGGGATTCAAAATACTGTGTGATGCTAATCCAATGAGATGAAAGGATTTTGAAGGAAGAATTCTCAAAGGGGAACGGGTAATTTCAGGAAAATGAACGTCAAAAGTGGCATGACGAGAACTATCTGGTCTTCTAATACTATTCATCTGTGTAATGAAATTCTACTCATGATCCACTGGCATGTCTTTGGAATTTTGCTCAGTGCAGAAACTCGTTATTTCTAAAGAACCGCCAGGAATGCTCTATCTACCAACAATCACTCTACATATAATTTTATCAAACAAATGAGAACATATAATTACCAGGTTTGGTAATTGGAAGTTCTGGCGTGGTCAAGACTTTAGGAAGAGATTTATCATCCACAGTTGAAACTAGAAAAAAGCAAAGAACCCCAAGGTATATTTAGTGTCCATGTTCAAGGACATTGTTACACCTATGCATCCTAGGTTGCCTATGTGCCCTTCTATTTTGAGGTAGAATTGTTATACGCGGTCCTACAATTAATTAATATATTTTCTTAGATGAATATCAATCCTCAGTGGAGGACTCTAATTTCAAGGAAGTCTGGAGTCTATCTTCATTTCAGAAAGGAATACACTAGGTAAATTCCAGAGCTAGAAAGAAGCATGTTAAAAAAGTCACTCTACCATGTTTCTTGTCTGGCACTGCGGGCATGATGTTGTCGGGTTCTTTATACTCTGGCGGAACCGGGCTTGGTTTATTAGAATCTGAAAGGAAGTCCAGTCTAAAATTAATCTACATTTGGTAGCAAAGTACAGGATTCAAAATACCGTGTTACTTATGAAAGGATTTTGAATGGAAGAAGAAGGAATTGTGAAAGGGAAATGGGAGTTTGGACCTTGGGAAAATAAAGATCTAAAGGAGCTTGAAAAAAAGTGAATGTTCTCCCAATCCTATGCATCTCTAAAGCTCTGCATATGGTCTTGCGCGCATGTCTTTCAAAGTTATATTCATTCAGCAACTCTTTACTTCTAAGTAGCCACCAAAAGCGCAAGATCTACCCACTATCACCTTGTATACATTTGTTATCAACCATAGGAGAACACATAATTACCAGATTTGGTAATCGGAAGATCTGGCGTGGTCAAGACTTTAGGAAGATAATTATCGTCCTCAGTTGAAACTAGAAAAAAGCAAACAACCCCCAAATAAGTTCATACTGTACATGGTTTCACCTATAGAAGCCTAAGTGCTCTTTCATCTTAAAATGGAATCAACAGGCATGACACTACTGTGAAGAAATACATTGTCTAGGAAGAATTTTCATCTTTCATAGAGAGGGACCCAGGAAAATTTTGGTTTCTACGGTGCTCTGTCTTCTGATTGGAAAGTGTCCCTTCATTCTATTCGGTGTTGTAGAGCATTCGTGATTCAACAATATACTTCATTCTTGTGCAGATATTAATTTCCAGAATGCCTGGATTTGGTAAACGCTGTCGGTAAGATTACCCTAGATAGACTTAAGAATTTATTTTGTAAAGGATCAGAGAGTAGAACGTAGAAAAAGTCACTGTACCATGTTTCCTGTCTGGTACTTCTGCAGTGATGTAGCCAGGTTCTTTAAATTTGGATGGGACAGGGCTTGGTTCCTTAGAAACTGTAAGGAAGTCCAGTACAAAATTAGTCTGCAATCTGACAGGGAGCAAGGGATTCAAAATACTGTGTGATGCTAATCCAATGAGATGAAAGGATTTTGAAGGAAGAATTCTCAAAGGGGAACGGGTAATTTCAGGAAAATGAACGTCAAAAGTGGCATGACGAGAACTATCTGGTCTTCTAATACTATTCATCTGTGTAATGAAATTCTACTCATGATCCACTGGCATGTCTTTGGAATTTTGCTCAGTGCAGAAACTCGTTATTTCTAAAGAACCGCCAGGAATGCTCTATCTACCAACAATCACTCTACATATAATTTTATCAAACAAATGAGAACATATAATTACCAGGTTTGGTAATTGGAAGTTCTGGCGTGGTCAAGACTTTAGGAAGAGATTTATCATCCACAGTTGAAACTAGAAAAAAGCAAAGAACCCCAAGGTATATTTAGTGTCCATGTTCAAGGACATTGTTACACCTATGCATCCTAGGTTGCCTATGTGCCCTTCTATTTTGAGGTAGAATTGTTATACGTGGTCCTACAATTAATTAATATATTTTCTTAGATGAATATCAATCCTCAGTGGAGGACTCTAATTTCAAGGAAGTCTGGAGTCCATCTTCATTTCAGAAAGGAATACACTAGGTAAATTCCAGAGCTAGAAAGAAGCATGTTAAAAAAGTCACTCTACCATGTTTCTTGTCTGGCACTGCGGGCATGATGTTGTCGGGTTCTTTATACTCTGGCGGAACCGGGCTTGGTTTATAAGAATCTGAAAGGAAGTCCAGTCTAAAATTAATCTACATTTGGTAGCAAAGTACAGGATTCAAAATACCGTGTTACTTATGAAAGGATTTTGAACGGAAGAAGAAGGAATTCTCAAAGGGAAATGGGAGTTTGGACCTTGGGAAAATAAAGATCTAAAGGAGCTTGAAAAAAAGTGAATGTTCTCCCAATCCTATGCATCTCTAAAGCTCTCCATATGGTCTTGCGCTACGTCTTTCAAAGTTATATTCAATCAGCAACTCTTTACTTCTAAGTAGCCACCAAAAGGGCAAGATCTACCCACTATCACCTTTTATACATTTGTTATCAATCATAGGAGAACACATAATTACCAGATTTCGTAATTGGAAGATCTGGCGTGGTCAAGACTTTAGGAAGATAATTATCGTCCTCAATTGAAACTAGAATAAAGCAAACAACCCCCAAAAAAATTTACATTGTACATGTGGACATGGTTTCACCTGTAGAAGCTTAAGTGTTTTTTCATCTTCAAATGGAATTAACAGGCATGACACTACTGTGAAGAAATACATTGTCTAGGAAGAATTTTCATCTTTAACTAATATTAACTAATATATTTTCTTAGATAAATTGCTATCGACTGTGGAGGACTCTAATTTTCAGGAAGTCTGGAGTTTATGTTAATTTCAGAATGGAATACACTAGATAAATTCCAGAGGTAGAAAGAAGCATGTAAAAAAAGTCACTCTACCATATTTCATGTCTGGTACTTCTGGTACGATGTAGTCAGGTTCTTTAAGCTTTGTTGGACCTGGCCTTGGTTTATAAGAAGCTGAAAGGAAGTCCTGTCTAAAATTAATCTATATTTGACAGTGAAGTACAAGATTCAATATACAATATTATTCTAATCATATGAAAGGATTTTGAACTAAAGAAGTAACTATTCTAACTAGGTAATGTGAGTTATACATCAAGAAAATGAATATCAAAAGTAACACTATACAGTAAGGATGGTCTCCTAATACTATGTATCTATGTATTGAAGCTCTACATATCATCCATGGGTATGTCTTTTCAAATTCCGGCCAGTGCAGACACTCTTTGTGTCTATATTGCCATTGGGAATACATTCACAGGCACAAACAAACGAAATTCAATTTTATCAAACATATGAGAAGCCATGATTACCAGGTTTGGTGATTGGGGGTTCTGATGTGATCAAAACTTTAGGAAGATAAATATCATCTTCAGCTGAAACTGAAAAAAAGCAAACAATCCCAAAATAAATTTACAGCGTCCATATTGAAAGAAAATGCTTACACTTATGTAGCCTATGTTTCTTACAAGTCCTTCTATGTTAAAATGGCATTGTTATGCATGGTTCTATTATGAAGTAATATATTGTCTTAGATTAATTTTAATCTCCAATAGAGGACTATTAAAGAAATTTTGTTGTGCATGGTGTGACGTCTTCAGATTTGAATGTGTACTTGTATTCTTTTTATACAGTTTTGTACAGCATTCATGATTGAATGAATATATTTAGAATGAATATGCATTTTATAATTTCAAGGAAGTCTGGAATTCATGTTCATTTCAGAAAGGAATATTAGATAAATGCCAGAGATCGAAAGGAACATGTTTAAAAAGTTACTCTAACATGTTTCATGTCTGGTACTGCTGACATGATGTACTTGGGTTTTTTAAACTTTGGCAGAACCCTGCTTGTTTTAAAAGAAGTTGAAATGAAGTCCTGTCTAAAATTAATCTACATTTGAATGGGAAATACAAGATTCAAAATACCATCTGATAGTAATCATATCTATGGAAGGGTTTTGAATTGAAGAATAAAGTATTCTGAGAGAATGATGGGTGTGTATGTGTGAAAACCCCTGAAAAATAATTGCAGTAGCCTGAAAAAGAAATATTTATTGTGGTTATATGTAGTAAACCTTTGCATATGATCAACAAGCATGTCTGTCAAAGTTTTTTTAAGTCTTGAATCTCCTTGTAGCCGTGAAGAATGCATTATCTAACCAGCAATCACAAAGTACAAGATTTTATCAAATATCGGAACATATAATTACCAGGTTTGGTAATTGGAAATTCTGGCGTAGTCAAGAGTTTAGGAAGATAATTATCATCGTCAGTTGAAACTGGAAAAAAGCAAACGGTCCCAAAATATGGATTTCATATTCATATAGTATAAGAATACAGTAGACATATTCCAATAGTTATCTTGTAAAGTAGAAGGAAGAAATATTTAAAAATCATTATACCAAATTTCCTGTCTGGTTCTTCTGGCTTGGTATAGACGAATTCTTTAGACTTTGATGGAACAGGATTTATTTCTTTTGAAGCTGAAAAGAAATCCAGTTGAGAATTAATTAATACAGTATCTTGAAAGGATGGTAAAAGGATTCTCAATTTGATGGGATCATATTAATATTCAAACTATTTCTTAAATAACCATAGTAGGGGAACCTGTAGGGGAATTGACTTCTAAAATACTCTCTGGAAAGAAAAAGACAGTTATGTGAAAGAATAGTATTGAATATAATTTTAAGAAGAGATATTTGAATTGTTTAATACACGAGTGTCAAATTTGTGATGTCACATTGTCGTCCTGTGACGTATCATGACTTTTCCCCTCTTTGCTAAACCGGGGTGGGCGTGCCAGTGTGTGGTGCATCCGGCCCGTGAGCTGCGAGTTTGACACCCCTGGTTTAGTATGAGATACATATTATTATTTTAAGGACAATGAATTTGTTTAAGTTCTGAATTTGCTGAGGACAGTGACCTTTTGATGTCTAACATGTTTATATTGTGTCAATTTATGAACAAATTTTCCTGCATTGGCTTTCAAATTTGAAGTTCACAATTTACTCTGACATTGTAATTAATTATACTATATTTGTTTGCATTCACCATGGAGAATTATATTAGCTTTGTTTGCTTTCACCTTTCCCTTTTAAGTCAAGTTTTGCTTGTTTAAATATTGTCTTGCTTGTGTTTTATTGCTAGATATAAGTCAGAGAATTTGATTCAGATTTATATGCATTCCAGATACTTATACATTAATGGCCACATCAGTGCACTCACAACTAATTATCACATGACATAAATGTGATCATAGATGTTATTTATTAAGGTGTTTTGCATAAAATGTATATTTTGCAATATGTTGCATAACATCCAATCTGCAAAAATCTGAATGAGGCTGAAAATAAGCAAAAAATAAAGACTCCTGTCACTGAATTTCATTAATGGTTTTTCAGAATTTTATAAAATTTTAATGAAGCCTGAATCTCATATTGGGGTCTTTGAAACAGTATATCCAATTCAAGTCCAAGAGAATATTTCAAACAGATATATAAAAAATACAATATTTAAAAAGTCAGTCTGCCAGGTTTTCTGCCTGGTACTTCTGGCATAATAAAATCAGGTTCTTTAGATTTTTATGAAACAGGGCTCTCTATTAACAAAGAATTAATAGATAGGCTTAAACTATTATAAAAGCAATAATTTATAACTAAAATATTGCATAGAAGAATTTTCATGAACAGAACAAAAATAAACTCCAGGGGAATTGAGTTGAAAAGTAGTATAAAAGAAAAAAAGTATTGATGGTATGTTATAAATTTAAAAGAATAGATTGGTGAAAAATGAGCTAAATGATCAATTATAAATTGATCCTGGAAATACCTCTATTTTGCATATTATTATTTTTCTGTAGTAAGACTGATTATTACAACTTTACCATTTAATTGTGATATGTAAGGCAATCCTGTAAAACATTGATTCCATTTTCATGTACAAGGACAAATAATCTAGTCTTTCTAAAAAAAATGGAAATTGTTTACTTATTTCCGTACTTTGATAAGTCTGCATATTATAGTTATGACTAGCTATGCATGTATCGAGGAGACCTTGCTTTAAAATTCTAGATTTTTAATTCCAGAAACACTCACATTACTAGCTGTTATTAATGTACTTTGTACAATAAAATCACCCGAAATTTTATGAGATATCTAAAGAAATAATTATCAAGTTTAGTAAGTGAGATTCTGAGGTTATGAATAGTTTAGGAAAAAAATTATCTGCTATGGCAGTGATGGCTAACTTTTTTGCCATCATGTGCCAAAAGCAGGGGGGGGAATCAGGGGGCCTGTTTGCATGCCCACGCCTATAATTCAATGCCGCTCATGCTCCCCCTGCTTTTGGCATGCAATGGCAAAAAGGTTACCGGTGGGCCTGGTAGGTCCGTTTTTTGCTCTCTCCAGGCTCCAGAGGCTTTCTTGGAGCCTGGGGAGGGCGAAAACGGCCTTCCTTATCCCCCCAAGGCCCTCTGGAGGCCGGAAATGGCCCATTTCCCAACTTCCCGTGGGTCTGGAAGTCCTGAAAATCAGTTTGCCGGCACACACATGTGCACTGGAGCTGAGCTAGGGCAACACTTCCGTGCCCATAGATATGGCTCTGCGTGCCTCCTGTGCATGCATGCCATTGGTTCACCATCACGGTGCTATGGTAAAAGCTGGGGAAGGTGGAAACCACAAATAATTGAAATGTTTCATGCTGAAAGGTAAAGCCTCAAATTTGTCTTGAAATGTTAGTGACATGTTAAACATGTTTTTTAAAATGTATCTCTTAGACTGAAGTTGAGTTCAGCTACCATAGAGGATTTCGACTGCAAAAGTATGTCTCACTGATAGTACCAAAGTTTTAGGATAATGTTTATCAGATGAAGTGCAAAACTTTCCCTCTCAAAAAGTTTTGTTTAATGACTTAATATAGAATGACTTAATATAGTCATTCTCAAATATTAGACTGTACTTTCTTGAGAACATAATCTCAATCTTTTAGAAATTTATTAGCCAATTTTGTTTTAATAATCAGTTGGGTTACTTAATCTATTTGCAACATTCTACCCAAGTTAAGAAGACTATTGTATTCTGAAGCATTTTTCTGCACTGGGATTAACAGCAAACGATAGTTATTTAAGAAAATAAAAATAATCTAGCAGATTATTTTGGAGCTATTAAATTATGATTTACCAGCTGTGGTTGGTGGAGTCTTTGAAAATATTTTTTAAAATGATGATCAAATTATAGGAACTATTGGAATTTAGATACTAATTAGAAAAATCTAATGCAATTTTTTATAGATTAATTGTAAAAGTTTTGTCTAGTAATATATTGAACTTTTTTCTAATAATCTGGTTTCAATTATTCCCTTCTCAATTGCAATTGTGTAACTGGTTTCAATGCAAACATGGCCCAATTAGGTGCAAAAATTACAACATATTAAGATTTCTCTTATCATATTAAGATAAGAGATTAACACATCAAGTACACATTATGCTTTTCCTCTTACTTTACTAAGTCTACTGATCCAATAGGTTAAGCATATGCCTAATTCTATCAGACATGGAATCATGGACTCTATTATTTTCATCCTACCACATATTCATATTACATTTGATATTCTTATTTTAGAGGCTCACAATTTTACCCAGATTTGGCACAATTCGATAGAATGCAAGAGTTTAGATTCATAGTTTATAAATTTTGGGGAATCAAATACCTCTTTTAATCTTTATATAAGGAATATACCAGAGGTGAGTTTCAGCAGGTTCTGATCAGTTCTGGAGAATTGGTAGCAGAAATTTTGAGTAGTTCGGAGAACCGGTAGTAAAAATTCTGACTGGCCCCACCCCCATCTATTCTCTGCCTCTCAAGTCCCAGCTGATCAGGAGGAAATGGAGATTTTGCAGTAACCTTCCGCTGGACTGGGGAGGGAATGGAGATTTTACAGTATCTTTCCCCTGGAGTGGGGTGGGAATGGAGATTTTATAATATCCTTCCCCTGCCACCCGCACCAAGCCACACCCACCAAGCCATGCCATGCCCACCAAACCACGCCCACAGAACCGGTAGTTAAAAAAAATTGAAATCCACCACTGGAATACCCAGTATTTAAATAAAATGTTAATGATAAATTGCATGAGTAAAATATATGATTAAATAATAAATATAATGGATGGATCATACGAGTATGAGAAGAAAGTAATATGAGAATTAGGAGTTGTTGAAGTAAAAGTTATGTTACCCATTGTTGCCACTGGATGTCCATTAGTGACAGATATCTTTGTTGTAGCAGGAAGTGGAACCAATTTGTTGGTAACTGCTGGAGTATAAAAGATATTATACTGAAACAGAGGAAAGAAATCTAAGGATTCAACCCTAAGAAATCTAAGGGTTTTAAGTCTGGTATTTTACATGGGATATTTTAATGGCATATTATTTGTTAAAGACAATTAAAATATCATCAGCTAATTAGTATTGTATATGATTTTGAAGATTTTATATAAGTTTAAAAGCTTGCTCAAGAATGATACCGAATCAGTATCATTGATTAGGTAGTACATTGAATAGGTAGTACATTGAATAAGTAGTATTTAGCATATTCATTTATTGACTCAATGCATTTACTATCTTAATCCAGATTTCTAGATGGTGCACAGTAATAATACTATATAACATACAACATACAACATATATCATATAACATCACAAATACATGACATGACACAACCAATTTCTATACCTATGGTTTCACAATTATCAGTTCCAAAAGGCCTTCTCACAAAATCTAAATACTACAAGTGACTTGAAGGTCATTATAGTGAAAGGTTATTGCATTTTATTACAATTACATATTACAATTTGTGGGTGATCTCAAAGAAAAACTTCATGTAGGGTAAATTACAATAGTCAGTTACAATATGACATGAGCATAAAAGACTATCCTTAGGATAGTCAAGGTAAGGCCACAGTTGGCACACCAATTAAAGCTGGGTAAAGGTCTATCTGACCTAATTTCTACCTGCTCTTTGAACAGGACCACTGAGGCTAGAAGGAGCCTCTCTTTGGAGAAAGAGATAAAATTGGCAATAATCTGGAATCAAACTTCCAAATTGATAGCTGCTTTGATGAGATAGGAACCAATTTTAAAAATCAATGTTGGGTCCAGGACTGACTTGTTGCGGAATGGGCACACCAAAGACTCTTTCAGAACTGATGGAATCTCTCCTTTCTTCAGAGACATTGACTACTACCTGCATCACATTTCCCATCTCTTCCTTGGCCACTCTATCCAATCTTTATGTGACAGAGCTAGCATTATAGGGAACCCTGAACTTCCTTTAAATGTTAAAAAGCTAACTTTAAAAGTTGTGATAATTAAATAATTTATTACAATGTACATTTGTTGAGCAACTTGAAAAAAATAAGCTAGTATTTTTAAAAAAATAAATAGTAGCCCTTACTCTCTAGAATACTGAAGTGCATGCATAACTGCTGAAATTTTCTTTGGTTTAGATCGTTTCTTAGATTCTTTATGCTCTCCTTTCTTCTAGGAACTCGGGGCAACTTATAAAAGGATCAATCTTCATTTTATCCCCACAACAACAACCAATGAGATAGATTAGTTTGAGAGAGAATATGGATAAACTAGGGGACTAAATTATAAAGCAAACAAAGATGCAAAGAAAATATATTTTATAAATGAAACAATAGAGACTGTTTTTGAAAATTAAATACAGACAGTATTAGAAAAACGAACTTGCACAAGTGCACGTCTTTAAAGCAGCTTAGGCCAAAATTGCTAGGATCATTTTTTTAAAAAAATTTCAAACATTTTTAAAGAAGGAAATAAACCAACTTTGTAGGATGCTGCTTAAAATTAAAAAAAAGGAATGAGATTTGTTAAATATAAATGCTTAGAAGAAACGAATGTATCTTTTCCTTTATGTACACTGAGAGCGTATGCACCAAGACAAATTCCTTGTGTGTCCAATCACACTTGGCCAATAAAGAATTCTATTCTATTCTATTCTATTCTATTCTATTCTATTCTATTCTATTCTATTCTATTCTATTCTATTCTATTCTAATTCTGGGAAATAATTAAATACAAATGAATTGTGTACTAGCACACTGTCCAGTTGTTTTTGATTTACTTAAACTAATGTTTCAAATTAAACATGCCAGATAGCTGGCATTTTAAGGATCACATCTGAGGATACATTAAATATCACCAATTCCAGTTTTCTCATCACAACGAAAAATAAATCCATGGCGTATTTTTAGAAGAAATCTATCTCCTTATTAATATATTCATGTTTCCATGTTGATCTCATAAATTCTGTATCATTATAATAATAATAATAACAACTCTAAATAATATTATTAAAATATGCTTTAAAGAAAAATTAACATCAATTGCTTCTCATTTACCTGGATTATTTTTATATAAGAATACAAGATATTATGCTGTATGAGCCTAAAGTGCTGTTAAGTGCTAGCACTTAGTTGCCAGCTGCCTGCAATTAGTGCAAGTTCAAATCTCACCAGGCTCAACGTTGACTCAGCCTTCCATCCTTTCAAGGTAGGTAAATTGAGGACCCGGATTGTGGGGGCAATAAGCCAACTTTGTATAGAACAACACCATTTAGGGGGGCTGAAAGCCGTAATAAGCAGGTATATACAAAAAAGTATGCAGGCTATTGCTATAATGTATTGTAAGCCGCCCTGAGTCTACAGAGAAGGGCGGCATATAAATTGGACTAATAAATAAATAAATAAATGAAAGATAATTGTAACAAACATCATGGATGGGTGTATAATTACTCATTCTCTATCCTACTTGTTAGGTATCTATTGCAAAATCTCTCATAAATTCTGTCAGATTTCACTGTACCAATTATCTATTCAGGAGATAAGTAGAGCCTATATCCAGACTTTTTTTTTTTTTTTTTTACTTTTTTGGGAAATATAAATCAATTGTAACAAAGTTGTCAATGTTCTTCCTTAATAAACTAGTGTGTATATGGAATTCTAAAGTCCTGGACCAAAGAATATCTTATACACATAAACAATTCTAGTTTTATTTCAGATTTATCTTCACACCTTTTGTTCTGATAGAAACATGTTGAAGATGGCTTTCTCTTTTTTATATGCATAGCTAATCCTGTCACTTATTCCAATATTAAAAATGGTATGCGACTTGTGCTATTTCAAGCAATGATTAAATCAGAGTGGAGAGGTAATGTCCATCTTCAGCTAGAGAGATAATAGAGAGATAACTTTCTAGTTAGGTTTCTTGGAGGAGGATATTAGAGACAGTGAATTAAAGGAAATTGATAAGGATGAGTCAAAACCTTCCAGACTGAAACAGAGATTTTTGATATTCAGTTCCCAAGAATTTATTCAGTGAACAATTCACTTATGATTTAACATACCTTGAATATACAGATATAAATATTAATAATACCAGAATATTTGCAATTAATGAAAATAGATTTAATGAAGCCACTAGAGATTTTATATAATTATTTTGTTTATGAGTATTTTAAATGCTTTCAGAATTGTAACCTAATTATCATGTACTATTTGCAATCTATGTTTAACCAAATTATTGTCCAATTATATTAATTCAGTAATTTCATAAAATGATAGCACAAAAGATGTTATATGATAATGAAATCTTACTGGATTTCTAGATAAGTCAAAAGAATCCTTATAATTAGTATATTTTATTTCATGTTGCAATGTTATATAATAAAAACAACGTGACATGTTCTGTTATTATGAAATATTTGTCCAAAACAATAAAAGGGAAAGCTTGATCCACACTGTGGAACATAACATTTATAGGAAAGAACATAGCAATTACCCAGTGTAATCTTTGGCTCTTCCAGATGGGGAAGGAATTGGGGCTTGGAAACAGGGATTTTTTGCCCCCTGGGAACTGAAGGATAAAAAGAAAAAATGACCGTTTTTTAAAAAAAGCACTATGCACTCAGAACTGCTTCTTTACAAGCATTATTGAACTGGATGAGAATCCTTCCGTAACAGAATTTTTAATAAATATGGATTTATATGTTGGTATTATTTGTATTTTTAAGGTTTGACTTCCCTCTTTTTTCCACACGACAGTCTCTAAACAACTGTTTCAACAAAAGGAAATAAGCTTGTTTTTTTGAACAAAGTAATTAATGAAATGCAATTTTTGAACAAAGTAATTAATGAAATGCAATTATATCAAACTATATAGATATAAGAAACAAGTTTTATTGTGTTTAAAGAGCTTTACTTTTCCGGTTCTATATGTGTAGCATTTGGCTCACTGATTTAGCTTTCATTGATTTTTGGAATCTGATCAATACCTAAAACTATGTACAATATCCATTCTGATATTTTTAGAAAGAAAAAAGGTAATCAAATTAGCTGAATTTACTTATTTGTGCTGCATTTTGGCTTTTAAAATGGTCCATTAATTTCTTTTAATATACTGCTGTGATTTTAAAGAACTTCTTTAGTGCAAGTAAAATATTTCTTTAAATAATAATTAATGCTTTAAGTTACAGTAGTCTAATCAATTACTTTCACAGCCATTACCTCAAATAATTTATTATATGTGTGTGTGTGTGTGTGTGTGTGTGTGTGTGTGTGTGTGTTCTTAAGTTTTCGTGGGTGTGTATATGCAAAAAATCAAAATCTCTGGTGTTTTCCCGCGTCATGTTAAAATAAGTTAGTTAAAATGTTTAAAATTCTGGTTAAAATCCTAGCTTAAAATCTTCCAAAAATCCTTACAGAGCTGTCCTCCAATCAGGACACAGAGTTACAGGCTAACCAGCATACGTCAGCAGCAGCAAACATAGAAAAGCGACAGCTCCGACCTCGCAACACACCCATAGCTTCTAAACTAAACAAGAGCCTGAAGATGACAGGGATCTGAGCCTGTCGAAACGTTGCTAGAAAGAAAAACTTTTAAGGTACTGGTAGGATTTTAGCTAAGGTTTTAAAGGACCTTGCAGAGTGCTCTGTAAGGATTTTTGGAAGATTTTAAGCTAAGATTTTAACCAGAATTTTAAACATTTTAACTAACTTATTTTAATATGATGCGGGAAAACACCCAAGATTATAACTTTTTGCACACACACACACACACACACACACACACACACACACACACACATCTATATCTATATCTATATCTATATCTATATCTATATCTATATCTATATCTATATCTATATCTATATCTATATCTATATCTATCTATCATCTGTCTGTCTGTCTGTCTATCTATCTATCTATCTATCTATCTATCTATCTATCTATCTATCTATCTATTCTTCTTACTTTTCGTAGGTTTTATGTGTATTTTTCTTTTAGCCAGGTTTCTCCTACGTAACCAAGATTTTTCTTTCTACAGCCCTAGCTCAGTGGAGTCACATCCACTCGATTCTGGGCTTTTTTCTTCTAGGGCCTGCTGGCTGCCAGAAGAAAAAAGCCCAGAATCGAGTGGATGTGACTCCACTGAGCTAGGGCTGTAGAAAGGAAAATCTTGGTTACGTAGGAGAAACCTGGCTAAAAGATATATATATATATATATATATATATGAAAGATAAGAGAAGGTATACATGATTAGAGTAAATGAAAGAATATTTTTCTCAGATAATTTTTTTTGTTGATTTCCATTTTGATATTATGACATGAATAATTTACTCTGATATTATTAAATTTAGTAGTAAATTATGTCCAATTGGATTGGCTTCTATTAAAAGGGGAATGACCTATTTTACACCTTTTTACACAATAAAATATTGCAGAGTTTGATATTATGAATTTTTCACTGTGTTCCCAAAAATAACTAGCACTGTAAATTTGGTCAGTATCAATCAACTCTTTAAACATATAGATCTGACGGAAATGATTTATTTTTCTTTCTTATTATAATGAAAAGGGCTTCTTTTTCGGTATTTTTGTTCGACTTCTTTTTCGGTATTTTTGTTCTTGAGGCCCAATCCAGTATTTAAATCCAGAACCACAAGTCCTGAGTGGGTGTTCAATTTAACAAACATACATATGTAAAAATACATTTCTAAAAGCTTTGTCTTTACCAAAGTTCAAACAGAAAGGATAGAATTGCTAGGGCCAAATCAAGGTAACTTGGAAGTGTCAGTTTTGCTAGTGGGCTATGAAGAGTTTCTATGACAGAAAAGAAAAAGACAAAATACTTCACCCAAACTATTTTATTTGTTCCAGTAGGAGCTAGCATACACTCATAACTCAATACCTGTTAAGATGCATAAGATAACAGCTGGTACACCATGGCCAGACAAAGAGACCGACCCATTACTATTATGGAAATAGTCCACTTATATAATATCAAAAAATATATACAAATTACAGATTCCTGCAATTTTATGTAAACATAATTAATTTTTACCCATTGTTGTTCTTGGCAATTCTAGGATTTTAAAAATGCTAGATGCAGTGGTTTTCTGTTGTGATTCTTTTTCTGCTAATGAAAAAAATAGAAAAACATAATTTGGGAATTAGATACTATCACATAAAATATTATTCTAGAAGCTGATTTTTGTTGCAACTATGGCTACTTCAGCATCTACTGTAAAAGAACTTATCTCTTCATGGTAAGAGCTTCACTTTCCATGAGAGCAGTTTATGTTCCTAGAGAGAAAGATACAGTATATAGCACTGGCCTAGTTTAAACTCTTGAACAACAATTATTAACTTAGTATATGGAGGACAGATAGATAGTATGTTATGATAGGTAATACTTAGATAATACTAATTTCCCAAAAGGCAACTGTCTGTTATCCATTTATATGGCCCACATAAAATATCATGTAACAGGGCTACAAAGAGTTTAAACATGAAAGACAAAGTCCAAAAACTCAAAATCAGCAGAAAGATATAGATTTAGCTATCTTCACCAGGAATTTTGTAATTTTTCTAACAGTATAAAATTACCCACATCAATACTAGATAATAATTGTGCACTGTTAGAAAAAGACTCTATGCATGCATAGCAACAAGTGATTGAGGTATGTGTCTCCTGTTTAAAATGCCTTCGTAGTTACATTTGAGAATGTGAACAAGAACCATTGAGACATTGTGATAATTAGAAGATATAAGCTTAAATTGTAAGACCTTTGAAAAGTATTCTCCCTAGAATTGGCTTCAGAGCCCAATGGAATTCCCTTTCGGTAAAAAGGGATTGAAAATAAAATTGCCAAAATAATGATGCTCTGTGGTGAGCATTATAACACTGACCAATGTATTTAAAAAGACATTGGAAAAGATATAAGACCCTGCAAGAAAAGACTACATTATTGGGTCTTTTTAATTTAAAAACAAGGTGGAAAAAAGTATGTAATATCCATTTTTTTCAATTGCATACTTGATAAAGAAAAGATTTTATGTTTCTCTTACAATGTATCATCCACCTAACTAAGATAATCAAAATAGATAGAAAAAAATAATTAAATTAATGGAATTCTATGTCAAAGAACTGGAGCTAGTGATCAGTACAGATTTATCTAAAATTTGATAAATTTTAGAGATTATATAAATGTATGGAGAATTCTAGAAATCAGATTACCAAATGTTCAAGGTGGCTTCAGAATGGGGCATGGCACTACTGACCATATTGCAAATCTATGCTGGATCATGGAAAAATGTCAGGAATATCAAAGCACATCTGTATCTGTTAGAAAGTTGATTGTGTTGATCATAACAAACTGTGGAGAGTCTTAGAAGACCTGGGAATGCCAATATCTGGTCAAGTTGTACAGGCCCTGTACATAAGTCAGAAAGTCACAGTGAAACAACCTATGAGAGCACTGTTTAGTTCAAAACAGAGAAAGAAGTGTGGTAAGGTTGCATTCTTTCACCTTCCTTTTTCAACACATTTGCCAAAGCGATCATATGAAAGCTAGATCTTGAAGAATCAAAAGATACAGGAAAGATTATAGGAAAGAACATCAACAATTTTCAATATGCTGACAACAAAAATTTCTTCTCAGAAACCAAAGAAGGTTGAAAACATGATCAAAAGGTTTAAAGAGAGACAGAGAGATTTTGCCTTTTCCTAAAGATCAAAAAGACCAAGCATAGGAGTAGAAATGTCAAAATAACGATTGATGGTGAAGAGATCAAATGAGTACAAAAATTCACTTTCCCAGTATTGCAGATTGATTAGAGCAATGAATGCAGTTCAGAAATAAGGGGTCAAATTGCCCTGGGTCACACAGAATTGATGAACATGAATAAACATGAATCGAAAGCAGGGATATCAGCTTGGCAACTAAATGCATATTATACTATGCTGTTGTTTTTCCAATAGTTACCTACGGATGCAAAAATTGAACCATGAAAAAACTAGACAAGAGGAAAATCGACTTGTTTTAGGCCTGGTGTTGGAGAAGGCCCTTGCACATTCCTTGGACAGCAAGGGTAACAAATAAATAATTATTGGAACACATAAAACTAGACATATTGCTGGATGGAAAAATCATAAAATTCTGCCTTACTTATTTAAGCCATGTCATGCGATTGAACTCACTGGAAAAGGCAGTTATGCTTCCAATGATCAGTGGTAAAAGGAAATTAGGCTGCCAAAAATACAATGGCTAAACTCCATCAAAGCTGATACCAGCCAGAGCATAAAGCAAGTGAAAGAAGCCATACACAATTGGAAAAAAATTAAAGAGAGCGGCCCATGGAATCGCAGGAATCAGACACAATTGAGCAGATAGTATTATCGTCACACAATTCTATTACATGTCACTCTAAATCTAAATGTATCCAAAGATAAACATAAATGTTATAATATACATTATTTCAATATCTAGATCGCCAACTAGGACAATAAGAATGGAAATCGCATATGATTTAAAGCTAATTAAAAACAAATGTTCCGACTGTTCATGTTCATAAATAGCACTTCTGTGTGCATTCAGGTTTTTATTGTACAATCATCTTGTTTCATTCATGGAATTTGTAAGATCATCCAGAAGTCATGGTTTTCTATTTGTAGCCCTCCTGTGGTTTCTCACTTTCTCTCACTTTCTTCCTACCACAAAATTGCATGTTGGAGGGATGCTCAGAACAGCTTCTCAAGGCCTTTTTATTGATGTGACTGGAGTTTAATCTTTCTGAAAATATCATTGTTTTATTATTTGCCATTGGGAAAAGGAGATTTTTTCATAGGAAAAAATCTCATAGCATTTAAATTGACACAACCATAGTTTCAACTGGAAAATTGTGAGCATCCGAGACCAACCTAAATAAAGAAAATGCTAGGAAATTCCTGGAACCTTGGTATTCAGGCAAATCAGCCATCAATAGACACATAGAGATAAATTATAATTACAGTATATAGCTTTCAAAAGCAATAATAAAAAGCTAAGAAGGAAACAAAAAGACCAGAACACATATTCTTCAACAGCCAACAGCCATTTACGCAGGGATTAATACCAAACAATCAAGCAGAAACCCTAATCAAGATATTATCAAGGAGAAAATGAACCCCACCAACACTGACAGGGCAAGCTACTTTATATAAACAGGAGCAAACCCCACTGAATAGAAAATCCCACAGACTAACAAACCCCACTGATTACACTGATTCTGGTACCTAGTTGGGTAATGAAAAGTCTGCAAGCAAACATACAAAGTCAGAGATCACCAAGGACTCCATAGGTATAACCCTGAGTTACATACATTCTGTTCTATTGAAAAATATAGTTAGAACTACAGTATATAACCTATCAATACATTTTTGTTATCTGGAGATGCTTTTAATTTTTCAGAAATCCTAGATGTTTTAGGTATATTTTGCTTCACAGATGGTAGAGTAGAGACTAAGAAAAAATGAAATAATTCAAACACTATACAAAAAAAATTAATTTCATTCATGATACTGAAAGCAAATATTTCCTATTTATCCTATTTATTTATTTTTAATATCTGAAAGGAAAGCAAAATCATCATGCACTTACAAATATGTCTATATCTACCTACACACAGCCAATATATACCTTTAGTTTCATACACAAACACACACATACAAATATATACTATAAGACATTGGTTTGATAATGTAACCAAAGAGCCAACCAATCAAGAATGTTTGCATAATACCAACTGTTACTTATGCTTTTCCTTTTCAACATAAATACAAAAAGAAAGAAGGATTAAACCTGCATGCTTTCTTCAAGTGATTGTACAAGATGTAAAAATGCAACATGGCTCAAAGTTCCCTTTCACATACAAGATAAAATCAAGATAAAATAATTGGTATTCCCCAAATCCTGAAAATAAAAATTATTAGAAATTAGAATACTAATTATAAGAGTACATATAATGACTTTTTGCTCATATTCACGTTCAATTCATATTATAGGGATTCATAAACAAATTAATATACATGCATGCTTAAAGGTTTTTAATTACCAGGTTTGTCATGCCATCTTTCTGGGGTGGCCGAAACTTTCCATTTCAATGTAATAAATGGGATTTCAGATGGTGCTGAAAAGAGCACAACTTATATATTTAAATATATTTAAAATTGTTCAATATTGATTTATAAACATCTCACATAAAATCGTACATGCAAGGATCTTGTAATGATGAAGAAATTCAGTTAGAAATGGACCAACAAGCTGATAAAGATGATAAAGATGTAATGCATATTTTACAGTATACAATTAAAATCTTAATGTTCCCCAAATAAGTGAGTAATCAGTAGGCAGTCAACTCATGAAGATGGTTCTAGATAAAAATGATGAATATTAATAATAATAATAATTAAAAGAAATTCATGCATACCTAAAATTTAAAATTCAGTTATGCACCACAATTTTTAAAGCTTTTTAGAGGCTTTAAAAAGATGAAAATAGACAAAGGTTAGTATGGAAGGAATGGCTATGGTATTCTCGAACAAATTAATTCTCATGGAATGAAAATGTTTCTGATGAAATAGAAAACTCAGTATAATCATTTCCAGTGGAGAAAAAAAAAACTTTACCCAGAGTTGCCCTTGGCCAGTCAAGAGTTTTAGATGTTTTGGATGGGAAAGATTCCAAAGTGGGTTCATTTGTTACTGCTAGGGAATAAAATGAATGTATAAAAGATGATGAGAGAAAAGCAATCTTTAAAAAAAAAAGGTTTTGCCTGTGGAAAAATATTTTTGGTTATAAAGGATGAAGCATTTTCATAGTCAATAGTTATTGCTTTTAATCCACCAATTTATTAGTTGTTATAAATGAAGCACTCAGTTTAAATTTCACACTGGTAAGAATTCTGTTCATGAAAATGTAGCTGAATTTGAACAAATGCTGGTCTAGTTACAGCTTTTATCAGAATCAATGCCACACATTACGTTTAGAGATTTCTAACCATTCTACTTAATCATAGGGTTGGAAGGAATTTTAAAGGCCCTCTACTCCCATCCTTGGTCTGTGCAGGATCTATTACAGAATTTCTGACACAAGGACATCTACTTTTTCCTGAAGATCTCTAGTAAAGAATGACTTCCAAAGTTATGTCATGCAAATAAACTGGCATGGAATTACAGGATTGTAATGAAGAAATGAAACATTTGCTCATAGAAACACCAGTCCAAAATACAATTATGTGCATGAATTACAAAAATTCAATTATTGCAGAGAGTTAAAAAAGGATAACTTCCTTTTGAAAAATAACAGCAACCTCCTTCATTTATTGCAAAGAATACTTGGGAACTCTCTTTTTTCTACCAACTTACACTTTAAAGCTGATACATTTCTATTTCTCACTGTTTCCAAAAGCATAGTCTGGAGTATCTTCGGCTACAGAATAAATTTGTAAATTGAAAAATATCAGGGAGAGCTTTTAGTTCAACAAATCTTCCAACCTAACCACCACTTTTAAAGGTTTTGAAAAAGAGGCAAGAAATCTTTCCATTCAGCTAACAAGCGCTTCTCATTTACAAAATACAATTATTTGCATTAGTCCAAAATATGCATATCAGCAAAGCAATGTGATTCCCAATTGCTTTTCACTACTTGTTAAGTAGAAAAACAAACAAACAAACAAAAATAAGAGTTATTCAGGGGCAGAATAGCAGATCTCTCTACTGAGAACTAAAGAATAAAACCAAATATGTTTAACAATTATAACAAAACTTAAATGAGTTACTCATGGTAGGGATGGGCAACTGTGGCCCTTTTACAACCTGTGGACTTCAACATCCAGAATTCCTGAGACAGCCAAGCTGGCTCAGGAATTCTGGGAGTTGAAGTCCACAGGTCATAAAGGGACCATATTTGCCCATCCCTGACTCATGGCATATTTTAGTGATTAAAAGAGAGAAACAAGTAGGCAGCTTACTTGGCATATTTAGCCCTGATATTAAAACTGAAATATGTACTATTAAGCCATAAATACAGTAAATACAGACTGGAATTCAATGAATATGTTCTAGGAGTTTGAGGTGCTGGGTGAAACTTTTGATTTACCTTGAACTACAAACTCTTTCACTTTCAAAATCAGATTGTAATTGACTATTAAGAAATGTAATTCAAGAAGTTTCTTTGGGAATCAGTTATAGTTTTTCATTGACTTCTAACCCAGCCTATACTGAGTGGTCAAATTATATGACCTCTGAAGTTGCAGGGATATGCTGTGATTGGTACATTACATCCTCTGTACTAGGTTTCCATATTTGTCATTTTTGGGCCTAAGAGCTTACCTCTGCCAGGAAAAGGGCAAGATACAGTGGTGGGTTGCTACTGGTTCTCCCCGGTTCGGGCGAGCCGGTAGTAGAGATGGTGAGGTGAGAGTGAACCGGTCTCTCTGACTGTCAGTTGGGCTCTCCTGCCCGCCTGTGCTATACCTATCTATATTTGTTAATTTTTAGCCCAGCTGATAGGTGCGGCAGAGCGGATTGCCGTGCCTCAGCTGTTCTGAAATTCAATGTGCTTGAGCAAAGTGTGTGCGCAAAGCGAACTGGTGATAACACCAGTTGAAACCCATCACTGGCAGGATATCAATAGTTTGGCTCAATGTCTTTTAATAGATTAAGGAAAATAACATATACTTATTAAACTAAGTCCTCACATTTGAGAAAAAAAAATGTGTTCCTTTTTATTGTAGTTGGCACAATTATAGTGAAAGTTTTTAATTTGCCTAAATTTGTTATTAATTTCTATAAATAATCCATTTTTTTTCCTAAACCTCAAAATGTATTGACCAAATTTTAACACTCCAGTCAAGTTATTAATGCACCCCAAAGCCATGTATGTATTTTCACATTTTTTCCAACTGATTTTTCTATTTCACATAAATGTTTTTGGGATCAGTGGCGGCCTTACTGCAATCAATACTTAAAGTAAAAGTAATACATACAAAACCTATAAAATCATGCAAAAAACAAACAAACACCTACAACAAAAACATTCTTTGTTATCTCTAAGCTAAAAAGTTCAGTTTGAGGACAATGTGGGAAGTAATGTATTAATGGAATGCATAACTAATGCTTAGAACCAGAGGAGAAAAACACCCTATAAATAGCTTTCAGTGCTTGAAATTAAAGGAAAAAATTGGGTAAGTGTTTATTATCTAATTTATTATCAAAATTTAAATGGCAGGCAGCATCTACCTCAATAATAGATTATATTTCTGAACAGTTAAGTTTTGAGCTTCATCAACAAAGTTTTCCGTCAAAATTAGCGATAATACTTCTCTATGATGCACTGATCAGAAAGCACCTGGAATGCTATTTCTAGTTACCACAATGCAAAGATGGTGCTAAGGAGTACCAAGAGAGAAAAGTTGGTTAAGGGACTTGACCAAATCCTACAAAGAGTGGTTAAATGAACTTGATATGTTTAGCCTACAGAAGAAAAGGCATGCATTCAAGTGCATGATACAAAGATAAGGTGGGGCTTATTCTCTATAGTGCCTGAAGGTAAGACAAGAACTAATTTGTGGATACTTTTCAGATCCTAAATTGAGAAAAGAAGAAAATTGAGAAAACTGAATTGACAAAAGAAGCTATGAGAGCCATTAAGCATGGGAACAGCCTATCTCCTGAAGTTGTGGAAGTTTTCAAGAAAAGATTTGACAGACATTTGTCTGGGATGGTATGAGGGATTCCTTCATTGGGCAGGGCATTAGGCTAGTAGACTTCCAAGATCCTTCAAGCACTATGATTCATATGTTTCCTATATATATTTTTGTCCCTCTTATTTCTCACAAATGGAATATTTTTTTTGTTATTAAAATAATTAATCCATCAGCCTTCTGGATAGGAGATAAATTCTATATTCTATAAGGATTCCTTCTGTTGTCACCTTTGTCATGAATTAAAAACCTTAAGCAGACCTCTGGCCTCAAACAATTCCAGGCCCAGATACAAAACAACAAAGTTGATGAAAACAGGGCAAACAAATAAATACCATTCCTTTGCTAGGTGGCCAAGGAAAGAAATTATATATTCAGTTCCCTTGTAAAATTACTACAATAGTAGCTTGGTAAGGACAGTAAATAGCAGGGCAATATAACAAAATAACAATAAATTTAATCTCCAGATGAATAGATTAAACAAAATGTCCCTATTCCTTTCTGAGCCAACTTTCCATAAGGATCACATTTCATCTACCATCATAATCTTTACCTTTTGTCATCTGTCATTGGTTTAAATTTCCCTAACAACAGTTTCTGGAAATCTACCTTCCCCAAAGCATACTAACCTTATGAGAACACTCACATTTTACTACAAAATGTAAAAAACATTTAGACCTGCCTGATGCATTTCCAGCATGTTACTATCACATGCTCTAAGCATTCATTTATAACTCATAATGGGGATTAAAATTCCACAAAAATCTTAATTTTGTGATAGCCAAATCCAGTCTAAATACCTGGCTAACTGTGTGACCAACAACAACAATAACAATAACAACACTTATATTTGGAGAAAAAAGTGTCAAAAATAAAGAAATCTTTAAAAAAAAGAACTAAAAACACTTTCTGATGTATGCACAAAACATATTTGATTTATGTTGCTAATGAAATTTAAAGTCCGTTTACAAACATGCTAACTTGAAGAAATGGTTTTTTGCCAACAGAAAGGACATAACCTAAGAGTTTTTATTAGGAAAATTGCATGAATCATAGTTTTTGGCTGAAGCAATTGCATTTATCCTATTTACAGATAGATTCAGATTATATATTCAGAACTATTTGTGTGCTGATAAAATATAATACCCATTTTAACAAAGAGGTTTTTTACAGAAACTTTGAATTCTTAATTAGTAGGCCACCCAGATTGCTTCCTATAGAAAAAACAATTTTTTATAACAACTAAAACACTTAAATATGTTGTTTGGACATATTTATTGAAGTCTCCCAGGAAAATTTATTTGAAATAAGTATCAAGCCAGAGGAGTTGCGCTCCAGCTAGGATTGCCAAGATTTACCCTAACTCAAATCCAAAATGTTGGAAGTGTGGACACCAGCAAGGTACTTTTTACCACTGCTGGTGGACCTGCTCTCAAGCAAAAAAGTATTGGAAGATGATTTGCAATTGGCTTTCAGAAATAATAGGTGAAACCTTTGAATTAGACCCTAAAATACTTCTCCTGGGAATTCTTAAGATGGAAATGGCAAAAAAGAAGAAATACTTGGCAGTACATATAATAACAGCAGCAAGAATCGCTTTCGCTCAATAATGGAAAGAGAAAAAAATACCAACTAAGGAACAAGTAATCGGCAAAATAATGGATTGTGCCGAGATGAATAAACTAACATTAGAAATCAATGACAGAGAAGATTCAGATTATTACAGCGTATGGGATAAGTGGTACGGGTGGTTAGAGAAGAGGAAATTGAAATAAAAAGGAAAGAGACCAGAGCAAGTACAAGAAATAGTAAAATGAAATAGTAAGAGAAGATGTACTGTGGATGGTAGGAAATACAATAAGGCAAGGAAAGGTTACATGGGTAAGCAAAAGACATAATTTATGTATTTACTAATTCATTGTTAAAGATTATTATAAATATATATACTAAAAATGATATGAGACCACAATTTTTTTTTTATTATTTATTTATTTATTTTTATTACCATGTAACTGGTTTGCAAAGATTATCTATTTATGCATAATATGTAATCTGTATTTATTTCTTTTTCCATACTATGTAACCGGATGGCTAAAAATTGTACTATTATAATTTCTTACAATAAAATATTAAAAAAAAAAAAAAAGAAATAAGTATCAAGCCAGGTAGTAAAATCTTACTTTGTAATATCAATTCATTAATGGATCAAAAAGAGTTAAGGAAAATTAAAAAAAACACCTTTAAATCTATGATGACAAGTTTTAAAATGTTTTTATCCAATAAAAATAGCCTTATGGTTAACTATCCTAAGTTAACTAGAGATTCTTGTCGAATTAAATTTTTATCTTTGACAATATTGTTCAGCTGAAAGTATCTGAAACATATTTTATCTGATGTTTCATATTTCATATGATCATATTTTATCTTTTAAAACATCCTGTCTCTGTCAATGTTCTCATAAAAATTGACCTTTCTGAAGTTGCTGCTTGTGCAGGAAAGAAGTTTTTTAGTTTAATATTCATGTTGTTCAAAACAAACATCACAGCCCTGATCCTTTTAGAGGAAGCCCATTTCTAATAGGATGAATATATTATTAAAATTCATTTAATAAATTACAACACATTCTCTTAAAAAAAAAAATCCACTACACAATGTCTTAATCCTTTCTCATACATTCAGTCACAAATACCTTCCCCAAAAAGACTTTCTCTAAGAAGACCAGAAAAGATTTTAATTTTTCTTTCTTTCCAGCTCCAACTTCCTGCTGCTTAAACCTAAATACGAGTTTTGTGCTTCATGCAAAATAATAAACCATAATGTGAATAGTGCTTTTGTCTCAGCATGATGCAGAGAGCCTCCCATTATGATTTAGTATTATGTGTGTGAACTTTGCCATTATGGCTTGATTAACAAAACACAGGAGAAATCCATCTAACCCAATTACGAAGACAAGGTATGTTTGTGCATGCATGTACACTGAATACTGTCTTGGGATCAGATAGGATAGCTTTGTTATATTTATATTTCATTACTGTACCTGATGAGCGGGCATTTTTGTTTTTTACTCTGCAATTATTTAGAGACAATTTGAAAATGATCCACAATAGTCTTTAAACTTTCCAATCTTAAACACTGAAAATAAAGGGGTTTTACTGTGATTTTAGCTATACTGAAGCTGAACCAGAAATAGAGTCATCATAATGGAAGTGCCTTTAGCTAAATATCGTTTGAACATATACAAAACAGCTTTATTTATAAACTGCATTATTCAAATGTAATATTGGAGAAAAATAATTACCTGCTTTTGTCTGTATAGTCTTTGGAACAGCCGTTTTGGGTTCTAAAGGAACTGGCTCAATTTTCTTTGAAACTAAAATAAAAGAAATTGTATTTCTTTTTAAAGTAAACATTGGCACAAAATTTATATTAAAAAAATCATGGCTATTCTACAGTAAGCCTTCAGGGACATGATTTAATGCCAATTGAAGAATTTATGATATAAAGACTAGAAATCTATCATTAAGACTAAAGAAAAATTTTAAATGTTATCAAGATGGTGTTTTAGGACTAAAATAATTCAAGAATGCTAATCCTTTCTGAAGAATTTTAAAGCAAAAATATAATTAAAATAATATTTTAAAGAAATCATGTTTACCTGATGGTTCTGTGGGCATTTGAGGCATAGGAGATGGTCTTGCTTTTGGAAGTCCTAGAAACTTGTGCAGATCTAAATATTAAAAAAACAAAAATAAAACAAGAAAAGCCACTGTATGATTTCACAAATCTTGAAAAATACTTAAGATTTAATGTTATAATATAGTGGACATAATCTTATATTTTACATACTATCTGCTTACATAATAAGGGTATAAACATTTTTACTAAATCAGACTGAGGGAAACAGACTTATGTCCACAATTAGGACCAGACTTTCCATTAGTAAGTGATGTTGTTGTAAAGTAAGATCTCATGCGATTGTGTCTTGCTTAGTGACTGCAATCCTGGCAGTATCAGTTGCCATTTTTAACCAAGATTTATACTTGTTAAGTAAGTATCCACCCCAATCCAAACCATTCCAGGCTTGATGTCTCTCAGCTCTGAACTTCAGTAAAGTGAACAACTGCCTACAACTCCCTCACCCGCCTATCTGTCCCAACCATTGAGGGGCGCTGTAATTCCCTAACTTCAGGCATAGGTCATACTGTAAGTCCCTTTGTGTAGTGCCACTGTAACTTTGAACATTTGCTGTACGAATGATTGTAAATTGAGGATTGCCTGTCTAAGCATCTGTATAGGATGCAAGAGAGGACAATGTGTATGGTTAGGCCAATGGCCAATGCCACTCCAAAAAGATGGCTAATAAAAACAAATATGTGAATTTACAAATATGTAAAAGACCCTGTTGTTTGTCATCATCAGCTTGTAAAAGCTTTTATTTTGAGAGTTGTATCATTTTGTTTTATTAAAATGCAATTGAAAAAGATATTGACTGCAGTCCAACAGAGTGATTCATCATGATGAAGATTTATTTCAGTGAGATTAAGCATGTTTAATGTCTTTTGGATTGTGGCCATTCCTTTATGAAAACAAAGCCATTCCTTTTTATAACCAAACTGGAATTGATTGTGATGATTAAAATTACCATAAATAGAAAACAAGAATAAACTCTGCTAGTGGTTTTCAATGGCATTCTTAAAGCCACAATATTGTACACTGTTAGTTTAATAGCAAAGGTGGCTTGGGAAAACCAAGAATTTTTCTTTAAGTGAGATAAATGAAGTACTAATATTATTAGTAGTAAATATTGCAAAGGCAAAAGATTCAATTCCAAGATATGTTAATCTTCATGGTGGTACTTATAGTTAATGTTTTTTTTTAAAGTTATCATGAAACATGAATTCCAGAGGATGTATAGTGTACTGAAGACAGCTTCACAAAATCAAAACTGATAATAATGGCAAAGACCATGGAATCTCAAAACACAAGTGATCAGGCTCAAAGTATTTTACTTTGGACACATTATTTGAAGATCTAGATCTCCAGGAAAGGCTTTAATTCTGGGAAAGGTGAAAGAAAAAAAGAAGAGGATGACAACAAGATAGATGGACTCAGTTACAATGGTGATTAATGTACTGCTAAAAGAAATAGATTGTCATGGGGGGAAATTTTATCTATGTGATTTCTAGGAATAAAAAAAACCTTGGCAATAATAAAAAAAAATCAAAAGATACATTAATGCAAGGTATTTAATTGAGTTAAATATCATGTTTGTACTATATCTATTAGTAGCACTATTCAGTAGCTTTGCAATATGTAAACAAAATATTTACCCAATGTGACAAGTGGCATTTCACTCATAGGAGCTTTGCTAGGTTTTGAAGATTCCAATTCACTTTCAGTGTGAGCTAAAAGAAATAATAAAATAATATAAATAATAAAATAAAATACAAATAAATAAATAAATAAAATATGGTGCATAAGTGCACCAGAGTGCCTACTGTCCCTGTCATAATATTCCTTTTTACTTACTCTTTTCATGTATTCCAATTATGTTTATACTTTTACCTGTTATCTTATATATGCTTGACAAATAAATAAATTAAATAAATAAATAAAAGTAACTAACACCTTTTCTTTACACAGTGTGATCAAATATGTCATACTTCAAACAAAACAGGTTTCACCAGATAGTATTTTGTGTTTTCATTTCATTGCTCCAAAAGCTGTGTTACAGTTAATAAAGGAAATGGAAATATTTCAGTGAGCAATTAATAAAGAAATATTCGATGACAGAATATTTTTCAAAATCTTACTGTTGAAATATTCCTGGAAAAGACACAGGAAATATGTTTTCTTGGGAAATAAGTCCCTTTGAATAAATACTTACTTACTTTTCAATAAACAAACATTGCACCACTGGGAAGTGTTAACATACCCCTCTGTTAAAGACGGCTTTCCTTATTATCTTTTTGTTCTTCAAAAATAGTGAAATCTCATTAGTCTTGGGAAATCTATTTCACCTGCTACTATCATCAATTCTTTTCTAGTTCAAAAGTGCTGTTGCTTTTCTCTTTTTATTCTTTAAATTTCTGAAGAAAGGGAACAGTCACTTTGTTATCGTTTAAACAGAGAAAGGTAAACTTTTGTTAAAAAACTTTTTTGGTATAAGCAGATTCACTTAGTATGCATATTATATCTATATTCATAACTCATTGACAGGGAATAAATCTCTGTCACTCACTCCCCAAAACTCTTTTTCTTCACTACCCTGGGAAGGGCTTTGATTAGCAATCTTTAAAATCATTTGAACTATACTTCAATAATTGTAAAATATTCATAAGCTTATTACATGATCCATTTCTGGGCTTTGAAGACTTCATTTGATTTCCAGAGCTTTAAAAAAAGTTAAGGCCATTTTTATAAAAACTATTATTTTTCATTAGCCATTCACAACCAGATGTTTTTCAGATATGACAGAACTACAGGCCCCAGAATTTAGAGCCAAGAGAATTATTGGCCAGGAACTATACTTCCAGCTTGTATGAAGTGAATCTGATTGAAAAACCTTTTCTTACTTTCTGTCAACATAGCACTCGCAGTTCTGTGCATAAAATTCCACAAATTAAAACTGAATAATGTTATACAATGTGCTGTTTTTACTTGTCATTACTACGACCCTATCTACGCAACTGTTTGGGGCACAATATCACAATTATTCAAAAAGTTTGCCCATGCTTTTATTAGAAATTCATTGATGATATAGCACCTCATAGCCTGGGGGGGGCGGGGGGGGAAACAGTTCATCATTGTGGCACTGTTTCAGTCCAGTACATGTTAATTTGTAGTTCGAAACAGCAAAATAAAGCATGGAAAGAATATGTTACCTCGATTGACTGCAGAATCTTTTGAGATGCCAGGAGCTGTAGGTTTACTCTTTTCCAAATCTTGTTCAGCCATAGCTGTATGAAGATGGAGGGATGGATGGAGGGACAGACAGAGAGAGAGGGAGGGAGAGAGAGAGATTCAACAGCAGACTGATATTTGGCCCAGAGTTGATAGTTAGGGTCTGTTTTACAACCCCATTCTGAATCAGGAATCTGCATTAGAAAAGATAGTTGTTCAAATGGCATCTTTATTTTTTCCAATGCAAAATTTACTGGAATTGGGTCAGAAGTGAGCTTGATCTCATATAAATGTCCAGTCAGGTTCTGAAAGAATACGTACTCAAGGGGAACTGTATGACTATGGTCGTTCCTAGGTTGTAACCTTACAATTACTTTTACGAAGTAATCAAATGAGTTACAAATCCCTCAACCTTGTATTTCATCTGAGTGATTTATCATATAAGGATTCAGAAGGAGTCAGATCCTTGCATTTTTTCAATACCTGAGTCTTACCCTAAATCTTCACACCCATCTGTAATTCCACCAGCTGTCTAACCTCTCAGAGTTGCCTTGATTTTAGTCTCTAAATTCATTTTTGGAAGGGAGCTATTTAGGTTTACTGTTGTAGTAGATTCCAGATACTTTTCTCTCATTCATCTATGTTTGTTCCAATAGCTCACTTATCATTACCTTCTCTTTTTAGTTTCTAATTCCTCTTATTGTATTAGTTTCTGTCACATGTAAATGCCTTATTCTCTAATATGTAAATAGTATATGAACGGGATATCAGGGGTTAATTTATTCTTCACTCCTTAATGTATTCATACTTTACCACTCCCATACCTAGCTCCACCCATTGTATATATAAGGAGCTGCACGCACCCATTCCTTGCTTCTATCTGTGAATATAGAATGCCTTGTGTAAATAAAGAGAGATATATTTGAACTCTTAACTCTTATATGATTTATTGAGTCTGATCCTGAAAATATTGCAACAAGCTGGTAGCAGAGGATGGTTGAATTGACTCAATAAAAACTTAAATATGTCTAAGAGAGATAGGCCCAACACCAGGGCATACAGCAAAGAAATGGAAACGGATCAAGAAATAATCGATGAGTCCACAAATGCGATTTCGAGAGAATCTGAAGAATACACCACTGAAGACGAAGAAATAATAAATGAGAATGATGACCGAGAGGAAATCAAAATAGAAAACAATGAACTCAGGTCAGAGATATTAAAACTGTTAAAAAGCCAGAAGAACGATGAAAGCCTCATCGCGAACCTCCAAGATATGCTGAAAAACAGCGGAGCAGCAAAAGAGAAGCACATCGCTACTGAAAAGCCAAAAGATTCAAAAATAGTGAGTGATACGATTACAGAAAAAAACGCTATGAAGAAGAAAAACGGTGATCCCGCGCAAAATTTTGAATGGCAGCCATCTTGGTTTCAACAGACCTCCAGGGTGAGCGAAGCAGAGCCAATCAGAAAACTCGATTCAAAATTTCTGGCGCGAAAGACATTACTAGATAATGAAAACGAAAAAGAAAACTCAAACACCTCAGAAGGATCAGAATCGGAAAGTGAAGGTGATTCAACACTCAAATAAAGTCAGCAATGAAAACGATTTTTGCTGCATTTGGACCGAAACTAAAGATTACCAAAAAGTCAACTAGAAAGCAAGCGAGCAAGCCAACGTCTCAAAATCTACCCTAACCCATCCTGACGACGAGAGCACCGACGCCTGAACCCAGAGAGCCCTGCAGATACCGCCCCACACCGCAGACCGATGCAAGCACCAACGCTCTCAAGAGAAAAAAAAGAACAACCGCCATCGTCAGGACTCCCAAGATCGAGCCGGAGACCGATTCATCTGAGGAGGAGCAGAACGAGCGAGCCGCAACGACGAGAACCTCTCACGACGACTCCAGGGACGAAATGAGCAACGCGCATGCGCAAGACTACGCAGACGGCCCAGGAAGACATGAGTTGCTGAAAGGATCATGCAGGCTCATTGCGAGCATTCCCACGCCATTTTGTAATTTTCAGCATTTACGAGACCACGGACTACCTCCGGTTGTAAGTAATGGACCCAATAATGTCGGAAACTTGCCCAGTGACTTCCCAAAGCTGAGAATAGATGGCATTAATTTACAAGAATGGTATCAGCAGCTCCAGGTTGTCTTTATGAAAGAAAACTTACTGTTTTTTATCACTAATCCCCCAAAAAGACCTTGGACTCTAAAATTAGATTGCTTACACCATAGAGCATTTTTCTTATTAATTTCTAGTGTATCTCCTGCCATGTATCACAGCATTAAGCAAAATCTGACTGTCTCAGAAACTATTCAATGCATGTTCAATTTATTTCACAGTGATAGTGTAGCTACTACCACAAGAATGTCTAAAGATTTCTTTTCTTCTAGGATAAAACCAGGGGTTTCCATAAGTGAACATTTAATATCTTTAAACAAAATAAGAGCTGAACTGCATTTAAGGGGGGAGGTGATTTCAGACCAAACGATGAAAAGTGTTATCATCAACTCGCTTGACCCATCATGGGATAATTATATGTCACATTTAGACACAATCAATCTAGGATACTTATCCATAGAAAGTCTATCCAATAAGTTAATAGCTGAAGACAATTCAAGGAGGAGTCGCTCTAACAACCACTTAGAACACAAACCATATAGAAAAGTAGCCTTTCAAGAAAGATATAATGAAACATTTAGATGCCACAACTGTGGATCCAGGGAACACAATAGGAGGGATTGCCCCAAAATTTCAAAAGAAAGACATAGGTCAGAACACAGAAATAAATACAATTATAGACAGTCTTCCATTGATAGACATAGATATAGAAGCCCACCAAATTACAAAGAGCATAGAGGGGGCAGAGATAATTCAAAGGATAGAAAATCTGGTTCACTGAATGGACTAAACAAACAAGACAACTCTAACATACAGCAAACTGAGAACAATAATTGGCTTATTGATTCTGGAGCAACTAATCACACCACTAATAATAAAAGTATATTATCTTCATTTGTAGAAGATAAATTTGTAATAAAGGTAGCTAACCAAGAAAAGGTCCAAGTATTAGGTAGAGGGAATGTAACCTTACCTGGCCTAGGAAAAATAGAGGGGGTATTACTAATACCTGAAATACCTCATAACATACTAAGTGCCATAAAACTAAGCAGAGATTCTGATATTAATATTGTGTTTTCAAAAGGAAAAGCGACCTTGGAGAAAAACAAAATAGATATAGGTACAGTAATGATCAAAGGAGGCCTACCTTATTTAATAACAAAGGAGAAATGGTTACACAACATTGATTCAAATATGGAAGATTGTATTGATCTAGATAATGGAAACATTAGCAACAGTGACAATGATGAATGTAAAGTAGCTCATGATCACAAGGATGCACATAATGAAAAAAAACCAAAAATAGGTAAGCCAATTCATGATGAGTGTGCTCATGTTTTACACAGGAAGTTAGGACATGCCAGTTTTCCTGTAGTACAAAAAATGACTGAACACGCAGAAGGTGTTAAAATAAAAAATTGTGAAAACTATTTGGAATGCTCAGTATGTAAATCTACAAAACTAAAAACTAGTCCCAGGCCTAGAAAATCAACAAGGTCAACCAACAAAATTTTTGATTTAGTACACATGGACCTGGTTGGTCCACTAACTCCATCAATCACTTATAAAAAACGTTACTTCTTAACCATTGTGGACGATTATAGTCGCTATGGATTTGTTTACACATTAAAACACAAAGTTGAAACTTTTCAGAAATTTAAAGAATTTTACAAACGCGTAGAAACACAACACAATATCAAAATAAAACAAATCATGACAGATAGGGGATGTGAATTCATGTCTAAGGAATTCTCCCAATGGCTAAAAGACAAAGGAATGTTACATTACACATCTAGCCCATTTTCTGCATTCCAGAACGGAATTGTAGAGAGGAAGAACTCAACATTACAAACCATGATTAGATGCACATTGGAAGATGCTGGCTTAAGCAAACAATTCTGGTCAGAAGCCCTACAATATTCCAATTACACACAAAATAGAACTTGGTCCAGCATTATAAATAAGACGCCATATGAAGTGATGTATAATAGGAAACCGAAATTAGCACACATGCACATATTTGGAGTCACTGCAGACGTACACATACCTAAACAATTAAGAAGAAAGGGAGAAAATGTGTCTAGAAGACTTAGATTTATGGGATATGAGACAGGTACAAAAGGATACAGATTCATTGATAATAATAACAAATTTATAGTTTCCAGAACAGCTGTGTTCCATGAACAGGCCAACTGGTCTAAAATACATCTTAATGAAATATTCCCAAGCAACAACACAGATACAAAATCCCAAGAGAAAAGAACTATAGAAAAGCAAAATGACAACAAACATAGAAACAAAACCAAAACATGGACAAACAGTCAACACAAAATAAAGACAGATACATTAACAAAAAAGGAAGCAAGATATTTGCACGATAATGATAGTAAACCTGAAAAAACAATTAGAAACACCAGAAACCAAATGCCAAATAAATACAAGGATTATATAATGCATATGGATGGAGAATCAACGACACCTAATACATATGAGGAAGTGTTAAAACTTCCTCGTAAAGAAAAAGAAAAATGGGAATTAGCAATGACAAAAGAGATGGAAAGTTTACAAGGATTAGATGTATTTACACCTGCAATTGCACCAAAAGACAAAACCATTATTGGCACTAGGTGGATATATAAAATTAAAAATTTAGAGGGAGGCAATACTCTATACAAGGCTAGATTAGTTGCACAAGGTTATGCACAGAAATATCCGGAGGACTATACTGACACATACTCCCCCACAGTAAGAACTGAGAGTGTCAAAACAGCTCTAGTTGTAGCATCAGCACTCAATCTCGATGTATTCCAATATGACATACAGACTGCGTATTTACACGCAAAATTAGATAAGGAAATATATGTAAGAGCATCCCACAGTCAATACACAAACAAGAATGAGACTTGGTTATTAAACAAAAGTTTATACGGGTTAAAACAGTCTGGTAAACGATGGTATGATTGTTTAGTAAAAGTACTTAAAACTATGGATTTCAATGCTACTACTGCTGATAACTGTTTCTTTGTTAAAAAGGGTGATGACTACATAGAATTTGTATTGATCTATGTGGATGACATTTTGTACATAGGTAAACATAAAGAAAGAAGAGAAACATTTGTAACAAAGCTAAATGAACATTTCTCATTGAAATCTTTAGGTAAAGTAAATAAGTATCTTGGTGTTCAAATTAGTAAAACTAGAAGAGGATTCAAGCTTTCTCAGAGAGATAAGATCATAGAACTCTTGAACAAATGTAATCTAAGCGATGCCAAACCCTGTGACACTCCTATGCAGACTGACTTCCTAAGAAATGCAGATGAATCATCCCCTGAATTCAAAGATAATACATTCTATAGATCAATCATAGGTTCCCTTCTTTACATTTCCAATTGGACTAGACCTGATATCGCTTTACCCCTCAATTTATTGTCCAGACATGTCAGCAAACCAACAATGTACCATTGGGAAGCTGTTAAAAGGATATTAAGATATTTAAAAAATACCTTAGATTTTTGTTTAATATTAGAGCCTAATAATGTCAAGGAGCCAAACCTCACATGTTACGCAGATGCGGATTGGGCTGGAGACACTTCATGCAGAAAAAGTACATCTGGTTATTTATTCCTCCTAAACGGTTGTCCAGTTTACTGGTACACTGGCAAACAAGATTTAGTGGCCACTTCAACGACAGAAGCAGAATATGTTTGTTTATCTAAAGCAGCACATAACCTTGTATGGTTTAATGATTTAATTTCTGATGTTTGGAAAAAACCTGCCTTACCTTTTGTCATGCATGAAGATAATAAAGCGGCTATCGAAATATCTAGATCTGACGCCATTGGACAGAGGTCCAGACATATAGACATAAAATTTAAACATGTGAGACAATTATCTCAGGATGGATTTATTAAAGCGGTGCATTGTGAGACATCAGAACAGTTAGCTGACATATTGACAAAGCCTTTGCCATCTAAGCAACATAAATACTTGACTTCCAAGTTATATGTTTTGTATTGTTCTGAATCTGAATGTAATTGGTGTAGCATATCGAATCGGCATTTAGAGGGGGATTTGTCACATGTAAATGCCTTATTCTCTAATATGTAAATAGTATATGAACGGGATATCAGGGCTTAATTTATTCTTCACTCCTTAATGTATTCATACTTTACCACTCCCATACCTAGCTCCACCCATTGTATATATAAGGAGCTGCACGCACCCATTCCTCGCTTCTATCTGTGAATATTCAGTGAATATAGAATGCCTTGTGTAAATAAAGAGAGATATATTTGAACTCTTAACTCTTATATGATTTATTGAGTCTGATCCTGAAAATATTGCAACAGTTTCTAATACAATACAAACAAACTATGGTATCCTAGTTTGTGTTACTCTTATATTTGAGCTAGGGAGGTAATACATTAGGGAGCTTTGCCCCAGGACTTCTACTGGCAAGGTAAGTACCATCTGGGATTCAAACCCTGATATCCTGTATCAAAAGCAGACATATTATCTACCATATTATCCAGTTACTATATGAACAAGTGCTGTAAGAACATATGGGAGAAAGAGAAGACAAACAACACCAGTGCAACGCGGTTGTAGGACAAGGGAACAAATCACACTAATTTCCCAGAACCACAATATCCCAGAATTCATAATAGCAGGCATCCAACAGTGGGTCAGGAGCATGAAGAGCTGGATAGCACCTGGCCCACACATGATCTCCACCTACTGGTTAAAGAAACTGAAAGTAACTCATCAATGCCTAAAGTACCCTACAGGCTCAGTAATGCCTGATCAATGGGACTGGATGAATACTGTTTTTGACATATGTCCAACAGTCTTTCCTAACACTAATGAACAAAAATAGCCTTCTATCCATGGATTGTATGCCGCACTGCCTAATTCATGGGGAAGGAAGACAGATTTATTGGAAAGAAGAAAAGAGTTTGCCTTCCTGCTGTCAGATCTCCAGTCCCATGGAATGATCTTTCTATGGATAATCAGGAAAAAAAAATGCTCATCACCACCCATTGCATTTCTTGCCAACTTGAGGAAACCTTCTTCTCTCCACAGAGTGAGAAGTGAACAGCTGCTTCTCTTCTCATACATCTTTAACTGCTTCTTCCTGAATTAAAACTTCACAAAACTACACAAACACATTAATATGTATTCAATGGTTCTCTGGAAGTCACTGAATAAATGAGCAATAAAAATGTATGTCTCTCAATATATTTTTCCAAATAATATGTGATGTGATTACCGGTAATGAAAGGTAATTTTAGCTCAATGTAAATAATTAAAAGTTCAAATTACTATATAGAAAGAAAGAACAAAATAATCACCAGTCTGGGATTGTGAGGTGATTTCTTTTACTTCTGTTGTCTTTGATTCTGGGACCCATTTTTGAGTTTTGTTCTTAACTGCATAAAACAAGAATGCACTTCTTAATTTAAAAGGAAAGATATATCGCCTATATATGCAAATAATGTTCATCACTTGTAGTCAAGCTGTCTGAATCAGTATACTTTGATTTAGTTTACTGCTTAAATTACTAAAGATATATTTTGATTTACCATATGTTCAATCTAAATAAAAGTGCATATACATCTTTATTTTCAACTTTCCTTAATATAAACACTTACACAATATTGCCTGAAAATCTATTATATTAAATGCAAATTTCCCAGGCAATAATTTTATTTTATATACTTTCAGAAATTTTTCTACATAAATTTTCTGATACAAGCTTTAAAAAAATTACACTGTGTTTAAATCTTTTATGAAAACCTATGTTTTTTTCCAAATGTATCTCTCACAGGAAACATTTTCTTTTGTGTACATAATAGAAAATAGAAAGACAAATGATAACTAACTCCATTCAGCACTACCATCTATGCTCTGATTGAAATTGTTTATTTATTATGCTACATATTGCTGAGTCTGCCCAGGATAACAATATCCATAATAAATGAACTAAATATCAAATAAATAATATATCTAAACAAAATTATAATTATTTGAGAGCAGTATTGTAGGCCAAATAAACTGTCACACATAACCATATCAAAATTTTCTGTACATTCCCATAAAAACTGTTAGTTTTTTTTTAAAGTCTACAGTGATTTCCTAAATATAATGATAGGAAACAATTGAATTAGTTTCTGAAGCACATCATGTAAGTAATCAGGCCTTTTCATAGCTGAGTATACATCCAACAGCTTGTCTACCATTTCACATCATGAGCATGGTTAAACATATGGCACTTCTATGTGAACGAGAGAAAAATTCTATTCACCCAAAGTTTTCTACTTACCTACACTTAGTTTTGGTTTTTCAAATATATCCAACCTTGAGGAAGATGGAGGTTTCTGTTTTGCAATAATAAGGTGCACTACACATACAATACAGATAAATGAAGCAGTTAATCATTTAGTTTCCAAGATTCCAATCATGTAGAGATTAGTTTCAGTAGTAGAAAGAGTCAACTGGCAGAGTAGAGGTAGGAAAAGGATTATAGTTTCATCTTATAAGTATAGAAAATTATGTGTTTATTTTTCAATAACTGCCAATAATAGGCATCCTTTACCATCCCAGAGAGATGTTATGTAATTACAATACATCAGCTTTTTAAAATTCCTTTACTTCAGCAGGTTCTGACCAGTTCTGGAGAACCGGTATTGGAAATTTTGAGTAGTTTGGAGAACCAGTAGTAAAAATTCTGACTGGCCCCGTCCCCCTCTATTTTCTGCCTCCTAGCTGATTGGGAGGAAAGGGGATTCTGCAGTAACCTTCCTCTGGATTGGGGAGGGAATGGAGATTTTAAGTATCCTTCCCCTGCCACACCCACCAAGCCGTGCCCACCAAGCCACACCCACAGAACCGGTAGTAAAAAAATTTGAAACCCACCACTGCTTTACTTACTTTATGGATATAGTAGAATCCCAAAACAAAATTTTGATATCATTCAAGTTGTGATAATGCTAACAAAGTAAAGGACTATTGTTACCAACAAAGTTGGCACTACCAATGACTGAAAAGCTTAACTACATACTTTAAATTTCTTTTTCATACAGCTCATTTGCTTGTACTCCAAATGCAGTACAAGCTAATAACAATTGGTTTAGCTATTGTATCCACTTAGACTGAAAGTCTGGCAGAAATAAGTTGTGAAAGTAAGCCACAGAATGTTTATAAAAAATAATGACTATCTTAATCACCTAATATTGGTGCTGATACAGGAGACTGTGTCCGATGTGTAATATTTTGAAAACCTGTGGAAATAATAAGAATGAAACTGTGAGAAATCTATATACTTGTTTTGATATAATAAACCTGACACATTATGGTTGATATGAAAGATTCTGAATGGTTCTTATAAGATACATTTTTATTAAATTATACATATTTTGCAGTGGTGAAATGTAAAATTTGTTATTACTGGTTCTGTGGGCGTGGCTTGGTGGGGGGTAATGTGACTGGGTGGGCATGGCCAACTTTTTTTTTACTTTTAAAAGCATTTTTCTACTTTTTTCTACATTTTTTTGGCTGAAGAGGTTGCAGAAAAAAATGCTTTTACAAGCCTTTGATGATCAGGCAACTCAGCTGGGATCGTCAGAGGCTTTTAAAGGCATTTTTTTTCTACAACCTTTTTGGCCAGCTGAGCTGCACGATCATCAGAGGCTTTTTTTTTTTTTACTTTTAAAAGCATTTATTCGGCAGAAGAGTAGAAAATACTTTTCAGCAGTAGAAAAAATGCTTTTAAAAGTAAAAAAAAAAAGCCTCTGATGATTACATGGCTCAGCTGGGCATGGGGGGGAGGCAGGGATTTTTGCTACTGGTTATCCGAACCATCCGCCGCCATCGCTACTGGATCAGGCAATCTGGTCCGAACTGGGAGCATTTCATCCCTGATATTTCGGTTATTTATGAAATTATGAAACACAATATTCAGTATTATCTAACATTATATAATGAAAATGTGGTTTTGAAGGTGAAAGCTACCAGTCAAAGAAACTTCGGAAACTCCAGATAGGACACTAAAAAATCAAGCTGATGATTTTAATGAAAGGGTTTTGGCAAATACAAGAGTACACCAGGTCCAAAGTATGTTTGAAGTGCTTGGAGATAACAGAACATGTACCTGTTAGATTATGTTGCAAATGGAATTTCTAAAAATGAAGGAGAAAAACTATATTTGATATATGATAGGGAAACTAATAACTTTGTGGTGGACTAATTACCGATCAACATCAGATCTCTGAATTCCTGATATAATGACCATATGCAAAATTAGAGTAGATCATTCACTACCTTCCAAGCCTTTCAAAAGCTGTATACCAATTTTGCTAAGTGGAAAACAGTGGAGATTTTTTTGGGTTGAGAAAGGAACATATCAAATTATAGCACTTATACGATGATACTAGAATGTTTTTAATAACCTAGTTGATAAAGAGCACATCACCTTGTGAATAATCAAAGTAAATATATTGATATCAGTACAGTTTTATCCTCAAAAAGCTTGTGATAGTTATTCTGCATAACCTTCCTTGATTCGTTCCTGTGCTTAAGGCTACATAAGGAAGGATTCCTGCTTTGTTGTCAAACCATTGTGTGTGTTGGGGGTGGGGGTAGGGAAAGGAAACTAAATCCAGATTTTGCTTAATTTTCTGCAGGGATGACAAGCTCTGCTATATGACTTGACTAATGCAAGATTTCTCTTAGTCTGAGGGGAATTGTCTGAAACAACTGAATTTGCTGAAAGGGTTGGTATTTTAGAATATTTCCAGCATACTTAAATTAAGCAGATGTATTTTTGGTCCAATTCCATACAGGCAACACTCATATTTTTTTCATGCACATTCTTTCTATTCTATAAATATAAGTACACAAAATCCCATATTACCTTGTTTGATTACTTTAACTGGAATAAAAGTTTTTGAATCTGGTATAAACTGAATAAAAGAAAAGTAAAAAAATAATGGGTACATGAATACATTTAAAGACACAAATATTGTTCTTTCCTCCTAAAATTTATTTTTCTCAATAGTACCTATAATTTTCATATGTACAGCAAAGGCATCATATCACAGCTGAATTAAAAATATTTTGTTTATTTCATAGTAAATGTTTTGTGAAGTATTTTAAACATGTCATGAATATCCATTCCAGATGCTGAAGAATTAAAATGGTGAAAGGATATTGTAATCTAAGCACTAAAACTGTTTCCAAACTTTTAAAGATGATTAGAGGCCTTAGCGAGAATGTTCATTTGAAAATAAGTCCCACATATATCCCCCTCACAATCCTATAAGAGAAAAAATAGTTTTCCATTGTTTTTGTCCAGTGTAGATAATCCAGAGCAGTGTTTTCTGGGGAATTCTGGGAATTGAAATCCACACATCATAACATTGCCAAGGTTAAGAAAAACTGCTTTCTCTTCTTGAATGGCTAAATTATATTTCGGATGGAGCTCTACCCCCATGTGTGCTTTTTGGAATTTGTTACCATCCCTTAAAGAGGCCCCAGAAACAAAATTTTCAATGTGAACTTCATAGTTAAACATTACCTCATGTTTTAGTCTAATGAATGATTTTTTTTGATCCATTCCTCAACATCCCAATTTTAATTTTTTGACCTGCATTAAACTGATATTGTATGAACAAAAAATCCTATATATCCTTAAGGACTAACATAATTGGTTATGCCATGATATTTTATATACAAAATGGAAATCCATCACAAATAAGGATACAACCTTTAAAATTCATTTTTTTCATGATATGTCAGGAGCAAGGAATATATTTTGAGAAATGCAATGGAAGATAAAACTAATTAATTGCAGTTTTTTTTAAAAAAGTCAACATTCTCATTGCAATCCTATTAATAAATACTCATAAAATTCTTACAATATATATCATTTGCATACAAAAAGGCAAGGTCATTTTAGCTATTTATTGAACAAGTCAGGTACAAACCTGAATTAATCTTACATTTAAGTAAAATAATAATGGCTTGGTCAAACTGATTGATTACAGGTGAATTGCTTCACTTTTACAATCCCCAACCCATTAGAGCATCCCTGCTCTCTCTAATAATTAAATGAATGAGCAGATTGTAGAGTGCCTCAGAAGTAGGGGCATAGTGCAACACCAGCTCACCTGCCTCAGGCCTCCCATTCATCCTCTGGATATCTTTGCTTCCCATCCTTGGATCCCGTTGCAAACCAGTAGTAAAGGTAAGTAGAACCCACCCCTGGATTGCACTGCAATGTCTCTACGGTTGATCACAAGAACGAATGGCCATTGGACTGCTGTAGCAGTTGTAATTTGAAATCGAATTATAAATAGCTTTGTGGAGGAGGGGGGTCTGTTGTAACTTTAAATGGTTGCTAAGTGACCATTTGTAAGTCAAGGAGCAACTGCATCCTCCCCCACTTTTTTTTTTTTAATTTGATTTATATGCCGCCCTTCTCCGGAGACTCAGGGCGGCTTACAATGCATTAAGCAATAGCCTTCATACTTTTGTATATTTATACAAAGTCAGCTTATTGCCCCCACAAACTGGGTCCTCAATTTACCTACCTTAGAAAGGATGAAAGGCTGAGTCAACATTGAGCCTGGCAAGATTCGATCTTACTTTAATTGCAGACAGCTGGTGTTAAATTACAGAGCTCTGTCTGTTGAGCTATCCAGGCTCCTGGATAGCTCAACAGATAGCACTTGATCTGCAAACATTTAGCAAACATTAATGGAATACTGAAATGAGTAAGTAATAGGCTGGGAACAAGCCAGATTCTTGATTCAGACAAGGGAATATATTAACCAAACCAGAATGTAATGCAAACTGCAATTTCCAGATGTCATTTGCTAACAAAAATAAACTATCATATAATGCTTGAAATGAGTGGTCATATTATGCTAAGCTCCAAACAAAAAAATCTTCGATATGACATTATGTATATTAGATCATTAAGTGAAGGCAACAATAGATCTACAGTTAGACTTATTGACAAAATTGACAACAAAGTAACTATCAGAACCAGAACCAGATGCAGTCCATTCAATTTGCACTCAAACCTGTCAAATGTGAAATTGATGTGCTTTTAACCAAAATATGTACCATATTGATACTGCATAAAACTACTATAGTAGAATATAGTTTAGAAGGAGATAAGCTAGGTTTGGAAACATTAGCTCCGAGTGCGTAGCCCAGTATAAAGTTCATTGTATAATTCTGAACCACGCAAAATTTCTCATTACAACCTATTTTCCAGCCTTTTTATTGCATAAATAAAAAGAAGATAAAAAGACTTCTATGAAAGGGTTCTTTGAATTTCAAGGAAAGGTAAACATAATATTATAATGACACCAGGATAGCTTCATTTCAAAATAAAACAAAAACAGGTTTTCTTCAGAATATTTTTCAGGAAATTATGATCTCAATATATTTTCCAGATTAAACAGTGGACAATGTTAGTTAAAATTGGAACACAGAAACAAGTCTTGCTAGAAAAAATAATTAACATGACACCTGAAAATGTAAGTCAGTGTCACTAAATTTTAAAATTCTTTGACAATGGAAAGATATATTAGAAATTTGAATAGTTCTTCTTCCTTCTTTCTTTCTTTCTTTCTTTCTTTCTTTCTTTCTTTCTTTCTTTCTTTCTTTCTTTCTTTCTTTCTTTCTTTCTTTCTTTCTTTCTTTCTAAATTCTCACTAAATATAACCAAAACTATTAACACTGTGAATCACAGACTTGCTTCACATTAAGCACAGGCTCTTAAAGGTTTATCATTTAACTACATTTTAGGCTTTACACCAGGACTCAGTGGTAAATCTCACCTCTTTAGAACCTCAACCCTTATTTGGAAGTGGCTTAATTTGTAAGAAGACTGTGTTTATTGCCAACAGGAATGAAGATTTATACATTTTACATAACAGACAATTTGCTGTGCTGTAGCGCAAATAAATCCAAACCTGTATATAATTCTATGCTCCAGAGGTTAAAGCAGACTTTTTCCTCCCACCATTCCAGGCTAATGGATACTTGGCCATTCACCTGATGGTCTTGGGAATATTTTTACACAAAGTATGTTTACATGAAAGTTCTTCGTAGACAGGCAGAGGTATAGTGAATTATTTTGTTGGAAGAAATATTCATCTGGTTCAGTTCCAATCTGGGAGAAAGGCACTGGAAATAAAATGGAGGCTGGAGGCTGATTGAAAAGCGGGTCCATTTATTGATGAAGCAGAATTACATGGGATGAGGATATTTTTTGTACCTTTTCCAGTGTAATATTATAATATACCTTTTGAAGAAAATCGGTCTAATACAATATTTCATGTTATTGAAAATTCTGAAATCTTGATTTGAGTCTATTTTTTTCACAATAAAAATCTATTTTTTATATAGCAATGCCTTTTCTTTCCCCAATTTGATCACAATATGGATTCATTATTCAGATATACACTGTGGCTATTTCATTTAGTTAACAGCATAATTAAGGTAATTTACTTATTGTCTACTAACTACTGAAATTATTTTTGTTTATTTACTATGCTGCTGTGGATTTACAATTTGTCTCACAACATTCAATTTTATACAGATAGTCCTCAGTTTACAACAATTCATTTAGTGATAATTCAAAGTTACAACAGCATTGAAAAAAGTGACCTATGACCTATTTTTACACATATGACCTGAGGTCATGTGATCAAAATTCAGACACTTGGTAACTGGTTCATATTTATGATGGTTACAGTATCCTGAGGTCACATGATCACCTTTTGTGACCTTCTGACAAGTCACCGAGGAAACCAGATTCACTTAATAACTGTGCCACTAACTTAACAACTGCAGTGATTCACTTAACAAGTGAGGCAAGGAAGGTCATAAAATAGGGCAAAATTAATTAACAAATATCTCCCTTAACAACATAAATTTTGGGATGAATTGTGGTCGTAATTCAAGGACTACCTATATTAAGTTCTTCTGTATTAGCAATAATGTTGCAATTCAGAATATTAATAATCTATCTTTAGTTATTCTTGTAATGTTGCTAATCTATGCAATAAAAGGAGAAAAGAACAAATGAGCTAATTCTCTCATTCTCTGGACCCAAGAATCCTATCTTCAATAGCCTTGCCTTTTTTTCATAGAACATGATTGTAGAAAAATTTTCACAATTACAAAAAGTCATCTATCAACAGATACTTTTCATGGAACAAAAACTGAATGACAGTTAAGGGAGAATGAAAATAGCATGCTTATTGTTGCTCCTTTCTCTACAAGTATAAGCAACACCCATTGATAAAAAGGGCTTATGCTCTTATATATGAAATATTTGGGGTAGAGGGGAAGAAAAAATTTAAACATAGATGCAATTTTCAGAGATCAGTTTTCTAATTCTAAATATGCCAATGCCATCATGAGATGTAATGCTGGACTATACATATATACTATATTTAAATTCAAGGTGGATTGTTTAAATATTCTCTAACATACTAGAATGACATCGGGGTTTATTGGTTTATATCCTGTTCTTTTCTGTCACAAAGATTTTATCTTTGTAAGCTGCCCCAAGTCACCAAGAGTGAGTTGGCTGGACATACACATTTTCTTAATAAACAAATTAATAGGATGTAGCAGCATGTAAATTAACTATCCTGTAAATTGACTAGGATATTATAAATTAAACAAATACTACACTATACTACAATCAGTATGAAGGGATTCAGCTTCTGATGTTAACAAGATGATGACGCATGACAGGAAATTTCCTTAAATTCTAGAAAGAAAGAAAGAAAGAAAGAAAGAAAGAAAGAAAGAAAGAAAGAAAGAAAGAAAGAAAGAAAGAAAATCCATATAGTAGTCCTCAAGGTATCTAAATAAATGGAATAGTTAGAATTTCCCATTTAGGAGATTTTGGATAGCTTCATATTAACTTTTATGATGTGATCTTGCCTCCTTGAGAAGATGCCAATGACTATAACTGAGCCGTATATCTTTTTGGCCTGTTTAAAAGCAACTTCCACTTAGAAGCAATCTAGAACTAAGGAGAAATTTCCTGACACTTAGAACAATTAATCAGTGGTACAACCTGCCTCCAGAAGTTGTGAATGCTCCAACACTGGAAGTTTTTAAGAAGATGTTGAATTTACCATTTGTCTGAAGTGGTGTAGGGTTTCCTGCCTAAGCAGGAACCTGGACTAGAAGACCTCCAAGGTCCCTTCCAACTCTGTTATTCTGTTATCTGGAAATCATATGTTGGAAACAACTCACCAATCTCAGATCTGTGTTCCTGTATTCAATCTTCCTGTTTTGCTCCTTAACTCGTGGCTCCTTGACGTGGGTCAGCTGACTAATTTTTCTGGGATTTGACTCATGGGCTGTTGTGGATCACATTTCCTTCTCTGTCATGGCTATGCTCCACTTCCCTGAATCTGAGCTCTCCTATGTCTTGACTTGGGACTAAATTCTAAACTATAGAATTCCATGGCATATATGTGTCTGCATAGCCAACAGTGTAGTTGCTTTTGTAATTAACTGGAATACTATTTGTCAATGAACCACTTGTAAATAGAGTTGGTGTGTTTGTTCAGCCTGAACCAGGACACTGAAGAGTCAGACATTTCTAAGGTGGTGCTTTCAACGATCTCCAACAGCATTAAATACATAGTAATCTAAAAGTAAATGTTGAAGCGTATGAGCAGAAGTGGAGACGCTTATAGCTTAATACTGCCTGCATGTCTAAATATTAAAATATTGTAATGGTGTAGCTTATTTATGATGAAAATTAAAATTAAAATAAGTATGTTAAAAAAGTAATTTACTGGTGAATTAAAATAGATACAAGTCTGCACTCAAAAAATAAAAATAAGCAAAGGAAAATATCATAATCTTGTGCATATCAAAGGTAAAATAATTATAATCCTAGTATTTCAGCTCTAAAAATCTTTTTGAATAATTCACATATTCAAAAATGGATTTAATATAAAATACAAACAAGACAAATAAATCCAATTTATCTTCACCTTGATCTATAATTGGATGGAATATAGTTCTGATGTAAAAAGTGAGTAGCGTTTGTAGGTTCCTTGAACAGGATTTAATAGCAGTTTTTGCATATATTATTAAATTTTATACGGAAAAGGAAAAAAATTAGATTCATATTTGATATATTGTACAGATAGAACTTGAGCTATGACTGGTCATTTAACAACTATTTGAAGTTCATTTAACATTTATCCCAACTGTCAGCCATAATGGGCTGAATTTACCTGCATAGAAAATATGCTATCTAATAAAGATAAAACTAATTTTCATTGCATACCTGTGTTTGGATTTTAGGATTGTAGTTGTTCTGAAGTTCTCCATTTTCTTTGTTGTTATCTGACATAAATATACATGTATATATGTAAAAACCTTCCAACAGTCATATAAAGATACATAAACACACTAATTTTGTAATGCCAAATGTAAGGTGATTTAATTTAATGTGTGTAATACTTTTATATCACAGTTAATTATAATTTTAATGAATGTATTGCCCTATTCCTCAAGCTATATTTAAACTCCAGCTGATTTCTGCAGTTAAGTCAGTGACCTAACTAAACTGGATAATATTTATGAGGTTAGATTTATGATCATATTTTACTATTACATTCATAGCTATCATTCCCATAAAGACAATTCTATAAACATATAAAATAGTAACTGATTCAAAAATTAAAATAATCAAAAACACACAAATAAAATAATAATAATAATAATAATAATAATAATAATAATAATAATAATAATCTTATACAACTAATGTCAATTGTATATCAAGTAAGATGCCAAAAGCTATTGGCAAACAAATGTATTTACAAACTATTGTTTGGCTGTCCTGTAGTCCTATAGCAGTATGTTTTAAAATCTAGGCTCAGTCATTGTAAGAATATCTTCTCTCATCTTCTTGCTGAACATATTCCTGGTACTAGCAGAATGAAAAGGACTTCCCAAATATTGTAACTTGAATAGGGCCATATGAAAAAAATCCAAACATTCAAGTAGCCTTGGCCTAGGTCTTTACATATACTGTACATGCTCAGAAATAGGCTATTATTAACTGAAAAAGCAAGATGTTTATCTTTCATACTTTCAAAATCAATTGCCTGGGTTCATCAAAACTAAACGTTTAACCGTTTTCAAAGTCAGTCCTTTCAATAGCATGTTATATTACCCTAAAACATGGGATGTAAAAAGATTTTACATAAAGAGGAATGCACATATTTGGCACAATAGGTTTGGTTATACTAATGAATCTTTTATGTACTTCACTAATTTCACTTTAGTTCTTTTTTCATTTGTTTTATTAGACACAGTTTTCTTGAAGAACTGTAGGAAAGGTCCTACAGTAGAACTGTAGGAAAGGTCCCCTGTGACAGGGGAAAAATAGAACAGAATGGATACTCTTAAGTGACTGAAACCAGACTGGAATGGGAAGGGGGAAAAATCCAAGGCTACTTCATTCACTCTTGCTAAAAGCCTGGGAAAAGGGCCAGCTCTTCAAAGTCTTTCTCAACAGCAGGATCATGGCTATGCAAATCATGGGGTAACCTCAACCTAGAAGGCACACTTCCAGGTTGTTTAATTTAAAGAATCTAGACCAGTGATGGCTAATCTTTTCCAGACTGAGTACCCAAAGCACACGCCCAATGTGCATGCGGCCCCCTTGCACGTACCCCACCCCCACACATGCCCAATGTGCATGCAGCCCCCCACATGGAAGAGTCCTGACAACCAGCTGGCCAGCGCATGCATGCACAGCGGAGGTGAACTGTGGTGACGGCTCGCTGAGTGCCACCTGTGGCACGCGTGCCATAGGTTCGCCATCACGGATCTAGACCATGCTAACTATGCTACATTGAATTGGACAGGCAGATACTATGAAGATAGTTTATCTAGTCTGGGTGTTATTCATGTATGGTTTTGTTGTGTGGTTATGTTCCTCTTTTAAATTATTGTGTTCTTTTAAAAATCATTAGCCACGTAGATTCTCTTTGGAATCAGACAGGTTAAAATCCAATCAATAAGTAAACAAATCTGGCTTTTTAAGCAGTGAAAGTTTGAAACCCTTACAAATTACTTACCAAGTATAACCATTTTGTGAATGAAACTCTTACTCCAGATCCCATCATCTGTATTGTCTTTCACTCCAAATTCATAAATAGCGTTGGGTTTCAAATTGTCCACCACTGTTTCTGTAGTTGGACAAAGCTGCAGGATCCATTTCTTATTTTTGTCCTTTTCTCTGTAGCGCACTGTATAAAATCTAGTCAATAACAATAAATATAAACCTTCAATCTGAGGAAAATGAATGACATTGTGTGCATCTTTGCTAAAAGCAAAATACAAATTTATTGTGTATTGTCACAAACTTTGTGGTTTGTTTGTTTTTTACTTTAGACATTCTTGAATTGAGGAAATTGTGGGAAAAGGACCTTGAGATGGTGAAGTTTGAGATATTAGACAAGTAATTTCATTCAATTAAGTGCCTTGAATCAGTTCAATCCAGCTATCCAGACTCAGGCAAATCTGATCAGTGCTCTCTCACACAGTTTTCTTAGCAACCATGCTAAGTTAGCTGAACTACATTATGCTCTATAGCAGTCTGAGGGCCACATTGGACATTTTGCAAATATTCAAGGGCCAGGAAAAAAAATAATTTTATAAATGAGTGAATAAAATGTAATGGAATGATTTGTTTTATTTTGCTCAATATAATATGATTTTCAACAACAGCAAAAAAAGAAATGGGACAGCTACAAAGAAGCAATGCCATGCTTCTATGGACAAATGATATAAGAAAAATGTCAAATATTAGAAAATACTCTGAAGAAATAATAAATTAATAACTGCAGATGAGAAAAGAAGGCTGTTCTTTATAACTTTTATTTACACAAATTTCACAAATTTACAGAAAAAGAAAATGTAGTACAGATTTCTTCTCCCCACCCTCACAAGCAAAGAAAATGACCCTTCAGCTGGCTTCTTCCTCCTCATCTGCTCAGCCCTAACTAGTTTGGATAGCACGGAGAGGGAACGATCTATGGGATCCAACGATTCCCCCATGGCAAAAAAAGCAACCCTCCAGCTGACTTAAAGCTGGCACAAATTTTAAAAGGGAAGATGTTTCTCCTTCCTCATCCAAAAATCCTCCGGCTGGCTCACAACCCCTCCCACTGGGAAAATCAAGGGAATCCTATCTCCCTTTCTAAACAGTGGTGAATACATCCCTACTTTTTTCCCCTGTGCTGTTTGGAAAGGATTGAAGTACAGTACATGGGAGAAGTTGGCAGACCAGAGGGAATCTTCCATATGGCTAGTTGTAGCCTGCAGCTATTTCTTTCGTTTTATATCTCTCGTATAAATATATCTGCAAATACAGAAGCTTTTAAACTTCCCATTAAAACATAATCTAGTTTTCTCATCTGCCAATGTTATTTCTCTGTGTAACATGTAATCATCATACATTTAATAACAGAACCTCTTTTTTGCAAACATAATTTTAGGAACTTGCTGTGGCATAAACATATAAAAAATATATAACTTTTCCTCATGAATTATGACAATTCCTATTTAATCTAGCAGTTTTTATTTAATTCCATGATAAAATCAGCTTCAAAGCATCATACGTTTCTATGTTGAAATAGCACTTTATCTACATCAGCATACAACAGCAATCTAATTAGCAGTGGTGAAATGCAGCTGGTTCTATGCAGCTCGGAGAAATTGATAGCGCCGATGGTGGGAGTCTCTGCCCACCTGCCCAGATGTTATCACATCTCATTTTGACCATCTGCGCAGAAGGTTCTGTGCATGTGCAGAGGTGTCGCGCACATGTGAAGCAAGCGGGCACGCTCCCATTTGCAAACTGGTGGATTTCACCCCTGCTAATTAGATAGCAGCCACATGATAAATTCCTGGCTGAAATTATTGTCAGTTGTGGGTATGTTATGTGAGTGACTCTCAAATTACATTTTTCTTTCATTTTAAAAAATATATAGCATATTCATAACTGATTAGAACTCAAAAAATCTTCCCAACTATTTACTTTTGTCTTACTGTTTGTAATTTGTTTTACTTCACTTACAATCCTTTATTATCATTATTATCTTTCTTACTCATTTCACTTTTTTTTATTTTTATTGCAAAAGTTTTACAATTACATTTTCACCCCTTTCCCCCCCCCCTCTACCCACCCGAACTTCCCATCCTCCCTAACCCTCCCTAACCCTCCCCTCCCCCCGGACTTCCACACAATATACTTATATCAGGTAAAAAAACCCCCTTAATATAAAACTTATATAAAACTTGAACCCCTCCCTCCTCCTTGTAAGTTTTTCATCTTCATTACACTGAAATATTTCTATCTTAAAATATCATTTCACTTTTATTGACCTTATTCTTCATCCATTCATTTAGTGGTAGTGAAGATATGAATCTGTTTACAAGTTTATTCAATTTACCACATCAAAGATAGCTGAATGGTATCATTTATAATTGTATAGGGCACCAGGGATTACAGCCCTGAATGTTATTGTGGATATATGAGGTCTAGGTAAAACAGAATAAATGTAGTTCGGAAAAGGATAATAGTGAAATAGTTTCACTTAGTTATTTCATTATATAAGTAGTGTATGGTCACGGTGGTTTATATGGTCTCTTATTATTCTATTCCCTCTCAATAAACTGAGAAATTAGGCTGAGAGGATGTGACTGTCCAAATTTAACCTAGTGAGTTTTTGTGGTTGAGGATGGACACAAAACTGGTCTTGCATAGTCTTAAACCTTAACCATTATAACACACTATATTTTAAATATATTTAATACGTGGCAAAGTTGCTCAGAGAAAAAACACTTTTACCTTCACAAAAAGAAACTAAGCAAGAATTATTATAGTGCAGATCTATCCAAACAGTAATTTCATGAATATAATACATTTTTGCATATAAAACAGATTATGGAAAAACATTATAGTAGCAGTCCATTCCATTACCTGTTGTTTGGACAGTTATTCATTGTGGTCCAATCATGCTTTGGATTGACTAATACTCCCCAGGATAGGAAGACAGATGTTGGAGTTAAAGTACCTATTACCAGCTGAAGTGGTTTGTGTGTCTTTGTTTTACCTATATAAGAAATATAAAATTGTGTATTGTTTTTATATATGTATGTATATGTATATCAGAAGGCTTCTAAATTTATCATATAAAATTTATATGGTCTGTATACTATGAACCATTAAAATACAACATATCTCTTTTCATCATTGCTAAAATTAGATATTGATGAGGAAGGTCCAAATCCATAGTTGATGAGTTATTTTCATTTTAGAATCATTTAATTTATAACTGGGAATATTACATCTCTTATATTTCAAAACGATACAGTCAAGGGCGGGTATGTATTGTCAAAATGTCTATCATAGAACCTGCTGATAATCAAAACTAGATAACATTGTTTATACTGCATATTCAATTACTTATAACTATTTCCATACAGAACTCTTTGGGCAATAATTTTACCTCTATATTCCAACATGTAAGAAGTAATGTAATGCTTCCTCTGCCAAATCACTTTCTATCTACAATTATCCATAGATCGTACACAGGTTTATACAATTGTTTACGGCAGAAACTTTTGTGTATATATTACTCCCCATTGCCAACAATCATACTGCTCTCACGGAAGAAGATCCTTCATTCCTGTTATAACATGACTTTCTATAGGAAATGACTGCTCAATGCAACTAGCCACTAAAACTTGAATATAAATTGGAATTTGAATGTTGCAGCTACCCAATTCACATGCTCAGTCTTTATTCTTGATCTTTATTCATGAACAAGTTGAACAGTTACAATGTTTTTTTAAAAAAATGTCTTAGATTGTCAGTATAAATTCATCAATTAAAGAAAGGTTCATTTCACTCATAATATCTCTTTGTAAGCAAGTACTACAGTCACAAGAGAGCACATTATTTACATGTTTCTATTCACAAGGGAAAGTGTGGTGGGAATAAGTCTGTCATTCTGTGAGTGGAAGCATTCTCACAAGCAAAAAAGTTGTCTACGCTTAGAACTTTCACAAGTTCAGCAATATGCAGGTTGGTTTACTGTTGATATGACCCTTGTATATCAATAGACATATGCTCAATAGATTTTTTTCTATTGAGAAAGAGCCCCACTTTATGAGTCAAGGTGCCCCAAAATGATGGCAGTGTTAGTGCACTTGAAACTTTGCCTATTTTTCATTTCATGTGTGTCCTACACACAGTGGACATAAAACCAAATGAGACTTCGATCATAATATCTTTGCTGCCACTTTGCTGCAGACACCCCTATTATGAGTGGATAATTAAGGCAGTATTCAGAGGTGCTTAATCCATATTAGGTGAACTAGGATGTAAGTACCAAACTGAGTATAGTAATGCCAAATTTTAGGATAAAAAGTAATTTAGAAAATACAAATATATATTTGATGATGGAAGGTTTCAATTGCTAATAGCTAGTTTAGGGCTGCAATTGTTTATATTTTAGGAGAATTAATGAAACTAATGAAGCTCTAAAAATACATAGTTGTAGCATATAGCACATTGCACATTCAATTGAACTTTAACATTTCTCTCTGTGGTTCAGATTTCTCCACTTTAATTTCTAATTCATTCTTCCTTCATAACTTCAAATATGTGTTTGTGTGTGCATACATCTGTGCCAAATTCTTCATTCATCTCCAAATGTTTCTTTCTTGATTCCTTGAATAGAGCTTACTTTTATGAGCGCACTCTAAGAAATATATTTTAACAACAAAATGAGATTTCTGTTCCTTGGGTTTTGAGTAGAATATGTATATATCTCATAAGATTTTGGGTTGAGTTTTAAGTAGTCCCCTTTTTGTTGTTGTGTTTAAAGATATATAGTGGTTTTATTTCCATGAAGCATTTCCCAGAAATATTGGCTTGTAGTTTCTATTTTGTTATCCAAAACTCAGACAAATTGAAAAAAAGGGAAATGTTTGTGCCATTTTTTGTCTCTTCTAAATAAATATTATCCATTAATTAGAGTCAAGTGAGTTGCTCATGGAAAGAGGCCAATACCTGGCAATGCCGGCTAGAGATTAGCATCAGTAAAACTGAAAGGGAACTTCTTACTTTATTCCTCAGGAAGAAATGTCTGTACAGACATACTTAGACAACTAGGGACACCTTGAAAAGCAATCAGTGAATCTTGGAAAAGATGTAGTTGCTTTAACAGTTTGTAGAGGAATGCTTCATTTTAGCTAACACAATTTACAAAGCATCTGTTTTAAATGTTTTAGCTTAATACCAAAGCCCTATTTTCTTCATAGAGATTAGAATAGTCTCTTGTTGTATTTGATTGTTTGTTTTTAATTTGCCTGACTAGATTTTTAAAGCAGAATATTATTTTGGAATCTTCATGATTCCCGCTACTCTTCTCTGGTACACATCCTTTATTTTCAGGTCTGAATTCTCTACTTTTTTCTTTTTCTAAATCTTGTTTAACAAAGAGAGATTTCTGCCTTGCACATTCAAAAAAAGTAGTTCAAATTTTATATATAATATATGTTATCCACTTTCTTCCTTATTATTTTATTTTATGAGACAACAAATGCTGTGTCTTTTGCTTAAATACTGTATTTTTATATATCAAATAAATGGATGTAATTTAGGGATATTTCTGGACTGTCAGCTTCTGCTTGAGGAGTGGGTAGCAGCTGTGGTCAGAAAGCCTACAGCTTGTTTGCCAATTGTGCTTGTTCCTAGTGGAAGACCTTCTCCAAGCCTTGGTTATCTGATGGTTAAACTATTGCAATAAACTCTAAAGGGGGCTATCTTTCAGCATATGGTAGAAGCAATAATTGGCAAGCCTTGCTAGGTCATTGTAACATCTCTGCAGCATGAGCGCACTGGTTACTAGTTGAATTCCAGGTGAAATTTGAGTTATCTATTAGCCCTAAATGTCATAACAAATATTAGTTGGAGTTAACTGTCTGTCTCCCATAGTATCTGCCCATTGTGTGTTTTCTGAGAAGGCTGGCTTTAGTGAGACACAGGAGACAAGCTTTGTCTGCCTTTTGGAACAATATCCTCCTGGTGACCCACATAACTCCCACTTTGCCAATCTTCAACTTGCCTTTAAAAATTTGACATTTCCTGCAAGTCTTGAGTTAAATCAATGGATGGCCTCTGGGAATTATGAGGAAATTGGACAAGCTTTTTTTTCCTCTTTGCATAGGGTTTACTGAATGGATTTGGTTTTTATTGCTGGAGTTATTTTGTATTTTTTATGTTATTTTTAATTTTGTAAACAGCAAAGATCATTCAGTTAGAGAGGCCTACAAAATCAATAAATGCAATTCAGCTCAGTCAACTTGTCTGACCTACTTATGACTTCATAGGCAGGAAACATGCTAATTCAAGATTGGCAGTGGTCCCTTGTCCTCACATCGTTGGACTTGCAAGTAAACAGAGTTTTCAAAGGTATTTCCCCCCCAAAAAACAGATAGTTGACCATCTTGTCCTGATGTATCTCCCAGCTCCTGCTTTACTCCCTTCCCTTCAGCAGCTAAGGTAAAGAAGCACCTTTCTTTCATCTTTTCCAGTTGCTTTTAGGGCAGCTTCATTGACCGTCTTGTAAAAAAGCCCAATTTTTTTGGTACTTTTTGCTCTTGGCATAAATAGCAAACAAAGAGAATTCCATGGAAGATAGCGCTCAGCAGCGCAGGCACTTATAGCAACATGAAACCTCTGCTGAAATATATAATATGGAAATATGGAATTGTTCTGTAGTTTGTTGTCAGAGCTGATTGTCTCCCATTATCATACATGTGAATAATTGTGTTAATTATTTCCCACTTTTATGAGTCTAAGTGAAAACATGGGCTAATTTGTCTCTAAATTAATAGCAGAAAATGTTATTACTGAGATTTGTGAAAAAACAGAGCAAACAATTTTCTGGATACATGTCATATATCAATGGAATGATTCTTCTTTTGGTCTCTTTTCAATATTTGGTTACATCATAAGAAAAAACAAGAAGCTAACGCAGATTTGACTTTATGAATATGAACAATATGTAATTCTTCAAGATATTGCTGAATGTGCTAACATTGGTTTCTTCTTAAAAAAGTTAAATAGGTTGGTTCACGTCTTGAAATTGTACATATATTTATTGTATACTGTAATAATTGTATATTTATTATTTTTTATTTATCAAATTTATATTTTGCTTAACTCTAACTTGTCCAAATTCAAGATAGGTTACTTTAATTGGAATATAGGTCTCCTGAGTTTTTAATGGGAAAAAAAAATGTTTAACAGTTTTGAAATACCTGAGCAGGATTTCTTGTTATTAGAAACTGGTTTCACTGCAATCAAGTATCTTGGTTCTGCATCTGGAAAATATAAGTTAATAACTGTTTGAAAAATCAGACAAAGAGGAAATTCTTGAATAATCAAAACCATATCATATTATTTTTCCCATTATATTATTAGTGTTTCATTAATACTACATTTAGGTTATTCAAATCCATTTTCCAAATATACAGAGAGTAAATAGCATACAAGTTTTGACTTTAAGATGTTTTGTATTAGTGGAATTTTTAGTGATGTTTATAATAAGCATAGCAGCACTGAATTGCCTAATAACTTCCTATTTCAATAAAACAATATTATTAAAATCCCTCATTCACACCTTTTAATTGTAAGAATTTCTTTTCCTAAATAGAATCACATGAATCTGAAAGTTTAGCTGTACAGCTGTATTTTCCATTAGGAAGAAATAATGAATCTGTGATAAAAGAAATCAGGAAGTTGTGAGTTGGAATAAAACAATGAAATAAATGGTTCTATTTAGAAACATGAAATCTTTTCTCTCAGTAGATGATGGAAAAAAGTAATGAACCAGTAATTTTCAAGCAATTTTTTTCCTTTGGGGTTTCAACACTGATAATATTTCCATTTCCATTTACACAGTATACTGTAAAGTACCTGAAATCTATTTGCCCCACTTTAATACTTTCCAAGTCAGTTTTTGTCACTGAAGCAATTACCCAACTCCAGTTTAGCTCAATGTCATGTGAATGAATATTGTAAAGGTCCTATTCGCTCTCAGGAAAAAAATTGATTTGATTGAAACTATAAAAACTTTTCCAACCAAATATGGAAGCACAATTACATAACTTAATTTATGTTTTATGTAATAATTGTGCTTCCATATTTGGTTGGAAAAGTTTTTATAGTCATTATAAAAACTTTTTATAAAATCATTAATTTATGACAAAATTAAGTTATGTAAGCACCATTTCCATAAAGAGAAGCCAGTCAATTAGATAATTATTAATTCTGAAAAAGGTGAACTATTTTGGATTACAAGAAAATGTTAAATATACACTTATTGCCTTGATGTAATAGCAGTCATGCACATACAAAGATAGTATTCTTCTAAAACTAACTGAAATTTTTTGGAATAAATTCCCTGCTAACTGTACGGACTGAGAAACAGTTTCCAAATTCTTCAGAATTTGGTTTTTTGGAAACAAAGTCAAATGTGCTGATATTTTTACTCATAAACTAACAAATTTGTAATGGATTTTATATTCTCTGGAAAAACACATGGTAACAGGCAATAAATTCATTTAATGTTTCTAGTGAAAACCAGTTAAGTCACCAAAGCTTAATCACAATAAAAACTGATTAAAACAATATTTAGAGAGAATAAAGGGTTTTTTAAATAGTAATGTGTGTGTGTAAATAGATATAATTTCTCACTGGATAAGAGGCAGAGTTTTAATTAAAATATTTATTTAAAAAATTTAACCAAAATATCTATCTTAAACTCCATACTTATTCAAGTTATATTGGTCAAAAACAGTATGATGAAATATCCTGAACAGTGATTTAATTAAGAACATAAAAATTACTTGAAATTAGTTAGAACTTTAAGATAATAAGCATGTTAATCAATCTACTAGTGTATACATAGAATTCAGCAATTTCAGGTCCTTCCAGGTAGACCAATCAATTTCCTAAGAAAGTAGAAACTACTTTTTAGTGAAATTGAGTTACTTTTAAATATTTTAGTCTGAAAATATGTTTTGCTACTTAGCAATGGAACTTACATCCCTCTGACAAAGTCATCTTTCTTACTCTCTATAGCAGATATAGAAGGAAACTGTTGAAACATTGACTATGTTTAAGAATAAGATATGTTTCCTCTGAAAACTCAGGGTAGATTAGTCAGAGCCTTATCTCAGGTTCTAGTATCTAGGACCGTAATAGCGAACCTATGGCACGGGTGCCACAGGTGGCACACGGAGCCATATCTGTGGGCACACGAGTGCATGTGCACGCTGGCCAGCTGATTTTCAGGCCTTCCGGGCCTACCGGAAGTTGGAAAACGGGCTGTTTCTGAGCCTCTGGAGGGCCTCTGAGGGGGTGGGGAAGGCCATTTTCACCCTCCCCAGGCTCCTAGAAAGCCTCTGGAGCCTGGGGAGAGCAAAAAAATGGACCTACCGGGCTCACCGTGTCATCACGTGCCAATAGCAGGGGGAGAGCGGGGGGGTCACACATGCATGCATGGGGAGGACGGGGCACATTGAATTATGGGTGTGAGCAATCCCTCCCACTCCGCCCGCTTTTGGCACACAACGGCAAAAAGATCTAGGATGACTACTAATACATCTATTTACCTCATCCATTTCTTCCTTTCCATCCTCCTAATATAATCTCTGTTAACATTACAGCAACTCTATGTTTATAGGCCAATAGTAGATCAACTTATATAGGGAGAGATTCTTTTCCAGATCATAATTACCATATGCTATTAAGAGATGTATAAAGAGGAAGATGTTCCAAAATGTATATTTATTCACTAAAGCACTTTTCCCATTTTTTTGTGAAATACACAAGAAGTTTATCAAAACCATTAACACTGGGAATCACAGACTTGCTTCACATTATGCACAGGATCTTAAAGGTTTATCATTTAACTACATTTTAGGCTTCACACTAGGACTCAGTGGTAAATCTCACCTCTTTAGAACCTCAACCCTTATTTGGAAGTGGCTTAATTTGTAAGAAGACTGTGTTTATTGCCAACAGGAATAAAGATTTATACATTTTACATAACAGACAATTTGGTGTACTGTAGTGCAAAGAAACCCAAACCTCTATATAATTCTATGCTCTAGAGGTTAAAGCAGACTTTTTCCTCCCACCATTCCAGGTTACTTGGCCATTCACCTGATGGTCTTGGGAATATTTGTACACAACGTATGTTTACATGAAAGTTCTTTCTAGACAGGCAGAAGTATACTGAATTATTTTTTTGATAGATTCAGCATGCTTCTAATATTGTATTGTTGAGCAGTTTCCTTGAATTCCCTTCATGTCTTGTAATTCTTGCAGATTTATTGGAATAGTTTATCCTATATGTTTCAATAAAGTAAGAATAGGAAAAACATACTGCAGATTTTAATATTTTGGTCTGATCAATAGAAAAGATGCAACATTGGGTGAAACATTACCATCTTCAGCCCCTGCAAGTATATCAAACATGGTTCTTTCTTCTTTTTGTAAAGAATAGCTTTTTTAATTCTTAGTGTTTGCTTTTACATAACAATCTTGGAAAGCAATATGGGTTTTGTCCAAAACTGACATAAATCACAATTTTTCCATCTGTATACTATGTGGAAACTCACTGAACTCTAGTGATGTTGATGCTTGGCAAGAAATATCATGTAATTATTTCACTATGTCCTCTAGTCTATTACATTTTATTCTGTAAGATGTCTTCACTTTTTCAGACTCACTTTTAAGAGGTAATAAGCCATATTGAAGAAACAAGTAAAAAATTACCAGGTTTCATAGAGAGAGGGTTCATTGAACATATTAAACTCATTTCTTGACCTTATTAGGAGACAGTCACATTGGCGCTTAAGAAAACTGGAACTGAAGTAACATAACATACAAGATATACATTCAGAAATGACAAAGTAGAATTAGGGCAAAAAGGAGCAGAAGGGCAATGATGGACTCTTAAATGGAATGATTTTACTGCCAAATATTCGCTGCTTATTAAAGAATTTTTATTAAATTATTAAATTATTAAAGATTTTTTAAAAAATATTGATATTTTTATGCTAGAATTTCTGAGCAAATTTACACATCCAATCAAGGGATCAGGTGTACCTATCTCATATTTTACACACCATTCAGTATGGATCTTATAAGCCTTGTGGTTATTCAACTAATATTGTATATATTCAAGTATGTATGTATGTTTACTATCTTCTTTTAATAGCTTGCTGATCTCTTTGTACTGATAAAGACTCTTTTGACTCCAGCCTAGATCCTCATGACGATATGAAGTTTCCTTGGTCATAATATGTTGCAATATTTTCAGGATCAGACTCAATAAAGATAATAGAAGTTATAGTTTTAAATATAATTCTCTTTAATCATAATAGGCATTCTATATTCGCTGAATATTCAAGATAGAAGCAAGGAAAATGGGGAGGATGGCTCCTTTTATATACAAGGGGCGGAGCCAGGAATGGGAGTGGTAAAATATGAATACATTAAAGCTCAAGTAATAAGTTAACCCCTGATGTTCCATATATACATTATTTACACATTAGAGAATAAGGCATTTACATCTGACAAATCCCCCTCTAAATGCCGGTTCGTTATACAACACCAGTTACATTCAGATTCAGGACAATATAATACATATAATTTAGAAGTTAAATATTTGTGTTGTTTAGAAGGTAAGGGTTTTGTTAATATGTCAGCTAATTGTTCAGAAGTATCACAATGTATTGCTTTGATGAATCCGTCTTGAGATAGTTGTCTAACGTGCTTAAATTTTATATCAATATGCCTGGACCTTTGTCCAATTGCATCGGATCTAGAAATTTCAATGGCCGCTTTATTATCTTCATGCATAATAAATGGTAAAGTAGGTTTCTTCCAAACATCCGTGATCAAATCATTGAACCATACAAGGTTATTTGCAGCTTTAGACAAGCAAACATATTCTGCTTCTGTGGTAGAGGTGGCTACCAGTTCTTGTTTACCAGTATACCAGTAAACTGGACAATCGTTCAATAGAAAAACATAACCAGAGGTACTCTTTCTGCATGATGTATCACCAGCCCAATCTGCATCAGCATAACAAGTAATTTTTGGTTCTTTGTCATTATTGGGTTCCAATATTAAACAAAAATCTAATGTACTTTTCAGATATCTTAAAATTCTTTTGACAGCTTCCCAATGATACAAGGTTGGTTTGCTAACATATCTTGACAATAAATTGAGAGGTAATGCAATATCTGGCCTAGTCCAATTAGATATATAAAGGAGTGAACCTATAACTGATCTGTAAAATGTGTTGTCTTTAAACTCAGGGGAAGATTCATCATTGTTTCTAAGAAAATCAGTTTGCATAGGTGTGTCACATGTTTTGGCATTATTTAAGTTACATTTGTTTAGGAGTTCAATGATTTTATCTTTTTGAGTAAGTTTGAATCCCCTTTTTGTTTTGTTAATTTGTACACCAAGGTATTTATTCACTCTACCTAGTGATTTCAATGAGAAGTGTTCGTTTAACTTATTTACAAAGATTTCCCTGCTCTCATTATGCTTTCCAATATATAAAATATCATCCACATAAATTAATACAAATTCAATATGATCATTACTCTTTTTTACAAAGAAACAGTTATCAGCAGTGGTGGCGTTGAAATCCATGGTCTTTAGCACTTTTACCAAACAATCGTACCATCTTTTGCCAGATTGCTTCAATCCGTACAGACTCTTATTTAGTAACCAAATTTCGTTCTTATTAGTGTATTGACTGTGTGGTGCTCTTACATATATTTCCTTATCTAATTTTGCATGTAAGTATGCAGTCTGTATGTCATATTGAAACACGTCTAGATTGAGTGCAGATGCTACTACAAGAGCTGTTTTGACACTCTCTGTTCTCACTGTGGGTGAATATGTGTCAGTATAGTCTTCTGGATATTTTTGTGCATAACCTTGTGCAACTAGTCTGGCCTTGTATAAGGTATTACCTCCTTCTAAATTCTTAATTTTATAAATCCACCTGGTACCTATAATTGTTTTATCCTTAGGTGCGATCGCAGGTGTGAATACATCTAATCCTTGTAAACTTTTCATTTCTTTTTCCATAGCTAGTTCCCATTTTTCTCTTTCTTCACGGGGAAGTTTCAATACTTCCTCATATGTATTAGGTGTTATTTGTTCTCCATCCATATGCATAATATAATCTTTGTATTTATTTGGTATTTGGTTTCTATTATTTCTAATATTTCTTTCAGGTTTGCTATGGTTGTCATGCAAATATCTGGCTTCCTTTTTTGTTAATGTGTCTGTCTTTATTTTATGCTGACTATTTGTCCAAGTTTTGGTTTTGTTCTTACTTTTGTTAATATTTTGATTTTCTGTTGTTCCTTCCTCGCAAGATATATTATCTTTGCTTTTATTAGGAAAAATTTCATTAAGGTGCAACTTAGACCAATTGGCCTGCTCATGAAACACAGCTGTTCTGGATACTATAAATTTGTTATTATTATCGATGAATCTGTACCCTTTGGTTCCAGTTTCGTATCCCATGAATCTTAATCTCCTGGATACGTTTTCTCCCTTTCTCCTCAATTGTTTAGGTATGTGCACGTCTGCAGTAACTCCAAATATGTGCATGTGTGCTAATTTAGGTTTTCTATTGTACATCACCTCATATGGTGTCTTATTCACAATACTGGACCATGTTCTATTTTGAGTGTAATTTGAATAATGTAAGGCTTCTGACCAAAATTGTTTGCCTAAACCAGCATCCTCTAATGTGCATCTAATCATGGTTTGTAGTGTGGAGTTCTTTCTCTCTGCAATCCCATTTTGAAAGGCAGAAAATGGATTGGACGTGAAATGTAGCATCCCTCTATCCTTTAACCATTGGGAGAATTCTTTAGACATGAATTCACATCCCCTATCTGTCATAATTTGTTTTATTCTGATATTATGTTGTGTTTCTATGCGTTTGTAGAATTCCTTAAATTTCTGAAAGGTTTCATCCTTGTGCTTTAATGTGTAAACAAAACCATAGCGACTGTAATCATCCACTATTGTTAGGAAGTAACGTTTTCTATAGGTAATTGATGGAGTTAATGGACCAACTAAGTCCATATGTACCAAATCAAAAATATTGTTAGTTGATCTGTTAGATTTTTTTGGTCTAGGACTGGTTTTTAGTTTGGTGGATTTACATACTGAGCATTCTAAATAATTTTCACAATTTTTTATTTTTACACCTTCTGCGTGTTCAGTCATTTTTTGTACTACAGGAAAGCTAGCATGTCCTAACTTCCTATGTAAGATATGAGCACACTCATCATGAATTGGTTTACCTATTTTTGGTTTCTTCTCATTGTGTGTATTTTTGTTATCATGAGTTAATTTACATTCATCATTGTCACTGTTACTGACATTTTCATCATCTGCTTCAATACAATCTTCCATATTTGAATCAATGTTATGTAACCATCTTTCTTTGGTTATCAGATAGGGTAGACCCCCTTTTATCATCACAGTGCCTACATTTGTTTTGTTCTTTTCTATAGTTGCTTTCCCCTTTGAGAAAACTATATTGATGTCAGATTCTCTGCTTAGTTTTATAGCACTTAGTATGTTGTGAGGTATTTCTGGGATTAATAATACCCCCTCTATTTTCCCTAAACCAGGCAAGGTCACATTTCCTCTGCCTAATACTTGAACCTTTTCTTGATTAGCTACCTTTATCACAAACTTATCTTCTGTAAATGAAGATAATATACTTTTGTTATTAGTGGTGTGATTTGTTGCACCAGAATCAATAAGCCAATTATTGTTCTCATCTTGTTGTGTTTTGGTGCTGTCTTGTTTATTTAGCCCATTTAGTGACCCAGATTTTCTCTCTTTTGAATTTTCTCTACCCCCTCTACTTTCTCTGTAGTTTGGTGGACTTCTATATTTGTGTCTATCTGTGGAAGAATGTCTGTAATTGTATTTGCTCCTATATTCAGGCCTATGTCTCTCCCTTGGGACTTTGGGACAGTCTCTTCTACTGTGTTCCCTGGATCCACAATTGTGGCATCTAAAGGCTTCATTATATTTATCTTGAAAGACTAATTTCCTAAAAGATTTGTGTTCTGTTTGGTTACTGGAACGATTTTTTCTTGAATTGTCTTCTGCTATCAATTTGTTAGATAGACTTTCTATTGATAAATATCCCAAATTAATGGTATCTAAGTGTGACATAAAGCTATCCCATGATGGATCAAGTGAATTGATAATAACACTTTTCATAGTTTGATCTGAAATCACTTCCCCCCTCAATTGCAGCTCAGCTCTTATTTTGTTTAGATTTATCAAATGTTCACTTATAGAAACCCCTGGTTTCACTCTAGAAGAAAAGAAATCCTTAGACATTCTTGTGGTTGTGGCTACGCTATCGCTGTGAAATAGATTAAACATGCATTGAATTATTTCTGATACAGTTAGGTTTGGTTTGATGCTATGATACATTGCAGGAGACACGCTAGAAATTGTTATGAAAAATGCTCTATGATGTAAACAGTCTATTTTTAAAGTCCAAGGTCTTCTTGGAGGACTAGTTATAAAGAATAGTAAATTTTCTTTCATAAAAATAACCTGAAGCTGTTGGTACCACTCTTGTAAATTAATGCCATCAACTCTAAGTTTTGGGAAGTCACTGGGTAAGTTCCCCACATTATTTTGTCCATTACTTACAACCTGAGGCAGTCCGTGGTCTCTCAAGTGCAGGAAATTACAGAACGGCATTGGGATGCTTGTAACGAGTCTGCGCGGTTCTCTGGCCAGTTCAAGTCTTTCGGGGCCGTCTACGTAGTTTTGCACATGCGCGTTGCTCATTTCTTCTTTGGCGCCGCTGTGGAAGGTTCTCTCCATTTCAGCTCTCTCGATCCGCTCCTCTTCAGATGAGTCGGTCTCTGGCTCGGTTTTTGGGGCTTTGGTGATGGCGGCGGTTCTTCTCTTTCTCTTGTGTGTGCTGGCACTCGATTCTGTCTGCGGTGTAGGACGGAATCGGCATGGCTCTCTGGGCTCGGGTGTCGTCGTTTTCGAAGTCAGGATGGGAGCGTGCAGGTCTTGAGTTGTCGGTTTGATTGCTTGCTTCTTCGTTGATGTCTTAGAAATTTTCAATCTTGGCCCAAAAGCAGCAAAAAGTGTTTTCATTGCTGACTCTACTTGAGACTTTGTTAAATCGTCTTCACTTTCTGATTTTGATTCATCTGAAGAGTTTGAGACTTCTTTTTCACTTTCTTCGTCTGATAGCGTTTTTCGCGCCAGAAATTTTGAACTGAGCGTTTTGATTGGCTCTGTTTCACTCTCTTTTGAAGTTCGTTGAAACCAAGATGGCTGCCGTTCAAAATTTCGCGCGGGGTCACATCTTTTCTTTTTTACAACTATTTTCTCAGTAGTCATTTCACTCACAGTTTTTTGATCTTTGGGTTTTTCTTTAATGATGTTTTTCTCTCTCGCTGCTCCGCTGTTCCTCAGCATCTCCTGGAGGTCCGCGATGAGGCTTTCATCATTCTTTTGGCTTTTTAGTATTTTTAATATTTCTGACCTGAGTTCGTTATTTTCTATCTCGATTTCTTCCTGGTCGTTATTTTCACTCATCAGTTCTTCTTCTTCAGTGGTGTATTCTTCGGATTCTCTCGAAATCGCATTAGTGGATTCGTTGATCATCTCTTGATCAGTTTCTATTTCTTTGCTGTAGGCCCTGGTGTTGGGCCTATCTTTCTTGAACATTTTTAATTACTTATTGAGTCAATTAACCATCCTCTGCTACCAGCTTGTTGCAATATTTTCAGGATCAGACTCAATAAAGATAATAGAAGTTATAGTTTTAAATATAATTCTCTTTAATCATAATAGGCATTCTATATTCGCTGAATATTCAAGATAGAAGCAAGGAAAATGGGGAGGATGGCTCCTTTTATATACAAGGGGCGGAGCCAGGAATGGGAGTGGTAAAATATGAATACATTAAAGCTCAAGTAATAAGTTAACCCCTGATGTTCCATATATACATTATTTACACATTAGAGAATAAGGCATTTACATCTGACATAATATGAATACAGTTTGTTAGAGTCTTCTCCAGGTTGATTTTTTTTTTTAAAAAAAATTACATATTGTAGCTTATTCTCCTGGAATTTATGGGTGCCAACATGGACTGGCCTAGCATAAATACTGTATTTCTGTAGCCCCGTCAGGTACATTATAACCATACAATTATTCAACATATCTTTATGCCCATGGCTTTTCCTCATTAGAATTGTTTAAAAACAATGTTTTCTGATTGCGTTTCTATTTATTAAATTCTGGTTCTATTGTGTCATTTGTAGGTTGATGCCAGTCTATTGCCCAATTGTTTAATTTGGTCTCTATTCTCTCTGCATGGGGTATTTTATAATCATTCAGTTATTGAGCATTCTGTCCTGAAGCTTTCATAACTATTCTTTCATGGACTATTTTTAAATTTTATTTTCCTTTTGCAAATAACATAACAATGTGTACATGTGATGTTACAAAGCAGAGGTCCAGCTCTATACAGTGGAAATGTGTTCAAACTGATTTATACGGGTTTAAAGCTATTGAAATTTTATCGAGAAGTTAACCCATACCACAAAGGAAGCAGTTATAGGAACTGTATCTCACTGACCAAAAGTACTATTCAGTAATCTGCTAACTTTAGATCTTCTGCTGAAAAGAAGTAACCAGGGGAATATAGCAATTATGATAATAAACAGTCTATTTGACTAAGCATCAGCCTTCCTCCTTGAGTTACCCTTGATGCTCTAAGGCTTGGCACTTGTTTCAAGAACTTCTTTATGCATACTGAAATAATTCAGGAGAGTTGTGTAACAAGTTCCAGGATGCTGTTTTAAGATTCAGATACAATGAACACACAATTAGGGCAAGTACTAGAAAAGATTTATTTTGTATTTTAAACTAAATCTTGCAGAATAAGTGCAGTGTAAAGTGAATAACCTTATATGCTGGCCAGGAACTCCCACATATTAGAGTGGGAGAATTTGTGGACCTTCTGTGCACGTGGCCTTCTTCTGGGACCATGGTTTATATTGAAACTTGTTGTCTAAGAATAATTTAGATATGTATACACTTTTATAATTGCATTGTAGATACTATTTTTATTAGTGACCAGCATATACTCACAGAGGTAATTCAGTTAGCAATAGCAATAGCACTTAGATTTATATACCGCTTCATAGTGCTTTACAGCACTCTCTAAGAGTTTTACAGAGTCAGCTTATTGCCTCCAACAACCTGGGTCCTCATTTTACTGACGTTAAAAGGATGACAGGCTGAGTCAGCCTTGAACCAGTCAGGATCAAACTCCTGGCAGTGGGCAGAATCATTCTGCAATATTGCATTCTAACCACTGCATCACCATGGCTCAGTCCTGTCAAAACAAGCTAAGATAGTGTTCCAAGGCAGCAGCATCCTTACCTCCTTTTCCTAGATGGTTTGTTAGCCAAAGATATTTTAAACATTTTATATTTTGTAAACTCTTTGGGAAGAATTTGTGCTCTAATAATAGAGATTATAATGTACCTGTCTGTGTCTTCAGAGATCAGTTTTGGTTTAATTTTGGAGATGCTGCCTGTATGATTCTTCATATAGAATTATAGATGATGGTGGGATATAAATGGACATCTGCAGGATTGACAGAATTTTAAAAGATGGTGCCAATCCACCTCCTTTGTACTTGTGTGCACTACAGTGCACATGAGAAGCAGCGCTTACATTATGATACCATGCACATTTTGTCATTTTGATGAAATTTTGACTAACGGGTATCACTGCATATAGTTTTTTTTTAACCATATGGGGGATTGTGTTCTATTTAGCATCATCCACATTTTCAGTATATGATTTTATTTTCAGATTTTATAAAACGTTGTTGCTAATATAAGGTGTGTGTAAAATCTGCCACTATTGTACATTTTGCAGTAAATGCAGTGAAAATAAGATTGACTTTTGAAGACTATAATCTCTCTTCCCAAATTATCTCAAATTTTCAGTGCAGTTTGGGTATCATTTTGGACTGAATTGTACCTGAAATATTAGCCTGGTTCTTTCTGTCATCACTTTTAGGCATGTTGCATTTCAAAATATTTACATTTGCTGTTGTATTTTTCTATTGTAAGGACAACAATTTTTTTCTATTTTTGTTTTCCAAATCTGCATGCTGATATAATTGGAAGTTTTTAAGAAGATGCTGGATAACCATTTGTCTGAAGTGGTGTAGGGTTTCCTGCTTGAGCACGGGGTTGGACTAGAAGATCTCCAAGATCCCTTCCAACTCTGTTGTTCTGTTAATTTTTCATTCTTTTGTTTTCATTGACGAATATAAAACTATTTTTATCGCAAAAAGTTTACTTGCAAATTGATGCACTTGTAAATTATTATTGAGTATAATATTCTAGATTTTATAAAGGCGATGGTGCCACTAGGTGCCACTAGGATAGTGCCCGCCCACCAGGCCAGTGCTGAGCTGAACACAGACCAAACTGACATCAGGCCCAGGCAATAAGCCAGTTGGTCAGGGTTGCTTTTTTTGTGGATTTTTTTTTTTTTTTTGCAACCAATGGATCTACAGCCATATCTATCAAACAATTCTAAATTTTATAAAGACTGTGAATTTATTTTCTTCATTATTCTGTGGAATTCCCTGGCAAGTATTTAATTTGATTTTATATGTTAGATTAGTTTAATCCTAGGGAAAAACATATAAATGGTTTCCAAGTGTCTGGAATTATAAAGAAAAATGTATTTAATTACAAAGTATTTATTGGATATATTTGCTCTAAAAGGAAAAAAAAAGTCTTGTGCAACACAATGCTAAGTATTCACAAGGATTCGCAACCTTAGAAATCCATCTCGGAAAACATAGATTTAAACTTGCCAAAAATAGCCAGAAGGTATTTAAACGTTCCAGAACTACTTCTCCACTCTGAACATTTGTTTAACACAGCTGACTATGGAAACACTTATGGTACTATGAGATAAAATTTGCCCTGATGTTTGCCAGCAGTTGCTTTGAGGATCTCTAAAGTTTCATGAATATTACTCACCAAGCGCAAAATTCTTACTTGTAATAATCTGCTTTAAGAAGAAACTGACATTGTATTGCAAAAGGGCAGCAAACAGGATTTCTGAATTTATCAGAGCCATCTAGTAATTATCTAGTTTTCTGCAGCCCAGATCTGTTAGTTCTGATTTAATATTAAGTCTAAATATAAATTTGCTGCAGGTAATTAAGGCTAAGTCTTTGTAACATTAGTTGCAGATAAACAAATTATTGACTAACATGCAATCCTTATCTTGGAAAAAAAGCTGCGTCCTTAACTTACTTAACATTTGCAATAATGTCAAATTAGCCTGTTTCCTTTACATATTCAGATATTTCAAAAAACATCAGTAATTGGAAACATGCAAACAAACAAACATCTTTCAGAATATAAAAACAACTGTATTGGTAACACATATTGGTTTTTTTCCTTTCATAGCCTCTCATCTATCTTCAAGTCCAAATTAGAAGAAAATATGTGTTCAATTTGTGCAATAATTAAAAAAAAAACAATTTGTAAATTGTAAATAGCCTTACCAACTTCAGTTATGTACATTTTCCCATTAGATGGTAGGGGAATATACTGGTTAGAGAAGAAGCTGCTTCCATACCCCAGGACGAAACCTTCCAGTTTAGTGCTTGGAGTTGGACGAATGTATCTCATGCACACTGCATCACTGGTTACATTGATCTGAACTTTCAGGCTTTGTTTTTTAACTAAATGTAGCAAAAGAAAGAGAGATGTTATTAAAGCATCGAACAATCAGCATTGATATTCATTGTATATTCAGAAGCACAAATGGAGGGCAGAACTATAGATGATTAGGAGCAAATAACATTTCAAGAGATAGTTTGAAATTATACTATGTAAGCAAAATAATGACTGACATTACTCATAAGTTGGCTTGTTTTGTTTGTGATGATTCGTTTATAAGAGTCATCAAAAATACTTTTATTGTAATTCTTCTCAGTGTGAACTATATAAAAGGACTAGGAATAATAAACCCAAAGTGAGCTTATATATGTTATTCATTAAACTGAGCGACATGAATTGTGCTGCAGTTCAGCCGTATGTTATACCAAATAGTATGTATGATTTTCAAAATGTTGACAATCTTATGAAATGCAGCACTAGGTAGTATAATACTGTATAGTGTCTACAGAGTCAGTTTTAGGTCAATTTTATCCACATAGTCAGCAATTTCCTGAATTAGTTTGCAATATATTTATTTATCATGCTCATTAGCTATATTTCTTATCACCGAGATGCTCAAAGCAATGTGTAACCAATAAACACTAAAAGAATGCAGATACAAATTAAAGTGTCGGGAAGTTACAATTAAATAAAGAAATAGATTATAAGCCGATAAACAGATTACCGACCAAGTGCTTTCATGATTCAAAATTTGATTCAGAAATCTGGTCATTGTTAGCTGTTGAGATATTTATCAATCTGACACATCACACTGTCCAGAGACATTGTTGTAATTTACAGTAACCTTACCCAAACAGATGTAAACATCCATAAACTATACTGTCATGTACACCACAGGTCGTAGAAATCTAAATGCTAATACCAAGTAGTAGGCAGTAAATTATTCTTCTGAACGATATTCTTGTCATGAAATAGGTGTAGTTTAATCCAGGTGTAGTTAAATGTTACTATGTTATCCAAAAACACTAAAAGATAATATTGAGCTCACTGAAGATTTGGATTCAAACAAAAATGTATTCCTAAATTCAGCACTTTGCAATGCATTCTCTTATTTAAGCACAACATCAACTTTATGAATATATGCTGTCATTTAAAAGAACAATGGGACTACTATATGCACTGATAAATATGCTAAGGAAATTCAATATTGGTTAATCCCTAGAGTCAAGAGATCTTAGTTTCCCTTTTTTAGTTTTTGGAACACATGAAATATCTTTTGATGTAGAAGTTAGAGTGAGGCCATACCACATATGGCTTTGGTTGTGGTTTATTTTTTTTTTTATTTTTTTTATTTTTCAGTTTTTACTTTGCTGAGTTTCTACAAAATTATTCCAGATCTTTGACTTGTCATGGGTCATGCAAAACCTTAAAATACTAAAAAACCGACATTGTTTAAGTCAGTCAATAGAATGAAATGATGTGCTGAAGTAACAATTCTGGAATGTACCACTATATATAATTAGGGACAGATAAAAGAAAACAAAAGTAATTTTGAAGTAGTATATAAGGGTTTTTTTCATAAACAAGAAATAAAGATAAATATTTTGTTGAGTTCTGAGAGAGTTTGCTCGGAAAATGGATGTTCACATCCTCTGTTTATGTGTTTATGTGTTTCCATAATCAATATAGATCTTCTTGTTACATTTTTTATGACAACTGAACTGTACAAATAGCTTTAAATGCTTTTGTATCTTTCTATCCTTTAAGGTTTCTTGGTAATGGATATCTCTACATATGTTGCACTGAATGAAACATGAGTTATTTTCTGAAAAGTGAAGGCCACTACATTTGGACCAAACGCTATTTCCAGGTTGATTTCAGAGGCAGAAGTCCAACTCATGAGTCATTGTAGCCAGATCATTTTGCTCCAGGAAAGGCTGGAACTTAGCCATCAACCAGACCCACGATGGCCCAGTGGTTAGAATACGCACTGCAATACTGCAAGCTACTTGCCAGCTGCCTGCAATTTGACAGATCAAATCTCATCAGGCTCAAAGCTGACTCAGTATTTCATTCTTCCGAGGTGGGTAAAATGAGGACCCAGATTGTTGGGGACAATACGCTGACTCTATAAACTGCTTAGAGAACTCTGTAAAAGAACTGTGAAGTGATATATAAGTCTAAGAACTATTGCTGTCAACCTGAGCTGGACAAAGATACTTTTGGCTATGGCTACTACCAGCCCTTCCGACAGTGAATCTAAGGCAAAACCTCAAGTCATAGTAATATTATCGCAAGGACAGCAATTCAGCAAGTCTTGCTGAAATCAACTCTGTCCTATTTTATCCCATCCATACTTCGACAGCCTCTACACACTAGGAACAGATTTTGACAACATCCCTTGTTGGGCCCAAGATCATAATATAGAGCCAAATATCAGCATATTGATGATATTAAACCATAACATTGCTATGAATATATTAAATAGCAAGAGCAGAGAAGAATCAAACATTGTGAAAATAGTCACAATCATGACCTCCTCCATCATCATGGGTTAGAATTATGTCTTGAGATATCAGAGGAACCACTGGAAAATGGTTATTTCTTTCCATATCAGTGTCTAGCACTCCATAATACTATAGTCCATGATGGCTAACCTTTTTGCCGTCACGTGCCAAAAGTGGGGGGAGTAGGGGGGGTAATGAGCACACATGACCACACCCATAATTCAATGCCCCCCACACTCTCATGCATCATGGCTTCAAAATCTAAGGGACTGGTTTGGCCAAACTCAGCAGCACTTTTCCATGCAGCTGTTGACAAAAATAGGATTGGCAACATGATCACTAATGTCCGATGACGGATATGGCACATGAAGACGAAGAATGGAAAAACTCCGTCTACTCAACATTGTTACCAGCTTCAAAACGGGGAGGGGCGGGAAAGAAGGATGCAATCATGTGATCAAAGCCCTACCTTTATACACATGTGTAATGCATGCAAGTGATAAATATTTAAAAGATAATACTTGCTATTTTTACACCTACTGAGAATTCTAGATTTCAGATGCAAAACCAAAAGCTTCACTTATCTAATTACTTATAAGTTACAGATCACTTAATCATAATAATATGAATCTGTACAATTCCAGTATTTTGAAGTAATATAATTGGCTATTTTGTTTTTATATAGGAGTTATCATTTAGCTTCATTTTGGAAAAAAGATCTATGTGGTCACTTAAAGATGACACTGATTTGATGGCAGACAGTCAATTAATTGATTTTTGTTGAATTCCAGTAAATTGCAGTAACATGATTTGCTAGGTTTCATTGCCTTTACACCTGCAACAAAATAATGGACTATCCACCAGAGAGGACTATTGTTACCAAGTCAATGTTATAGACACATGAGAAATCCAACCTTATTGAGTTCAGTGGCACATCTACATGGCTCAATGAAGCCAGATTCACTTCATTAAAAAGAAATTATTAGAGAAAGCTGTGTCTTTGTCATTTCCAGATCTAGCTGTGTTTCTCTTGCTATAAGAAAAGGCAGACCAACAAAAGAAACATCTGCACTGTTTTTAAATTGTTCAGTCCATCTGTAGAATTCCCATGGTATCTGCTGAAATTAGCAAACTCAGATTCATGTTATACTTTTCTTTTACTTAGCACTTTTTATACTTTTTCCCAAAAAATCTCTATTGTATCATGGGGGATAAAGGAAATTGATACCATATGTCAAGCTAGTTAACAATAGATCTATTTAAATGACAGAATGAAGAATTCCTTCAGTACATGGATTCTGAGACACATGAGTACTTTCTCAGCAGATTCAAATATGAAAAATGCATGAGGAAATCAATAGAAAAAGTCCATTAATCTTACTTTGCCTAGGTAGTTGAAAAACGTATTACAAATTGCTTTTGAGCTTGCCATTTTTATTATACACAGTTTTCTTATTTTACTAGGGACGTAGCCGATTTGGGATAAAGATCCTATGACAATAAATATTCAAGAAGGAGGTGAGGAAGAAGAGGAGAAAGAAGAAGAGGAAAAAGAAGAAGAGGAAGAAAAAGTATTTCTGGAAAAAAATCATTCTCCAAGGTTCAGTACAAATGGATTAAAAACTAATATAAATATTGCATAATAAGGAAAGTTTATTGGTTGTATCTATTGTTTCAATAATGAGTGATAGTATGATCAACAACTGAAGAAATGAGATGCCACAGTGTTAATCTGTAACTGGATATTATATTCAAAAGTCACAGTTGCTGATTTAATACTGGATCAGTAGGAATTAAAATTATCTAAAAAACTCTGGTTCAAATCTGTTTCTTGAAAATTACAGTCCACTGTGAAAAGCGGTGTAGCTACACTAGAAAGAAAAGTTATTTGCAAAAAAACTCATTGTGGGAAGACAATCTTTTTGTTGTTGTTCAGTCACTAAGTCATGCCCAATTCTTCACAATTCCATGGATCATGGCACACCTCCACTGACCTCCACTGTCTCCCAGAGTTTTCTCAAATTCATGTTCATTGTGTTGATGACACTATCTAACCATCTCATCCTTTGCTGTCCCCGTCTCCTTTTGCCTTAAATCTTTCCCAATTATCCAATTTGGATAATAGAAAATAGTGCGGGAATTTTTTGTTGTTAATTGCAAAGTCATGTCTGACCCATTATGATCCCATGGACAATGTTCCTCCAGGCCTTCCTGTCCTCTACCATCCTCTGAAGTCCATTTAAGCTCACGCCTACTGCTTCAGTGACTCCATCCAGCCACCTCATTCTCTGTCGTCCTTTTCTTCTTTTACCCTCAGTCTTTCCCAGCATTAGGCTCTTCTCCAATGACTCCTTCCTAACCATAAAATATGAAAGAATTTTATAAATGTACTCATTTTTGCTGCAAAGGAGATTGGAAGCTCCTTCCTTCCTTCCTTCCTTCCTTCCTTCCTTCCTTCCTTCCTTCCTTCCTTCCTTCCTTCCTTCTATTTATATCTAAAATATCTGATCTCAGATCATGTAGTATCCCCCTCTCCACATTTATAATATTAAGATCAAGACAGTTTTATAATCATATGTTATGACATATTAAATTATGCTTGGTGATTGAATATGAATAAATCTTGATATGATAATTAAATCTGATAATTTAGCTTTTAGTCAATACGAAAAGAACAAGTAGCAAGATAAATTGTTATTTGGTGGTTGTCATTATTTCAAAGTTATCAAATCAAAACATGTTTTCTACCCTGACAAATGTATACTCTAACCATAAACAATAAGAAAGACAACTGAAAGAGAAAGAACAAAAATTTACCCTTGACGTAATTACAAGAGGCCACTAGAAAAGGGATGGGCAACTGTGGCCCTTTTACAACCTGTGGACTTCAACTCCCAGAATTCCTGAGACAGCCAAGCTGGCTCAGGAATTCTGGGACTTGAAGTCCATAGGTCATAAATAGGTCATAAATATGGGTGGCCATATTTGCCCACCCCTGCACTAGAAGACAATTTTGACCAAGCAAGCAATAGAATGGCTAGTTCTAATTATCAAAAGCTGTTGAGAGAACAGAGCCTTTTTTCCCCCTCAACTTTTGTTGCCCACTTAAAGGGAAAGTTTTTGCCCTACAAATTTCAAGGACCATGCTCTCTTTCCACAAGACAACTCTTACAAATCTGCATATGCTAATATTTATTTTTTTAAGAACCTCATGAAAAGGCTATTCCCTCTTCATTATTTTTCATGTATGACATGTTGAGGTATTCGATGTGATATTAAAATATCACAAACTTTTTCACTTCCAGCTACTTTTACTACTTATGTGAACCACAATGAACTATGGTTTTCAGTGAACAGTATCATACCTTTCCAGATTTGATGAAAAATATACTGTATATAGAAGTATGGCACAATGGTATTTTGCCATTCAGGAAAAGGAGATATAAAACAGGCATAAATAGAGTTATGTGGAAATACTGAGTCTAAAGCTGTATTCTTAACTTAAACATACCTTATTCTCTAAGGTCACCTATTTTTATTTTGGCCATATATCAAATTTTCTCTTGCCAACTTTCTTTCTGCTTCCTTTAAGCAGCTGCATTTATTGTCACATTTCCATAACTGAACAACTTTTCTCAGTTGTTAGTGTGTGAACATTTCATATCATATTAATATAGCCAAAGATTAGTTCACAGGTATGTGCAGCTAGCCATAATGCCAAAAAAATGAAGTGTACATTGTGACTTCAGGGTGCAAACTTTGTCCATTCATGCTTGTGTCACAGTGTTGCATACAAACTTGCATAGGGATGGAGCATTGAAATGTTCTTATGCACTTTTAATAACTTCTTTTTAAAGCCTCCACTATAGATGCTCATGAATAACCTGAAATCACTCTTGGAATCCAACTCTAAAAAAGCAATCATTTCTGAGCATTTGATTAATCATAACTAGGTTACCTGAGGAACCTTCTCATCCCAATGAGATTAACCCATCCCACTTCTTCGGGCAGAAGAGGAATATTGTGGATGGTCAAAGAATTCCAGCTGGTGGGGTTCAGAAGAAGGTCATTTTCCGCTGTGGGTCCCACCCTCTGCAGCATTGTCCCCTCAAGGTGAGATCTGCTCTTACCCTCTTGGCTTTGCATAAGAGCCTCAAAACTTGGCTCTGCCAATTAGCCTGGAGCACCAATAGATGCCATTCCACATTGGAGGTAGTTAGTGGACTAAAAAGAAAATCCCACCTCCAGCCCATGGTTTTTAACTAATTTTATTTTTGTTCATTTTAATATTTATTGTTAATATTTTTATGTCTGGTTTCATGATGTTGTAGCAGAGGGGCCCCCCAAGGCTGTATCCCTCCCCACTTCTCTTTTCTCTGTATACCAATGACTGCATCTCTAACGATCCATCTGTTAAACTACTGAAGTTTGCAGATGACACAACAGTGATCGGTCTCATTTGAGACAATGATGAATCCGCATACAGACAGGAGGTTGAACAACTAGCCTCATGGTGTGACTGGAACAATCTGGAACTGAACACACTCAAAACCATAGAAATGGTGGTAGACTTTAGGAGAAACCCTTCCATACTTCCAACTCTTACAATACTAGATAACACAAATTTCTAGGTTCTACCATATCGCAAGATCTAAAATGGACAGTTAACATCAAAAATGTCATCAAAAAAGCACAACAAAGAATGTTCTTTCTGTGCCAACTCAGAAAGCTCAAACTGCCCAAGGAGCAGCTGATACAGTTCTACAGAGGAGTTATTGAGTCTGTCATCTGCACCTCTATAACTGTCTGGTTTGGTTCTGCAACCCAACAAGACCGACACAGACTTCAGAGGATAATTAGAACTGCAGAAAAAACAATTGCTACCAACTTGCCTTCCATTGAGGACCTATATACTGCAAGAGTCAAAAAGAGGGCTGTGAAAATATTTACAGAACCCTCACATCCTGGACATAAACTGTTTCAACTCTTACCCTCAAAATGACCACACATCAGAACAACTAGACACAAGAACAGTTCTTTCCCGAACACCATCACTCTGCTAAACAAATAATTCCCTCAACACTGTCAAACTATTTACTAAATCTGCACTACTATTAATCTTCTCATCGTTCCCATCACCCATCTCCTTCCACTTATGACTGTATGACTGTAACTTTATTGCTTGTATCCTTATGATTTATATTGATATTGTTTCCTAATTGCTTATTTGTATCCTATGACTATCATTAAGTGTTGTACCTTATGATTCTTGATGAACATATCTTTTATTTTATGTACACTGAGAGCGTATGTACCAAGACAAATTCCTTGTGTGTCCAATCACACTTGGCCAATAAAAAATTCTATTCTGTTCTATTCTATTCTATTCTATTCTATTCTATTCTATTCTATTCTATTCTATTCTATTCTATTCTATTCTATTCTATTCTATTCTATTCTAAGCTATCCAAGGTCACTTGACAGTGAGATATGTGGCATATAAACAAACAAACAAACAAACAAACAAACAAACAAACAAACAAACTATACTAGCTCAAATAAAGCTAAAATTATCAGAATTGCTATTTCAATATAATTTATTGTAAGAATAAGTTACTAGTGTTTATGTTTAAAATGAGACCAAATAAATTTTAAGTCATATTGTAAACAATTCAAAAAATAAAAATTCCTTTCTGAGAAGTATAATTTTTTCTTAATTATACCATTCTAAGAGATAAATTAATAGCTTTCTACTGAGACAGAATTTAAACTGCACTGAACAAAGTGAGATTAGTAAAATTGGAGTTAAAGACATTTGAGAGAATGGACTAAACCATGAAGAGTGAAATATAGCACCTGTTTTGCCTCAGTCCATAAAAGGAATAGCAAGCTGCCCTGAAGGCATTTGATGTCTGCAGAAGTCTAGCTCTTGAAAGTGAACTTTTAATACTTCCATGTGTATATTTTCCCCCCTGTCATTGCTTGCTATCTGGTTTAACCAAGCAGTAACGGCTGCTTCTGCTATTCTTGATCATTCTCTTTGCCATGTGTAGATTCCACTCTTTTCCCTTCAGACAATGGTATCTTACAACAAGATAAAATCAAAGCCTCCCAAAATAAGACTATCTTAATAAATCCATTTGGCTGTCATTATTTTCTGAAAAGCTGTTTGATAGATTGATTTTAAAAATTATAAAAAATAACTGCAGTAGTGTCAGAACTATATGCAGTATAGTACTAAAGCTGTACACATGAGTCTGTTTGGTCTAGTGATTAAGACACCAGCTAAAAAATAGAAGAGAGTAAGTTCAAATCCTGCCTTAGCCATGAAAGTCAGATGGGTGACCTTGGGCCAGTCACTCTCTCTCAGTTCAATTTTCCTCACAGAATTGTTGTTGCGGGAAAAATAGGAGGAGGAAGGTGTGTTGGATATGTTCTCTGTCTTGAATTATTTGTAAAAATAATAAAGGCAGATATAAACAAATAAAAATATACAAATGTAGTCAAATATACCTATCCCAGAGTTATGTTTCAGGATCCAGTCTTGGTCAATCCCCAGGAGCAGAGGGTTAGTCTTTGAGCTTTCAGACTTGTGTTTGGAGGATGGGCTCCAGGAGGAGTCAGAAAGCTTGGAAGTCTAAACCTCTGGTCCTGGTGACTGGCCCACATTGGATCTTGCAATAAAAATATACCTTCCAGTTGTTGGTTTGGTAAGATAGAGATCAATCTGCACTAAAAAGTCCTTGTAAGCAGTGGAAGAGGGAGGTGTGAATAAAGGGAAAGAAAGTGTAAGCAATGCACACAGTCAGGAAGCCAGGCTATAAAGATAGAAGCCCAGTCAGTCACTCTCATATTCTTGTGGTGTGTGTAGCAGATCACTTAGTCTCTGAAGAGATCAGCCACAGCTGCCAGTGAAACATCAGAAAATCTGTGTTTCTCCACCTTGGCACCTTAAAGATGTGTGACTGGCTGGGGAATTGTAGGTGTTGAGTGCACACATCTTCTAGTTGTCAAGATTGAGAAACATTGCTCTAGACCATGATCACTATTGTTTACATATTTGGATTTGTTAGGATAATTTATTAAAAGGCACGATAGATTTCATTCTATTTTTAAATTTTCTATTGCAAAACAGTATTTAAACAGCATAAAATGTGATTATGGTGAAAATGAAACTGATGAAAGAAGATAATAAGAGAACAGATAATCTGTGATTACTTTAATTTTCTGGTTGGTTAAATAAGTTAATATAAAGTTCTGACTGGCTATAAGATATGAGACATTATCTAAAATGAGTTGGGAAAGTATAAGAAAGAGTTGAATTAGATTTGTTCCTCGTGGAACCCAGTTTTAACATAATAGTCTTACACTGTACTGTCAGATAATGACCATAATACACCACAGATAAATATCTTTAAGCTCATTCACTACAAACAGAAGGATTACATTTCCTTTAATAGCCCTGATGGTAAGGAAAATAATAGTCTGCTCTTCCATAGCATAAAACATCTGCAGTCTTCTAAAATCCAACTTGTTTAATCTTGTTTTCATAGATAGGATTTTTATTGTACTCATTCTGTAACATTTGGCAAGTTGAGTCATGTACATTTGTTGCATTCTGTTCCAAGTTTAATTCAGGTATCTGAGCTCTTTGTCCTCTTTGTCAGATAAAGCTTAGCTTGCCATCTGATCCACATTTTTAATCCCCTCGCAGAGAAACCATTTTAAATCAGAGGTATTAGTAATATTGCATTGTTGGAAAGTATTCAGTGAGATAACCTTGTAAGACAGCTGGAGGGTTAATAAGATATGAGACATTACCTAAAAATGTGGCACTTGTTTTTATTTTCTTATTATACTATTTAATACTTGTAATAACAGGATTGGTTTAGATTACATTTTGGCCTCATTATATTACATTTTGGTCTCACTAGTGCATTGTCCTTTTTGTCTGATTTAGAGAGTATTTAAAATGGAATGCAAATAAGCATATATTCACATGTATCACTTAGCCCATCACCAGTGTGGGTTACCCACGTTTTCCAGAGTGCAAGAACAGGCGGCTTTTAGGCTATCATAAAGAAATGGCCTAAGAATAAGCAACCCCAAACCATTTGCCTGAATAACAATTTAATTCAAATATCAGTCTACTTTCTTAGTTTTGTGAACAAATATGAATCTAACAGATTAGTAGGGACTTGATAAAACTGCACAACATTTTTCAGAGTTTCATGGTTCTGTTATTTAAGAAAATAACAACTACAGGATTTCAAAAGTCATGATACCACAAAATGGGAAAGCAACTAAAGATGTACACTTTTATTTAAAGCCAAATATATTGGAATGATAACACAAACTTAGTGTGAACCCTGATTTATACCCTGACAATATAGTGGCAAAGGGACCTTTGCAGTATTGAGTCATATGTCCTTGACTTTTGCCAGCAGGTTCCTGTAAACACTGTATTTAGAGAAATGTCACTAAGAGATCTAAAGGCTACTTCTATTTCAAGCTCATTCAGATGAAACTCAAATTGGAAACAGGGAAAGGCTGAGTTCCACCTTCTACCATTCAGGTTAAAAGATCAACATTTTCCCTTCTGTAGTTGCTCAATTTCTAGAATATTTCTGCTGGCCTTAGAAACTTAAGCTCCGGGCACCTAATAGCATTATATACCTTATATACTTAGTCTAATGCAGGGGTCTGCAACTTTAAACACTCAAAGAGTGTTATCTGGCTGAGACATATGTCATACACCTATCTGTATCTCTGGATAGAAAAAAATTGTAAAAATAATTCAAGAATTCTTCTAGAAAAGGACTGGGCAAGAACCCGAAGTTAACAATTTAACAGAGGCAAATATCATGGTGTGGTCATACTATTCTCATAGACACTGAGGGTAGGAGATTTAGACATCTATTTTTGCATTATGTTAAATATAAATTAGCCTTTATATGTTTCTAAAAGGTCTTTGAATATTAGTATTTATCTGTTTCTTACAATCTCAAAATTGTGGGAAAGAATGCTACCAAACTTTAGCAATTGAGATCAGATGATGCTCCAGCATAAAGGTCTTTGGGGCCTCATGAAGACCAGGGCCTCAAGTTGTTCATTTTCATACTAAAAGAATGCTTTCCATTTATAACCCTGGTTTTATTCCACAGAAAGATAGGCTTTTCCATTCAATAATAACTAGCAAAAATAACTTTTGGTACTAAATTACAGGAAACAGGAAGCAGTACACAATGATCATGTTATTTAATCTAGGTGGGAATGGTCACAATAAATCATTTGGAGTCACACAGTCTTTAAATGTAATAATAATAATAATAAATAATGGATACAAATTAAAAATGAAGTCAGACAATTCCACCCTAGCATTTGCTTGGAAAACATCTAACAATGACCCATGTATTAGTAATTATGAAAGTTTTCATAAATAAGAAAAGATGTTTAATAAAATATTTAACTTTGTGTTAGGTTTTTGGCTTTTGAAAAGACAGAAGCGATAAGGAGGACTACAGATGAATTTAAGAAAATAAAAAGAAAAAATATTTCAAGAGAAAGAATTATTAGCCCTCGGGTATATTTTACTGGGAAAAATTGGTAAAGATGATGATGATGTTTAAGAAATTCAAGAAAGGCAAGGGTCTTTTCACTTGGGAGTAGAGAAGGATGCGTCAGGAAAAGCAAACATTATAGAAAAACAAACTCAAATTCAAGTGGGCAATTACAATCTCAGTTCTGAAGACATTGCCTAAGAATTAGAAATTCTAAAAAGAGTTGGCCTTCCCTCAAAATCCTCCAACAATATGGAATAAATAACAATGTCCAAAGGGCACATCTATGTTGTCTTCATGTGTGATGAACTAATATGTCTCTATGTGTGCAACTTCTTCTTATGGACTAATCATATATGTTACCTCTTTCTGAGTATTGTGTGCACATGTGACCGTTTCTCTGTTAGGGACTGGTGTTTCTATGCAAATATGGGTACATAAAGGCTTAATCAGCACAGGTGTACATATGTTGCCTCTAACTATGTGTGCTTTTATGCTCTTGTGTTGCATCTTTATCTTTGTCTACTGATAGTACTTGATTAACAATCACTTGTTCAGTGACCATTTGAAATTTGACGCCACTGAACGAGTAGTACTTATGACTAGTTTTCAAAGCTCTGACTCTCCCAGTTACACACACACACATACGGTCACATATTCACAATCTGAGCACAATCTGAGGACCCATTTTGTGCTTACAACAGTTGCAGGATCCCACAATCATACCATCTTCATTTGCGACCTGCCTTGCTGGTATTTCTGGTCTCCTGTCATGTGGTGTGTCTCAATATTTGTGTGAATATATGCATATGCTCTGCATCACATGATTTGCAGGGAAATAAAAAGAGATTTGCAGTGGACATTCAGAAACTATCACCCAATTGTTTCTCTTTGGTATACAATATACTGGAATAGTTTTGTTTCTGGAATTCTTTTCTCCAGAGCCCCAAGCCATTTGGATTTGTTCGGTCTTCTGCCAGTTTCTCCCACCAAATAAAATTTAGTTTAATTCTGATCAGTTTTGGCAGACGTACCCTGCATGTGGAGAGATAGAATCCCAAGTCCCTTAGATAATTTTACATAAAATTAATGTCTTTTATATAAAACTATGTTATTAAAAGAGCTATTTCCATCATGCACCCAGTGTAAATACTTTGAAAAAGTGTGTTGGCTTTTGCTGATTTCTAAAGAATGTTTTTACAAAACATTTAGACAACCTTTACTTTTCAACACTATAAGCAATGTGAGTGATATTATGATTACATTGGAACTTCAAAAATTCTAGCTGTTCATAACTGGAGAATTCCATACTAATAGAGGAGCACTTGCATGTCAGTACAGATTTTGCAGAAGGAAATACTAAATAAACATGTGCAGATACATTAAGAAAAAAAAATATTTTGAAGAAAAGTCCTAGGAAACAGAGGCCTCTCTTGCTCAATCCTGTGTAAGGGATCTCACTACTTCCTTTATTAATTGGTTTTTTATTGAAGTACTCTCACTATTCCAGAGATGCTTTTTCAAAAGGCAACTGGACTTCCTTTGTTTTTTTCCTTGAGAACTTTTTGTTTCTCATCCAAGAAGCTTCTTCAATGCTGACTGAATGAGAAGTGAAATGCCTTCAAGGGAAAAAAAACAAAGAAAATCCAGTTGCATTTTGAAAAAGCACTTTAGGACAACTATGACTTGGATGATGAAGAATTTTCATAGGCAATTGCTCTCAGAACACAACACAACACAACAGAATAGAATACGTAAAATAACAAGAGTTGGAAGGGACTTGGAGGTCTTCTAGTCCAATCCCCTGCTTAGGCAGGAAACTCTATACCATTTTAAACAAATGATTATCCAATCTCTTCTTAAAAACTTCCAGTATTGGAGCATTTACAGCTTCTAGAGGCAAGCTGTTCTACTGATTAATTGTTCTGTCAGGAAATTTCTCCTTACTTTTAGGTTGCTTCTGTCCTTGAGAATTTCCACCTATTGCTTCTTGTCCTGCCCTCAGGTGCTTTGGAGAATAACTTGTCTCCCTCTTCTTTGTTGAGCCTCTGAAATATTAGGACACTGCTATCATGTTAACCCTAGTCCTTCTTTTCATCAGACTAGACATACCCAGTTCCAGCAACCATTCTTTATATGTTTTAGCCCCCAGTCCCCTAATCATCTTTGCACTCTTTCTAGAGTCTCAACATCTATTTTACATTGTGGTGACCAAAGCTGGATGCAATATTCCAAGTGTGGCCTTTCCAAGGCATTATAAAGTGGTATTTACACTTCTTGTGATCTTGATTCTATCCCTCTGTTTATGCAGCCTAGAACTGTGTTGGCTTTTACTATTCATTCAGTTCATTCCAAAATTGATCAGAATGGGACTAAATTTTTATATGGTGGAATCTTCCTTCCTACAACATCAATGCATTATTTGTGTTCTGCACTCTGTACAAAAATACTCCCTTTACTTTTTTCTATGCAGCATACTGTATTTTCAGATATTTAAATATTAAGATATTCTTCCTCAGTCCACTGGAGTTCCTTCAACTTTTCTTTTTAGAGGACTTGATAGTTCCTGAGCATCACTTATTATCTTCTTGATTTATCCTTTTGTAGTTCCAAGAACTGGATACATTACTCCAGGGTAGATGGTCTTATTAGAACAGAATCATATGAAACGATTACTTCCTAAAGATTAACTCTGACTAATGGCACATAATCAATCAATATAGAATATGACTGTACCAAGTGTGTTAAGTACAAATTTGATCTTCATCAGTTTCCACTTCTTTATCCAAATCATCCACATTCAGCTATATCATCAGTTTATGCTATATCATCAGCATTTCAATTAATTTTTGCTTTCTGGGAAAAAATCTATGTCTCCTTATTCATCCCATGACCCCACCAAGACAATAAGCATTTGCAGTTATTATTGATGTTAATGTTTCCAATTGGCTGAGAACTCTATTTTTGTTACAGTGCAATTACTGTGACATTCCTTTCAATTAGTGAATTGTTATAAACATTCTAAAAAAATATTGATTTATGAACATAACTTCTTAGTTTGAAAAAAGTCATCTATTGTATTGTTTATCAAAAACAAATTTGAGAGAAAGTTACATCGTGTCCTTATTAATGCTTCTTTCTTTACAATTTCTGCATTTCTGATTGATTGATTTTATCATGATTAAATTATCTATGTGGTAGCTAAAAATAAATGTAACTCTTTACAATCAAAATTAGTACTCTATCATGTCCGATGAACACTACATGGTAAATGTTACATCATAGATAAAGCTGAGTTCAGACTGTCATATCTAAAAAAAGGGATCATTAGGCCATTTACTTTATCCTTGCATGCCTGATTTCTTATTAAAGCATTCATTACATACTCCAAACCATCCATGACATACATTAGCCTCTGTTAAAAAGCAAGCAAGCATATAAAAAATATCAGCACTCACAGGAACAATTCCAATAAACGTATGGAATTCAAACTCCAAGTGTAGATTAACTTTTTAAATTGCTGCTTTAACAAGTGTACTTGGGCAACTCGATTGAACTCAAAGCTAAGCAGACAAAACCAGTAGGAAATCTCAGGGAAATAATTTAGAATGGAGGGAATGAGGGAAGTGGAATGAAGGAAAACACCCTGGAAGAATGCAAGAGCAAATCAGTTCCATAAATCTATACCCAGAAGCTGAGCTTGAAGATCTGAATGCCTGTAGTGTCCAAGTTGTTAGTAAAATATATTTTTTAAATAGCCCATAGACAATATTTATATAGACAACCATTCTCATAGTTCACCTAATCCAATGAAGAAACGAAATAAATGTCTCCAGATTTCTGCAAATTATCGTGAATCCTTTTTGTTTTATTTATTTATTTATTTATTTATTTATTTATTTATTTATTTATTTATTTATTTATTTTTAAATTTGTATACCGCCCTTCTCCCTGAGGACTCAGGGCGGTGAACAGCCAAGTAAAAGCATAAACTACAAACATTAAAATACAATTAAAAAGATATATATAAATTTGGCCCCATGATTAAAAACAATAACAGACAATTAAAAACATTTTAAAAAGTGTTGTTGTTATTGTTATTGAATGGTTAAGGAAGTATAAACTGTTACCGTGTTTCCCTAAAATAAGACCCTGTCTTATATTTTTTTGAACCCTGAAATAAGCGCTTGGCCTTATCGCCATGCGCTCAAAAGCCCGATTAGGCTTATTATCAGTGGATGTCTTATTTTGGGGGAAACAGGGTATTGACAATCACACAAACTACAAATGGATGGGAACACATACACCAAGTAAGGTTACTATTAGTATTGTATATTTTAGGACCAATTGATACTGATATCCTCAATCTGTTTATAGATAAGCATCTAAAAACACTTGGAAATGCTTTTTGCATAATTATCCATAACATCACATTGTACAAGCAACATAATTGACAGACTGCAGGAGTTCTTGTGGATTGTTCACTCTGCTCATATATAGAAATTCATAAACACTTGCTAGCTTCACTCCATCAAGCTTTTATGATACAGGCTATATACCCACAAAAGTAGATCAACAGAATTGATGTCTTTACTTTGGCGGTTGCTGTGAGGAAACCATAGAGGTAAGTCAAATGCAGCAAGAGGAAAGGAAAAGGAAGTGGGGAGGGAAATCCTATTCTGGCAAGTGAGGATCATTGCTGGAGGATCATGCTGTTTTTCTTTTTAGAAAAGCTCTACACTTATTGCAAATGAGAAAAATGCCCATTGCTAAAAAATAAATACTAAATAAATAAATGGGGGTGGGGGCAGAAATTGTCTTAAGAGAAGTGACAAGGAAAGTTATTAGAAGAAATGAGTTGCTATTCCTTCATAAATCGTAAAAAATAAAACAGGTTTATGGGTTATAGTTTGTTCTGTTCTGTTCTGTTCTGTTCTGTTCTGTTCTGTTCTGTTGAGGGCCTTTCCTTGAATGAAACAGTTGGAATGCTGGAAGCCACCAACTTCCCTCAGAGATTTCTATGTTAATTCAATTTTTTTTAGTGAAGATAGTGTTGAATTTCTGATGGAAAACATTCTTTTATGCCCAATTGCTTTAATAGAACCTAAGCGGCAGGTACCACCAATGTAAAGGCCTGTTGAGAAGATGTCTTTAACAAATAGCTGGTTCCTAGGTATTGAAGACACCTCTTGACACAGGCAGAAAAAAAATGTATGGCTGAGAACTTAAACAATTGGGACCTGGTATATATGAGCTGATGTCTGATATTATTGGAAATTCTGAAGTCCTATTTCTGAAGAAATAGATTTGAGTCTATTTATTCACAATAGAAAATCTATTTTTTATACAGCAATGCCTTTTCTTTTCCCAATTTGATCACAATATGGATTCATTAATATATATATTAATGAATTTATTAATTCATTTATTTATTAATTCATAATTTATTAATGAATAATATTAATATAATATTATTATATATTATATAGATATACCATATGGCTATTTCATTTAGTTAAATGCATAATTAAGGTAATTTACTTATTTTCTACTCACTACTGAAATTATTTTTGTTTATTTACTATACTGTTGTGGATTTATAATTTGTCTCACAACATTCAATTTTATACAGGTAGTCCTCAACTTACAACAATTCAGTTAATGACCGTTCAAAGTTACAACACTGAAAAGTGTGATTTATGACCGTTTTTCACACTTAGGACCATCTCAACATCCCCATGGTAACATGACCAAAATTCAGATGCTTGGCAACTAATTGATATTTATGATACTTGCAATGTCCTGGAGTCATGTGATCACCTTTTGCAACTCCTGTCAAGCAAAGGCAATAGGGAAGCCAGATTCACTTAACAACCCTGTTACTAACATAAGGACTGCAGTCATTCACAAACAACTGTGGCAAGAAAGATTATAAAATGGGGAGAAATTCACTTAACAACTGTCTCGCAACAGAAATTTTGGGCTCAGTTGTGGTCAGAACTCAAGAACTAAGTTACATTTTTTGAAGAAAAATAAATTTATTCATATTTTAAACTTAATTGTGTGTAATTTTGAGTATCTAATAAAATAAATCAATTAATAAACAATGTTCAATCCAGTATTTCATTTTACCTGCTGGTAGTACAATTTCATATAATATTGCATTGTATTTGATATACTAAGATGTCTTTTGGTATTCTTAGGGACTTATTGCCTAGGAGCATGAGAATCAATAAAACTTCTGAATTGCGGTTTTGCTAAACTTGAAAAACACTTAAAAATGCCAACAACTAAAAACATGGAATAGTAAATGCATACCACAAACATTACACAATGCAGCTCTGTTCCCATTTTAAATGTCTAACAGATATGTGCATCATCTAGCCACATTTACTTGTTCCCAGCCATTAATATTTCATGTGAAATGGAAATTAAAATAAATATTACTGACAGTATTGTTATCCCTTGTCTGCAGCTACGTGGGGACATCTATGTATACACTCCATTTCACATAACAGGCAGCTTAATTTTTAAATATCTGCAGCTATTGCAGGATGCTTCTGGCATTACTTTTCTGCCAATGTTTATCTGAAATACGTTTACATGTACAGCAATCATTTCCTACAATATTTGAAGGACTGAGGCTACTATGCTCAGAGTATAGAAACCTGTTTCCTTACTCTTCCTTGAATGTCCACATAACCAGTCAACATTGTGTAGTTACACAGGTACTCCAAAGAGTGTTTGGAAAGAAGCCTATAGCCTTAAAAAAAGGCCTGTTGACCTTTGTAAGTGTCATGTTTTTAAACAGCTAAAGAAAGATATAACATAAAAAGTAAATATCTGTAAGACATTTAAAATGGGAAGAGAGCTGCAAGCCACTTCTGAATTTGACCTGAAATTCTAAAGCGCATACAGTTAAACGGAGTAGATTTTGTTTGATCTACTCATTTGGGCAATCATGCCACATTTAGCTCTGTTTTTATTTTTGGTATATTCAAATTAGTATTTCATATATATCTATTTAATTAGAGACCAGGATCTGGACAGGGTCTTGCTAGTTAAGAAACCATAAAATTTCAAAAGCAGAAATAGCAAGGTGTTTCAGATTCACTTATCTTTAAAGTAAGGGTATAAGAAACTGTATTTACATACTTACACTATAGATGCATCAAAAATCCTACCTGTGGCATTACAAGTAGTCCTCAACTTACAACCAGTTGTTTAGGGACTGTTCAAAATTCCAATAGACCTACAGTACCTGAAGGGTATTTATGGCTTGGATTCAAAATTCTGATGTTGCCCATCATGGTCACAGACTGCACTTCAGGTGCTGAGCAACTAGGCTGCATTTGTGGCCATGTAGAGCATCTTGCAGTCACATGGTCACATTTTATGATAGTTTTGCTGAAAACCTATATTTATTTCTGGGTTGTTGTTTTTTTTGGCAAAATTGCACCATAGCAAACTATTGGTTTGCTTAATGACTGCCACATTCATTTAATGACCACCACGTTCACTTAAAACTACCACAAGAAGGTCCTAAAATTGGGTCAGTCATGTGATTAACCACTTTATGACCATCACAAGTTATGACCATGATGGGCAGCCTTACTTTTCTAGACACATTTGTTCTTCATGTGGCGATTTAATGTAAACATTCAGTCTCTTTTGACTTGTTCTAAAACTGCCAAACCAAATTTTAGGTAACTCCTACAGAAAATAGTATTTCCCTACTAATGTTTTCAAGCTGAAATTTCTTTTGAGTGGAATATGATATGAAAGAACATTTGTTAAAAACAGCTTTTATACTAAATCCAAATAGTTAACATCCAAACATCCTATTAGTTTTCTATAACTACATTTCTTTTGCTTGGTACAAAAACAGATTTTTTTTCTGTTCTTGTACCAAGGAATTGTTCCTTTCCTTTCCTTTCCTTTCCTTTCCTTTCCTTTCCTTTCCTTTCCTTTCCTTTCCTTTCCTTTCCTTTCCTTTCCTTTCCTTTCCTTTCCTTTCCCTTCCCTTCCCTTCCCTTCCCTTCCCTTCCCTTCCCTTTTTTTGTACCAGAGAAAGAAAATCTACATTCATAACCTAATGCCAGGAATAAACTTCACTGAAATGGTTAAGTCTACCCAAAAATAACTTTGGCAGCTCTTAGCATTATGAACTGAATTCAAAGCACTGCTGTTAGCTGGAATGCTTGTATTATTTTATGAAGACTGTGAATAGAAATGCTATACTGGAGAAAGTAACTTCAGTGTATTCTTTATTTTTTTAATTTAATAACACAAGAGTTCAAAGAAACAAATGTTATTAAATGTTCAAAATACCTAAAACATTTAAAATACCTAAAAATATTACAATGAAATGGATAAATCTTTGGAATATCTTCAGATTGACAATAGGTGCAGTATATTAGAAAGAGCCTCACACTACATTTGTACATATCTGGAAAACTAGAATAAGTAGATGTTTATTTCTTTACAAAATCAAGAATAATCGGAAAAATGAAAAATAATAATTAGTATTTTCAGCTTCCATTTAATTTGAGAAAACATCTGCCTTAATGAATTGGGGCATAAAATATAGACACAAAATAAAACATTCTGTCAGAATTCTGCACTCAGATACTTATGATTATTATCCCATAAAAGTGGATAAGGTAGATATATAGAATTATCCACATGTTCTAATGAAAGAACTATACTATTTAGCTCAGAAGGTTCGCATGTTACTATATTTCCTTTGATAAATACATTAAAATATATATGCATTTTGATAAAGACTACATTTTGTGCAGGAAGGATATAAACGTTTCAAATTACAAATAAAAAAAAACCACATTATTTTATGGGAAAAGGTCATTATTCGCCTGACATGAAATATGTCATACATGCATAATCTAGGAAAATCTTTTCTAATTTAACTTTCCACTGAATAAAAAATAAAATGCTACTTAAGGGATTTCTAGACACACTGGGCACATCTGCAAAGCATACACTCTATTAAAAAGCATTTCAGCAAAGTCAGTAACAGAATGTGAAGCATCACAGGGTTAAAAAATACCAATGTAGTGGGCAGTTTAATCTAGATTTATAAATATGATATTAATGTTACAGCACAGATCGTTTTCAGTAAGAAGTTTAAAATGTCAGACTAACATATACTGAAGAAAAATAAATTTAAAATTTTGCATAATTTCTTTCACATTACAAAAAATCGGGTCCAGTCAGCACTCCTTAACACTGCATTTTATAGGGACACAAGCATACATTTTAATAGATACTAAAGACAAGTAATTGAGGAAAACTAGTATTGATGATACACAGTAAATCAAATCAGTTTTAAAGTGTTTACAGTGAAGTTGAAAGAACTGAATCCTGTTTACACACATGTATCAGAGATCACATTACATACTACCATAAGAAGTAAATGTTTAAAAAATCAACAAAACTAGCTTTTCATCTGATTGCAGTGTTTCTTGTTTAGGTCAAGAAATTATAAAGTATGTTTTATCCTTTCCTTTGTTTATGCAAAGAATTTTAAATTACTCCATTTGTCTCTGTGTCTCTTTTATGTGTTTTTGCAATTTTTACTATTTCATTTCTCCTTCACTGCATTCTTAATCCTTTCATATTTTCTGAAAACAAGATTGTGTTATAAAGGCTAAGCATTTCTTCCCTACGAAGTATGAGAACCATATCTACTTGCCTTTTGGCAATTTCCCAGCATTTCCAAGGATTTGTGCAAAATGTCCACAGAAAAGGAGAAAGACCAATCTTGATATCATACTTCCAAACAAAAAAAATCCACTGTTAAAGATGCTGAAGAGTGTCATGCAAGGTAATGCAGCTGCAATGAAGTGAACAGTTCTCTCTGTCACAGAGACAGCTAAACTTTGACAGTTTAGTTTACACTGTGGGAGGAGACAGGATGACATCATAGCAACTCTCTGGAAAGATAATTTAAATATAATGGTATTACCAATCTTTTGCTTGAAACACAGCACTTGGAGCTCTGATGTAAGATTCCTTGTATAAAATGTGTAGAAGTTTAATTATTTGCATGACACTAAAAGTTTGCATAAATCCCAAGAACACGTAATTTGTGTGAACTGGAGTAGAAACAGTCTCTGAAACACATAAAAGATATTAAAAGCTTGAGCTAATAATTCTGTTAACAAGGTTAATTGAGAAATTGGCGGGAAAGATTGACTCTTTCCCCAGTGACTGGACATGGCTCTCCACTGTCATATTTGTTTTTACAAGTTCTCCAGTGAAACAGTGAAAGGTTTTTTCCTAACAAGTATTAATGTAAGTGAAACCACACATTTCTTTATATATTGATTGATAAAATAATGCAAGTATAGACCCTTTCAGCCAAGGTGACATGCTGAAGAAACTACAATTAGAAGTTCTGGGTAAGTAAAGTCTGGAAAGAACATCAAGAAATCGCTATGATCAAACCTAAGGAAGGTTTTGAAATTTATAGTGGGAGTTCTTTAACCAGCCTTATTTCTAGCTGGTTTAAACAGAAAAAATAAATAGTTGAAGGCTGCAGTGTAGGGGAGCCAAAAGTCAAATATGGTGCCATGATCAAGATGTAACAAAAGATATAAGTGAATGTCTATATTATGAAGAAGAATCTACTTTTAGGTGAAAATTCACTCTATTTTGAGGACTTCTTGTCCCGAATGTTCCTTTCAGATATGATGTTCTGTCCTCGTCACACACTCACACACACCAACAGACGTCCAAGAGTTAAACATCAAACCAGCTGACAAAATCCTTTTCCTTATGATAACGGAACTTGGCAGCAACCTAGTGGCTGCCTGCCAAGTGTTTATTACTTACGAAAGGTAGCGATAACTTCTCTCCACTTCTGGTACATCAAAGTAAAATGCTCAATAATTACAGAGTAAATCAAGTCCAAATATAATCCAGCAAAGTCTATAGCAAAAGTCCGGCAATGCAGAATGGCATGGAAGCTTTCAGCTTTGTTCGTCACATGGTTTGACTGGCCACCACACTCCCTTTTATACCTTGTGGGGTGTGGTCCAATGACTCAGCCTAATCTCGGGCACGCCTTTTCTTCTCCTGCGTGCGCTTATTTCTGCGACGCTGGTGTAGATCCAGCCAAGACTCATTACTCTCATCACTGTCCACCTGTGGCTGCGTGGACGTGCTTGGCCCCGGCCCTATCTCTTGCCCTTCGGCAGACACCGAAGGCATTGCCAAAGAGGAGGGTCTTGGAGAGAGAGGCCTTGCCAACTCCTCTCCTTCACTCTCGGAGTCCTCTCCTGCCGATGACACAGGCTCAGGTAACGGAGCCACAACATATAGACAGAGTAAGCAGTATCTTAACTAAATGTCTAATATTGTCCATCCAGGAACAGGTGCCAAACAAGGAGTTGCTGAGTTGTCAAGGCAGGAAAAATAGACCTTAAGCATATGAAATAGACATCCTCAGAAATTAAGATAAAGGGGCAGAAAACCAAAATCACTTAGGTTTTTATTGATTCAGCAAACACTGTAGATCAAGAATCCTATTTGGTGCTAATAGAATTGCTTGCAGGGGAAGTTCCAAGATCAATTTCAATAAATTTATGAAATGGTTCTACATTTTATATAAATATTATATTTGAAGAGTTGACAATCTAATTATATCATCAATTTCATATTACATTTATTTATCTGTATTCTCAACATATTCAGGATTTTCTTTATTAATTCAGACTTCTAAAGTTTGTTGTCTATGATGTCTATCATCTTAGTTCCACTGATCCATTTAACTGAACTTCCCGCTCTGTATTCATAACAAATCCTATATTTTGCAATCCTTTGAGATTGCATAAACACTAAATTCTATAATATGTGCTTATTTATTGGATTTCTTAACTTTGCCATAAGTTTCACAGGAATGGTTTCTGGAAAAAAGAAAGAACAAAGAATGTTACATAACATATGCTATACTGGCAAGGAGGAATTTTGAAGAATTTATAATATAACACATAATTTATTATTTGATCCTCTTATTTCAAGCAATTGTACAGCATAATCTAGTTCTTTTTAATACAGTTGTAGAATTCATGGATTTGTTATATCTCCATAGTAATAAGTAAATCTTATTAGTGTTAAATATTAAAGAAGTCTGTTCCATAATACAACTGTGTAAGATTCTATTAGGCAAAGATATGGTTCCTGATCAAAGGGTAGTACAATAAAAACATTCAGTGCTATCTTGTTGCTAATGGAGGAAACAGCAATTTGTGCAGAAAAGAGTGTTTCATAAGTAAGAAGCCGCACAGAGCGCTGTTACTTTCCCACCAGAGTGGTTCCTATTTTTCTACTTGCATTTCTTATGTGCTTTCGAACTGCTAGGCTGGCAGAAGCTGAGACAAGTAACAGCAGCTCATTCCATTACACAGCACTAAGGATTTGAACCACTGAACTGTCGACCTTCTGATTGACAAGCTCAGCGTCTTAGCCACTGAGCCACCGCTTAAATTCTCTTTATTGTCAAAATGATTTTAATACCCCACTGTTCTGCTTTTATTAATTCTTATATCCCATTGTTCTGAAAGGCATTAGTTCTTCTTGGAAGGTCCCACAGCAGCTTATCACATAATAAAAGACTTGACACCCTTTATAGATACAGTAGAAAAACAGGTTGGGAAGCAAAAGGAAAATAAAATAACTTGGGCAACAGTTCTTAATGATTTATGGAGCTGTAACACTCAGCAATTTGGATTGCTATTATTACAGCTCAGGGAGTAACAGAACAGTTGCTATGTTGGTATCTCTCACAGAGTAATTGTCAAAATGGTTTCTATGTGGAGAGATAGATAGAGAAATATGCTTTATTTCCGCCAAAGTACAAGAGCTTAAAATAATACAAGAGGACAAAATGTTCAGGTAGGAATATGGAACAAAATAAAACACCCATTAATATAAATTGGTTGAGGTGTGGGATACTGGTTAAGTACATTAACTGAAGAAGACAATAAATTTCAAATTTTACAGTAGGTAATTCCAATTCAATTCAGTGGTTTTGACTGTATTGCAAAATTTAGTCACTTTCCTGGAAACTTCAATATGTAGTAAAATGTGTACTTTTCTCTTTTGCTGCCAGTTTGAATATTTTGCAAACAGCTGGATACCCACACTTCGCTACAAAACTATGTGATCGGGCTTAATAAATTGACAGTTAAAGCTTGAATATTAATGAGTAATTATGATCAGACTCTCCTCTCCCCTTCTCTCCCTCAGGCTTGCCCCACAGAAGCCTTTCCTATCTTATCCCCTTCTTTCCCTTTCAGGTGGGGAAGAGGAGTAGAATCTCTAAACTTCCTGCCTGCAGACCGGATAAGTCACGCACTGGCCACGCCCATGCCCAAATGGCAGTTGGAACAGAGTTCTTTTCAGGTAGGGAGGGGGAGTAGAATGTCTAATTCCTTAGCATCAGAGCGTGTTAATAATAATATAAGAAATACTAATGATCTGATGGTCATTTTGAAAAATCCTTTCTTAGTGAGCATTTAGAAGCCAAGAGGAACATATGTGCCAAATTTCAAATTTGTAGGCTTTACGATTCTGCAGATTACATGATGAGTGGTATTTCACTTTTATATATATATAGATTAAAGAGATCATCAATTCTACCTTCCAGGATTAATAATCTGGGGGGAACCTGAAGTAGATGGTACACTTTCAGTGCCAGCAAGAGTGTCTAGATTTGCCAAATTAACAGAGGGTATATAACTTTGCTCTTTGATGTGATAATACAGAAACTTAGAAAATATATAGTGCTGTAAAACACTATGGACGGTATATAAGTCTAAGTGCTACTGCTGTTGCTATATATTTAGGAATACTGAAAGGGTGGTGGTGTATGAGATCAAGATAAAAATGGCATGAAATGTAGTTCTGTCCATTTGCTGATTAACTTTGCTTTTACGTTTTTTATTGGCTCAATTGATATAGACTTTTATTTATATAGACTATATAAGACCAATTTGGTCTAGATTCAGAAGTTTAGATACCAGGCCAGAAAGTGGGAGACCGTGAGTTCAAGTCTTGACTTAGCCATAAAAGCCAGGGGTACTACTTCGTATTAGTCACTCTGTCTCAGCCCAACCCACGTTCACAGGGTTGTTGTTATGGGAAAAATAAGCTGAAGAAGATATGTTGGATATGTTCATCATCTTGAGTTATTTTAAAAAATAATAATGGTGGGATAGATAGATAGATAGATAGATAGATAGATAGATAGATAGACAGACAGACAGACAGACAGACAGATAGATGGATAGTATACTAATGACAGATTTTTATTTCATGTAAAAGTGCAGATTTCTAGAGGTACAGAGACTCCCACAATTTGTTTGAGTCTGTATTTAATTGTTATAACCTTAGGTGGGCCTCAACAAAAATATAGCCTGTCTGTAATTGAAAAAGAAAACTGGTAACTGAACCTGGAACCCAAGCTCAGATTTTAGGCATCTGAATTGCACTGAATGTAGTGCAGAAGCATCTTTGTGCACATAACACTGTGCACAGTAAAGGAAACAGCTTAAGACTAGACTGAAATGTAATTACAGCAGACACAATTAATTTCCATTTAATTTAAGTTAATTAATTTTCATTTGATTCGCATAGCTTTGCCTGCAGCATAAGATTAGAGGGCTGTAGTTTCCAAGAGATTGGAGATGAATGCCAAGAGATTTGTAAGCCTTTGTCTGAAATGTTATTAATTTTTCAGGTGAAAGCAAGCTTAAACCTTTGTAAAAATTATAGCCTTAGTTTTTATTTCAGTCTGGCAGAACAGTGCAGTGTGCAGACTTTGTCAATCACGTCCACAATCCCACTTGGGAAACGGAGAAAATGTCAGCATCACCAGAGTATAATAATATTGAGACAAGATTATGAACTAAGGATGGAGAGTGGGATTTAAGTTTAGCAAATGTCCTTACAATATCATTGATATAAAATATGTTAAAGGGGTGGCTTAATTCCTTTGGTAGTTGGTATTGTGGTGTTTTTAAGTAACATTATTACGTGAAGAAGATGATAATTGATAGAAAAAGCTAAAAGTTTTCATCATAACCTCTCTCAAGAAACTAGAGTGAAAATTGCCTTCAAATATATAAAGCTGGTGGAGAGAGAAGCAGGGGTGAAATCCAACAGGTTCTGTCAGGTTCTGGAGAACCGATAGAGGAAATTTTGAGCAGTTTGGAGAACCAGTAGTGGAAATTTTGAGTACCACCTCTGGCTGGACCCAGAGTGGTTTGGGAATGGAGATTTTGCAATATCCTCTGCCTGCCACACCCAAGCCACAGTCACCAAGCCACACCATGCCCACCAAGCCCATCAACCAATAGTAAAAAAAATTGGATTTCACCACTGGAGAGAAGCCATGCAGTACTGTTGAACAACAGGGATGATGTCTAATTTACAGTTTAGGATTTCCTTGATCATGCTATAAGTAAGTTTTTAGAAGAGAGACATTGCATATAATTTTACTGAACAGGCTTAGTTAGCTAAGTTGAACTTGTGAGTTGGTCTTTTTTATATACGTATAGGTCTAGATCCAAGGGAGACCACTGTTCCACAGATAGCCGGATGTGAGTCCCTCTTTGTGAAGTGGGGTCATGGAGTACAGATGGGCTTGTTGGTCACGTACCTGGCTCCCTGCCACGTGGCAACGGCCCTGCCCGAGCTCCTTAACGTTATAGCCGAGGTGGCGGTGGCTACCCCCAGACTTGCCATCATGGGGGACTTTAACCTGCCATCCATCGGTGAAACGTCTGAGGTGGCTCGAGAGTTCATGGCTTCCATGACGGCCATGGACCTTACTCAGTTAATTCATGACCCCACTCACACAGGGGGACACACTCTGGACTTAGTTTTTGTCTCTGGTCAGTGGTTGAGTGGCCTTGATATAGGGGATATAGTCATCGAACCCTTGTCATGGTCTGACCACTCGCTCCTTCGACTGGACTTTCTAACCGCTGCACCCTGCCGCAGGGAGGCGGGACCGACAAGGTGGTTCCGCCCCAGGCGCCTGATGGACCCTGACAGGTTCCAGATGGAGCTTGGGCCATTTCCTGAGATTCTGGCTCATGACTCGGCGGAAGACCTGGTGGCCGCCTGGGACAGTGCGGCTGCCGGGGCCTTGGACCGAGTCGTGCCTTTGCGGCCTCTGACCCGGCACCGAACTCACCTAGCTCCTTGGTTCTCCGAGGAGCTTAGAGAGATGAAGCGCCGGAAAAGACGCCTGGAGAGTAGCTGGAGGACCAGCCGCTCCGAATCTGACCGAACACGGGTGAGGTCTCATATTAAGACCTACCTAGTGGCGATAAAAGCGGCGAAAACTAGCTATTTTGCCGCTCTTATCGCGTCATCAGATAATCGCCCAGCCGCCCTGTTTAGGGTGACCCGCTCCCTCCTCCATCTGGAAGTGCGGGATGACCCCTTGCAGGGTCGAGCTGAGGATTTTGTGCAATATCTGTATGACAAAATCGCTCAGATTCGAGAAGGGCTGGCCTCTGACTGGGTATGTCCGGACGGGATGACTGAGGCAGGTCTTGAGAGTGTTATCTGGGGGGAGTTCGACCCTGTGACTCCCGAGGACATGGACAGGATCCTGGGACGGCTGAACGCGACCACATGTTTATTGGACCCGTGTCCCTCCTGGTTGGTACTGGCCTCCCGGGAGGTGACGCGAGGCTGGCTCCAGATGATTGTTAACGCTTCTTTGGGTGAGGGGGTCCTGCCGGCCGCTTTGAAAGAAGCGGTGGTGAGGCCCCTCCTCAAGAAGCCCTCTCTGGATCCGGCTGTTTTGGCTAACTATCGTCCAGTCTCCAACCTTCGCTTCGTTGCGAAGGTTGTTGAGAGTGTGGTGGCGCAACAGCTTCCCCGGTACCTGGATGAAGCTGTCTATCTAGACCCGCTCCAGTCCGGCTTCCGGCCTGGGCACAGCACGGAAACGGCATTGGTCGCATTGGTGGATGATCTCTGGAGGGCCCGGGATAGGGGTCATTCCTCTATCCTGGTCCTGTTAGACCTCTCAGCGGCTTTTGATACCATCGACCATGGTATCATGTTGCACCGGTTGGCGGGGTTGGGGGTGGGAGGCACCGTTTTGCGGTGGTTCTCCTCCTACCTCTCCGACCGGTCGCAATCTGTGTTGACAGGGGGGCAGCGGTCGACCCCGAGGCACCTTGCTTGTGGGGTGCCACAAGGGTCGGTACTCTCGCCCCTTCTGTTCAACATTTATGTAAAGCCGCTGGGTGAGATCATCCGTGGCTTCGGGGTGGAGTTCCATCAATACGCTGATGACACCCAGCTGTATATCTCCACCCCAGGCCACCCCAATGATGCCCTTGAAGTGTTGTCCCAGTGCCTGGAGGCCGTGCGGGCCTGGATGGGGAGAAACAGGCTCCAACTCAACCCCTCCAAGACCGAGTGGCTGTGGCTCCCGGCGTCCCGATATAGCCAGCTGACGCCATCGCTGACTATTGGGGGTGAATCACTCGCCCCCACGGAGAGGGCTCGCAACTTGGGCGTCCTCCTGGACGCACGGCTGTCCTTGGAAGATCATTTGACGGCCGTGGCCAGGGGGGCTTTTTATCAGGTTCGCCTGATACGCCAGTTGCGTCCCTTTCTAGATCGGGACTCCCTACGCACAGTCACTCAGGCACTCGTCACCTCCCGCCTGGACTACTGCAACGCTCTCTACATGGGGCTCCCCCTGGGGTGCACCCGGAGGCTCCAGCTGGTCCAGAACGCGGCCGCGCGGGGGATCATGGGGGCGACGAGGCGCTCCCACGTGACACCTCTCCTGCGCGAGCTGCACTGGCTCCCGGTGGTCTTCCGGGTGCGCTTCAAGGTGTTGGTGACCACCTTTAAAGCGCTCCATGGCTTAGGGCCGGGGTACTTACGAGACCGCCTTCTGCCACCAATAGCCTCCCACCGGCCAGTACGCTCACACAGAGTGGGCCTCCTCAGGGTGCCGTCCGCCAGGCAATGTCGGCTGGCGACCCCCAGGGGGAGAGCCTTCTCTGTGGTGGCGCCTACCCTCTGGAACACCCTCCCCCCAGAATTACGCATAATAACAGACCTCCGGATTTTTCGTCGGGCCCTAAAAACCTATTTATTCCAACAAGCTGGGCTGGCTTGACCAAATTTTTTAATTTTTAAATTGATTTTAAAATTGGAAATGGTTTTAATTTGGCCAAAACATTTAATTATTTTAAATAGTTTTTTAGATTCACCATGTTTGTATATATGTCTTGTTTTTTACCTTGGCTGTGCACCGCCCTGAGTCCTATTTTGGAGAAGGGCGGTATAAAAATTTAATTAAATAAATAAAATAAATAAATATTGAAAGTAATATTTCAATTACTATCTTTATGGCTGCAAACAGAAATACTCATGTGGGTAGGTAAGTAGTCCACCATTCAGGATTTGTTTTTTGGAACATTTTTTTTAATGAATCAGGTCTCTCCTGGAGGTTTGCTGTGTCCTTACTGATGAAGTAAGGATAGTATTTTTCTTTATTTCATAGAGTAGAATTGAAAAGAGGGATATGTAGACTCAGGTTCCTATAAATTAAAGTATAGAACTATATATCCTAAAGATCAGTGGTGGGTTCCTCCCGGTTCGGTCTGGTTCGGCCAAGCCGGTAGCGGTGACGATATGACGTCACCGAACCGGTTCTCCCATCCCCCCACCCACCCACCCACATTATTCTTACCTTTTATTTGGTCCCACCCCCAATCTATTGCTGCCTCCTGAGTCCCCTCTGATGACTAGAGGGAAAATAACTGTTTAAACTCTTGCCGCGGGGCTTCAAAGGGCTGTCCTACAGCTGATCAGAGTCAAAAGCAAACAAATGAGTCAGGTCGTAAGTTCGAGGACTGGTCGTAAGTGCGAGGACCTTCCAGAAATGACTCTGACCAGCTAGCCATGCCCACCTAGTCACATGACCTCCAAGCCACACCCACAAAATAAGCCATGCCCACAGAACCGGTAGTAAAAAAATTTAGAACCCACCCCTGCTAAAGATGTACAGTCAATGGTGAGCTGCTGGGGTTTGCAGGGGCTCTGGAGAACCTCTATCTAAGATTCTATGCAGTTTGGAGAACCCCCAGATCCCACTCCTGGCTGGCCCCGCTCCACCCACCTCACCCCTCCTCTCCCCTCCCCTCCCCTCCCAGAAGTCCCCACATAGCCCGTTTTGGATGCAGGTAAGTGCAGGGCACGCGCAGAGGCTCAGAAAGGGCGAAAAATGGGCCTACCGGAAGTTCAGGAAGACTGTTTTCACCCTCCTGGAGGCTCGAGAAAAGCCTCCAGAGCCCAGGAGGGCAAAAACACCTCTCTGCTGTGGTGCAGGAGGCCACTAGGCCAGGCACACCATGGCCACACCCATCCAGCAACTGGGCAGAGAACCGCTTGCTAAAATGTTTGAAGCCCACCCCTGTATACAGTTAATATAAAGTGTCTTTCTCTTGAGTTCAATCTTTGAAGAAGCAGAGGAAAAAGGCACCAGAGCAAAGAGTCTTTTTTATTTTTTGGCTTGGATTGTCTTATTCAGCAGTTGGCTGTACATCTTTTTTTTTCTTCAGAAGACCATTATGCTCTTTTCTTTCCCTGTAAAAATGAATGTTTCCTGGGAATACCAGGATTTTCAAGCTTTGTGTACAGATAACTAAACACTTTGGCCTGGAATACATTCCTTGTCAAAACTAGATTTGGAAGATATAATGTGGAAATATGGAGGGAGCCCAAAGAGTAAATTTTAAACAGTTTTAAAACGAACTGATGATATTTTGATAAATATTTCCCTTGCATATTTATTAGAACCTTTTTTGTTGGAAAGTTTTGGGTGTGGTTAAAAATTGGGAACATGCATTTGCTGATTCATTAAAAATTTTGATATGGGGGATTTCTTGTGTAATCCATCTTCTTGGGCATTTCATGAAGGCTTGCCAATCTCCAAGGAAAAGATAAAATGATCTATTAAAGGAAAGTGGTCACTATAATGCTAGATGTAGTTACTGCAATCTTTTTAGCACAAAGGCAGTTCTTGGTCAGTTAACATTTAATTGATTGTATTAGCACTCCTTCATTTCCAAAATGTAGGTTATCCCTCTCTGTCACCTGAAATTTTCCTGGGAACTTTCACTGAAACATGTGAGTGGATAATGTCTTACCTAGCTTATGAAGGGGTTTCCCAGCCCTTCTTGCCTATTTCTTTATGGAAGAAGAAACACAGGACTCAGTTTATATGCCCACTTTCCCCGTTGCAACACTTAGAATGTGAAGCACCGTATTTCTCTTTCAGTATGATTGAATTGCTGGCACGGGAGGAGCAGTGAAAAACAAGTTAAGAGAGAAGAATAGAGTAAACCTATAGTTCTAAAATTAGCTTAGGATAATTTCAAGGAAATGATAAATCTCTTTACTGTCATTCTGTATCACTGATATGTATTTAATCCACAATTCCGCTCTTTGTCATTTTGGCATGAACTCAGACTTTTAAAACTTTTCATGGGAAATATGAATCACTTTTCTCTTGGTTTTGTTTACTTATAGCCTCACAATATAGTATGAATAATGGGAAGAAGAAAAATGGACATTTACCTGTGAGAGGGCCATATAACTTTGCAGTTCTAGATCATGCCTTCAGAGAATGATTGATAGACTGATTGATTGGTTGATTTTCTTCCACAGTGAGAATGCAACAATGGCAGAACTTGGGAATCGAATGACATGTCATGTAGTTTCCAGGACTCAAGTCTGATTTAAAGGTTTAACAACAACAACAACAACAACAACAACAACAACAACAACAACAACAACAACAAAAATTACAAAAAAACATTTCAGGGGCCTTGTTCATACCACATTGTTGACCCAGTGACTCCCTTCAGAGTCAATTCCATATTTTCATGTGACAGTACCACAGGGAGTAGGATGACTGGAATGGTTGACTAGCAGCCATGTTTATAATCCTTCTGTCAGAACAAAAATTGGAGGCTGTCATCTGTGGAATTACAAAGATGCTGTTATCGCTGTAGTTACAAATTGAGTCAGTTTTGTGTGGTGATTATAAGCACTACTGTAAGTTAGAAATGGCAAGACCATGAGTTCTAGTCTGGCCTGAGGCACAAAGCCACCAGCTTTCACTTTGCAATTGTCTTATACTTAGTGTTGAGAGACAATATCTTTTTACACTATCTATATAGAAATCAAATACACTGCTTTGAGTTCCCTGACAGAAGGAAGATAGGATAGAAATGCAGTAAATGAATTATATGTTAAAGCTATGAATTGGTGAATCAAGAAATTGAAACTCTGGTGTTGTTCTTATCCATTATTCCAGCCCATGAAGGAGGACTGAAAAGATTATACTGAAATGTAAGAAAAATATTTAGAAAAAGCATAGAAAAAGTAGAAAAAAGTTATAAAAAACAGAGCAGTTCAATAGAAAAGTTGTAGGTAGGCACTTCTTCACTTGATGTGTTTATATGGAGGAGACCACAGAAAACTATTGGGGATACAGGTCGTCCCCGACTTACAACAGTTCATTTAGTGCCTCTTCAAAGTTACAATGGCACTGAAAAAAGTGACTCATGATCATTTTTCACAGTTACAAGCTTTGTAGCATCCCCGTGGTCATGTGATCAAAATTCAGATGCTTGGCAACTCGTTCATACTTATGACCATTGCTGTGTCCCATGGTCATGTGATCATCTTTTGCAACCTTTTGACAAGCAAAGTCAATGGAGCTCTGGTGGCTCAGCAGACTAAAGCACTGTTATTAACATCCACATCTGCTGCCTGCAATTACTGCAAGTTCAAATCTCACCAGGCTCAAGGTTGACTCAGCCTTCCATCCTTTCTAAGGTAGGTAAAATGAGGACCCAGATTATGGGGGCAATAAGATGACTTTGTATAAATATACAAAAGTATGAAGGCTATTGCTTAACACATTGTAAGCCGCCCTGAGTCTCTGGAGAAGGGCAGCATATAAATCAATTTTTTTTAAAAAAAATGGGGAGTCAGGTTCACTTAACAACCAGCTTACTAACTTATCAACTGCATTGATTCACTTAACAACTATGGCAAGAAAAGTCGTAAAATGGGGCAAAACTCACTTAACAAATGCCTCACTAAAACATGAATTTTGGGCTCAATTCTGATTGTAAGTCGAGGGCTAACTTTACTTTAATTTGGATTCTTTCACTGAACACTGAATTGAATTCAATATTCTAAGTAGTCTTTTATCATTATAATTCTGTGGTTCTGGATTTATTTGGGCAAGGGAGACACAATCTGGCACAGTTGCTTCATACATAATAAAGAGAAGGAAATAAGCAAAACTATTTAGTTAAAACAACAGAGTAGGACAGTTTTAGGTGAAATTACATTCCAAGGTAGTAATATGAATAAATGGCATTCTGTAAGGTCCAGAAAGTAGGTTTGAAACTGAGTTTCAAGAATTCAACTGATCTGATTTACAGATTCCTTAACTAAAATCCAGCTTTTTGTATTAATAAAGCTAATGATTGCTGTGAATTTTTGTAAGATCCTGATGTTTTATCACACACTTGGCCTAATGATCCCAATATCTTGGCCTTTTGGCAACTGCAGTTGTATGTAGTATTATTTCCATTATATTCAAGTTTGGAATTGCCATTTATTTTGTTAAAGATCTATTCTTTATATCTATTTTCTACATGTCTTGCCTTTAAATTTTTGGGTGCATGCAAAGTTTCTTACTTAGAAAATTCATTTAGATTTTTTTTCTTTTTCACAAAAGGTCCTTCTTTCCAATAGCGCAGACATGCAAAATCTTTTGTATAAAAGCACACAGTAATGATTTATGATATTTATTTATTTGTTCAACTTGTAAACCGCCTTTCTCCGAAGACTCAAGGCGGCTTACAATGCATTTAAAAACCATATATAAAACATTAAAAATTAAACCATTAAAAACAATTAATGGTATCATGGAAAAATAATAGCCTGTGCTACATATTTCTTATCATAATCCTTATAAAATATTTAAATTGTCCTTGCCTTATTTTTTGAAATACACTTATCTTTTATGAGTCTATAACATAATTAAACAATTTGAAACATGGATTCCTGCAATTAGTAATTCTATATCATTTTTCCCTACATAGCAATATTCTTGTACTCCAAAACATATTTGTTGAATCTTGGCATTGTTATTGTAATTAAAAATATCCAGCCTCTTCTACTAGAGAATGTGATGACATTCTCCTGTAGTGAAGTCCATTGGTTACAACATAATGTATACAACATTTCTTTTAATATGTCCTAAATGAAGTAAGGGAGAGGGATTAGAGTGCTTATTCAACTTATTGTCATAAAGATATATAGTTGGAATTTGCTTCTTGAGTTTCCTTCTACCTTTTAAGAAATAAAAGACTAAATTCATAAACATTACAAATCTACAATAAATGCTTTCCAAATAATCTTTCAAATAGGTTGATAGTAGATATGCATCACTTCAATTTTCTGCAGAACTAAAAACTGAAAGATAAGAATTTAGGACTTTTATATACCAATAGATACTTTATATACTTTATATATCAGTTGAAGAGATTTTCAGCTGAAAAAACAAAAGACACAATACTCAATATGTGCAAAAGCTAAGTCCAAGATGACATTAAATCCTGGATATATTTATACGATGCTCCTACAGAGCATTTCCTTGGCATCTCAACCTGACTTTTATCTGCTTCTGGGGATCCAAAATAAGTTTAATGCTGTGCTGCTACACTACCAGGTCAGAAAATGTCAGAACAAATTTTAATTCAAACTTTGTTATTAGCAATTGCATCTTAAAATGTTAGCATACTATGTAGATTAGTGTAGAATCACATCACTGATTTCGTGATAAAAAAAAGTGTGGATATTATTAATCATTTAGGTCTGTCCTGTGTTTGATTTTTAGTTGAGTTTTAATGATAAATGTTCTGTTCCACAACTCCTAGAAGAGAAGGGAACACCTTTAACAGCTTTTGCATGATTGTACAGCAAAAGCATTACAATGTTTCACTATCCTCAAATATATAAAGACTGGAGAACAATAGGTATCAAAATATGTCCAATTTTCCAAAAACATCTGCATAATTTTATAGCTTCTCGGGCCTTCTTTTTAACAACTTGCTGCAAAAGTGTACTTTCAAATCATTTTTTAAAAAAAAAAAAATTCTGCAGATAACGTGCATCCTCAGTTAGGCTGGGTTATCACTGAATCTATGTAAAGTAGATGTTGCCGATTTGGTATGAAGAATGAGCACAATGCTGAGGAAAAGAGCCATGTTATATTGCAATGATTGTTGGCTACCTCCTTTACAAGAAGGAGGAACCCTGGACAACAATTTTTATAGAAATAGAGAGCTGCAAGGTGGGAAATCTCAGGGATCTGATTTGCTGGCAAGTTTGGGAAGATAGGCAAGTCCTTGTCAATGTATTTGGGGATAGTTCACTTGATATACAAAATTGACCTTTTATGAGGGCAGCAGATCTGGAGAAGTCCATCGTTAAAGGAAATGGAATGTCAACTAATAGAGAATGAAAGACTGGTTGTAGGTTATGATCAGTGGTGGGATTCAAATTTTTTAACAACCAGTTCTGTGAGCACACACTTCGCGCTGAAAATGGAGCATTTAGAAGCTCAGCTGTTTACCTTCCAAGTCAGCAATGGTAAGTAGAACAGGGGAAATCAGCTGTGCCACGCAATTGAAATGAGCTAGAAAGCAGGAAATAAAGGACAGGATAGGGTGGGGGTGGGTGGGTGGGTGGGCGGGGACAGCTGATCATCGGAGCTACCAGTTCGCCTGAACCAGTCTGAACCAGCTGAAAACACCTCTGGTTATGATTTTCTTATAAGGTCTGTCCTTGGGCTGAAGTGTAAGCTATGGAGGATATTTCTATTCTTTGGTTTAGAAGAGATTGCAGGAAGACTTTGTCTGGATGCAAGAAAGGTCAGTTTGGGTCTGATGGGATTAGGCAAAAGAGTTTTGATTCTGGTTATATTTAAAAAAACAGAGAGGAAAAGGGTGCAAACTCTTTATTTACTCTACTACCATATCATGTTCAACAAAGGCATATGGAAGAGCCAGAGGTCTAGCTCTCTTAATTACAAATTATTGTAATTTCATGTTTGCATTTATTCTGCAGGCAGAGTGCATATGCAGTCCTGATTCAAAAAAGGCTTAATTCCCCATTGATACTGTTGTTTTCTATTATCATTATTGCATTTATTTAGAAAAAAATAGTATATAAATCATGCACAGTTGTCTCTTAAGGGACTAGGCTTCATGACTTTGGAGAGTAATCGTAAAAATTGATTTTAGAGTTTGCTGGGTGTGCTTTTCTATAGTGACGTTTGGAAAACTGATTTGTAAAAAGGATTAACCAAGAAAAAAAATGAAGTGCGTCTGGAGATATAGAATAAAAAAAAATTGTTTTGTTTCTATCCAAGACTGTAAAGGAAACCCTGAGTGTTATATCTGAAAATTGGGTGTGGTTCTTCCAGCTGAGAAAGCTAATGAGTCACTTTTAACTTGTTTGGTTTATTTTTATATAAGTTTTGTGTGCCCATGTTTGTAAACTACTTTATTGACAACAGATACAAATGTGAGATTTAAATAACTCATGTATTTGCCCATATTCACCATGCAATATAATTGACTATCACAAACGATGAAACCCTTCTCCTGTTGGAGTCAGTTGACATTGGCAAACATGTATCCTGTGTTGTATTTGTTGAGTTAACTGCACACACCCATTAGCCAGAATATTGTAGGATAAGTCAAGTGTAAGAGGGAAGAATTTACTCATTCATAAGGTTTAATTGGCAATGATTATCCTGTTGATAACATATGAGTAATGTGTGGTTATATTCTTGGCAAATAAAGTGATATGAGGTGCTGACATGTTCCTATGACTATTGTAGGAAATCTTAAGCATATTGCACAAAAACCAGTGCCAAAGGTTTTGACAGTCACTCATTAGCTGTAGCAAATTAAACACCATGCTGATGAGTACACATGCAAAAAAGGTGTCAGCCAGCCAATTATGATGACATTTCCAAGAAAGTGATTACTGAGTTATTTTCCTAGCACTGATATCCCATACAAAATTAATTCTCATTATATTATCACAGTTTCTAGGTATTACAATTACAACACATTCACCTGTTTAGAGTCATTAGAAACATTTTTTGAAACGAAAGAACATAATCAATTCAACTTTTACTTAGTTAGTAACTTTTAGTAACTTTCATGAATATAATCTTGCAATACTATAAAGTGAACCTTAATCCTTTGATATAAATTGTGCATGTATTGTGTGTGTGTGTCAGTGTGTCTGAGTGCATGAATTAATTTATAGAAGGAAATAATTTTTATTAAAACAATAAATTAGGCAATTAGCCATTAGAGTTTATTTACTAATATTTACCATGTCTATTAGCATTAGCATCAGCAATAGTAGTAGTAGTATAATACTGTTACAAGTGAGCAGAGAAAAAAAAAGTAGTATTGAATGGCAAAAGAAAAAGAAAAACTCCTAATTCTTTTCTCTGCTGTTATATGATACAGACTTTTGCCCCACAAACCCAATTTGACTCATCTTTGTACAACTTTACTACTAGGGTCAAGCCAACAGACAAGCAATTCTTATTCTAAGGAACAATTCCTTTCTGTAGAAAAACCAATGCTCTTGAATGCTAGAAGGACTCTAAAAGGCATGTGTCATCTTGATCTGAAGAAAGGCAGGGTCTCCTCAATAAGTGAATAGCAATTCCAATAGCCACAGAGAATTAAAGGATCCAAGAATAACCTTCCCAAACTAAAGACTATAGACCAGAGGTGTCAAGCTCAAAGCCCGCGGGCCGGATCCGGATCACAGGCTGCTTAGATCTGGTCCATGGGGTTAGCTTGGAAATAGCAAAGGATCTGCCTGCGGTGCCTCTGCTACCGAAAATGGGATGGGGGGGAGCTTTAAATACTTACATAAATTATTGACATAGGCTATAGTAGCAGAATCCTGCAAGCCTGAAAGGTAAAATATTTTACCTTTCCTTCCTCTTATAACCTTCTGGGCCTGGGCGGCCTCCTGCAGCACTCTGGCATCCAAAATAGGACACAGGGGAGCACCGCCCCCCTCGCACCTCAATTCAGCTGTCAGAGTGCTGCAGGAGGCCGCCCAAGCCCAGTAGATTATAAGAGGAAGGAAAGGTAAAATATTTTACCTTTCAGGCTTGCAGGATTCTGCTACTATAGCCTATGTCAATAATTTATAGTTCTAGTCTTCCTATGGAGTCAGTTTCTTGATCTGGTCTCTCTCATAGGGTGATCAAGTAGATCAAGTATTATTAAAAAAACAAAATCACAGAAATGTACGCCTCTCTATTTTTATAAGTGCATAAAACCATGTGTGTGGAGGTGCTGTCATGCCCACCAGCCCCCCCCCCCCCCCCCCCGGCCATGCTCTACACCCACCTGGCCCTCAGAGGTCAAACACAACCCTGATGCTGCCCTCAATGAAATCGAGTTTGACACACCTGCTCTAGACAGATACCCCTTAATTCTTTAGCTTCGCATTGCTGATTGTTGGATCTTGCTAAAATAATGGCAGATCTGACAAATTGATAGCTGTATAAGGAAAAGTTTCCAGAGCCATGAGTTTCTCCTTTTGTTAGGCAGAAGACAGGCATATGCTTCTCAATGACCTTTCTGGAAGTCCATCTTATTTTTCTTTGAAAGGAGTCTGGAAAATATCTCTCCCTCCCTCCCTCCCTCTCTCCCTTCCTCTCTCTCTCTCTCTCTCCCTCCCTCCCTCCCTCTCTTTCATTATTCAGAACTGCAGAGAGCAACAGCTAACACTGAACCTGCTCTCTCATTTGCCAGCCTTTCGCATATTTTGTAGTGATCCTGAAGTGGGTAGAGGCCTACAAGGGCCTTCCATTTTGTTGAACTTGCAATATATCAGCATAAAAATAAAAGGTAGTTTTCCTCTGTCTAGTCATGTCCATCTCAAAAAGTGCTGTTCATCTCAAGGGAGCCAGTGTTGCCCAAAGACACTTTATGGTCATGTGGCTGGCATGACTATATGCCAAGGTGCGTGGAAAACTGTTACCTTTTCACCAAGGTGGTACTTATTTAAATACTTGCATTTGCTGAACTCAATCCCTAGTTTTGGTGGTAAGTACAATTGAACCTCAGAAAGTAACAGTTCTTGGCTAACCTTGACTGATTTTAAAAACTAAATAGAATAGTCATGATTGTAGTTGGATGGAAGATCACTAGGAAATTAAAAGCTTGCAGACTATATTGGTAACAATCATTTAAAACATTCTGTTCTAATGGAAGATCTGACTAGTAATTCAGCAACAGTTTACCATATGTAATTCAAAATCATATTTATTGACATAGAAAACTAATGATGCTTATACAGATTCCTCAGTGGAAGAGCCATTCAAATGGCACAACCATTAAAATCAGCAGTGCCATATATAGTGAGTTGGGTTGAGTTTATTGATTAGCACATAGGCCATATCAAAGTGCAGAGCTTCAAACACAAATTATTACTAAAAACCGATAAAAACAATTTAAATTGTTTTTAAATTGTAATAATTTGTGTTTGAAACTCTGCACTTTGATATGGCCAATGGGCTAATTAATAAACTAAACTCACATATATAATGAAATTCACATGACCATTCAAGCACATCATACTCCTGAAACTTAATGCCAATATTTCAATTGTGAACATAGTGATAATACATGTCGAGTATCATTTTAATTAGAATAACTACAGCCACACAGCTAAAAGTGACTTCAGTGTACTGCATGTATTATTCCAGCATTAAATGAGCTAGAACTTTCTGTACTTGCAAGGGTGCTTCTTTTGGCTAATGATTTGACTATTGCATCAAACTTCACTACACACAAAATATTTTGTTCTCAAAGCTTTCTAGACATGATGAATATGTGCAAAGATATGGATAAATTACTCAAATGTACTCTCTTCCCCGTTATGAATTACAACAACTTAGAAAATATCTTGTGCAGATATTTTAGATTTCGGCACAACATTGTAATAGTACAAGCATATAACATCCTTTATAGAAGAACAAAAAAAAATGGTGTGTGTGTGTAATTGAGAGTGAGGGCAGAAACTACATGCAGTGGTATTTTTTTAGGGGGGAAATGTATATTCTATTTGTCTTCAAGTAGACATCCTAGACATGTTAATCCTAAAGTTGATTACTGACTTTATATTAAATATATACAGCCAATAGCTTTATTATTTCTTTGATAGCTCTTCCTAATTTTCTCTTCCTAATGTTTTTGTTTCTATACTTTCTGTCAAGAAGTTTTCACAAATGTTTTCATGTAGCTTATTTGCCTGCATCAAAACAAATCATTTCATGTTAAATAATATAGACAAATGTGTTATAGCGGAGGAGGCATACATTTGGAATCAGAAGCTTTTTAGATTTTTGAAACCATATGATTTGTACATCTACAAAATTATTCCCATAGAATATGTTCCTATCTACAAAATGCTACCCTAATGAGCATTGCCAGTCCTGAAATATTAATTTGCCAGAAGACAAAGTAGTACCCAATAATTCTCTTTACTATCCTATATAACTTGGGTGGGACCAAAGGCATGTTGAAGAATTTCATGGTAAACATTTTCATAGAGTGTACTATAATGAATCTCTGTAGAAATTAGTGTGTGTTTATAGTCGCGATGTAAGGTTGTGATCCTGCTCCCACAAGGTATACAATGGACTATTCCACTGTATGCTGAGCATACATACAATGCAGAAAGTTCTGCTGAATACATTCAAACAAATATGCTTAGAATATGCAATGCACACACAAAAAAAATACTCCTGATAAAAGTATTGTCTGAGTAAATTAAAAATCCAATTGAATGATATTGGAGGAAATCAAGACTTTCAAAAGAAACGATGCCTTTAATTTTCACCTTGAATATCTGTCTAAAAATTTAACTTGGTCCAAAGCTGCTATAGAGGATTATTAAGTATCAATGTCCTTCCCACCATAATCCAATTATTAAGATAGACAAGGCTTACCGTATTTTGGTACCAAAATCAACCCAAAATCCTGGTTAAAATGAATCCAAAATGCAGCAGCCAATTTTGTATAATATTGGCAATTACTCCATGAAAATAGGGTTACCCTTATGTAGTTGTCAGCCTATTTTTATTGTGTCATCTGAAAGCAATGGTCAGATGTGTCATTCACCTAATAATTAAGCTTTCTTAGTTCTAAGTGCTCATACATTTTGCAATAGGGTTAGGGTTAGAGGTTTATTTTTCAGTAACTTTTTCACACTTGTTTAACTTCATCCTGCTTTTGTTGTTTAATGAAGCTGAAAGATAAATGTCAAAAGCAAAGAATCATGTGAAATAATGAGTCCCTTTTTAATTCCTTAGAGCCTGAAAATGAGATTTATAACAAAATAACACCTCTTATTATTAGAACTTCATGAAATAAGCAAGTATCAAGTATCCTATGATATCAAATCTGCATGTCATTAGAATATGAAAGAAGAAAGATGTAATGTGTAATTGTCCTTACCCAATAGCATCTCACAAAAAACATACAATATAGTTTTTGTTGTTTTCAAATAATTACTTGACACCAGACCGCATCGATTTCAGAAATACAGAAATAATATGAAAATATTATGTATCATTGAGGTATGGCTAATAGTTTAAGCGTCTGGCCTTCATTGTTACTAAGCTGATGTGATACTCACTTTGGTATTATGCCCAGCAATGAAATCAGAGGGAATCTTCAAGCAAAAAACTGGGGAATTTCCAACGTGAACATTTCATTATGTGGTTTGGGGTTTTTTACATATTATTTTATGTTTTATCCTTAAATCAGTCTCAGTTGAATTGTACCACATGTTATGCTTGGAGGTCTTCCCACTGATTTGTTCAACAGAAGACAAGTAAAGGAGAGTTCCAAGCTCATCCAGATTCAATTCTGATACCATAGCAATAAGTTTATTTTCTAAATAAAACAGTGACATCTCCCTATTTCCTGCAAGTTTCGTTATTTATATTCCAGGGTTTTTGTTTTTGTTTTCTAAGCTTTTTGTGTCTGGCCACTGTGAAGAAAAAGCTCAATGATACCTGCTTCTGCTATGTTACTTTTGGATAAATAATATTAACTTCAAAATTATCTAAGTAAAATGTGTCAGGGTGTCACCAACAAGCCAATGAGTGAAAATATCAAGTTTGGGTTTGCTTTGTAATATATCCCAGAGAGACATGACAAACATTGTGAATCAATACTTCTAGCAGTCTTTTGCTGTTGGGCCATCATTCAATGGAGAGATGAAAAGGATTTGATTCCTTGAAAAGACCATAGCCTTTTCTATGGGCTTTTGACTATGAGGCAATTTAGTTCAGCAGCTTTGCTGCTATAATATTTCAAACTCTGTTTAACATCTCTGATTTAGTTCTTCTTACCATGGCAATTTTCTAAATATACACAGAAACATTCGTTGTTTCTGCTATCTATAACAAAGTTATTTCACATTTAGTTTGTTTCTTTTTTTCCTTTTTTTTGGGGTAATTTTTTTTCTTTTATTTTGCACTGTTAAAAGCCTACTGTTCTGATACATCTTAAAATACTATACAGGGCGAAAGGCATTTTTAAATGTCCTCCTATTTTGAACACTTTTTGATAGAAGATTAACCTGGCAAATACAGAATGTATGAATTCAATACAGAATGTATGAAATTTAATTTACTGCTATTAGTTGTGGCTTTGTATAGAGACTCTATAGGAGTCTCTATACAATAGGAGTTAAGTCTTTTATACATTTCCTGCTTTCCTAATGCCCAGACGAAAAGATAAATGATAATCTATTCAGATCAGAGGTGGATTTCAGCAGGGTTCTGACCAATTCTGGAGAACTGGTAGCAGAAATTTTGAGTAGTTCGGAGAACCGATAGTAAAAATTCTGACTGGCCCCACCCCCATCTATTCTCTGCCTCCCAAGTCCCAGCTGATTGGGAGGAAATGGGGATTTTGTAGTAACGTTCCCCTGGATTGGGGATGGAATGGAGATTTTACCGTATCCTTCCCCTGCCACGCCCACCATGCCATGCCCACCAAGCCATGCCACGCCCACCAAGCCACGCCCACAGAACCAGTAGTAAAAAATTTTGAAACCCACCACTGATTCAAATCACTTTGATCACAGCTACAGTAATTAACTTTCGCTGCTATTGTACGCATCTCAAAAGTATACAGTCAGGAGAAAAAGGTAAAAATTTAGAAATGAGAAAAGAATATTCTCTCCAACAAATAATATACAGAATCATTTGAAATGAAAGCATCAAACTCTACTTAGCTTACAGGAAAATCTCTCTTTTTTTTTTTTTAAAGAGAAAGCTTGATTGACATTAAGTGATTCCCCCTTTTATCTCACATCTGCAATTTTAAGATATATGCTTAGCAGTTGTTTTCTTAGCATGCTTTTTTCCCATTACACCTATCATGTACATTGTCATAGAAAAGGTCATGCTTGATTGTGTTTCATGCTCAAAGTTCATGCTCAAGATTGGGTTTCATAACTTAAGTAACAAAGTTCTTGGCAATTTGGTTTCTCTCTGTATATAGCTAACTGGGGAAAAGACAAAGATGATAAAATTCAGTTGGAACTAGACATAACAAAAATCATCCTAGGAAACCTTTAAGAAGATTTAGAATGCTAATACCAGTTATAATTATATCTGGTTTTATTTTCAGATGACCATGCAAATTTAAGAGTTCTAATACTTGTCTAAATTAAATTACAGCTTAAGGTGATTGTCAAACACACAGTTTTAACCATAACAACAAGGGTATTAGAAAAGAGAGATTTTTCTGTAAGATGAGAAAGAATGCTTGTAAGCAAAAGACTATTGAAGATTGCATATCTACAGGAAAAACCAAGACAGGAAACACCAAGTCTGCAAAGCAATAGCTTAAATGAATTCACAACTCCAAGCAAGTTGGGAGCTGAACCAAAATAAAACATTCAAACAATGTATTCTGCAGAGATCAAGTTCACAGACGCAATATGTCTGGCTTTCTTCAAATGTGCAACCTGTAACCATAGTTACATAATTGGAGTCCTAAGAAACAGAACAGACTTCTGGTACACATGTGTCAATTAAATCAATATTTCCCCATCTTATTTGTGCTGAGATGTTGCATTGAGTATGTTACATTGTGCTCCCATGTACATTAGTGTTGCATAAATATGCGGAAATGTTACTTCTATATCGACTAATCTTTTCAGCAGATTGTTTTTGGTGATCCATGGCTTTGGTTTTGGGAAATAATAGCAGAAATTTTTGTTGGTTTTCCAGGTCTGAAATTTTAAAATTACTTCCTTTTTTAAAATCAACCTTTTATTCATAATTGAAATTGCTAGGTAAAAGGGTTTAGAGGCTTTTTTAAAGTCATCCCGTTTTATAAGAGTGAATTGTCTTTATTTTCAAATGCTCAGTAACTGCTTCAAAAAGGCCTTAGTTAGTGGAAGTAGACACAAGAATAACCACAACCAGAGATTAGAAAACATCAAAATATTTTATCACCTGTATAATTGCCTTCAACTGGCAAACTGAAGGATTAATGAACCAATCAACTTTATATTCTAATTTCAGAGGAAAAAAATGTAACATCAAATTAACAAGACAAATATTAGTATTTCTGTACCACTCCACTTTTTTATTATTTTTAGTGTATAATCAAATGCACTTATGCATTGGCAGAATATGTATATTATTTAATTCATGGGAGTTCATTGGAGTTAGGCAGCTATAATAAAATTAAATAAATGAATGCATGAATGCACATTTAATGTTAGTTTACTAAAATACTGCGTTTCTCAATTTCTGAAAAAATATAATTGTTAATGTTAAAGGAAAAGATTAAATTTGATTCTTGATTATTCTTATGAAATTCAAGATTGGGGATATTGAGAAGGATAAAAATACCTCTATATTTTTGGAAAGAATTAGTATTAAGGAAAAAAAAATGCATCAATATTGATACATATTTGGAGAGAGATACCTATATTGATTCCGCACGATTTATTTAAACATTTTAAATTTAACATATTTCAACAGTTTTCTTATATAATACAAGCGGAAGATACTAACATAACCTGGCTAAAGACAATGAATGATAGAAAGAATGGAGCTGGGAAGAAGCCCAACTAGTGCAGAGTAAACCACCCAATAACATGTGCATTATCAAAAGAAAGAGGTCTGGCAAAACAACATACAGTCAACACTTTAATGAGCATGATGAGAGTTATACAAATGGACATAATCTGGAACAGCTGGTGAGTCCCAGAGTATCATGTAATCTATTGCCAACTGAGATGGATAAAACAATGAAGATAAAAAGTGCAGGAGTTTATAAGACTACTGCAGAAGTGCATAGAACAGAGCAAATAGAATTAGAATTGAACTCAAGGAAGCGCTGGATACAACATACATATTTGCATCAAATGTCCCGGGGGTTAAAAATAATTGTGTTTACAAAGATATTAAAGGGATTTTAAATTTAATACAACAAGTAAAATGGCCAGAGGATGACTCAAAGACTTTCAAAGGAGAAAAGATCAAAGGCAAACAGATATGTCATAGTCCAACACAACAGCAACTTTGCAGGGGAAATAGACAAAATAGTCATCAGATCCAAATCCAAAATAAGATTAATTAACAGAATTGAAAAAAAAGAAAGAAGAAGACATCTGCAATTAAATGTGTATCACAAATATTTCTGATTGACGGATAAATACATAGGTAGGGAAAAATGGTTTTCTATAAAACAAATGTATGTATGCAGAGATCATCATACAAGTACGCTAGAGGCAGGCTGAAAACAATGTAATCTGTTCCTGCCATTCAGAAATAATGGTTGGGTCATTTTATGCCGCATCAAATACGAACTGCAAATCAGCTTTCTGATTGGTTGATAGGCCAATTAATCACATGATTGTCATTTTATTAAGTTTTTATCATGACTTTACCATGTGCAAACACTGGGAATTTCACATCCAATACTTATCCTCAACATCTTTCTTAAATGTTCCTCCCCACTTCTGCTTTTAGATTACTTCTAGCCTTTAAGATGAGCAATCCTTGGCTTTACTATTTTCTTGATTTATTGCTCTTGTTTTCTCCAATACCACTGAATTACAAAAGTCAGAAGTGACTGAATGATTATACAATAACAATTAATATATGTACTAATGTAAATGAACATATTCATGGGGGATAAATCCTTTCTTCAAAATTTTTCCCATGCTCTCAAAAAGATGATATTGGTATTGTGTAGAAGGCAATTTTTAGTGATGTGATGATATACCAATGAAATGGAAAAATAAAAAGCAGAAAATCTGGAGTATCCAGAGTTGTTGTTTATCATGCAGGAATTTGCTCAAGCATTTTAATACTTTACACTGTTATTTTTCACCTGCTGATCTTCAGCTGGAAAGTATGTTAAACAAAGAATGCCAAGAGGTTTCACATTACATATGGCTTGTATTTAGAACTGGCATCGCTACAAAAATCCAAAGCTATATACATCTACAAATATTCAGCAGAAATCCTAAAGTTGTTTTCATCTGTAATACCAATCGCTGAAATATAAAAGATGAATATTAAAACAATATGTACTAACAGTATACTTTGATGCACAAACAGACCCAGAAGATTATTGAGATTCTTTACATTCTAATGTAGAAACTAAAGAGAAAGACATTTTTAAAATGGAAAAATAGATGTTCTCCTTTCTTTCTTAAAATCTTAAAGTCTAAGATTGTGTTTTTGATGTGTATTACCAAGAATGGTAGGCAAATAATTAGTCCAGTTACTTAATAACAACATCATCCTAATATAAATTTAAAAAAAATTAAATTAAAAGCAAATTATTAAATTTCAAAGCTGGTATAAAACATTATAGCCATATTAGGAACAGAAATAAATAGAATGTCAGAATTATGGGAAATTATCCACTTTAATCATTTAACATACTATTTTTAAATAACCCTTCAAGAACTCTTTTGCCCAAACATACTGCCATTGACATTGAGTAAAATAAACTTATTTCATGAGTTCCTTACATTTTTGGATAACAAACACAATCTAAAACTTTTCATTCCTAACTCCCTTGAAGAGGATTGGTTCTTTTGGCCTCTGAGGTACAGAAATTTATTTCTTACAAAAAATTAGTTTTGATTGTAAAAGCATACCAGGTCTCATCCTACTATATAATTAATAAAAGAAAGAAGTCGTTGGAAAACCAGATTAAAAGGGTAAAATAAGCTCCACAAATTGTTATTAATACTGCATTAAATTAGTTGATAATTCACACTTTACACATGACTATTCTAATAACTTTGTTATCATATTTATGTCATTAACCATGAGTTCTTCCACATCATTGGTCATTCCATTTGTAAATAATTTTCTAAATTTTGTAATCCCATTCTCCAGTTTTCCAGTTTGTCCTCACTATTGGATGATCCATTGTTTAGCATGAAGTATAATTTACAACAAGCACTTTATGCCAAGATAGCCAATGGTTGTTTCACAATTGGCATTCAATTATTTTACTTCCCACCCTCATCTAGTTTACAGTACTTTGGGAACAAAAAGAAAATCATGGAAAGTCCTGATTCAGCATGATATTCTTCTAATAGGTTTTTGTAGAAATGTGTAGTGTGTAGTTCCTTTAGTAAATCTTGATATCTAACAAGCCAGTACTGCAATGATTCAGGATTTTCACACAGTCATGGCTGAGCAAAATAAAAAAAAAACATAGAATGTTTGTCTTTTCAGAAAGAAAATGTCCAAAAATATTGAATGGCCTCCCTAGAATTGAATTTCATTCATAGTCAAAGGAAATTTGGGAGGAAACACAAGGAAACTCAAAGAAAAAGGTTCTTGTAGCATTTTCTCACCGATATATTGTCAATATCAGTAAATAATCAAGAGTATGTACAATAGTAGCAGCACAGTAAATCATGCTATTACAGAGATTTATTGAGAAAATCTCAATACAATCTTTTTATATCTGTGCTATGCTGGTGGTAAAGGAAAAGAAAAAAAACAGGTGGTTTGTTTCTATAGCGTGCTATGTTTGTATCGGTCGACAACCATGTAAGTATTTAAAATAAATTTTTAGAGATTTTATGGGATGGGAAGACACCACCTCCCTGGAAATTAATGGAAATGGGTTGAAAAAAAGGACTATTGATTTAAATCAGGTCTCACAAAAGAGTCAAAACTTGGCTGTGTAGTCTTGTATGGGAGACACAGGGGCCTACAGAGCCATGGGGATGGTTGGCCCCAGAGAAACTGTCCCCCGCCTGTATTAACAACTCCTAGTTTCTCCATCTTGAATAATTTTTCTTTTCCATTCCATTAGGCAATATAACTAGGCATCTAGTTATAAAACCTGCTAAGATTATATGATTTGCCAAATTTCAATTCCATGGAAGTCATGGTTCCTGGATTTTGGTGTATTCTGTAGTTAGCCCAATTAAGGTACTGTGGTAGAATATATTCTGGATTCCCAGGAGGGCAGAGTTGCACTCCAGAGGGCAAGGAGGCAGTGAAGCTTGGGAAGTTTAGTTGACAAAAAAAACCCAGGAAGCCCAACTCTTGGTTCCTTTCTTTTTGAAAGAATACTCAGAGATAATCATGAGAGGTTGACCGAATTTTGCTCAATGCTTCTTATTGTTTTTCCCCAACTGTGTAATAAATCAACGAAGATAGATCATAAAAATATTTCCTTGCTGCCGTAATTATTCTGGCTAAATCTTATTTTGATAAGTTGCCTGTGTCTCAGTTGTCAGATACAACTAATTATGTCATGGAAGTTGACAGGCAGTTCTATATCTGTTATTTCTTTAATTAAGATTGTAATCGTAAACCCAGTTGCAGAGAGTAAATCAGATTTATTTACTAAGAAAATGCATAGAATTATATTATTAATTCTTTTATTTACGGGGACAGAATGTACAGTCTACAAGTAATATAAAAGATAAGGACTCCCCTGCTTTCTATATTTTTAATCATCACAGCAATAAATATGTAAGTAGATGAGAAGTGTTAAATTTAATTTAGACTGGTCTCATTGGAAAAACACTTAAGTAGATAAGAAGTACTCATTTTTTAAAAAAATACAATTCTTTTTCCTCCTCTCCTTTCCTTGGGGCTCATTTTTTGGTCTCTATAAAAGTATCCAGATGATATTTCAGGCCCTCTAGCCTTTAAAGCCAGAGAGAAAATTTCAGTTTTATATAGTAGGAGGAAATCCAGTATTTGACTTCACTTCCCACAACTATCCAAGACTAGTTTTTCCAGAGTCAGGAAACTTAGTCTTGGAAATCCTCAAAGGTGTTCAAATGATAGAAGTTCCTTTCCATTAGTTCAAGAATTGACCATTACTTGTGGCCGTTATAATAAAAAAAGACCCCCTTGTCCTGAAACATAAAGCAAAAGCAAGAACCTTGAATCTTCTTATTTTCTAGTAAGCAATTATGCTTACTAGATTAATACCTAGTAAGGTATTACTAAAGTATTAATTTTTAGACTGGATGGATCACCTGCTGTAGATTTACAAAAATATGTACAATGATGCCAAATATCTTCATTACAACATATATATGGCTATAGATTAGTCTGAAGCAATAACTTTTTCTAGATCATTCAGAATATATACTGGATTGCCTGCCTGCCTGCCTGCCTGCCTGCCTGCCTGCCTGCCTATCTATCTATCTATCTATCTATCTATCTATCTATCTATCTATCTATCTATCTATCTATCATCTATCCCTCTTAAGTTTCGTCAGCAAAGGAGAATGCATAGTGAACTAGCTATATCAGAGGTCTTTAAACTTGGCAGCTTTAAGACTTGTGGCTGGACAATTGTGGCTGGGAGTTGAAGTTCACAAGTCTAAATTTGGGGACCCCTAAACTATATAGTCCCATCAATCTGCAAGTTGAGAAAAGTTTATTTCCAAACTTGTTAAATCGGTTATTTATTTAAATCATTTTCTTTTCTTTCCTTCACAGCTTTGTTTCACTATTTCTCAGCTAAGTACCTATTCTTTCTAAAAGCTGAAAATAATAGTTTTTTTAAAAATCATAATATCAACTTCAGTTTAATTAGAAGCCAGAAGGTATGTTTCAATTCAGTGGTATTTCAATTAAAAGAAAAGCTGCCATACAAAATTCTTACTCAAATTAGCTTTATGGCTGGCCTCTAACCCTGTATATTACTTTATTACAAATTTGTTGTCTATGGTAATGTAGGAGAAAACACTCAAGAGAAAAGCTTTTGTGTCATTATTTATAAATATTCCAAGTTTTAATACATACCTTTTCTTCACAATAAGAAAAGAGACAGACATCAATAGTTTAACCTATCTACTAGTGCATGAATTTTGCATGGCCAGTTCTTAAGGCTCCAGTTAGCTTTCAAAAGTCTGTGCCAATAGAATAGTTTATACTTATTTTCAAAAGAGACACTAACCAGATGCTATGTGTTGCTATTTTAAATCATACATACCCAAGAAGCCAATTATAATTTGCTTGACAATATATGATAAATCATTGTTAGCCTTATTATATTAAGAGTGAAAATAAGGAGTCAAGACAACTTGGAAATGCTTTCAAGTTATAAGCCAAATAATAACCCTAAAGTGCCCCAACACCAGATGCAAATACTTATCCAATCTGTTGATTGAATTTCATACATATATTATACACAAACATACAAGTAAGTTTACATAGAAAAGTCAGAATGTCATGGCATAATATATATTAGATGTGACATAACTATATAGGATGTGATGACAAAGAGATGAATGCCATGCATAAAAATAAGCATAAAATCCAGACTAATGCTCATGCCCTTATTAAGAAAATGTTATGAAAAGGCAACTCTATCTAAATGTGGTGTTGCCTCTTTAATAAAATAGGAGAATGATGTCAGTGGAATACTGGTGTTCTCTTATGTCATTTACAGCTCTTAAATAAAATGAACTGATTTCTCTTACCAATGTTTTGGATCTCCAGTATAAAGCTTTAAAATTTTTGGTCTACTGAAACAAACACAATGCTTACGTAATGGTTTTCATAAAATTCATCTAGTTTGAAACATTTCCTTGGTAAACAGAGGGATAGAATCAAGATCACGTGAAGTGTTAATACCACTTTATAATGCCTTGGTAAGGCCACACTTGGAATATTGCATTCAGTTTTGGTCACCATGATGTAAAAAAGATGTTGAGACTCTAGAAAGAGGGCAGAGAAGAGCAACAAAGATGATTAGGGGACTGGAGGCTAAAACATATAAAGAACGGTTGCAGGAACTGGGTATGTCTAGTTTGATGAAGAGAAGGACTAGGGGAGACATGATAGCACTGTTCCAATATCTCAGGGATTGCCACAAAGAAGAGGGAGTCAAACTATTCTCCAAAGCACCTGAGGGTAGAACAAGAAGCAATGGGTGGAAACTAATCAAGGACAGAAGCAATTTAGAACTAAGGAGAAATTTCCTGACAGTTAGAACAATCAATCAGTGGAACAACTTGCCTCCAGAAGTTGTGCATGCTCCAACACTGGAAGTTTTTAAGAAGATAACCATTTGTCTGAAGTGGTATAGGGTTTCCTGCCTGGGCAGAGGGTTGGACTAGAAGACCTTCCAACTCGTTATTCTATTCTATTCTAAATTATTAGATATCAACCCAATACAACTATATGAAGATCATACCCATTCAAATTTTATATATTTTAAATTTTATAACATTATTTAATTCATTTTCACCTTAAGAAGTCCTTTAAGACTACAGTGAAAGAAAATATTATGTTGGCATTTTAACAAAGCAAAGCATTGCAACTTTCTTTTACACTACAAAGTCTTGTCTTTACCTTTGGTGAGATGGGAGGCTATATAAATTTGATTAATTAAATGTATTTATTTATTAAATGTATTTGTTGCCCAACTCACCACATACAATTCTTCCCTATCTTGGATTTATGTATATCCTATTTTCTTTGAAACAAATTCTAATATTCCTATTGCAACTTGCTTACTAAAATATCAAGCAATTATCATCACTTCTGCACATGGTTTCACTCATTCATCATTGCTTTTGGACCCTGTACGGTTTCCTTACCAGCTGAATGACACATATAACATCTTATAAACTGTCTGATGAAAAGCAATTGGTTTGAAGAAGTTTAATGTCTTGATCTTATCTGGAAATAAATGGATTACTACAGGAAGAGTGAGACTTTAATGCTACTACTGTGTTTCCCCAAAATAAGACCCTGTCTTATATTTTTTTGAACCCCGAAATAAGGGTTTGGCCTTATTTTTGGGGGGGTCTTATTATTTTGGGACACAATTTGGGGATGGCAGGTGAGGAGGGTGGGGAAGATGAGAAGCAAGGGGCAGGAAGCCCTGCCATGCCTGGCGAGTGGGGGGGGGGAGAAGAGACAGCAAGAATCACGGCATCAGGAGGTCCCAAACGTCTTGCGCCCCTTCAAGAACAGTCTTACCTCAATCGGTTGCCAAGAGTTTGGCCCCGATTGAGGTTCCCTGCAGTGGAGCCTGCAGCCTGGTACTTGAGAGGGTCTTGGGGGGGAAAGCCCCTTTATGCAACCAAGTCTCTCTTTCAGATGGGCAGGAAGACCCCTCCTACCATGCAGCCAACTGGTTGAGAATTGGGCAGTCCTGGAAACCGCTCCCCAGCTGGACACAGAACTCTGGTAGGAAGGCGTCTCCTTTGGGCTACTGAGCACCAGCCTGCATGCCTACTTGGTGCTGCAGGTGCCAGGCTACAATCCTGAGTCTGGTGGGTGCTGCAGTTCTCAGGCAAGCTGTGCGCAGAGCTGGCACAAGAGTTGCAGCGGCCACCAGGGTCAGGGCCTGAAAAGCGCCTGGCTCAGCATAGCTGTAGCCTGGCCCCTGGAGCACCAAATAGGCATATAGGCTGGAGCTCAGCAGCCCAAATATTTGACAATGCAGGCCAGCGCCTATCGGGCACCCAAACACTTTTCACCTGCTTCATTTCCCTCTGGGCGAAAAGTGCACAGCAGTTCAAGAGATCAAATATCTCTCTGTGTATGTGTGAGTGACAGATAGAGAGAAAAAGAGAAACGGTGAAGGGAAACCGGGTAAGAGGACCAAGCCTCCCCTGCCCAGAAGCAATGTGCAACTTCTCACAGTAACGAGAATTGCCTGAAATTCTCCTTACTGTGAGAGGCTGCACGTTGCAAAGAAGAATGAAGAAAGGCAGTGGGGGGGTGGTGGAGAACAAAGCAAGGCAGGGGCTGCAGAGCTGCAGAGCTGCCCCAAGGCCCTGCATCGGCTTACCTGAAAGCCCTTCAGCCAGGCCACCCATGCCAAACTCTTACCCTCCCCCCCAGGACAGCCACATCCCTTCACTAACCTGCTTTCAAACTCTGTTGTCTCCTGCACATTCAGGACAAGAAAAGTAGTCTGTTCGACTAGGGTAAAAAAATATACCAGTAGTTCAGACCTTTCAACTTCTCATGAAGAAAAAAAAAAATCTCACGAAGTTGGAAGGTGTTTTTACCATAGTCTCACAGACTACTTTTCTTTCACCGTCTGAATGACGGTGGAGGGGTGAGGGACCTCTGTGTGTGTGAGAGAGAGGGGGGGGTGGGGGATGGAGAGAACATTGCTGCCAGCCCGGGATAACTCTCCAAGGTTGGATCAGATCTCTCTCTCTCTCTCTCTCTCTCTCTCTCTCTCTCTCTCTCTCTCTCTCTCTCTCTCTCTCCCTCCCTCCCTCCCTCCCTCCCTCCCTCCCTCTCTCTCTCTCTCTCTCTCTCTCTCTCTCTCTCTCTCTCTCTCACACACACACACACACACACACACACCATTCTTTCTTTAGGTATCAGAATTGCAAGGCTGAAGGCTTCGGATGGAGCATTTTGAGGATATGTGTCTGTGCTGCGATCACATGTAAAGAAAGATCGGCAGGAAAAGGGGAAGGAGGCTGGCAGCTGGGGAGGTGCTCTGGAAAGCTGGGCTGAATTGTACAACCCTCGCTGGCTTAGCTGATCAGCAGGCAGCAATTATGGGGCTGAACCTCCAGGAGATGACTGGGAAAGGGAAGGGCTGCCTCCTGTGTTGGCCATGCCCACCCCTTCACTAGGGCTTATTTTCGGGGGGCATATATTTATGCCCACCCCAAAAATCAGGCTTGGCCTTATTTTTGGGACATGTCATATTTTCGGGGGCACGGTACAACTATAGCAATGTTCTGAATGGATGGAGGAAAATATTTTTAAATTTTAAAGATGGCATTTTCTGGATGGTCCCTTTTTAAAGCATATAAAATCAGAATTCAGATGTAGAAGAATTTTGGATCCTATATGTAATAGCCTTCAGATATTAGATTCTATTAGAGTTAGTCCAAGGAATATTAAAAGTCTCCTGCCAGCTAATAATAGGTGTCAACTATAAACAGAACTAAACAACTGGCTTCTTCCATAAACAAATATAACCCCAAAGAATTAAAAATATAATCTAAGAAAATGAGAAAGTGTGGAAAGAAAATTGAAGAAGCTAACACTACCTAGGCTCCATACACTATTTGTAAACTATCTAACATTTTAGAGACTTTTCATAGTGCTATAAAGTGATCTCCTATCTGCCTGGCAAAATATCAGAAAGCTAGGCATAGTAGTGGTGTCAGATTATAAAATGGCTCAATTCTACTGGGAAACAAAGCAGGAGCCACACTATTAATGCAGGAACAGCTGTTCAAGAAAAGACAAGACAAATCAACCAGCTGACTAGTGTCTATCACTTGTAATCATTCTGGACACATTATTTTTTTAAAAAATATTTAAGAAAGAAAATACTTGGGAAGGTTTATTAAATAGATGAATGTGAGCCCCAGTTTACCGTGGCTTAGTTCTAGAATTTCATTCCAAGGTTTTGAGAAAATACTGATAATGGAAGAAATGGAAGAAAATACTGATAATGGAAGAAGACAAAAAGAAAGTGCTTTTTACTCATTAGTAAATAACCACAGTTCATTTTAGAACAATTCCTAGTCATGGATAAGTATTAAGTTTTACACCAAACTAAATCCAGGCTAACAGCTTGACTTCAGTTTGTGTCAAAGGTTTTTCTAAAGCAAGATCTAACTTAATTCTCTGTGAAGATTCCAAGCCTATGGGAAAACTAGACATACCATGTTTGTTGCATTGTTCTCAGTGATAACGTCCAACTCTTTGAGGTGATGACATGAGTTTAAGAGTTTAAGAGTTTTTTGGATTTCTATACCGCCCTTCTCCCAGGGGACTCATGAGATGCCACAGAGAAAAAAAGTAACCAGTATAATTGTCAGACTATTGAATGCAAAACATCTGAAAGGCCAAGACCCTATTCTAGTGGTGAAATCCATTTTTTTTACTACCGGTTCTGTGGGTGTGGCTTGGTGGGCATGGTGTGGCTTAGTGGGCGTGGTTTGGTGGGTATGGCAGGAGAAGGATACTGCAAAAATTCCCTCCCCACTCCTGGGAGAATGCAAAATCTCCATTCCCACCCCACTCCAGGGGAAGGATACTGCAAAATCTCCATTTCCACCCAGCCAGAGGTGGTATTTGCCGGTTCTCCGAACTACTCAAAATTTCCGCTACCGGTTCCCTGAACTGCTCAAAATTTCCACTACCGGTTCTCCAGAACCTGTCAGAACCTGCTGGATTTCACCCCTGCCCTATTTCTCTCTTTAGTTAACATAGTACTACCATAATCATGGGCATTTTAAGCACTGTTCATCTGTTCTTAATCTCCTGGTACTTAGTAAAACTAAGTTGGCATAAACATAAGTAACAAAATTCATTTTAGGGGGGTTAAATTAATATGTCATCATTAGCTGTTCTTAACACTATGTTCTCTAGATCAGCATTTTCCAATCTTTCCAGGTTGGTGGCCTGGTATGGGGGAGGAGGGTAATTTTGTGTGAGGGGCAGGTGCAAGTTGCGAGTGGAGTTGCGCGAGCCTACAAGTTGGGAATCCCTGCTCTAGATAAGAGTAATGATGACTTTGATTGGGCCTATTGAGAGGACATTTCAAAGGCAAGGAGTGTCACTGCAAATAGTCCTTCAATTAGTCACCCTCTCTGGTTGTCCCACTATATTTCAGATAGTCTTCAGATTTAAAAATCAGATTATAGTCAAACTATTCATGTAGATTACAATAAGAATGAAACAGCTCATCAATATTTGTACCTCCGACCTATGAAGGAAGCATGAGTCTACTTTGAAAAATTAGTAGTTTATCAGTAAAATTGTAATAGTACAAGCAAGCCTTTTTAAATCTAAACCTTTTTTAGCAATCCTGCAGAAATATGAAAGTTTTCAATTGTCTTCTTCAGCAACCCTATGCCAAGAACATTGCAAAATAAAAACTAAGTATTGACAATACTGTTAGAAGCTGTTTTGGTTTTCTGTGATTACCTGAGCATAAATAATAAAAATGAATCCAATAGCATCTTTAAATGCATCTGATCTGCTTCTTTGCAAAGAGTACAGTACAGTACTACTATCACAGAGCTGAATGACCACCACTTTCAAGAATTATTTGAACTGACCACTGTTTCATATGAGTCTGTTTGGATAAATAAAGGAGTATACAGTATTTCAGTTTATTTTGCATATTTTGTAAACAGCATACTTTATTAAAACACTTTCTTTCAGAGCTCTTATAAGACTGATTGTTCTCTCTTTGTATAACACTTCATAGTGTCTTCCACACTTTATGTGGAGAGTTTCTTTAAAACTCTTCCTTCATGCTATAGCTAATTTTACTTTTGATTTCCAAAATATATAACCAATATGAACCTTTACTTCTCCCATTCTCTATCTATCTATCTATCTATCTATCTATCTATCTATCTATCTATCTATCTATCCATTCAGATATCCACTCATATACAAGTACATGATCATCATCATAATCATTTTACCCATTGTCTGTCCATTGCAGGATGAAGGCCTCTTCTGCATGTTTCCAATCAATACTCCTGAGCTTTCTTTTGCCAATTGCACCCGCAATACTTGCTGATGTCATCAATCCACCTTGTATACGATATCATCAAGAGAGTAAAAGAATTGAAATGGAAATGGGCTGGTTACATAGCAAAAAGAACTGATGGCATGTGGACCAAGACAGTCATAGACCCCACTTGATAAAAAGCATCCAAGAAAGAGACCTAAAACACATGTACATACCATATAGATAATAATATTATATTATATTCCCTTGAGACACAAAGTTTTTTGGTGTCTAAAATGTGGTGGCAGATAATTTATCCTTGATTTTGCATGTTTCCAAATGAAGTATCTGAGGTCCTTGCAATGATTCTTATTTAGATGCTTTATGTAACTGCAGTCCTCTTTTCCTTGAGCTGGGAAAAGCCTTGTAAAGGCCAGAATTAAAAAGTTTTCCAATAAATTGTTAAGAAATCAGCTTTATGAGTGGAGCTTGAATTGTGTTGTTAACAGTAAGTAAGCACCATAGAATTACTTGTCTGACTGCCAATTCTACAAAGTTTTTTTCAGGAACTTGTTCTTGGCTGACTTGAGTCCTGGCTGAATCCCAAATCTTCTAAATCCAAGGCTTTGACAGCTCTTCACCTGAGATATTCTGCTGGATAAAGATAGCTGATCCATTCAAGCCAGCTGCAAAGAATTCCCTCTCTTTTCTATCATTCAAGTCATTTATGCTTGGGATAATCATCTCAAACCTAGGCAGATCAAGTTTTCCGTTTGGGTCTATAATTCATAGTTTCTAGATAGTAATCAATCACTATATCTCCATTGGTGAAATTTTTAGGTCCTATGCCATTTGACAAATCCTTCATAAAATGTATGTAGAGTTAAAGCATTTGTAACAAGTTTTCCCCATATGACGACCCTGCTGACATTCCTACATTTTTCACAAAGTTGCATGTCTCTGGTGACTTTAATCACGGGGCAGGGTGGGGGGAGGCAGGATCTTACTTATGTTTATTTTCATTAGCACACTGAGATTCCAACACAGACAAATCTGTTCAATTTTGTGAGCAGAGAAAACAGCAATATTGAGTAGTATTAAGACCACTCAGAGGCTTCAGCTGGAACAGAATGCGGCCGCGCGGGTAGTAATAGGAGTGTCCCAACACTCTCATGTTACACCTCTCCTGTGGGACCTGCATTGGCTACCGGTTGCCCTCCAGGTGAGATTCAAGGTGCTGGTAATTACCTATAAAGCCCTACATGGCTTAGGCCCGGGATATTTGGCTGACCATCTGTGGCCAGCGACAGCTCCCCATTGCCTGGTGCGTTCTCACAGGGAGCGCTTCCTTGTGGTGCTGTCGGCCAGACAATGTCAGCTGGTGACCCCTAGGGAGCGGGCCTTCTCTGTGGGCGCACCTACCCTGTGGAATCAGCTTGCCCTGGAGCTCCAGGTGGCCCCTAACCTTCGCTCTTTCCGCCGTGACCTTAAAACATGGTTATTTCGCCTGGCTGGTTTGGACTGAAGGGGTTTTAAAGGGGATTTTAATGGTCTTTTTATAATCTCACTGGGTATTTTTAGCATTGATTTTGCTTGTTTTTATTGTTGTGAGACGCCCTGATTCCTTTCGGAGATAGGGTGGCATACAAGTTCAAATAATAATAATAATAATAATAATAATAATAATAATAATAATAATAATAATAATAATAATAGTAATGACTTAGGTCATAACAATATGGGAGAAAGCTTCCCCTTTCCAAAGTTCAAGGCAGTTTAGAAGACTAACAAAACAAGTACAATAAATATAAACTTATAACATATCTTAATATAGTTTCAAAATTCTTTTTAAGTAGCCAAGATAACAATGAAAAAAAATATTCTAAATAACAATATGAGGAAGTACTACAGCGGTGAAATCCCCCCTCCCAGTTTTATCCGGCTCGCTGAACCAGTAGCGCCGGTGGCAGGAGGCTCTGCCCACCTGCTGGGACATCATTACATCCTGGTTTTTTTACCATATGTGCATGCTCCCGCGCACTCCCATTCCCAAACCATGAAACAGTGGATTTCACCACTGAGGTACTATGACCGTGATGGCAAACCTATGGAACGCATGCCTAAGTAGCACATGGAGCCATGTTGCCTGGCACGTGCAACATCACCTGTTCCTCTTCTGGATTTCCGACGCACATGCATGCATAACAATCAGCTGGCCTTTGTGTGTGTGGCAGTGCTGGAAACGGAAGAGCTGGTATTCCTTTTTCCAGCGTGCGCTTGCTCACCAGCCAGCTGATTGTTGCATGTGCATGCACATCAGTAACAGGAAGACTAGCTGGCCAGCGTGCATGCACATGCCAAAAACCGGAAGTTCATTTCCCGGTGCATGTATACCTCCTGGGCAGCTCCTCTTCCGGGTTGCATCCCAGACGAGCACATGGCACTCGGTGCCAAAAAGGTTCGCCATCACTGTACTATGACCTTATGTGCAGGAAATCATTCCACAACCTCAGAATAGTTTAAGTAAAGATCATCCAATGACAATTATTATCCTGAATAATAATCTGAAGGAGAATGTATGCATAATGAACTATAATCAGTTTATGGGATGATATAGCAATAGGTAGTCTTGCACAGGATCATGGCTATAAAAACCCATTAAACATTTAGATTATTTGGAATATTTAAACAAAGAAAATTGATCAGATAAGTTTACTTCATTCAGATTTATTTAGTTATTTAAAACATATCCACTGAGTTCTAGGTTTGAGTTCAAAATATTTCCTAGGAAAAAGACAAGTATAACATGCATCATAATAGTAGAAGAAATACAGAGATTTAAAATTAAAAACAGCATTAAATAAAGGCAATCTTTGTAGATAATATGATGGGAAATCACATACATAGTTGCATAGCAGAATCGTTCATTACTGGAATTAATCAGACAAATTTCAGATCCATGTAGCTGGAAATGAAATAAATTAAATCTGGGACTTGATCTGTAATGCATATGTTTGGCCACTAAGTCACCACAGCTTCCCACCCCCTCTGGCTATTCTACTGGAGGCTTAACATTTTGCCATCTTACTTCATTCAACATGTAGTATTCTACAAACAGCAGATGATAAACATTTAAGTTTGGCACAACTTAATCAGAATTTGGATTGAACTAGCAAAAACTGTTGTTTGTAAGCACTGAAATATTTTAAAGAACCATTTTTATGGTGTGGCAGGTTTGTTCATAGCCTCCCACACACTTCAGATTTATTCCTTGCTTGGGTAAGAAAGTGCTGAATATGATGAAAAAAAGCAGGTCACGCAAAATAAGTGATAAATTTATTTCAAGTTCATAAATCCAGACATTTATAGAATATGTTTATTTAAGTAAGGGTCACAAGATACAGTCTGAAAAGCATTGAGATCAAAAGGGATCTACAAATTTTGACTGCCTGCCCTTGATGCCATTTTTTGTGGACATCCTGAGCTGCTGAATCCTATGGTACCTGCAGATGTTTTGAAGAAATTATAGACTTTTTTTTTTGGCCTTGCTATGAGCCAAGAGCAAGCAGGAGTCTTGATGTGAAGGGCCAAATTACAGGTAGGAGGTCTGTGATTGAATCTTATTATTTTCTCCTTTGTAGTAGAGGAGAGCAAATTGATCTCATTTTCTCTCATTGATTTTGCACTATGATTCTCTTCCACAGAATGCTATTTAGAAGAAACATACAGTATTATGTCATATTCACATTGCACCCTTAAAGTGTTCTTACTGCATTTTGTGCTCGTGGTAGATCAGTTCTTAACTGGCTTAGGAAAATCCTGTTTGAATGGAGACACTTTGATGATAGTTGCAAGATTTTTAGCTGAGACTGCTGTGCCTATTCCAAGACCCTATTTGCCAATTGTTTTACTTCCTGTGGGCAGGTCTAGTGGACATACCAGTGGTGGGTTTCTCCCGGTTCGCACCGGTTCTATAGAAACAGTAGTAAAACTGGTGGGAGACTCTGCCCACCGTCCCCGATGTCATCAAAACTTCTGCACTTGTGCACGGTCCCCGCTGCGAACTGGTTGTAAAGGTAAGTAGAACCCACCCCTGGGACATACATCTTTCTGTATGATGTACAGTGAGAGGGCTAGAGATGGATATCTTTTCTTGGCCTCCAAAAAGCTTGCCTGCCTACTTTAGCGAGGTAATGAGGATAAGCCCTTAGTCAGATATTTCTTTATGATCTGGTTTTGTTATTTAAAAAAAAAGAAAGGAAAAACAGCAATGCAAAGGAACCTGTTATATAAGTACTGAAATCAATATAGGACAATTAAAAGCTTTATTCAAGGGCAGGTAAGAATCTGTTTCCCAGTAATCAGTGAAATAAAGTAATAAAGGTAGAGTGAAGGAATTCAATACATATTATAAAACTATGTTGCCTAAAGAAAAGAGTATTGTGTTCTACATTTTTCTCCTCAACAGGTATGCAATGGTGATGGTGCCTGTGTGGAATGATAGAAGAAACAATGAAAGAGAGACAGAAGCATTGTGTAAGAGATGTCCCCTTATACACCAGGAAAAGATAACATGGTCTGCAGATAACAGCCTCCTGAAAACTTCAACATGGATTCCAGAGTGTCCACTTTGGCCATCTTGATTTAATGGTGTAGTTCACTGTCAACTTTTGGCAGCACAGAGTGACACTAAGATTTTTGGCAAACTATTTAGAAATAGTCTCTACTTATTCAAAGCATTTTAAATGATCTGTTTATTTTGGCTCCATGACTTCTAGAGTTCTGGAACACTCATAATGAGCTCCCTTTGCAATGCATCAATTGAAAGTAGGGCTATTTTTTTATTTCATGTGTTTTCTTACTTATGTTATTCCACACATATCCATTCATATAAAGAGCACTATACAGTTAGATTTTATTCAGAAGAAGGGACTCTTCTGATAGCCAAGTCTATACAACAGTTGAGGATGGGCCTAAAGCCTCAGTATGAATTGCGCCAAATATATTAAAGAAAAGTGGGGGGTGGGAGTTTGGAGATTGCTTGATTTTAACTGTGAAATGCTTATGGGTTGTTTTTTTTATTTGATTTATATGCCACCCTTCTCAGAAGACTCAGGGCGGTTTACAATGCGTTAAGCAATAGCCTTCATATTTTTGTATATTTGTACAAAGTCAGCTTATTGCCCCCACAATCTGGGTCCTCATTTTACCTACCTTAGAAAGGATGGAAGGCTGAGTCAACCTTGAGCCTGGTGAAATTTGAACTTGCAGTAATTGCAGGCAGCTGATGTTAATAACAGTGCTTTAGTCTGCTGCGCTACCAGGGCTCTTTGAAAACAAACAAATGGTATTTTGATAGCTACACAAAAGGAACTTAGTGATGATGCATTGCCCTTCCTTGCTTTAAATTAGACTAGGAGTGAGTGCACTTTAGGGCACTTTATGCTTGTCCCACTACTACAGGCCACTCATCATTCCTTGAGTGCAAGAACAGGTGACTATCCTCCTGTCACTCACTGGCCATTGCAAATATATCCCTGCTGAAAAGGAAAAAGGAAACTTTCCATCCTGAACTGTCTTTAGCCCTTCCATGTGAATGAGGCACAATGATATAGGGAAAGCTCAGCTCCAATCAATGACTTTGCCCCTTCAGAGTGTAGGTCCTCCAGAACAGGGGTCTCCAACCTTGACAACTTTGAGACTTGTGGACTTCAACTCCCAGAGTCTTAAAGTTGCCAAGGTTGGAGACCCCTGCTCCAGAGCACATGCAGCTGTTCCTTTCTAAATTATCTAGCTGCTATGAATTCTGTTGGTAAGCAGCTGGCATTGTTCTTGTTGTTGTTCTTATTACTATTATATATAATAGCCCAATAATAGCCTATTTCTTCAATCCATGATTTCCTATCCTGCAAGAAGCTCCACAGTTCATCCAACTCTTACATTTTCCACTTTCAGTTTCTGCCCATACCAGATGAGTCATGCTCCCTTTGCTTTCTCCAGTTTTATTTCTTTTTCCCCTAAACATGTAAGTTGCAATATTAGAATAAAGCTACAAAGTTTTAGTGTATATTATAAACTATTGGCTTTCCTTTCTACCTAATTTCTTTGAATCTGCAATGGAGCAGAAAAGCAGTCTGTTTTTTTAATTGCTTTGATTATTCTAGCATCTGAACCAGATGGTCCATTTTAGAATCAAAAGGCAGGAATGTGGAGACCAGCCCACACAAGAGACAGCCAAGAGAGGCGAAGGGCAAGAAGCAAGGGAATGAGCACTCATGGTCTGTAATGGCTATGGACCAGAGTAAGTACCAACCTAGCCCCATTGATAATTCATAGCTGAAAAGCAGGCTTAGCTGTGGTATGGAATTGTCCTTAGTATTAGAGGCTAAATGCATCTACTTCCCTTCTGTAGGGTTTTTTCCCAGTGAAGGTATAAAGTCATTTTAATGAATTTTGAATTACTGTTCAGTGATGGGATAATGGTTCAACTAATTTTTCTCCCAGGCCTCAAAAAGAAATATTGTCTCTTGCTAACTCAACAGTGCTATTGTTTCTTTTACCTAATTCCACTTGGAAATATGTAAATTACTTCTTCCTTGACAAATGGCTCTTTGATTAGTTAGTTAGTTAGTTAGTTAGTTAGTTAGTTAGTTAGTTAGTTAGTTAGTTTTGAAGAGTGGTTCTAGTTATCCTATTTTTGATTTTTGTTCTGGCATCCATAGGGTACATCCCATATTTGAAATTAGCAAAACAAAGCTTGTCATTCAGTTTTCTTGCCAACCTTTTGCCTCTTGTACGGTTAATACGGTGGTACTATTTCTTGTCTTCTATGGAAAGGATGCCACAAAGCCAGATGTCTTTCCTGTCCCTTTAAGGATGGCAAACTCAAAAAGCAAGAACCATGGGATTTATAGAATGCATTTCATTGTCAGTAGGCTAAAGTAACAGAACCCCTAAAGCCTGCCAAAGCAATTCCTATATCAACTTAAAGTGTAATTAAAGCAGCATTCCTCTGAATCCTTTTCCTCACATTCCTGCCCATAGACTGTCATTGTATTGCATCCCCCAATGATAGTGGGCATTGGGTTGTGTATTTATTTGTTAGATTTCGATACCACCATTTATTCAGGAGCTCACTGTAGTGTGCTTCCTAATGCTATTTTACCCTAAGCAACAACATTATGAGATAGGTTGGGTTGAGAGAATAACTGGCCAAAAGACACCCAATGAGTTTCTATGGATGGGGGTGAACTCAAACCAAGTCTAGTCTTACACTTTAGCACTACACCACATTGATTCTCATAAATGGTTCCCAGTTTTTAATGTATATTCTTATTTAGCAACATTTTCATCCATGTTCCTAGTCCCCAGTTATACCATGTTCCAGGTATATTGTGAAGCCTACATTTTCTATGTCATAAGAACAGGGGAAGGAAATGTATCTTCCTTCCCCTGTCCTTATCACTTACCTATAGAGGGACAATCGAGAGCATCCTGTCATATTGCATTACTGTCTGGTTTGGAAGCATTGCTGCTTCAGACAGGAAGGCCGTGCAGAGAGTGGGAAGGATCGCAGAAAAGATCATTAGTAGTTCACTTCCTTCTATCCAGGACACCACATATCCTCTTCAGAGGTGGTATTCAGCAGGTTCTGATCAGTTCTGGAGAACTGGGAGCGGAAAATTTGAGTAGTTTGGAGAACCGGTAAATATCACCTCTGACTGGCCCCTCCCCATCTATTCTCTGCCTACGGAGTCCCAGCTGATCCGGAGGAAATGGGGATGTTGCAGTAATGTTCCCCTAGAGTGGGGAGGGAATGGAGATTTTACAGTATCCTTCCCCTGGAGTGGGGTGGGAATGGAGATTTTATAGTATCCTTCCCCTGCCATACCCACCAAGCCATGCCAACCGAACCAGTAGTAAAAAAAATTTGAATCCCACCACTGATTCTCTTCATGATCTGTTTTTCTTGTTACCTTCTGGGAGGAGGCTTCGTGGTATCCGAAGCAGAACATCTAAATTCAGTCACAGTTTTGTGCCATATAGCATTGGGCCGGTGTGCTTGTGGTTAAAAAAAAATGACAATAAAGTTATCTTATTATATTGAAATAAAGATGGGATATAAATGTACTAAACAGAACTTCTGCAGCATTGTTTTGTTCATAGCTGTTTTTTCTTAACTAATTTATAATATTTCTCTTTTAAAGTGGCTGTTTCAAAATACGGTAATTTTATTGCTTTCAGCTGATATAAGAAACAAATCTTAACTTTATGATTAATCAACAACATTAAGCAAACTTTATTTCTAAAATACTAGAAATTCTTATGAGATTCTTACATGGAGCACAAATTATCCAAATCTAATTGAAACAGCACATTTCCTCAGATGATAAGGTAATGTAAAGGTTCTGATCTGTTTGTTCCCTGCATAAAGGACATTCTGTGTTGCTGTGTCAAAGACATGGATGAATACAATTTTGAAATGTCTGGCTTTTGTTACAAACCTATTACACTCTAATAAAAACACGAGAGCTTTTTTCCTTTCATAGAGAAATGAACATGAAAGACTATAATGAAGATCACTTAACAAACATCACTTAAAGGAAAACATTAGGATTTTTGGAATTCTTTATTTCTGAAAATTAAAAAGAAAAACATGAACTTTCTTCTCACTAAATAAGTATGTTCGTAATTTATAGTCATAACTATTTCTCCTGTTAAATGAATCATTTCCCTCTGTCCCTTCTTTTTGATGTGCCTTTCGATTCTTTGTTTTCTTCGCATCACTTCAGTTTTGGTTGATGACATTTAAATAACATTTAAAGTTCTTTCCATAATAACTCTGTGCTCTTTATGTGTAGTGATCGTGTTAGATTGGTTTTTTAAAAAACTGACCATTTTGCCAGAATTATATCTCTCTCTACGTTATAACTCCCATGAGTCATCAAAAACATAAAGATTTAAGGAAACATATTTATTTATACATATTTATATTTATTTGTATCCTGCCCATTTTCATGGATTCAGGGGTATAAATAAATAATGCAGTTCATGTAAAGCACATTGCAGTGACCTAAGATGAAAGTGATAAGGACATGAGACTTTAGAGGCTTGCCACTGGTGCACCAGTGAAATTTGGGTGAAAGCTTGAACAAGACACAGGATATTGCTTGAACAAGACACAGGATACAAGAAGATATTCAGGAGAATCCAATATGCCAAGACACAGACATATTGATTTAAAGTAAATTCAGTCTTGTCCAGAGATTCTGGTTTCAGGAAAAATCAGTCATTATAAACTCTATCTTGCTTGGATTTATGCTGAGCTTTTTACATGTAAACCCCATAGCATCTGTAGAATAGCTTGGGATGTCAATTGATTGTCAACATATTGATTATGCCTTATCCCAAATTGATGGATAACCTTCCTCAGTGGATTCACATGTTAAACAACATAGGAAAAATGGCTGATATCTGTATACACTAGAACTCCCTCCCCCCACATACACTAGTTAGAACCACCCATTTCAGAAAAAAATAGAACTGTTGCAAAATGGTACCTTCAATATTAAATCTTTTCAAGTGCTTCAGAAGGATCACATCAAGAGGTCTCATAGAAATGAGAAGTTCTATTTTTCCATCAGAGGTTATGAACTAGAGCAATTAATGCTGTTTCTGTCCTGAACCTAGGACCAAATTTCAACTAGAAGGTATCATTTCTTCTTCTTCTAGGATGCTCTAAAATTGGAATCCTAACCTCCTTCTTTAATAACTTATTGAACGTATTGAATTCCATTTCAATAACTGTTTAAAAACTTCAATATTCTGATCAAGAAAGGGAAGAAGTTTGGGGTTTTAAATTTGTCGGGGCCAAAATTATTTAATTTGATTTTATTCTATTTTTTAAATTTTGTATTGTATGTGTTTTTATTGTCTGGCTGTGCACCGCCCTGAGTCCTTCGGGAGTAGGGTGGTATAGAAATCTAATAAATAAATAAATAAATAAAATAAGATTAGAGATTATTCATATATTAGCAGGTTTCTTGCACATTCTTGCAGTGTAACCATATACAGTTTTGCTTAAGAGTTTTGTGAAAACACAGGGCTGAGCTATTCATATTCAATTACCTTAATTTTTGTTAATCTTCTTAACGTTAATTTTCATGTTTATTATTTTATTGTAAACTTCTCAGAATCAATTTGGATAGTGAGACTGAGGGCATATAAATTTAATTAATAAATAATTCTTGACTTCCGGTTTCCTTGTCTTCGGCGACGGCGGCGCTCTTTGAAGCTCCGCCAGCCCCGCCGCCTGTAGAGCCGCTTCGAGGCGAAGAAGCGGCTCGAAAACTTCTAAATCCACAGGATTGAAGAAGGAGAGAGCGCAGGGCACAGGTTGAGCCCCTGTAACCCCCCAGGGAAGCTTCTGGGGAGAGAACAGGTGTGGCTCCCTCCCAACCTGCTGAAACTCCGGGCGACGTGGGACTATTCTGCTTTTGCAGAACAAGCCGGCTGCAGGAAACTTAAAGCGAAAGAACCAGCTTTAATAAACAGCGAAACTACTGAATCCCGAAATTTGGAAACGCAAGTATTAGCACTTTGTTGACTTTTCAATCTGAGAAAATGCGAGTGAGTGAAAGTGCTTTGAAAAAACATGGCGCCTAGCCTCAGAGTTAATGAGCCAGCGAGTGTGGATTGGTGAAGTTACTTTGCTTTGTTACAAAGTTTCCAAGTTGCTACAAAGTTGCCTTGCTTGTTATAAGAGAAACAACTGGGAAATTTTTCCCTTTTCAATATTGGACTTTGCTTTATTTTAACCCTTATTTGATCAAATCTGGGGGACTTTTTTAGAAGTCTTTGTGCAGGAGGGAAAGGAAAAGGAACTTCCCTCTTTAGAAAAACTAGATCATGAGCCAGGATGGCTTCAAAGAAGCAGGAAGGGAAGGCATTAGGGGGGGGATCCCCCACACACAAACATGAAACGCAACTTCCCCCTGCTCAACAGCTACAAACTCAGAAAAAAGAATTTGATGTGGGAGATTTAAAAGAATTTATTTCTAAAACTTTGGATGATAAATTTCAAAAATCTCAACAGGAGATAGATGATAAACTTCAAAAATCACATCAGGAATTTATGCAGGAAATTAATGAAGTTAAAGACATGGTGAAACAGAATCAAAATAAGGTGACCAAAAAAATATCAGAAGTGGCGTCTGGCCTGGCAGAATTTATTGGGACAGTTGATTTTAAAGTTGAAGAATTTAAATCAGAAGTTAATGTTAAGATGAAAGACAATGATTATAAAATTGATGAAGTTGACAATAAAATGCAGAGAATCGAAGATGAGATTGTTATGATACAATTCCGGGCGATGGAATTCGCCATACGGCTTCGGGGAATTCGAGAGGAGGAGAGACAGGATTTGAGACAAGTTTGCTCTGAAGCCTTGGCTAAGATTTTACAAGCTAATCCTGATTTGGTATTTCATAAAATAGATAAAATTTACAGAGTGAACTCTTGGGTGGCCAGACAAAGACAACTGCCCAGAGATGTGGTCATATACTTTACTGATAGAGAAATTAGAAATGATATCCTGCAAAAATCTTTTCACACTTCTGTACAAGTGGGGGGTTCACGACTTGAAATTTTTAAAGAATTACCTCCTAAAATGCTGAAAGCCAGAAAAGAATTTGGTTTTCTTGTTAAGGAATTGAAAAATTTACAGATACCCTTCCGGTGGGACGCACCAGCTGGGATAATTTTTAGATATAAGGGAGAAGGATATCGGTTGAATACCGTGGAGAAGGCACAACACTTTTACAGTACTATTCTTAAGGAAAGAACACCATCTCCACGTACATCTACAGTTTTGGAGATTAAGGAGAGTGAAGAGAGGCAATTGAAAGAACAGTCTAAGCAGGAATTAGAAATAGTGCAAGGTGCAGAAGGAGGTTTTCTGAGTGAGCCCTTGTTGGATTCTTCTCCAATTTTGGATTTGATTCAGTTGACTGAAGTTAAAGATCAACGTATAACTAGAGCTCAATCCAAGCTACTTAAACAAAAGCAACAACAACAACAGGAAAGACAAGACAAGAAGGCAGTTAAGAGTACCGTACAAGAGAGTGGCGCTATGGGAGGAGTGAGATCGAAGCTTTCGGATGAACTTCAAATATTTTGCTCTGCGCTCCAGAAAGAGGCTGATGACCTTTAAGTGTCTATCTTGGAATGTCAATGGGTTGAATTCAGCACAGAAAAGGAAGAAATTATTTACATATTTGAAACAATTTAATAATGATATAATATGTTTACAAGAAACGCATATTACAACTCAAGATCAAAAATATTTGATAAACTCAAAATTAGGAGCACATTATATATCTTCAACTTCGCAGAAAAAGAATGGTGTGGTTATTTATGTAAATAAAAAATTAACAGCGAAAGTTATAGAAGCAGATCAAGATGGTAGGTTTGTAGCAATTGAATTGCTCACAGCAAATGGCCAAATTCTTTTGATTGGAATTTATGCTCCCAACCAACAACAGGACTATTTTTATAAGATGTTACATACTAAAATATTGCAATGGGACTATAGATCTATTTTAATTATGGGAGACTGGAATGGAGTAATTGATTCTAAACTAGATAAAAAGAGCTTGGCAAAGTCTAGAATTAGACTACCACAGACTTTTTTTGATATGAAAGAAGATATGGAACTAAAAGATGTTTGGAGAATACATAATTCAAATGAATTGGATTACACTTTCTTTTCTGATAGACACAGATCCTTTTCTAGGATTGATTTTATCCTGTTGTCAAATGATCTACTTGTTAAAACAAAAAGAACAAAGATTTTTCCAAGAACTTTGACTGACCATAGCCCTGTATGGATAGAAATTGAGATGGATAAGGTTGAGAGATGTTCTTGGAGATTAAATGAGAACTTGTTTAGATATGAAAAAAATACAATAGAACTTAAAAAGCTTTTGAAAGAATTTTTTGAAATAAATTTGAATAAAGGTACCCCAATTGAAATTGTTTGGGACGCAAGTAAAGCTTATATGAGAGGGGTACTTATCTACATGAATTCTAAACATAGACTGTTCCAACAAAAGAAAAGATCTGAGTTGGAAATGGAAATAAAGAATAAAGAACAGTTACTTATTAAAAACCCAATAGATGAAAGAATACGAAGTGCTATAAAACTTTTGAAAGACCAATTTCAAATGCTTATGGCGGAACAAGTTGCAACTAGCCTACAATACGCGAAGCATAATACATTTTGCAACGCTAACAAACCGGGCAGATGGTTGGCTTACACACTGAGGAAAAAACAAAGTACACGGACTATTGATAGTATTGATATTGGAGGGAAAGAAATTTTTCAACAAAAATTAATTAAAGAAGCTTTTGTGGACTATTATACTAAACTATATGCCAAAGAAGAGGTGCAGAATGGACTTATAGAAAAATATTTAAATGATAAGAGAGTTACAAAAATTACTGATCAACAAAAGGAAAGAATGAATTATCCTATAACAGAGGAGGAGATAACAGCAGCAATTAAACAGTTAAAAACAGCCAAAGCTCCTGGCACGGATGGTTTGACTGCAGTGTATTACAAAACTTTACAAGCTGAAATGGTGGGACAACTTAGAGATTTATTTTGCAATATTCAACAAGGGGGTAAAATACCCCCATCTTGGACAACTGCTTATATATCTTTGATACCAAAAGAACAAGTTGGTCCTAAAAAACCAGAGAATTACAGACCAATATCTCTCTTGAACACAGACTATAAAATTTATGCGAAGGTATTAGCCAACAGGTTGATGCCAGTAATCCAAAAGGTGATTCATGAGGACCAAGCGGGATTTATTGAGGGCAGATATATGAAGGACAATGTAAGGCAAGTAATAGACTTATTGGAATATCTTGATAAGAATAAACAGATTCCTGCAGTGCTGGTTTTTTTGGATGCAGAGAAGGCCTTTGATAGAGTGGATTGGAATTTTCTACTAAAGACTTTAAAAAAGATGGGCTTTGGGGACCAATTTATACAGGCGATCTCAGCAATTTATCAAGAGCAAAAAGCACAGATTATTATTAATGGAAGTCTGACGACAGAGTTTAAAATTGAAAAAGGAACAAGACAGGGATGTCCGTTGTCCCCACTTTTATTTATTTTAATATTGGAAGTCTTGCTAAATACAATACGGGACTCTAAAATTTTGAAGGGCATAATGATAAGGCAAGAGGATTATAGAATAAAGGCATTTGCAGATGATCTGGTTGTTACCCTATCACAACCAATGGAATCAACAATCCTGATGAACGACATTATACAAGACTATGGTAGAGTTTCAGGTTTTAGACTGAATTCAAAAAAGACTAAAATGATAGTTAAAAATATGACACAAGATCGTAAACATGAGCTTGAAAGGAGGGCAGGTTTTGAAATTGTACCTAAGGTAAAATATCTTGGAGTTCAGGTTGCAGAATCAAACATGAAATTGTTTCAAAATAATTATGAGGTGTTGTGGCGAGAGGTCCAGAAAGACATGGAGACTTGGAAAAAGCTGCAACTGTCTTTACTTGGAAGAATAGCAGCAGTTAAGATGAACATTTTGCCAAGATTTCTGTTTTTGTTTCAAATGATTCCGGTGCTTAAAAGTGATAAACAACTGAAAGTTTGGCAGTCTGGTGTGAATAAGTTTGTCTGGAACGAGAAGAAGCCGAGAGTGAAATTGAAAATTATGCAAGATGTTCCAGAAAGAGGAGGCCTTAAACTCCCAAACCTACAGTTATATTATGATGCAGCAGCTTTAACTTTAACAAGTGATTGGTTTGGAAGTAAAAAGACTGGAATACTGAATGCAGAAAGTTTTGATCTTGAATTTGGATGGCATGCTTATTTATTTTATGACGACAAAGTAGATAAAGTATTTAAAAGTCATATACTTAGAGAATCTTTGATGAGAGTTTGGAAGAAGCACCGACTCAAATGGGATTACAAAATACCGTTATGGCTGGATCTTGGTCATACTATGTGTAATACAAATATAATGTCACTCGGGGGGTTTTTATATAAAGAGGTTCTTTTTACAGATGCGGGCAGATGGCAGTTGAAGACATTACAGACACTGTTGGATGAAGGAATTAATTTAACTTGGTTACAATATAATCAACTACAATTGAGATGGAAAGAGGACCAAAAAACTGGTATTATGTTGCATGAGGAAGAATTGGTTAGACATATAAGAGAGAAAGGTCCAATGCATATTAAAAGGCTTTATAATGTTTTGCTAGAAAGGGATTCAGAAACTGAATTAGTTAAAGATTGTATGATTAAGTGGGCACAAAATTTTGAAGAACCAGTGATGTTGGAAACATGGGAAAAAATTTGGGTTCAGAATGTTAAATTTACACAGTCGCAGAACCTGAGGGAAAATTTTTATAAAATGTTTTATAGATGGCATTTAGATCCTAAAAAGTTGTCATGTATGTACCCTAATGTTCAGCCAAAATGTTGGAGATGTGAATGTTTGGATGCTACGTATTATCATGTTTGGTGGACCTGTAGGAAAGTTAAGGCTTTTTGGATAAAAATATGGTGGGTTATGCAGAATGTTTTGAAGAAAAAAATTCAATTTTCTCCACAATTGTTTTTATTGGGTATAGTTAAGGGTTTTACACGGGGTGAAATAAAACTAATATTGTATATGATAACAGCAGCAAGATTGTTGATAGGTAAATATTGGAAGAATGAAGCTTTGCCTACTATCGAGGAATGGACTTTGAAGATGGCTAGTTTTGCAGAGATGGCGAAGATTTCAGCATATTTAAAGGATTGTTCACAAGAGACTTATGAATGGGAATGGAAAAGGTGGATAGAATACGTTCAGAACAAATACCAAACTAGAAAGTATCAAATAGCTTTTATTTGAAAATAATGTATTAGAAATATCTTAATGTAAAGAGACAAAGAGGAAAAATTATATAGGGGGAGGGATGGGTTCAGGTTTATATATCAGTGTTATTAGTTATGAGTACATAATAGGGAAGTCTGGGGGGGAGGATTAGGGAGGGTTAGGGAGGACGGGAAGTTTGGGGAGGGAGGTGGGGGGGTGAAAAAAAAGGGGTGAAAATGTAATTGTAAAACTTTTGTAATAAAAAAATAAAATAAATAATTCTTGTTTTTTCTGAACCCTAAAATTATCAAGCATTTTTAAATCCCTTGTGGGGAGAAAAAGTGACCTTCATGCTTCTTTCTTTAAAAATCCAAGTAGCACTGTGAATAAAGCATGTGAAGAGAAGGGAAAAAGCATGAAAATATAGTTGTAAATTCCTGTCATCCTACTGGATTCCTTTCCTTTCTGTAAGCAACTAAAGATATAAATGATGGACAGTTCAGTGACAGAAAAAAAAATCAACCACAACAATACACGAGCACACAATAGATACAAACTTAAGGTAAACCGCACCAAACTCGATTGCAGAAAATATGACTTCAGCAACAGAGTGATCAATGCCTGGCATGCACTACCTGACTCTGTGGTTTCATCCCAATCCTCCCCCCAAATTTTAATTTAAGACTGTCTAGTTTTCACCTCACCCCATTCCTAAGAGTCTGTAAGGGGCGTGCATAAGAGCACCAGTGTGCCTACCGTCCCTGTCCTAATGTTTCTCCTATTTGTATCTATTTTATGTATCCAATCCATGCTTATACTTATTACCTAATACGTTCTTGACAAATAAATAAATAAATAAAATTAAATTAAATTAAATTAAATTTAAAAAAAATAAAAAAAATAAATAATAAAATGCCCTGGTAATCAGTATGATAACACAGTATGTGTGACAGGACCGTTTCTAGTCCAAGTGATACCAATCATAAACTTAAACCTATATCTTATCTATTTTGCATTTTGCCTTTCATCTATCGTTTATCAATAATAATCTTTGTTTAAAAATCTGATATATTTTGTACTATAAAATCTGAACGCACATTTATGCCAGGTGTCAGCAAAGAGGGATGAGTGAACTCTGGCCCAGTGGGGACATTTTAAATGAATTTCCCTGTCCTTGTTGCCCTGTGCAAACATGAAGCAGCCAAGATGGGACAGAAACATGCCTAGAGATATTTAATTTGGAACCCCTGAAAAATAAACCTGTATTTCGGTCTCTCCAAATTTTCCCTACTGAACAAAAGCACGGGACAGCATAGTTCCATGTCTTCCTCTGACAATATACTGTACATTCATTGATAAGGCAAAGTTCTTCTACACAAGGCACAATCTTTTAGTCAAGTAAACTTGGGGATCTGCTCTTTGAACAGTTGAGAATAGTAGGATGAGAATCAATCTCGGGAGGGTAGGCTAGATAACCTGGCCAAGTGAACCAAATATCTTTGTTATTGATCTAAAGGATGTAAAGCAGCAAGAGATTCTTATACTGAATTCTATTTCTTCTGCGTCAGGAGGGTAATTGTTAGAAATTCCTGTTACACATCAGTGCAAAAAACAAGACAACAAAAACAAAAACAGACTGCACCATCTCATAAAGCAACTTTAATAAAAAGATAAGAAAAGTAAAATAAATATGGCATAACTTGCTGGGAAGTGCAATGCTGATGATGTTTTATTTTTATACATTTATCAAATCTTGAAGGCTTGATTAGAAAAAAACATATCTTTGCAACAGACATATGTAAAGTCACATTATAAGTTGACATATATTTCATTTCATGTTGTTTGTTTGCTTACTTAGAGGCTTCATAAGATTGCTCTGAGTGGCTTACATATTCTAGGTATACAGGATGAATGATACAGGACATAATACTAGAAATGAATACAAGTCTGTATTCATGAATCTCCAGATTACAGGAAGGAGCAGCAGCAATAACCCCAAGACATGTTGAAAAATTCAGGGTTTTTTATGGCTTTTTGAAAACCCAGCAGTTCAGGTCTGTCTTTCATCCTTTTCCCAGTCTATGTTGTTTCAGCTGTTTCATGTGGATTTGTCCCATGGTACCTTTACTCTTTGTACTTTACCTACAAGAATAATCAAAGCTTAGCAAAATGCATACTTGATCTTTTTCATTGCATTTCTGAACATACAATAGGTAAACCCCGAAAGAGATGATACACTTACAATGGATTTGGCAGCTTTCCGCAAGGAAACTCAGTGGAGAAGCCAGGAAGTTGGAAATAGCTCCTGCTCCTGCTGCAAAAAAACCCACCAGTGATGATTCTGTTTAGGTAAGGAAATGATATTAAAGTGGGTCATGGGTTGTCTAGTAATGAATAAACCTTATGCAGATTGAAGTACAGCACATCTGCAGGGGCAGATGTTGCTGTCCCTGATTTATAAAAATTCTGATCCTAAAAAAACACCAAAACATTCTTCTAGCAGTCCAGCTCTAGAAAGCATCCTATAAACTATAAACTGAAGCCTTGCTAATATTAAGCCTTGCCAACTTGTGAATCAATATAAGATATCAATTCCCTCCGCTTGGTTTTTTATAAGGAAAAATTAGTGTACATAGAAAAGTGAACATAAAAATAACATTAACATACTCTGGAATTTTGTGCAATATATATATTTATAAGTCTAAAAAAACTCCAGCTCTTGAGTTGTTGGTAAAGTTAAGAACAGCAAATTTATAATGGAAAATATTCCACACAACTCTTAAAATGTACAATATTGATATTTTAAAAGAGATATAGAGGATTAGTGTTTTCTCTGAAATGACTTTCTGCTTAAGTTTAGTCTTTTTGAGAGTCCTGCAAATTATTCTGCCTTTTAAAAGGTCTTTTTTTATAGATAAAAAAAGTTTCCCAGATTTTTCAACAGAAAGATATTGTTCCCATAAAAATAAAACTTAAAGTAAATGTATGCTTAGGATTCACCAACAAAGAATATCATTGCTAGACAATGTTAGCAAGCCCTACATATCTTTACATGTCTGCAAAGTGGAAGATAAAAATGATCAAGACTGCTTGTCTCCCGGAATCCTGAGACTAATGATATTACTTCAGTTTTAATTTAATTCTCTTTTAAAAATTGAATGGATATTTCTGAGTCTTGTACACTTCTATTTGGCAATGGTCTACCGCCTATTGGCTCTCACTTCCTCAGTGAGTTTCTGTCTGCAAATGTAGCTGTTAATTTATAAATATACTTACAGATGGTAACAGGATAATCTTTCCATCTTTTTTAACCTTATTTGCCTCTATGAGTTCTCCTCCAAGATTATTCTTTATCATCCCAACTATAAACTTTTTTGTGATTTCTCTGAACCTCTAAAAGCATTTCTCACATCCCCTTCTTTGTTGTTTTTTCTATTTGTTGATTTTCTTATTTGAAATATTTTTCCTTGTACTTTCCTGCTTGACAACTGAGTTCAGCTGTTGCACATTCTTGTTGCCCAATTTTTTCCCCTGGTATTATACAAGCTTGTTCTAAAAACAACATGTCTCTATTAAACTGTAATAGTTTTTTTTCTTCTGTTTTCTGTTTGTTTCTTTATGTCTTCTCTTCTTTTAACTTTTCAAGTTCACATCTCTAAAAATTAAAGGTGCATATTTTTTTTCTTATATTTATCTGAATATTTTTTCCCAGATCAAGTCTTTAGTCATGCTTTAATTACTGCCAATCTCTTAAAAGTTCATTTATAACATATACAATTTTTCCATAAATGTTAGTTCATATGATTGGACATTAACCAGCATTTTATTTATGACCTGATACATATTTTGTTCTATAGATAGATACTCTGGATGTTTAAATCTATATCAGCTAACCTATTACCTACTAACTACAATTATTACAATGGGGTATGATCATTTCAATTAACTTGAAATATGGAAGAGCATTTTTTTAAAAAATAAATATTCTTCTTTCTTTTGATCAACTGTAGTAAAATAGATGCAGCAGAAGCTCCATGTGTCAGAAAGTTTATATCCAGCCATCAAAATTGCAGAATATAAACATTTTGATTCAGGGAAAAATTATAAAGATTTATGTCTAACTACATTTCCATCCAACACCAATAAAATTATAATGATTATATAATGTATGTATATAAATACTTTCAGACTTACCTGAGTACTATTTAGGCTACACAAGTCATATTCTGTGTTACATAAAACATATAAAAGTCAGCTTTTTCCTTGAAAATCAAACTAACCATTTTTTTTCCAGCAATAATGTTCCTATTAACGTCCATCATCTGTTAGAAAGGGCTTGTGATGACTGATTAATTTAGTCGCTTCATAATAGTGAAAGGGGTTTGGATGTCACATAAGGGGCATTTTCTTCTCATATCATATAACACTATGGAAGATTCATAATGTTCACAAAACAGACTATTTGTATCTTTAAAATGGTTCCAAGAAGAGGTTTTTTTTATTAATGTTTGGTGAAACATCCATATGTGATGTATGCAGGCTTAAACATGTTTTTTGCTGATAGATGATTGTGACATGCTGTGTTTAATTTATAGTGTTATTTATGTCACAAGTAAATGCCTTATTCTCTAATAGGGGAATTGTATATACACGGGGTATTAGGGGTTAATTTATTCTTCCTCTCTTAATATATTCATATGTAACCACTCCCATCCTTTACTCCGCCTTGTTAATATAAAAGGAGTTGTATGCACCTCCTCCTTGCTTCTATCTACAATCACTCAGAGAATATAGAATGCCTACTGTAAATAAATAGTATTAATGTTTGAATACTTCATTCTTGAATCATTTATTGAGTCTGATCCTTAAAATTACGCAACAATTTATGCATTATATAAAATGAAGACTTCTGTTTTTTAATATATTCTTTTATTTTATTCTGGCTAAAAGCAACAACTTTCCAAGGCAAATTACAACTATTCATATATCTAAAGAACATAATGAAGCAACCTTGAGGATGGTTCCAAGTAACACCCCAAACGAAAGAAAATGAAGCGTGAGTTTCCTCAAAGTTACATTTTATTAGAGGTGTCGTATTGGCACATCTGGGGAAACCTGAATCTGCTTCCAGGGTTTCCCCCAAAGGAGAGTTCAAGTCCTTGCCCAACACCCACAAGTCCATTACATGGTCCAATTATAGCTCAGTCCCAACTGGACAGGCCTCCCAGTTCCAGCCTCCCAGGTGCAGGGAAAAATGGCATTGACTTTCTGAGAAAGGAATGTTATTATGACTAAGTATTATCCAGGCTACATAATCCCCCCTCCCAGTTCCCCACATTAGGAAATATAGCAGGCCTGAAGGCACAGTGACAGTAATGGCTTTCAGGCCTGACATAAACTATATAATCATCTTAATTAGTGGGATACAAAGTATTTTGTAGATAAAAGTTTCTAGTTTCCTTAGAATAAAATGATCACACAAATATTGGCTGCACATGTGTCTTATTAGCCAAAATATATACCAAAAAGGACTGGTACTTCCCTTCTTTAATACGTGATACAGATACAACTAATGCTGGTAAACTAGCCCATGTGTTCTTTATAGTACTAAAAAGCATTATACGAAATTATCAAAATAGCAGAAATAAATACCGATAGGTGTTGATACCATGTAGTGGACTGCCATTGGCCCAAAAGTTAACCAAACTATTCATTCAACATATTTATCGCTTACATGGAGTACTTCGTAGAATTATTTCAGATAGGGGGGTGCAATTTACGGCAAGATTCTGGCGAAATTTTCTGCAATCAATAGGATTGACACAGGGACTTAGTTCAGTGTTCCACCCTATGGTGGAACGCCACCTAAGAAGTTATGTCTCATATCAACAGACTGACTGGTCATCCTTACTATTATTCGCTGAAGTCGGCTATAACAATGCAGTACACCGCAGTACTGGATGCACACCGTTCTGGGTGGTTACAGGACGGGAATTCGTTGCTATCCCGGAACTGGAAGCCTTAAATTCTGGAACAGCTCCGAGCGAATGGGCGGAAAAGATACAAGCCCTGTGGCCACAGATTAAGGAGGTGCTGAACAAAGCAGCAGCCAAATACAAAACCCAGGCCGATAGGAAACGGGTCACAATGAAACCATTTAAAGTAGGAGACATGGTATATCTCTCCATTAAATATATTAAGCTGCGAGTACCAAACCAAAAGCTAAGACTGAAATATATAGGCCCCTTTTCCATCAGTAAGGTAATTAACCCAGTTACAGTTGTCCTAAAACTTCCACCGCTATTGGGAAAAATCCACCCGGTATTCCACAGTAGCCTTCTAAAACCCGCAGCTGCCATCAGACCCACACCATCCCCCCCAGTCCTGTAGACGATAGCCAGTATGAGGTAGCCAACATACTAGATTCCTGAGTCCATAGGGGAAAGCTTCAGTATTTAGTACGGTGGAAGGGCTATCCCTTGGAGGAGGCCACTTGGTTACTAGAGAAGGATGTCACAGCCGATCGGCTGGTACGGCGGTTCCATAAGAGGTATCCACTAAAACCACCGGCAAAAAATAACATGTCTACTTTATGTCTTGCAGAGAAGCCCCTGGTAAAAGGAAGCTGCCTGTCGAGCCCGGCGTGCTCGAAGCTGGCGTGCTCGACACTGATGGGACGAGAAGAAGGAACAGTGCTGGATATGAAGCACAAAGACCCCCTGGGAGATGCAACAATACACAACACTGGTAGTGGTGGCACTGGGTGCAGGCGGGACGGATCTGGGTGGTGGGGCGTCGGGAATAGGTCCACGCTGAGGAACGCTGTCAGTCCACAGAGCTTCATGCCTAAGACAGAGTCAACCCAATGGGAAACGAGGGGGCGCTTCCAGAAGACGCCTCTACAGCTGACGGGTGGCTGCTCGATCAATAAGGGAGGGTGGGGCAATGAGATAAAAGGTGTTACGAGGCAGATGCTCGTAGCGCCAACTTTGAAACGTTTTGTAGCTCGGTGTTAACTCGTAACTGACGAAAGCATTAAACCAGCATTGAATCTCGTCTTGATGTGTCCTGCTGCGTTTTCTTGCTGTCTGCATGCTGTGCAAGATAAGGAGCTGAGAATAGGGATGACAGTGGGCTATCGAAAATTACATATAAAGAGCATGGATTAAGAATAAAAGAAATAAAAGAAAAATTGATATATTAATTGTATTTGAAAGCAAAGGGGGAATGAAGAAATGGATGGAATGAAGGCAGTTTAATCTTGTGGAATGGAATTGGCAAATACACCTGGAAATGAAGGTATAGCTTTTATAAAAAATATTAAATATACGTCAGAAAGGATGGATGCATATAAAAATAAAAAGTCAGAGCATGGTGGGAAAGGGGTGGAAAAGGAATAAAAGAATGTAGGAAAAGTGATTGTGCCATGGAGAGATCCCAGAATGAATGAAAATGGAGACTAGTGAATATTTAACACAAGACAAACTACATCAAATATGTAGTTCACATATGTCTATTCTTATGGCAAATATAATCTAAAACCATAGATGATTTGATTGTTTAAGATGAAAGAGGTTCTGAATATGGTAAAGAGGATCTTGACAGTGTCAGAAGTAGATCTTGGTAAAAATAGACATGGCGGGTGGGGGGAGAAGATGAGAAAGAAACAAAAATAAAAGTAGAATGTTTCCAGGAAAAAGAAGCATGAATCCTCCACTTCAAAAGCATTAAAGACGATTTAATCTCCCAAAATAATAAATGGAAAGTAGACTTCAGAAAGAGCATATGGAAACTGCGTGTGAAAGTAATTACATTATTAACTGCCAAAGAAGTACATGAAGTTACACTAATGGGAAATATGTAAACATACACTTAATGGAATGACAAAGCAAATGATCTAGATGAGAAAATTGCCTGTAAAAAAAATAAATGGGAAAATGAGAATGGGAAAAACTTTTATATATTGCATATTCAGGGGGAAATATTGGAAAGGAAACAATGTAGTCAAAAGCAGAGAAAAGAATTCTGTGGATTAAAGCAGGGGTAAAAATGTATGCAACAATAAAAATTGTTTTGGAAATGAAGATTTGCTGCTTGCTTTTTAGTTTGGATGAAAAAGTGGAAGTTGCTAAGAAATAGAAAGATCTTGGATATAGAAGTTTATGTTTTGATATTTGTGTGGCATGGATATCTATGGTATGATAAAGCTAAGATAAATGTAGACTTTAAAAAACATGTTAGATGGGTTATTCTTAGACTATGAAATAAATATAAACTTCTGCTTTATGGCTTTCGTCACAAGAAGGGTTTTATAGATGAGAAATGATGGTTAACCTACTAAGATGTATTAGAATTTTCTCAAGGGAATTGTGAAGTGAAATCCGGAAAACATTTGATAATGTAAGGATAATCTTGTCAGTGTTTTTCTTATGTACAATTGATAGAAAGGTTTAAAATGGATAAAAGATTTTATGGTTTTGAACAAAATAAGACTAAATTTGAAATGGTATTATGTGCTGATCTATGTGCAGATCAGCACATTATTGCTAAAATCTGAAATATGAGACAGAAGAACAAATAAAAGAAGAAACAAATCTGTACCAGATAAATTATTTGGAATGTATAAAAGTAATGTATTGTAAAAGAACAACTACATGTATGTGTATCCAAACATTTTGGATACTCATACATGCAGATACAAGTCAGAACTGTGTGGGTATATAAATCTGATAAATAAATATGTTGAGATAATCCAGTGTTAACTTCTCAATACCTTATTGCAAAACCAAAACCAAGACTTTTCTGAACAATAACAATTCAGTAAGTATTACAATAACACTGTAAATTTAGTTTCATTCTGGTTTGGAAAAAAATCTAGTACATGTTCAACATGTTCTCCAGTAAATTGTTAAACGTTAGCTGTTGACCTAGGATTAGTTTTTCCAAAGACTGCCTTTTCACACAAAGTAGCAACTGATTTTTAAACTCTGGATGTTTCCAAACCTGTTAAATGTTGAAATTATATAGTTATATATGTCTGACTTAAAGTAACTTTTAAAGTGCCAGAATCAATTACTTGATCTATTATTTATCATTTTTCTTCACTGGTAGATTCATATACTTTTATTCATAAAATTTAAATGTCTACATTACTATCATCACTCTAGAACAGTGTTTACATTTAGTTTCCATTTTGTTAACATAATGGAAATATTTTCACAAGTGACCAGTGTATTAATATATATGACCTGCTTCATTACCAGAACACATTGTGTGTGTTCCAATCTGGGCTTCTGGCTGTTAGGATTTTTCTTTCCAAAAAAAATTCTTTTCTAAACCCTGTTGAATATAATGTGATAATAATTGTAATATTTTATATTTCATGTCTGAGATATAGTTGATGTCTATTATATACAGTAGAAATAATTCAATTTACAACACCTGTCCTGTCAAACTTCATAGTTAATGTCTCATTCCTAGTTAAAAAAAACTGGCTTTGTTCTTCCAAATCCCAAATCATCTATAGTATTACATGGTCTAATGAAAGACTGAAATTGAAATAATATTTATGCTAGGAGATGTTAACAAAAGGATTCTGTCACAATCATTTGCTTCTCCAAGCAGTAGCAATTATCACTCATTCAATGTTGATCCAAACACACACATTTAATCATAAAGAAAAGGGTATTCCAAACCATTTGGGTTTGATTACACAGCTGGGACCTTTAACACACACTAAAAAAATATTAGTTATACCCATAAAAAACTCAAAGTAAGGGGGCAAACTTTGAATTTGATGAACATTGAATTATTTATTAATAAGATAGATTGGCTAAAAATGAAATGACAGGGTCAAACTGAAATCTAACAAAGTATGCAAATATTTGCATAGATTCCTGTAAAAAATGCCTCCTTCACCCTGGTCTATACTGGATCTTCTCAAAATATTTATACAAGCATTGGGTATAAAAGACAAACTCTATATTTTTGTTTGTAAAACCTAACCAGAAAAGATAATGTGATATTTTTTGCAATCACTTACAGTTAAAAACAAGAATTTAAAATTTGGTAGAGAACCCTTACCTAATCTGATGCCTTTACTTGCATTGGATTTTAATTCTCCAAATCTCCAGTGATGATGACTTGACAGTCCCATACAAGTGGAGAGCACTAAATGGCATGAGGCTGCTTTTGACATGTTTTAAATTGTAGGATTATGTGAATCTTTGGTTCAGAATTTCTATTTGAAGTGGATTCAACTGATTGTGCAAAGCAAATTGGATTTTGGAACTGAATTGAAAATTTAAATCAAACTATGGAGTTAATCAATTAATTAAAAGTAATGCCTTTGAGTCAAAAGTTTCTACGCATATGTAGAACTAGAAATTTAAATCAAACCAACCTTATCTGAAAATTTAGATTCAAATATCTAAATTAAACCAATTCAACTTAAGAAATTGGTTCAAAGCATTACATGGGATTGCATCACACTTCAGTACAGTACTGAATAGAGTATTAAGGATTATTTATATACCTCTGTATATTAATTTTTTGCTATTCAATCTCAGGAAATTGGCCCTGTGTAGTACCCAATTGGCCTCTGTTTAATTGGCCCAGTGCTACACTGGTGTAGTAGTACAGTGTAGTACCTAAAAATTCAGTCCATAAAAATAATAATCATATATAAAATGTAATGCCATACTAAGCTACAGTATTTCTAAGATTAATAACACAAATATCCTTTTTGACTTACTTTCCCACTATTTGGAATTAATATGGATATTAAGAACTGTGAACTTTTCACATATCGGTTTATGCCAAAATTTATTATAGAGGACTGGTATATTTATTGATTGAAATAATAGATTGTTGATATGTGTTACCTGTCAGTATCTATCTGAGGTGGAGTGATATAGTGTAAGGCAAAGAAGGAAGTTTAGTCAATATTTATGAAGTTATTTTATTTTGCTTTTACATTGTATAATTGACAGTTGATATATGAATTAATGTAAGTACAATATTTTAAAAATAAATATAAAGGGACACACTATTTTCTCTTTGGGGAAATAAGAATGAAAAATAATAATAAAAGGCTCTATTAGCTACTACTTTTTTTCCTTTTGTACCTCCATACCTTCTCAGAATCCTAAGGCACCCTGTTATTAAGAATCCTAAGGCACCCTGTTATTAAGCTTATTAAGACCAGCTGCCTGCAATTACTGCAGGGTTCGAATCTCGCCAAGGCTCAAGGTTGACTCAGCCTTCCATCCTTTCTAAGGTAGGTGAAATGAGGACCCAGTTGTGGGGGCAATAAGCTGACTTTGTATAAATATACAAAAGGATGAAGGCTATTGCTGAGCACATTGTAAGCTGCCCTGAGTCTTCGGAGAAGGGCGGCATATAAATCAAATTAAAAAAAAAAAAAACCATCAATATTCATTTTCAAAAATCCCACTGAAATTATATGGCAAACTATTTCAGTTTTTATTTTTGCAAAATATAAAACAAAGACTATTTTATGTAACCAACCAAAACTCCCTCCTCCCAAATTTCAGAAATGTTCATGGTATGGTAACAGTTACACCATTGCAACAGCTCTAAATTCCCTGGAATTCTGTTTTAAAAATGCAGCCTTAACAACAAGAAGGTTACTGAACTTTAGAATACAGGGACCTCTCTCTCTCTCTCTCTCTCTTTCTCTCTTGGGGTTTGTACATGTGTGCGTGTGTGTATTGTATAATGTTCCCATGTATAACTTGTCACATTAAAAATTTCTATTTAGCAGCAACTTTTGATGCAGGACAACACATGCATCTCTATTATGGCTGCATGAAATTCTGAGCTTTATGTTGATTATCCCTGATAAAAGGTGATGAAAAACATGCTTATGTACTATTCTTGATGGTAATACAATATTGAGTAAGATGAATAGGATAGATTCAACACCTGTCCTCCAATTACAACACGTTCAATAGTTTTTCTTTGCTTATTACTAGCATTGAAATATCACCATTGGTGAGTCCCAACCTCCATTCACTTCAGCTATTTTATCCAGAAAAATATTAGGAAAACAATATAAAGTTATATCCTTCCCCTTATTAGATATATCAGCATGAACTCACACAGATTATTTTTATCTAAATTTATTTGCCATTAGGAGTAGAAGAAAGAAAGAATATATCATAATTCTCATTATTGAAATAAAGGATGAAATCTGCATATAATAGCCTACCTGGAGCTACAGTTACAGTACCTCCATCAGAATGATGCGTTTTTGATTGAATCATTGACGTAAAATTCAATTCTATTCTATAGCTAGAACTTTGATCATTCAAAGCATCAGATGCAGTATCATATCCAGTGAACAAATCCAGGTTAACGTATTCTTGCCAAAGTATGTCTGCTAAATGTTTATGCCTGAAGACTTCCTGCAAAAGAGACTTCATCTCTTCTTTATATTTAGTCAACTTTTCTAAGTAAAAAAAAAAAATCATTGCAGTAATATTGCTTCATCATAAAAATAATGTTAAGAGGTTTTATGACATTTTTATCTCTATTCATCTTAATATTGGACTAATTTCTCACTGGAACAGCCACATGGGCAGATGTTTTCCCTTGTGGGCATTCATACCATAATCAGAATAACTGAATCTGAACTATAACTGAAAAGACAAATGTGCTCAATCCATTAGCACATGACAAAGTCCTAAACTTTGGATGATCTTATGGAAAGAAACATCAAATGGTATTTGTTACTGATGGTTGATACTGCTCTTTAATGAAGATTAAAGATGTGCTAAAGATGTGAAGGAGATTGACATAGATAGGCAGGGATGGCTTCCTGCCATTTGTTTCTATTTTTAAAAAATCCCTACCTTATCTTCTGTTTCCCTCTGTGGGCATATCTGAGAATATAGAGAAGCATACAATGCATATATCTATGCATTAATTAAATGCAGTATGTTTTATTTATAAGCAGTTCTAGACAAAATGACATAAGCAGTTCTTCACAAACTAAAATTTAATTTATATTGTACAAGTTAGTAGTTCCCATAAATGGGATTAGTTCTTCCATTGTTTCATCTGCTGTTATGTACAACGGAGAAATGGTTGGTGAAGAAGTTGGCAAAATTGACTTGTCTGATTAGGGGAAAAACAAGAAACCCATTTATTATTGACTGAAAATGCCTTATGGACTTTTTGTTGAAGAAAGAAAAATAAAAATTTGGTTTATAAGTTTAATGCTTGATAGACTATGGAATGAAGGAAAATATGATGTAATATTATAAAGAGGATAGAATATAAATGCTACTGTTAAGAAGATCAAAAGCTGCTTCTTTATAATTTTTCTTTTCTTCCCCCCCCCTTTTTATTTTATTTCTATTCAATATTTTTATTTATTTTCCTTGTTTCTTCTCTAAAAGTTGTATTGTTTTTAACCTGTTAAAATTTTCTATAATAAAAACATTATTTCATCTGCAGAGACAGTTTGGCCTAGTGGTTAAGGCATCAGGTTAGAGAGCAAAAGACCGAGAGTTCAAGACAAGTCCTGCTTAGCCAGAAAAGCCAGCTGGGTGACTTTGGGCCACTCACATTCTCTCAACCCAACTCACTTCACAAGGTTGTTATTGTGGGCAAAATAGGAGAAGGAAGGTGTGTTGGATATGTTTGCCACCTTTGTAAAAGTAGTACTTAGCACTGGAACTTAGCAATTAGACTTACACACTACTCCACAGTGCTTTGCAACACTCTCTAGTGGTTTACAATTTCAGCATATTGCTCCCAACAATTTGGTTCCTCATTTTACTGACTGCAGAAGGATGAAAGGCTGAGTCTAACTTGAGCCTCGTCAGGATTGAACTCCTGGCTGTGAGCAGAGTTAGCCTGCAGTACTGCATTCTAACCACTGCGCTACCAGGGCTCAGGAAAATATTTCTACATCATAGCCTAAACTAAATGATACTTCATTCTGTATTCTCCTTCTACAGTTCTGATTGCCTCTGTAGATTGGAACAATAGTGTTTCAGGTCAAAAAAAACTAATTTGCAATCTCCTCATATATAAGTGTTTTTAAAAACACTTCCATTGGTGTGTTTTTCCTTTTTTTGTCCTGGTGATTCAATTACGCACTATTTATTTATTTATTTATTTATTTATTTATTTATTTATTTATTTTTATTTTTATACCGCCCTTCTCCCGCAGGACTCAGGGCGGTGCACAGACAAAATAAAACATAGTATACAAAATTTAAAAACAATTTAAAAACAATTAAATAATTTTGGCCCAATAATTTAAAACAACCCAGATTAAAACCGAATCAATTAAAACTGAGAGGATGGGATCAAGCCAGCCCGGCTAGATGGAATAAGTGTGTTTTCAGGGCCCCACGAAAAGTCCGGAGGTTTGATATCGTGCGTATCTCAGGGGGTAGGTCATTCCAGAGGGCTGGTGCCGCCACAGAGAAGGCTCTCCCCCTGGGGGTTGCCAGCCGGCACTGTCTGGCCGACGGCACCCTGAGAAGGCCCTCTCTGTGCGAGCGAACCGGCCGGTGGGAGGCTATTGGCGGGAGAAGGCGGTCTCGCAAATACCCTGGCCCTAAGCCATGGAGCGCTTTAAAGGTGATCACCAACACTTTGAAGCGCACCCGGAAGACCACAGGAAGCCAGTGCAGCTCACAGAGGAGAGGTGTCACCTGGGAGCACCCCGTTGCTCCCATAATCCCCCACGCGGCCGCATTCTGGACCAACTGCAGCCTCCCGGTTCACCCCAAGGGGAGCCCCATGTAGAGAGCATTGCAGTAGTCCAGGCGGGAAGTGACGAGTGCTTGAGTGACCGTGCATAGGGAGTCCCGATCCAGAAAGGGACGCAACTGGCGTATCAGGCGAACCTGATAGAAAGCCCCCCTGGCCACGGCCGTCATATGATAGTGCACTAGTGATTATATCATCATTAGTTAATATTCTCCATCTACATTTTCCTCTTTTCTCTGTTTTTCTCCAGGTATTCTCTCGTTATCTTTTGTTACTGGTCAGTGGTTATTTTACATTCCATTAGATTATTTTTTTCTAATGTTCTTAACCCTGATCAACTCTTGTCTGGATTACTGCAATGCACTCTACATGGGGCTACCCTTAAAATCCATTCAGAAGCTTCAGCTGGTATAAAGCATGACAGCAATACCAGTCTTTAAAGTCCCTAGAATGGCCCATATTAAGCCTCTGCTCCGTAAACTTCATTGGCTACCAGTCTGCTTCCAAGAGCAGTTCAAGGTGTTGGTTATGACAATTAAAGCTGTTAATGCAGGGGTGAAATGCTCCCAGTTTGGTCCAATTTGGCTGAACTGGTAGTGATGGCGGCCAGTGGTAGGAGAACCGGCAGCGACGGTGGCGCGAGGCTCTGCCCACCCGCCCGGTTGTCATTAAAACCAGGAAATAACCTTTTTTTTACCCTCTGCACATGTGCAGAAGGGTTTGCGCATGTGCAGAGAGCCCAAGTGCACACATGGCGCATGCACTTCCGAACTGGTTGGAAAGGTATATAGATTTCATCCCTGTGTTAATGGCATAGGTCTGGGCTACCTGATGGGCTGCCTTGTCCCACTAAGACAAGCCTATCCTACTCAGGCTGGCAGAGTGGTCCTACTATGAATCTCATCAGTCAAAGAGCTCCAATTATCAGTCTTCTCTGCTGCAGCATCTACCTTTGGAACAACCTACTTTCTAGAGTGAGATCTGTCCACTCTCCTATCCTGAAAATCTGGTTTGCCAATTGACCTGGGGACCAAATGGAGGAGTTCCATGCTGCAGGTTGTTGCTGGATTGATGTCAGACTTCAGCTCCCCCTCCCTTGTTTATTATTCTCCATCCATCCATCTTCTTGGTTATCATATTGTTGTATTTTTGAAGGTTTTTTTATTTATTTTATTATTCTATTTTACGTTTGGTTTAAACTCTTTATTTTTTTTTTCCTTTTTACTGTTCTAAGCCACTTGAAATAGCCCCACAGTAAGATAGGCAACAAATAAATTTAGTAAATGAGTAAATAAATAAATGTTTCTAAAAGAGCATGGGTTTAAATACTGTAATGTATAGACTCGTAGATATTATCAATGTATATCTAGAAAATTAATGTATCTTTTTATAAATTTATTTATTTTTTCATCACATTTCTATACCGCCCATCTCACCTAAATAGCTTACAACAAAAATTTTAAAAAACCTATTATAGCATCAGATTATAAAAATCATTGCCCAGTTATATGGAACAGCTAAAGAACTTACTATGATCAAAATAAAATTTGACTATGAGATTTTTTTTAATCATTTATTTACTAACCTTAAGTGCATGTAGACAGAGAAGAAAGATTGCATAACATTAAGGAATCTAGAATAGTTTCCCTCTTTGTTTGTTTTTGAGTTTGGGATGATTTAAGTTAACATTATAATAATGATATGATTACATAAAAAAGAAAAACCAAAGTCTTATTTAGCACAAGTTAAGACAAAGTATAATATGTCCTTAAATCCCCTTTGCAATTATGTACACATGTTACTTGCTGCACAATAATAAAAAGAAACTTGATTTAAAAGGTTTGGCAACACAATAACTTTCTATTCTAATCCCCAAATCCATGAAATGCTTATTGTTTATATTCTCGTGCAATATATAACATAGATGCAGGGGCAGGATTCAGCTGGTTCAGGCCGGTTCAGGAAAACTGGATGCTAATTTTACATCTGGTTCGCTGAACCAGTAGTTGCAAGGACTGGCTGGCCCTGCCCCTCCTGCCCCTCCCCTCCCAGGAGTCTCCACGTGGCCTGTTTTCGATGCCAGGTAAGTGCAGCACCCATGCAGAGGCTCTGGGAGGATGAAAAATGGGTGTCCCAGAAGTCTGGAAATGGGTTGTTTCTGGCCTCTGGAGCCCGGGGAGGCCATTTTCGCCCTCCCGGAGGCTCGAAGAAAATGTCCACAGCCTGGGGAGAGCAAAAACACCCCCCCCTGCTGTGGCACAGGAGGCCGAGTAGGTCATGCCCACCCAGCAACCAGGCAGAGAACCAGTTGCTAAAATGTTTGAATCCCACCCCTGCATAGATGATAGATGATAGATAATAGATGATGGATGATGGATGATGGATGATGGATGATGGATGATGGATGATGGATGATGGATGATGGATGATGGATGATGGATGATGGATGATGGATGATGGATGATGGATGTTGGATGATAGATGATAGAGATAGGTAGATAGCTAGATAGCTAGATAGCTAGATAGGCAGATAGCTAGATAGGCAGATAGCTAGATAGCTAGATGATAGATAGCTAGATAGATGATAGATAGATAGATAGATAGATAGATAGATAGATAGATAGATAGATGTAATATAATGGTAATATCAGGATTCTGGATATGAACTAACATTGTCTATTAAAAGTTAACTATGGAATATGCATTTGATAAGAGATTGATAACAAACATTTTAATGACAGAAACTGGAAATTCTCTTTAGAGATCAAAGAAAAAGAGATAGACTTTGTAACTGGGTTACTTTGAAAGAGAAAAATGCATGTTCAATTTATATATCTTATCTCTTTTCATAAAAAAGGTGATGTGATGCTGAAAAAAGGATCTATTCACATTTGCTTCTAGCACTAAGTCCAAGTAAGGCTATAAAAACTCCTCACAGAAATGTATTGTTCCTTTTGGGAAGCAATCAGTAATCATTTATATTTATAAATATATTCTTATAAACTAATGGTAGTTCCTAACAATTAAAACATTATTTTTAAATTAAAGAATGTGTAATAATTGGTGGTTGTGGGCTCATAGTTATCATTTGCAAAGACGGAGAACCAATAACTTAAAAGTATGATGTTATACATGCATACCATGTTTCCACGAAAATATGACCTACCCCGAAAACAAGCCCTAGCCTGACTTTCATGCCCACACCTAATATAAATCCTACCCCAAAAATAAGCCCTAGTTAAGCCCCGCCCACCATCTGGTTGTACGAGGTGGGGTGAGGTGCAGGTGTAAAAATAAAGCACTCGCTTACCTTAGGACTGCCACAGCAGGCCTCTCACATCCTGACACCTGTTGCACTTCTTCTGCAGCCACTTGTGGGCGGTTACAACCAGACACCAGGTGGCACATTGCTGGTGCCACTGCTCGCGGCAGGATGTCACATGGCTCATTGCGCCAGTACCACCGCAAGAGCGTGCAATGGCACATCACACCATGCAGCCTCCTGCCATGAACGGCGGCACTGGCACAATGCCACCGGCGTGATGAACCTCACAGCGTCTTGCCACAAATGGTGCCACCAACGTGACGAGTCTCATGGTGTCTGACTGCAAAATGCCACAGAAGAAGCCAGGCAGTGTCGCAACATATATGTCTAGCTCAGGGGTGGGTATTTATTTATTTAAGGCAAACAGGTAGTCTGTTTGCCTTAAATAAAATGCTTTATTTCCTATCCAGATTCCTTTCTTCCTTGTGACTGCTTGTTTCCTCTGAGGTTGAATATGGCAGAAGACTGAGATTAGAAATTAATTTATTCTAATTTGTCTGAATGGAGTTTAAATAGGCATATTGTGAGTCTCTTCTGCCACCTAGAGACCATTACGTTTTTATTTAAAAAGCACCTTCAAACCCAAGTTTTTCAAAACCAAAATTACAAATCTTATTAAAAATATCATGATTACAGCATGCATTTTTTCACATTGTTAGTCACAAGGATGTAACGCACAGAATTTGTGTCCTGAAATAAAAGTGCATATTTCTTCTCTTTTTCTACCTTTGCCTGTTTTTACATCCTTAAAGATTAAACTGCTCAAATATTGTTTAAGATTAAATATGAAATCTTGATTTGGGATTCTTGTAAATGGCTTTTGTTGTTGCTGTTAAATAATGTTATTGATCCTGGCTAAATGTCACCATATGATTATTATTCAGTTCTATTTCTGACAAATGCCAGTGGAATCAGACTGGATTAGTGAGGTAGCTGTTGACATACTGTAGAAGCAGCCTATTTTTAACCTGCTGTTGGTCATCAAAGAGGATAAAGACTTTTATCTGACTTTGGAAATCTTATAACATATTTTTTCCCATATATAGGATAGAAGGCTTGGAGGAGAGGCATAGAAATCCTAAGCAACAAATCTATGTTTGATTTAATCCACAATTTTCATGGCAACTTGATAATTCTTCAATATCTTCTTTATTTCTTTTAAACTGTCCCTTGATCTTCATTCTATTATGCTTGCTGTTTTAACAGTCACTTAATAAGAGCTTAATCTGTTTAAGCCAAAGATCACGGATGACCTAATTGTTCGGGATACTTGGTTTGAAACCACTCTTAATAACACACAGTTGATGTAAAATGACTGGGTCAGAAGGTGAACAGCAAATACTTTTACAAGTATTTAATGAAGTCTATTATACCATATCACAATATGCTGCTGAATTTAAAACCATCTGAGCAGATGGTTTTGATGAAGATATGATGTTTTGAGAAACATTATGCCTTTACTGTCTTTACTAATTTCAGAACTAAATTGGGATCTTTTAGATGAAGAAGCTTGCAGTGATAACCAAAAGTACTAAAAATGTTTGACATCTAAGGTGATTTGTCTGCCAAGTTGGGTAGTGGCTGAACAAATGGTACTGACGTAGGGATGAAATCCAGCAGGTTCTGACAGGTTCTGGAGAACTGGTAGTGGAAATTTTAAGCAATTCGGAGAACCGGTAGCAGAAATTTTGAGTAGTTCAGAGACCAGTAGCGCAAATTTTAAGCAGTTCAGAGAACTGGTAGCAGAAATTTTAAGCAGTTCAGAGAACCAGTAGCTGAAGTTTTAAGCAGTTCGGAAAACCGGTAGCAGAAATTTTGAGTAGTTCAGAGAACTGGCAAATACCACCTCTGGCTGGCCTCAGAGTGGGGTGGGAATGGAGATCTTGTAGTATCCTTCCCCTGCCACGCCTACCAAGCCACACCCACCAAGCCATGCCCACAGAATTGGTAGTAAAAAAAATGGATTTCACCACTGTACTGACGCCTAGACCCTGATGGCTGTTGCAGAAACAGTGCTGTCACATATTTGGCAATTTTCCCCTATTTACTACTGCAGAGGCAGTTCAAACCCCATCACCCAACCTCCTGCCTTTTTGGCCATCCTGCACATCGGCAGTACTTGGAAGTGATTCTGAGGCTACAGTAGAGTCTCAGGTCCTTCAGTAGTCCCACTAAACCAATGCTGCCCCAACCCCTGAGCATCTAACTTTACACCTAATGCTGCTGCCACTGCCAAAGAGTGCCATTGTGCAGGCAGTCAAAAGTACAGAGAGGATGGGGGAGAGAAGCTGGTGGGGGGAGTTCAACAGTTACTTTATCAAGGCATGAGACTGGGAGGACCACGACGTGAATCAGGGTGGGTCTTCACCTAATGACCAGTGGAATTGATGGAATGCAGACTGTTGGGGTTGCTGTTGCTTAGTAATGCGGCCACATGACCTCATGCTTTACAATTTATATATCAGTGAAGAGTTAGTCAAAACAAAATCAGCTTTTCCAATGTGACCTTATAATGACCTCTTGTCTACTAACCACATATTCTCTGATAGGGGACAGAAAAACAGATGGGAGAGAACCAAACACAGATACATGCACATATACACCAGCCTGCATACAGAAAACTATATATGTGATTATTCACCTCTGACCCCTTGCCCTTTTAACACAACCCAGCCTTAATGTTAATTAATCAGATTTACAGCATGCTATATTCCATTTAAAGTCCATTGACAAATTATATGCCTATGTCTAGTTCTTCTGAAAAACAAATATTAATAAACTATCCCTTTAGAGCAGGGCTGTCAAACTCATGGCTCGCAGGCCATGATACCACCATGACAATGTGAGTTTGACAGCCCTGCTTTAAAGCACTCTTCAAACCAATTGGAGAACAAAGTAAATACAGATAATGACAGCATTAACAAGGTCATAAGTGCTAAATTGAGATGAGGATCAAAGCTCTATAGAGCTTTAAAGCAATGTTTTCTTTAATGGAAAATATCTGTTGTGATGGGGAAAATATATTGAATAATTGTTCTCCAAAACAACAAAAATGTAATTAATGAAAATCTCCCCTGGCAGTTTGAGCTGTTTAAACTTGATATATATATTTCTGCTATTGCCAGCTAACCAATCTATACTGGATGAAAAAATGCTCTCAGTATACGGTAGAACTCTTACCTCCAATCATGTGCTTTTAATTAATAAATAAGCAGCTATAGACACTACTGGTGTAAGTGAATCTGAGCCAGTAATTTGGAGAAAAAAAGAGACTGTATGCTAATATTAATCCTTGGAATTTGTAGCATCTAGTAGTATCTATTCTTCATAATTAGTTAATCCCTGTATAATCTCTTATTTTAATGGACTTCATATTAATCCATATTAATCTTATGGATAACTTGTTTAAACTACCATCAAGAAAATGTGTATGCATGAAGCAACCTAATTCTCAGCCTCCCTTAGATTAAACCTCAGTCAGCCTCAAAATTAAATATTTATATATTTGAAGGATGAGAATGAAACAACTTGTTTCAGTCCGAGCGAACAAAATTCAAATAATATGTTTCATAAAATGCAAAACTGCATATTTGTCATGCCTACCCTGAAAACCAAAATCAGTGTGAGTTAACATTAGTAAATTATATCTGCTATTTAACAAATGGAATTCTATTGTCCAATAGTTTATAGTGGTCACTGTCAAGACTTTGATGTTTTATTGGTTTACCTCACTGATAGGATTGGCTTCACTGTCCATAGCTTGAAAGACTACGTTAATATTCTGATATTATCAAGAATCATCCCTTATAATGCACTGTGCTTAATAAAGGATCTGCTATTTAATCTTAAAGAATGATATATGTAGGTTCTTCCAGAACATGACAAAAATCATGGAGTTTTTAAATCACTGAATATATATTAATAGTTAAGATTGCCAAAATTCTTATTCGGATTTTGTGTTTTGCTTAGCATAACTGGTGTAACACAAGACAAGGGGCTAAATTAATATGATTTGAGTGCTTATAATCATGCTACTGTGTAGCGGTGAACATTGCAAATGTACCTTGTTGCTTCCATTGGATCCTCAAGTAGCCACTCAGCAGAGTTCTTTGGAGACATGAAGATCTTAAAATCATCTTTTCCGCAAAAAACAATGTCAGAGTGTTCAAAGACCTAGTATGGCAGATTTGCAATGCCCCTTTGATTATAAAATTGAATGTTTGTGCTGTTGTAAGACTGCTGCAGATTTATTATTCATTGACAGAACCAATGAATCATCTAATATGAGATCACTTTCAGATTATGAGAACTGATGATATGTACTTTTGCACTTATCTGATCTACAACAGGTTTCTTGATTTCTGTCCATCTTGGCACATTTGAGATAATCCTGGGGGATTAACTGGGTGGATTTGGGAAGTGATGAATCCATCTATGTGTAATGGAGTTGGGCTGCTTGCCTTAAAAAAGACAATGGTTCACTGATTCCTGAAATAATTTTGGAGGATTTTGCCAACTATTTTGCCCACCTAGTCACAAATATTCCCTTTAGGGGACAATATGCTTGGCAGAGTGGTGCATCTACAGCTATATATGTTCTTAAAAGATAACAATTATTTTAACCCTTTTAGCTTGGGACAGGCCTGTTTCTGGGACAGAATCAAGTATGAAGGCTCTGATGGATGACCTTACATAGCAAAAAAGACACAAAGAGAAGGTGATTTTACTAAGCTTGCTTGATCTTTCAGTACTCTTTCAGTTGGGAGTATCATATTACTCTATTCCTTGTTAATATTAATATTCCATATTAATTCTATTCCTTTTTATAGGGATAGTTTCAGCTGTGTGACTGTACCTCTCGCAGTGAAGTGCTACAAAGCAATTTCTATCCTTTGTATTATTTAATCTCGATATGAATTTGCTAAAGATGGACATTAGGAATTTTGAAACTGGATGCCATCAATATGTTGATCATGCTTAGTTGTACTTTTCCATAATTCTTAAATATTAAATTTCTTAATTTAAAAATAGGTATGTCTCTAACATCAGTATCTAAATGCAGTGATGGAATGGATGAAGGCCAATTAATTGTAATTTAATCCTGACAAGATGGAAAAGTTGTGAGTAATAATTCCTTGATTCAGGTATTGGGGAGTATACTCATTTTAAATGGAATAAACTTGTCTCAGAAAAAAAAAATTGGTGGGGGGAGTAAAGTTGGGACTTGCAAATTGTGCCAGTGATTCTATTTCTATGGATAGTGTGAAAACCAATAATAACCCTATCTAGTGGAAGATGGAGAAAGTGGTAAACATTCTTTATTTACAATATATTCATATGAATGCAAAATGAAGTGACACTGAACTTCATAGAATATGAATATGCACTATGGGCTATGGGACTGCAAAAATGGGACAGTAATATCAAATAATAATAGCCATTTCTAATTTTTCCATTCAAGAAGAATTAAGGGCAATGGAATTAATCCAGTAATCATTAAAATCCATTCACATCACTGAAAACACCAAAAAGTTACTTTACAACCATGTCTGTACCATCCCTGTAGCAACAATGTTCAGATTTATCTCCTATTACAATTGTACTGGATTCAGCTTTTAAATCAATTTCCTGAAAAAATAAAGCATTAATTCTATATCTTGATCAAAAGAAGGAAAAGGAGAAAATTTGATATAAAGGAAACTTTATTAAAACTGAATCCAAATATATGTTGAGGGATATAGTGTATCTTTGTCAGAAGACAGAAATATATATAAAAAGCATAGTTACAATACATTAAACATACAGGATAATAGGGATGAATAGAACACAGATACAATGCAAATTAAATAATTTAAACCAGTGAGAATTATGTACAAAGAAAATACATAGAGAGACATGGGAATGAGTATCCAACTTATAAAGGAAATAATGTAAATCTATTAAGGGTAGCTACACAAGACAGCATTAAATGAATGATGAACAAATGGATATTGTCTAGCAAAGTGAAATTCTATGTTGCATACGAATTCATGATGACAGACTAAGTGCTGCTTGATTCTTGCACTAGAAGAAAAAAAAAATGCACCCTTTCCCAAATTAAGCCTAAATTTAAAAATGCAAAAAGTGAAAAAAAAATAAAAAATAAAATGGAATGAGAATATCTGCTCCAAGTCTCACAAACAAGAAACTGAACAAAATACTGAGAATGAGAAGGCATCATGAACTGGCAAGAAGTAGTATTGTTAAAATGGGAACACAAAACTAATTTCACTCAGATTTAAAAATCATATAAAAACCATACATTCTGCATAGTTCACTAAAACACAGATTATTTAAAATTCGAAAACACAATAGTATTGGATTTGGACTAGACTAAAAATAAATAAAAAGTGAAGGAATACAAAAGCAAATGTAACTTGAAATAACTACAAAATTTCAATGAAAAGAAATCAACAATTGTATTGAAAATGTGACAAATCATAGACTGGATGCTGTCAAGTAATTAATATAAATTGCCACGTTTGTCTATAATGTCAATAAAGTCACAATGGAAGTAGAAAAGCGTAGGGCTGGATTACAACAAAAGTGTCATCACCACTTTAACATTCTGTTTAGCAACTGATTCCTATGCTGCTTGCCTTTTAAACGCTGTAATGTTTCCGTTGTTTTTCTATTGAAAGAAAATTCATGTTCATGTTCCATAACCAACCAAAGGATATTTTCTTTTGTTACCATATTTCAGTACAATGATTCACAACAGGCTTTATTTGTCTTGATACTCTATCCCAAAATGTGGTTTTATGCTATACAACATTGAAATAATTTGCAGAAGAGTATATTCTTCTTGAAATTGTTTAAATGTTGTATAGTTTTGGCATAAAACCACATTCTGGAATAGAGTATCAAAATAAATGAAGCCTGTTATGAATTATTGTACTGAAATTCGGTAACGGAAGAAAATATCTTATGGTTGGTTATGCAACATTAATGTCTTAACTCTTATTCCAAGAAATTCTTGTAAGTAAAGCTGAAAATATTTTCTGCAATGAATATTTAAAATACCAAACATCACAATGAACCATACAGTTGTATTTTGTTCAAGATAAATGCAGCTTCCACTTCATTTTAATTTGATTTATTGGATGAATCAATAGCCATCATAAAGGTTTTCATTAATCATTTGATAACTCCATTCTGAATGAGCAATTCAGAATATCCTTATTTTTAAAGCATATTGCATTTTAATAGTCATCATATTTAATAAGAGAGATATTTAACTGAATTTGTATTTAACATGAGAACTAATTTGGAACAAATTAAAATATAGCCAAAACTTGTAGACTAGTTCTAGACCAATATATTAAATTAATCTGAATTGTTTTAATGAATTTCTGTTAAAGATACTAAACAACTGGCTATTGGCACTTGAAACAACCCACTGGAATGATATATATACAATTTCCAGTGCTCACAATACTAGATGTCATATTTTGATTATTGACTGAAAGTTATTTATTCATTACCTAGATAGAGGACTAATTCATAGGATTTGCTTCTGACAGCTTTCAAATTCCTATTTTAAGGGGGAAACTACTAGTTGTAAATAAGCAAACTGAACAGTCTTAATTGTCTGCTTGATATCTTATTCTATCTAGCCTTGAACACAGGAGTGGTGGTGAAAGCTGGATATTTATTATTTGATTTATTTGTGGTGATTGCTTGTTATAGGTAAATGGGATTAGAGATAAAGATGGGTTGGCCTCGGGCAGAGATCCCAGGGCAGGATCACACTGCGGGAGATACATGAGGACTGGAGGCATTATTCGTACACTGATGAGCAGGAGTGGCTATGATAGGTAACCTGAGAATGGCCTGCACTTGGAATATGTCAGGAATATTCTTGGAGAGAAATCTCAACATCTTGCTCTCAATATTTACCATCAGGACCAGTTTAATGGATCCTTGGTGGTCCTAGACTCTGGCTACTTCTTCTGAATGCAAAGTTGGTATGCAGTAAATCTGGCCATTATCTAACAATGGATGAATGCTGACCTGGTGTACATGTGCCCTGGGGCGGTCCTGAGGAAGGTTCACCATTTGGAATATATACCTACCTGGGTTTCATGTTTTGTATCAACAAAGTCCCAGGGAGGGATGCACAACATACTTTTTCCTCCAGCCGTCATGGAACAAGCAGATGTAATCACAAAAAGGTGGTCCAGTAGCATGCCATAAAGGGCTTTAAAGGTTAAAAACAGCACCTTGAATTGGACCAAGAAGCAAACTGGCAATCACTGCAATTTCCAAAACAGAGGTGTAACGTGCGCTGTTCTGCAGCACACATAACTGCCTGTACTACCACATCCTGTATAATCTGAAGCTTTTCAATATTCTTCAAAGGCAGCTCCATCTAGAAGACATTACAGTAGTCCATGAATGATCATGAGCAGGGCTTCCTAATTCAGGAATCGGCACAATTGGTGCATAACACAAAGCTGTGCAAAGGCCCTCCTAGTTATGATGGTCACCTGCTCTCTGAGAAGGTTTCATGAGGCTAGGAGGACCCACAAGATGCACATTGGGTTTGTTTGGAGCAGTGCAACCCTATCCAATATCAAAGATGGCAGAATCCCAAAATTTGCAGGGCCAAAAACCCAGAGCCATTCAGTCCTGCCAGGATTCAATTGAAGCCTATTGTTCCCCATCCAGATCCCCACCATTGAGTCATCAGGATAAAACATCAACCACATTACTTAATCCACCAAGGCCATATATATAAAAATTGGTTAACACCAATATGCCTCACCCTATAGTGATGGATGAACTCACCCAAATGCTTCGTGTATTAAAGAGAAAAAACTATACCCTCAGCACCCCACAGAGTAGGGATCAAAGGCAGAATCTTTCTTACACCCCACCCCCCGGACTGGTATTGACTCCAGAGAAAAGAAGATAACCAGCACAATACAATGCCACCTACTCCAGAGCCTATTCAGAAAAGATATCATGATTGATGGTATCAAAGACTTCTGAGAGATCAAGCAGAGCTAGGATTGGTGGACAACCATCACCCCATGCCTGCCAGAAATCATGTAAAAGTGCAATCAAGACCAAGTCCTGAAAAAAGGGGTTCACTTGAACCAGCAAGGTCAGACGGTTCAAGTCCCCAGGTTGCCCATTTTTCAAAAATGTTAATTTTTAAATTTAAAATATTGGTTTCTGCTGGAATATAGTTGTATCACAAATACAAACAGCACAACTTGAGATTTAAACTCTTCCTTCTAGCAGCTTTTTTGTCAATCCAACATACAGGGTCTGTTCTTTTGGCACCCTTTCCTTTCCCTGTTTTCTTTTGCTTTTTTCTCCTTGCTGTTAAAAGTCCATTTATAATTCACAACTCCCAATACAGTAGAGCTTGTGGTCACGAATGCTTCTGACCATGACCAAATTGGGTTCCGAGCCAAAAATTCACAAATTTTTTGAATCTGGTCATGAACTCATACTCGGATGGCGATCAAATACTCCCTCTCTTTGCCTCCCCCATGCCTCTGGAAAAAGCAAAGCGGCTGGCCATGGAGCTGCTGACTTCAGGAAGTGGCCCAACAAGCAGAAGCGCCGGACTCAGAAAGAGATGAGCAAAAGTAATTCTGCGCTGAGGCAGAGGCATGGGGAAGGCAGAAGTGATCCGAACACACTGCCCACTCGTCCCACTGTCTCTCAGTTTGCCTGCTTTCCAGCTCTGTTCTCTGCTGCACGTGCAGGCCAAGAAAAGTAGGTTTTCTCAGTGTTATTAAAGGATTTTACATTTTACTATTACAGTATACTGTGAGTTCTATGGCATAATCAACTATTTTTGTGCTTAAAAATTTTTTTAAAGCAGTATTTATATACAGTTCATAGGGGTCTGGAATGGATTGATTGTATTTACATACAATCCAATGGGGAAATTAGGTTCGGGTCATGACCAAATCAGGTTGCGACCAAAGTTATGGAACGAATTATGGTTGTGACCAGAGGTTCTACTGTATAATAGACTAAAGCGTCCCTGCATCATCTATTTCAAAATTCAAGTGATATGACTCCTCTGAGTATTGTTTGTATAATGCCCTTGATCATTATCTTCTGGTAGAACTACTACAGTAGAGAAGGAATGGATATCTATAAATCCCAAGCCTTCTGTTTCTTCTCAAGAATACTTGAACTGCATTTCATTATGCCATGGCCTTATGATTATGATATCATAACAGAGATATCAACAACCATTTTTATGCCATGCCTTCTATCAGCCGTAATAGAATGCACTCTATTGCATTCTAAAAAATGTAAAACATTCTAAAGTGTAAAGGGTTTAATTTAAGCAAAAAAGAATAACGATTGAATGAAAATAATTAAATGGTCACATATTAAGTACTGAGTATTTCTTTTTTACTTTTAACAATTACAATTCAAGAGCAATAGAGCACTGAACTCTACAATCAAAGCACTGGAGAGCTGAAGCACCTCTAGAATAATAAATTAGCCATGGACTAGAGAAGAAGTGGCTGCATCATATTTAGATACAAGACTCTTGGCTTTCGTTTATTTAAAAATTATAATTTGTCTTAATTAATTAATTAATTAACAATTAATAATTGTTATTATTAATTTTATATAACTTGCTATTTTTCAGCTCTTTCCTAAATGCTTTGGACAATTTAGTTCTCTAGGTAACACAGAAACTAAATGAAACAAAAACCATCAAAAGGCCACAGTGAAATTCAACATCAGTACATGCAGTAGATCAGAGGTGTCAAACTGGCGGCCACAGGCCAGATGGGTCACGTGCAGGCCATGCCCACCCCAGCTCCATGAATAGGGAAAACATCAGGAAACATCAGGCGACGGCAACGTGATGCCGCAAGTTGGACACCCGTGCAATAGACCAACAGAGAGTATGTACAATATAATATGATGTTTTAGCTGTTAATAAAGTAGCCAACAAACTTCAAGTAGAATGATACTCATTTCACTATGTAAAGAAATAAAATTACATTTTTACATGCTTTCTTCTGAATCAATCATGCTGCATAATAAGCAGGTTCAAATAAAGAAATTATGGCGGGGAGAAAATACCTAAGTCACATTTGATGTCGTTTTACAAAGTCTGCAAACTGATGATCCTTGGCATAAAGTTCTATAATCCTTATTCTGTCCTGAATGTCCTGTAAAAGTAGAGAAAAAAATCATAGCAACTGTACAATCATCCTAAATAAAGCCCTATGGTTCATAGTAAGAGTGCTCTGTACCTATTTCAATATAAAATCATAAAATAGAAAATGCTATATGATATCCTTTTTAAATTGTTTCATCAAATTGGAATCCCACATTTTGACCTGAAAATGTGTATTCAGTTAGAATTATTAAATCCTTGTGATGCACAAAGTGAAAAATGAAACAAATATAAATTGGTAAATGGTTACATGCCAGTGGTGGGTTGCCCCCAGTTCGGACCAGTTCTATAGAACCAGTAGTAAAACCGCTGGGAGGCTCCGCCCACTGACCCCGATGTCATCAGAAAGCTTCTGCTCATGCACAGAAGCACAAGCATGCGTACAAGTGAAGCAAGCGCGCACGCACAGCCCCATTGTGAACTAGTAGTAAAGGTAAGTAGAACCCACTCCTGTTACATACCTCCTTACTTAATTCTCTGTTATCATAAATATGTTTGATCTCTTCACTGCTATATTCAGTGGATGTCTCATTGCTTGTGGAGCTATAAGAAGTTAGCTGTGGACATCTCCGATAATAGTGGCTATATCCAGTGGTATCACTTTCATACATTGGGTTGTATTTCACTGCGTATTCAATGGATGAAAGACTGTCTCCTTGCCTATAAAGTAAACAAATGGAACAAGTGTCAAACAACACTATTTGTATAATATTTCCCAAAACTGAGTTGACAATAGCTATTCTTAGGCAGTCAGAAAAAAATGAGTGAGAAGGACAGAAATGCATGCTGCTGTCCTTCACCCCGACTTCCATGTGTGGACTGTAAAATCTGAAAACAAAGTGTAGCTGAGTTCGAATGAGCCACATTCCATTTTCCATCTCATTAAAAAATTTCCATGGAAAGGTGTAATTGAATTCATTTGATTGCCATCTCTATAAACTTGTCCCATCAACACTGAAAGACTAAAGGGTGATGGACATGGTACAGTGCAGAGTTCCTCTGTGGTTTTTAAACACCACCTGAAAGGCGTTATCTATCACTCTGAGCAATAATCAAATCTGTGCTGGAGAGGATTCTACAAACTATAACTTCATAGCAACCCAAAAGGAATAAAACAGTGCCTCCAGTATTGTTCAAGACTTTCAGCTTTTCCAATAGTAGAGCCAGAAAGCTATCCAACTGTAAGACATACATTTTCTCCTTCATTTATGAACCCACTATTTATAAACTAAGTTATCTTTAAGCTTTTGTTAATGTATAATTTTGTCTAGAAGAACAGTAAGATCCAATTTTAAACCATAAATTTGCATAAATTTGTGAACCAGGCACTGGTTCACAAATTTATGCAACATTTATGCTCTGCGTATCGTGTGTTTGCCTGTCCTCTCTTCAGCACCAGTGAGTGAATAACACAAAATAACCTTCAGCTGATACTTACACAAAGGAGTCTTCAATTTCACTTTTTGTGTTCTGGTCTCGAAGAGTTCTGGCCAGGAAGAAAGTTACAGTACAGGCTATGAGAAGAAAGACAGCTACTGAAGCTATTGCAATTCCCACAACAAGTGGCTCTGAGACATACTCTTCACAGCGCTCTCCTCTATACCACCAGTTTTCACCTACACGGCATCTATTATTTGTTCATGCCAACAGAAGAGTGAAAAAGAAAAGCAGTGATGAGTTAGTTATTCTACTGTAACCATAAATGACAGAACGTCAAATACTAGCCTTAGCTAATGCAGGATAACAGCAGCAATTGTTCATATCTGATACAATTACACAATCATAACTAAAGTATTGAGAGCCAGTTTGAGCTAGTACCAGATTAGAAACCAGAGTTCTAGTCCTGTCTCAGGCATGAAAGCTGGCTGGGTAACTTTGGTTCAGTCTTTCTCTCTCAGCTCAAACCCCCTCAGGGTTATTATAGTCAAAATAGGAGAAGGAAGGAGTATTAGGTCCATCTTCAGTTATTTATAAAAATAATAAATGTGAGATAAAAATCAGTAAAATTTAAAAATATAGTAGCTGTGATTCTATTCATTTGAAAGCCAGTTGAATGACTATGCACTTACCTACATATTGCTCCTTGCCCTGGGATTATGTCACATTTGCCATCATTTTGACAAAAATTACGTTGCAGAAGACAAATGCTATTACATGGCAATCCATTAATGCTTAGATAACCAGGATAACAAACACACTCAGCTTCTCCACTCCACTGGTTTACCAAACACTCCGAAAACTCATTGCATGCCTGGAACTTGCAGGGGTCAGCCTGGACTCCTGAAAATGAGAGAAAAGGAATGCATATATTTTGGGACAAACAATTTTATCCAAAGTGAAAATCAGATTTTAAAAATTTAATTATAATTATAAATTTATAATTTTAAAACTAAAAGTCAGTCTTTAAAATATAGTTATTAACTCAAGGGAAATGACACATTAAAAACTTGTTGGGAACTTGAGAACGAACTGTGGGTGAGGCAAGTACACAATTTAGCCAGCATTCTCCTTAGAGGCCTATAAGATACCCACAAGAGGTCTATAAACAAGGCCTCCTTTGTCATTGTAATCCCATGCACCAAATATATAGAAGTGGTCTCTCCTGTGCTTTGATATAGCACCCAATAATCAAAGCTTCATTGCTACACTGGTTCTGTATATCATTTATTCTTGTTAAACGGAACAGGTATAAAATTTGGACAACAGCAGTTATCTATAGTGCTGATCTTACTTTGTATCATGGAAAGTCTGAGGCTCGAAAAAATTGACACGGAATGATAATTGGATACAAATGGAGTGAGATGAAAAGGGTTTTGATAGCATTCAGTTATCTGAATTCTGTTGTGTTGTTCTTGCAATCTTAAAGTCTGTTTGGCAAAAGTCCGCTGCCTCACTGAAAATAAGCTAATGGAACAAAAATTCTTTTAATACCTGATTCAACATCAAGAGAGTACTTATCAATAGCCAAGTTCATAGTCTGATAGGCCGTGTTGCAAAAATCTTCCAGAATCATGTACACAGAATTAGTGACATTGCGAGGTACAGGCCGTGCAAATTTCATTCGGCTGTTAACCACAATACTACCATTCCTGAAGTTCAGAATTTCCAGATTCTGGAAGCCAGTTAAGTTTGATTGCAAATAAGGAACCAGCTATAATGCAGGAAAAATAATATATAAATGAAATATATCTACAAATATAAATTATATATAAATAAATCCATTCATTCTGTGTTAACCCATTGCCCTAAACTACAATGGGATTCATTGGATCTGCATTAATATGATGCATGAGCTTAGTTTTCATTGATTGTACATTGATTGTACATTATAAATTATGTAATTATTTAGTATCATGTGTGAAATAAGATGCTCAACAAATAGATTGGTCACAATTCAGCAAACACTGGCTTAATACAATGTGAGGATTGATTCATGAGCTCTACATGATAATGTATGTATGCATATTCCTGGTTATATATCCTTTTTAAAATAATAGTATCAATAACTGTAACACATGGAAAAAGCTATTTAACTTTATAACCATGTGTATGAATTAATTTTTACTAGTGGCAGATGTAGTGACAAATACAAGGTATTTTTCCATTATTTCTAAATAAGAGAGATCAGTCTATTCTAGGATAGGGAAGTGACCAATCAGCATTTTAAAGGACCTCAAAGGGCACAAAATATCATAATTTTTTTTAGGAAAGTTAAATTCCTTTACACAGGCAAAAAAGTAAAGTTAACTCATTTAAGGCAAAAGCATACATTAAACTGATAAGAAATAGATGCACTGTGCTATGTATGTTTATAAATATCATAACCATTCCAACCCTAGTATCTGCTTCTACAGATAGATAAAACAATTTTTGCTGAATAAACTTTTCCCTTTACCTGCTAATCAGTGGTGGGTTTCAATTTTTTTTACTACTGGTTCTGTGGGCGTGGCTTGGTGGGCGTGGCATTGCTTGGTGGGTGTGGCAGGGGAAGGATACTGTAAAATCTCCATTCCCACCCCACTGCAGGGGAAGGATACTACAAAATCCCCATTTCCTCCTGATCAGCTGGGACTCAGGAGGCAGAGAATAGATGGGGCAGGGCCAGTCAGAGGTGGTATTTACCAGTTCTCCGAACTACTCAAAATTTCCATTACCAGTTCTCCAGAACTGGTCAGAACCTGCTGAAGGCCACCTCTTCTGCTAACTCTTTTTATTCATTGTTATTATGCAATGTACATGATGGCAATGTATGTTGATAGTAAACAATGAAGCATATTCCAAAGCTTGATTTAACTAATATTAATACAACAATTAAAGTAAGAATATGTCTGTAACAATTTCAGTTAATGTTAGTTCATTGAATAGCTATAGACAAGCAATATTATTTTGGTAGGTAGAAGGTAAATCTGATTGTTTGCATTTTTCCTTTTACTTTATAACTGTCTGTGAAGTGTCTGTGTCTGTGAACTGAAATAAGCATAGCAAGTTAAAAGGCAAATTAGCCATTGCATATCATTAAGTTAAATGTTACTGACTTATAAACTGTTCTACAAAAACTGAATCAAGTATGCCCCTCCAATGATCACACATGCTAAAATAATAGCAACAAGCAAAAATAATATTTTTTTCTTACCAGTTCTAGAAATCGTTGTTCCAGGGCTTTATATTCAGGGGAATTTTTGTTAAACAAATCCTCTGAAAAAATCATGTTAGTAACTCGAAGGCTAAAGAATACAACTAAAGCACGTGCAGGGATAGTTACATTGTTAGGATTTTCGGGGGTAATCCTAGATATCCCAACCATTTCAGTAGAATGGGCATTGGTTGGTAATTCTACATGACTGTCAATCATAATTCCTTCTTTTTCATGGGAATAATAAGTTGTGACTTCATAGGCTTGATCTGTAACTTCCAGTTCTTCTGTGACCAAATCTTTTTCAAGTTCAGGCGATTGGATCACTGGGCTTTCCACAGTAGAATATGCTGATAAAATTATTTCCGGATTTTCTAATTCTTTTATTGTAATGGTTGTATGTGACTGATTTTTTGATGGCTCTTCTGTTAATATTACGTCATAAATTGCTGTTATTTCAGAAATGATTTCATCCTCAGTGGAAGGCTCTAATTTTATTGTACTGTATATTTCCGTAGATGTCACAATTCTTTCATCTGAGGTGACTTCTGTGTCCAGAGATGATTGGAAAGTAGTTGCATCTAGTATATCCTGAATTATATCTTCCTTTGGAGAATCCGGTGTAAAGTATGTTTCATTATAGTCATGCATACCAGATCCCTCAGTTTTCAACCAGGTCTCTAAGTTGACTTGTGGTTGCTGACCTGAACCAGAACCATAATATTCAATAGTATCCTTTTCTTTATTTATAGAAGATTGCTGGGTTTCTTCTTTTGAAAAAGCTGTAGATAATTCTTCCTCAGTGCTAGACTCTATTGCTAAAACAGAGGCTGTTGGTGATGTAAGACTGAGAGGAATTGCAGAATCACTTGTAGGTAGAATTTCTTTTGGCACAATGTGAGGGAGAACAGTTGAAGGCACAAGCAAACCTTCCAACTCTTTCTCTTTTTCAAGTCCTGGAAAAAAAATCAATGCATAGTTATAAATGCATTTTAGGAATGCACCTTATTGGATTTTGTTTCTTAAGAAACCCAAGGTTTCTTAAATTAAGGTTATCCTTTGTTGCTCAGCAAATACTGTAGTTTCTTTAGGACATATTCACTCTTGTATCAATGACAGAAATTCTTTTCTTTTTTCCAAATATTTAATGTAGTTGCATTAAAACCAAATCAAAGTAATTGGAACATGGATTTTAAAAGGTTATATCCTTTTCATTTACAAAATTCTTCTAATTTAATTTTAAAAATAAAATGTGAAATATACATATATCTCAATTAATTCTAAAAGCAGCAATCAATAGCAAGCCATTAACGTAATACAGAGTGGGGGAAGACAATAAAAAAGCAATTAAAATTGTAATAATAAAAGAGCAAAAGCAAAATTTATATGACAAAAGAATGGCAAATCTGTTAACCAAGTTAATTTTAATTTAGCTAGAAACAAGCATGTAACCTATGCAGATCAATCAAAATTGCTATAATATCTTGTAAATCCTGACAACCGCAATTTGCACCAATTACCGTATTTTTCAAACTATAAAACAGACTTTTTTGTCTCCCAAAAGGGGATGAAAATATCTGTGCGTCTTATAGACCGAATATTGCCAAAGTCCCACCAACCCATCGGCCATTTTTTTTGCCTCCGCACACCCCATTTTGGGGCCTTTTTTGGGCCTTTTTCAGGCTTTTTCCAGCCCGTTTTTGGGACTTTTTTCAGCCCATTTTTGAGGCTTTTTTCAGCCCATTTTCAAAGCTTTTTTCAGCCCAAAAACAGGCTTTTTTTGGCCTGTTTCCGAGGCATTTTTTGGCCAATTTTTTCAGGAAAAAACGGCCTGAAAAAAGCCTCAAAATGGGCCAAAAAGGCCTCAAAAACAGGCTAAAAAAGCCTTGAAAATGTGCTGAAAAAAGCCTTGAAAACAGACTGAAAAAAGCCTCAAAAATGGCTGAAAAAAAAAGCTTAGGACCGAAAAAGCTTCAAAAATGGGCTGAAGAAAGCCTTAAAATAGGCTGAAAAAAGGCTGGAAAAGGTCCGAATAAAGACCCAAAAATGGGGCATGCGGAGGGCAAAATCTTTTTTGTTGTTGATTTCCTCTTCTTATAGTCCAAAAAATACGGTACGTTTGCAAACTTCAGTAGGGATTCCCCTTCACGCAAGACAGGCCTATGGAGTACATTACACTAATCCACTTGTAGGAATTTAGAACATGAATGACTGCAGAAGGTTTTATTCTGAGCAGCTTTACACATCTAAATAAATAAATATCAGTATTTAGTGATGGATTTCCTAACATCAGAGTTTCTATTTTGTTCTGAGAAATTAAAGATTAAACCAAAGGGATTTATGTAATTCTTAAGAAGATATATTATATTATATATTCGAGAGAGATGGGCACTGAAAAATATGAAATATAAATAAATAAATATTTCTGCACAGGACTGCAATTATAAATATGACTTCTCCATCAATGCAATTAAAATATTCCATCATGGTGCCAAAATCTGACAATGTCTGTCTGATTGTGAGAAGTTGTCATTTCAATTACTGTTGAGGATCAGTTTCGAAGTAGCCAATCAAGAACTCTGGCAAAAATGCTCTGTCCATAGACACATCTGAAAAAATATAATTTATACAAACAAGTCAACTTACCAATGTCTAACAAAGACAAATTAGAATGACTTTCCAAGTCTATATGGGAATCAGTTTCAAAGAACAATGGTGTTCCAGTATGTATTTTTTGTTTTTCATCCATAAAAAGCAAATCTTCTGGGGAAATGGTGATATCAGTTTTTGAATTGAGAACACTTTCAGAGTCCACAAAACCATCTGGTTTCATCCACACATTATTGTCGCTATCAAAGATAAGATCTGGTCCTGGCAAGTCAAAGGGCAAGATGCTGCTTGCAGTTGACTGATCAGCAGAAGGCCACTCAGATACTATGGCATGATCCTAAAATATAGAGCCATAATGGTTACAAACAATGCTGATAATAATAATGCCTCAAATTACCTTATAGCTCACTCCCACATCACATAATTTGTACAATTTCCAACAAACCTATGGGGCAAATCAGAACTCTAACTATATCATGGGTTGTGACTTCTTAAATATGTCATCATATTTAAGGCATCTGGAGGGATAGTGGTGGCAAATGACAAAAGCAGTACCATAGTGAAGTGACAGTCTTACAGGGTAGACTAGACTAAGAAACAAGTGCCATGTAAATCAGAGCTACTTTTATTGTAAGAGCAAAAAACAACATAACTTCGCAAGTATGGATGTTGGTTGTGCTTTTCTCCCCCTTACTTTATCTTTCTGTGGGGCTTGTCAAGGTCTTGTCTGTGATGTTGGCTTTTCTACTTTGCTACACTATTTTCAGTTTAGTGTTTAACATCTTCCTCCATTTTGTATTACTTTTGGGAGAAACTACGAGTATATCAAATTAAAAAAGAAAAGAAAGAAACAAAACACCCCGAAACCATTTCAGAGGATATTTATAGAATAGAATAGAATAGAATAGAATAGAATAGAATAGAATAGAATAGAATAGAATAGAATAGAATAGAATAGAATAACAGACTTGAAAGGGACCTTGGAGGTCTTCTAGTCCAACGATCAGAAAACCAGGGATCACCAATCTTTCGGACATCAGGGACCACTAAATTCAAAATTTTAAATCGTGCGGACCACTAATATGAATCCAGCGCACCACTCACTGAAGTACCTGGACTCCCAGTGATGGATGGGGTCCTTCAGGCACTTAGCTTGGCCACTTATTTCTGCAACCTTAGACACTCAAAGAGCCATTTTGACCCGTTTCCTACAGAAAACAAAACACCAGGATCTCTCATCTCTCTCTTTTTCTCTCTCTTTCTCTCATCTCTCTCTCTCGCTCTTTCTCTTTATTTCTCTCTCCCCTCTCTTTTTCTCTCATCTCTCTCTCTCATCTCTCTCTCTCTCTCTCCCCCCTCTCTTCCCACTCTTTCTCTCTTTCATCTCTCTCTTTCCCCTCTCTTTCTCTCTCTGTTTCATCTCTCTCTCTCCCCTCTCTCCCCTCTCTCCTCTCTCTCCCCTGGCTCCTCTCTCCCCCTCTCTCTTTCTCTCTCTCTCTCATGTCTCTTCTCTCTGCCCTCTCTCTTTCTCTCTATTCTGATTTTCTGGTGCAACCAAGGTGTGAGCAGCACCAACAAGGGCAGGAAAAAACACTTGTGAGACCCAGCAATAGATGAAGTTTTGCTCCTGCTCTGAAATATGTAGCGAATCTCTATCCCCTGCCCTTCCCTTCTCAGGCCAGGTGAGGAGTGACTGGGAGGGTGTGGGGCAGGGACAGACAGTGGTGGGATTATCCAACAGGAAGCCACAGCAGGGGGACAAAAGAGCCATGGGTTGCTGACACCCATTGCTTTGGCCGCCTGCGCCGTTACCCTCCCCTTACCACAACAGCGCCATTATCTCGTTCCGGCCAGCGAGGGCTGCCCTAGTCCTTGCACCTTCACCACCTGCAAAGTTGCAAGTTGCATGTACCTTGCTCTACAGCAGAGATTTCCAGCCCCACCACGAGCTGCCTGGCCGGTCCCATATTCCAGAGCTCTAATCACATGACTAGCCCATTGGCCATCCCGGAGCAGCTCCTCCACCTAGGTGCGCTGCGGACCACCAAAATTTTCTCACAGACCACCAGTTGGTGACCTCTGCCCTATACCATTTCAGGCAAATGGTTGTCCAATCTCTTCTTTAAAACTTCCAGTGTTGGAGCATTCACAACTTCTGGAGGCAAGTTGTTCCACTGATTAACTGTCAGGAAATTTCTCCTTCGTTCTAAGTTGCTTCTCTCCTTGATTAGTTTCCACTCATTGCTTCTTGTCCTGCCCTCAGATGCTTTGGACTTAAATATAATGTTAAGAGAGACTAATCTGGACTAAGAAGGCTTCTTTATGTATAATTGTGTTAAGATATTACTACATTCCTATTCCCATAAAGTAGACAAAAGAGCTGCTTTTTTTGTTAATTTAAATCCTTGTCACATGTTCAGTGATTAGCCCATCAATAACAAGTATTTTTTTTATTCGAAATACAAGAAATAAGTAATATAATGTAGGAGAACCTGGAGAAAATTTTTGGTGTTTTGGCAATTATATGCCAAAACACCATAAGCACAAAAGCTGAGGGCAATTATTTTTAATAGAAATGTTTGGACCATTTATCTACAACTGTCAAGAATTACAATTTAATCTTTATTTAAATGCAGGGACAGTATCTGATATTATTTAAAGATTTTGAAATCATTACAAAAATATATTTTGGGCATATTTTAGATTCTTTATACACACACACACATACACACATACATATATTCACACACATACACATACACATACACATACACATACATTTAAAAGGCTACTCTGAAATAACAAAATATTTCACAAAAACAAAAGAATTGAAGATAAAATCTATCATAAATAATTAAACCTACAGATTAAAAGAGCATTTGAGAATCTTTGGAATATTGTTGACTTTTATCTTATTTTCCACTGAAACAGTTTAAATAATTGGGTAAATGTATATAATACTAAGAACTCCTAGAGAATTTTTAAAACTTTTGAGATATGAAATTTGTAAATTATGTGAGTTGTAATCCAATAGTCTGTTGAGCATCCAATTGAGGAACATTGTGCTGGAATAAAATGGCAATACAGGAAAATCAACTTACATCATCAATGGGTTTAGCAGTAATCCATGATGGGATTTCAGTCATGGAAACAGCCACTTCCTTTACTAAGAAGGAAAATATTAAAAAGCAGTTGTGAAACATGTTGGTTTTTAAATTGTTTGCAGTCCTATTACTAATCCTAACTCATTAAGGGAGCATATGCAATTTAACACTGCCAATAAAGTTTTATAGAGTCAGAACGAGAACAGATATACATAACTCAGTGCTTCAAAGAACACAAAGGATGTATTGAGTATATGGCATCTATGATCAGAGCAAATAGAGCCATTAAAAATTGAATACACATTTTTTCTTTTTTTGTGCATGTTCTCTAGAATTTCACATGTTCCTCTTAGAGACTTCAGAATATAAGAATTATACAGCATTTCTTAAGCACACACATAAAGAACTCAAACCCAAAGAAGTAACAAATACTGGCAGAATAAGCTCAAAACAAAAAAAAAGGTGTAACAATCAAATAAAAAGAAGAGTAGATACGGTATGTTTGTATGAAATTTTTTATGATGTTTTCACAGTTGGTTTAGTGGTTAAACCAACCACTAGTTCTACCAGACTAGAAAGCAGGAGATCCAGTGGTGGGTTTCAAAATTTTTTACTACCGCTTCTGTGGGTGTGGTTTGATGGGCATGGCTTGGTGGGCGTGGCAAGGGAAGGATACTGTAAAATCTCCATTCCTTCCCCACTCCAGGGGAAGGTTACTGCAAAATCCCCATTTCCTCCCGATCAGCTGGGATTTGGGAGGCAGAGAATGATGGGGGCAGGGCCAGTCAGAGGTGGTATTTACCGGTTCTCTGAACTATTCAAAATTTCCGCTACCGGTTCTCCAGAACCTGCTGAAATCCACCTCTGAGGAGATCATGTGTTCAAGTCCTATCTTAGCCATGAAAGCCAGGTGGGTGACCTTAGGCCAGTGTGAATGCTCAACAGTAAGACTCTCCTGCTTTCTAGTCTGTTGCCTTAATCACTAGACCAAATAAACTACTAAATACAAACAATCTACTTTTCTTATTCTTTCTTAGCCCAACCCACCTCACAGAGTTGTTGTAGGGAAAATAGGAGAAAGAAGGTGAGGTAGATGTGTTTGCTGCCTTGAGTTATTTGTAAAAACAATAAAGGTGGGATATAAATAAAATAATAATAGTCTGTTGGCTGTGTCTGAGATGTTTTTGATGTATGGTGATCCTTTTCAGACCTTGTGTTGCTTCTGCTGCAATGGATAGCCAGGCACTTTTTGATAAATAAATGAAAGCAGGAGAAATACTAAGAAAATTGTGGTTGATAAACTCATCAAAATAAAGAAAAGTTTTAAGAACATCAGGCAAGTGGCATATGAAAATGGTAGTTGCACGTAAAGTTATAGTGTTGGTGTGAAGTTGTTTTAGCTATATTTCTCTTTCTTTTTTACCTCGTGGTTTTATATTTTGCTTACTCTTTTTCTCCTTTTCTGTTGTTGTTGTTGTTGTTGTTTTGCTTAATGTTGAAAGGCAAAATTGTGTAATCCAAGATTTTTTAAAGTTATAAATCCTGAATTATTATAGTCTTACAGTGGAGGTTCAAATATCACTGTTGCATTTCATCTAAATCCAGAAGCAATGACAAGAACCAGATAGTCGTCCATTAAAATAAAATATACTTTTAGAAAGAGAAATGAGGGTTGGGTTTTTTTGATACTATCATCAATCAAATTTTTGAGAGAAAACTTGTTTTTGCCTATTTTAAGAGTGAAATCATTTGAGTGAACCGAAACAATATTTATATACCATTAATAAGCTGGAGAGAACCAGGATCCAAGGACAATGAAGCATTTTCAAATAGAATGTTCTTATGGAGGATCTCAGCAATGTAATGTCTGAAGTCACTATCTGTATAAACAACTGTTGAGTTGTCTTCAATTTCTGCAAAGGAGTTCTGTTCCACTTTGTTTGGCTGGAGGTTAATCCAATCCCAGATAACATTGCTCATAGCCTCCCTGTCAAACACCACAGCATACAGGACTTCTACCCTGTTAAAGGGAGAATTAGAAAGATGTATATTGTCATTTAAACCCTACATTAGCATACAGCTTATGTTTTGTTTACAAAGCATGTAATATATTTCTTTGCATCCCTTCTGATAATGATTTGTTTTTTGTAATTTAAGCATCAATCTAATTCTTATTGTCTAGGGACAGCAGCTATATTGATTATATTGCTTGACGTAAAATGGTTTTTACCAAGATTTACACATGTACAGATTACTTTTATATTAACTGTAATTTCCCTGAAAATAACATTTTCTAAATTGCAATTAGATTCAGAAGAAAGTCCAATTTATATCAATAATTATTGATGGATTATGTCAATATATTTAGTAATATAAACCCTTCTAGTGTGAGGGTTTTTGTTAACTTTCCAACAAGCGTTAGAAACATATTTTTAAAGAACTATTTACAAATCTTTGGTTGATTAGTTGAATTCAATCTCACAACATCTACCATAACATTGAATTTATTATAGAATGCTAAAATTTACTGAAACAACTTTTTGCTTATTCAAGATAATATTTTTTCTATAGATCCTATAAATTTTCCCAGAAATGGACCATATCTGTTTAAAAGGAAACAAGTAACTATCATTATGAAAAAAGTATTTAAAATTTTCTTTACCTGTTATCCTGAGTTGACCTAAATGTTAAGGTAAGATAGAGAATACCTGTTATAAATTAGAAATATTGCTCCCAAACTAAAATTTATAAACCAAATCCTCCCGTAAAACAAGAAAAGAGAAATTGAGATTTAATTAATGATGCATAGAATTTAAAGTTAATGTATTATTCTGAATTTAAAGCAGTTCTTTTGAGTTGGAAACAGTGTTTTATATTCAATATTGACTGTTTCAATCATTTTGGAAGTAAACATTGAAACAGTCCATTTTAGACACAAATCAGCAGCTTTGAACTTGAAACAATTCATTCAAATTCAAAATCAGTGTGTTTTATATTCAAAATGGTATGAATGAAACTATTGCATACCCTTTTTAATAATGATTCTGATTTCATGCTCATTGAAGGTTTGAAAAAAATGTAAGTACTAAATTATTTAATGAACTTTTAAAAAACATTAATAAATAAGACCCAATCATGCTTTCCTTGCTCTATGATAAGCTTAGAAAGATTTGAGTTTAGGAGCCCCTTAGATTTTATTTTATTTTTTTCTTGTTCACATATCAGCTCTGACTTGGCTGATCCCATGAAGTTGGCTCATTTCAAGATTGGTTTGGCTTCTAGAAGAGAGGGATCTATGCTGGCTCTTCAAAACAAAATCAGATCTAAACTACTACTTTGCAACCTAGGAAAGTATGAGTTGCTTGTTTTTCTACTGCTTTGATCTTGCTCCCTGTAGCTTCCAACTCTGGCCATATGCTAAGGAGCAGTGGGATGTAGATAGAGATTTGGGGATTTATTCTGGATCTCCTCATAGCTTTCATTCTGCCTGGTCTTTATTTAGGAGGCTTCTAGTCTCAGGATCTTGCAACAAACTCTTGTTCTCTGACTCTCCTCCTAATGTAATATAGCCAGTTAGGTTCTAGTTTTGCATATTCTGTATTTTCATAAATAAGTCTGCTAAAATTATAACCTTGTTTAACTAATCCTGACCCTGATTATATTCCTGCTCTTAGGAATCTTTATGCAAAGGAATCTACAAACATGGCTTCAACCTTCCTTTGGCTTTAAGCAAGCCACAACCATCCCAGGCACAGAAGGCACAGACATGCACAGATACTGCAACCAATGATGACTGCTTAGCCTTAGAGTTTTTGTTAAAATATCTTATTGTAAAAATACTTTCTTACTATCCTTTCAGTTTGATAGCTAGCAGAACATTTTTAACAGAACAAAAGAGATTGTACATTTAGAGCAGGTTGGCTTTCTCCCGTAGCAATTTTCATATTTTTACAATATGTTTTATTTCTATAGGCATAAATTATGGATCCAAATTATGCATATAATTGTTTTGTGGTCTGTATAATTATTTGAAAACATGTGTAAGAAACGAGTACTTAAACGAATACTGTCCAACCTATAAAGTAGCCTATAGGGGGGCAAACTAAACCAGTTTTGCTTCTTTGATATATTTTTATTTCATTACTTGTAATCATAGCCATATGACTAATGCAAGTATACAAGTGTATACTGTCTATCAACAGTGGAGCAAAGATACTGTTATATAGTGTTCATAACACATTTTAAACTTACACCATCTATATTGTATTCATTAACTGTAATGTATTTTTTCAACAGAAAGAGAGAAGATAGGAGAAGGAAGGTTTTTAAGCAAGGAGGCCAAATATGATTTTTTCATATTGACAATATTAACAATAAGATGCTTAATTTTCATTGCTTATAAAATTATATACCTGAATTCAGTTACATGGATATTCTTGAATCCAGGCAGTCCTTCATAGGCATTCTGAATCTACATGAAAGATAGAGACACAGATCCTTAAACCCTTTTATTTTCAGAACTAATTCTCTCCTTCTCTCCCTCCCCCCCTCCCTCTCTGTAATTCTGTTTACTGAATTGTTGTGCAGTTTCCAAATGTATTGTCATTGCTTTTCCTTGATCAAACTCATGGAGAAATGGAATTTATGCACTCATACCTGAAGTGCAGGTATGAAAACACCATAAACACTGGTCTGACATAATTGGTAGAACATTAATTTTAGCAGTAGCAAATCCAAATCTGGAAGCTGTCAATGTACTGATAAACTAAGGTAAGATTTATGGAGGAGGAACTGGAGAAAATAATAATGTGAACAATTTTGGATTCTTTGCAATGAAAAGCACCATAGAAATATAATCAATTAATATATTGAAGTGGTACTGGTGACATAATTATAAAGTCACAGAAATTGTCCCCCCCACCCCCATGCATACACAATTTGCACATTTTTGAGAACTATTAGAACATGATTTGGAGGCTGACCATTTATATTTACTAAATATTCCTCAGTAAATATTTTTTTTATTCCAAAGGTGACAAATCCAATCTTTTCTACTTATGAAAATTCCAGAACTTTCATTACTTTCTTGTATATTTTATTTAAAATTTATATTTTTTTAAGATGAAAAGTACGGTTTCCTCCTTGTCTAAATAGCTTGTTTAACTACCATGTTGTTATTCTTACTCTGAATCCAGTGCTCATTATAGTTAAATAAATAAAAATGAAGGAATTATGTAATCCACATCCCACATCAAGAATGCTTTGTCGGCAGAAAAACAATTTGACTATCTCAATATTCCTTCTTTCTCAATAAAAATCTTTGATGTATTTATACTCTAGCCATAATCAAAGCATTCTGCAGTAGGGAAAGATTATCTAAGGACTTTGAGAACATGGCAAGAGATGAAAGGGAAAAACTGTAGCCAAGTTGCCTATCTGATCAGGCATTTATATTATGGCATGGCTACTTGGCTGTACAGTTAGAAAACTGATGGTGTCTAGCTTAATCGAGGCCAATAACAGTTACAGTGATTTTCTGTGACCACTGTAGATATTCTTCTCCATATGAAATGCTGTCAGAATACTAAATATGTATATTCATGAGCTTGTAAAAATATTGTAACCATTATTTCATAGATCACTCAACTCATGTTGTGTTAAATTGAACAATGGCATGTATAAATAAATCCAGATTAAAAAGTATATCTGACCTTCAGATTCAGGCCTGGTATAAAAATCTGTTTATATCAATATTTCTAAAGAGGAAAAGCATGATCTAAAACCAGTGCCTTCCCCTTAAGCAGGTTATAATATAAATAGTTGCAGCATTATGACCAAGGCCAGAAAATATGAGGAGTCAAGGATTGTTTATAGTTACAGCAAGAATAACAAATAGAGGGAGTGGGGAAATGCTCTCTTCTCAAATAACTGTGCTAAGCACATGTGACCATTAATAATTCAAGTCCAGTTTAGGAACGCTAGAAAAGCTGGATAAAACATATAGTTAATGTTTCTTTTTTTACTTTTTGAAAGCCAAAATATGATAAATACGATTAGTTACCCTGCATTTCTCTGTTGTTATTTAGCATGCTTATTCTGGATAGGAATAAAACAGGAATCCTTTTATTTCCAAGGTATCTTTCACAGATCACTTGAAGCAGATATTATGAAGCTTGAGCAACAACAATGAGCACTGATTGACTAATATTCTTAGATATGTTGGGCTGCCATTTCCAGTGTTCAACTATTAGCTAACTTCAATTCAATTATCATTTTTTTGATTAAGACCTTGAAAAGAGATTGCTTAGACAAGCTATTTACTCTTGTACATTATGAGATAACGAATTTCCTGCTCTAATCCCAATTAGATAATGATTTCTAAAGTTTGTCTTAACAAGGGCCCAATTCCTTAATCTTCACTAATATATAACTTTTTCTTGCTTTTGCCTAAACTAAGCAATTCTGGGATTAAGTGGGAAAGAGGTTGAAGGGCTATAAAACTTGCCTACCAAATGCAACTCTTTCTAAGTCATATCCATTGCCTACCTCACCACAATCCAGACTAATTGTTGTTCTCTGAGGAGGATAAATCTCTGAAGCTGTAAGTATAGGGACCATTTTAATAAATCATTATTAATGTTAAGCATTTTTCTTGATATCCAACCCACAAAAGTAAAGTGTATAGCAAAAATGTATAGGTAGTATAATTACTTCAGAAATAAATTGTTGAGAGAGTTGTTGGTATTCTTCAGTAGAAGGGTCGCTTAGCTCATTGATGTATTTCTCTTCAGGAAGAAGAATACTGAATACAACCAACTGCTCATGAGCAGGTTTCGTTAGTTTTGTATAATCTCTTGTTATCTCATTACTGACCTAGCAAAGCAAACAAGCAAAAGAACAATTTGATTTAATGAATTCTAATCATAAACAACCTCCCCAGACTATATTTCTATACCAAATAAATCTGTATGTTAGTTTCTTTCATGTATTACACATGGTACTGAAGTTCTGCTGGTTATTGGGCATAATTAATTTTCTCCTAAATTAAGTCTGTCCTTCCAAGCCCAATGTCTGCTCCTATGGAGGACTGTGAGGGAAAAAAGCAATCCTTGAAGATTTATAATTATGTATGTATCTCTTGACTTTGAAATGATGTGTTATCAATTTCTATTGAAATGGATTAGATATGTATCTCATTTACAGGTATCCAGAACAGAGAAGGAAGAATTTTTATGCTGGTAATATAGTCTAATTTATTTCTAACATTTTCTAGCTTACTATTAAATGCAGCAGAAATAAATTCATTTTAAACAAAACTTGATGCATTTTGAATGAAAAAAATGTTGAACTACTAGGCAGAGATTTTCGATATTCTTCTAACCTTGGTTAGCCTTTGAAGTAAAAAAAATAAATAAAGAATGATGAATAAATAAATAATGAAGTTATTATTTCTCCATAAATAAAGGATGAAGTTATTATTGCTCCAATACCTCCAATGTCTGTCAGGCAATATCTATAAAAATTAAAGCAACCTTATAAAGCACTTTAGCTTACTTCATGATCTTCTGTCTTTTCAGTTCTGTCCAAATGACTATCAGTTGAGACCACATCAGGAGAAGGAATACTGGCCACTATATCTAAAGAAAATAATAAATGTTACGTTATTTTTAAATTAACTATTTTGTTTGGATTGTAAAGAACAATCCAAGCATGAAAAGATTATCAAGAAAAACAAAATAAATCTGACTAAAGTTTTAGTCACATTTAACATTGACTCATTGAAAAATTGTAATCTAAGTTATTGCAGAGAAACAAATATTGAGTTGGCCCATCACAACTGCAGCATTTCTTTGCCTAGGAAATGTCATTCCCTTCTATAGCTAAGGACCCTGACCCACTTCCATGCATTCTATTCCCATACAAAACCGTAATCATCTTGCTCCATCCTTTTCACTAATTCACAAATCAGACAACAGACAAATTAAGGAGAACAGACCTCTCAGAGTAGTAGTATCACCAACTGGAGATGGAGTTGGCATCCTAAAATTGAAAAATAAGAAAAACAAAGGAATGAAGTGTGTCTGTGTGTGAGCAACAAAGAAATCGGTTAAATATTTTCTTTCAAAACTAACAGTCCTTATTCCCGTGGATCTTTCAGAAAAGAGAGACAAGTGGATAAATAATGCAATACGATTTGTAGAATGCTTTTACAACAGATCATGAGTGTGTGTGTTTGTGGGCATCACAGTTTTTACTGAGATAATCTCACTATTATTGAGGAAAACTTGATCATGTAGAGACCATTAAATCCAGAAAGTTATCAATTATATTTTTATTACAATTGGAAGTACCTTTTAGTATTTTCATATCTCAAATCTAGCCAAAATAATGCTTGATATTTTCTGGATATGCCTCGCTTTTTCTTTATTTTAAGTTTATATACATGGTGTTTAAAAAACATATCCATTCACCCCCAAATCCTTAATATAACATTTCTATTGTGATTTGCAACTAGTTTAAAATGTATATCATTTTCCAATAATAAGAATAATAGCAGCAGAATAGAAAAGAAAGAACTGAAGATAATAAAATGCAAAGAAGTGTAAACAGAAGCAGAAAAAAGAAGAAAACAAAGATAGTAATTATAGGAGTCTTAGGTGCAATCCAAAAAATATCTTAGCATCATTTAAAACTTAAAGCATAAACCATAGCCTGTCAGGTCCCCACTTTGATGGACCTGCATGGGAATAAGGAAGGAAGGAGGGATGAGCCTGGGGCCATCTGTGTTATCTCATCTCCAGAGGAACAAGACCGCGGCACCTGGGAACGACTCCTTATCCCCTTCTAGCTCAAGCTTCTCACAACATCTTTGCACCTTGGGATTGGCCAGTGCCACCCTGGACAGTTGGGAGTGGTTTCCACAGAACAACATTTTAACCTAACAGTTATGTGCAGGGAATTTAGATCCTGCCTAGGTTCTCTGCTATTATTATCTCTCAATAAAAGTTCATTTTGAAATGCTGTCTGCTTTCAAGAGTTCTGCTTTCTTGAACGGTAGCTGAGGCAAGACCTTACATAGGCAGTGTTTGATACTATTTAGCAATTTGTTGTATTTAATGTCAAAATTCTTAGAAGAAATGTTACAGAAATTGAGATAACTAAATGTTATCTATTTATAAATAGATGATTCATTCTAAAATCAATGATGGTACCTCAGAACACAAGCTGAGTTATTTAACTGCCTCCATTTTTCCCTTAAGAGTTAACACACATTACAATTATAAACTTGAGACACCTTTGTTTATGGTATCTCTGAGACAACCTCATAGTTGTCTCAAAGGTGCTTTTTCAAAAGGCAACTAGACTGCTTTTCCCCTGAGGAAGAAGAAGATGGCCTTTTCTTCTTCTTCCTCAAGGAAAAACAGTACAGTTGCCTTTGAAAAATCACCTTTGAGACTGAGAAATCTTTAACGTCTTTGCAGATTGGATATTTTTATGAAACCAAGTCAAAACATAGAGACTTGAATATTCCTGATAATATCCATGCAGAAATACATTATGCAGAAATATCTCTGTTTGTTTCAATTTATTTGACCTTTGATCTTAACCATTTATCTAAAATTTACCAACAGCAACAACAAAAAATAACTTCTGCAGAATGGTGGATATGATATGCAGCTACATCTGTGAAAGCCAGTGATTTCAGAGGAGAAAAAAGTTTCAGGAGACTAAGATTAATTAATTCAGTCAAAATGTAAGTCTAAGCAAACCAAGTGGAATAAAATATTCATCATAATTGAAAGATCAAGTGTGACAAATAGAGATACTGTAAACCTTAGTTTGGAATATGTTCTTTGACTGAAGAGAAAGGAACTCAAATCACTGGAGGAAGAAGAATCTATACAGAAAACCTGCCATTTTACATTTCTTTTGTATATTGGTTTTCTTTTTAGTAATTTCCCTACTTACTATCCCAGTTCATTTTCTTCAAGAAAAACAAAGTCAGTTTTTAAAATGAATGTGAAATGAACTGAAAAGTTCCTATATTATCAAAGGCATTTTCTCTGAAACAAATAAATACATGACATTCTAAAAGTAGTTCAAGGCTTTAAGAATTATAATGGTTAGTTTGGCATTCACACATAATGCCATGTCTGTTGGCCGATCATTCTTATTATATATAGCTGCTACAGCACTATTCTTTATGAAGTCTTTACGAAGGCATGTTTTAGTCCCGTGATGGAGAACCTATGGCACGTGTGCCAGAAGTGGCACGCAGAGCCATATCTCTGGGCACGCAAGCTGTCTTCTGTTGTTCTTCTGGGTTCCAGTGCGCCGACCAGCTGGTCTTCACATGCGCGGGAGCCAGAAGAGCAGCTGCCCAGTGTGCATGCATGCACTGGGAAGATGATCTTCTGGTTTCTGGCATGTGCATGTGCACCAGCCAGCTGGTCTCTGAAAGCACATATGCACCAGAAACGAGAAGATTAGGTGTCTGGTGCGCATGCGTGTGCTGGAAACCAGAAGATCATCTTTCCAGCGTGCACATGCGCACCGGGCGGCTACCAGTTTCTGGCAGTGCTGAAAAGGTTCACCAACACTGTTTTAACCTGTGCGCTAAAAGAGTAGTTGACATAGTAGCTGCATATATCTTCATTTTTTACTGTGTATATGTAAATAGCATGAAACAATTTTGGTTCAGTGTAAATAAGCTGCAATCCCATATATCTAAATGAAAAAAAAGGATGTAGAAATGGGAAGAAGTGGTGTAACAGGTATTTTTTTCTTTTACTGTTTAAATTTTATAACTGCTCTTCAGAAAAAAAGAACAGCTTTTCCTGTCATGTTTAATAGAAAATAGTAGAGTATCTTGATATATAAATAAATTCTGAGTTGCCTAATTACTATTCCAGTTCAGTATTTCTCAGTATGTCTCAACTTGGAAAGAACCGTTGACATTCTTCTATTTCTCTGGGAAGGTAGAATTCAATTTCAGTACTTGGGGATATATATTTCCTGCTTCAAAAAACTTTATATTATAAAAACTTCTTCTGAAATTACTTGAAATTGTTTGTGGCATATGAACAGTGATCATTTTCAATAAATCTTTGAAATGATCTTATACTTAGAGACAGGCCACAATTAGCTCCAATTTTTATGATCAAGACTTAAAACAATGCAGAATTGTTAAGTAAATGATGCCAAGCAATAGCAAATTGGTTTTAAAACAATAAATGCTAGAGTAAAACTGAAATTATTTTGCAAATATTTGCATTTTGAAATGCGAAATTTATCATATTTAAACTTCAGTTAGATTATAATTGTTATTTTGCATGTAGTTCATTATAGGCCTGCACATTCTCAAAATTTTGATTGAACAATATTTTCCCCATTAATTTAAGTTTAGCCCATCCTTGGTCACTAATATACAAAGTATATTTTACAAATATTTCCCCTTTCTTTACTTGCAAAAGCCATTTATATATGTATGTATATATAAACTAAAGCAGGAATTTCTCAAAGCTGCTAATAAAGACTGAAAATATATATTTTTTATTTCTCAATAGATTTTACTGAGTAAAATGAGATGGAAGAAATTATGAAAACACTTGAATTACAATAAAAAACTGAAACCTAAAAAAAAAATAAGTGATTAGAATTTTGTTGATGGTAATACATCAAGGGTGTCCCTTTCACAGTTATGAATGTAAGGAGTTAATTTTACTTATTTTCAATGATATCATTGTATATTTGATAACTATAATAAAATGGCATATGAACAGTGATCATTTTCAACAAGTCTTTGAAATGATCTTATACTTAAGAGTCAGGCCACAATTAGCTCCAATTTTTATGATCAAGACTTAAGAGCCTTGATGGTACAGTGGTTAATGTACCCTGTTATTAACACAGCTGCCTGCAATTTCTGCTGGTTCGAATCTCTCCAAGGCTCAAGGTTGACTCAGCCTTCCATCCTTTCTAAGGTAGGTGAAATGAGGACCCAGTTTGTGGGGGCAATAAGCTGACTTTGTATAAAAATATATACAAAAGAATGAAGGCTATTGCTTAACGCATTGTAAGCCGCCCTGAGTCTCCGGAGAAGGGCGGCATATAAATCAAATTAAAAAAAAAAAAAAAACAACACTGCAGAATTGTGATTTTGCAATTATGTAATATGGGTTCAGTTGGATGGTTATTATGTGATATCTGTGATAACATGGCAAGTGTTTTGTTCTAAATATAGTAGAACCTCTATTGCATTTTTTAGCATTGAAAGCATATAGAAATATTTATTTTATTATTTTTTATTAATCATATTTCTATGCCGCCCACTCTCCGAGGACTATGGGCAGCTTACAACAATCGACAGTATACTAAATAGCATATTGCCCCCAACAATCTGGGTCCTCATATCTGATTGGCATTATAAATATGGGCCAAAATGGGTTCTCCTTAAGTTATTAATGATACTACCGTATAAAAATTACAAAAGAAATATAACTTACTAAAAAACAATATAATTGTTACATCTTTTATTTTGGCTTTTGGTACATTTGTTAAAAGATGTTTAAAAGTGTAATAAATGCTGCAAATTTCTATCTCAAGGACTTGGAAAAGATAAAATTGTGGTTATTTGTATTTATTACAAGTTTGTTTTCCTTAGACTACGAAAATCACTTAATCATAACATCAAGCCTAGAAAAGTTAATTAATGTTCATACCTGTAATCTACAGATTAACTTTTTTTTTTTATGGCTGATGATGAATAGACATTAATTGTGAATTTTTTAATAAAAAAACTACATGCATAACCATGAAATAGCCAAGGACTTTTCCAAACCTCAAGGTAGATAAAAATGCTTTGAATTTTGCATGTTTGATCAATGCTATATGTTGAAAATTTTGGAAATGCTTTCAGTGCTTATAAAATATGCATTAAATTTTTAATTCTTAAATTCTTAAAAATCTTGAATTCTAACTGAAATAGGAAGAAAACTTCAATTTATTACAAAAACTGACAAGAAATCATAATAGCAGAATAAATATAAATCATGGAAGCAAGGTTTCTTACTTCTGAGCATAGAGGTAATCCTCAATTTACAAGCATACGTTTAGCAACAGCACTGAAAAAAGGGACTTGCAACTGGTCCTTGCATTTATGAGACTGTCGCAGCCTCCCCATTGTTACATGTTCAAAATTCAGGCACTTGGCAACCAGCATGTATTTCCAGTGGTTGCAACATCCCAAGGTCATGTCATCACCAGTTGTGACCGTCCCAGGTGACTTCCCTCAAGCAAAATTAATGGAGGAAATTGGATTTGCTTAATGACCACATGATTCACTTAACAACTGCAGTAAGTCACTTAACACAGCAAAAAAGTTCATAAAATCTGGAACAACTTACTTAACAACCACCTTGCTTAGCAATGGAAATTGTGGTTCCCAACTGTAATTGTAATTTGTGGACAACCTGTACTGTAAAATATAGAACAATATACCAGTAGATACTCACCCATCCATTGTTTCTTTAGTATAGGACAATTTCTAGAAAAATAGAAAACCATATTTTAAATGTAGAACTGCATTTTGTACATTTATGTTATATTTTATGTTTCATATATGTGCTTTTATTATGTGTCCCAAGTATTCCAAATAGCCAAACCCGTTCATTCTTATTTATTCATAAAAAATTCAAAGGAAAGGCCCCGGTAAGGGGCCTTTCAACAGATGCTTACATTTAATTCAACAGATGCTTACATTTAATAGCCACATTATTGGGGAATAGGGCTATGTAAGATTTTAGATGAAAGGTCTAACTTTTAACACATAAAAAGGGGTGGGGCTTCAATTGCATTATCATGACAAGATCTTGACTTGTGTTGACATGCTCCCTCATTCACAGATGTCTGGTCACCAAGATTCAAACAAAGTTAAAGTTTCACAAAGTAAAAAAAGTTAAAACGTTTCAGACAGAAGTTTATTTTCTAATTATGCAGGGCACATATACTATAATGTGTTTATTTGAAAATGAATTGCTTTCATTTTATATTTTTCCTGTGTTGATAATTGACTTAGTTGCTTGGCTAAACTGGAATATAAAACAAATATATGTGAATATACAGTGTGCCAATTCAGATTAATTTGTACATTTAATTAAAGGAAAATCTATATATATTATTAGTGTTAAGGCAAACAATCATTAGGCAAGCCATCTTTCTTGATTCCAGTTGTTGAAAAATAAGCACTGAACACTCTGAATAGGTATTATGAGTTCTAAAGCAAATTAGAAAAGGGAGGGAAATTTGAAATATTTAGTATTCTTGGATAAAATTAAGAGTTATTTCTGTTTGCTAGTATTATGTCCCAAGCATTCAAAATAGAATAATCAAACTAATAAAGATATTAGGCATAAGCATTGAAATAAAAAATCATAAAGCAACATTCACATTCATGTTGGGAAGATAGTATGTTAGACTAAGCATTAGTAAGATATACTACGATGCATTGTTCTGAGTATTTTATAGACTATTTATAATGTTATTATTTATCAGGCATACTTAAAAATGGATTCTCTACCTAAAGAATGAAATTCATTGGAAGAAACAAAATGATGCATCAATGAGCAAATAAGCTAAGAGTGCAGGACTACCAATTTACACACTTGTGGAAAAGTGCAATTTTTATTTTTATTTTTACTGGTAGGAGCAGAATTTATAACCAATAACTGAAAATTAATGGGGGAAATCAATGTATTCTCAAGAGACAAATAACAACAGTTTGAATTTTCAAATATTGCAGTTGCAATTGCACCTAACAGGCATTTTATACAGCAAATGAGTAATAGTTTCTGAATGATTGCACTAATGAAAAAACAGTTAGAAAGGATCTGAATAGGGAAAAGAACAAACCCTCAAATCTGCCAAAATATTAGTCACTGACCAAAATATTTATTTATATAGAAAATTTATATGGCCTCGCTCTTCACTCTTGGTGATTCCGAATAGCTTACAAATCTTTCTTCCAGGTAAGAAACCCTTATATTACTGGTAGATTCAGACAATGGATGTAAGTGCACATTTAAGAGATAGTATACAACCATCACAAAAATTGCAGTGGGAATAGTCAAGGTCAGAAACAAATTGTCTATTTATTGCACTTTTTAAGTAAACAAATATGTAAAATGCATAAACTTAGAAGTGTTCCCAAATATTCAGATGAAATTATTTGTTCATAAGGTAGCTCAGGTGATTATCACAATACAAGTCTGTGTTTTATCATTTTGTAAGCTAACTTCTGAATTCATATTCACCAAATATTATATATCCACTGGTTTTGCAGCAGTGATTATCTACTATGGCCACTATGGCCTAGACATCTTTGGATTATAACAGTATTTCTCTTGAGACTTTAAGAGGTGGGGTCTTAATTACCCAAACAGCCATGTTGAAGTCTTCACCTCTTAAATTTGCCAAAATTGAGAAATTTTGGATTACAAGGTGTAAACTTGAAAAGAGTGGGGAGGGTGGGGAAAAACTCAGTTAGCCCAGGACACATCTCTCACTCTAAATCACTTAGGCAGCTGGTCCGATGAAAACCAGCAGGTTTAAAATAACACTTACTGGAAGTGTTTGGGTTAGATGGTAAACATAAGTATGATGTCACCTTGGATACCGTGGGATTAGGCACTCACTCCTGGTGTCTGGTTTTAGGATTTGAGCAGATGATTTTTACAGAGACCACAAAACAACTCAAAGCAATATTGATACTCTATTATGGGCTTGAAAGTTTTACTACTGCATAGTAAGACTGTAAGACTAAATGCAAATTTAGTCTATTATGGCAGAAAAATATAACATTAACTTCAACAGCCTGTTATGGTTCTGATATGTTGGAACCATTCGACCTTAACAAATTCAGATTGCAGAAATGGATTGTAATTTACAACATTTGCAGTATGTCATACCTTTGTGTTTCTTTAAAATGTGTGGGTGGGTGATTTTTTTTTTTTAATTAAAGTAGTTGGCTTCATTAAATAGGTAAATGTTGATTAAATTCTCTCATTTGCTTTTGAACAAAAACTTTAAATGACACTTTAAATGGCTTATTTTTTTTGATTTCATTAAAATATAATATCAAAACTAATTTAGAAGCCTTTATTAAAGACTGACTTTATTTTTTAAAAGTCAGATGATACTAGAAGCATATATTATACAGTCATTATATGTGCCTTAGCAAAGGCATTAAATTTTTCCAACTTTTCATTTAAAAATTTTACTTGTAGCTATCACTGCAGCCTTCACAGAAGGTTATCATAAATACTTCTACATAGTTATATGAAGTTGCTTAAAATAACTAATTCCTTAATTAGGTTTTTAGGTTGTACAACATTTGGGAAAAAAAAATACATATGTATATATTTAACATCACTTTACAAAGGTAGTCATTTTCATTTGATATCATACAGCTTATGATAAGAGTAATTAGTTTATTGAATTCCACTTTTTGTACATTTCCTTGCCACAAAGGAGTTAGAAAAAATGACTTATTTTTTTGGGGGGGGGGCTTATTTTAGCGCATGCATTCAAAAGCCCGAATGGACTTATTATCAGGGGATGTCTTATTGTCAGAGAAACAGGGTAGAGGAGGAAACATCAATAACCTGCTCTATAGTAATGATATTTTTCTGATAGCAAAAACGCAAAGGGTCTGCATGTGCCAGTAATAAAAATCTAGGAGCATGGTGGAAAAAAAATGGGACAAAGATTACCGGTAAGTACAAAGACCAAAATAATGATAGCAGGTACAATAGCCAGCCTTATGAAATGAAAACATTGAAGTGTTAGATAGTTTCTGCCTTTTAGGTTCAATTATCCACTGGAAAGAAGTAAGCAGCTAAGAAATACACTGCAGACAAGCACTTGGTACACTGATGACACCCAGCTGTACATCTCCACCCCAAACCACCCCAATGATGCCCTTGATGTGATGTCACGCTGCCTGGAGGCTGTGCGGGTCTGGATGGGGAAAAATAGGCTCAAGCTCAACCCTTCCAAGACTGAGTGGCTGTGGCTCCCGGCGTCCCGGTATAGTCAGCTGGTGCCATTGCTGACTATTGGGGGTGACTCTCTGCCCCCCACAGAGAGGGCTCGCAATCTGGGTGTCCTCCTGGACTCACGGCTGTCTTTAGAAGAGCATATGACGGCCGTAGCCAGGGGGGCTTTTTATCAGGTTCGCCTGATCCACCAGTTGTGTCCCTTTCTGGACTGGGATGCCTTGCACACGGTCACTCACGCCCTCGTCACCTCCCGTCTGGACTATTGTAATGCTCTCTACATGGGGCTTCCCTTGAAAAGCACTTGGAGGCTCCAACTGGTCCAGAATGCGGCTGCGCGGGTGGTTATGGGCGCACCTCGTTACGCCCATGTAACACCTCTCCTGCGCGAGCTGCACTGGCTCCCAGTGGTCTTCCAAGTGCAATTCAAGGTGTTGGTCACCACCTTTAAAGCGCTCCATGGCATAGGACCAGGATATCTACGGGACCGCCTTCTGCCACCAACAGCCTCCCACCGACCAGTTCGCTCCCACAGAGAGGGACTCCTCAGGGTGCCATCAGCCAAGTTATGTCGGCTGGCGACACCCAGGAGGAGAGCCTTCTCTGTGGGAGCTCCTGCCCTCTGGAATGAATTGCCCCCGGATATTCGTAACATTTCTGACCTCCGGGTTTTTCGCTGTGCCCTCAAGACCCTACTGTTCCAACAGGCGGGGCTGTCAAATTGAATGATTTTAAATTGGGTTTTAATTTTGGGTTTTAAAAATTCGGCCAAAACTATTTAATGATTTTAATTAATTTTAACTAAATATTGTATATTTGTATTTTAATTTTGGTTGTACACTGCCCTGAGTCCTTCGGGAGAATGGGTGGTATATAAATAAAATTACTATTATTATTATTATTATTATTATTATTATTATTATTATTATTATTATTATTATTATTACTGTAGCTATTTAAAAATATTCAAATAGCTAGTAGCAAAGTGGATAGGCTCAGTTCCAATGGTAACAGGTGAAATATTGGAAGACTCAAAGGACCTGGGTAGAATATGAAGAAAAATCTATCTGTTTGAATAGACGCTGACTGGAAGGTACATAGTCAATCAATTAGATCCGCTTATAAACCTGATTTGCCATAAACTAAATTGACCCAAAGGTTTGCCTTGGTCTATCAACAGCTATGTTATTAAGCAAGTATTATGCTTTAAATATCTAGGCATGGTTCTCCAACTAATGGAATCAAAAGAATTCATTCTAGCCGTTAAGACAAAATGTGAGTAACAGTGCAGCAGTTATTCTACTCTAGGGGTGGTCAATATATGCCTGCAGCATTTTTTAGCCTCTAGCTAGCACAATTACTATATAGAAACATGCAGTGCTTTAATTAGCATAAGAGGATTTACTACTACAAAATATGTGCAATTTCTGCTTTCTAACATTAATCCTGAGATTACAAATTATGTACCTAGGTTCTGTAGACCAGCATAAGACAAAAGGTAAACATGTAGGTCAGGGGTGTCAAACTCATGGCCCATGGGCCGGATGCATCACGCGCTGGCCACCCCCACCCCCATTTTAGCAAAGGAAGGGAAAGTTGCAATATGTCATGTGTCAACAAGTTTTACACCCCTGATGTAGGTTAATCCAGTTCAGTTTGGTTAACAGATATGATTTATTCTTAGCATTACATTTAAAAAAAAAACATTTCCTATTGTTCTTTTAAGTGGAATGTAGGTTTTGTTTCATACTTATCTTGTTAGTTACTGTACTTATTATCTTGCTGGGTTTTTCAAAATTTTATTCATAATTAAAATTCTGACATTCTTTTTAACTGATTTTATTTAATAGCTTTATTTAGATGTTTTATTTAGTGGCATTTACCTTAAAGTTGTAGTTTCATTATGACTTAATTTTTTTATTATTCTGATTCATTAGTCTTATCTTTCTCTATTCCTAATGTTCTTTGTATCTCCCTTAATATTCAGTTTAATATCAAGGGTACATATATGCTACTTGCCTAGCCTCTGTATTTATACCAATAGAAGAGAATATACACATTTATGCTGGTGCTCTCTGAGTTTAATTGCTTGCTGATATTTCATTACCCAATTAGGTAACATTATCACTGTGATTGAGTATAGGTTTGCTCTCTATTTATATACAGTAGTGCTATTGTAAATAAATAGTGAGCACACCCCACACACACTCACACTGATGACATTCCCTTATTGGGTAATGAAATATCTGCAAACAAACAAGCAAGCTCAGAAAAAACTAAAAACGTTCTCTATGTTTAATTATATTTGCTTTGTGTTGGTTAATGACTATAATAAAACTTAATAAAGATTTCTCAGCTTTCTTGTGATCAAAGCTCAAATATATTTAAAACTTTCTTTCTTCACAATTTATTTCCCAACATTTGTTATTTAATATTTGCAAGATGACATCCAAAGTAATTTTAGGCACATCAAATAAATACTACAAATACAAAAATGAAAAAGAATAAATTTTAAGAGATACTTCGCATTAGATGTCAGGTGCTAATTTCCCAGAGCCTGAGAACTCTGAAATTATTTTTATCATGTCCAGAATGAGATAATAAACAGTAACTGGTTTAATAAAATAATGAATAAGAAATAGAATAAAATAACAGAATAATTGAAAAGGCAGTTTCAAAAATGCACATCTTTTTCCCATCATATAGCAATAGTCTTATCATCACTATAATTGAAACTATGTCCAACTGATATTCTCTTAAAGTCCGTATCTCTTACCTTTGCTATGAGGCTTTGATACTCTTCAGATTGACTAAAATTGGTGCCCATTTCAAATATATTCACAGTGCCTGCTTCACATTCATTTAGCCACTTTTGGTATTCTTCTTGTCCTGGGAGTCTGTCCAAGAAAATTTTGAAGGCTTCCCAAATAGCTTCTTGGCAGACTTTAAAAAAGAAAGAAAGAAAGAAACATCCATTATTATAAAAGTACAAGTATCACTATTATGTAACAACTATCTTGTTGTATTAGGACATAAAGAGAGAGATACACAAACACATTGCTAGATACTGTTGCTGCTACTGCACGGGAACAATCCTGCTAGATTAGAATTTAAAAAGAGATACTATATTCAACTGAATGGTAGAATGTACAAAATTTCTAGACATCCACTAGAGACCATGAAATAGCTATTACTGTTCATATGGTAGAGGGCTATCTGGTCTACAAAAATCTGGATGGTCATCGCATGCCAGTGAAAAGAGTGGCTTTACTTAAGAGTGAAAAAAGGCACAACTCTTTGTGAGTATAGAGTTTCTGAGAGTGTACATCAGAAGAAATGCAGAGACAAATAATGTTAATATTATATAAAAAGCTATCAAGATTAAAAGTTAAAAAACAGACAGAATGTTGAAAGTAGGTACAATTTTCTAAAGAAAAGGCTAAAAGAATAGTAAGAAAAGAGAAATAGGGAAATAAAAAAATCAATAATTATTTTCAATTATTTCAAATTATTCTATGTGGCAATTGTTAATCCAAATGTGGCTTAAATTGCACTAAGTTTATTGAGTATATATATTTATAGTTAATTGTTCTATTAGTGTCTTTGTGGATGTATCACAAGGTAATTTTGTCAAAATTTGACACTATCTAGGCAATGATCTTGTTCAGAAGAATCTCACAGAAGTGATACCAAGAGCATATTGAGGCTTTCTTCAACTAAAGTTGAACACAGAGATAAAAGGCCTGATAAGAACATTATTTTCTTCAATTAGCTGGAGAACATGGTTCATTGTCAATTGTTTTTGTTAGATTTTTGTCTGAAATACATTTCTAGAAATAATCCAAGGCTTTGTGTTAGCATTTTGTTTAACATTCCATTTAGGAAAACCTCCTTTTTTGTATAATTACATACACCATGTTTTCCTTCCTCTTTCCAAATGATAAAATAGCTTTAAAAATGTGTTAAATAAAACATAGAAAATTATATTACAGTCTACTCCAAGTAGGCATTTTTTTCTACAACAAATTGTTTGAGCCCATGTAGCAAATGTATCTGAACAGAATGAATAGTAAGATAAATCTGAATTCAGAATTCCTAAACAATTAATCACCATGAATTTTTCAAATGCTAACACTTGAAACTTGTTGTGTAATTCTCCAGAATATTGCATAATTGGATTGTTTGTTTATTTGTTTCAAATGTCCACCCATCTCATATAGATGATTCCTAAAAAAGAATAAAAACTCAATGAATAATTACAAACATAAATAATCTAAAAATAATACCTGAGGAACTCACAATGTTCTATAAAGAGTTTATCAATTACAGCCTTCTGCAATTATTATCTTCCAGATTTACATTTCACAATTTACATTATTCCTAATTTTTACAGCTTAGTTGACCAAATTGGCAAGGCTGAGTTATTGGTTTGTATCACTGACACTTGACAATAACATTCAGTATGACTTCAGTCCCATAAGGGTAGCCTCCATCATTATTTATTTGTTTGTTAAATGTATGCGCTGCCTATCTAGCCATAAGGATACTCTAGGGCAGGGGTGTCAAACTCAAGACCCAGGGGCTGGATCCCACCCGCCATACGGGCTTAGATCTGGCCTGTATGGCTGCCCTAGAAACAGTGAAGGACTGGCCCACGGTGCCTCTGCCAGCAAAAATGGAGTTCAGGAGGGCCTTGGCCTCCTGAACTCCGTTTTCTCTGCCAGCGAGTTCTAGGAGGCCATTGCAGCTGAAAATGGAGCTCAGGAGAGCTGCATGTGGCCCTCCTGGGCTCTGTTTTTGCTGGCAGAGAGTTGCAGGAAGCCATTGTAGTCAGAAACGGAGCTCAGGAGCCTGTTTTTGCTGGTAGAGCGCTTGGGCCACCAAAGGCACTCCCAACACGAATGACATCAAGCTGGCTGTGCCCATCCTGGCCATGCCCACCCTGGCTCCCTGAGGTCAAACACAACCCTGATGCGGCCCTCAATGAAATTAAGTTTGACGCCCCTGCTCTAGGGGGTTTACAACGATAACATTAAAATTAATTTGTGTCTTAGGAGGATTCAGTGTGAGAACAGTTCTCTTTGGGAATTGTCTGATCCATTTAAACTTTTAAATAAACAGTCTAACATATAGTATAAATCCTCATAAGGCTCTCTACATAATGAGTCTTCCACACAAAAAGCTTTAGTCTTTTCAGGAAGTACCAGTTAACATTTCTACTATTGTCCAATACCTTTTTATCATTACATACAGTAAGATGCTTTAGTCTATTACTTGTCATTCTACAGAAAGGGATTTGCTGGGGATCAGCACCTGACTAGTCCTGCTTATTTACTTGGAGGTTGGAGAGCTTGCTCGGTCATTTATGTAAATGAGTAGTTCTTCAGTTTAATCCAATTATAATCCCATTTGTGTTTCTTAAACATTGAACCATGTACAGTATATTGGCTCAGGAAAACTAAACCTTTAAAACTCAACTTCCAAATGTCCAACAATTTGTTACTCAATATGAAAAAATAATCAGTTACTGCCTCAAAGAAGCCTCTTTCTCAGAGAATTTTATACCACTAGCAGTATTATTACTAAGTGTATAGCTAAAGGAGCACTTTTAATCAAGAAAGGACAACCTTTTTCTAGATATCAATTCATTCTCCTGTTGGTAGGTAGCCTAAGAGGAGAGAAAGAGAAATGTCATGCCAATTCACAGCTACTTTGACCATCTAGGCTAGAGAATCCTTGTCCTTCCTCACAGAGGCCTTTGGGAGTGACAGTCCTTATCAGGGGATCAAACAACCATCTGTTGTAGGCCTTCCTGAGCAGAATGGAGCAGTTCTGCAAAAGGCAGGATCACATCAAATGGATAACAAATAGGGACAGTAGAAAAATGAAATATTAGTATAGATTTAATTATATAGTAAACTGCTATTTGGAGTTGAAGAAAGAAATGAAGAGATGATAACACAAGAAAGAAAGAGACATGAGTATGTGAGAATGTATGTTGCAGAAATGGCAGATTACTCAAATGAAACAAAAGAGATGAAACATAATCTGGAGAAAGAGAACATTTAATGGGAAGATATGATATTGGTGAATGGTAAATTGGTAGGATGTAGGAGATCTTTGTTTAGGTTTCTGTGGTGTTAATTTGTGTAAACCCTTTAACATCAAATGTGATGTTAAAATATTACCTAACTTCAATTAACATGTACAAGCACTACATCTACCGCTTCAATCCTTTGCAAGAATGGACCATGTTCTGGTTTCTAATTTATTTTAAGACAGCATTTAAATGTCCTAAATATAGTACCCACAAATCCCTTTTATTAAGCTTGCAATTCTTAAAGAGAGCATGGCAGATATAATTCATTGATTAATTAAGTGTCAAGAAATTTAGAGAGAAGCCATGAACTCTATCCATAGAGTTAAGGAGAGCATTTTGTCAAAAAGGGCTGTATAAGTTCTTAGGAATCTAACCAATCTTTTGGATGTTGAGACTTGGAAACTATGGTCAAATTATATAAATTATACAGGAAAAATGTATAATGCAAATGGACCTAAAAGGAAGAGAAGGAATGAAGCATTTTCTTCTTTATCTCAGAATCACAAGTATCTTTAAAGACTATATTTAGAAGTCTAGAGATACTATCCTGCCCATTGTAGGAAAATGTAATGCATCAGATCTGATTCCAAAGAAGATGTTTTGAAGCTACCTCTCTGCAACTTCTTATGGCAAGCATGCCTTTTTCTGATCCTGTATAACCTCATGATGTCTGGAAAATTTCTGTCTTCATGGAATTGAATTTGGAGCACTTATGCTATTCTCATTTGTAACATCCACATAGTCAAGTAAATGATACGTGTGTATGTAGGTTTTCCCCAAACCCCTACTCTGACTGAACTGACATATTTTTTCATATACCACATAATTTTTAAGCCTGCACTGAGAGGCAACATAACTTTTTCAAGCAAAATTTACACTGCCTTCTTCCATCTCCCATATATTAGTGACTATTCTTTGAGGTAAAACAAATAACCTAAGTACCAGTCCTAATACAGTGAGAAGAGAATATTTAGTGAAAGAGTAGCATAATAATAATTAAAATACTGGATTAAGATGGGAAAATCTAGGTTCTGGTATCCATGCAGCTTTGAAGCTTTAAGCCAATTGCTGTAATTTAGTTAGCATATCAGACAGGGCTGTAGGAGTACTATGCATATTGTCTTAAGTTATTGCAGGAAATTCATGATTTAATGTAATAAACAAGTGAAGCCAAGCAAATATCCCAAATAGACAGCTGTCCTTGATTGTCCTATTATTTTCTGTAATTGTTACTTCTGTTGCAGTTATCTCTGCTCAGCCTATATCCTTCATTGCTACAACTATCTGATGAGTAACAGGAAAACGGGGGGGGGGGGAATGACAATATGCCCAACGGGGTTGCTTTTCTGAGGGTTTCTAACATTCACATAAATCTAGATGTTGACTCTCTCTAGAAACAGCAGTTGCCTTGGACTGCTCACTTACCTCTAAGTTTGAAATATTTAAGATGATTGACAGTAGCATGTTCAATAGACTCTTCTGGGCATACTTTAATTCCAGTAGGAAAGAAAATGGATCTCTTCATTCGAAATAAATGCCTGCTGAACTTCTGTGATTCCTTGAAGTCAAGAAGAGGCTTGGAATCCAGAAACTGAGAATGATTTCTATTTTTTTGCCAGGTATCAGATGAAAGATCCAAAGAAATATCTTTAGGTGCTGTGTCCTCTGTTGGTAAATGGGTTTCATTACAAAGAAATATATTTAAGGAGCTATGGATATAATACTATAGTACTACATTATCTTATAAGTTTCATTAAGAAATATAATCTTTGAGGTGTTTTCAGTCTACTTTTCTTACATTCGTCTAGTAATATGGATGTTAACTAAGCAGTGTAGGAATTAAAATGTTGCACTGATGCTAAGGAGATCAATATCCTAGTCCACCATTAGTCACCAAAGGTCACTAGGTGACTTTGGGCCAGTCATTCTCTTTCAATCCAACCCAACTCAACTCAACTCACAGAGTTGTTGATATGAAGAAAAATAAGGAAAGCAAGTCTTATGTACTCTGCCTTCAGTTCCTGAATAAAAATGGCAGGATATGACTCTAATAAAAAAACAGTGCATCATAATAATTATAATACCTTTTCCACTAGATAATTATACTTTCTTTGTTATAGTATTGCAAATAAGTCTTAAATATAAATCTTTTTTATTAAAAAAAAGTCATCATGGGACTTTTTTATTTGTGTAATTAAGGTAATCAAGTTTTCAAAGGAAAAATGCTTATTATATAGATTTTGTGCCCCAAAATAAGAAAATTAAATTTGTTTTACAATTGAAGAATAAGAAGAGCTAGCATTTCTGTTTCCATAGATGCCAAGAAACTACACAATTGTTAAAACATATTTCTGCGTAGGACAAGGTGATGAGACTCTTCTATATAGTCTGAATAATCATTTCTCATATACAGAGACTACATAGAGTTTCTCATATCTATTCCCCACACATCTTACAGAATTTTCCTACAAGATCAGAGGGCTTACAGTGACTCACCTCTTAAACATTTTCTATTTGTATCATCCTAACTTTGACAAACAGCATAAGACTTTCAAGAACCATTTATGCATCTAATATGAATGTGCTAATCTAAATCCCTTGAGGATGGCTATGTTTTAAAGATGGAGATGAGTTCGCTCCTGCTTTATATTTTTTAATATGGAAACTAATCAGACTTAGTTCACATATTTTCCATTTGTATACTGTAAAAACTAACAAAGAGAAAAATGATAAAGCTGAACAATTCACTGACTATGTGAATGATAACGTACTAGCAATGTTTAAAAATGTTATTTGAAATGAAAAATAAATATAACCATAGCAAGAAGAGTTACAACATGATATACTTGCTACAGGCTTGAGGTCAAATATGAACAATATTAAGAGAGTAGTTGTTTTCTGAGAAAAGCTACTACTGAGTCTACTCTGTAAATATAAAACAGACATATGCTTAGTATTTATTCTCATGATATACATATTTCAGTAAAAGGAAGCCTTAGCCTGCTTATTCTTATGTTAGAGATAGGGACATTGTAGCCTGCAATTAATTTCTCCTGTCAATTTTAAGAATTGCAGATAATCACATTGGATTCCAGTACAGAAAAGGCTGATTCTAGCTCCATATAAATATAAACTATTCCCTCTCATTCTGATTAAATGAATTTTCATTAAATACAAACGTATGGCATAACTGTTTAACTAGTAAAATGGTTTATAAATGAATGTTAACACGCACACAAACACATGAATTATTAGGTATACTTTCTTACCTGCAAATGTTGGAAAATCCCTTTTAGCCAAAACAAATATGCATATTCCTAAATATATTTTCCAAGAAAAGTCACACATATTTATTTATCTTTTACTCTGTTTTATATTTAAAGTGAAAAAGGAAATAATCAAGTCTCTTTTCCACCGGACCAGCAATCCTGACAGTATTAAGCATCCAATAAGATTCTCTTCCAGGAAAAGCGCTGGTGTTCTATATTATTCCTTCCGATCATTAAAAAAAAAATACTATAGTTTCTTTAACAAAAGCCCAACAAAATATCTAAGATTATTTTCTCTAAAATAAATTATTTCATTTTTCATTTTGGGAGTTACAGAAGTGCTAAAGGAGAAGCTTCTTGATATTAGTCATTCCAGTGCAGACAGTTTTTTTTTTTTTCAAATTAAGCTGGTCAGCTGAGCCAGCTTTACTGGAGCTTATCATGCCCTTAACTGGCATTCCATACAAGGACAGCACCATTCTCACTTAACAAAATACAATTTTAATTAACTTCTTGGGTAAAAAGTATTATTTAAGCAATATCTTATGTTAACATAAGAAATTTTCATCCTTGGGTGATATTGCTGCAACTCTGGATGGTAACTACAACACATGCATGACTTAATTTATCACTATGATTCTCCAGACAAGATTAAAGCAGGGAGATATTTAGGAAATAGACCAAGAAGAATGTTGTTGAATAATGTACTTATTTATAGTTTTATATTTGTATAATGGTATTGCTATCCCATTTACAAAGAAAATAAACAAAAAAACTATGGGCTTTTATACATACACAATGACATATACATGAAAATAATAATTTTAAAATTGACATACCTGAAAGACCAGTTCATATTAATGTCATTTTTGACCTTGATCCCAAAAAGTTGATCCCAAAAAGCTAAAGTTTCAGACCTAGTTAATATCTGGATGTGAGTTGATAAGGTAATCCTAGGATTTCTGACTAGAAGAAAAATATTTCCCCAAAGAGGCCAATCCTTTCTGTATTCATACAAAGTAAAGTACATAGAAGTGTTCATATAGTACATAAAGTCAGTTCCAAAACTTTACTCTTTACTTAACCAAAGAAATAACTGGAATAAGGAATAAAGTATCATGATACATAATAAATATGTGACTTGCATTTGCCTGCTTATTATGTTTTACTCTGGTTTTAATGGAGCTTTATTGATCTTTGTGTCTTATTTGTTTTTTCTTTTAGTGTGATTGTTGTAACTAGCTGCCCAAAGCCATGAATGTGAGAAGGGCTGTTATACAATCAAATCAATCAATTAATAAAAATGACAGAATAACAGTACTGGATAAGTAGTGATTAAAGGCTAAATATATCTAGATATCTACTGCAACTTTATTCTGGGACACATTACACCATTGTCCCACAAGAGCTGACTGGCATCCTATCATCATCTGCAGGAAGCTGTCTCAAACCTTTCTGGTAGACCTCACCCACAGGACCTTTTGGTAGGCCAAATGCTCCTTGCATGGTCTTCTACATGGCTTTTTCAGTGGCCTCAAACACTGCCCCATATCCAGCTCCAGGAGCACTTCCTGGGTTTTGCCTGCTAAATTATTTCTGGTCTTCCAAGTCAAGTCCATTGATGAACCTCTTTGAAGTATTCCTGTTGATAGTTTACGTCAGGTCTTTTCCATCCGAACACACTTGGGTCTCTTCCAGCTCTCGATGATATATACATGTATCTGCTCCAGTCTTTCTGGCTGTAGCTATTCAGCTCAGAGGAAAAAGCCTTTTCATGAGAAATATAAATGTGTCCTTCAGCAGCTTCAGACTCCACTGAAGCTGCTGAAACTTGTAGGCACCACTCCCACAAGTTTCATACACACACATGAACATAAACACTTACATACACAAATGGACATTTACATATCTATACTTATCTACCTACCTAGTTACATATACTTTCTATATCTACCTATATACACATACATATGTACACACAGATATACAGTACATACCAATATTGAAATTCCTACTTTTACCTGCATATCTCTATCAGTATCAACAGATGGAGTCATACAAATAGGGTGGGGAAAGAAAGGGCTTGAAAGCATTTCTCTTCTATCAAGTCAGACTCTTTCCTTCCATAATGAGCCATGATAGTAGAGTTTGCTACTGTAGTGTACTGAAAGCTATTGGATACCAGACTAACAAAGAGCAGCTGTTTTGTGCACCGAATTTGAGAGTACTGACCACAAAGCAGCTTAAACCACAGTTTGTGTAAGCTAATCATCAGCTTACAATCTTTAGAAAGCTGGAATGTTTGAGGAATACAAAAAGTGCCAAACACAATTAAATCAAGAGATTCACCAAGTAAGACTATTTGGACAGCTACTGTCAATGAAGGTAGATAACAGAAATGTGTAAATCTTTGCTCTGTGAAATAGCCTGGTTGTTCCCCTTTGTCCTGATTCAATCCGATGAAAGATGAAGAGATAAGTAGGATCAGGTTCTATAGTCAAATATATTGTATATACTTCTGTCTGGATCCATTAAAATGAAAATGTGTGTTGAAGTAGTTTAATTATCATGGGTACAATGCAACCCACCAAAAGGGTTTTTTCCTTTGTCCTGGTTGACACATGAAGAAAAAATTGAATGGAATCCAGTTTCTCTTCATTCAATAGGTCCTCTTCACTTACTCACAGTCCCTGCCTTAGAGCCATTGACCAATTCCCTCCTGATGTTTCAGGGACTGGCCTATCCTTCTCTAAACTGGTATCTGGAGAGGCATCTAGGGAAACATCTTGGAGAGTCATTATAGGAACATTGATTTGGGTCTACTTTGATGAGATGAATTAGATTTATCTCAATGTGTTTTACACTGTGCAGGTAGCATGTTTTACTTTGTAAAGCAAAACAAAAATCATTTTCTTTAATGAAGGATGTATTGCCTTAAAACGTTATGGAAAGACTGGGAAATACTGCTCAAAGAGAGTGTACTTTCTTTTTCACATGACAGTATAATTTTTCCTACACAGAGATAACTGATATGCAAAAGAAAAGTATATATCCAGGTAAAATATTATATATATATATTGATACGATTACAATCATAAAAAATATGTAATTAAAATATATTAGTTACAACTAGTATTTGTTTCTTCTCTGTACAGTATTTATTTCATGTAAGAAAAAATTCACTTGAATTGAATATTTAAAATAATTCTTATTACAAGGATTCCAGCATCTTCCAAAGAAACAGCACTGATCTGTTGCAAACAATTGTCAAGTCAAACTTTATTTCAACAGAGTAATCCTGAGACTTTTATTAAAGAAAAAGAACTCATGAAACACTGTAGTAAAATAATAATTTATTCAATAGTAAAATTCCTTTTTAAACATTTAACAGCTTTCTTATCCTTTAGGGTTCTTTAGTCCAGTAAAAATTCTTCTAGTAACAGCTTCAACCTCAAATGTAAATACTTGGGTGAATCATATATATTCAATTTTTCTGTATGTCTTTTCAAAATCATATCTCTTTTGGCTAAGAAAAGTTTGTTTTATGTCACTTTTAAAAATTATAACAGTAGTTTTCTTGGTGATAGAATTTAATGGGGCTTATTCCTAGCTGTTAGTATAGGATTTCAATCAAAGTGCCTATTAGACAAACGTCCACTGACTCCACCCCCAAAATAAATAATTGAAATATTAATAAAATTCCCATCAGAGTGATACCTTGCCAGATATAAGCTGCAGCTGTACCCAGTACAGTGAAAACCATATGGTCTTGCGTTAAGTGTCTTATCAAATACATAGTATTCATATGCAATTTCTGAACAACAGAAACAGATTAGGTTTGAATCTGGGTTATGTAACCAAGTTAACAGGGAAAACAAATGACACTTCCATTTTATAATAACTTTGTAGCATGACTTTACATTGTGTTCCGGCATTTTAAAAATACAATGTAGAAAGTGATTGTACATATGAATAAGAAAACCCAAAATATAGCCAAAATCCAATGGATCAATACCATATCTAGTATATTCAAAAGCAGCTATAGATATATATATATATTCAGTTTAAATATTGAAGTGCTATTTTCAAAAATATTAAATATATTTTAAAATGTATTCGCTTTGTGAAGGCTTACTTTCTAGCTTTTGATATGAAATTATTTACATTTCTTAGGATTAAAGTATTCTTCCATCTTTGCTGTTTGTAATTTTGCTTCTGTTTTTCCCATTGAAACAAAATTAGGCAATGTGATGACATTTACTTTAAATTACATAATTATAATTTATATGCTTTCATTTTCTGCAAATATAGTTCAAATGTAACTATAATGTAAAATAAATACAGAAATGCAGTTCTTGAAAACATTAAAAGAACAAACATTGCAGATTAGATTTTTCATATTTCTGGATCTATGCTTTTTATTTTCAAGATCCAGAAGAAAAATCTGCTAGCTTTTGCTGCCACTCTGCTGTTGAAAATGTAGTTGCAAGATCAAGTCTCTAATCTGTTCTCGCTTTCTTCTCACCAGGTGAGGAGGGAACCATTGCTCCAAGTGTACCGGAAGCTCAAAGTTAACGATAGGATTCTGATGATTTAAAGAAAAAGGATTCTGTGTAAGTAATTTTTTTAAAAAAAGTATTGTTTATCTTGCTAGAAATATTTTTTGTTATTAGTGTTAATAAAATAAATATATAATTTATATAATAACAGCCTATCAATGAGTTACAGCCAAAAGCATAAGCACAAGTCCAAACATAAATTCTATTCAGGCTAGAAACCAGGAGACAGGCACAAAGCCAGCTGTTAACCTTGGGCCGGCCATTTTTTCTCAACTCTAGAAAGAAAATATTGGTAAACTACATCTGAAAAAGCACCAAGAAAACTGCAGGAGTCAACACTGATTCAAAGGCACAAAAAATAACTAACTAATGAATTAAATTAGCTAAATAAATAAATAAATAAATAAATAAATGTTGGATCAGCATTGGAAGATCAGACGATCATACAATATGTTGTATCCATATTGATAAACCCCAGAGCTATTCGTTTGTTAAAAGCCTTTTCATGAAATTGAAGATCTCTAAGAGCATTTACTACCTCCACTTGGACACTCTCAAGACGTGTGAACATCACTTCCCCGAATTTTCCAGCCAGTCTTGTTGTTATTGGGGAATTCTGGGAATTAAAATCCACACATATTGATGGAGGCTTGATTGAGAAAGGCTGATGTAGAATGATTCTAGTCATCAGCCATGCATTGGAAACAATCTCAGGGTTTATCCAGAAAAAAATAAAAGGACAAGTACAAAATGCATTGAAATTATTTGTACCTGAAAAAAAGTTTCCACATACTGCAATAAGTATATTCCACAATCACTGTTATTATTTTGTTTGGGGACTCTTGGACAAAAATCTACCATAGTCGATTTGCTGAACTCACGACAAGTTTTGCGTTTAGCTTCCCATTCTGCTTCTAGATATCTGAAATTGAAGAGAAATATATTAATATGGGTTCAAACTACGTGATCGGCTTTCCAATGCGATAACTTGAAAAATTAATTACTGTTTATTTAAGTCTCAATAACAAATATTGATTTACATGGTTTTAATTCAAACCAACTCTCTGTGGATATATGAAAACTAATAATCACTATTAAAGTGATTATTGTACACTTGGTGTAGTATTATGTGAAGAGGAAGTTTTCTACACTTCTACCCTCAAATATTTTGACTTGATTTGTATACTGCATAGATGTATACTCTGCCTCTGGCAGAGAAAACTGATGTGTATAAAGAAGATAAAGTTTGTTTCTAGCAAGGTGAGAAGTAACTGAGGTTCAGCTGAATCCCAACTTTTGCTCTTGGTCAAGCTAAGTCCAAGAATGATGTGGAACAATTCAACCACAGTTCAGTTCTTTATTTGCTTACATGTAGCAAAAGAATCTTGACAGACTAAACCCTTATTGCTTCCAGCCTACAGATATATCCTGGGAAATTCTACGGAGTAGCTAGCTTCACTTTCTTCTTCTATCTTCTATCCAGATCTGGGCTGAGCTGCCTCTTGTCCCCCTTCCCTTTTGGGAATGTGCTTCCTCCTTCTTGGGAAACTGCCATTTCACTCTAGTTTATCACCCCAGCTCCACCCTTCGTGTGTACCATCTTTCACAATCTTGAACATGGTTTAGCCAAAATGGGAACAATGGAAACATTTTTCAGTTGTTAGAATTAGATTTAGGTACTCATTATTTGGTATGTGACAAATGGAACAATGCTATTATGACACTCAGAATCTAGAGCAGATAAGGAGAGTGTGTGCAAATCAGATTTTGCTTTTCAGCTGGTCACTGATCTATTATTTAGCTGAAATTTAGGAAAAGCAACTAGTCTCTTATTATGGAATTATTTGTGAGAATATGAATGTAAAGCTGATTGCTGAATGCAATAAAAGAGTTACCTGATGAAAGTATAATATGCATGAGAATAAATGGAATGCTTAGTAAATTGTTCATCACTTAGCAGAAAGTAAGGAGGTATCATGACACTTCACCAGTTTAATGTATTTATGGCTAAATGTATAAGAAATGCTTGTGGTGACATGCATTTATTTAATTTCATTTACATTCCACCTTTATTATTTTTATAAGTAACTCAGGGTGGCAAGTACAGACATTACTCCTGCCTCCTCCTAGATATCAGCTGGTTCAGGACATGAAGATGCTTGAATTATATTTCATCAATATTAGAAAGACTATAGGAGGCATTATGGATCTAAGCAATGCATCAAATGGGAAACTAGCAGCTGTCTTGGAAAGGCAGGAAGAAGGTGCTCAGAATTTTAACTTGGAAATTAGAATAGTTAAAGGGTATATACCAGTGATAGCTAACCTTTTTACCGTTGCGTGGACAAAGCATGGGAAGCATGGGGGAGTCGCGTGCACACAGACCCACACCCATAATTCAGTGCACCTCTCCACCCGCGCATGCATGTATGACCACCCTGTGCTCCTCCACTTTTGGCATGTGATGGCACGATGGGACCAGAAGGCCCGTTTTTTGTTCTCCCAGGCTCCAGAGGCTTTCTTGGAGCCTGGGGAGGGTGAAAACGGCCTTCCCTACTCCCCCAGAGGCCCTCTGGAGGCTGGAAACGGCCCATTTCCTGACTTCTGGTGGGCCCAGAAGGACCAAAAATTAGCTGGCCAGTGTGCACATGTGTGCTGGAGCTGAGCTAGGGCAACGCTCGTGTGCCCACAGCTTTGGCTCCACATGCCACCTGTGGCATGCGTGCCATAGGTTCGCCATCATGGATATATACTGTATATTTATTGTTTCCTAAGTCTCTGCATGATTTACATAAACTCCTTGAACCTTGTTGGGGATATGAAGTGGAAATAGTTTAGGCTTGGTATGAAGCCTTGATACTCTAATTACATGGAAGTGAAAGTTGTATAAATCAGGAGTCCTCAATCCATGGACTGTAGCCCATTACTGGGCCTTGAGCCTTTTGGAATGGGCCGCAAAAGTAGCGGGTGAGCGTGCGCATGCACACATCCTTACTCGCTCCAGCAGCAAGGGAGTACATGTGCGTGCACTCCATTTGTGTGAGCGGCAGGCACAATTGCCCACCATGCACACAGAACCATCCCCCTTCTTCCCCTCCCACTAGTCCGCAAAGCCAAAAAGGTATAAATACCTTTATACCAAATTCTGGTATAAATTAAATTAGGTGAACTAAATGGTTGGAATGGAAAATCATATGTTGTTAAATAAGAGATAGGCCCAAGAATAAACGAGTGCTCAATGAATTTGCATTGACTACACAAGGAAGAAACTTATATGAATTTATTTTTTTTATTTTTTTTTATTTTATTTTAAATTTATATACCGCCTTTCTCCCTGAGGACTCAGGGCGGTGTACAGCCAGAATTAAAAAACATGAAATACAAATATTAAAAACAATTAAAATATATATAAATTTGGCTCAAAATTAAAAATACAAACCAATTAAAACATTTAAAATTTCTTCTTAAGCCAGCCCGGATTGCTGGAAAAAGTGGGTTTTAAGGGCACGGCGGAAGGCGCTAAGGTCTTGGATTCTCCTTATCTCTGGGGGCAACTGAATGAAGTATGTTAAATTAATTTAATCTCAGAAGGTCACTGAACAAGAATTGAATTGTATGAAGGCAGTGAATGAGTTGATAGGAAATAAGATGAAGATGAAGAATTAGATAGTGTTGGCAAGATCCTCAAAGAGTGGTGAGAAGCAACAGAAAGTCATTTATAAACAGTGGAAGACATGAATAGGCATTGTGGAAGCAAAGATGGTTTGAAAATTAGGGTAGTGCATAGAGGTACTATTTAATTTACTATTCTAGATAAAATAGATCTACATATATTTCTTTCTTTAATTGTCTCATGTCTTGAATTTCTTAGATTTATTACTTCTTTTCTGTATTTTACATACTTCAAACAGGAATAGCATATATGTGTGGATACAACTATGCCCCTATATAGCCTTTTTATTTTTATTTTATGTTACATTTCATTCATATTAAATATAGATGTTTACAGATTTAGCAAAATAAATATAGGATGTGACAGAAATCTGGCAGTGACATTGATCGCCTCTCTGAATTTTAAGCTGTATAGAAACAAAAAAAATCTGATATTTAAGTTTGATATATGTATCTTCTGATTTATATATATTATGAAATGTAAAAAACAGAATTGAAATGCAAGAATACTCACTCTCTCAGGACCTGAACAGTAGTTTGTACTGAACTTGCCTTCAGAGAATCTAAGATAAGGATACATGGCCTATATAAAAAGGGAAAAAATAGGTTATACAAAACATCTGTCTTGATTTTGCGCATTTCAGGGTAAAATTCAATGAAATAAGTTTGTATTTAACTTATGACTCTAGAGTCAGGATAATAGCTAAATTATACATAAAAGTATGCTTTATTCTAGTGGTTAAGCCACCAGGATAATAACCATGAGACGGATTTTAGACATGAAAGCCGGCTGGGTGACTGGGTTATTCAATCTCTCTCAGTCCAATTCACCTTACAAGGTTTTAGTGTGAGAAAAACAGGAGGTGAAAGCAGTATTAGGTCTGTTCGCTGCCTTGTAAACACATAGAATATATGTATGCATGTGTATGCATGTATGCATATGTGTATATATATATACATATATTTAAAGAATGAAAATAAATGGACTTGCCTACCTTTTACAAATTTTCTTGATTTTTAAAGTGTCTGAGAATTTCTGAAAAACATTCACAATATTATCAGAAAAAGCAAACCAGAAAGGATAAACCATCTTATAAAATGTTAAATTATCCTGGATTTATACAATGAACAGTACAGCAACTTGGCCAAATGCTTAAAACTAAATTTAAAAGTCAGTAAATTAATATATAATTGATATTCTGAGATTTTGTTTTTATAACTTATTTACATACCTTGCCTAACAAGAATGTAGATGGTACCATTTTAGCTCCTGCCTCAGTATGTGTAACTTATTCAAAGGATTCCCATATAATGGTAAACAAGACCAATCTCAGATGGTAGAAATTTGTTGTAGATTTTGTCATTCAATTCAAAATTAGTTTACCAATATATTCAACTTCCTTATTATTCATCCAGGATTGGCAAATATGCAACTTTTTATGACTGTGATATACTGTTTTAATAGCAAGAAATTACTTTTGCTTTAATGGACTATAACATTAAAAAAAAACAATTACAAGTAAAAAAAATGTACTTTCCATTATTATAGTTACATTACAAAACTATGAAGAAAAGCCTAAAATGTATGATTTTCTTTCTTTCCTTTAATCATGTCCGATTCTTGAGGCTCTCTAGGAAAGTCCCTACAATTTTCTTGGCGAGGTTTTTCAGAAATGATTTGCCATTGACTCTTCCTAGGACTAAGAGAAAGTGACTGGCCTAAATCTGCCCAAATGGCTTTGTGCCTATGGTGGGACTGAAACTCATGGTCTCTTGATTTCTAGCCTGATGTCTTAAATACTACACTAAAATTGGCTCTCTAGAATATATCAATATTTATTATTGTATGAAATTGTATTTATCATAATTTCTATGTGTATTTTGCAGAATCTTACTGTATATGGATTGTATATAGAAAGATAATTGCAATTCATATTCATATGTTTTCTAATATATCACATCTTTTTATTAGTCCATAATCACAGCTTGATAGGAGTAAGATTGATTAAAGTCAAATATATATGTATATATATAGATAGACTTTCTATGGAACATACTTTCCCTTTTTTGATGGAATACAGGTGATCCTTGGATTATGAAGGCAATTTGGACCAGAATTGCTACCACTAAGGAACACAATTGTAAAGTATAATGTATGTGACCTCATTGTTTAGTGACAGCAACCGGTTGCCATCATAACACCAAGACACATGGGTTGTTAAGTGGAAAGCAGTGGCAATCCTAGGTAAAGATCGTGGGGAGCGCAAAGGAAATTCTAGGAGAATTTGAAAGCTCTGGTGCAGGCCATGAACACAAGATGACCACAGTATCAATGGTGCAATGTGATGTGAGCACAGGAAAGCCAGGGAGTAAATGGCATGGTGCAAGCACAGGAAAGAAAAGATTGATGGCACTGTGTGGTACAAACCAGGTAGGCTATGGAGTGGATGATGTGGTAGGGCAGAAGCGGAAGAAAGCCAAAGGGATTTACCATGCTGACTTGCAACCTTCCCTGCTGGTTTTCCCATTAATTTTGCTTATGGGAAGTTGGCAGGGAATATTGGAAATGGTGACCATGTAATCGTGGGATGCTGCTACCATCATTAAGTGCAAGCCTGTTTCCAAGTGCCCAAATCGCAATAATGTGAACACAAGGATGTTGCGATGGATGGAACTTTGGAGGATCAGTTGTAAATACCACTTGTTTAGTATTGTCACAACTTTGAACAATAGATTTTATTTATTTATTTATTTATTTATTTATTTATTTATTTATTTATTTATTTATTTATTTATTTATTTATTTATTTATTTATTTATTTATTTATTTATTTATTTAATTTGTATGCCACCCATCTCCCTGATAAGTAAACCATTTTTTTTCCATTTGGATACAACACTATAAGTAGCTGTTTTGGAACAAGTTAGGATATTAACATTTTGAAATTAGTTAGTATCTTGGCATCTTCTAAATCAATTTCTCATGCACAGAATGAAATGTATTTCCTGGTTTGATTACTAATTCCAAGGAGGAGGAGCATTCATATATAAAAACCATCTTCCAAAGCAAAACCTATATGCAGAGATACAATCATATGAATGCAATCAAAATACTTACTTTGGAAACTTTGGAACTGAATTCTGAAGCTATGGTGCCTGGTTGAATATCTAAGATAAAACAAAACAGGTTTAAAAAATAATATTAAGGATGGAAGATGGCTTTGTATTGAAAATGGATATTTATATATTTTATTGTTTTTATCTATAGTCTTTTCAATACACACACACACACAGCATGCTTTCAGAGTTTGTCATAATGAATAGCACTTCAATTAGAAACTGATACAGGCACATTTATAGGGGTATAGGCCTGGCTGAACTTAGGCCTGAGTGGCGCAGCAGACTAATGCTATTGTTAAAGGTAGTATTTAGCTTCCAGCTGCCTGCAATTACTGCGAGTTCAATTCTCACCAGGCTCAAGGTTGACCCAGCCTTCCACCCTTCATAAGGTAGGTAAAATGAGGACCCAGTTTGTGGGGGCAATAAGCTGACTTTGTATAAAATATACAAAAGTATGAAGGCTATTGCTTAGCGCCTTGTAAGCCACCCTGAGTCTCCGGAGAAGGGCAGCATAAAAATAAATAATAATTAAAAAATTACAATATCACATTAATAGTTCAAAGATGGCAACCTAAGATCCCAGAGTGACATTACCTTCCCATTTTTCTTCTTTTCAACCAACAGAAAGTTGGAAATAAATTATATGAAAATGTGAAATAAGGCCCGGGGTTACCAAAAGGTTGCCTATACTTACTCCAGATACCCCTACAGATAGCACTTGGACAGAATCATTGGTTATGGGGTACACTGGCCCTGGTGATGTAAGGATATGTATGCTTGGATTATAATGAGATAGCAAACATGCACTAAACCTTATAGCCAGTTAAGCAGGCCATAGAGGGAAAAGCACACCAGAAAGATATATAAGAACAGTATTCATTCATTGATCTCCAAAATCCAGTACATATTCTTAAATCATTACCTTCATGATGCAGGTTGCTCTTTATATCTTGCTCTTCAGTATCACACCAGATATCACTAAGGACCAAAACACTTTCTTTTCTAATGGTTCCACTGTTACTTTCTGACTGATGTGGAAATTGCTGGAAGTCAGATTGTGGCAAATGTTGACTTTCACAATCCTTATATATAACTTTTTCTAACCAAGGGAAGCAAATTACTGCAATATACCAATGAGACCTGGACAAGGAAAGGCAGAGGAAAGTCATATCTGCTTCTCTAAGAGGAACGAACAAAATTTTTTGAACTATGAATACCTTTCTCTTTTATTTTTATTTCCACTAAGCCAGGTGTTTATCTGATATAAAATAATTACTATGCCATTTTCCCTATTAATCTTTATTTCTTTAGATAGCATCTAAATTACAAATTATGACTATAAGTTTCATATAAATTTCTAATTTTATTTCTTGCATTTATTAAAGATGACTTCATGCCCTTTTCAAGAACATCTAAACTCTACATATACCAAAACAGTCACACTGAACATTAGCCACACAGAGGTGGATAATATAGCAGAAAACGTGTTCCAAAGTATATATCAAACTTACTCTTCATTTACGGGTACAAAAATGTAATCTTTGTTAAAAATGTTTATATATCGAGTCCACCTTTTTACTCTTCGGTGTCTTCTTTGTGCCATTCTGTGTGAATATAAAATAATAATTAATACTGTTCATCAGAATAAAAATAAATATTTATTTTCTTATCTGGAAAGAACCTATAAACTACTTTATATTAGTCTTTACCTGACAATAGGCAAATTCACTTTTTGTGAATCAGCTGGCCAAGATTAGTTGGCCCATCCCTACAATTATTATGTAGTAATGCCCATCAGTACAATTATTCAAGATCCTATCTCCTTCTGTATGGAATGAATCTGAACTGACAGATTCATTTGTCATTCATTTTTCATTTTCACCCCCTCATTTGTGATCTTATTTTAGAGGGGGGTGCGGACCTGGCAGGTATTACGGAGACCTGGTTGGGCCAAGAGGGGGGGGTCCCCCTCGTTGAAATGTGCCCACCAGGTTTCCGTGCATTTCATCAGCCAAGGGCCCAGGGGAGGGGTGGGGGAGTGGCGGTGATTATTAGGGAGAGTCTTTGTCCGAGGGAGACCACTGTTCCTCAGATAGCCGGATGTGAGTCCCTCTTTGTGAAGTGGGGCCGTGGGGTGCAGATGGGTTTGCTGACTGCGTACCTGGCTCCCTGCCACGTGGCAGCGACCCTGCCCGAGCTACTCGACGTCATTGCCGGGGTGGCGGTTGACACCCCCAGACTTATTGTCATGGGGGATTTCAACCTTCCGTCTGCGGGTGAGGCGTCAGAGGCGGCTCGGGAGTTCATGGCTTCCATGACGGCCATGGACCTGACCCAGTTAGTTCAAGGCCCAACTCACATAGGGGGACACACTCTGGACTTGATTTTTGTCTCTGGTCAGTGGTTGAATGATCTTGGTAGAGGGGATCTAGACATCAAACCCTTGTCATGGACAGATCATTCGCTCCTTCACTTAGACTTTCCTGCCGCTTTCCCCCGCCGCAGGGAGACGGAACCGACCAAATGGTTCCGTCCCAGGCGCCTGATGGACCCCGAAAGGTTCCTGATGGAGCTTGGGCCGTTTCCTGAGACTCTGGCACACGACTCGACTGAAGAGCTGGTGGCCGCCTGGGAGAGTGCGGCCGCCGGAGCTTTGGACCGCGTCGTGCCTTTGCGGCCTCTGACCCGATGCCGATCTCAATTGGCTCCTTGGTTCTCTGAGGAGCTGAGAGAGATGAAGCGTCGGAAAAGACGCCTAGAGAGCATTTGGAGGACTAGTCAATCCGATTCCGACCGGACACAGGTGAGGTCTTATATCAAGACCTACCTAGTGGCGATAAAAGCGGCGAAATCTAATCATTTCTCCGCTCTTATCGCATCTGCAGAGAACCGCCCAGCCGCCCTGTTTAGGGTGACCCACTCCCTCCTCCGGGGGGGAGTGCGGGAAGATCCCTTGCAAGGCCGCGCTGAGGATTTTGTGCAATTCCTGCATGATAAAGTCGCTCGGATTCGGGATGGCTTGGACTCCGATTGGATGAGTCCAGGGGAGGAGACAGGAGCAGGCCTTGAGAATATTATCTGGGAGGAGTTTGATCCTGTGGCTCCCGAGGATGTGGACAGGGTTCTGGGTAGGATTAGTGCCGCCACATGTTTATTGGACCCGTGTCCCTCCTGGTTGGTACTGGCCTCCCGGGAGGTTACACGAGGCTGGCTCCAGGGGATTATAACTGCTTCTCTGAGTGAGGGTGCCTTTCCCGCCGCCTTGAAAGAGGCGGTGGTGAGGCCCCTCCTCAAGAAGCCTTCCCTGGACCCGGCTGAATTAGCTAACTACCGTCCGGTCTCCAACCTTCGTTTTGTGGCGAAGGTTGTTGAGAGTGTGGTGGCACGACAACTGCCCGGGCACCTGGATGAAGCTATCTATCTAGACCCGTGCCAGTCGGGCTTCAGGCGGGGGCACAGCACAGAAACGGCATTGGTCGCGTTGGTGGATGATCTCTGGAGGGCTCGGGACAGGGGTTGCTCCTCTGTCCTAGTCCTATTAGATCTCTCAGCGGCTTTTGATACCATCGACCATGGTATCATGCTGCGGCGGTTAAGAGGGTTAGGAATAGGGGGCACCGTTCTGCGGTGGTTCTCCTCCTTCCTCTCTGACCGCTCGCAGTTCGTGTTGGCAGGGGGGCAGAGGTCGACCTCGAGGCATCTCGCATGGGGAGTGCCACAAGGGTCGGTCCTCTCGCCCCTTCTGTTCAACATTTATGTGAAGCCACTGGGTGAGATCATCCGTGGTTTTGGGGTGAAGTGTCATCTGTACGCTGATGATACTCAGCTGTACATTTCCACCCCAGACCACCCCAACGATGCCCTTGCTGTGATGTCTCGCTGCCTGGAGGCCGTGCGGGTCTGGATGGGGAGGAACAGGCTCAGACTCAACCCGTCCAAGACCGAGTGGCTGTGGCTGCCGGCGTCCCGATATAGTCAGCAGGTGCCATCGCTGACTATTGGGGGTGAATCTTTGCCCCCCACAGAGAGGGCTCGCAATCTGGGTGTCCTCCTGGATGCACGGCTGTCTTTAGAAGAGCATATGACGGCCGTGGCCAGGGGGGCCTTTTATCAGGTTCGCCTGATCCGCCAGTTGCAGCCCTTTCTGGACCGGGACGCCTTGCGCACAGTCACTCATGCCCTTGTCACCTCCCGGCTGGACTATTGTAATGCTCTCTACATGGGGCTCCCCTTGAAGAGCACTCGGAGGCTCCAACTGGTCCAGAATGCGGCCGCGCGGGTGGTTATGGGCGCAACCCGTTGTGCCCGTGTGACACCCCTCCTGCGCGAGCTGCACTGGCTCCCAGTGGTCTTCCGGGTGCGATTCAAGGTGTTGGTTACCACCTTTAAAGCGCTCCATGGCATAGGACCCGGGTACCTTCGAGACCGTCTTCTGCCACCAATAGCCTCCCACCGACCAGTCCGCTCCCACAGAGAGGGTCTCCTCAGGGTGCCATCAGCCAAGTTATGTCGGCTGGCGACACCAAGGGGGAGGGCCTTCTCTGTGGGAGCCCCAGCCCTGTGGAATGAACTGCCCCCGGAAATACGCAAGATCTCCGACCTCTGGGTGTTTCGTTGCGCATTGAAGACCCTGTTGTTCCGCCAGGCCGGGCTATCGACTTAATAATTTTAAATTGGGGTATTTTAAATTTTTGGGGTTTTAAATCGGCCAAATTTATTTAATTATTTTAATTTTTAATTATTGTTGTGTCTTGTGTTTTTAAATTGGCTGTACACCGCCCTGAGTCCTTCGGGAGAAGGGCGGTATAGAAATAAAATTATTATTATTATTATTATTATTATTATTATTATTATTATTATTATTATTATTATTATTATTATTATTATTATTATTATTGACAGAGTGATCAATGGAACTATAGCTCCCTTCTTCATTCTGTGCTATGCATGTAAGAAATTGAGACCTAGAATCTTGTTAAGCTTCACAGAGAGACCTCGGTAATTTAAATGAGTACTTGGCCATTTATAAAAAGGTTATCTCTTCTGCACTGATACCTTCCAGATGTTTTATGTTTGCCCTTATCCTTGGCTGTGCATGTTATCTGAGAATGGTGGGAATAATAAATAATAGTTACTATTATTATTATTCTAAAATGTAAAGGAACTGTGTTAGGAAAAAGTATCATGATAGAAAGAGCATCATCAACAAGAAAAACCAATTAACTTAAGGTTTTTGGAGAAATATTGTAGATTTTGTTTACATATATATATTTACAAAATTTTTATTAAAATGCACTCTCAAAAATTATTGCCGTCTTGTGATACTAATATAGTTTCCTGGATTACAGTCCCTTACCAAATGTTTACAAAATTTTTTGATCATACTTAGAATGCAAGAGATTAATTGTAGCTGTTCAAGCCTAACTCTAAAAAAAATGCACTGGTTAAATCAACTAATCCTTACTAGGGAAAAGTGCCACATTTTTATCGAGATCCATAGCATTAGATCAGGAATAATTCTTAGAAATAGTTCCATTTCCTTTGTTTTAAGAAATGCAAATGTTACTTATTTAAAATCAGCTTACGACAGTTTTGGATTTTCTTCTGAGTTCTTCTCCGTCCTGGTCAAGCACTTGTAGAAGAAACTGCTAAATATGTGTGATCGATCTGCAAGTTCCTTGGGAGCCTTTTCTAATTGCAGATATCTACCAAACAGACAAAAAAAATTTTTTTGTTCTATTTCTTACATGAAAATGTTTTCTGTTACTCATTTATATGCATTTTAGAAAAATGTAATTCTCGTGATTTTTGTTCTTCAGTTTGCCTGGAGAAAATATCAAAAGCAATAAAGTGACTGGCTATTTATACAACTGATTTCTTTTACATTAAACATTTGAAAGTCATGTTTTTGACACTCTTAAATAATTAGGAGTGACCTTAAATAATTTAATTTCCAACAAGCTGATATTTAATCACTACAAATACAGAAAAATCATTTATAAGTTGATTTAGAGGAAGGGGAAACTTCTTTCAGCTTTCCAAATTGTCTCCTATTAAGCAATAACTCTGTCAACTGCAAAGGAACATATCATCAATTTTGCTTACTTAAGATAAAAATCAATGATCACATCATTAAGGAATTCTCCATATTCTAAACACTCCAAATCCTCTTTTGTGACACCAAGCCCTCCTTTTGCAGGTGAAGGAGGATAAACAATCAAGCTGAGAAACAAAAACAAAATGAAATAATTATTGTGAAGTTACTACTAATATTAGGACTGAACAATTTGATATTTATTTCTTGCTATAAACGTAGTTTATTTTTAAAACATAAAATCCAAATGTTTATTCTATCTAGGATTTTTTAAAAAAGCTTTGATTTGAAAGAAGTGTACAACATATATGCATATACACAGTGTATGTAATTACTGAAAAATAGGAAACACAGTGAAAACTTTAAAAAGGTATGCTTATTAAACATTTTAATTCCAATTGGTGTTAAGACTTTTCCATTAAATGTGACATCATATTTCAGGAAGGTATATGACTACATTAAGCAATATACACAATTATTTAAGACTGACTCTAAATTTCTAGTCCTGGCCCAGTTCTGCTGTCTAATCACATATCTAGATAACAAAGTTATTGCCTAGCAAATATGTTGAATGAATGTCGATGTGGATGGCCTATGTTAGTAGAACTGAGGTCAGTTGTTCTCCTTCCCCTGATTGAGGAAAACACTTCAGAAGATCATTTAAAGCTCAACGAGTTAGAAAATACTGTAATGCCTAAGATTTCTGAAGCAGAATTGATGGCTTTTATTCATATAAGTAAAAATTGCTCATATCCTTTCCTCAGGTTGTAGAAAGCTCATCTGATACTGAATTGCCTGATGAGGCTCTTCCACTTTGAGGAAGGAGAGGCAGTATATGATACAAGTTAAGTATGGAATATCTCAAATTGCTGCTAATGTCTTATCCCAATGACATATTGCATTATTCTGGATGATCATTTGATCTTGACAAGCAACTTCAGGGAAAAGGCTGCAATGGATGGAATACTGATAAATCCTGATTTTGCAAGAATAACTTCATTTTTTCATACTTTGTAATAAGCATCTATTTTGGCTGAAATATTACTGAAAATAAAAAGTTAAACAACGTAAGCAAAATGATCCTATTGTGAAGGATGATAGCCAGAACATAAGTGCCATATGAATGTAGTATGTCCTTAGAGGGAAACAAATTGAGATAAATGAACCAAAATTTATTCCTACTTTGACTTCTTTGAACAATAAAGCTTTACAGGTTTAAAAGGTAGATACCTAAGAATGAAATAACACATTTTAAACTATAATTTTATTTTTACACATCTTGGTATATTCAATTATCAATTTACTATATAAAAAATAAGTTGTTAGTACAGTGAGTAGAGGCCTGTATCATTAGTTGGATGTTTCACTATTACATAAAACTGTCATACATACTTCTTCACAGGTCCAGTCTCCTGCAACTCCTTCCACTCATTTCCTTTCCCAGAAGAAATAGAAAAGGAGTATTGTCCACTATGTTGTTTCTGAAGCAAGGTATAATTGGGCTTGTTGAGATTTGATTTGCATTCCTGGCAAAAAGAAAGTTCTGCATTAGAGTAGATTAAGTGTATGATGGGAAGGCAATACCCAAACATTTAAACTGGCTGCAAAAAAAAATAAAAAAAAAAAAAAAATAGCATAGTATTGCTTTCAGAATTAAAAGCCATTTCATGTTCCTCACTAAACCTATCATCTGGACAGCAATAAAATATGACAAAATCATGTTTACCATTCAGCTGTTCTTAGATCCTGATAGAACATTTAAACTTTCTTTTATAAATTTTCGTCCCATCAGGGATGAGTTAATTTAAGTATTGCAAGTAGGAGGAAACAACTTAATTTAGAATAAATTCTGACAAGAAAATATATTTTTATTCTGCACTTATGCTTCCATGTTGAAATTATATAAAATACCGTAGCAAAATTATGAAAGTACTGTAGCAATAATAAATATTCGGCTCAACCCTGCCAAAACTGAGTGGCTGTGGATACCGGCATCTCGGTTCAAAGGTGAGATTCCATTGCTGACTATAGGGGGTGAAATTTTGCCCCCTGTAGACAGGGCGCGCAACTTGGGTGTCCTCCTGGATTCACGGTTGAGTTTAGAAGATCATATAACAACCGTGACCAGGGGGGCATATGCCCAGATTCGTCTGGTCCGCCAGTTGCGCCCCTATTTGGACCGAGATGCCCTACGCACAGTTACTCATGTGCTAGTTACCTCCCACGTTGACTACTGTAATGCTCTCCACATGGGGCTGCCCTTGAGGACCACTCAGAGGCTTCAACTGGTACAGAATGCAGCCGCGCGGGTTGTGATGGGAGGGTCCCGATAGTCCCATGTTACACCCCTCCTGCGCAACTTGCATTGGTTGCCGGTTGCCCTCCGGGTAAGATTCAAGGTTCTGGTGATGACCTATAAAGCCGTACATGGCTTAGGCCCAGGATATTTGGTGGAGCATCTGCTGCCAGTAACAGCTGCCCATCGCCCGGTGCCTTCTCACAGGGAAGGCCTGCTCCAGGTGCCGTCAGCTAGACAGTGTCGGCTGGCGACCCCTAGGGGTAGAGCTTTCTCTGTGGGCACGCCCACCCTTTAGAATCAACTCCCCCTGGGGCTCCGGTTGGCTCCTGACCATTGCACCTTCCGCCACGAATTAAAAACATGGTTGTTCACATCGCCCAGCCTGGACTGAGAGGGTTTTTAGATTTTGGGGGTTTTAATATAAATTATATACGTACATTATGTATTTTATAATTTTAACTGGTTGCTTTATTGTTGTGAGCGACCTCGGAGATAGGGCAGCATATAAATTTTATTAATAAATAAATAAATAAATAATAAATATTGCAATATTCTATATTGGTTTAGGCACCTCTAATTTTATGAGCTTCAGGAAAAAAATTAATTGTTTTGTTTTAAAATTTACAGAGGAATTCAATTTCTACAAATTATTTGTTTTGGAGCAATGTATTTACCTCCAGGGGTTGCTCTGCTGAAACTGAAGTTCTGTTCTTTTCTAAGTGCTTCTGAAATGTTTCATAGCAATAGTGCATGAAAGAATTTTCTTCACATGAGATTTCATCAATGGCTTGCTGCCAAGGTAAAAAGTTGGTAAGATCTGCAGAATGAATCTTTGTACTTATTTCTGCAATTATCCTATTCAGCATTATCTGCTCCTTTTCTGTGAGCATCTGAGATAGCTGAATAAAAATGAATTTGCTTCCTTTAACTGTAAGAAATAATGAAAACAAAAATGTTGGGACCACAAAATTACCACCACCACCAATTAATTCTAACTTTAGAAACTGAATTAACAATTTAGATTGCAATGTTAAAAATGTACAGAAATATCAAAAAAAATATATCAAAAATATGAAAATCACAATAGCACCAGCTGGTAAAAAAAAATCATTTTAAAAAGCTGCATAAATCAGAACAACTGGTATTTTCTGTTATAGGTTTGCATCCACATTTTTGCTACCCAGAAATCCACAAGGAGGATTCGTTGATTATGCCTGAATCTAGTTAAGATAAATGACAACACAGATTGCACTTGTTTTATGATTTCCCTATATTTTCTTGAATTTCTGGTTTACAGGTTCTATATACCATGGAGTTAAAATATTTACATTTTCCAAAGCTGCATGAAAACCAGAAATTCAAGACTACAAACGTATGTAAAATGCTAATCAGCAGTATTCAGAATTGATCGGAAATGGCTCTTGTGACAGAGCAGTATCCAGAAGGATCGGGAATGCAACTATAAATTAAATTTAATTGAATTTAATGCATTCAATTAGACACTGCCCATCTTCAAAGTGATTCTGGACAATCAGGACAAAAAAGACAATGCAGTAATATTAAAAGAAATAATAAATAAACCACACCCACTCTCTCAAGCAACTGCATTCCTTAGAATTTCCAAGCCATATTTATTTTATTAATCACATTTATACAGCAACCCATATCTACACATACCTTGCTTATTTAATATAATACTTCCTAGTTGATTGTCAACTTGTTCCGTATAATCTAATGAGAGCCAAAGAAAAATGATAGCACTATTCCCAAAATCGGATGAATCTTTATTTGTCCAAAGTCCAAATCTTTTTAAGTGCAGGGAATCTATTGAGAGTACAATTTTCTTGTTCAATGCAACTGTAGAGAAAATAATTTAACACACATCAGTGAGATAGCAGATCTGCTCTGGATCTATGGAAAATATGCAGTGGTAACCTTTCTGCCTCTAACAGTCTCAAAACAGTGTTGTCTAAAAAGTGGCAGAGGCAGACTTTAGATTTGACAGATACAATGGGTTGTTGTGTCTCTGAAAGATAATACTTGTGCTCATTATTTATGCTTAGCTCACTTTTTGACAATCATGTTTATAATTGTTTTAAAATGAAAACAGCATTGGGAAAATAATAATTATTCTGCTTCATACTTGGTCAACCGAAGTCAGAAGGTTTTTAAAAATCCCAGGTTATCTGTTACTTTAGTAGTGTAATATTTAGATTTATTCTGATAATAGGGATCAGAACCATTATTTCAATGAAAAGGTACATATATTACATTTTTAGAACTGATCAAACAGCTCTTTTTATTGTACAGGAGAGTAATAATACCAAAAAGAAAGAAATTAAGTGAGTACTAATTTAGTTATGAAGTCACATTTGAGTAAGGTTCTTGTAAAGTTTAGTCAATCACTTTGCTTAGGTAGGAAATACAAGAAAGCAATATAGAATCTTACCTTCAAATGGGATTGTAAAGCAATTGATGGTAAACTTCAAATTAAAAAGAAATAGAAAATTAGACTTTCTTAGTACAAGGTATTAGAAATATAGTCTTAGATTAGAATTCATATGGTAAGAAAATAGATCACAAAATTTCAAACAATACTTTAACTATTTAATGTCTTTCCAGAAAGTCCTATTGCAGTTTTAAAAGTTTAAAATGCTAAATACACCTAAGATTTTTATGACAACTTGTATTCTTTGTTTAAATTCATGTCAGTCGCAAGGCATCCCTCAATTGTAAAATTTAATGAAATTATTTTCAAATAAACAGCCAATTTTCCTTTCATAAAGTTCCAAAAAGACATTCAAATAAATTTATGTAAGTGGAAATCAAGTTTATTTATTGGTTTATATGGCTAACTACTCAATATATGACTGTAGGTGGCAAGTTTATTTTATTAATCACAAAAGGGGATGGAGAGCATACCAGTAGGAACTAAATGGAGGATTTAGGAGAATTTGGTGAAAACTGTTGAATAACACTTGATTGTTAAAGGGGTAACAGTTATAATGAGGAACAAATTTAAACATTCATTCAAACTGATAACAATATTATATATAATAGAAAGTTTCAATAGATATAATATAAAGTTTTTTTAAAAAATAGTAACAGTTTCCAAACTGTTCACACATTACTTTTTAAAATGTTAATACTTCTTTGGAGACTATATCTGAAGTTTATTATTCTCTTTTTCTAGTTCTCTTCAGCAAAAGGAAAGATGGATCCTTTGTTTGAAAGTGTATATCTATTCTCAGTTACTCAAAGAATACATTAGGAGGATGGGATTTCTGAAGGAAACCCAGTCCAAAACTAATAATTGATACCATTCTTTCATGTTCACCAATTCTTCCAAATTATTTCTTTTACTTCAACAATTCCTTGAACATTCAGCTGTATAACCAATGCATACAACAAACCCATGCCAAAATCTTACATACTTTAACTGTGCCTACATGTCAGTTATTTCAGTAATTTGGAGTTACGAGCAAGATTATGACCCTAAAACAAAATAGGTTATTCATTCTCTACTCTTTAGGATTGTGCAGAGGAAATTTAGATTCAAAGGCCAAACTAATTATGAGCAAGTGTAGGTACACACTTAGCACGTGTTGGACTGCTCTCTGCTGATGATGCACAGACCTTGAAAACATATTATCAGATTTAATGGCTCTGTGCATCCCTATGTTCATTGTGAATCGCTGCCTGTTTTGATCTGAATCTCTGCAGAGCCAAACTATTCTTCCAATGTTACAATCACAAATTTATTTAGATTTTTTTACAATTCAGTTTTAAAAGTAGATTTCTGCAGAGGAAGATGCCTGGCTTCAATTAATAACATAAACTTACTCTAGCACATCCTGCTGCTGCGCTTTTATATTTTCCAAAATACAGCCTTTCAAACTTTATATCTAAGGCAAGGGGCACATGTTCAATGATGGTGCTGTGATCTGCAGAGGAATGAAGAACAAGTGGATCATCTGATACCTATGGAAAAAAAATGGACAAATTAATTAACCATTCTAACAAACCATTCAGCTATTCTAAAATAGCTTCTCCAAATTCCAAATGTTTATTATGATTTCAGAATTTTTACTAGCAACCATAAACAGAAGCAAAAGATAATGTATTTTACTCCTCTACTGAATACCTGATATACAAGAATCATACAAAGAAGCCCTTTATACAATCACTAAGCATTTAATACTTTTTTAAAAAAAAAATTATTGGTTAAAAATAAATAAATAAATAAGTAAATAAATAAATAAAAGTAAACATAAATACGACAATACAACATACACAATGAGTAAACATAAATCAAGTCTTGCGACTTTTTTTTTGAATAATCACATCAGTAAACTATATTCATATTCTTATCTATATCTCTACACATTTACGTGCAAAATAATATCTTAAATTCCCTCTTTGATTTACTATTTTTCTTAATTGGTACTCAATTTTTATCTATATATTTCATCTCCTTTTTTGTGTCTCTATTTTTATTTTCCTAATATAAGAAATTTCCAATTTAAATTATCAAAAGCTTTCTGCGCATCCAAGAAGATTAATGCCAATTGTTTATCCGAATTTTTTTTGTAGTATTCTAAAACATCTATTATTAGTCTCATATTATTTTTAATTTGTCTTCTTGGAATAAAACCATTCTGATCTGGGTGGATGTATTCGTTAATAATTCTTTTTAGTCTCTGTGTAATAATTCATTTAAAAAAAAAAGCATTTAATACCTTTCTGAGTCTCTCTCTCAAACCCATACATATTAAAAGTAGACTGTGTAAATGTGATTACAATTGTTTTTTGCTATCTATACGATTGATGAGAGAATAAATATGTAAAATTATTATTTCTGCATAGTGCCAAGGTGTGAATTCTAACATATATATACTAGAGCAAACATTTATTACGTCTTTTGCTTTGCTTTTAGTCTCATACTGTGACGGATCTTCTGATAAATGTAGAACATTTTCCTGTTCTTTATCACTTTTCTCCCCTTCATGGTCTTTCTCAGTCTGGAAATATGTCTCAGGATCTTGTAGCTCAGAAAGTTCTTCTTCATCACTAGAAAGGATGACTGAAATAAAATAAAAGCAACTTAAATATGATGGAAAGCCTGAATGTTCCTATTAACACAGGGGCCCCCAACCTTTTGAGCCGTAGGGACTAGTTCCATGGAGAGAAGCTTTTCCACAGACCGGAAGAAGTGTGTTTTTATGTGCTGCCTGCAACCTGTGGATGGGGCTTCGCTTGTTTGCACGGCCCGGTTTCTGGCATGCCACAGCTCAGGTCAACAGACTAGAGGTGGGGAACCCACACTATTATTGATTAAATTAGTATATCTTATTTGTTTGAACTCATTTGTGTCTACCCAATCCAAGTTTTAAAAAGTTATAAAATACATACTTGGCTCTGATGACTCAGCCGTCTCCTTATTCATTTCAGATTTATTCAATGGATTTTTCAGAGGTGAAGTTGTATTCACTTCCTCCATCACAGAAGAGCTGACTTCAGACAAAATAGATTTATCCTCATTGGTGAAAGAATATAGCTTTCTATCGGGAGAAGAGTTTGAATTATTTTTGCTTGGACAGCATCCAGTAGTGCCTAGATCAGTGATATATAATGTTTCATTAAAATCTGATTCCAAAGGCTTCTGAATATTTTCCTCCTGTAGACTGGGTGTAAGATTCTGGTGGTTCTCACTTGAATCTTGGTCGCCAGGTGACTGAACTGATTCTGTCTTGTGTTCTTTCTGTAACAATATTAAGAATTGAAGATTCTTTCAAGCCTTGGAATAGCAATAGCACTTCGACTTGTATACCGCTTCACAGTGCTTTATAGACCTCTCTAAGCAGTATACAAAGACAGCATATTGCTCCCAACAATCTGGCTCCTCATTTTATTGACCTCGGCAGGATGGAAGGCTGAGTCATCCAGACTCTAAATGCCTATGTTTTGGGAGGTCTGTAGATCACTGTTATGTTCTCTCTCATACTTAACAGAAAATGTTTGCTGTTGTGAATCATGAGTATTGTCACCAATCACATGATTAGTAGTCAGTGTCTGCTTTCTTTCTTTCCTCAGGTGAACAATTAAGAATGATATACTAACAGAAGGTACAAAGACTTATAAAAACTCATAAATAACAAATTGGCAGTGTATGTTTATAAATATAAATGTATACCCTGCCCCTGCCAGACCCAGTTTACTGGCCTCAAATATGTATATATACTTGCCAGTAGTGATTTTTTGGGAGAAGCTTCATTCCAGTGGCTACGGAAAACACCTCTTCTTTTTCTGCTTTCATTATTCTGACAGCTTAACTTCCTCAAAGAAGGAGAAACATTTTTGAAGTCCTCTTGTCTTTTTGCTGCCTTGTGTCGATCTTTATTATTGATGCTGCAGTCTTTATTTAAAATAATGAAATATTGAAGAGTCAAATGGAAATACATTTTTATTCATACTTCCATTCAAGCCAGGGGTGGGTTCTAAATTTTTTTACTACCGGTTCTGTGGGTGTGGCTTATTTTGTGGGCGTGGCTTGATGGTCATGTGACAATTCTTTAGGATTTAGCAGAGGTATTGGTCTACCAGGCTTTTAACTGCTTGCAGAGCTGTATCGGTCTACCCATTTGTTTTTGGAGGCACTGGTCTACCCATTTATTTTTGCAGACACCGGTCTACTCATTTGTTTTTGGAGGCACCGGTCTACTCATTTATTTTTAGAGGCACCGGTCTACCAGCACACTGCCTTTTAACACTGATCAGCTGTAGGGCGGCCCTTTGAAGCTCCACGGCAAGAGTTTAAACAGTTTTTTTCCTTCTAGCCGATCAGCTGGGACTCAGGAGGCAGCAATAGATTGGGGGGTGGGGCCAAATAAAAGGTAACAATAACGCAGGGTGTGGGGGGCAGAACCGGTTCGGTGACATCATATCATCACTGCTACCGGCTCAGCGGAATCGGGAGGAACCCACCACTGATTCAAGCCCATTTAATTCCAGAAAACAACCACTCTACCTTTGTTTCTCCTCTTTGTACATGCTAGTCATGGTATGCAAAGAGAAACTGAAAGCTAATATGGCAATAGCAGGAAACCAACGGCTGCTGGATGTCTTGGCAAAACTACAATCCTCAACTGCTAGGCTGATGGTATATGAAGTCTAAAATAGCAAGTTTGGCAATCTCTACATTAACGGTTGGAAGAATATATGAAAGATAACATTTTAAAATCTTAACAATCTGAAACAATTAGTTTTGATAGTGCTAGATGCACAACCACTACAACAGAAAATAATTTCATTCCAAATATAACACACTACAAATATCCTTCTTTGTGACCAATTTTCAGATTTCTCTAAGAAGGTTGCAAAATTTTTATCAATAGTTTACTGAAGTTGTCTGATGCCTCTACATATTACTAATAATTTCAAGCCTGTCCTATATTCGCTCATATTGTGTGTGTGTCTGTGTGTTTAATCTGCTTATTTGATATATTTTTAATTATTTAATTATCATTCAAATTATTAGAAAATGAAGAAAATATCCATTCTGTTTCATCCTAAAGTATATTAAAAATGAAGGTAGTTTTGATGTCTGACATTATGATCTTTGTGAGTATTAAGTCCTATAGCATTTGGGGCAGCATAATTTTTAAATAATTACTTCAAAAACTTTCATATAGAACTATAATGCAAGTAGCACATATATCTCTGAGTTATGATATGCCATGTAAATGACTTTGTGGATGAAATTATCAATGAACCTAACACTTATTTGTATTTTATGATAAAACAATCTGTATAAAACACACTGCAATAGTACAAAAACACAGAGACTGTGCTGACTTTAGAGCAGAGAGAACTCTATCCTGGCCAACTTTATGTTTTATCTAAATATTACAATGGATTAAAAATATATTATTTACAAACCTTCTAGTAATACATCACATTTTCTTAAAGTCTGCAAAGCATTACTAAGTTCTGTATCTTTAGATTGTTTCTTTTCATGTGATCTTTTTGGATAATTTTCATATCTGGGAAGAAACAAAATTATTAATTAACCTTCTATTTAAAAACAAAACAAAAAACAAGTAAACACCCACCCACCCCAAAACAAAAAAAGTATAGCTCAACTCCTGAATTTGGCTCAATCCCTAGTGATTGTCAGGTCATATCCCTGAAGTTTTATTTGCAACAGTATTAAGATAGATTGTCCTTGCTTTCTTGGGGTTGATTTTTGCTTTTCAATCTTGTCTATAGATCAAATCTATAAAAATAATCACTTATTCATATACTAGCCAGGCCCTGCTTAATCCTGCTTCACTTTTGAGCCAATTACCATATGTATGTAATAGCTAAAAGAGTTTTGCTAAATTAATATATATTCCTCCAACCAGATTTAAATAAAACTGCCAATAGTAATAATTCAATATCCAGGGAAAACAATCCTGTTTGATAAACCTTACAGCTCTATTGGCTATAGATGATCGGAGCACTAAACACTGTGTTTTATTTTTTATGGCTTTTTAAAAAAATCTTCCCTATTGCTGACAGTATTTGGAAATCAACTTTAGATCAGTATCAGTGTTAGACGAATCATAGGTAGTGGGGATGGCATATTTGTAGGCTGACACAGTAGCAGGAAATGCAGGACCTGGGATTCAGTAAATCACCCTGTCATGCCCAGGGTGATTTACTGAAGGGACTTTAGTAAATTCCCTTCAGTAAATTTTAAGGGATTTTCTGAGATAAAGTTTTCTCAGTGTTCAAATGAGAAAACTTGGAGCCTGGTTGACATGTATGAATAGAATCCAAACTTGAATTTCCATTTCTAAATTGTTCCAGACCCACAGGATGATAGACTCTTATAATTACAAGATTATATAATTAGAGTATCGATCAAAATTTGATACACGCTTTCTTTACTGATATAAAAATCCACAAATCAAACTCTCAGTGAAATGGTAAACCAGTATCTCAGTTGTTCAAGACTACAAGTAGTTCACAGGATTGAAGGCCCTTGGGAGGAAATCCTAAACCTCAAATCAAATCAGCTTAACAATAATGGCAATGGTGATTATGATGATGTTGATGATTATGATTATGATGATGTTGATGTTGATGCCACCAAGCCCTCCATTCAGAAAACTAGAAGTGAAAAAATGAATTTGTTGAGGAACAATTTATTTTACTTTACTACTGATATTTGGAAATAAAGGAAACTGTTCAATTTCCTGGGACTAACAACCTGAAGAAAGCCTATCATCATCATCATCACCACCACCACCACCACCACCACCACCACCACCACCACCATCATCATCTCTAAATGGAAAAAGCTCCATGCAGAACATATCAGATTGCATCTTCATTTATTTCCAGGTCATGTTACCATAATCTACTTTATATGGAATTACTTTTGTAAAAAGTTCAGAAGTTTTGAACTATAAAAAATGTAATTGCTCGGGTATATTGGAACATATTACTTATTCTATGCCACACAAAGCTAGGCCTAAAAACTAATTAAATAATAGAATGCAATAACTTATTACATTTTTATAAATAATTTGCTTATTATCTGCATCATAGTACAGGTACTTTTAAGGAAATGGGTTAGGGACATAACTCACAAGAGCTATTTCTTATAATGAGAGAATAAAGTTATTACAATAATTCTGTAGAAACAAAATAACATTAGAAAAAGGAATAGCCTTAAATAAACTTATTAAAACTTTACCAGTTCGATATTGTTGTTTTATTGTATACATTTTGTCAGAACCACATGAGACACTGAAAAACTATGAAAACCGTTTGAAGTATACATTGAATAGGCTTGTTTATATTCAAAATAAAAAAAATTCTAATCCTAAGAAAAATAAGACATTTTTAAGATAGTGGTACAATTAAAAATAATTCCATTTAATTCAAATCCTAGAACAAGTATATATTACTCAGATAATAGTTTAAAAATATTTGAAAACACCTCAACAATTGTAATCCATCAGTATTTAGAATCCTCATTAAAATATATCTTTTATAAGATGAAAAATACAGTATCTCTTCCTAGAAGACAAAGAAGTTATACAGAAAAAAAAATGACAATTCAAATTCTATAGTCTTAATATATTAAAATTAGCTACTTGTTTTTATCTCCAAAAAATGTTTTGAATTCAGGCCTTATTTTTTTAATAAAGTTTGAAATTTCCAATGTATTTCAATGTTAAAACATGAATCTATTAAGAAAATTAGGTTTTTCAACATGGAAGTCCTCCCAGTAGAATATATTATAATGGAATTTTCAGTCTATATAAATTGTTTATCTTTTCCAATGATTTCTATGTCATCCACAGAGCAAATGCGTCAATGCACCCTTTAAAGTCAAACCACTAAACTGCAAAAAAAGCTCAATGAGCATACAGTTGTCCTCATAAGCATATATGAAGGCTGCAATATAACTAAAATTATTTTCTACATATAAATTAATACATAAAGCATGCATGAACTTGTTCTAGATGAACTCATGCATAATTTGTGTTTTGTTGTTTAACTGTAGCTTCAAATATATACTCCTATATGCATTAGTTTGAAACTCTATTTTTAGTGATAAAGAGGAACACAAAATACTGTTTTGAATGACATACCTTTTAGGCCAAATACAGCTTTGTTGAGGACTTATTGTTTGACATGATTTTAGGCTGGAAATAGATAAGGAGGGTTGTTCATCTGATTGCAGCTTGTTAGCATCAGATAATTTAGCATCAGTTAAAAGTTGCCTTTGCATGTATTGTCTTCCTGTTTTTGTCCTCAGAATATTCGTCAAGATAACTTTAGGTTGCCTGCTATACATATAATAATTAATAATCTTCAATGCATCGAAATGATGAATTATTATATTGTAACTGTCTAAATAATCTCAAATTTTCATTTATCATAGCTCCCCCCAAAATGTTCAAAAATGAATGAAAAGAGATAACAGAAAGTAAGTGAAGTATTCCCAAAGGAAAATTCAGATATGATCAGTTAAAAATGCTATTGATGATTTCATTGACTTTCTATTGACACTGGTATCAGCATCATAAAAAAAATAAGCATGCATTGCAATGCAGTAAATAAAATCAGAAAATCAACTTTGAACAGAGAAAAATGTTCATCATAACCAAACCTTACTCTCAAATGAATATAAAAGGTCAACAGAAAAATCCTAATTAAATTGCCATCAATTTAGTAAGCTATTGACTAGTCTTTTGAATTACAAGAAATATTTGCAATAATACAGACATACAAACACATACTTATTTCTTTCTGAACTCTGTAGGATTATCTATAGAAACTATTCCTAAAGAAGAACATGTTTTCAAATTTGACTGTTCAGTTTAGAATCATATATTATGGTAAAATTACCATGGGAAGGAGAAAGTGGAAGGGAAGGTTTGGCGTATTAAAGGGATCTGTTGCACAATGCCAATGTGCAGTAAGACATCTGTTGATTGCCAAAAAGGTATTTGCAGATTCTGCATTTTCAATGTTTTTTTTAAAAAAAGTCTTCTGCTTGGATGCTAAAGTTCTATGTAACGTCAAGGAATCTACAAAGGAAGAAGCATGCTGCTATTCTTAATGTCTTCTTTGGAAATAGAATTGAAGAACTAGTTTAATGAACACTCAAGAAAAAGGTTAAAGGAAAAACAGTTGTGGAGGGGGGAAGAGGGAAAAGAAACTGAATTGCCTTCCAGATGTTAAGCTTAAATCAATTCTTCCCAGATATGAACTGTCAAAGAGATGTAACTTTACTAATTCCCTATCAAATGAAACAATTCTAAATTGAAATTACATAGATGCCTAGGAAGCGTTAGTGAAGATATTAAAAGAGAATAAAATGTACTGTGGAATGCTTATTCATGAGACACAATTGCATACAATTATTTTAATAACATGTGTTATGTCTAAGACAGACTTAATAAGACATACCTTTCTGATAAAAAGAGGGATTGGTGAAGAGGATTTAATATGTGCCATATCTCTAGAGTGTCAACAGACGATGAGGTTTGTTGATTTGACTGCAACTTGATAGCATGAGATAAATTAGCATCAGTTACAAACTGCGTCTTTATATATTTTCTTCCTAATTCCGTCTTCAGGACATTCGTCAAGATAACTTTGGGTTGCCTGCCATACATGTAATAATAATGATAGCAAATAAGGAAGTTGAATTAGGATACATGAATTCAACCAAGTGTCCTTCATAATCCAAATGATTTCAGCTAAGGATATTTATTCTACTCCACAGAAGGAAATTTCTTCTACATTTTCCTCTTTGACACAGCTTTATTTGCTATACATTTGCTTGGCCATTGTAGTCTTCTTTGTCTTCGCATCAGTAATGACTGAAATCTTTACCAAGGTTTGCATTCGAAACATATTTTGTGATAGTACGCAGCCATTGTCATTGTGCCTAAATGGCAGAATTGGATGTCTTGTTTGAAAGATTCTGAAATTACTGTAGGAATATCCATGATCTAACTCTACAAGTTGTCAATATAGAAATGGTCACAGAATAACAATGAAAATCCAGTAACTATAACTGGAAAGAGAAGGAACTATCCAAAATTTGAATCAGAATTTCCACTTAATTACAGATGTATCTTCTTGGCTCAGTTCTGACATTAGCTTAGTCTTCACTCTTGGTCTTTTTCAATTAAATTCAGAAATTCAGTTGGTTAATTAGGGCTGTTTAGTAGTACTGAACTGACATGCATTCAACAATTTAGAATTGTAATCCAGAAATAAATTTCAAACTCTAGAAGTTAAGAATTTTACACATAACAAAGCCCAAGCCAATAACTAGACATATCTATGATCTTTGTGATCAAAGCATATTAATAAGTCCTACAGATTTTTGTTATAGGATATAATTCCGTTAAAATCAAATCAGCAAATAGAGAACACTTAGGGTAGATGTGATAAAATCAAATTTTGGTTTATATACTCTACACATTTGGGCAAAAGGAAAGCAAAGCAGCTGGGCATAAAAGACACAGCAAAAACTCTTAAAAGTACTTTCTGAAATACATGTGCAAGCCTGGAAAAAGATTCATCAACATTAATAATTTAGAAAGATGCTTTGTGCACTACATATTTTTTTCAAAGGATTAATATTGTACTAGGACAAACAATTATTGGTATTACAATAAAGAGCTGCTAGTCCCAAGTATTTTCTAGTTTGTTACTCTGTGAAGTCCATCTTGCCAGCAGACTGAATTGAAAAACTACATCATGGGGAAAAAAATGAAGAAATAAGATTTCCAAGGGCCTTGATTACTGTTAGGGCTGTGCAAAAATTCAGAGAGTAGCTTTGAATGCACTCTATAGATATAGATGGGTCTAGCATCCAAAGCAGTTGTAAGCAATTGAAGCTTGCAAAAAGTTTCTGCTTTAAGAATCTGAAGAAGTATTTTCATAAATGCTCCTGCACATTGCAAGTTACCTCTTTTGACTGCTTTGTGTAATTCCATTAAAACCAGCTATATAATATTTCCCTTGTCAGCAGAGACATCAGCCAACCAAGAATGAAATACTAATACTAGTCTTATTATCTATAACAGTAACTAAAAAGTATAAAATAAAAATATCATTAGTATCTCTGTGCAAAGCTTAACGAAAGGGTGGATGACTTGAATCTTATTTATTTATTTATTTATTTATTTATTTATTTATTTATTTATTTATTTATTTATTTATTTATTTATTTATTTATTTATTAAATTTATATACCACCCTATTCCCGAGGGACTCAGGGCGGTGAACAGCGAAAGATAAAAATACATGTAATACAAACGTTAAAAAACCAATTAAAATATACTAAACACTCTGGTCCTAGATAATTCAAGACATCCCAGTTTAAAACAAAATCAAAAGCAATATAAAGGGAAAGTTAGGCCAGGCCGGCCTGCTGCAACAGGAATGTTTTGAGGGCACGGCGGAAAGCGCGCAGATCCGGGATCTTCTGTATCTCTGGGGGGAGCTCGTTCCAGATGGTGGGTGCCCTCACAGAAAAGGCTCTCCTCTGGGGGCCGCCAGTCGACACTGTTTGGCTGACGGCACCCTGAGAAGCCCCTCTCTATGGGAGCGTACTGGGCGGTGAGAGGCTATTGGTGGCAGAAGGTGATCTCGTAAGTACCCCGGTCCTAAGTCATGGAGCGCTCTAAAGGTGGTAACCAAGACCTTGAAGCACACCCAGAAGACCACCAGGAGCCAGTGCAGCTTGCGCAGGAGGGGAGCCACATGGGAGCGCCATCCTGCTCCCATAACTACACGCGCGGCCGCATTCTGGACCAGCTGGAGCCTCCGGGTGCTCCTCAAGGGGAGCCCCATGTAGAGAGCATTACAGTAGTCCAGGCATGAAGTGACGAGGGTATGAGTGACCGTATTTAACATGGCCACATAGGTCCCTCAAAACCTAGAATGCAGTTCCCAAGTTCCTCTAAAATACTGTTTCTCAACCTTGGCCGCTGGGCGATGTGTGGACTTCAACTCCGAGAATTCCCCAGCCAGCAGGGAGTTGAAGCCCACACATCGTCCGGTGTTCAAGGTTGAGAAACACTGCTGTAAAAGTTAATGGAAATGTGACAAAAGCTATTGCCTACAACTGAAAAGTTCCTGACTGAGATAAAATTGGAGATTTAGAACAAAGTCTACTGGTATGCTAACTCAATATTTCTTTTTCATGAGATTCAGATGAAACAGTAGAATTGCTGAACTCCCTGTTCATGATAATGGGCCGGATAGCAATAGCAATAGCAATAGCACTTAGACTTATATACCGCTTCATAGTGCTTTTACAGCCCTCTCTAAGCAGTTTACAGAGTCAGCATATTGCCCCCAACAATCTGGGTCCTCATTTTACCCATCTCAGAAGGATGGAAGGTTAAGTCAACCTTGAGCCGGTGAGATTTGAACTGCTGAACTGCAGCTAACAATCAGCTGAAGTAGCCTGCAGTACTGCACTCTAACCACTGTGCCTCCTCGGCTCTATGTTTAACAAACGGATGATGTTTAACAAATCTAAGCCGATATTAGCTGAGGCAGAGAGGCTACTAATGGTTCATTTATCTGTCCAGGTGAGTGTTCTGGATGGAACTTCTACCCTCCTCCTCCCAAGGATCAGTTTCACAGCTCCAGACTGATTCTGAAACTATTCTTGTCTTTAAAAACAAAAGTGAACTCTGCAGCTTTGTTTTCGTTGTCCATGCCCTCTTAACCTTTAGATTACTGCAAGATGTTTAAGAGTTTTAACATTTCAGTTAGTACAAAATGTTGTATCAAGAGTATTGCCTGAAATTGGGTGATAAGAACACCTATCAGTTTGTTATGATCTTCACTGGCTCCAAATTACATTTGATCCCAGTTCAAAGTGCTAGTTTTAACTATAAAACTCTTCATGGCTTGGGACCCCCATATATGAACAAATGCTCCTTCCCATGTTCTGACCCACACTGTATGTAGCCTTTCAAGGATCTGCTCCATAGGTTCCCTCTTACTGAGATTACTCAAGAGTGTGCTTTTTCAATCATAGTGCCCCAATGTTGCAATTCTCTCACCAATAATGTGTACCTGGCATGTCCTTAATATTTTATTAGTCCCAGAAAAATATTTTAATTCTCTTAGGATTTTCAATGATATTTATTTATTTATTTATTTGTTTGCTTATTTAGACTTATATGCCACCCTTTCTCTGAGAGGACTCAGGGCGGCTCACAACAATAAAACAGAAAAATAAAACAAAAACTCCGAGTTAAAAATTACACATAAAAACCCTAAAATCAATTAAAATCCATTTAAAAAACCCCCATCAGGGGCTATTTAGCCACGTTTTTAGTTCACGGCGGAAAGAGCGAAGGTCGGGGGCCATCCGGAGCTCCAGGGGAAGCTGATTCCAGAGGGTAGGTGTGCTCACAGAGAAGGCCTGCACCCTAGGGGTCGCCAGCCGACACTGACTGGCCGACGGCACCCCGAGTAGGCCCTCTCTTTGGGAACGCACCGGGCGATGAGGAGCTGTTGCTGGCCGTGCATTAATATGTTAACTCTGCTGTGGTTTTAATTTTATGTTATTTTGCAGTACACAGTATTAATAATATTTGCAAAGCCAGATTGCTCGTTTTTCCAAAGTATAAGAGAAGTTAAAGATTCCTTCCCTTCTTTGAGGCTCTCTCTTTCCCTCTCACTTTTTCTCATTCACTGCTGGAGGCTTTCAGTTTAAATCAGTATTTTGGCTTTAACTCCCAGAATTCCCCAGCCAGCATTTTGGGAGTTATGGGAATTGAACTCCATTTCAAAGAAGCCAATTTTTAGAAATACTGTATTATTAATAAAGCAGAAGGACGTAGTTTACTTATTCTTGTAGATATTAGATCAGAAATGAGGAACAGCTTGCATGGCTTACTAAAAGGAGAAAAAAAGTTTTGGAACTAGAAAGACCTCCTTCTTCTAGTATTTGCATATCTTTTCTTCAAAAGTTTCAGAAAATCTCCACTGACAGGGAGTTGTAATCCAAACTGGCAGGTGCTAAACACATATGATTTTAATATACTACCTTGTTTATTACTGATTTCAGGATCTGTTTTGGTACTGTTGTACCTCATTTCAGTATAGATAAAAACAAAATGATTTATTTATTAATTAATTAACAATTTTTTTAATTAAATTTGTTTGCCGCCTAACTCACCACAAGTTTAGACTTCATGGTAATACGAATTTAATAGAAAGCAGGTAAATAATAGAACAGTTGTCTAAATAGACATATATACAGCTGATTCAAGTTGCAATCTGATACATATTTTAACCCAATAAAACTATAGTTTTACAGTATACCTCAATATTAATCTGCTCAGGGAAAAAATATTTTTTCAGATGATGCATACATGTCACATCAGACATTGTTTACCCAAACTTTTTTTTTTTTTAATGTGAGAGAAAACAGATGTTAAGTCCATTTTTGTCAGTGACAATTACTTTTTTACAATATATCTATTATATTACAAATAAGGCATCAATACTTCATAGGCCTTATCCACTGGAAGTAATGTACATACTGGAGGGCAAGCTGAGAATCGTAGGTTGTAAAATACACCCGCAAAATCGGTTTTGGCTTATCTTCAAATGGGCTTATGCGTGAGTATATATGGTAATTGTTGTGACTCCGAACAGTACAGAACAGTAATACATTTTAAAAGTACCTCTATGTACTTGTAAATAAACTCATCCACAGGTAGTTGGCTCATCTCACGGACTAAACTAACTCATGGATAAGCCAACTGTGAAAATTAAAACACATGAAAATTTCAAGGTCTGGCTGGCCTTATCACTGATAGAAGATTTTTCATAGTAGTTTCATTAAAAATTTGAGGATCAGATTATCTGCAGATGGGCTTATCCACGAGAATGTACAGTAACAGATTATGACATGGATTTATGAAAAATCATCTGCTTACCCCAATACTGATCTTTCATCACCAATGCTTTTCTTCTTCCAGTTTGACTGAATCCTTTTATTCCTTGATTCTGATGCCCACTGAAATAGGGATGGTAAGAGATAATGTTTCAAAACATGTAAAAATGTTTCAAGAAAACTGAACACAAGATACATTTTGAAAAATCACCAAACATGTAAGATAAATTGATATACAACATTTTTGTCTAATAAACACGGTGCTGAATAATCATTTGATTGTACAAGTATAATTTCCATTTCCAATGGATAGAAACTAATCAAGGAATGGATCAGAAACTTCCTAACAGTGAGGACAATTAACCAATGGAACAGCTTGCCTTCAGAAGTTGTGGGTGCTTCATCACTGAAATGGTATAGGATCTCCTGCTTGAGCAGGGGGTTGGACTAAAACACTTCCAAGGTTCCTTCCAGCTATATTCTGATTGATTGGTTGACAGACTATAAGCCCTGGAGAACTGAATTTCATATTTTCATTCCCACATCAAATTAGGAAGTTTGAATTATTGTAGTAGAATCACATTCAAATGCAAAGTAAATATCCACCAACAAGCAAAGCAGAAGCTTTTTTTGCATAACAACATGCCCTTATTCACTTTTAATCAAGAAATCCTCTAATAATTAACAACTTGCTCTAAGTGAATCTACCTAACCTCAATTTAAGCCAATAGAATTTTGATTATAATTAAAGATATCCAATTATCCAAAATAAAACTGGCAAATTAGAGTACTTTTTGGAATATAAGAGGCACTTCCTCCCCTAAAAGTGGGTGAAAATTGTGGTGTGTCTTATACACTGAATGTTGCCAAAGCCCCGCCCACCCACTGGCCCCCATCCTTCAGCTGTTTTTGGCCTCCGCGCATCGCATTTTTGGCCTTCACACGTCACATTTTCAGCCAGTTCCAGGCGGCGGGGATTGGTGGCGGCAAATGGGTCGTGCCAAATGGGCCGCACTGGTGGCAAATGGACAGCGGTGAACAAGCCATGGCAAATGGGCCGTGACGAACAGGCCGCACTGGTGGTGAACAGGCCGTGGCAAATGGGCCACAGTGAATGGGCCGCCACGACGGTGAACAGGCTGTGCCAAACAGGCAGTGGCAAATGTGTTGTGGTGAATGGGCTGCGGCAAACAGGTCGCAGCAGTGGCGAACAGGCCGCGGCAAATGGACCTCCCCGAATGGGCCGTGCTAGTGGCAAACGTGCCACAGAGGTTGTGGCAGAGGTGAACAGACCACAGCGAATGGGCCGCAGTGGTGGTGAAGGGGCCGCTCCAAATGGGCCACAGTGGCAGCAAACGGATGGCGGTGAATGGGCAAAAGCAGAGCTTTTTTCTTGTTTTCCTCCCTCAAAAAGTTAGGTGCGTCTTATACTCAGGTGCGTATCATAGTCCAAAAAGTACGGTACTAATTCTCATGGTCTATCAGTAGAGATAGACAAAGTTGTCAAATTAAATACAGCCATTCCTCTTCTAACAGTGCTTAAGGTATCACAGTCAATAAAACCCAAAATGGATACATCTATCACTCTTAGCAGAATTCCCTCCAAATTCATCTAAATATAATGAGCAGATACTCAGACCTAATGAAAATCCATGCACAACATAAGTTAAATGCATAGGGACGTGATCAAAGTAGGTTGTTGAGCGTCCTGCAGTGGGGCATGGAGAAGCATTGATATTCAGTGCATTTCACCTATAGGTTGTACTCCACATCAGTTAAAACAAGAGGATATGTTAACATTTTATTTAATCTCTCCAGGAATGGTACACCATTCAATGGACTAGGACCTAAATTTTGTCTGTATTGGGATTCAGGATTTTCTTAACTTTCTTGGTATCAGTTGAATGGACAGATGGTGAGTTTAATAAGTACAGGTATTCCTTCCTTAATGACAATAATTGGAACTGGAATTTCCATCACTAAGTGATGCAGTTATAAAGTGTGAAATCACAGTACCACACTGCTTAGCAACAGCAATTCTGGCAGTCCCCATTTGTGGGACCATGTGGTCCATTAAGTAAGTACCTCACATGACCATGACTTCCAGTTTTCTGCTGGCTTCCACTTTGACTTTGCTCATAGGAAGTTGGCAGGGAAGGTCACAAATTGCAATATGTAGCTATTGGAATGGTGGAAAATCCAGGCCCATTGCTGAAAGCCTGGATTGTGATCATGTGACCATAAAGGCACTGCGGCACCTGGAACTTCAAGGACTGGTCATAAGTACAACTCATTCAGCTCTGTCACAAATTCAAACAGTCTTTAAATGAGTAATTTTTAACTAAGGATCATCTCTACACTGATCAGGCACAGCTGAAAATACCTGATCAACTCAACCAGCTCATGTAGCTGTTAAACAGCAGAGAGACAAAACAGAATTGTTCTATTATATTCCTAAAGAATAAAAGCTGAAGGATTGACAACCTGCTTCCTGTGAATGTTCACATTGGCTATAATGGCAATTATGAGGATTGAAGGGCATTTATTTGGATATGCTGTTCTGGAACTATAAAGTTAAGGTCAGTTCTAAAACCATGAATTTAAGTTCCAGGTTTATCTGAAAATAAGCACCTCAAGTTATTCTCTTCCATTGCTAATAGTATCCGATCAAGTATTGTTGGCTTTTTAAAGAAATCATATATCTTTGCCTCTTTCTGATATCTCGACTGTATTTGCAGGTGTAGCCACCATGCTAGGTCTATCCCTTGGTTTTGTAGTTCCTGTTTAGTTTTAAGTTTCCCTTTTTCATTCAGAATATCTTTACATGTTACAATTTTTTCCAAGTTTACAACATTTGGATGTATCAGTGCTTCCAACACCTCAAGTTATTCTCTTGAATAACTGGTCTCTTCTTGAATACCAAACATTACACACAATTATAAGGTTATACAATTACATCTTTTAAGTCATTATAGAATATCTAATTTGAAGAATATGGCTAATAAACTTATCCAAGAGTAGTACTTAAATTCTCCAAAACAGTGGAAAAGGAAAAGGCTATTATTTACCGCTTGAAATGAATTTTGCCATTGGTGAATTACTTCAAATCTTGACAATGGAGATTGAATATGCTCATCATCTGGCTGTGTGTTTGATCCTTTCTTTGGTATTCGATACTGATAAAAAATTGCATTCACAATTGTAGATCAAAAGAAAAAAATGTAACATCATAAGAAGAAAAAAGATTAAAGGACAAACTTGCTGCAAAGGATTACATATAGAGTAATATATTGTTTACAAAGTCAGTACACATTTCAGAATATTCATTATATATAGAATTTTAATTTGCCTTAAACAGCGACATTACTATTCTCCTTGCATTATTATGCAGTAAATAATTCACCGATTGTTATTTATTTTACATGCATTTATTTTCCATCCTATGTGATGTACCATATTGCTAAACTTAATGAAAACTTACATTTTTGGGGTATGAAGATGATTTTCCAGATCCTTCCATAGTTACGGCTGCATAAGACAGACAGAAAACAACACCTTTATGTATTGTGTCATAATTAGCACTTCCAATAAGAACTAATTAAGATTCACACAGTAATGGTAGGAGACATTATCTATTTCCCACATGTTAAAGAATGTTTACCTCTTGTGAATTAGTAGCCTTCTCTAATGATTACTTTTTTTCTAAAACAGTTTATAGCTCCACGGTAACTGCAGATCATAAGCTTATCAAGATATAATATAAATTGCACTGATAAACAAATTTCTTCAATGGTTCTCATCATGTTTCTAGGTTCAGTTCAGATCATCACTTGCCATAATACCAACAATCTAAATCAGCAACATTGTCCCTTGTAAGGCAAATGTGAATTACAGCATGATATTTCTGGTGCCATGCCAAGCAAAGGCATTTTTATTCTCCTAGGTCTCATATTATGTACATTTTAACATTTACTGTCATCCTTGCTATTTTTTCCCTTCCATTCAATTGTGTCTGATTCTTCACCTGGATAAGTCCCTGCAGTTTTCTTGGCAAGGTTTTCCAGAGGTAGTTTGCCATTGCCTCTTCCTATGACTGAAACAAAGTGACTGGCTCAAACTCACCCAGCTGGCTCCGTATCCAAAGGGGACCAGAACTCAGTGTCTCCTCGTTTCTAGCCTGATATCTTATTCATTACACCAAAGTGGCTCTAACCTTGCCATAGATATCTTTAATCAATCTTATTTCTGCTATTTTACTGGTTCTTAGTCTTTGTAAATCACACATTTTACCTGCTCTTTAAAGTTTTTAAACTTGTGACTTCAAATTTGCTACTGATAAAATCTGTTTTATAAACTTTTAAAGTTTGAAACTAAAACAAAATGACTTACAAATTCTATAAATTTGGTCATCCAAATGGTTTTTCAGAAAGAAGACAACTAAATGAGTGATACTGGTGTTACTCAGTGACCATGACTTTTTATGCCAAGAAGTGACATGCACTGCTGTACAGTTTTTAATCACAGATAAAATGAACATTAATTAGTAGTAGCTAGGAGTGACTTGTCTGTAGCATCAAGATTATGAGAAGTGGTAGTATGGCTTTATACCACTATATGTGTAGTTGTGATTACCCCTATACAAAAAAAGATGTTGAGACCCTGGAAAGAGTGCAGAGAACAGCAACAAAGATAATAAAGGGTCTGGAGGCTATATCGTATGAGCTAGGAATGTCCAGCCTATCAAAGAGAAAGTGTGAAGAGTCTGCCAGATAACGATTCTGATGAGGAAGATGAGCCAGGTTGGGGGTCATCAAAAAGGAGCAATGTGGCGTATCAGGTGGTTTTGGAGCTCAGTGGCTGAAAGGAAGGCATTCCTGGAAACATTGGGAAGTGAGGCGAGTAACTGTCTGGACAGTCAGATGTCCACGCAAGCAGGAGATGGAGATGCATGACTGCCGCCAGTCAGCTTGGAACAGTGATCTGTGACAAGGCCAGCTGATAAGACACAACAATTCTGATGAAAAAGAGTTTCCACCCCTGCCCAATCCACGGATGAGAAGAGCTGAACACCGAGAGGCACAGCAGACTCGGCAGAGCTCGGAGAGGCTACCCACGAGGAGGCAAACTTACCCCTCCTAAGAAGCACCAGTTGGGTTGATTTAAGCAGGCAGAGGGAGTTGTGTGGTTGTCAGAGACAATTGTTTTGTTTTTTCAGTGTGACATCTTCAGCTTCTTGCCTTGCTCCTTTGCTTCATCTCAGTGCTTTGTTCCTGTGCCACAGTTCATGCATGTTCCTGGGACTCATGTTTGGACTTGGACTTTCTTGGGGAGACCTGCTCTTTGCTTCATTGTCCTTCAGAACCACTGAAGCCAAACTGTTGGCATCCTTTTTGCTTTGCTTGCTGTCAATTTTCCTTCCTTTGCTTCAAGCTTGCGTGACCAGCCAGCCACCTCACTGTTCCCTCCATTAGCCACACTCTATTGGTAAACTGTTGCCTTTGTTAGATGTCTCATCACTGAGGTCGCTACAAATTGTGGGAAATTGACATGGCGTTTTGGGGAATGCTATACAGCAATTACTTGTGAAATAAACATAATAAATCCCTCTCAAGTGCTACTTGTGTGAACTGGATATTTCTTGATGGTACTTGACGGGCTGTCATAGAGAAGAGACCAATTGACTTAATCTCTGTAGCACCAGAGGGCAGGAGAAGAAGTATGGGTGGAAGCCAGTGGTGGGTTGCTCCCAGTTCGGTCTGGTTCTATAGAACCAGTAGTAAAACCAGGGGAGGTTCCGCCCACCCACCACAATATCATCATGGGTGATCCGCGCATGCACAGAAACCTGCAAGTGAAGTGAACGTGTGTGCGCGCTCCCACTCCGAACTGGTAGTAAAGGTAAGTGGAACCCACCCCTGGTGGAAGCTTATTAAAGACAGACCCAACCTAGAAGTAAGGAGAAATTTTTTGACAGCAAGAACAGTTAAGCAATGGAATACCTTGCCTCCCAGTGTTGTGGGTGCTCCATCACTAGAGGTTTTCAAAAATAGACTGGACAATTATTTGACACGGATAGTATGAGGCTCTTGCCATGAGCAGAGCATTGGACTAGAAGACCTATGAGGTCTCTTCCAGCCCTATGATTCTATGTTCTATCAATGTATAATGATCCTCTGTTTTAATCCAATATCCAGCGTTGTTATTATTTCATAGGTACCTTTTTTTCTGCTTAAACAAAAGGCAAATGAAATTATAATTGTCTCTAAGTACAGATAAATAATTGCAGCTTTTTGATCAGCAGAACTAGCAACAACTTAAGCAAATAAACTCTAGTAACTGTTTCCAGAGTCAGAAAGACAAATAAAGAGATACATCTCTTTTCACTGTAAAAGCATTTTCTAGCAGGAAGGAAGTCATTCAATTCATGCCTTAAGTTTAGCAGATTTAATTAATATTCTATGTCTGAATATATGACAGAATTAAAGTTGAGATGGAATCAAATTTGAAGAAAAAAAGAGTAATTAACCTCTCCTTTTACCTTTAGCTTATACATACATGCAAATTATGTTTGCTGATTTGATTTAATAAGCAAATTATGGTCAATTAAAATAAATAATAAATTAAGCTTTCTACAACAAAGAGCAAGAGAGAACGAAGTACTTTTATTGTCCAAATGATTCTATCTAGATGTTAAGTCAAGCCTCGCTACCTATAGATGCCACACTAGTTATTCTTTTAATATTTTTTAAATTAATGTTTTATTTAAAAATGTTTAGAAAGCTATCGCGCATGGGAAAAGGACTGAACATTTCAACTACTCACTCAATGTCCTTATTTCATTCCTTGCATATCTCAGGGTGTTTGTGTGAGTAAAAGAAAGTTGAGGTTTCCCTTTTTTTCTATTGGTTTGAATAACAGAACCATGATTATGGTAAATAAACTTTTACAAATCATAATTTTAAACTGAATTAAGAAAGGACTCAGCCTGAATTACTGCTTTATTTGTTGTCTGTGTGTTATGCTAAACCTAATCAAACACAGTATAGTGTGCAAACCTAGTGTCTCAGGCCAGCAGTTGAAAAATAGGTTAAAGTGAGATGCAACTGTCGTCACATTACTCCTGACATATGGTTTAATTCTTAAGATATTTTATAATTGATGAATAACTGGAGTTTAAATTATGACAGGTGAAGTATAGCACACCAGAAGCCATGAGCCTGAGAAACTCTTCCTAAATATATTTATTAAATGTATGGTTCCAAAAAGAGCTGATGACAGCCGTTCATTCATTCATTTAGACAGGCTTATATCCTGCTCTAATAGTCAACGGAATTGAATATTCACTTAGATATACGAGATTATGTAGTAAACCTTTCGTTGGAAGAAACATCCAGTTCCAGTTCCAAGTCGGGAGAAAGGCAATGGAAATAAAATGGAGGCTAGAGGCAGTTTGGAAAGAAAGGTTCCCTTTATTGATGAAGAGAACCACCAACCACATGTGATTCTGGGACAGCTGACAAAATGGAGTTTAGAGTGAATGGGTTTTATACCTTCTGGATTCCTATGAGGTCATGTAGGGGTCATGGCTGGCTCTATAGAAGGGGTGTCAAACTGGCAGCCCACGGGCCAGATGCATCATGCACAGGCCACACCCACCCCAGCTCCACAAAGTGAAAAAATGTCATGTGATGACAACATGACGCAGCAAGTTTGACACCCATGCTCTATAAGCAAAAGGGGAAATGCGAATCCTAAGTGTTTGAGCTAATTTTGTCAACTTTGGCTTGATTGTGTTCCTTAGTGTGTTGCTTATCTGAAATTTCTGCCTGACCCAGTCTTTCTGAATCTGCATTTCTATAAACTGGCCTTCTCAGTTTCTGCTTGGGGCAGAGAAACTGGGGCTGGTTTCTGCCTCCCTTAAGGGTTTTTTCCATTTCTCCTTTAGGGGAACTATTCTATCCTTCTCTTTTAATATTCCCCAAAATATTTCATTCTTCAGGGGAGGGGCTTCCCACACTTTCCTTATGACATACTGTAATAAAAAGATTACTTTTAGTTTGGTGGAATTTCTGCAAGATGATAACATTCAAGCATCATATGGAAAAAAATTATTCTATAGAGTAGCATTGTCAGCACATGCCTAATCAAAGAGGAAAAAAGTTAATATCCTTCATACTGACAAATATTTGGGGGAAAAAGCAAGTGACACGCAAGATTAATATCGGTGAATACAATTACTATCCTTATGTATTGCTAAAGGAACATTTAGCATCTAACAAAGGAATATTTGCAATATACAACATTTGCATCTATACAGGCAATTAAAAAGATATGCAGTTGCTAGTTAACTCGATGTGAAACTTGCACAGTAGAACCAGAGTGTACTTCTTGCATTTCATGGCCCAGGGTGTTAACGTTCAGTTATTTTGTTCTACCCTTTTATCTAGTGCCAGATGGGGGATAATATCCACGCATCAAAAACACAAGGTCTAACTCACGCCAACTGTTGACAGAATAAAGAACCTGTTAAAAATTCTGCGTTCACTGCAGCCACTGACACGGAGTCCCTTATTTAAAAAAACTGAATCACCTAAGGTCCTAAGCTAAGGAAACGAACAGGGCGAGACTAACGGCAGCCACATATACCTATAATGTAATAAAACCGTACGCTTGTGTTCCTCGGGGATGTGCGTTTCTTTCTGAATAAAAGCAAACGCACAAACATCCGAACTGGGATCCGGAAGGAACAGAACGGGATTCGTGCCCATAAAAAAAAAAAAAAAGGGCAGTAACCGCACTGTACTTGCCATTTATCCACCAAGGGACAGGCGCTATTAGCCTGCCCACCTCGCCGTTTAAGGGGCGCACCATTTTGCCCTGCCAAATGCTTTAAAAGCCCTCCGCGGAGCTTCCTCCAACGCTCCCCCCGCAGAAGCCACCTTCCTCCCGAAGGAAAGGCCCGCGATTCTTGTTCCAGGCAAAGCAAACCCTGAAACAGCTCGATCCACCATCGACCACCCCGTCGATGTTGCTTTTTCCTCTCACCTGATCCGATGAAGCCCCGCTACCCCTCCAACTGCGCTCGCCTTTGTTGATTCGGATCGCCACCGGCAGATTGTTGCGCCGCCTAGCGTAGCATTTCGCGCCCACTTCCGGTAGAGGCGCCGCCCTTCGGAGCAATGTGGCCGTGAAAAAATCGTTGCGCGGGGTTGAAAGCCGTCGCTAGAGGCTGCTGGCCAGTCGGGGCTCGTCCAGATGGGTCCTGGAGCATCCGGGGGCTGCAGTGATGTTTTTGCGTTGCAGAGCGCTTCGCATAGGCGCTCGCTCTCTGCCATCTCTACGTACGTAGTGTAAATCGTTTTGCACTTCGCCAAAACCGGAATTCAATCCTGGCTTATTTTAAAATGATTTTCAATTAAGGAGAATTGAAAGGTGGGATTAAATCCGTTACAGAGAAAGTTGGGGAAAAAAAATAGCTGAAAAGCCCACATAAGCCGTGGAGTGGAAAATAAACTCCTCTGCAATGCCAGTCTAAAAACCAAGGGACTTTGTATGACCTGCAATTGGAGTAGAGGCGTTCTGTAAATGAGTCGTGAAGGTCTTGTCAACTTGAGTAAATTATATTTAGTGCGCTTTACAGAGACAGGTGTGTATAGAATTGTGGTTCAAAAGATTGAATTAAGCTTAGAAAATAGTTGAGCCTAAGAATTAGCTATTGCTCTTCCTTTGAGAATATTATTACCTGGAGAGGGTTAGAAAGGGAGGAAGAGGAGAGGAGTGGGGAAGGGGAGGGGAAGTAGAAGGGGAGGAATGAAGAAAGTAGAAAGGGACAGAAGAAGGAAAGGAGAAGGGAAGAAGAAGAGGAAAAGTTATGGTAAAACAAAGAAGAGGAAATGGTAAAAGAGCAGCCCGGAACAGATAAAAATGAAAGTTAAAGGATAAGATGAATGATCAATGATTAATTATGGATAAGAGACTGTACACTTAAATATGTTTATGAGAAACAAATATATATATATATATATATATATATATATATATATATATATATATATATATATATATATATATATATATATAAAAGAGAGAGAATAATATTACCTTCAACCCAGTATCCCATTAAACTGTGCTTTATTCATGTTGGTTTTCTTCAGGAAAAGCAACCACTGTCTTATAGACTGTTCTTGTAAATATGAGTTGGTAAAAATGCAAATCAAGGCAATCAGTACAGTACTTTTGCAAGAAATAACCTATCTTTTACCAGAAATGAATCTAGAACATCTGCTGTTAAAATCTCTAATTCTGGTGCTTCTAGAGGGATAGACTTTGATATTACTGATAAATGGGCTTTAGTCTCACTAGAAATTTATCCAATTATTGCTGTACTGAGGCAATTGTAATGAAGAGAGGCATTATTGCTCCATAACAATAGTGAGATGTCACTGTAAAACACTAATGGGAAAATTATTGTTTAGCTAATCTATTATTGCTAAAAAGATTTTTAGTGGAAAGGAAAAAATATATAAGAAATAAATTAGAAATGGAAAACCTGTAAATGGAAGATGACCTTTTGCATTCTTCCCTTTGTGAGCCAAAGCAATTATAAAATAAAGTAACCCATAAAAGCACTCAACTTTCCTCAAACTTTTAAAATCCTACTATTGTAAGTTATTTTTCCAGATTTAATAATTATTATCACTGAAGTGATTTGGTTGCACTTTTCAGCTAGTTGTGCAGTCTCTTAAGGCTGGCTCTAGATTTTTTCCCCAATGCCTTTGTTCACTGTCCTGGAAGGTATAATTTTCTTAGCAATTATAAACAAGTCTAAATTGTGCACATTCATTCTTCAAATATCCATATCTTTCCTAGATAGATGTATTTAGATACATATTTTAGATACATATAGATTTATATCCCATAATTCAGAAGTACTCATGAAATGCTCTATGTAAAATATCCCAAAGGTGCTTTTTTAAGAGGCAACTGGGCTTTGTTTTCCTTTGAAGATGTTTTGCTTCTCATCCAAGAAACTTCTTCAACTCTGACTGGATGTTGGGGAATGGAAGGATTTATATTCCTCGCAGACAGCTGGTCGTTTGCATTCTTTTAGAGAGTCATTGAGGCCACTTGGAGGTTTGTCTGTCACCTGAGTAGTGCAATGGGGTGGAGCCTTCTTGGAATTGCTGAAAGGACTATGTTGTGGAGTTGTGTTTTCTGTAGAATGTTTTCTGCCCTGTGTCTCTTCACTGTTGAACACAGGTGCAGGCTGCTGGGGTTGAGTCTGTGTTGTCTCAATCTCAAACTGAAGCATAAATGGTTCCTGAGTCTGCAATTTTTCTGGAATCCATTCATAGTCCCACACTATACATGGGTGTTCATTCCAAAGTGCATAGCTAAATGTTTGTGGAGATTCTTAGTCATTCAGGTCATGGTTGTCCCAAAGATGTTTTATCAAGAGGCAATTGGACTTTCTTGTTTTTCTTTGAAAACATTTTGCTTCTCATCCAAGAATGCAAATGACCAGCTTTCTGCAAGGAATATAAATCCTTTCATTCCCCACCATCCAGTCAGAACTGAAGAAGCTTCTTCGATGAGAAGCCAAACGTATTCAAAGAAAAACAAGAAAGTCCAGTTGCCTCTTGAAAAAGCACCTTTGGGACAACCATGACCTGGATGACTGAGAATCTCCACAGATATCTACTGTACAAAAAATACATTAAAAATAATAGATAAATGTAGGCAAGAGTTTACATTTTTATGAATTGTTAAAGTACATTTTTGTATTTCAACAAAGCTGGCAAATACAATAGTTCAGTTAACAAAAGAGTGGTATAAAAATTTCTAGTGCAATTATATTTTAAACATGAGGCAGATAAAAATAATTGTCTCAATACAATTTTAACAATACAATTTTAATAATACAATTTTAAGTCTACTTCAGTGTAACACTATTTTCAAGTGTAAGCACATTATACAGATTTAAAAAATGTATTTTGATTTTAAAAAGGAACACCAGTGTAAAAAACTATAATAGCTTCTGTCACTACAGCCAAAATAGTATTGGAAAACAACAGAGTTCTACAACTTATCACTCTGGGTCTATTTAAAGAGGTTCCTGAAGCATATCAGATAAAAGTATCCAGAAGTCTTTGCATCATTCATGCAAGATGAGTGTAAGTATGGTTTGCACATACATTCAATATTATGCAAATTGTGTATGTGTTAGAGCAGACTAGCAACTAAAATATATTTGATAATATAATTTGATATATTTGATAATTAGATTTGTTATGACTATAGAAATATTGGGTGTTTCTATTAGTATTGATATTCTATATTGGATACTTTTAAGCATTGTATTTAAACTTAAAATAGGTTATTTTGTTACATAATTTTAGTGTTTCTTGGATTGTTTAGTATGTATATTGTTTATATGTTGTTTTTGTTTTAATTTAGAGTAAAAGGTTATTTTATTATACTCTCTGAGCTTGATTGTTTGCTGGTAGGCATTTCATTACCCAACAAGGTATCATCTTCAGTGTGATAACACTAGTAATATATGATGTTACATCTGAAACCTAATGCATTTAGGTCTGGCCAACTGAAAGTATCTCTTTCTTTGAGTTTCTTGAAGTAGAAAGGGCAGAAATAAACAGTAGGCTCTAGCCAAAGATACTGTATGTATTTCTTAGTCATGCTGATTTCAGTGGAAGATGAGTGGCAATTTCTTGCTTAACTCCTCCCCTTGGGTCAATATGAAGTATTACTTTTCAGATGTTTCATAATCAGATTCCTAGAGGTTATAGTTCTAATACAATGTTACTGCTTTATGACAATATATGAAAAACAATATTGTGTTTTTAATTAAGGTACATGTTTTTTATAAAACTGTTAGAGAAACTTGAAAACTTTTAAGAAGTAAAATATGTTTTAACATAATTTCTTTATTCATAGTGGCTACAAATGATTGAAGATGTGAGCTTCAGGAAACTAATAGATAATTTGGAGTGCCCAGAAAAATTTAAATACGACTTTAACAAAAATGGTGACCTTAAGCATGTAGACACTAATGAACCTTTTGTTTATAATTATCAGAATTCATATAAAGATAATCACAAACGTTACCAAATTATTGGACAGTTAATAACTCAGTATGTTTATGAGCTCCTTGAAAAAGTTTGCAGTCTGCAGAAGATTTACATCCCAACATGCATGGCAGACAGTAAAATTCATAGTTTCTTTTTCATGAGTGAGAATGCATTGACAAATAGTTCAACTTTACTTGTTCTTCTTCAAGATCAGGGGACATTTCGTGCAGGCCAGTGGACACAAAGTTCAATAATACATGATGGCCTTCAACATGGATCTCAGATACCTTTCATTACAATGGCTCTACAGTGCTCTTGGGGAGTGATTGTTTTAAATCCTAATGACAATTTTGTAGATCTGAAAATAGAACCAGAATGTTTAAGCCTTTTAGAAAATGATGCTATTTGTCCTCTAAATTTATCATGGGCAGTCCCAAAGAGAAACAGCAGTAACCCCGAAGAACATACAATCTATGTTTGGGATCACTTCATTTCAAAGACTTCATCTAAAAATGTGGCCTTCGTTGCCCATGGCTATGGGGGATTGATTTTTATCAACTTACTCATGCAAAGAACTTTGGAAGTGATGAACAAAGTGTATGCTGTTGCACTTATTGACTCTAAACATCACATGAAACATCAGACACAAGGCAATTCTGACGTACAAACATGGATATGGAAGCACTGTCAAGAGTGGGTATCAAATAGTAATCCTATAGATAGGTCAGTAGGCTACCTTATGAAAATGGATTGTCCTATAGTCTCCACCGGATCTGAAAAGTACAATATGGCTCCATCCTCTAGCCTGCAGTCCATCTTCAAGTATCTAAAGAATGCACTGAAAACTAGTAATAAAGACAATTTCAGTCAATTACCTATTGCAACAAGGAGCAAAAATGCCATGAAAAAAAATTAAGAATATATGTTTTTCATAGTTTCTTCTGTCAGAAAAAAAATGGTATTTGATGCAAATGCCTAGGCACACTCTTAAGATAAACTATTTTATTTAATATATTATTTCTTTTCTTCCCCCTTGGCTGAAGCAGATATTATGTTATGTAAGGTGCAATTTTGAATTCCATGGTCAGGCTTTATTTTAGTTGTTGAAAGGATACTTTGTACAAATTTGTAATTTAGTGACAATTTTTTCTTTCAATGTCTTACAAATATATTCTTTGACAAAGCTTTTTAAAAACTGTCATTTAATCTTAACCATCAGCAAACCAATGAAAATGTAAATAGGATAAACATATCAGAAATAGGTTTAAAATCTTGTTTGAAATATTAGTCAATTACTTGTACTTCAAATTAGCATAATTCTGAATGTTTTAAACTTCAGAGTACATGTATAGTATACATTCAAGTCAGCATAGAAATATTGAACATTTCACAAAAATTACTGTATAAAATTATATTTATTTGACAGTCACATCAAATTAGATTGATCTTATTTACTGTTAATATTAAGACTATTTTTTTAAGGTTACTTTTAAAAATCTCTTTTCTGTAGATTATTATCTACATTTTCATTTCCATTTTACTTGAAAACTGTTCTTTTGGTTCAGGTTGGATTTAAATTACAATTTCAGTCATGAACCAACTTTAAAATAAAGTAACAGATTAAAATATACATAAATTTTATATAAAAGTTTCAACTTTCTAAAAAGAATGAAAACTCAATTGAAAAGATGGGCCCTTAAGGCGTTTTTGCAGGATTGTAAAAAATGTAGACTGAATATCTTCAGAATATACATTCTACAACCTAGAGATGACAGAATAGACTGAATCCCAAATCATCACCAGATGACTGATATATTGAAAAATGGATTGTCTGGAAATCTTAGAAGTGAGAATCATGCATATACTCAGACAATTTGAGTCTAGATGATTTAGGGTTACTGGTAATAATCAGCACGTTATATGTCCTCTAGGAACTGGCAGACAGTGCAGCCAATTCCCAGAGGAACAGACAAAATGCTACCCTACAAATAGTCCTTGAACAATCTTTTGCTGCATTTTGAACATGTAGAAGTTTCTAACCTAGTTACTATAAAGCAATCCAACATTACCTGAGAAAACAGGATGTGATCAGGATGTAGGAGGGTTCTCAAACTGTACTACTTTTTTCTGAAGTATAGCCCTGTCCTCTAGAATCTAGATCACGGGTGTCAAACTTGCTGCATCACGTTGCCGTCATGTGATGTTTCGTGATGGTTTTCCCATTCAGAGCTGGGGCGGGTGTGGCCTGCATGTGATGGATCCAGCCCGCAGGCCGCCAGTTTGACATCCCTGATCTAGATCATGATCCTTCAAAATAAACACCGCCACTTTGTCTGATCTTAATTTCATTTTATTATCCTGCATCAAGCTTATAGTATTATCCCCTGTGGACATACATTTCAAAAAATATTGCCCCTTCTTGTGACTGAAATAAGAGAAAAAGATTTGGGTATCACCAACCCGTCTTTAATGCCTAGCACCAAACTTTAGACTAACATAATCTATTAGTTTTACTAATATCTAGATAATCTTTCTTGAAGCTGGTTAGCCACAACCTCTTTATACCTTTTCCCAAATACAGGAGGCTAACCTACAATTTAAGAGAGACAGAGTAGATTTATTAAGGTCTAAACAAAGCATTCTGTCCTTTCTCAATGGAGTATTATGTTAGCTAGGCCACAGTGAACACATTGGGCAAGAATCCAAATAGGCAGTAAACTACCATTCCAAGTAGCTTTCCCATATTCCCCAAAATCACAAATTTATCCAATATTAATATTACAAATTACTGACAACACATTATTGTAACTGACTCTAGAATTTGAGTTTTCTCAGCTGCAAAGGCTTTTTGCAAAGATCCATTAAAAATACCACAGTAAGTCATAGCTTCTTAGAGCAAATTTGAAACAGCTTTAACTACCTGGGAAAATTTTATTGGATAAAATGCATATTTGTTGTACATATAGTTGCAGCATAGTACCAGACTGTCATGCCTTAGTAGTTTATGATGAATCGACTGTGTTCTAGTTATCTACCTTGTTTGTATATTATAAGCTAATTTTGAAGAGGCTGTTTAGGAGTGATCCTGTCTCTCACTCTGAAGAGTTCCCTATTCCAAGAGTGATTGACAAAATCACCTTCATAAGCAACTTAAACACAAAAACTATAAAACCACCACCCTTGTGCTTTGAGCGAAAGACCAGACAAGCATGTGACACAAAACAATGTGACTCAGCACTGGAATAAATAGGATAGTACTATATTTGTTTTGGTAGCTATGAATTCCTGGAATGCACCAAATAGCACCAGAAATGTATTGTGGGATTTGGCACCAAGATTTGAATCTATGTGAAATCTCTTGGAGAGAGAAATTGTTGCTTCAGGATAAAGTTTCACCAATATGATGATATCCAGTTATACAGCTTCACCACAGGCTCAATGGGAGATGCTGTAAATTTCCCATGTTGGTGCCTGAAGGCTGTCAAGGAAAAACACACTCAAACTTCATTCTGTATTACAGAATGGTTGTTAAATCATAAGCCTTCTGATTCCAGGACTGTATCATCATTGACTCTTTACTGGGCTGCGCTCCCTATGATGCAAATTTGCAACCTGGGATCTTTCTGAACAATTGGCTTCTACACAGCATGATCAGGAGGGCCTTTGTCTGATAAACCAGTTGCAATGTTACCTGGAATATAATACTCTGAGGAGGATCACTTACACCTTTGTCATATGCTGATTAGATTAACATGGGGTTACCCTTGAACACTACCCAGAAGTTTCAGGTGGTCCAAAATGCAGCTATCCAATTTGGTCTAGTGGTTATGGCACCAGTTTAGAAAGCGGAAACCATGAGTTCAAGTACCACCTTAGCCATGAAAGCCAGTTAGGACTCTTTGTGTCAATCACTCTCTCAGTCCTACTCACTTCACAGAGTTGCTGTGGGGAAAATAGGAGGAGGTGTGTTGGACATGTTTGCAGCCAAGGCAGGATACAAATAAACCTATGTGCTCAATGGTTTTGATACTGCAGAGTTGCACTGGTTGGAGTCCATTTCCCAGTGAGCTGGTCACCAGCTTTAAAGCCCTGAATATTTAAGACACTTGTGTTTCCCAAATATACTCTGTCTTATCTAGATGATCAGAGTCTACAAAGGATCCTGACTTATCAGTCATTATGGCAGAAGGGTGGCCTAATATGAGGTATTCTCAACCACAGTTCTCCTCTTATGGAATAGTTTGTCCACTGAGCTGAATATGTCCCTCATTGTGGTGAGGTGGGTGGTTCCGCCCCAGGCGCCTGATGGACCCGGATAGGTTCCAGATGGAGCTTGGGCCATTTCCTGAGGCTCTGGCACACGGCTCGACTGAAGACCTAGGGGCTGCCTGGGATAGGGCAGCTGCTAGAGCTTTGGACCGGGTCGTGCCTTTGCGGCCTCTAACCAGGCGTCGATCTCACCTGGCTCCCTGGTTCACCGAGGAGCTGAGGGAGATGAAACGCTGGAAAAGACGCCTGGAGAGCAGTTGGAGGGCCAGCCGTTCTGAATCTGACCGAACACTGGTAAGGTCTCATATTAGGACCTACCTGGTGGCAATAAAAGCGGCAAAGTGTAACTATTTTTCTGCTCTTATTGCATCATCAGATAATCGCCCGGCTGCCCTGTTTAGGGTGACCCGCTCCCTGCTCCACCAGGAAGCGCGGGAGGACCCCTTGGAGGGTAGAGCCGAGGACTTTGTACAATATCTGTATGACAAAATCGCTCAGATTCGGGAAAATTTGGACTCTGACTGGGTAGATTTGGGAGGGAGGATGGAGGCAAGTCTTGAGAATATTACCTGGGAAGAGTTTGATTCTGACACTCCGGAAAACATGGACAAGATACTGGGCAGACTGAGCGCGGCCACATGTTTATTGGACCCGTGTCCCTCCTGGCTGGTGCTGGCCTCTCGGGAGGTTACACGAGGCTGGCTCCAGGGGATTATAAATGCTTCCTTGAGAGAGGGTGCCTTCCCCGCTGCCTTGAAAGAGGCGGTGGTGAAGCCTCTCCTCAAGAAGCCTTCCCTGGACCCAGCAGTGTTGGCTAATTACCGTCCAGTCTCCAACCTTCGCTTCGTTGCGAAGGTTGTTGAGAGTGTGGTAGCGCGACAGCTTCCTCAGTACTTGGATGAATCGGCTTATCTAGATCCGTTCCAGTCGGGCTTCAGGCCTGGATACAGCACGGAAACGGCATTGGTCGCATTGGTAGATGATCTCTGGAGGGCCTGGGACAGGGGTTGCTCCTCTGTCCTGGTCCTATTAGACCTCTCAGCAGCTTTTGATACCATCGACCATGGTATCATGCTGCACCGGTTGGAAGAGTTAGGGGTGGGGGGGCACCGTGTTGCGGTGGTTCTCCTCCTTTCTCTCTGATCGGTCGCAGTCTGTGTTGACAGGGGGGCAGAGGTCGACCCCGAGGCCCCTTGTATGTGGGGTGCCACAGGGGTCGGTTCTCTCACACCTTCTGTTCAACATTTATGTGAAGCCGCTGGGTGAGATTATCCGTGGTTTTGGGGTGAAGTATCATCAGTATGCTGATGATACTCAGCTATACATCTCCACCCCGGACCACCCCAATGATGCCCTTAAAGTGATGTCCTGGTGCCTGGAGGCTGTACGGATCTGGATGGGGAGGAACAGACTCAGGCTCAACCCATCCAAGACCGAGTGGCTGTGGTTTCCGACGTCCCGATATAGTCAGTTGGTGCCATCACTGACTATTGGGGATGAGTCATTGCCCCCCACGGAGAGGGTTCGCAACTTAGGCGTCCTCTTGGACTCACAGCTGTCTTTAGAAGAACACTTGACGGCTGTGGCCGGGAGGTCTTTTTATCAGGTTCTCCTGATTCGCCAGTTGTGTCCCTTTCTGGATAGGGACTCGTTAAATACGGTCACTCATGCCCTCGCCACTTCACGCCTGGACTACTGTAATGCTCTCTACATGGGGCTCCCCTTGAGGAGCACCCGGAGGCTCCAGCTGGTCCAGAATGCGGCCGCGCGGGTAGTTATAGGAGCAGCATGGTGCTCCCATGTGGCTCCCCTCCTGCGCGAGCTGCACTGGCTCCCTGTGGTCTTCCGGGTGCGCTTCAAGGTCTTAGTTACCACCTTTAGAGCGCTCCATGGCTTAGGACCGGGGTACTTACGAGACCGCCTTCTGCCACCAATAGCCTCTCACCGCCCAGTACGCTCCCATAGAGAGGGGCTTCTCAGGGTGCCGTCAGCCAAACAGAGACTGGCGGCCCCCAGGGGGAGAGCCTTTTCTGTGAGGGCACCCACCATCTGGAACAAGCTCCCCCCAGAGATACAGAAGATTCCGGATCTGCGCACTTTCCGCCGTGGCCCCAAAACATTCCTGTTTCAGCAGGCCGGCCTGGCCTAACTTTCCCTTTATATTGCTTTTGATTTTATTTTAAACTGGGATGTCTTGAATTATCTAGGACCAGAGTGTTTAGTATATTTTAATTGGTTTTTTTAAACGTTAGTATTACATGTATTTTTATCGTTCGCTGTTCACCACCCCGAGTCCCTCAGGAATAGGGCGGTATATAAATTTAATAAATAAATAAATAAATAAATAAATTGTGGCAACCTTGGAAGCTAGTAAGGGCATGGCTTTTCAGGTAGCTTTTGGGGATTGATTTTATACAGATCTATGCATTTTTCTTATTGATGGTTTAAAATGGAATTGCACAAATAAATAAGCTAGCATCTCCCTAATCAGTCATACTATTTTATGAAATCTATTACTGAGGGACCATACATAAATAAAATTCTCACCCTATCCTGGAGTTATAAAGAAAAGGAAAGAAGAATAAAGATCTGTCTCTCCAGGAATCCTGGTAAAAATGTTTGTTTTTTAGGAAACATAGCTATAATCTGCTCTCCCAACATTCCAGAATCCACTTCACAATAGAAAGAAGATAGAGTTCACCTTTGTCCTAGCCAGGTCTCAATTTTATCCACCATAATCAAATCATAAATAATATTATTTTTGCTCTGAAATGACTTGCACCTATAGAGAAGAAATATTAAATTATCCAGTTAAAATTGTTCTCTATCTTGCAATCAGTTCTATTCCTCACAGCTAGAATCATTGCTCCTAATACGGAACAACTCTGCTATTCCTCCCTCAACCATCCTATAATCAGTCTGGTTGAAACCATGAAAACAGACATTAAATAGCTCCCCCAAAGAACTCAGGTAGTAAGTTTGGGGGTGGACAGGAGGCAGACTATCTACTGGTAGCTGCATCCATGGCATAATTCCATCTTTAAAAGTCAAAAGATTTTAGCATCACATCTCTCACATGGGCTCCAAATTCTAGCTGATAAAAATAGTTTTAGAGCTAAAACTTATCAGGACAGGCAGGACAAAGGCAAAAATATTTACAGCAATTACAGTACATACATTATTTTATTAAATAAGATAATTAAATACAACTATCTCTAGGTCAAAAAGAAAAGGGAAAAACGTGTGATTTCTACGACTGGGTTCACACATGCTAAATTGTGATTTAATTGTAACTTATTTAATGTTAATCTATAAAATGATTTATCTGGTTTTGTCTTTCTATCTTGTGTGGAAAACATGTCTATTTCTGTTTATAGTTCAAGGCATTTACTTGTCTGATTTAGAGCAGGTTCCTTTATTTAACAAATTGTTAAGATATAGGATATAAGCTAATAACAATAGAAAGTCAGCAACTTGTTGACATACATAACTTTAAGGAAAATAATGACAGAAAATCTGTCTGTTTTGATGTTGACCAATATGATCATGCAAAGATTAAGATTACTTCTTTTTGCTGGGTTAGATGGGACACATGTTCAAATAAGCCATGGCATAATCAATCTTAAGATGTGCCCATTCCAATTTCCACTTGTTTCCAGAAACGGCATTTAAATGTCTTTATAGAGAAGTTCATACTTGGGAATATTCTTTGGATCAATTGGGCTTCGTACAATGAGTTTTCCACGCATCGCTCCACGATAGATTACTTCAATCAAATCTATGAAGTCTTGTTTTGTTTTGAAACTTCCTACAAATTTGGTATGATCTGGAGATCTGTTTAGGGGAAAAAAATAATATAAAGCCAATTTTAAACAACAATGTTAAAGTTGAAATTCAAAAATAGAAGTAGTTCAAAATCTGAATCTACCAAGCTCCTCACTTTTACAAATATATTTATTAGCATTTTATATAACTGTGCAAGATCAAATTAAAACTTCATCCAGTCTAGTGTATTTCTCAAGAATCTTCATAAATGGGTAATGAAACTTATAGCTTCAGGACCTATGACCAGGAGTTTCAATTTAGACATGGCTAGCAATCAATGACAGAGCAATACCTATTTCTGATATAAAGCTAATTTACAAGATGTGTTTCACAATATAAAATTAACCACAACTGTGTTTTATGATACAACTATTTACATAGATTCATTATGCCCGGTAATATGTTTTATCATTTGTAACAGGACTTCATTTTCAAAAATCCAACTTGGGAATCTAAAATCCATAGTCTTCAGCATTCATTCCTTAACCTTTTTGTGGATTGATACCATTCATCAATATAATAAACAATCGGTTAGTGTTTGAATTAATGCACTGTCTTATGCCATAGTTTGCTGAATACAACTGCACGCAGAAGTTTAGGCTCCTCGGTTGAACTGTATGTTTCTAACTAAACAGAAGCTGTCACAATCACTATATGATACAGGTTAAAAATATTAAATATTTGGCAACTCTTAATGAACTTCATTTAGCCATTTCACCAACTTCCCATCCCCATAAGCCTTGTGGTATAAATCATGCCAAACCATCTCTGTAACATTCAACTCACTTCTTATATATTCTGCATACAAATCCTACCTATCCAAATTAATAGGCAAAAAGTGTGACAGAAAATACTTCCTGAATTCTTGTTTGATTTTGCCTTGGCATATTCTGTGACCTAATTAAATCACAGTAATTCAAGCCAAGATCAACCTATATAATGGCTCTGCATAATAAACAGACTAAGTCACAGAATAATAAAATTAATACCAACAAACATGATCACACTTCGGCTACATGCAAACCAACTTACCCATAATCCACTTTTATATGTTGCCCATTGAAAAAGAAGACAGTTGATGGAATATAACTAATATCAAAATACCGGGTGTACACTGGAACCTTGCTCACGTTCACTAAATAAATTGCAGCCATTTTACTCAAATCATGAGATGTTTTTGCAAGCTGTCAAGAAACCAAAGTTATGTGATACACTGGATGCATGAAGAAAGGAGTCAAAGCTTTTAAAGACATAAAAAATGGATTATAATTACATGTACTTTTCGAAATACACTAGCAATAATTGTAGCTTGGATAGCAAGGATAACAAGTATACTACTAAACCATCCATTTAAATTATTAAGCGAGGCCTTGCTGCAGAGTCTGCTAGCATCAGATGTGTGTCTGATAAATATAGATGGCAGTTTCGTTCACTATGAAATATGTGGCAGCTCAATCTATCTGACCTCCTTTGGCACCAAATGAAAATATTTTAGGTTCGGGGTGTTTGGTGCTCTCCGAGCTTGGTTGTTTTCTTGCAAACGTTTCATTACCCTAAGTAGGTAGCATCATCAGCGCTAATCTAGTTTTTGCAAAATTCTGCAAGAAAACAACTGAGCTATAAATAATCTTCATTTTAGGGTCAGGAGACGTTTTGCGATATACGCCGCTTAGATCCGGGGACTGCAAATAAATAAAAAGCAAATGCCGGCTTACAACGTTATCCAGTTGCAGGCAGACATGATCTTCATCTCTACCAAAGCGAAGAACCAGGACTTTCTCCGCCACGGTCTTAATCGCTTCATCCACCTCCTTTTTGCTGTTTAACTGAGGCAGCAAGAAACTCATACCGGCTGACGAGACAAGAGGTTAGTGGTGCCTCGAGATAGTAAACACGCACGCGCGTAAGCTTGTTTTTGCTGGGGAGGGGGGAAGGAAACTGTCAACGAGGCCCAGTGAATGACAAAGACTTTGTCCAATCAATGGCAACTACCGCTACAGAACTTGTTTTCGCTGACGGAACCATCAGTCAGAGTCTTAGTTCTAGGCTTTCCGGCGGGATATATTTAGGGACGGACCCATCCCGGAGCCGGGTAGGCATGCTTGGATGTGAGTGTTGGTAAGTATGCGAGATATTAGAAAGTAAGATTGTTTAGTAAGACCTCACGAATTCAGTCCATTTCATCACCTAAATAAATGGACTCTCAACTATAATACAGTTGGTTTTGCAAAATTAATATTGTTGCTCCCCCTTTGAAATTCTTCAGTAGATGGTACTCATTTTAAACATGGGAAGGAGGCGATGGCTGTTTTAATGTTGCCGCGTTTGTCAAAGAAATAGAAAAAAAAGAATGAACGAAGAAACGCATTGTATTATTTCTGACGCTAATTAGGCATACTTACAGTGAAACTTAGGTTTGTCTATCTGAATTCCACTGAATTCAATGTGATTTCTTCTTATGCCACAGCTAGCCAACTTTAGCTGATCTCGGAAAACCACAGCAGTGAAGCTTTAGTATTTAGATTAGAAACCACCTGAAATATCTGCGTGGTAGATTAGACTAAGATAATAGTGAAAACACAGAAGAAAGAGGTAGCAAACTGATATTATTGCCAAGAGAATTATGTGCTGGTGTTGTCACCAATAGTTGTGCTCAGACCAGATGAGTCTATATCAAGTGGACAGTATCTCACTGAAAATAATGTGGTTTACTGTAATAGACCTGCTGGGAAGTAGCCATTTCTCAGTAATAAATAATATGTGGATTTCATGTTTGTATAGAGGATATATTACAATTCTAATATTAAAATCAGAGTTTTGTACACATAGCTAAAAAAATATTAAATCTTTTTGGGCTTGCTTCATAGTAAGGAGAAAATAAGCTCATTGTCTGTTTTTCATTATGTTTTCTCAATGGTTTCATTAGCTTCCATATTTTGGGAAGGGAACTTTCTGGCATAAGCCTTTTTCTGTATGTGACCTCATCTTTTGTAATAATACTTTTATTAAATATTACAATTAAAAATACAAACTAAAAAAAGAGAAAATAAATAAAAACTGCAAAAAGAAAGAAAAAAATAGAAAATATTGCCTACTTTTCAATCAGGATTTCAGACAGAAATAACATTTTTGCTCTTTTGAATGATCTCTGACAAGGATGAGATGACAATTATGGTTCCATCCTTGCTCTGCTTGACTTCTCTTTTGATACCATTGACCAAGGTATCCTAGATTGACTCAGAGAATTTGGGAAGGGCTGCATGATGTTGTGCTAAATTGGCTTGATTATAAAGTATTATAAAATACAAAAGCAAATAAAAGGATGGTGAAGGGGAAGGGAAAAGAAAAGTGAGGAAGGGTAGAGAAAGAAACAGAAACATTGACTTCCGACTCCATCTGTTGCAGTAAAATAAGACATTAACAAATCACAACTTTTTGTTTTACCATAATAGCATATCTATTAATCAATCTGTGAAACCCCAAACCAAAGTTTCATTCTTTTACATATCACGAAGTTCAGAAGCGGTTTCCATATGGAAACAAAAGTATTTATGTTTTAATTTGACTCCTTTATCCAGGATTGATTCCAGTTGGTGGTGATTGGGAAAGAGATTCCACTACTGGCCCCTACAGCTTATCTATTGCCATAGGATGAGATATCATCCTTATGCTGATGATACCCAATTATATATATCTGCCCTTAGCAAAATAAATGCCTAGAACATGGGTATCAAACTCACTGCATCACGTTGCCATCACATGATGTTTTGCCACATTTTCTCCATTTACAGAGCTGGCCACCAGTTTGACATCCCTGGCCTAGAAGATGTGAGAATGAGATGTTAATGCTTTAACCGAAATCAAGCAGAAACTAGTTTTAAGTTTCTAAAAGCTGTTTTTCTTCTCTAGAACTTCAGAGGTGTGTTACTAGACAAACATATCAAGTGACCAAATATTTAAAAGATAAAAGGTAATATAATTTTATAAAATACATTTTACCATATCTGTATCTCTGTGTTTTATAGTATATAAGTACCTTCCATTCGTTCTTCATTCATTTTACTTTTTCATTACTTTTTCATTTCTCCTGACTTTCCCAGCTTGTATTGCCATACAGCAAAGTTGTCTGAAGCATATATTTACATAGTTTATTTCAATATTCATTTCTTGCAACAAGCACTATATATTAAACAACTCATGCAGCCACCCCATAAGAAAACTCCATATACATCTTAAGATGTTATTCACATCAAAATCAGTTTTCATAGTTTTGCAGATATCATTCTTATATTTCCTTTTTTGTTGGCAGCTTCTTTTACTTTCATCATTCTACTAAGCATCTTTTTAATACTACTTTTTAATGTAACTCCATATGCTTGTGTCTTACTCTTTAACATAGTTTTTTGGCTTTGTTTCTAGCAGCTTCCATATAATTTTCCTCACATGCACTTTTTATTCATTCTATTGTGAGATCACTCTTTTTTTCGCGTAATAGTCCTATCATAAAATAGTCATTCTCTTTTACTTTCTACTTTCAGTCTACCTTTCATTTTTTCCTTTGTCTTCCACACCCATATCCACATTCCATATTCATTTTTACTTAACTTTTTGGCAGAGTTAAAATGATAAGTTTCACATTTAGAATATCTCCTTAACCTTTTGTATTTTATGACCCTCACTGCATCATATACAATTACATCAATTGTGAATTTTATTTTTCCCTTTTCTACTTTAACTGTGCTTTTAAACTTCTTATACTATTTCTTATTCTCTTTTGCATTGTTCATGTCTGTCTTTTTCTTTAAATAAATAGATAACCAGGAATTCCAGTATTCCATGACTCCCAAGTCCCTTGGCTACATTTCCTAGAGCAATTTCTGAACCAAGCACATTGGTAGCTTTTTTTTTGCCATTTCGAGAGGAGAAATGTAAAAAATGGGCCCTGAGCTTTAACATACTCTTAATTTACATACATATATAATATATATTATTTTAAAACTATGCCATGAGCTTTAAATACTCTTAATATACATGTACTTTTTAAAAAGCAGACTTGATAGTTCTATCTACTTTGCATCACTGCCTTGGTCAGTAGGAACTGAGCTTCTCCAAAATATGATTGAAATCACAAAAAGGCTACTTTTTCAGTTTAAAATGTCTTGTATCTCCTTTGCTCTGATCTTAATACTTTTATTTTCAGCCCTTATATGTCATTGGCACTGCATTATTTGGCAATCTATTCAGAATCATAAGAATTGGGTAGAATAAAAATGCAATTAAGAAAATCAGTTTGTATTACTGATGTTTATAATAATGATGATGAACAATTTCAGGTTTGTTTTTCTAAAATATCTTCTCTTTTCTATATATATGTGACTGTAGGTATCTATTGGACATCACAATTCTCAATTCTGATCTTTTTCAACATGCATTTATTGAATTTAATTAGAAGATCTGCCTTCAAATTGATTGCACCGAAAATGACAAAATATGGATTATTTTTAACAATGCCCAGCAAAATCAATACTTGCGGAACGTTGAGGATGATTTATTTGAACAAAAGTATTTCAAAAAATGCTGATGAGAACATAGATCTAGATGAATGGAAATTGGTTGTGCTTTCCGGCTTGCAAAAAGAAGCATTTGAAAAAGCATCACCTGAGGAAGAGCCTAATATAGCAGCTATTAAAGAATACATTGATATGTCTAGGCGTTTAGGTAAAGCTGCTCCAGAAAATATTACTGAAGAACAATTAGAGAGGTTGATTGAATATCCTTCTGTTACTTCAAGAAATAAATATTTGGCCTTTTTGGCTTCAAAAGAAATGAGAAAGAATGCCGAAAAAGAAAAAAAGAAAAAACAACGGGAAGAAAGGGAGGAACTTAAAAAAGCAATGGAAAATGAAGAGCTAGTACCAAAAAGTAGATTGTTTCGGGCCATTTGGGAGTCCTCAATGGATGTTATGTACAATTGGAAAGCTGCTCAGGCTATGAGTTTTGGCCAGCCTCTGGTATTTGACATGGATTACAATGATATGTCAGAGAGAGAGATGCAGAATACAGTGAAACAGATGATGGAATGTGAAGGAGCCAATCGTAAAGCTGTAGAACCATTCCATTTATATTACTGTAATTTTAAAGAAGATGGTCCATACCACAAAGAATTCCTCAAGCGTTATGGAGATGCATGGGACAATTTGTTTGTGACAGTGACAGAAAAGTCTTATGTTGAATTATTTCCAAGGGATCAGATTGTCTACTTAACTGCTGATTCTCCCAATGTAATGGAAACATTTGACCATAATAAAACCTATATAATTGGATCCCTAGTTGATAAGACAATAAGGAAGGGAGTCTCTCTTGCTCGTGCAAAGCGCTTGAAGTTGGCAACAGCACAACTTCCTTTAGAAAGATACTTTCATTGGAAAACTGGAGCCAAAGTTCTTACTCTGGATCAAATGATAATGATCTTACTAGCGCTGAAAAATACTGGAAATTGGAAGGAAGCTCTAGAGTTTGTTCCAAAAAGAAAGCATGAAGGTTTTGTAGATCCATCTTTGCAACAATTTATTAATAGACAAAAGAATAAAAGAGCCTCTGAGCAAAACTTTAAAAAAAAGCTATTGGTAGAGGAGCTCTCAAAGAAACGTTTGTGGAATGGATTGTGGGAAGAGTAGTGTGTAAGTCACCCAGTTATGACTGGCATAAATTTCATGTAAAATAACATTTGTCTCAGAAAGCTTTCAACTTCTACAGACTAAAGAACCCAATAATGATAAAACATGTAGTTTTACCACAGGAGACTCTGTAAATATATAGGAAGCATCACTTCTGACTGTTGAGAAAATCTCTGTAATACACAATGGGGCTGAAAAACATGTTCTGTCAGGTTAAAGACAATAACAGTAATTGTTAACGTGTGTCTGTCACCAGCCCCAATGTAATATGGTATACACTTTTTCCCTGCTTCCCATTGCATTGCCTCATACAACAAAGTTAAATAAACGTAGTTTCCCAATTTTGATACAGGGTGGTTATACTGAATTTTGCTAAACAACAAGGAGCTCAAATTACTGTAAATGTTCTGATTTTATGCAGGAATTAATACTATGTGAGGAATGTAACTATTAAAAAAAGTGAATTCTGTGTATGATCTTTTTATTTTAGAGGGAAAAAGTTGAATAATAATTGTTTCAATTGTTAAAGTATTTTAAAAGTTAGATTTGTTAAATATAAAGGGCTACTTACTAAAACATGTTTTAAAGGTTGTTTTTGATCTAATTATTTTCTAATTGTACATGCCTTGTCTTTTGATCAAATTATCTAAAAGGAAAAGGTGATTTGTCACAGTTTTAAACACATCAAGCATACAATGCAAAAATATTAACAATGTTTTAAATATAGCAACATTGTGAATATTCCATCCCAGCTTCCCATCTCCAAAAGTTAAGCTTCTTTCCATGTTTCTGTAGTCACCAGAGATAAAAAGGGTCTGTGCAAAAGGGAGAAGTGCAAAACATTCTATGAATGGACCAATCTCTGCACAAAACCACCAGTTTGGGGTGATCTTGGTGATAATCAGAAGACTTTTTTTTTTTACTTTTAAAAGCATTTTTTCTTCAGCTCACTGCAGTTAAGGGAAAGGCAGATGTGAAGAATATCAGAAGAAAGAGCAGGAGGCTGGTAGAATGTGCCATGTTTCATGTGCAGTGGCCATGGCAGTTCATATTGGGAGAAAGGTGCCGAGTGTGGAAAATTGATTCCTTTTATCCAGTGAAAATAGATTGACAAGCAGGAATATGTTTGTTTTAGCTTTTTAATGGCTGTTGCTAAGAATATGCTAATGCTATAAACATGGTAATTAACTTTTATTCATACAAGCAAATTTATGATGTGTATTGTTTGGCTAAATTGTTCACATTACATGGAATACAGGATCTTAAATTAGAAATACAAGTTGTACACACACTGTTTTTCCCTATATATTACCTATTTGCAGGGGTGAAATGCTCCCAGTATGGACCAGATCACCCGATCTGGTAGCGATGGCAGCAGGTGGTTCAGAGAACCGGTAGCAAAAATCCCGCCCCTCCCTCTGCCCAGCTGAACCACGCGATCATCAGAGACTTTTTTTTTTTACTTTTAAAAGCATTTTTTCTTCAGCCAAAAAAATGCTTTTAAAAGTTTTTTTAAAAAGCCTCTGATGATCGCACAGCTCAGCTGGGATCGTCAGAGCCTTTTAAAAGCATTTTTTCTACAACCTCTTCGACCGAAGAAGTTGTAGAAAAAAATGCTTTTAAAGGTTAAAAAAAAAAAGTTGGCCACGCCCACCCAGTCACATTAACCCCACCAACAAGCCACGCCCACAGAACTGGTAGTAACAAATTTTATATTTCACCACTGCCTATTTGTTCTTTGTGCCTATGTGACTAGTTTACTTAATGTTAATTGTGTTGTGCCTATTTTCTAATAAAGCTATCTTACATTTTTTATACAGAACTAGGAAGATGGTAGATGATGCATAAATCATGCAGAGAAAATGGAGTGGGGAAAAAAACCCACAAGCTTTGTCCCATTATTCCATGTGATACCTCTGAATTTGTGTTGGGACCTGCAATCTGTTGCCTGAACTGTCACTCTTCAAAATGATTCAGTTGAACTTTTGAGCTAAACTGCATTTGTTTCATGAACAAAATAATTTTCCATGCAAACTTCTTGTCTTTAAAAATACTGCTGTTGATATATTTTAGTAATATATCATTATAAAATGGCGAACACATTTAAGAGAGGCCAGATCCTCTTTGCCTAGTTCTGCTTGTCCTAACACGATTGCATGCAGTGGTGGGTTGCTCCCGGTTTGGCCTGGTTTGGGCAAACTGGTAGTGGTGGCGGTGGGAGGCTCCGCCCACCCACCATGAAAAACGCTCTACGCATGCGAATAGCAATAGCGAACCAGTAGGGCCAGGATTTGAAATCCACTACTGGTTGCATGGTACCTGTTCTGAATTTTAGCACTGTTTGGCAACTATGTTGGGTGGGTATGTGTGTCACACTTCAAGTTACAAAACCTAATTTAAAAATATATATCCTAGTATCCTTGATCAAGAGGCAAAGCAATAAGTTTATATGAGCATAAACTACTTCCTTGGGGACAGTACTTGTAAATGTTGGGTGGCATGTCTTACCATTTCTGTTGTTACCTTTGAAAAAAAAATTATGTGGCTGCATTTGGCTGACCACCTGTTTGCTTTCCACAGAGTTCCATCAATTTCTCACACAATCCTAGAATTCTGCAGAACAGTTTGAAAATTGAATATTTAGTATTTTGATGTGCTCAGCATTATGTACCTGGCCTGGGCTAATCACCAAAAAAAAAAAAAAAAAAAAGGGTCATGTGTAATAGTTGAGTGTAACAGGGACTCAGGTGAAAATGAAAAGAAAAAAAATTCTAGAAGAATTCAGTGACAAATTTCATTTCATGAACATGTCCATCACTTAGCCAAGAGTCAACCTGAAGTAGAATGAGCCCCATTTTAAAATAAGTGACCTATAATATTTGAATTGTCTCGGAATGTTACTGCTTTTATCGCACCCAGAGCCTCTCTGAGGAGATAGGCAGTTAAGTTTGATTAATAAGAACAACAACAATTTTCTTTTTTCTTCTTTTCCATCTCCTTTAACCAAGCTGCATTCTTGTATTTCTTTGGATTATCTGATATCTGCACACAGGACTACTGTTTCTTCCTTGTCAGTACTGATTGATTCACTGCAATCTCTCCATTGATAGATTGGTAGAAACATTTCTGATTGGATTGAAATTGGAAATTCTGTCTATAATTTTCAATTTGAACTTTGTATTTGCTGATCTTGGCTACAGCTGTTGTTTGCTTTATTATTTATAGTGCTTCCTTGATCTTTGTTTCTAAGTGGTATTTCTTGATTAGGTATTATTTGGTCTTGTTCTTCACCTTATTTTCTTTCATCTGTTCTAGCTTGCTTGCATCTGATCTCAGCTTGCTGGTCTTATTTTCCAGTTTGATCTTTCATTTTGGTGGCTTTGGGCTTTTTTTCTTCTTTGTTGACCTTGCATTCCAGGTTTATATTTATAACTGCAGCTATGGTGTACATTAGTTGGTTTGTTTCTTGCAGTAAGCTGGTGCTTATATTTAATATTGCAGTATTGGCATCTTTTAATTCTTGTACTAGCTGTTTCTTTGGAACAAACCTCAATGCAGGGAACCTTATTCTGATGTTTTTGTGCTATTCCAGATGCTCAATTATTTTTTAAAAAAATCTTCTACTTTAGTTAGAGGGCTTTGTTCTTTCTGAGACAGAGGAGAGGGTACCTGGTTTCCAAATTAATACAATTCTATATCTCTGCTAGATTCCTCTAATACTAACTCTCCCTTGTTTATCTCAACAGTCTAAATTACTTCCGGCACGGCTTTGATTTCTCTGCCCTGCGTAGACTTTTCAGTTCTTCCAATTCTGTTTCTGTGAATTATTATTTTGTAACATTCATCTGCTAGCCCCCATTCTCTTATTTCTGATTCTGGAAGTTGCTCTTCCTAGAATTGGTGCATTCATTTCAAATATCTTCTTGTTGCACTTGATCTGTAATAACAGATCATTATTTCTTTGTTTCCAATCATGGTATATTTGTGATGGGTATTTCCTTCCCTTCCCTTCCTTTCCTTCCAGTAGTTCTGCAGCTGAGTCCTGCAGCCCATTTTTCGCCAGATGTCCAGGAACTCCAACATTTAGCTTAGTCCTTGTTAACCTGGACAACGACTGAGCCAGTACAAATTTCTGTAATTTACATTTCACCACGCTTTATCTGACTCATCTGATGAGACTCATCCAATATGGTTGAACCTCTGGTATAGCTCTAATCTTCAGAGGACACAAGTCCCACAACCACGTCAAGGTAGTGCCCCACTTGAGGTGTCTACAATGACATATCACAATGTACAATAACAATGTACAGTGAGATATACAGTGACATATCACTACCTATTCCAGGTTCTTGGAAAGGACTCGACGGGTAGACAAATCCAGTCTGAACATCTGGCTGATTGTGCATTGAACGACAATAATAATAATGTAAGAATTCTGCCATCCGACTCTAAATTGTAGGTACTATAGATGTCAAGCAATCCCATTTACTAGAAATGGGTACTATATTCTTTAGCATCTTTAAGCAGTCTATGTGGTCATCCCTGGATTCAACTTTTTGTACTAATTTTTGATTTTACACTATAAAATAAAAAATTGTATTAATGAAAATACCAAAAATCTCAAGATGAAACAAAAGATATATCTATACAGATAGTCCTCAATTTACGACCACAATTGAGCACAAAAGTTCTGTTATTAAATGAGATATTTGTTAAGTGAATTTTGCCTCATTTTACGACATCACTTGCCACATGGATGTTAAGTGAATCTGGTTTCCCCATGGATTTTGCTTGTCAGAAGGTCGCAAAAGGTGGTCACATGATCCCAGAACACTGCAGCTGTCATAAATATGAATCAGTTGCCAAGCGTCTGAATTTTGATCACATAACCATGGGGATGCTGTAATGGTCATAAGTGTGAAAAACGGTCGTAAGTCACTTTTTTGTTGTAACTTTGAAGTTACTAAATGAACTGTCGACTACCGTATACCAGGAGTCTCCAAACTTGGCAACTTTAAGACTTGAGGGTTTCAACTCCCAGAGTTCCTCAGCCAGCTTTGCCGTATACAAAGTGGGCTTTGCTCCACTGTACAGTGGAGCTCCACTGTGAGCTCCACTGTATCCACTGTATACAGTGGAGCTCAAGTGAAAACAAAGCTCGGCCACACAGAATCATAGAATAGAAATAGAAATAGAAATAGAAATAAAAATAAAAATAGAATTAGAATTAGAAATAGAAATAGAAATAGAAATAGAAATAGAAATAGAATTCTTTATTGGCCAAGTGTGATCGGACACACAAGGAATTTGTCTTGGTGCATACATAGCTTTCTATGACATCAATGGAAGCTGTGCCTGTGCCCGCCTCTGGTTTTTGACCAGATATATTGTTTGCTGAAGTAAAATAGTTTTAGCTGCTCACTTTGTGCTACAAATCCAATATTCATATTTCAATAGCTTGCAAATTGATATTTTACACTCAATCCATGATTGATTGGGTCAACTTCGCCTTACCAGATTCAACAATGACAGAACTTTTAATGCCTTGCCTTCACCAGAAAAGCATGCATGTTCAGAGATGCCTTTGCTTTAAAATAGTCCATGTTGAATTATACAGCATTGTCAAACATCAGGAGTTGATCACAGGAAATATTTTATGACTTTTTATGTCAAAATGTTTTATAACCTGTATGTCATAGAATGTTTTATAACATTTACCAAGTTTCAATTCCATGGGAGTCATGGGCCCTGAATTTTGTGTGTGGGATATTTAAATAATCTGCTCAGCAATATCAGGTTTGTATTACTACACATTTTTTCCGTTAACTTCTTGTATGATGAAACAATTTTTTATCGACAATAATTACAAATAATACATCTTGAACCTTAACCGGTTGGTCTGTATGCGCTTGAGATGATAGCAACTATACGGACGTTGCGTCCAATCAAAAGGACCAAATCAAATGTTTGCCGCAGCTCTTTATTTTTGAATTTTTTTAAATTTTAAAACAAAAACAAAACATAAAACCATCATCATTCCAAACAATTACAGTGTGTCGATCGGTTAACATTCTTTTGTGCTTAATCCCATCTTCAAAGTACCAATATATAACAAAACTCATGAAAAAGAACTTCAAATGTTTGCCGCAGCTCTTTAACGGCCGCCTTTGACAACTGAAAACTGCGGGTTTCCCAAAGAAAAAGTAGCAGGAGCGAGGAAAATCCTAAAACGGGTGAGCAACTGTGGCCCTTTTACCACCTGTGGACTTCAACTCCCAGAATTCTGGCAGTTGAAGTCCACAGGTGGTAAAAGGGCCACAGTTGCTCACCCCTGCCCTAAGAAGAACCAGCTCCGCGTTAGGAAAAGAAACTCCTTCTAGCCCCACTTCTTGACTTTCCCGGATGGATCCTGGGAGGACTCATCTACTGCGCATGCTCGCGGCGCAGTAGCGGCGGGGCAGGGAGGGAGGGAGGAGGAGAAAAAAAAATGGCGGACGAGAAAGGAGGCGATGTGAAGCTGAAGCGGCCGCGGCTTGACGGAGGTAAACATACTGCGCTCCTATTCCTCTTCCGCAACCGTTTTTTTTCCCTTTCACCCAGCCAAGGTTTTAATTTAAGACATGGAAATTCTCTTACGGCTGGAAGTCTTCTTTTTCCCTTTCTCGAGAGTCCGTGCGAAGCCTGGCTCTCATAATGCCCGTTCCTCGGCTTCTAATTTAGCTCGTGTCCTAATCTCCGGGCGGTTTGTGTGGATCTAGTCCACGTCAGAGCCCCGCAGTGTTTTCTGTAGGTTCGTCCCAGCCAGACTCCTGTAGACAGGCTAGTTTGGCACCTTGGTAGATTAAGTAGCTCCGGCCGTCACTCTCGTACCAAGAGGGTTGCAGATGAAGCTTGGCGCGGGTAATGGCTCTTTTCAGCAACTTCAGAATGCAGTTGTTAGTGCAAGTTACTCGCTCTAGCAATAAACGCCAAGTCTGTGAATTGTGATCAGCATTTCTTTTATAGTTATTATGAGATAAAAGGGCCTGTAAAATGGCCCCACGGGAATTCAGTGGATGCTTAGCTGGGCATTAGTCTCATAACATATATAAATACTAGACCATATATAAATCTGATGCATGATGCATAGGGATTTATTTCCTTTCAGGAACAACCTTTTTGAATTTAAGGATTCAAGATGTGTTGAACTACAACACCTATAAAACTATGCCTGATCTGTAAAGATGACATGTTTGCTGGTCTTATGTTATATGGAGATAACATATAAATGTTATCTACATATAGCATATAAATAAATAGATACATCGATATAAATAACATGCTAGAGAAAGAATATACTGGAACATATGATTATGTAGTGTTATAATGTTTCATTTTCACTGATCTATCTCAATCCTGTGATTCGGTAGTAGCACTAAGGGATGCAGAGATGAATCAATTAGATTCATGCTAATAACAGTAAGTGCAAATAGTTTGGTTTCTAGAGCAAGCTTCTATAACAATTTAGTACTGCTCAAAGTCAACTCCTCAAATGTTTATTCAAGTGGCACTGTTGCAGACTTTTGCATCAATTTGGAAATACCAGAATGATGGAACTGAAAAGATAATCTACATTTTCAAGAATAAAAGCAGAAGGTGGACTAGTCTTAGAGATTGGAAAAGCAGCACAGCAACACCCAATCTGTCCAATTTAAAATGAGGATTACTAGTTGGATCTCCCTCTACTCTGTTGGCAAAATGATGCTGGGAAAACTAAAGGATACTGGGAGTGAGTATTGGTAGAGGAATAAGAGTTGTGAACTAATTCCTCTACCAATACTCACCCCATTCCTCTATGTATTGCAAAACCCAGTATCCTTTAGTTTAGGTCCTAGGATTTGACAATGTACAAATCCTCATTATGTCCTTTCTACTCACACAGAACATGGCATTCCCAGGCAGTCTACCTGGCCATTCAAAAGTGATAGTCAGCAAAGCTAGACAATCCTAAACCAGTAATGGAGAACAGAAGTTGCTCCAGGTCAGGTGATAAGAAAGGAGAGGCAGTTACTTTAATTCCAGAAGCCTATCAGATTAATGCTTCTCTTTGCACCCTCTGGAGACTTGTGAACCTCATATTTATGTGATAAATGAAGAATAAGATACCTAACAGATCTAAAAATAAGAGATATAGGAGAAAGATAGACAACAATCACAGTGACATCAAAAAGGACAAAGAGGCTGAAGGATCTATGTGAGGTACATAGCCTTATTCTTAGGAGCTTCAGCTATAGATCCTTAAGAGTCAGGAGGAATCCCTGATTTCTATGGAGGAGAGGATCAAGATAGGTTGAAATATAGTCCTTATGAAATTTAGAAGAAAGTACATTTTCAGATCATAACTTCATTCAGTTTGTAGCTCTCCATCCAAGACTACTTAATGTTGACCTACTTATGATACTAAATACTCAGCAAAAATGCTTAATTGGAATTGGGCCCCAGCAGTTGTACACTCAGTATTCCTAAGAATTTGTGACCTTCTGCAGATCCAGCATAAATATCAATGCTGTTTCGATTGGCCAGCAATGCATAGCATGATGAACTGATAGGCATAATTCCAAATTAGTAGTCCCAAGAGAACAGAGAGGTGTTCACAAACTCAGATGAATAAAGGATAAACAATGTATTGAAGTGAGCCTACAGAATAGCAGCATTATGCTTTAGTCATATGGGCATATAATATCCTAGAAGTTTCAACAGAAGTCAAATCCCTAAGGGCAACAAATAAGCTACAGTGCATTCAGAAAGTATTCAGACTCCCTTAACTTTTGTCAATTTTGTTATGCTGCAGCCTAATTCTACAGTTGTTGAAATTTATTTTTTCTCATTAGTCTACACTCAGTACCCCATAACAACAAAGTGAAAACAGAATTTTAGAAATGTCTGTAAATTTAGTAAAAAAAAAATCACATTGGCATAAATATTCAAACCCTTTGCACTTGAAATTTAGCTCAGCTCCAGTTTCTTTTGATCATTGCTGACCTGTTGCTAGAGCTTGATTGGAGTCAACCTGTGGTAAATTAAATTGATTGGACATGATTTGGAAAGGCACATACCTCTCTGTAGAAGGCCTCACAACTGACAATGCATACTGTAGGAGAGCAAAAGCAGAGATCAAAGGAACAGTCTGTAGAGCTCAGAGATGGGATTATTGCAAAGCACAGATCTGGGGAAGGCTACAGTGAAATTTCTGCTGTACTGAAGGTTCCTAAGAGCACAGTGGCCTCCATAATTCTCAACTGGAAGACATTTGGCACAACCAGGACTCTTCCAAGAGTTAGTTGCCTGGTCAGACTGAGCAATCAGGAGAAGGATTTTAGTAAGAGAGGTAATCAAAAACCTGATGGTCACTCTGACTGAGCTCCAGAGATCCTGTTTGGAAATGGGACATAGTTCCAGAATGACAACCATCACTGCAGCCTTCCACCAATCTGGGTTTTATGGCAGAGTGGCTAAATGGAAGCCTCTCCTCAGTGAAAAACATATGAAAACACATGAAAGTTTGGAGTTTGCAAAAAAGCACTTGAAGGACTTTCAGACTGTGAGAAACAAGATTCTCTGGTCTGATAAAACCAAAATTTAACTGTTTTGCCTCTATTCTGAACGTTAGGTCTGGAGGAAACCAGGCACCGCTCATCACCTGCCTAATGCCATCCCAACAGTGAAGCAGGGTGGTATCAGAATCATGCTGTGGGAGTGTTTTCAGAAGCAGGGACTGGGAAACTGGTCAGGGTTGAAGGGAAAACTAAATGGAGCAAAGTACATGGATATCCTCAATGAATACCTATTCCACAGCACTCAGGACTCAGACTGGGCCAAAGGTTCACTTTCCAATATGACAATGATCCTAAGCACACAGCTAAGACAATACAGAAGTGACTTAGGGACAATTCTGTGAATGTCCTAGAGTGGCCCAGCCAGAACCCTGTTTGAATCCTATTGAACACCTCTGGAGGAACCTGAAAATGGCTGTCCACCGATGATCGCTGTCCAACCTGACTGAGCTTGGGAGGATTTGCAAGGAATAATGACAGAAAATCCTCCAATCCAGGTTTGCAAAACTGTTTGTGTCACACCCAAACTACTTGAGGCTAAAATTGCTGCCAAAGGTGCTTTAATAAAGTACTGAGTGAAGGGTCTGAATATTTATGCCAATGTGATATTTCAGTTTTTTCTTTTTAATAAATTTACACACATTTCTAAAATTCTGTTTTCACTTTGTCATTATGGGACACTGAGTATATATTAATGAGGAAAACAATGAATTTCAACAACTGTAGAATCCAGCTACAGCATAACAAAATTGACAAAAGGGAACAGGGTCTGAATACTTTCTGAATGCACTGTATATTTCAGGGAATATAAACAGAAAAAAAAAATCAAAATTTACCAGCAGCAGTTATCCAGATGAGCAAAATGATTAGTTTGTTTGGAGTGCATGCAAATCCTGGGCAAATTCTTGGTTGATAAAAAGGAAATGTATTATCATGTTGGACTTAATTCATCATGCCTTCAGAGATACATTCATATTGTTTTCTTGCCACCAGTATCAACATAATTTGTTACTTCTTTACTTCAGAATGTGATTTCAGCTTCATAGTGTAGTCTATAACTCTAGAATTTCCTTGTGCCCTTCCATGCCAATAGTATCCATTCCAGCTTTGCTTAGTTTTTGGGGAATCACCTAAACTCCAGTCAACAACAACTTCAGTGTTTAAAACCTACCTTAATAAAATCTCACATTACTAAATTTCACCTAGCCAACAGAAAACTTTGTTTTTTGCTGCAATAAGCCAACCATAAGCTTTGTGACAATTTCTAGTTCTAAGAATTATATTGTGGCATAAATATTTGTGGTTTAAATGTTAGAATTTTCAGTTTTATTATCTTTTTATCTTTCTGTAGTTCAAGACAGCATAAATTTATATTTTAAAAATTATATATTTTAATTATTTCCATGGATTTATTCTGTCTTGATTTGAAATAACTCTCACAATTTTTGTAGGGATGTCATGCAGATACATGAATTTTAAAATATATTTACATATATAATTATTTTTATTCTGCATTAGCGAGTGATAGGAGCTCCCTTCACTATATGTCTATGTCCTTACAGTGTGCTCTGTATAAACAGTTGTGGAGGTGCTGACACTGTAAGTGCAAAAGTCGCCTCTGAATAACAGTGCTTTATGAGGTTGCTGCTCCCATCAGTCCACTCAGTAAAAATAGCTCATCTTGGTAAGTTGTTTCGACTTCACCAGGACCTGAAGAAGAGGCAGAAAAACCTGTGAAAACTAAGACTGTTTCTTCCAGTAATGGAGGGGAAAGCTCGAGTCGTAGTGTGGAAAAACGTGCAGCTGATGAAGATGCTGAAGACTTCTCAACAAAGCCTGCTCCTGCCAAAATGTCCAAGTTTGGGTTTGCCATTGGCTCTCAGCTTTCAAAGAAACCACCTGCAATATCCATCAAACTTGGAACAAATGTAAGTGTTCTGAATTTGTAATGTTTAGTATTTGAATGGATAAATATTATTTTGACATTAAAAATATCTTAAAATGTTGATTTCATCTTAATTGAGCTTTGTGCATTATAAATGATTTTTATTATCATGTTTTATGAACAATTATAAGATTTACGGAATATGCAATTTGCTGGGAATGTGAAGATACTGATAATTTCTATTCTAGTGTTTGCTGTAGTATGGTGGTGAGTGCATAACTTAGCAATATTATATACAGACAAAAACAAATACTAATTTTTAATCCTTTAGCATTAATTAAAGATATATGAATTCATTTATAAGAATATAATTAGTAGCTTAGAGAGCCAGTGTGGTATATTGGTTAAAGCACTAGGCTGGAAACCAGGAGGCCATGTCTTAAGCACGAAGTCAGCTAGATGACCTTTTGCGAGTCACACACTCATAGCTGGACAAAGGCAATAGCAAAAAAAAACATTGCCAAGAAAACTGCAATGAGTTGTCTAGTCATTCACCAGAAATCAGTGCTGACTGGAAGAAAAAAAAAAGCAAATGAGTCTTACTCAAGAGGCTGTCCTATTATCTTTACTATTGTTTTTTATTATTACAAAAAACCTTGTAGAAATACTTTTCACTTTAGTGGCAGTCACCTTTTCTAGGAAAGCTTGCAAAAAGTAATTTGAGTTATTGTGTGGGTTAGAAGTATAATAAAGTATACATTTGGATACATACATTGTCAATAAAAATATTTACAGAAGTTCAAAACCATTTAAATTTAAAAAAAAAAATTTTAAAGTGAAAATTGCAAATGTTACTTGGCCAAGTCACCAAATTAACAGTAAAGTAAGCACAGGGGAAATCTGTCTCAGGAAAGCATTTTACAATAAAGGTTCCATAGTCAAGCTCTCTTCGATAGGCACATTCTGGTAATGTATAGTCGGAGAAAAACATCATATATAGATCTTGATGCTGCAGCAAATCAACACAGGAAAAATAATTACAAATATATTTGTTTCATAAAGTATATAGAGTTTATTTGTTCTTTTAATTTTCTTCCTGAATTTAGTGCAGTGGAGACAATTCGTGGCCCATTGAATCATCTTTTGAGAGATATTTTCTTACCAGATTCCTCAATCCCTTCAACAGTGACAGAACTTATAATGTACTGCCTTTACTGGAAAAGTTGGGATACATTTAGATATATATCTGTCTTTGAAAATAGCCCAAGTTAAACTGCATAGCACATTCAAATTTCAGCACAGGAAACGTTTTATGACATTTTGCATTATGTCACAAAACTCTTTTATAATATATCATAAAATGTTTCATTTAAATTCTGTGAGAGACATGGATCCTGGATGTTGGATACATTTTGTAAGTTAGTCCATTTGAGGTAAATCTTGGTTCAAAAATTGTTGCCTATGATGCAACAACTTTCACCCTGTTAAAAGTTACAGGAATAAAAGTTTTAGTTGTATATAAATTGAAGTGTCTTGTTTCAGAAACAATTTCCCATGTAATATGGGATAGGGAAAATTATAGAGTTCTAGTAAAATGTCAGTTTGTGTTTAGTAATTTAGTTTACTTAAGATTTATAGCATGCTTTTAATTACTAATTTCTATTGCATTGATTTCTTGCATCAATAAATTTTTTCCTTTGCTCTCTTTCAGAAACCTAAGGAACCTACTCCAACTTTAGCTCCAAAAACACTCTCTGTAGCAGCAGTATTCAATGAAGATGAAGATGTAAGTAACTGAGAAATGTACAGGAATGTGAATGTAGTACAGATCTATAGCCTTAAATACCTGCTCTACTGGTTGTTTTGAAGACCTTGAAGACCTAGGCTTTGGAGAGGGTAATTGAAGAGCCCTCCTGGGTAGTGTGGGTCTGCTTTTTGTTCTTGCCCATGTTTTGCTCCCTTATGTTCCTTGTTTTTACTATTGTATTATGTTTTTCTGAGTTTTTTTAAAATTTGGGAACTGCTCAGAGTAGTTAATAGTTGAATCACGTACACATTTAATTATAAGAATAGAGCAGGGGTGAAATGCTCCCGGTTTGGTCCGGATCGCCCTATCCGGTAGCGATGGCAGCGGGTGGTTCAGAGAATCGGTAGCAAAAATCCCTGCCCCACCATGCCCAGCTGAGCTGCGCAATCATCAGAGGCTTTTTTTAAAAAAAATTTAAAAGCATTTTTTCTACAACCTCTTAGGCCGAAAAAATGCTTTTAAAAGTAAAAAAAAAAGCCTCTGATGATCGCACAGCTCAATTGGGATCGTCAGAGGCTTTTAAAAGCATTTTTTCAGCTGAAGAGGTTGTAGAAAAAATGCTTTTAAAAGTAAAAAAAAAAAAAAAAAGTTGGCCATGCCCAACCCAGTCACATTACCCCCACCAAGCCACGCTCACAGAACCGGTAGTAACAAATTTTACATTTCACCACTGGAATATAGTAAATAAACACAATCACACAGTTGCTAATCCTGAGGAAAATATGTTTAGTTTAAAGGCTTTTAGAGAAGTGCAGCTTTAGCAGTGCAAAGCATCTTTTTTTGAATCTGAATTGCCACATAGTTCTAAATGTTGTGTAGACTAGGGGCAATATGCTGCTTTAGCTGCAAGAGTTGTATTGTGTCTTTCTAATGTTATTAAAAGATTTTAAGCAAACTTTTTTTTAACAATAAATTATTAAGTTTGAATGTAACAAAATGTATGATTGATTTATATGCTGGGGGCTGACATTCAAGATCAGCACAAAATAACAAATAGGCCCTTCAAAAACAATCTCATCTATATTATAAACAAAATAATTGTGTTCATGTTGTCTTTTTACTTAGAGTGAACCTGAAGAGATGCCTCCAGAAGCTAAAATGCGTATGAAGAACATTGGAAGGTAACATGTCTTTCATAGTAACATTGTTGGAAAATGATAGAACAATATTCATTATATTAGTATATTGGCTATGTGTTGAAGCTAAACGTTAAGTAGCTCTTCTAGAGTTATCTCCAAATAAGTCAGGGACTATAATTTGGAATTTATACATACCATGTTTGTGATTTATCCTTTCTAGCTTTCAGCAGTTGAAAATATTTTTATTGTGTTTATCTTCTGACATAAGAAAGTGTATCCAAATACAATAGTTTTGGATTTCAGAATTATAAATATACTGTTGCCAGCTGCATATAGATAAGGTGTTCTCACTTTCTAATAGAAGCCTCTTTAAATATTTTTAACTAAAGTACTGAATTAGTAAAGGTGAACCAATTGCTTTTGTTTGTTTACAGGGATACTCCAACTTCAGCAGGACCAAATTCTTTCAACAAAGGAAAGCACGGGTTTTCTGACAACCAGAAGTTATGGGAGCGTAATATGAAATCTCATCTTGGAAATGTTCGTGAACAGGATGACTAGTTGTCTATTTTGATCTGGGTGTTGGGAAATGGGAGAGTACAATATTAAAGGAATAGTGCCCTTTTTTAGAATGGTATACAGCTATTTTGGTGCCACTTTTAAAAGTTTGTAGTGGTACAACAACAAAAAATGAGTTTAAAAGTAGAGGTAACTTATGTTTTGTATAAAAATTTCAAAGCAATTGCTAATTTTGTAGCTTCATGCATTTAATTTCACAAGGTAATGGAAAATAAAGGCATTGGAAGTGGTACATTTTAAAGGAATTTTCTTTTTATAATTATTCTTATATGAAGATAGAAAAATCACTCTGTCTTTAATCAGTTTTAAGTTAAATGCTGCTGTATTAAAAAATCCAGATCCTGTTCTGTGATAGGTTTTTGTTGTTTATTCCTTTAGGCTACTTTTATAGAGGTTCAGTACATCAAGTCTTGCTAGACTGTTTTAATCCACATAATTCTGTAAAATAAACTATTGCAAAATAATTTTACTACATTTCAATCTTAAGATTTTTGACTGTGGTAGACTAGTAGTATAATCCTGTTCTTGAACATTGTGTAATCCCTCTGTAGCCTCTTTCCTTCTTAAGAAATGGGTTTTGCATGTATATACATATTAGGAAAGTATAACAAACATAACAAAGGTAAATCAGTATTTTTTAACATTTCAACTCTTGAGCCTTGACCAATGCTTGTCAATGTTTGTCAGTTTGAAGTAGTTTAATTAATAGGCTATCAAAGAAAAAGGAATTTTCAAAAGGAGACTATGCTTTATCATGTTTTAAACGCCAGGGTCTTTTTTTAAATAATCCTACAGGAATAGAAATTTCACATATTTAAATTAGCAATTGTTTACTAACATCCAGAAATTTGCAATTTGTTTACATATTTTGATCGTATAGTGTGCTAGAACTTTGGTACCAAAAGTGAACTCCTTTACTCTGAAGACAGGGAATCAGGTTTGGGCTTCTTTGTTTTTGTTGTTCGTTTTTGAGGTTTATTTTACATTCATATTTAAGCAGATGCAACCCCACGCCCCTTTTTAGCTTTTCTTGTTTAGACTTCATTTCTTCAAGAAAATATCCTTTCCTTCATTTTTTTTAGAACTTTCTAATTTCTTAAATAAAAAAGAGAACATTTCTGGTTGGCATAGCTTTCGAGATTTGCGTAGCATAGCTTGACCCAAGGCTTGTCTGCTGTGTCCCTTTGCAGAATATGTACTGTATGTAGGTCAGTATCTGGAGCCAGAAGCTCCATTTGGATTGGAGGTCTTCGCTCATTACAAAGCTTCAATAGGGTCACTGTTTCATTAAAACCATGGTCCAGGAAAATGACACCATGTGTGCTTGAATATATCCAACTTCCTGTTTGTTGGTATCTTTGTTTAGTCTTAGGAAATTAAAAACATCCTTCTAAGATGTCACCAGCTGACTACAAAGATGTAGCTATTATATAGACATAGAAAATTAGAAGCATTGTTCTGGAAAACCACCAGTAATGGCAAAATATAATGGATGCAGCTTTCAAAATGACAGAAAGAACTATGAATAAAGGAAGTTTCTTTCTATAAAAAAGTCTTTTCCACATTCTTTGATTAGGAAAGACATCCCTGGACTGTGGTCTTCAATTTTGTTGCATTTCTTTTATCCTTCTTTATTTTTTAAAGTAGCTAATTACCAATATTGTTAACCAGCTAGGGAACGAATCCAAAAACTGGGCAAACATTTTCTCCATTCACCTATTTTCTAACGTATTTAAAGACAACATCAGCAAGAAGATGGAAATGATTGAATAGGTGTACTTATGTCAGCTTTCTGGGGCAAACCAGGCAGGAAGTATAGCCAGATGATCTAATTCTACTTTATTGTAAGATAGTATAAACAGAATCGTGCAAGTTTGAAAGTATATTTCTCCCTCCCCTGTCCCACTTACAGCCCAAGACACCAGAGGGACGTTCCCTCCTGAGTCACTTGCCCAGCCCACATTCCTGCTAACATTGAGCTGTCTTCCCTCACCCCCAAGGTTTTACATTTATTGATGTATGGAAGAGTTAATGTAAATTTTAAAATGTTACACAAACAGAAAAACAGATCAGTTTATACATCCAATTAACCCTAAGGGTAAATTGGTCTGACAGCATTCTGATACAGGTACTCCTGTAACAGGTACTCAACTTACAAAAATTCATTTAGTGACCGTTCAAAGTTACAGCAGTGCTGAAAAAAGGGACTTATGACCATTTTTCACACAACATTGCAGTATCCCTGTAGTCACATGATCAAAATTCAGATGCTCGGCAACTGGTTCATATTTATGACTTGCTGTGTCCCAAAGTCATGTGATCCCCTTTTGGAACCTTCTGACGAGCAAAGTCAATGGGAAAATCAGACTCACTTAACAACCATGTTACTAAATTAACAACTGCAAAGGTTCACTTAACAGTTGTGGCAAGAAAGGACATAAAATGAGGTAAAACTCATTTAACAAATGTTTCAGTTAGCAACATAAATTTTGGACTCAATTGTGGTCGTAATTTGAGGACTACGTGTACCCCATTTGTAGTTGTAGATTGTAGTTAAGCAACCTGCCACATTTTCATTTGGTCATATGAAGGGTTGCCTGGAAGGTTAACCGATGCTTTTCTCAATCAAGATGGTTCTAGAGAGGAGTTTCAAAATAGGGTCTTTCTGGGTCCTTCTTTTCTGTAGTAATATAGTGCCTGATCACAATAGCATGGCTCTTTTCATTTTATTTTTGCTCCAGTGGAAAAAGAATAAAGTTTCCTTTATGGAAACTGGGAGGAATAATAACATGACTGATAAATGATTGAATGAGACATCCCCCATTGTGTGTTGTTGGTGCACGGAACAATGAATGAACATATGGTCAAATGGATTTTCCTGGATCAACAAAGTTTTCTTGTATTTCTGGATGTGCTTATTCTGTATTCTATAGCTCCCATTTAAAATGTAATTGAGAGACTAGGACATGGTTTGTTTTAGTTCCCGTTAGGTCTCTGTTCCCATGAAAATATTGTCACATGGAGATCATGTTTTTCAGGATATGCTGATTGAACCTGGAGCTAAATTTAGAGAGAACTCAGTAGTGGTGACCATATCAGCAGTCATTTCTTTCATTTGACTGTTATGGATATGGTGCAGCTCTAAATTAGGCAACTGTTTTCCCCCTTTTGGTACCAAAAATGCCCTCTGCCAACCTTATGCCATAGACTTCCTAATGGGAGTAAAGCTTCAACACTTCTCCTTTGCAGCTGATCACTGATAATTAAGAAAGCTACAGTGTTGAGCTTATGAGATTCCTTTGTACTACTACTATTATGTAGAAAACCATCTTCCCTTTTGTCCTCACTAATAAAATTCTTGCTCCATTAGGATCCTGTACTTACATTTAATTATAAATCTCTCCATTTGAAGCTCAGTTCATCCTCAAAAAATTAGCTCTAGACTTACAGTGTTACATTCAAAGAGCCCAGAAATCTGTCCATGTGGTTGGTTGTCTTTCAAATCCATCCAATCAATTCCTCTGCAAAAAAATCCAACATAACATACTTTACAAGTTTATAGAGGATGGTCTCCTGTGAACCTTTATCAATCAGCTTTCAATTATTCAATATGTAGAGGTCCTTATAGTAACATTTTAGAGTTTATATTTTGAAAAATACGTGTTAAAGAGTATTTTCTAATACGTCAAACCACAAAGACAGCAGCTACGATAACACTACTATGTGCTGTTATCCTAAATCTGAGGATTTCACATTTTGATATTTAATCCTAATCATTACTTTTAATCATCAATCACCTAGCCTCTTTAGTGGTTTCCACTGCTGTCTAACATGGCATATCAGTAACAGAGTTAAGTCAGATTCACCCAAATCTGAATCAGTTATTGCCTTGAAAGATTCCGTCATACTGAGGGCTGCCACCAGCTGATCTTAGAAATCACACTATCAAGACTAAGTAGGCACCCAATATTTATGTACAACTTTATTGTAACTTTCTTTTCTATCCAGAAATCTTCAGTAGTATTGAACCTTAGAACTGGCAATCCCATAATCATGACTTGCATAAACAGTGAAGAGAATATAACCCTGCCTTTTTTCCTGAAATGGAGTCTTGACACGTGCAGTAATGTTATTACAGCATCAGTACAAATATTTAAATTGCAGACTCCTCAGTTGTTGGAGATGGTTTCCCTACAATACATTTCTTGTATAAATAAAAGATTAAGATTCTGTTACAAGTTCCAGCTAAAGTAGCATGTCTAATCCAGTGTAGTTCAATATAGATCTGTTAACCCATGTTGATAAGTATGAAGTCTTACACCTGATTCACCATACATGGTGAATTGGGAATAAAGTACATTTGCTTCTTGAAGCTATAGGCTCCTTTGTTCAAGGCTTCTATTGCCATATATGTCAATTTTAACTGAAAACTATGGTTTTTGTAAGCCTCAATCATTTGATCTTTTCCACAATTTTCCAAAAATAAAGTGGCTTCTTCTTTCATATCATATAGACTGTCTAAGCATATTTCTCTTTAATAACAAACCTCAGTGCGGAACAACAGGAGCTGTGAGCAGCTCTTAAATTTTCATAAAGGAAATAAATTAAAGCAAGATTCTGATAAAGGAGACTAGCATTGATGATGCTATCTAGTTTGGCCCAACGATGCTTTTTCAAAAGGCAGCTGGACTTCGTTTCTTCTTCTGTTTCTCTTTTTATCAGAAGAAGCTTGGATGAGAAGTGAAACAGCTTCAAGGAAAAACAAAGTTCAGCTGCCTTTTGAAAAAGCACCTTTGGGACAATCATGACCTGGATGTCTGAGAATCTCCATAGACAATTACCTAGTCTGGGTAATGAAATGCTTGCAAGAAAACAACCAAGCTCAGAAAGCACCAAGGACTCCTTAGACAAGATTCCTTTTTTATACTCCTGAAGGGCAGAATTTAGAAGCCACTATTTGGTGCTGAAGGAGCCATGTGCTTTTATTTTGGAAATATTTTCTTTTTTTGTCATTTGTTGTGATCCTCAGCATTATGGTGTACTGTCAGTACAAAGTTTCCAGTCCAGTTTCTTCATACTTTGGTTATTTTCTTTGAAGAATTTTGATACAATTTAAAATTGTATCTTTTGCAAGCTATAGCAATGTCTTCAAGATTTGTGGAAAAAAAAACATTTTATGTTCATGTTCCCTTTAGATACTTAATATGCCTAGATAAGGAGTTGAAGACAGTTTCCTTTATGTCTCATAATTATCACAGCTAAGAATAAGATGATATTTTCCTTAAAGTAGAGTTTGATATGTTCAGCTAAATTATCAATCTGGTGCTTGACTGTAGAATTAGAAGTTTTTTTTTTATTTCTTTATTTTCTCCTCAATTGGCAACCACAATAATGCAAGACTTCACAATTTTTTTCAATAACAAGATTTTCTTCTGTAAAAGTCATTGCAAAAAGGTTTCAAAATTTTGCAGATGCTAGAAATAATATCCAGAATTATCTATTTTAGTGTGCTTTACAGAGAGGGAGAGGGAGAGACAGAGAGAGATAAATTGAATGCATATTTGATGTACTCCTGATCAAATTCTATTATTTTTGCTGCCATATTAAGATAAAAATGTTTCATTTTCTGAAAATTGTTATGAATATATAATTCCAGATTTATTTTTGCAGTCTACACAATCACTGGATTTTGTGTGTGTGTGTATTGTGTTAAAATGCATTTTTTATTTTGAAATGAAAAACTTCAACAAATCAAAACTTGTTTCTTAAATTTTCGTACACTTTCATTGCAACACTGCTCATTAAAAAAAAAAAACTGGTGCAATCAATGTGCAAACATGGTATAATCCTTGTTCTCTGTCTGTAAGCACAAGTAACTTCTGGAGGGAAATATTGGGCTAGGATCAGGAACAATCTGCCTAGAAAAGGCAAGTAAGAAAGACCTTACACCAGTTAGTGTTTTGTGTTGGCTTCCACCTTTGTTCTAATGAGCAAAGTCAAACTGAGGCAATCAGAATATTTAGCTTTGTCTTTTCACAATTCAAGCACAGCTTGAAGAAATATCTACTTCTGGTAGATTTATTCTGATGGGTAATATTGCATCTAATTGGAAAAAGCAGTTGCTTTCCAAAAATACTTCTTGGAAAGCTGCAGAGACAGCAATATTCAAGCCTTTTTTCCCCTCCAGAGCGAGGCCTATCAAACTGGCCGCCTGTGGGACAGATGCATCACACGCATGTCCAGCCCAGCTCCGCAAAGGCAAAAAATGATGTGATGCGTCAATACGTCACGTGACGCGATCGAGTTTGACACCTGTGCTCCAGACTATTGTTTCAGCTTTTCCCCCTTTTTTCTTTTTGTATTCTTTTTCAATCATTTGAGAATGGAGAAGCTGTTTTAAACTACATGCCTCTCTCCATTTTGGGTCAGGATAATACGTATCTTCCATATGTTTCTAGAAATCCTTCTGACCCCCCCCCTTAGCCAGCATGATAAAATAAGAATCTATATTTTTAAAGGTTCCTAGGCTAAATAATGGAAGAAGATGTAATTGCTGCCACTTTTAATCAAGGTGGGACAGATCCTTCCTGAAAGAATCCTAGCAAGCCAATTTGATGCAGGTAGCCCTCAATTTACAACCAGAATTGAGCCCAAAATTTCTGTTGCTAAGTAAGACAGTTGTTAAGTGAGTTTTGTCCCATTTTACAACCTTTTTCGCTGCAGTTATTGAGCAGATCACTGCAGTGAAGTTAGTAACACAGTTGTAAAATAAATCTGGCTTTCACATTCATTTTGCTTGTCAGAAGGTTGCAAAAGGTGATCACATGACCCAAGACTGCAATTGTCATAAATATGAGTCCATTGCCAAGTGTCTGGATTTCGATCACGTGACTACAGGGACGCTGTAACAGTCATTAGTGTGAAAAACGGTCATAAGTCACTTTTTCAAAGCAATAATAACTTCGAATGGTCACTAAAAGAACTGTTGTAAATTGAGGACTACCCGTATAAGCAAATGTTTACAGTATGGTATCTACTTAAGCAAATGTTCCAGCTTTTTAGTATCTTGTTTAAGGTCTTGCATTATACTACAGAGCTTTACCAGAAAGTCTTGGAAATTATTATTCTAAATAATACACGCCCTGTGGCAATCAAATACTGGGTTCTTTGGTAGGAGAATTATTTAATTATTTCTTCTACCCAGAAATAGGTACTAGTTGTAGAGGTACTAGTTGTACCTCTACAACTAGTTCCAGAGAAAGAGGACCTTTTTAAAATTAAGTGATAGGCTGAGATGGTAAATACCTTCCTTGTCCTCAGGGAGCAGTTTGTGAAGATCTTCAATAGACTTACAAATGGAAGTAGATTAATCACCTACAGGAAGCCATTGATTGTCATCCAGTCAGTGTTTACTTGTAGTGATCACATAGATTTTTTCTATCATAATCTGTCCCCAACCAAGTCCTTCATGTCTTCAATCAGCATACCTATTCCTAGTGTAACTGAGGCTACAATTCTTGTTTCTGGTCCTTCTCTCATCCTAGTTTTTCCAGCATCCAGTACAGTATTTCAGTATACTACTTCCATCTTTTTTTGATCTTCGACTAGTTTCTACTTGCCAATTCAGCATACAATTTGAGGCTGGAACCCCTTTCTGAATATGGATCTCTTTTGCAAGATTTGTGTTTTTCCATGTTTACTTCCATTGTTAAACAAATCTAGTTTCCCCTACTGACTTAGTTGGAAATTCTCTGGGAAGATGACAAATGATGATTGCATTAGAATGCTGCATTCATTATAAACACATACCAGTTGCCAAGTAACCAAATTTTGATCATGTGACCTCAGGGAATCTGTGATGGTTATAAGTATGAGAGAGTCCCATTTTCAATGCCGTCATAACTTTGAAATGTTATTAAACAAATGGTCATAAATCAAGCATTATCTGTAGTTCTCTGAAGCTTTCTGAGACTGGCTCTGGTTTTAACAATTTCAGCAGTTTACTCTAACATCCAATTTGTTTTCATCTGCTTCTCCATCTTTTTTCACATTCATCCTTAATCACTTCTTCAAGCTCATTTCACAGTTCCTCTTTCAATGGGCTTTGGGAGTTGAAAGCAATCCCTGATGTTCTTGAAAATGGTAGCTATATGCTGAAGGTCATATTGTAGAAACTGATGGGCTTTCTACTCCTTTTCCTTAGCATAACTTGGAGTTTGCACATGAGTAGTTAATGATTTGTTCCACAGTTAGGACCTGGCCATGTCTTTGATGCTATAAGTAAGCTCCTCCTCCTTCCTTTAGTAATAATACAGTCACTTTGCTTTCCATGTACCCTTTCTGGTGAACACATGTCTACAAGTGTTACTGGGTTTTGAAGGTGGTGTTAGGTATGAAGACATCATTGGAGTAGCCACAATTGTAAGTCATTCTCCTGTTTTATTTTGGTCTTAGAAACCATAAGATCCAACAACAGTTTTCTCCTTAATTTTCCAACTTTGTAACCCTCCAGGTTACATGTTTCAAATCACAATTAGCACTTCTTGTTTGTATGTTCTGCCAATTTTAGATTGAACCTGATCATAAAACTCATGAACCTCTTTTTCTGCATTGGTTGTTGGAATATAAACCTAAAGGGTTATCCACAAAATCTGTTTGACATTATTTGGTCATTGATTGCACTGTAGCCAAAGACTGTTGTTGCTATACCCTTCCTGACAATAAAAACAACAGCAATACTGTTCCTTCTTTGTTTTTCATATTCTGAGTAAAATTGATTTTCTGATTGAAAGTGTTTTCAGTCAGTCCATCTCAATTCACTGGTGCTTAAAGTTTCAATGTGCAATTGGTTCATCTTTTACAAGATCTTTATCTTTGACCATAATTAAGGTTTGATTTGATGTGATGTGTATTGGATGCATTGAGCTTTCCTATATTCATGCTTCTTAATTCCATATTCACATTGTAATTCTGTATTTGCAGATATATATTTCCTGTATGACATCAGCAACTAGATGTCTCAGAGACTTTTAAATTTTACTTTGTAGATATTATTTGTAGATTTTTTTGTAGATACTGAAAGGTCCTCAGTACTTCTTCAGTAGCATATTGAGTGTTACCTATTCTGATGTGCCCATTTTCTGGCACTATAACATCAATCATTTTATATTTTCTATTCATGTGGTTTTCTTGGTAAAAATACAGGAGCTGTATCATTTCCTTCCATGCAGTATAAACTTAATGTCTTTGCCATTGTAATTACAGTAATCATCTCCCTCCATTATCTTTCCTGTATCAGTGCTGCCCAACCTAGGTGATTGCTTGCTTTTGATGTGCAGCTGGGATGACCTTTGCACCTTGGATGACCCAGCTGGGAATATTTACTCCTGGTTTACACACCTGGGGTTCTTTATTCATCCCTCCCAGAGGAGACACCTGCCCAGATAAATCAGCACAGCAAAAGTAGTCCATTAAAGACAAGCATCCATATTTTTCATTGTTGTCTTGCTAATGTTTTGTCCTTTTCATTTTTACCCGTTCTTTAGATTTTTGCTTGTTTAGATTGTCCTCAGTATACTTTCTTTTTAGTAAGTTGTACAGCTTCCTTAAAACTGCCAACTTTTTCCTTTTGAATTATTAGTAACAGTTCAAATAACTATCATAGTATACCATTTAGCTCATCCACAATGTTGGTTCATTAATATCCTTGATTGTTACATATACAACAGGAATCAGGAGGATTCAACATTGAATCAAAACAGATTATGAGTGCTTAGATCATTGCTCAGTTTTGTATTGCATTATTTAATCGTGGTTTAATTTTTAAGGTTCAAGAGTGAATTCTGAAAGAAGCTTCCTAAGAGAAGCTATAGTAGGCAATTTCCTGTTTCTATGCGAAAATAATAAATTAAATGCTTTACCAATATATCAAACCAGAAATAGTCTTTCCAGTAAGCAACACTATTCTGTTTTGTGAATTTCAACAGAAATTATAATAAAAGGCAACTATTTCACCAAGTATTACATAAAGATTAGGAAAATATCAATGTAAATTTCCACTTTTATTTTCGGCAGCTTCATATTGCTGAAATAATGTTACATACCATATTTTTTGGACTATAAGACGCACTGGTGTATAAGATGCACCAAGATTTCGAAGAGGTAAGCAAGAAAAAAAAAGGTTTTTGTCCTCCCCAGCTCCCAGGAGCACTCTGCAGGCCTCCCAAACCCTCTGCACGTCCCGTTTTTTGCAAAAATGGAGCGCACAGAGGGTTTGGAAGGCCTGCAGAGTGCTCCTGGAGGCTGGGGAGGGCAAAAACCTTTTTTTTTCTTGCTTACCTCTTCGAAATCTTTGGGGCAGCAGATGAGAAACATTCTAAATTACCTTAGTGGAAATCTACTCATATTATTGGATCTTGACCAAGTGTTCAGCTAGAATTTTTTATCAGTTAGTCATCTGGGCTCTTAAGTTCAAAGCATGTTTGCTATTTTAAGTATTTATATGCAAATTATTTTGTGTTCAATTTAAATACTGTAATTTATATTTTCTTTCAATTCTTTGTTATAAACAAGAAATGTAAAAGTTAATTTTTTAACAACTATATTGGTTCTACTCCTTATGAAAATTCAAGACTTTACAAAATGATGATTTATCTTCTCAGTTACATATCATAAAAGCACAAAATCTATAAATATTGCATAAATAGAAATCTATTTAGTGCCTTTTCAAAACCAATTGCTTGGGATCTTTGAAGTCTGTAACTGAGTTGTTCTATGCTAATCTTAATGTGTGTTTTCAGAACTTTCCTCTAACTCAGGGGTGTCAAACTCGATTTCATTGAGGGCCGCATCAGGGGTTGGATTTGACCTTGTGGGGGCTGGGGTGATATGGCCAGGGTGGGTGTGGCCAGCTCGATGTCCTGTTGGGGGTGCTGGTGGTGGCCTGAGCGCTCTGCCAGTGCAAACGGGCAGAGTTCCATTTTTGGCTGCCACGGCCTCCTGCAACCATCTGCCAGTGAAAAAGGAGCTCAGGTGGACCATGTGCAACCCTCCTGAGCTCCGTTTTCAGTGGCAGAGGGTTGCAGGAAGCCGTGGCAACAGAAAACGGAGCTTGTGAACCCGTTTTCGCTGGCAGAAGCACTGTGGGATGGTTCTTTGCTGTTTCTAGGGCGGCCCCACGGACCAGATATAAGTACCCCATGGGCCGAATCTGGCCCCCATGCCTTAAGTTTGACACCTCTGCTCTAACTCAAAACAGTGTAGTACAGGGCTGTCAAACTCCTGGCCCCCGGGCTGGATGCGTCATGTGCTGGCCACGGTCACGCCCAGGTTAGGGAAGAAGGAAAAAGTCCCGATACATCACGTGATGCCACCTTGACAATGTGAGTTTGACATCCCTGGTGTAGGGTATCTCCTCTGTAATTCAGAACTAACATAACCAAGATTGTGAAATCTCAGTTGTGTTCATAAGCTCTTTACAGAATTTCAAGTATTTTATGCTATTTTAATATGGGAATGCAAATTGGACACCAGAAGATACATTGGATGTTGCATAATATCTAGGCATATGATCTAATTGTTGAGACAACTATATTAGCCACACAAGACTAGATACACAATTAAGTTCATATACTATAAATAATTTGTTTGTATCCTAAACTGTAACAAGGGAATTATGAAAACACAAATTCATCTTAAAACAACTTTTGGCTTCCTCTATTGTCTTATCCATAGAAACATCTCATTTCCTTTTGGTTTCATCATATTATAGACCATTTAGCATGTATAATGGGTTGTATTCAGACTTTAGTCATGTTTGAAGCAGTTTTTTCTAAAATTGCTGGAATTATGCCAATATCACTAAAGAAGAATTAAACTGAGACAATATAATTGCTTTAATCTTAAAGATAAAACTATCTGACCACATGCAGAGCTTAAAGCAATCTACTTTTCCTATAATAAACTACTAAACTGAGACATTTGCTCAAATGAATAATCAGTGCATACTAGAGGTCTTTGTTAATAGCACTGGACAGTATTTTTTGACAATATTCTTCCTTGAAAAAATTTCCATATAAATGGTTTCTCCTCTTGTAGCTCTGAAAATTTTTCTCTGTGTTTCAGAGAGCAAATTGCATTTCTGGTAGTAAGAACCCCTGTAACCATCTGTTAGCAGGACTAGAAAGTGCATCTGGATCTAGAGTACATGGCAGACTCACAGCATGATAGCAAAGCATACAAGTAAGCGTGAGGTGGCAGCTGACAAGCATATCCCTACCCTCTGTTATTTGAGTTGTCATTCTTACAATAAATAGGGGCTAAGAAGTACTTTAAAAAGAAAACATAACATGCCTTACTGCATCATGACTGAACCGGAAACTAATTTCACATACCTCTGCTTAGCTTAACTAACAATTTTACAATAGTATTCCAATCCACTTATTTTTATTAAAATCAAATAAAACAAAATGCATTTAATAATAATATAGAGTAGGTTAGAACCCTTAGTAGTACCTATGTCACTTGCAGCATTCCTTGCTAATGATAAGGACACATTATCCTGTCAGTTTAGCCAGATTTTGGTAAACAATACCCAATTTTGTCCCGTGTTCTCATCCTATTCTATGCAAGAGAGGATATTTAAAGACCACAGTGCCAGCCACCCATTTAGGAAGTTCAAGAATGGGTTGAAATGAAGGAGAAGGCAGAGAAAATTGTAGCTGAATGGCGTTGATAGAAAAGAATGATAAATTTAAAGGGAAAAGGACATTATGAACTGCTCATAGAAATGGTAGATGTCAGCATGGTTTGCAAAAATAGAAGATGGAGAGACACGGTGAAGATGTAAATTAGTTTTAAATTTCCATTTCCTATTTCTTATCGTCTGCTTTCATTCATTTGCTTAATATTCATCATTTCTGCACTTTACATATAGGTAGTTCTTGACTTATGACTACAATTGAGCTTAACATTTCCATTGCTAAACAAGACAGTTGTTAAGTGAGTTTTGCCCTATTTCACAACCTTTATTGCCACAATTGTTAAGTGAATCATTGCAGTTGTTACGTTAGTAACACGGATGGTTAAGTGAATCTGGCTTCCCTATTGATTTAATTTGCCAGAAGGTTGCAAAAAATGATCACATGACCCTGGCACACTGCAATCATCATATATACATGCCAGTTGCCAAGCACCCAAACTTTGATTATGTAACCATTTTTTCACTCCTGTGTAACTTCACTAAGTGAACTAAATCACTAAATGAATGGTTCTAAGTCAAAGACTACCTGTAACTTAGCTTACTGTTAAAGGCAACAATATGATGGGTATCTACACATATAAAATAAGATCCATCAAAGTTTATCACATACGAGAAAGAAATATTCATGAGAAATAATCCCCTTTTTGAAAGACTCTTTCAGGTGTGCTTCCTTCAAAGTCCAGGAAAGAATGACCCAAACTCCATTGTTTATAGAGAAAGGTACTTTTACTAGAGATGAAGTGAACGCAACCATAGGAAAGCAGAATCTAAGGCAATACGCACGAAAAGTGCATATAGAAAGCATCCTCTCCCACTGTCCACCGTAAATCATCCAATCCAAAGTTCTCCCAGGAATCAGATGGAAGCACACGTCTGCCAGCGTCATCAATCAGGAATGCCACGACCGTTGGTCCGACAGCAGCTTCAAAGATACAGTCCAGATGGCTTAACTATCGGTTTCATTTTCCTCCTCCAGCGTGCTTCCCCCCCCAATGCTACATGCTCTCCCGCCTCCCGTTACTATGCCAGCCAAAGCAGAAAAGGCAGAGGCTGACATTCGGCCCCTCTGCAGAAGAGATGTTAGTCCTAAATAGGGAAAGAGAAAACAACATAACACAGAAATTAGGTTTATCAGGATATTTGGTGTGAAACAACCGAACTTTCTTTGGTGCCCGGACATCACGTTTATTCAGCCATTCAGCTTGAGATAATGGGAAATGCTTCCAAGCCACCAAATACTGCACTTTACCGTGATGCTTCCTAGAATCCAGGATTTCCTTAACTTCAAAATGCTGTTCCCCTTCTATTAGTATGGGGACCGGAGGAGAGTCCTGGTTCAGGCGCAAAGGGGACGAATGTTTCGGTTTTAGTAAACTAACATGAAACACAGGGTGAATTTGTCTCATTTTTTTTGGCAATTCCAATTCAACTGTGACTGGGTTGATGAGTCTAGTGATTGGGAAAGGCCCCACATACTTTGGTCCGAGCTTTTTTGATTTCTGGGAGGTCTGTAAATATTTGGTGGAAAGATAAACCATATTACCCACTTTGTAAATGTGTGCCGGACACCTCTTTTTGTCAGCTTGGGCTTTATGTGCTCAGTGTGCGTCATCTAAAGCTTTTCGAGTTATTGCCCAAGTACCCCGTAGTTGTTCGATCCACTCAATTAAAGAGGGGTTCTGTGGGTTATCCTGTGGTAGCTCTGGGATTGGCACAAACTCTTGGCCAGAGGCCACCTTAAATGGAGTGAAACCGATGCTGCTATGTATGGAGTTATTATATGCCACCTTCGCAAATGGCAATAAGTCCACCCAGTTATCTTGCTGGTAATTTATGTAACATCTTAGGTACTGTTCTAACATGGCATTGGTTTTCTCACAAGCCCCATTTGTCTGGGGGTGGTGGGCGGAGCTTAACCCCTGGGCGGAGCCTATTAACCCTAAAAACTCCTTCCAAAAGTTGGAGGTAAATTGCACACCACTGTCTGAGATTATACGTTTTGGAGCCCCATGTAATCGATAAACATGTTGAATAAATAATTTTGCAAAGGTTTTAGCTGAAGGGATTTTAGAACACAGGATGAAATGCACTTGTTTGGAAAACAAATCCATTACTGCCAAATGACTGTGCACCCCCCACTCTCCGGCAGGTCTACAATAAAATCCATGGATATCTCTTTCCAAGGAGCATTTGGCCTTGCCACACTCTGAAGTAAACCAGGGGGCTTCCCCGGAGGTCTCTTAGCTGAGGCACACACCGGACAGCTAGCTACATATGCCTCTATGTCCTTTTTGAGTGCAGGCCACCAGAATTGTCTTTTAACGAGATGTAGTTTTAACAAATCCAAAGTGTCCCGCCGTCTTGGCGTCATGAGCTTGCTGCAACACCACTACTCTTAAACTGGCCGGAACATACAATTTGGCCCCAATCCAAGCTAGTCCATCACGGAGTGTACATTCATTCAAGTGAGTCCGAAACCACTCGTCAGTCTTTAGAGCTTCTTGTAGTTTCTGAAGCAAATCGCCCGAGAGGGCTGGATCGGCCCTCGACTGTGCTCTGGTAGTTACTGGCGCTGGTAGTTGTGTCACAGGTATGATAGGCCGAACCACTTCCTCCTTGGCACTGTTGTATTGAGGCAATCTGGAAAGTGCATCCGCCATGAAGTTCTTTCTACCAGGAAGGTAGCATAAAGTGAAATTAAAACGGTTGAAGTGCTGAGCCCAGCAAGCTTGCTTTGGTGACAGCTTACGTGGTGTTTTCAAAGCCTCCAAGTTTTTATGGTCAGTCCAAACTTCAAAAGGATTCTTAGCTCCTTCAAGAAATTGTCTCCACGTTAACAATGCTCATCGCACTGCAAAAGCTTCCTTCTCCCATATGGCCCATCTCCTTTCGGTCTCTGACAATTTGCGGGACGTGTAGGCACAAGGTTGTAATTTCCCTTCTGCATTCTTCTGCAGAAGTACTGCTCCTACTGCCACATCGCTCGCGTCTGCCTATACTACAAAAGGCTCTTCCATATCCGGATGTTTGAGGACTGGTTCAGCAGCAAACAACCGTTTCAACTTTTTGAATGCCGCCTGACAGTCCATAGTCCATTCAAGGGCTCGTGAGGGCTTTGATCTGTCTTCACTTTTTGTTTTCAGAAGATTTGTTATTGGCAGCGCGATTTTGGCGAACGAGGGGATAAACTGTCTAAAGAAATTAGCAAATCTGAGGAAACTTTGTAGTTGTTTGCGGGTGCGTGGTGCAGCCCATTCCAATACTGCCCGAACTTTTCCAGGGTCCATCTCTATTCCCTCATGCGATATGCAATATCCAAGATAGTCAATTTTGCTTTGGTGGAATTCGCATTTAAAGAGCTTGGCATCTAGTTCAGCAGCCCTGAGTTTTTTCAGGACAGTTCGCACCAATTTCACATGGTCGTCCATGCTCTCAGAGTAGATAAGAATGTCATCCAAGTAAACCAGCACCCCCTTATACAGGTGCTCATGCAGTACTTCGTTAATCAATTGCATGAACACCGCAGGGCTCCTTGTAGTCCAAAAGGGAGCACTCAAAACTGGAAACACCCCAGTGGGCAGTTAAACACAGTTTTCCATTCATCCCCCTCCTTAATTCTCACTCTGTAGTATGCCTCTCGTAAATCCAGTTTGGTGAAAATTTCCCCCTTTCCTAGATGTGCTAGCATGTCCTTCATGAGCGGCAGGGGGTAAACGTTTTCCATGCAAATAGCGTTGATATTTCTATAATCAACTACCAAACAAAAGGAGCCATCTTTCTTTTCTCGGAACATTACAGGTGCCTCCACCCTTGGTCTGGCTGGTTGGATAAAACCTCATTCTAGGTTTTTATCAATGAAGTTTTGCAATTCCTCTAGTTCTTGAGGGGTCATGGGGTAGATCTTTGGCTTAGGGAGTTTCACCCCGGGGAGTATTTCAATGGTACAGTCTGTAGCTCTGTGGGGGGGGGGGTAGCACATCCGAGGCCTTTTCACTAAAAACTTCTCGGAGATCCCAATACTCCTTTGGAATCTTTTCCTCCCCTTCGATGTGGCCTATTGCCACTTCCGCCCTTTCGTGTTCTACTCCGTCCTCCAGGGGGTTTTCTTCCCTCTCTAGTCTTGATTTTCTGGTGCGAATGCGCAAAACCCCCGTTTTCCAGTTAACCCGTGGGTTCCATCTACGGAGCCAGGGCAGTCCAAGTATGAGGGATCGTTCCATGCTAGGGGCCATAATAAACCTGAGGGTCTCTACGTGATCCCCCAATTGCATTTCAATGGGTTCGGTCACAAAGCTGGCTGGGCCCCCTCCTGCAATCGATCCCTCCAATTGACAGAAAGCCATGGGCCTTTTTAATGTTTTTAGCCTCAGGCCCATTTTCTCCACGACTTTCGGGCTGATTATGCACCTGGTGCACCCAGAGTCTAATAGGGCTAACATCTGCGCATGTGCCCCTGTAGACCGCACCCTTATTTCTATGGGAATGAGCATGGGGCCCTCAATGTGACTCACCAGATCATCGGAGTCAGAGTCAGAGTCCGTCCCACTGTCATCTGCAATGGTCGGAGTTCCCAACTCACCCTGGTTTCGGGGAGCGAACTCAATTACTTCTCCTTTCAGGGTGGTTTCACGAGCTTTTGCGGGTGCTTTGTCAGCCTTTTTTGGTCCCGAGCTGGTAGATTTTGGCACTGGCTTGGAGAAACATTTGGTGGCCTGATGGCTTTCCTTTCCACATTTGAAACATGTGAAGGGCTTCGATTTTGGTTTGAATTCCGCTCTCCCCGCGGCCGCCCTTGGCGCTCCTTTGCGGTAGAAGAGGGATGACGGGTCCCCTGCACGACCTTCTCGGAGTCAGCTTCGGGCCAGCTCGATTTCCACATCCTAAGCTACAACGTACCAACTCTGCATCAGGGACCCCCCGTGCTCTACAGTGTTTGTATATGTCTTCATTCAGTCCGTCTTTGAAACTCTCCAGTAGAGCCGCTTCTGACCACCCTGTCATGTAGGGTGCCAGTTCGCGAAATTCTTGGGTGTATTCTGCCACCGATCTCCGGCCTTGCTGGATACCCTTCATTCTGAGTCTCGCTTTCCGCTCAGCTAGGTGGTCTTCAAACCGCCTCCTAAGGGCCCCCATGAACAGGTTGTAATTCCTCAGCAAGGGAGAGTTATTATTGTGGAGAACCACCATCCATTCAGCTGCTACTCCCTCTAAGACATTCGTGACGTATCTCACTTGTGCCGCATCTGATAAGTAATCCTCCCCCCAGTCCTGCATGTGGTTCCACACTTGGGTCAAAAAAAGCCCCAAAGTCTTCGGGATCCTATCATATTTTCTGGTTGGGGGGGAATTTTTGGCTTTTTGCATCTGCGGGGTGGGGCCTGCAAGGCTGGGGGTCCCTGGGCTGCTGCATCCCTCGCTTGAGCTCCAGAAGCCTGAGATGTTTCTTCCCCAGCTTCCTCTTCCTCTCCCCCACAGGGTGTCTCTTCTGGATCCAGTCTGGGCTAGTCTCCTCCCTTCCCCACAGGGAATACATAAGACTCACGGTTTTTCCGGCTTTCCTCGGTATCACGGAGGAGTTGCATTGCCTGAGCAATCATGAGGCTCTCCTTTTGCTCTTGCAGCCACACCGCCTCTCCCTTACGAGGTCTGGAGCTAGTTACTCCTTAGGGGGTCCTTCCCAGGTCCGGCAACCTTCCTACTTCCCTCGACCATCTAGCTTCCTCTGGCTCCTCTCTCAGCTGAATTTTTTTCATCCATTCTGCAGCTTCTTTCTCTGCTTGAAGTAAAGTTATAGTAGAGCCCATAGCTCCCATCTGGTCTCCTTCACTCTCTTGGTCAGACATGTCTTGGTTTCAGCCCCCTCGGTGTTTATCCGGGATGACTGGAGGTTGAGATTCTGCTTAATGTCAGGTGTGCTTCCTTCAAAGTCCAGGAAAGAATGACCCAAACTCCATTGTTTATAGAGAAAGGTACTTTTACTAGAGATGAAGTGAACGCAACCATAGGAAAGCAGAATCTAAGGCAATACGCACAAAAAGTGCATATAGAAAGCATTTCCTCCCACTGTCCACCATAAATCATCCAATCCAAAGGTCTCCAAGGGGTCAGGTGGAAGCACACGTCTGCCAGCATCATCAATCAGGAATGCCACGACCGTTGGCCTGACGGCAGCTTCAAAGATACAGTCCGGTGGCTTAACTATCGGTTTCGTTTTCCTCCTCCAGCACGCTTCCCCCCGCATGTTACATGCTCTCCCCCCTTCTGTTACTATGGCAGCCAAAGCAGAAAAGGCGGAGGCTGACAGACTCATTTGTACTAATCATTTAAAATAGTGATACAGCTTTTATCAGATTTACCTTACTTTTACCAATTTATTGTACTACTAGTACATTTTAAAGGGAGTGCTGGGAAACCTTAAATTAGAAACAACAAATGTTTAGATGCTATATTTAAATTAGAATTCCCGCAATCTGCCCATTGTTCTGATTTTGCAAAGCCACCTGGAGTCACTGAAAGTAAGTTGGGAGCCATATAAATTTTCTTAAACAAATAAATAAAAATACAAGCAGAACAACTAGCACCTTACTCTATCCTGCAATGGTTAAATGACAAATTATATTTAGTGATAGTACAAAAATAATATGGAAACTGTTATCTTTAATACTCTTAGCTATAATGAAAGTAATCTATTAAATTTTTTACTTTTTACAGTGCCTTGTTTTAAGAAATCTATCCCTTGGACTTTCAGAGTGAGGCATATTACCTCTATTATATACCATAAATTAAAAAATATACAAAAAAACAAATGTTTTAGATGATGTGCTTTTTTTTGAATAAGAATAGTCATAATATTGGTTTGATCACATTATTTTGCAGGCAAAAACTCAATTAATGCAGGGCTTTTTTTAAAAGTAACAAACAGCTATTTTTCTAAACTGTCAAAAACACATGAAAGAAGCTTTCATGACAAAATTTAGAGAAACGGATTAATTGTTTACATCCATAAAACCTTCCTTTGAAAAAATCTAATTCTCAGGTGAAGTCTTTCCATGAAGCATGACAACTTTACAATACTGGTTGTCCTCGATTTACGAACACAGTTGAGCCCAAAATTTCCATTGCTAAGCGAGACAGTTGTTAAGTGAATTTTGTCCCATTTTTGACCTTTCTTGCCACAGTTGCTGAATGAATCACTGCAGTTATTAAGTGAATCTGGCTTTCCCATTGACTTTGCTTTAAGAAAGTCGCAAATGGGGATCACATGACTGGGACACTGACTATCATAATTACGACTCAGTTGCTAAGCATCTGAATTTTGATCATGTGACCATGGGGATTGTCATGGCTTTGTTGGATCCTGATTTGGAGGAGGAGTTGGAACTGGGCTGTCTAACAGGGAGGGCACAGTCCACTCCAAATGAGTGGAGAAGCCAGGGGCTGAGGACGAGGCAGTCCCAAGATTGTCTTAGCAGTGGGTCGTGACGGCCAACTGGAGTGGAGTAGCTGCAGAGGGCCAGCGCAGATAACAGGCTCCAGACCACCTCTGATGAGGAACAGCTGCCTCCCTCACCTGATTTGTGGGTGAGAATAGGCACAGAGACCAGTGAGGCTGATGGCGAGTAAGCAGCTCCACCCCTTCTCCCAAGGAACATCTGGGGAAAGATTATTGAACCAGATGCTGGAGGAAGTCTGTTTGTCAGGAACACCTGTTTGCTTTGATGTGCACCTTCCTGGCTTTCTGGAACCCTGGATCACGTTTCTTGGCTCTGAACTTTGGGCTTCATTCGTGGACTTTGGAATTGGCTCCCTGACTTCGGACTTTTGGATCATGCTTTGATTTTTGGGAACTCTGGGCTTGTGTGGGAGACTTGGTACTTGTGGGTACTGTTACTTCCCTCTTGTCTTGTGGGTCAGCTAAGACTTAGTTTGTGGAACCGAGGAATTCAGACTGAGGAAAAACTGAGGGCTGGGGTGGAGGTTCACTGGCACCATTGGTAGGTCTTCTGATGCTGTGATAAGTGAGCAATAAATAGACTCTACTTAACCTCTCTACTTTGCCAGTATGACTTGGGCCAGAACTGAAATGCTGCAATGGTTAAGTGTGAAAATGGTCAAGTCACTTTTTTCAGTGCCATTATAACTTTGGTCATTAAATGAACTGTTGTAAATTGAGGATTACCTGTACATATTTTTAAGGCTACATGGAGTACATGGACTTGCCCATATCCCTTTTTTGCTCATGAAGCTATTTTATTGGCAAGTGGGGCTGAATTATTAAAAACATTACATATTGCATACAATACTACTGTTTGCTATTATTATTTTGCAAAGTTGTATATTAATTATAATAGGTAATTTTTGGTTTGCTTTTCACAAACTTTAATTCACATAATTTTAAGACAGAATATTATATAAATATCAGGACAGTACGAAAGCTAAAACTTTAGGACCTTTACGGTGAACAGAAATAAATTTAAAAGCAATCCAATTTTTCTTATATACAGCATTTGTACTTAGTTCATCCTAAACTGAACCAATTTTTATCAGTTTATACATGATATATACAAATACTTTAGCTAATCTCAAAACATGTAATCCTGGAAGTATTTTTCAGAATAGATAAAGCAAAACAGGAAATGCAGGATGTTTCATGCTTGACTGATACTGCCCAGTTTTTGTCCCATAACTGCCTATGGTTTAATGCCTGACTTGAAATAGTTCTTACAGAAAGTTTGTTCTATAAGATAGTTTATGCCATCCAGACTGTTTTTGTACTTAAAGGAAATTATGCAGAGATTTTGACTAAGTAAATATATTATACCACAATAGTTATCTCCATTAATAACATTCATAATTTTTGTAGATCATACCCTTCCTTGAACTTCATATAGCTACAATCTGAAAATGATTGGCACAAATCTTTGGTATATTAAATGTTCAACAAAAAAAAATAGCTGCATCAAAAATTACATTATAACTATCACCATCACATAAATGATTTTATTTTAAAGGTTTTTTTAACTAAGTATTTACATCTGGTGCAGTAGTCTTAGGGCAAGTCCATTACTTATCCGGTGAATTTATTTTTAAATTACAGATGTATGTTTTTTCACAAAACTCAGAAGAGGATCCTGAAATTACTATAAAAGTCCAGCCAGACAGTTAATATTTTGTTAATTACATGCTGTTCCGCCAAGGTACTACGTTAATGAATATTTGTATTCAGTCTTGATCAGAAACATGCTGTACCTCTACTTCTACTGTTTGAATAGCTTCTGTAACCTCTGTTATTTTCTGTCCTTGTTGTTGTGCTAATACATAATTGACAACTTGCATGATACTTTGGTCAGAAAGAGTAGAAACTGTTGAACACTCTTCGGTAGCTGCAACAGTGTCAAGTGTTTCTTCAGTAATTACTACAGTCTCGATCTCTTCAGTACAGACCTCTGTTTCTTGTTCTGGCGCATCCGATGTTAAAATACTGATGGCATGTTCGACTTGAGTCCCCTGATTATGAAACTGAAGAGTGTCCTTTTCCAGCATGATTTTACAAGGTACATAATCCCGGTGAAATTTAGTCATGTGCTTTCTTAAGGTACGGGCATCTATGTAGGCTTCATTGCATACTGGACATACATAAGGTCTTTCTCCAGTGTGTGACCTTACATGACGTTTTAAGGAACGTGCATCAGCCCAAGCAACACCACAAGTTAGACACTCAAAAGGTTTAACACCTATTCAACAGAAACAGAAAGAAAGCATTTACTAATCTTTAAAAGTGAAAATTACTATAAAAATGATTAAGATAAGATTTTCTCACAGCCAGTAAGTTCATTATAATATAAGCCTTTATATAGTCATTTTGCATAGAGAAATCTTGACAAGTCATCTATAAACCCAGGATATTTTGGGTTAATAAATATTTGTTAGTGTTAAAATACAGAAAAATGGCATTCCTTCCCATCTATTTGTATGTTACTGTGATTACAATTTAAAAAGCTAATTTTAAACAGATAAAAAGAAAATATCAACTTGCAAATAGAAAATCTGTTCAGTTACATAATTTATAATTAGCTAATTATCTTTACCTTCAATCAGAAATGTAGAAATTAAAACAGTGCTAGGACTGGATTCAGTTCTCCACAGATTCTGATTTAAGTAAATCATGGGATTTGTGGGAATCTGTCATCCATTTTTCCATACAAAAGTGAAAGAAAACAATAGGGCCATTGCAAACACAGCCTATCTGTTTCAGCTCTCTCATCTTTCCTAAAGCCAAACTATGCTTATACAGCCATCTTTATTATTTAATTATTATTATTATTGCCTAATCCCAGTTAAAACCATTTGAAATAAATAAAAACCAATAAAAAAATTATTGAAATGGAAAAATACCATAACAAACAAAAATAAAAGATAAAGATGGCAAAAATTACAAAACGAGAGAGAAATTAAAAAAGAAATAGATGCACACAAACCAAATGTACCAAAGACTAACAGAAGAAAAGAGTCTCACATTCATTTCTATCGTGTTGCCACTGACTCTGAATCGTTTACAGGAGATGGAAACATGAATATGCTTCAGACTAGCACTGATGATGTTATCTAATTTGGGTAATGAAACATCTGCAAGAAAACAACCAAGCGCAGAGAACACCAAGGACGCCTCAAACATGAACATATCCATAGTCTTCGAGTACAGAAAACAATTTAAAACAAAATAAAATAAACCATAAAGGAAGCCAAATGAAAGTAGCAGTAAAAAGTAACAATTAGTTTAAAAGTAAAAAGATTACTAAACAATCTAGGTAGTTGGAACACATTTGAATTCAACAAGGAGGATGTTATGACCCTGCTGGACTAGAAATGGGAAGAGACAGAAGAAGTAGAGTCAGGGGTTTCTAGAGATAATAGCTTTCCGGAGGGTGTAATTTCAGCAGTGTTGAAGTCAATTAACTCCATTCTGGCTAAGGCAAGCCTCTCAGGCTCCGAGGTTCACCCACCCAGTCCCAAGCAGAGGCATGCTTTAAACACAGAGGACTTCATTCTGGCCAAGGAGGAGGCTGGCAGAAGAACAGAGACTACTGGGTAATGTACAGTATCTCAGCTGTGTGTCTGTGTGGTGGTTCCACATGACTTATTTATTGGCTAAACTCCGTGAGGAAAATTCTGAAAACAGCTTTTCAAGCCTCAGCTCTGCCATGTTTACCTTGTCGTGCTGTGTTTGGAGGTCTGGATTCTATCCCACCTTGTCTCTCATCTTTTCCCCTAGATTTATTGTTTGTTTATTGAATTGTGGTCTTAACCTGTGCCAAGCCTTGACTACAATACAGTTGTCATCTTTAGCTATAGAGAAAGAGACTCTTTCCACCAAAAATTTCTATCCAATTTGCATATTTCTGGACTAGAAAGCATCAGCTTGCTATCCTGTTGGCTGGCACAGAAAAGAAGTGGCAATTTGATTTTTACAAGGGGGCGATTCCAGAGAATTGCCACTGCAGAGCAGCAGTTCTTGCCTTCAGCTCCCTCACTTCCTAAAAGTGGAGAACTGAGCATTTCTCCTTGGATGACTTAACAGGTTGGGACAATTCAGGTTTCATATAAAGTTAGGTGCATCAGCTTTTTCTTATCAACTTTAAAACCTTCTAAGTTTAAAATTAAATAACAGTTTTGTGAATGTCTTTCACTCCTTTAAGAAAGGTGTAATTCAAAATTTTAAGGAACATATGACATGTTCCCATATATTCCTAATATGGTTTTATTCCATAAGGCTGGTATAATGAAACCCAAAAGTTATTTTTGGAATCCACCTTCTCTTATTGGTTAAAGTCACTTTTTTTCCCTTGTAGGCTTAATAGTTCTTATTTTAAGTGATGACTTTGTTTCATCTGGAGGTAGGCCATTGCATGAGAAACAGAAATGCTGTGGTAATACCAATGATGGGATATGAACATGCAGAGGCAGCTTCTAAACTGCACATCAAGGATATGGAAGCCTAATAAGATCTAGCTGCCACACTCAGAGACATGTTTTGGGGCACTCATTTGGCTTTTTCAAGCTAAATAACTGCTCCCAATTTCAGAAGCACCCTGTCCCTGGCAAGATTTAGCGACCTCCCAACAGCTGTTCCCAGGGGGAAACTACAGGACATCACATTTGAAGAAAGGCTTTGTCCCTGCGGTGAAGTGGTCCTTGAAACACTAACCCATGACTTTTATACTGTTTCTATTACAAAGATATCCAGTTTAAGTTAATAATACCCCATCTACTCAGATTTGAAGACCACACAGATCCCTTTTATTTACAATTGCTACTAGTATTATCTAACCCAGGGGTGTCAAAGTTGATTTCATTGAGGGCTGCATCAGAGTTGTTTGACATTGGTGTGTGTGTGTGGGGGGGGGGGAGCGCTGGAGTGGGCGTGGCCAGGGTGGGCATGGCCAGGTCAGTGTCACTCGTGTTGAGGGCCTGTGATGGCCCAAGCGCTCTGCCAGAGAAAATGGGCTCCTGAGCTCCGTTTTCAGCTGCGACGGCCTCCTGCAACCCTCTGCCAGCGAAAACGGAGATCAGGATGACCTAGACCTCCTAAACTCTGTTTTTGCTGGCAGAGGCACTGCGGGTCGGTCCTTTGCTGTTTCCAGGGCGGCCCCCGGACCAGATCTAAGCAACCCGCAGGCCGGATCTGGCCCCTGGACCATGAGTTTGACACCCCTGATCTAACCAATATGCTCTTATTTCTCTTAATGAGGCTAAATTTTGTTTTTAGTGTTTGTTTTTAGTGTTTGTTTTTAGTGTCAGCAAACAATGCTGACTGGCGACACCCAGGGGGAGAGCCTTCTCTGTGGGGGAACCAGCCCTTTGGAATGAGCTGCCCCTAGAGCTTCGTCTTAGCCCCGACCTGCGCATTTTTCGCCACGCCCTTAAGACCCTTCTGTTTCAGCAAGCCGGACTGTCCTAATATGAATTTTAAATGGGTGTATGTGTGTTTTAAATTGATGGCCAAATTTCATATATCTGATTTTAATTGGTTTTAAATTTTATAAATTCATGTGTTTTAATATGGCTGTACACTGCCCTGAGTCCCTCAGAAGGGCGGTATAGAAATTTAATAAACTTAAACTTAAGTTTTGTTTTATTATTGTAAAACAATCACTGCTTTACCACTAGTTTTATTGAGTTTAATTGTGATTCATATTTGCTGTCTCACTCTTTGGTTTACAGCTGGTCCCTGACTGTAATAAATATCTTATCTTGAATATCTTTAGAAAGGTGCTATTTCTTAAAATCAGACTTGTTTCATTTACCTTCATGGTTGTTCATATGTCTTCTGTACTCCCGAAGCTGGGTGAATTTTCTCCCACAATGTTCACAAACACGTTCCAAATTTTGTTTTGCTCTTCCTTTCTTTCCATGAGTGGCTTTTTTAACATGCCTCCTGTACAAAGCTTTTTCATAGAACTCTTTGCCACATACATTGCATCTAAACACAAAGAAAATAACAGCTTGATAAAGTACACAAAAACATACCTTTTAAATGCTAATCTAGTATTTGAATAGACTATTGTAATGAAAAAATGTTAAAGTGCTTACCATTTCTGAAAGTAAGGACAAGTGAAAGTGGAGAACTAGTATTAAAAAGCTAGTATTTTCTAGAAAGCTCAGAGAGACAATGGGGCCCTTTATATACCTATCAATGATAGTTTTTAAAAAAACTCTATAACAATATACAAATACAATAATTAAAGATGCAGTATTAGATGGTGTGCTTTAAATAAAGCAAAACAGAATTCCTGCTCTATACAACAATATAATTTCATCTTGTCTCAGAAATAATGTTTATGATTCAGGAACACCCTTCTTTATGATTTCTTTTCTCAGTTCCAATGGCAAATAGTCTCCAATTGAAGTCTGGAAAAGATAAGGGAGCGGGCTGACTATAACCCTAAATTTTATGCAAGTCATGCAGAGTTCATTAAAAAAAACCCTGCTTTTTCAGCACCATCTTGCTTTTTTCCTCATTTGCAAACTAGCAATAGCTCTATGTATTTTTGTTGACCAGGAACCTTTTGTGCCCAAATAACACTGCAAAACTTCCATTGATATCATATTCTCACTCCACAAGATGCATTTTTCTCTTGATCCTTGAAAGCAAGGGTGGGGGGAAGATGTCTTCCACTGACTCACCTCACTTCGCATGTCACCCTCTGCCCCTTTTTTGCTATCAGAGGCCTTCAGGAATTTCTTGGTCTGGCAAGGCCAGCAAGGCTTTCCTGAAGGCATCTGCAGTCAATAACAGAGCTCCAGATCAATCCGGAGCTCTGTTATCAGATACAGAGGCCTTCAGAAAAGCCTTGCTGGCTGCAGAAGAAATGGCCCAAGGTGTGCAAGGCCTGGCTACAAATGTCTGAAGGTAAGTTAGTAGGGCAGCTCCACCCCCATCCCCACCCTACCTTAATCTTTACCTGTGCACCCTGGAATGGGCGGGGTCTTAATTAGGGCTTATTTTGGGGGAAGGCTTATATTGGGCGCATGTGTAAAAATCAAGCTAGGACTTATTTTCTGAGTAGGTCGTATTTTCGGGAAAACACAGTAGGAAGGAACTTCTACTTTATTACAGGAGCAATTTTAAAAGAATAGTTGAAATCAAAACACTAAATACATTTGATACCTCAACTACTGATTAGACTGCTTTGTTCAAGCCATTATTTTTTCAGTTTACTATCTGCAATTGTAAATAAAAGTTTGCCATATCAACTGTTTTTCTTTTTTGCTACAAAAGGTCGTGACATTGTCACTAGTCACTAATAAGAATAAATAATGTATTATTGATTTCCTAAATTCCAAGAACTATGTATTGATTGATTTTATTAGCGTTAGAGGTTATCTAACTCCAAATAATCAGGTGGCTTACAATGTTAAAGTAAGAGTAAAATTTCTTTTACATTTTTATTCTTTCATTGGTATCTGGTTTGAATACATTATGAAATATTAGTAGAATAACAGAATTGGGAGAGACCTTAGAGATCTAGTCCAACACCCTGCTCACCCTGTGACCCTAATATTGGATTTTATGGAAAAATAAATCTAAATCATTTTGAAAGTCAACTGGAGCATAAATAAGAATATTTTACTATTTTCCAAACTGTGGAAAAACCTCAAGTAAAACCTTTTCTTATATTCCATGATAATTAACTTTACTAAAAAAATATTTTAGTCAAAAACGTTTTAAATATAAGTAATGATAACTAGTGGAGTGATACAGTATATAGGAAAGCTGATGTAGTTCAAAATAGCTCTCCAACCTGCTAGCAAAAGTAAAATACTAGAACTAGAGTCTTGTGAAATTCTTATGTAATCTCATAGCTCATCATCCACTTACATCATCTTTTTAATTTTCTGATTTGCAAAGAGTTCTGCCTTACCAAGAGTTCTTAATAATTCAAAAGCTAAATACTGAAAGTCTAAATCTACAAACAGATTGATGAATATAATCAGATTTATACAGCTTTGGCAGAGTTTGCTGAAATTGAATAAATTGGTAAATAGATTGCCTAAATAAAAAAATCAAAACAAAATATTGAGGCAAAATAAAATGAGCTTTTTCAGTAACTTCATTGGGTATGATGTTTTTTGCATTTAAAAGTTATCCCATCACATGAGCAAAATTACAGGTTACATAAAGTTGTCATTTAAATCTAAGTATTTGCAGCCAAGAGTACCCAGCTTTGTTTACCTGTATGGATCAGTAACAGAATGTGATTTTACATGAGAATACCAATCTTTCTTCCAACTATAGCATTTCCCACAAAATTGACATTGAAAAGGTTTCACTCCAAGATGTTTGTTCATATGCTGGCGGAGATCCCGGGGTTCATAGAAACTTTTCTCACACCTGAAATTAGATTTGTGATGAATAATATAGAGTACATGTATATAGTCCTTAGTAAAGAAGAGAGAAAAATGTTACCACAGTGCAGCCATGTGTATACATGCATTAATACTATTATTTCATATTTGAAAACAATCCCTATAAAAATATGAAACAATTTGCCTGTGCTACAAAATAGTTAATTACCTATCAGATTATGAAAAAAGTAATGATTCTAAAGTAGTTAACTTTCCAGAATTGTTTACAAAACTATTTTACAGCCAATATTGCTACTTTACTCTGGAATAAATAACATCATAAAAAAATGGTTCCAATTTGTTTTCTTTGGAATAAACTATTTCCATGCACTATTCAATGGAAAAATAAGATTCATACAATTTTAACAAGCAAGAGCAATAAGTGAAAATAAGCAAATATGTAATTATTAGTTGAATTATTATTATATTAAGGAACCCAAGAGGTACTAAAACAAAGAGCATTGGTAAGTTCAAAGACACTGAGGAACAAGGAATTAAAAAAATTAAAGAAATCTAATGGAGAACCCACTCATTCAGATAAAAAGATTTCTAGCTCACTGAGCACTGAATTTACCTGAAAGCTATACAATGTTTAGTGTCAATATGGAATGAGAGCAAAATACTATACTTGAAACTACTTATATAATACAAATATGGTTGGCTGAAATCCTGAACAGGAGAATTCCCTTTAGGGAATTCCGTTATGGAGACTGCTGAAAAGACTAAAGCTGAGCTCCTGTTATAAGAAAACAATAAGGAGAAGAATAAAGAAATTAGAATTAGAATGTTTGAAATGTTTTTAAGGAGCAAAAATTCCAGCCAAAACAACCTAATAATGCTGAAGAGAAAGATTTAGATCACGGCTATCTGGAACCGTGAACAATGCTACAATATAATAGCTTAAGTCATACTCTAAAAATACCTAATAAAAATGGTATTGCAATTCTAATCTAAAGACTGCCTATTACAAATTTTTTCAAAGTTCTTAAAAATTTTATAATAATTCAATCAATTAAGTTGAGATGAAATTTAGAGGAAATTAACATAATTTAAAAAATGCACTGTCAGATAGATAGAAAATGAAATATGTCACTGTAGGTTTGTATATATGTATATATAATAATAGAAATTAGTTAGTAGTTGAAGTCGTTTATTGTATATGTATATGTAAATTTGTTCCTTGATTAAGTTAACTTTTAACTTAATCAAGCTTTTGTATGTTTTAAATGTTTTTTTAAGAATGAATAAAGTTTTGCTTTTTAAAATCAATCAATTAAGCAATTTTGGCTTTCACTTATTACCTACCAAGATTAGCCAAACTACTTTCAAACCTTTTAAAATCTTAATTATACTTACTGGTTACATTGATAGCCACGGATTTCAGGTTTGGGCTGATGTTTCTTTAAGTGTTTACTAAGTCCTGAAGCTCTATGAAAAGATTTTCCACAGTGTGAACAGAAGTATTTTGATTCTCCTGAAAATGATAAAAAGTATCTGTGATATATAGCTGGACATACTACAGATCACATGCAACTTCCAAAGGCTCCTAGAGCTGACATCTGATGACAATCTGGCAAAAAGAGAAGTAACCGTCCCCTGATTTTTGATAGGAAACAAAATATTCATATTCTATTAATTATCTTAACACACAAACTTTCTAAAACTCAAATAAATAATCCAACTCCCCTTTCTCATATTACCTCCCCCCAACAAATCTTAATCTTCTCACTTTTATGATACCATTATGCCACTATTCTTAACTACTATGGCTGTTTCCTGTTCCCAAATAATATATGAAATAAAATATATTAATAATAATTTTCAGTATGAAATAATTTTTCACATACTGATTAAAACAGTTGGTCAAATATAGAGCATAAAAAAGCTGACTTCAGAGACTCTGCCCAAAGATGTGTAGAATGCTTCACTTTCTTTATTGAAGTCACTTATACTTAAAAATGTGGCTGTAGTTAAGCATACATGTTTTATACATTCCTGAAAACTGGCTCTATACTTCGATACATTCTTTTTGAGCTTGTTTGGAGGTTTCAACAGGTAACACAGTCTCTACAACCTCAGAATGAATAATGAAATACTGGTCCCATACAGACTGTTGCCCAACCCCACTGAGCATTCAGTCCTAGAAATAGCAAGGGAAGAAGCTAGCCAGTCCAGCTGACTCAACCCTGGCAATCAATGAGGTGAACTGTCACAGTTAGAGACTACATTTAATTTACTCAGTTAACAGCACTGGTTGTTAAATATAGCTGGTTTCTAGTCTTAAAAAACCACCCATATAAATTCCCATTGATTGGCATTTTGGCCAGACTGATGTTTAAAGCATGTTTACTACACAGAACCAACTTTGTGTAGGAGTTTTTTGGATGTATAAAATTATAGAAATAAAGTGAAAGAGAAAACCCATTAGATTGAGAAGTGACATTATAGTCCTTTTTACATTATTTTATTTCTGGCATTAATTAATAACGTGTGTCATTTACCTGTGTGAATGCTTACATGCTCCTGAAGGCTTCTTTTTGTGACAAAGGACTTGTCACACAATTCACACTTAAACTGCTTTTGTGCCTCATGCAACACAAGGTGCATCTTTAAACCATGTTTGTAGGTAAATGACTTTCCACAAATCTATTAAATAACGACATCACAAAAATAATATTGTCTTTCAAGGTGAACAGCAATACACTAAGATGAAGAAAGTTTCACTGAATCTGCTTATACTGCATGATCCATAAGTACTTGACATTTTTTTCCTAGGGCTAGCATTCTTTGGAAAATTAGATTAGGACTGTGAGATCTGAACTGCACAAAATCCATACAACTATTCAGGGACAGTAAAGACATCAAAAACACAGATCATTGTACTTATAATAGCAAAGACATCATTCAAACTGTGCAGAAGGCAATGGTAGTGGGATTCAAAGAAGTTGGATAGAAAGAGTATCAACTCTTTGGAACTTTGGTATTGGAGAAAACTCATGAGAATACCATGCACAGCCAAGAAAACAAATAAATGGATTGCTGAACTAATCCAGAGTTCTCACTTGAGAGACAAATTATCCTTTTTAAAAATATTTTTTGTTGTTGTTGACCATCCAGACATGCAGTTTGATTTGGGCAATCTTATAAATCAAATAACTAAATAAATAACTAAATAAATGTCTTACTTCAGATACATTATGCAAAGACTTAGTGCAGAGGTCTCCAACCTTGGCAACTTTAAGACTTGTGGACTTCAAAGCTGGCTGAGGAATTCTGGGAGTTGAAGTCCACAAGTCTTAAAGTTGCCAAGGTTGGAGACCCCTGACATAGTGCTTTGAAAATACTCTGATGCTGGGAAATATGGAACGAAAGGAAAGGAGAGGATCAGCAAGGTAGTTGTAGCGGTAATAAGCACACTGTTGGAAGACCTAAAGGACCAGGTTAGGGACAGACTGCAATGGGGAAAAAAATCTATCTATGATTGCTATGATTTGACAATGTTTTCCATACCTGAAGAGTCTGGGAGACTAACAATCAAAATAATTCCATAGATTGAAAACAACCATCTCAAAAATAAATAAGCTCACTTACAATATAAACAGCATTTACAATATTAGAACTATTCAGAAATATGCAAAATCATGCACTTGTCAATGTCAAACATTTATCACAGTATGTCCTCTACTTGCACTAGATGAAACAACAGATGTTAACTGCTTTCCTAAAATTCAGGAGGAAACAAATTGGACCTCGAAGGAAAAGAATTCCAAAACTTACTTTCTACCAGAGAAAGTGCATTAACATTGAAGTGAAGGAAACAGGTTTTTTTTTACCTTACATGCATGTGGCTTTACACCTGTATGTTTCAACATATGGATTCGCAAAGAATAGAGTTTAGGCAAACTTCTTCCACATATATCACAGATAAATTCTCGCTTAGTTCTTCCCTTCGTGGCAGCACCACTTTCTTCTATATTAGCAGTTGCAACAGTCACTTCATTTTTTTGGGTGTGACGAACAAGGTGAGCTCGCAGTGAAGCACCATACTGGAATTCTTTTTTGCATAGCTAAGGAAACAAATATTTGACTTCTTGTGAGAAATTTTACTTAAAAAATAGGGATATAGGGATGGGGTGTGTGTTTGTGTGTGTGTGTATTCACATACAACTGTAACTATAATGTATATGTTTCAATTGAAAGATAAAAGATGTACTTTCCGCTCTGGGAAAATCAAATGTTGATTAGCCAGATATGTCTAATCAACTCTATTTACATTTCCCAGACTTGGAAATGGCCACCCACTTGCAATATAATGCTTCAAACCATGGATCTTGATCATTATAAAATAAGGACTGAAGTGTATGTTCAAGAACTATTATCAGGTTAAACTTTATCAGAGAAACTTGGCATTCAAAGAATATCTTAACACTATCATAAGAATCTTTACTCATAATACGTTTTACCAAGTGCTTACTGGGCATTTATAATTTTTCGTCCTCTCATGCTTCAATGTGTGCATTATAAGAGCATAGCGTCTCTGGAAAATCATCCCACATTCACTGCATTTGTGTTGAGCTTCTGCCTCATTGTGTTCTATAATCTCTCTTTTGGGTTGCTTCATCTTCTTGCCTCTTTGCACTAGCTTCATAGCAACCTGATTAAAAAATTGATATTTAACATTAATATTAGTTATACAGAAAAGAGAACCAACAACTCAAACATATTACCTGCAGAGAAGCAACATACATGACCAGAAAAGCCAATCTTTTTTGAGTTAACTCCTAGTGACTTAATGAACATAACCATATTGGTATTTTAACAATATAGAAGTTAGTTGCCATTATTTTCAAGTCATATTTTAAAAAATAGTGCAATGTAACTCATGGCTCTGATCTTTCCTGAAAATCTCCCATCCAAATTCCACTCAGTCATATTTAGCTTCCCAGTCCATCAGTTTAGCCAAATCATGCCTCTTACTATTGACATACAGCATAATCTCATAAACGGTAAATATTATTAGTTCTATCTAAGGGATAGGAAACAAAAACATTGAATCAATCTCAATAAAATGCATTTAAATGCATTGAAATGCATTTAAAAATTTGTATCTGTATTTGATGGAATATAAAAAAGTTGTTTGAAAGAATATAATCTGTATACACATTTTTTGTATATGCCCCTAACACATACAGCATTGAATTCTTAAGCATTTTTGAAGTAAATAAACCTCTCTGTCATACTATCTGCCCAACAAAGTTGATCTTACAAGATTGGTGGGCTCTGCGTTCCTTTGATTAAATCATGTAACCTGTCAAGACCCAAGACATGCTTTTTCTGTGGGAACACCTGCTCTCTGAAATGAGGTCTCCTCTACCAAGATCCAGATGGCCCCAACTTTGATGTTTCTTAGAAGAGCAGTGAGGACCTAGTCCTTTACTCAGATCTTTGGTGAAGGAGACTGAGATCTCTTGCTTCATTCTATCTTATTGTCCCACTTGCCATTTTTTCTTTTGATTGTCAGCTGTCAATAGTTATTGAGAATTGGGTGGCACACAGGTTTAATTAACAATATCATACAGCTACCTCTCTTAAGGTAACATCTGTCCCTACTTCAATCAGTTTGTCTACATATAATTGTTATTGTCAACAGGAAAATTAAAATCTTTCTGTTGTACAGCTGATATACAGTATATATGGTTTTTAGGTGCTTTAAAGTCTAAGTATAATATCACTTTCTGGGCTTGCCAGAAGGAAAAAATGTATTTGTAAAGTCTTACAACTTCAATAGATAGTCTTTATAGATAGTCCTGTCCACCCCCAGACAATTCTTTTAAAAAACAGATTTTTAGCACACTTATACCTGCTGGATAGCTGATTTGGGGCCTGGCTTTCTGTTCTGTAGTTTTTTCTCAGTACCTTTGTGCAGTCGAATATAGCCACCCTCACTAACAGATCGCTGGCGAAGCTTGCTTTTATAAGTATCATCTTGACTAAGAGCTGTGGCCTCCGATTGTGATTGTGGACTGTCCTGCATTTTACAAGGCCGACCACGTTTTCGCTTAAGCCCTTCCTGGGAATCCTCAGCAGCAACTTCTGCATTTGCTTCACTGCTCACATTAAGTTCACTGTTCACATTTGGATCTCCATTTGTATTTTGATCAGCCTCATTTTCAGCCTGAGTACTAATAATAACTTGCTCTGCTACTGAAGGCTCAGTTTGCACCAGTGTTATAGTTTGATTTGTGGAACATTCCATTACTGGGGCTTTCTCTTCATTTTCTGTTGTTTCCAAAGCAGGAGTATGCACCGGGAGCTCAGGAGGATTCTTCGCAGGAGGCTCTGAAACAATTTGCAATGCAGTTTCAGACACAGTCATCTCTTCTGCCTCGGTATTTGAAGATGTTCCATTCACCGTTGCTACTGGATCTTCAGTAGATATTGCTTGCTCAGTGCTGGCAACAGGATTATCGGTGGCTTCGTTTTCATTCTGCTCTGAAATAGTTTGAGCTACCTCTACTACTTGGACATCTCCTTTCTGGTATACGGTGATTTGTTTATCTTCCATCTGTTTGTGTACATTTTCACAGATTTCCAAGACTTCTGTCATGAGAAGATGCTGAGCTAGCTCAGCTACAGCTGCCATGTTACAAAAATCAAAAACTAATTCTGAAGTATAAGCAAATTCTAGCAAAGGGAGGAAACTGGCCTTCCGAAATCCTGCACATACACACACAAAACAAACAAAATTAGAAAGATTTGATGAAAGAATAGACCCTCACCATTTATTTTATAAAAACAGAAGTCTGCCAGTCTGATGAAAACTAAGGACAGGGTCTCTTTTCAATAGCTGTCACACATCTTAGGAATTCTCTACATAGAAATGCATTCATTCCTTATCTCTGTTTTAAGTAAACATTTGCTTCAGTGCTTTTCACTAATGTCATAAACTGCTATGATATAATTCTGTATTTAACATTACTATATAAAAATAATTTTAGTTATACTTAAATGTGGGTATATTAATAGATACACTATTGTAGAATAGGTCCCTTTTTATTCAGAAAGACAGGCCATAAATTTACTAAATAAATAAATCAGTGGACACTGTCCAAATTACTTCTATAAAATTAAATAAAAAGCACAATAAACAAAAAATCCAAGCATCTTTTCTTTAGGAAAACTTGGCAGCATTTCTTTATATATTTTATATAGTTTATTGAATTGTCTTTTTAAAATCCTCATATTTAATAAACTCATTGATATGATACATTACCTGAAAGATCTACTACTGCTTCATGGCTGGAAACAGCTCCCTTTTCAATAAAAAGTTCTCTGAAGTATTCACTGTTGGCTGCCAAAATAGATTTGTGTGCTTTGTACACTTCTCCCTCAATAAGCAAGGTAACATCACAGAACTGACTAGAAAGTCGCTGTTGGTTCAACTGATTCAAAACTGATTGAGAATGTTTTGGAGAAGATTGTTTCACAAGGCCTTTACTGTCGACCTGGCATCAAAAAAGACAGTCCATATTGTTACAATTAAAACAAATGAAAGTAAATTAAGTATCATCTTAAATCTGCTATGTATGAAAACTGTTTATGGTATAAATGTAAAATAAATTTCCATACTAATTATACAAGAACATTTACTTACAAATACAAGTTCATGCTTGGCTATTGGTTTCTTTTTCACTGGTTTTGGTGATGCTGCTGGCAGTGATGTGGAATTATTTATTTCATCATCTGTTTCATTACTATCTTCATGAGAAATTGCATCCAATCCTAGCTCTTCCAACATTTCAGAAGGGTCTGACAGTGATCTAGAACGATCTAATTTTTCCTGGCATTTGCTACATTCTTTAATATAATCTTTAACTTGCTTCAGGATACCTTAAAAAAAACACAAAACCTTTTTGTATGTATTGTTTTATTCATGCATAAATTGATATATTTAAATTAATTTTTCAACTTTGGGCAGTTATTCGAAAACACTCATCCTTTACCTTTTATTTGGTTGCATGGAAACAGACTAAATCAGAGCCAATGTTTTTGCTTATTTTCAAATCTTCCTGCCATGTCAGGACTTCCATCAATTTTAGACCTATACTTTCTACAAAATGTACAAAATGAAATTTTCCATACTTATGGGATAGTATTGAACCAAAAACATATGGAGAAACAAAACAGAGAGGATTCTTTACAAGTCATATTTTTTGTTCTGCCTATATAGAATGCTCTGGCTATTCACATTGCTACTACAAACTTTCTACCCTGAAATCCATAATTATGCAAAAAAGTCTGATTCATTAGAACTCATATCTGATAATTTACAGAAAATACCCAGCTTCCTTCTGTCTATATAGTAAGCTAATTTATGTAAATTAGGAGCCTTCTTGATTAGTGCTATATCAGATTTGAAGCTGCACGTCTGCCTTGCATTTTGTATTACAAAAAGAAAATGTGCTTAAAATTTAGAAAACCCTTATTTTATAAAAAAAAGTTTTGTTTTTTAAATCATTGCTGTTCGTTTGGGGATTACAGTTCACATCGTCTCAACATATGAGCTCATCGTCTCAACATATGAGCTCAAAAGGCTCAAAAGGAACTTTAACATTGGCAGTCACTGAAGAGTCAATGCACATCAAAACCAAAGGTACTTTTTCAAGAGGCAACTGGACTTTCTTGGTGGATTTTTTTTTTTTTTTGGAAGACGTGGAGCTTCTTATCCAAGAAGCTTCTTCAGCTCTGACTGGGTGGTGGAAAATGGAAGGATTTATATTCCTTGCAGACAGTTGGGTCACTTTTTTTTTTTTTTAATTTGATTTATATGCCGCCCTTCTCCGGAGACTCAGGGCGGCTTACAATGCGTTAAGCAATAGCCTTCATTCTTTTGTATATTTTATACAAAGTCAGTTTATTGCCCCCACAAACTGGGTCCTCATTTCACCAACCTTAGAAAGGATGGAAGGCTGAGTCAACCTTGAGCCTTGGAGAGATTCGAACCAGCAGAAATTGCAGGCAGCTGTGTTAATAACAGGGGGCACTAAACCACTGTACTATCAAGGCTCTTAGTTGCCTTCTTTTTAAGTCCAGTTGTCTCTTGAATTAGAATTAGAATTTTTTATTGGCCAAGCGTGATTGGACACACAAGGAATTTGTCTTGGCGCATACGCTCTCAGTGTACATAAAAGAAAAAGCACCTTTAGCACAACCATGACCAGGATGACCGAAACTCTCCGTAGACATGCCCATCAAACGTACCAATAATCCAAAAAAAAAAAAAAAAAAAAAAAGCCTTTTAACCTAATCCAGTGTTTCTCAACCTTGGAAGCTGGAAGATGGGTGGACTTCAACTCCCAGAATCCCCCAGCCAGCGCTGCTGGCTGGGGGATTCTGGGAGTTGAAGTCCACCCATCTTCAAGCTACCAAGATTGAGAAACACTGACCTAACCCGTTGATCAAATGAAGCCCTAAATGTTTTATCTGAGCGTTCAACATGCGGAATCATGCAGACAACGAGGTTCATTTCACAATGATTAGCCTTTGGTTAAGTGATCCAGGGGAAGGCAGCCGGTGAGCTGAACTGGCGTTTTTCGAGCAGGAGCTCATTCCCACGGAGATTCTCATCTTCGGCAACGAGCCTCGCAACTCCCTGGCCTCCGTGTTGAGCAGCTTCGAAAGAGAGCGCCTCGGTCTGACGAAGGCGGCGCTCAAGACCGGAGGTGGGGCGAGGAAGTCGCGCGTGTCACCGCGCCGCTGCGAGGCACCTCCGAACACACAGTCAGTCAGTCAGTCAGCCAGCCAGCCGGCATGCTCGGCTCGCCCGCTCCGCTGGTTCAAGACCGGTCACGCAGGGACGCCCCCCCCCCCCACGCCGCCGCTTCCTCCTCCCCTCCATCCCCACCCACCCAGCGCCTTTTCCTCACCTCGCCACCAGTAGCGCCTGGAGAGGCGCTGCCAAGTCTGCAAGCGGGTCCGGTGGGAGCCGTCAGTTTCCAGGTGGGCTGCCCGAATGAGGCGGGCGCGACGCTCGGCCTGCAGCACCACTTCGAGCTCGGCGAAGCGCTGCTGGTCCCGTTGCCGGCGCTGGTAGTAAAGGGTCCCGCCGCGCACCACATAGCAGGCGGCGGCCTTGCGGATCTTGCGCTTGACGTTGCCCTCGGTGCCCGGCGCGTAAGGCTCGCGCTCGTTGGTCAAGTAACGCAGGATGGCCAAGTAGCTCTCCTCGTTCGACATGGCGGGCGGGCAGGCGAGCGGCGGCCGGCGGACGCCCCCTCGTCAGCGGAGGAGGGGGGGCACTTCAGCCGCTGGAAGGAGAGAGTCCGATGCGGGTCCAGCTCTGTTTCGGGGATGGGGTGGGGTGGGGTTGAGCCCCCGGGTCCCCAGCGGAGGAGACGCGAGGGAACTCTCCGAAGAAGAGAAGCAGGCGTCGCGGGTGGATGGGTGGGTGGGTGGTGTCTCCTGTCACAGGTGTTAGAAAGGAGACCACTCGGAGCGAGCGAAGGGGAAAGCAAGGGGGAAGGGGGAATTACGGGAAGGGTTAAAATAAAGAAAAACCCGAAGCATCGGGTCCAGAAGGAATCGGGCCCCAGGAGGTGGAACTGGAGTTTCGCGGTCCTCGGCGACGGGTGGGAGGAAGAAGCTCGGGCAGCCGGATCAACGGAAAGACAAAATGGCTGCTGCACAAGCGGAAGTGAGGTCTGGGAAGATCTCGCCTAGCCCTTCGAGCGGAGGGAAGGGGAAGCGCTTTGAGGAGCGTCGCCATGCCGGAATCGGGCAAGCGTTGCCAGGGCCGTTGAAGATGATTTGCCGTTTTAATACAGGCAGAGAGGTCGGCAGGAGTGGGAGACGGTTAATTACAAGTAATACAGGCAAAATAATTTAAATTGCATTCAAGAAATGTAGTTCCTTTCTTGTATTGAAGTAACCAGTCTGCAAATCGCCGGCTTGGCTGAACTGGTCTGCCCGTAATTATTCTTAAAGCGCTTCCATGAGAATATGAAAGTGTCTTTAATTTGCAAGCTTCACAGTTTAACTTTGTAAAGTATTTTATTCGATTTGTTTCTTTAGTTTCTACAGAAGCCGAAAAATAATTACCGGAAAACGCGATCAAAACTTTCTAATCTCCAAGCGGTTTGCAAAAAGGATTCCTATCTTTTTAAATTATGTTTCTTTCTCAATTGTTCGTTTGAATAATATGTAGCATACCCAGCTTGCAAATAAAATGTAATTAATTCATCGTATATAAGCAGTTATTTTAGGGTTTTTTCCCCAAATAAAGACTAGTCAGCAAACTTGGTTTCAGAATTCCCAGGTGATCATGTTTACCGCACATTTAGCACATGGCATTTCACCTAGATTTATAAAACACAATAAAATATCAATGTTAAAAAGATGTATGTTCAAATACCAATGTCACTTCATTGAAGTGCAACATCGTGTACATAAAAAACAATAACCAGATACTGGACTGGTATATGCCCTGTTTATAGCCAGTCACAATGTGATCCAGTTTGACCTGGTACTGTATTCACCGAAGATACTATGCCCCATTTTTAGAGTCCCATGCAGATGCCGTGTGAGATGTGAGTCCTATTTTATTTTTTTTTAAATTTAATTTATATGCTGCCCTTCTCAGGGCAGACTCAGGGCGGCTTACAATGTGCTAAGCAATAGCCTTCATCCTTTTGTATATTTATACAAAGTCCGCTTATTGCCCCCACAACTGGGTCCACAATTTACCTACCTTAGAAAGGATGGAAGGCTGAGTCAACCTTGAGCCTGGCGAGATTCGAACCTGCAGTAATTGCAGGCAGCTGGTCTTAATAACAGGGTGCTTTAGACCACTGTACTACCAAGGCTATTCAGGATTGTCCACTGCTGACCTGGTAGTTCAAAGCCTGGCACCTTTTTTGTAGGGTCATTTATGTCTTCCTATGTCTGGACATTCAGAGACTCAATGGTTTTCTACTGAGAATATTAAAGTTGTCCCATTTTCAGGAGGCAACTGGATATTTTCTTGGAAGATGTTTCGCTTCTCATCCAAGATGCTCTGACAGGATGGTGGGGAGTCAGAGCTGACAAAGCTTCTTGAATGAGAAACGAAACTTCTTCAAAGAAAAAACAAAGTCCATTTGCCTCCTGAAAAAGCACCTTTGGGATGATGACCCAGATGACTGAGAATCTCTACAATGAGTTGCTAGGCTGAAGTTGTGCAAGTGACTGGGAGTTTCCTGGATTTGAATCTTCCAGCTGATAAATGATGAAAGTCGCCTTGCACCAGTAGTTGTTCATAATTTTTCTGTATTCTCTCCCTAGTGCATCTTGCCTTTGTAAAACTGGCATGTTGCAGCACACAAATTTGACCCAATTATCAGAATACTGTAGGTCTGAGCCAAGTTCACAGATATCACTATTAAGTTACAATAATTTACATTGCAGTGACACTCTGAATGCTATAGCCTAAAATATACAAAATTATTTTTTGAATATGTAAGCATCTCTGGAAGAGATTTTGTAATTGGAAGTATAAAAATCGTTTAACTTTAGGCTATACTAAAAATGTTTTCAATAGTATTTCTGCATCGTTACTTTGCCATTAACATCCCATAAAATGGCTTTATCAGCCTAAATAACAAGAACGAACACTACCAGACTAAATATTCTTAAATCTAAACAGCGTAAAATATTATTCATATTGTAAACAAGGATTATCAGTAACTTGGTTGGTGTAATATAAATTTCTCATTCTTTGATATGTATAGGGTTACATTATGCATTGTTTAGGAAAAAATGCAATCTTACAGTGTGAAAATATACAGTTGACTAAATTACATTCAATATTTTAAGGCTATATTAAGGATCTGTAGTATAGAGCAGTAGTGTGACATAGTGGGGAAGATGGCTTGGCTTCCACTTGAAAGGTTGAGTTCAATCCTAGGTAGGAAAAAATATCTGCTGCAAACTCTATGTAGGTGTCAGCATGGGTATCTGGCTAGTACACGGGCAGCTCCATCTTGTTGCCCTGAATAGGGACTACAGGGTTGCAAAAAGGGAGTTTTAAAAAATTATTATTAAGGATCTATAGTGTTTTCAAATTTATAAATCTAGTTGCTGAATTCACAACAAATATCTTGTAAATTCTGAAATTATAAATAAAATTGCTTTAAAATGACTATTTTGATTCATCAGTATCTCTTGATCATAAAAGTATATTGAATTATTTTTTAAAAAAACCCAATGTTTTCCATCCAATTCTAAGACTTCAATAGGAATTTCAGAATCATATTTTCCCTTACATTGAAAAACAACTGGCAGAGCAGTTTTGCCATTATTCTATCTCCATGCAGAGAGAGAGAAGTGGTCACAAGTCCTTAATGGTAGAAAATTTAATTGCAATGCTTCACCAGAAATAGTTATGGCTGTGCAATGTTCAACTATTTACTGATCAGCTGCTGCTAAGATGGTTGAAATATTATGAAATTTATCCTGAGTAAACTAACAGTTTTCAGTGGCAAAATTTCCTTAATAAACAACCAGGTCGTAGGCATGTGGGCAGATTAGACAAGAATAACATGAATTTGAAATGAATTTACCAATATGTATTGAGATTTAAGTCCTTGATTTTTTTTCACTAATAATTTCTTAAATACAGACTTTCCTGTATATGTTTTGCTAATAGCGACTTTCAACTTTAGTGCTCATCATTGTAAATTATGTAATGAAAATGACCTGAAACTTTTAAGAAATATTTTTTTAAAGAGAATAGACAACTATAGTCAAAATTTTATTTGACATAATCAAATCAGCACAAATCAGCGTTTCCCACCAACACGAGGAGCAGAAACTTTCACAGGCTTCACAATTTTTTGTTTTGGTGCAGTCTTTGTTGGTGCCTGGAAATAGAAAAGACGACACTGATGAGGGTATGGTACATATTAAGTCAGTTTACTTAGCGTAAGATAGCATAATGCATATAGATGAACTTCTAGTGAGAGAGTGAGAACGAACAAAGTGTCTCTAAATCAGGGGTCTCCAACCCCCGGACCACTACCAGGCTTTGAGCCATTTGGAACTGGGCCGTGGAAGTGGTGGGCAAGCACCACTCACGAAGAACCGTGCTGCCCCCCCCTCCCAGCTGCAAAGATTGGGGAACTCTGCTCTAAATCATTTGAACGAAGTTTTCAATCTAGTCAGAAATGCTATGATCTTCTTTGCAACCACTGGACTAAAGGAATTTCATATTGCAGCCTTTGAGAAACAATTGTTACCATCCAATTATCATGCCATTTTTTAAGTTTATTGCAGCCCCTTCCCTGATTGAGGAATGGGGGTTACAGATACTTTTAATTCAAAACCCGGATTATGAGAGACTTACTTTCAAGTTTCTATTAGATCATAATGCTCATTCTTAACTCCTAGCTCAACCTACTTTAGAAAATTGTTATGAAAATAAAATATCCTTATGTATATAATATACTATCACTTTGGGCAACTAAAGGAAAGGTAAAACATAAATGAAGCAAATGAAAAAAAATATGTTTATCTTCAAGTCACCCATGTAGCCTCCAACTGATTTGGTCAAAGTATGAAATATATGATAAACTGATAATGAGACTAGAACACAGAAACAATTTGATTTCATAGCCGCAATTGTTTTGTTTTGTAAATAAGAATCTACAAAGAGTGATACAACAAATCATACTCTTGCTTTAACAGCCTTTGCCAGCCATTACCTTTGTTGTAGAGGGTACTGTTTTCTTAGTTGCCTGCTTAGCCTTCTTTGCCTCCTTGGCAGCTCTGTTAATTATATTGCAAAAATATTAATGAGAAGAACAATTTTTTTATTATTTAACATCCAAAATGTATGAAAAAGTATTCTCGCTGCATAGCAGAATAGTGGTCTATGGATGTGTGGAGACATTTGGTTAGATATAACTACTCAGAATTCCATTTATAACTTTTTTTTTTAAAGAGCCTAACCCTGGATAGATGGGCCCAATATTTTCTGCAACATTAGGTTCCCTTTAATCACTTAGTTCATCCTCCAATCAAACCATTTTCTACGAACCACGTTCTCCATTCTTACGAAATTCTGTGGCTCCCAGACATGGCATAAAGGCAAAGTATAATTTCTAAACCAAAAAAGATTGCCTACCGTGCAAGAAGGGAAATTCTGCAATATTATTCAATTTCATTGCAGGATCTTATGTGAGGCACTGATTTTTCTTTAAGAATTTTATCCCATTCTAGGTTGCAATAGCTTATAAATACTGGTAATTGTTTAAAATGATGCTTTCCTTACCCTAGTGCCTGAAAAGGAAAAATGTACAGGAGATGAATTAACTTTTGATTGGATGCTTTAAGTAATTCCCTATTTGTAGTATCTTCAGGCACAAGCTGCTGCTACAGAGCTGCAGCATCAAAGTATTCCAGATGTCTTAAAGCAGTTCCTCTCTGGAAAAGGGCTTTGATTCATCTCCTCATCCCTGTGAAGGGTCTGGAAACAGATCTAGCCATTGGTGAAACTATCCCTGGTTTAAGCCCATACCGAAATAAAGGGGTGAAAGCATCCCAGACCACAAGTCACCAAGTATTTTTAATCTCCTGATTTTTTTAAAAAAATCCTTTTGGACTTTTGGAAGTGGTTTGAACGAAGTTAAATTGTACTGTATTGGCTTTATTTTTTAGCCTAATTCCTTTACATGTGAAAAAAAAACATACAAATAAAGTAACATAATGAATACTCACCCGTATTAAAAATCCATAATCAATGTCTATTTTTTACATTCAGCCAAGGATGTCAACTAGATCATAATTATACTTTTGTAAAGAATAAGAATAAAATGTACTCACCTAATGGCCTGTTCCCTTTGAGCTTTTCGCACTTCAGGCTTCTGATTTCTCTTAGCCATTATTTCAGCCAAAGAAGCGCCTGTGATTGCTCTATGGCCCTTAACAGCACGGCGTGTACGTTTCTTTTGTACCTCTTCCTGAGCAAAGAAATGAATGCTTCAAAAAAGTATCCATTCTTGCAAAAACTCAAAAAATTTCACACACGGCAGCCTTTTGATCATATCAGATTGAAGTATTTTATATAGTTGCTACAGTTCAGTTTTCTCACCTCCTATTTCAACTCCCAGGAATTTTTTTTTGTATTTTTATCTAATATTTCACATTTGCTGATCACTTGAAACTTAAGGAAAATCAACTTTAAAAAAAAATAATTAAAGTCCATATTGGAAGGTTTTTTTTTTCTTGATATAGATTCTAGTCTTTCACTTACCAGTAAGAGAAATATTAAGATATCAAAGGCCTGCTTGATGGCCCTGTCACCCATGAATACACAAGACTGCAACTCTATATTAGAGCGATCTTCTATACATTAAGCTATAATTCTTTTCCAATTTACCAAAAACATGATTTTGATTAAACAGATGTAGAATTGTACTGTACATTTCTTTAATACTGCTTGCTCTTTCAATTAGCTGTATATGACTACTTTATAACACAGCTCTTAATGGATTTTCTTTCCTAGCCACAGAAGATGCACATTTCAATCACTTTTTTTTCAATAGTACAACAAAAAGGCATAGATTTCCTATTCCCATCAAAATAATTGAAACCACTAATCCTTTATCAAAGGTCACAGAAGATATTTTAATAAATGGATTGTGAAAAGCCATGTATTATGATCTAAATCGGGGGTCTCCAACCTTGGCAACTTTAAGACTTGTGGACTTCAACTCCCAGAATTCCTCAGCCAAGGTTGGAGACCCCGATCTAAATTATGAATAATGAATACATTATATCACAACTAAGCAAAGCATGATCCCAATTATGTACACATAAGAGTTATGATTACTAAGGTATAGGGAATCAGAATAAATCTGCTAACATGTTTTATTAAAAGGCAAAATTTGATGAGCTGCAGCTAACTTCATTAGATGCATAGAATAGCTAGACTAGGATTTGAATTGGGATGAGATGGGTTGGGAATGAAGAAGGTAGAAGTTATACAGATGCAAATTACACATTGAGCAAATTAAAGGAATGGTTCCATTTCATTGTTTTGAAGTAATGGTCAAATACTATCATGACTTCAGCAATTTGGATTCCACCACCACCCTCAGCATTGACTTTCCTTCCAACAGGGCCACTTTTTTGATGTCGCAGTAAAACTGCACACATTCATTTTACAGGAAACCTACAGAATTAATTTGCATCATGCAAGTAACATGCACTTCCAGTTTCCATCCAGAAATTTTAATCAAATCTATCATGGTAGAGCAAGGCTGCATGCTACAACTATGTTTATTCTGGTTCTCTTGACAGAGACACTCCATGAATGGAATTAGACTAGGTATTCAGGTTATCCATCCAACAAGATCAATAGACAAATCACTAGTAACAGACTTGAGTAATGCACTTTCTGAAGTAATGGGTAGAAGGCCATACTTGCATATACCATTGAAACTACATATACCATTCAACTACCATTGAAAAAAGAAACTACAATGATGCAGAGATAAGAATCAGACCTACAACTCTGTCTACTCTGCCCTCAAATCTATACAAACAGCATTATCACATCTATTTTGTGATATAAACCATCATTTGCCAGCAATGTCCTGGTTTATATCTAGCACAAGGTAGGTAGCAAATAGACAAACTTTGCACATAATGGAAACACTTTTTACAACAGGATTCAAAATAAGAACAAAGTAATACAGCATTTCAAGCTTTCAGGGTACTCTACACATTAAAAAAATTCAGGCAATTTCAAAAAGCCTCATCAAAACAACAGATTTCTAACACATTATAATTGTTTGTGGTTAAGGTACTTGTAAACTGTCTCACAGCTAATTTGATTTTGCATAACCAATCTATTTCCCCTCTCACATCATCCCAAGTCAATCTAAGTACTGTATGCATCCTATACATGAAAGTGTATGCCTTTTAATTTAATTTAATTTAATTTAAATTTAATGTTCATAATGGAACATAAGAATATTTAAGCTGTGAGGTAAAATAAATGTCATCTTTCTGTGATATTGTTAAATATTATTTTGGGTGTTCTTACTCTTATTGAGAATACAGGCAGCCATCATTCCGTCTCCATAAACTAACAAATACAGCAAAATACTTACCGATTGTCCTTTCTTGTGCTTTCTCCTGTACAAAACAGTCCAATTGATCTGACGGGGATTTCTCTTAGACAGGAATGCAGACTCACATTTTGCATTCAAAAACTGAAAAACCTGGAACATTTGGATTATTTTTTTAACATAACATGCATTTGGTACTAATGCAGACTGACAAAACAGCTCAAAACAATTTTAGGTCTGAGGATTCAATAATGATTAGCTGTGAACTAGGCAATATACAACTTAAAACTTAGCTAAACCCCAACAATGTTATTTTGCAACATTTTCAAAAAAGTATAGTCAAGATGTTACTTTTTGCAGTACTCCACCAGTTGTGCTTGCACTGTTTCCAAGGTATGTAAAATAATCTACTTGTTGATTCCTTAACTACTTCACTGCTCCATTGGGCGAGTCAGGCAAAATGTGTAAGTATTTTGCTTTAGTAAGACTTCATTTGCTATATGGCTAATAATTTCTTTTAGGTTGTTCCAAGTGTTGGCTAGGGAGGGGCACATCAGCACCAAAAATTACATCTGTAATTAAAAAAACTGGATGGATGTGTAACAATGCCAGTGATCTTTTTAATGATTCTATCAAAATATGATTTCCATGCATGTATTGAGCAACAATTGCAATAGAATAGCCCTAGTATGCCAGACTCTTTTTTTTTTTTTTTTTTTTGCGCCTTACCTTCCCGTCCGTACGAGCGTAGCGGCGGCCATGGCCGGGGTAGATCTTGTACCCACTGAAGCTGCACAACTCGACCCTGCATTCCAAAGTTACCGAGAAACAAATTAGGAAACCAAGAAAGCCTAAACCTCCCCCATTTCATGTGCCAAACCTGAGGATGGCCTCGGATAAAACCAAGGCCCCGGTTCTTACTTCATAATGGCAGCAGCGGAGCAACCTCACCGGCTCCTCCAGCGTATAAGAGAAAGAGAGGCTCATGGGAAACCGGATTCTTTACTCGCGCGGTGCATGATGGGAGCACCCGCTGTTTGTTATACGATGGGAAGTGCTGCGCTTTCATTAGCTGGTAGTTTAATTCCTAAACTGGATAAAAATTCATTAACTGGGACACAAGGGGCCCTGAAAACTTTGTACCGTAATATAAAATCTCTGGCATTATTTTTTTTCTCAAGCGTTTCTTGTTATCCAATCAGTACCTAGCCTCAGCCCGGTTGCCTAGCATTGGAAGCAAGCGGGAAGTATGGCGGCAGCATCGGTTGCGGAGGTTTCCGCAACGAAGACTGAGGGGACCAAGCCATCCACGGGCGCTAGTCAAGGTAGGAGTAAAATCTGCCGAACGCGGAGAGCGACGAAGATATGCCATTTGAGAACGCTGGCTGAGGATCAGACAGCCTTTTCGTTGACCGTTATGGTGGGGGGGGGTGCGCGCTGAGTGTCGCGCGGAGCCATATGGGGACTGTAGTTTGTATCAACCTGTGTCTTGATTAATAGTATGAGTTAATTTTAACAATGCACTACAAATCCCGAAAGGCCTTGCGAGCGGTTGTTTCTTTTGTGTAGTTTGTAGGAGCGGTACTTCACTTACTCTTTTCTTGGCGTTTTTTATATGTATAATACACGTATATTGAATTAATTCCAGACATTCCTTTGTGCCGCCTTTCTACATATGCATATCAAATAGAAGTGTAAGTGACAGTTATATAACTGTGTTAGATGAGATACTACTATCATTCTTTTTAGTAACTAGTTTTTTGTCCTGAAAAGCATTAATTATTAGAGTGTTGTGGTATTTGTCTTTCTTTGGGGAAGGGATTGTGTTACAAGCTATTTGCTAATGCTGAAACTCTTGTTATATGTGAGAATTTATTTTTCACAGGATGGCATAATTGAGCAAGGGTGTTCCATTGTAAATAATGGTAATGGTATATTTTAGTATGTACATTTTTTTTACAAATCAAACTTTTGCAATATAATGTAAAGGAAACACTATGACATATTCTACAAAATGTCTGGATAAATAGAAGACCATATAAAACCAATAATGTTATTAGCATCTGCTATAGCCAGGGTAATCAAGGACTATGTGATCAAACACTAGGTGATGCTTTCTAAAAACCCAATTGCAGCTAGTTCAAAGGGGCAAGTAGGGTAGGAATGGGACTCTTCAATCATCCCAAAATCTGTTGAGAAACAAACTGTTAAACACAAAACCTCTCAAAAATTCCAGACCAATTTTGCTCACAATTTTCTATTTTAGATGACAGAAGAACTAGAAAGACCAACAACAGAAATCAGTAAAAAAAATTTTTTACTACTGTTTCTGTGGGCGGGTATGGTGTGGCTTGGTCAGCGGGGCATGGTGGGCGGGGCAGGGGAAGGATACTGCTAAATCCCCATTCCCTCCCCACTCCTGGGGGAAGGATATTGCAAAATCTCCATTCCCAGCCAGAGGTGGTATTTGCCGGTTCTCCGAACTACTCAAAATTTCTGCTACCGGTTCTCTGAACTGCTCAAAATTTCTGCTACCAGTTCTCCAGAACCTGCTGGATTTCACCCCTGGTTGATACTCCCTGATACTACTGGTTAACCAAGAAAATGAAAATAGGAGAAACACTGGTGGGGCTGGGGACAATGGAGATCTTGATCAAAAGAAGAGTTGTTAATAAATTAAAGGCAATTGTATATAGGATTCCATAGGAAAAGCTAAATGAGGAAAGTAAATCAAGATAGCTACATAAAAACTGCAAATAATTCCAGTGAAGAACTTTTTATGATTAGTCATCCAAAATGCAGTGTGCCAGAGGATAAAAGTACCCCTCCACTGCCATTCAATTAATTAAAGGAATTGGTGAATACTTAATGTAAAATTCAGTAGTCATATGGGTCCTCCCTGTAAATAAATTACATATTTTGTTCCACTCATCGCAGAGAAGATTCTAAACATGAAGACCTTTATAAGCAAGTTACTAAAGTCTGTCATGTTACAGAAAACAGAACTGTGAGGCTTTACCTATCTATACCCAGAAACATGAACCTGAAGATTTATGAATTTGTCTGGTCAAAATCAGTGCAAGAGCACAGCATAAATTAGTTAGGAAGTCAGAAAGAATCCCAGAATAATGTCTGTGGATCTGTAGGTCACACTTACTCAAGACTGTGTGTGGCTCCACCATTAGAAAAACCCTGGAAAAAATGTGGTTTGTAATAGAGATTGCAAAGTGGCCACCACTGGTCACAAAGAACATTTGTAAAAAGTAGCTGGATGACACACCATATTTTTTAAGAATGTTCTAGGCTGAACTTCTGATGAGGACATGATGAACTAGATGTCCCTGATGAAGCAGACATGGCATAATGGCTGAAATCAGCAGCCAGAGGATGGATTCTGGCCAGCATAATCTCTCTAGAGAAAGGAAGAATTGTGGGATGATGCACATATAGCCCAGGAAGCGCACTCATAAATGGACTGCAGAAACCGGTGTTTTTGCAGTCAGCTGATGAGCATAGTAGAGGAATGTCAACTATGTCCAGTTATAATATGGTGTACAGTATATGGATATAAAGCTTGGCCAAGCCGATTTCTTAAACACTTGGAATTTTTCTATTCCTTTTGCTTTGTATTTGTTTTTATCTGTACAATTATGTTTAAAAAGACAAATGCTCCAGGGATTGATGAGGCAAAAGTAGAACTTTAACTTCCAGACTAAGTGTATGTTATTATCACTGACAAAAATAAATATTGCATTTCACAGTAAGACCATCATATTCCTCTTTAAGGTAGATGGGAGGTTTAGAAATATGAAATATTAATAAAATAAACACCAATATGAAAGCGTAGTAAGGTTTTTGCTGCCTCAAAACCCGGTAACTTGTCAAGTTCCTGCCAGTGAGGCAAGAATTCTGCTTTATAGTAGAGTTTTACCAGAGACCATCATGATTATCATTGACAATGAAGTTCAAATAGATTCTGAAGTAAGACAGTGATTTCAGATACAGAAATATACATTAGAATGGGTAAAGCCCAAATTCAGTGTTTTGAAATGGCCAAGTCAGTCTAAAATTGAGCCCCATAGAAATGTGACAGGACCTGACATGAGCAGGTTATGTTAGAACACTTCGAAAAATATTGCTTAGCACTGTAAAGAGTATGTTATAAAAGCTGAAGTTCAAAATATATTAAGGTTGACAGAGGTTATTAAAGACAAAAACAGATTTTTCAGATATGTTAAAAATAAGAACAAAGAAATTGGTGCCCAGTTTAAATACTGTATTGTAAAATACTAACATTGTATAGGGCATGATTGCATATTGTCTTCTAAATTAGATGTGTTTGGGGTTTTTTTAACATTTGGATTTTTTCTTCTTATTTAACAGGTTCTTTAATTAATTGGTCAGGCCAGGGTTTACAAAAACTAGGACCAACTTTAGCCTGTAATGCAGACATACATACTCTGATTTTGGATAAAAATCAATTAATTAAATTGGAACACCTGGAGAACTATAAGAACTTGATGCAGGTAGGATTTTTTTAAATACATGTGAGCAAATATGCTTTGTTAATTAAATTATTTAAATTTGGGGGGAAACTTGGAAAAAGAAATTGTAATGTTTCATTCTGCATGTTATGAGCATAAGTTATGCTCAGTAGTAACCTTCAATGAATATGAGTCCAATACAATATTTGATTCTCCACCTTTCTATGCACACAGTGTACTCAAATTAGAACAACTAATTATCTTTGTATTAGTTAATATTTCTTATATTTATTGGTTTTGAAGTAATTAAAAGCTTCTGACAGAATATTATTGGGAAGACACATTCTGTAAAAATGACTTTTGAAAGCCCTTTTGTAGGTACAGTCACAAAGTGACTGATATGAAAGGAGGTTTAAACTACACTTAACTTCCAATATAAGAATACAGGCCTGCAGATAATTGGTAGGGATTTATAGGTTAGTATAAGCATTTTAAATTACACACAAAAGCCTATCTTCATTAAGTCACCCAGAGTGACCTTGTATGGAAGATGGGTGGCATAGAAATTTAATAAATAAAAATAAGTGCATGGCTGCAACACTAGTGAAATGTGCCTCCACTGGGAGAGATCAGTCAGCACATAGACTGCTGTTCTCTTAACAACTGCAGCTTTTCAGTCAGACCAATGTAAAGCATGTTAGTAGTTTTAAACAGGTAATGATGAAAGCATGGGTCATTGCAGCAAGAGCCTCGCACTCCAGTTTGGGTTGCAATTCATTCAACATAGCATGATCTTCCAGACTGGGTTGCAACTGATACAACCATAGCCTTCCCCCACAATGTTAGTATCTTGCAGTAAAGTACTAACCTCTAGCATTGGTTGGTATGTACATACTTTCCCATTTATAGTTTTCCCCAAGAATTAAAATAATTATAAGCAAAATTGAAGCTATTTGTCCATTTTCTTGCAGTTGTCAGTAGCCAACAATCGTCTAGTGCGGATGATGGGTATAGCAAAGTTGACTCATCTTCGAGTGTTAAACTTGCCTCACAACAGTATTGGTAACGCAGAGGGATTGAAAGAGCTAATGTACCTGGAGTGGTTGAATCTGGCAGGAAACAATTTAAAGGTAGGTTTTCTTTAAATAATCAAATAAACAGCAAATAATGAACAAAATAATTCTTGCATCTAGCCTTTTAGAGGGGTTGTATAGAAGGGGTAGTCTTGTAAATTGAAATTGTAAGTAAATACTTAAAACAATAAAAATGTTAAACCAATATAGTAGTATTGTATTTAATTTATGTCATACCTAGGAACTTGATTAAGGCAAAATGTTTGGAAATGCAATATTACATAGAATGGAATAGGATAGGATAGAATTTTAAAATTAGAGGGGAAAACTTCACTAGCCTACATTATGCTGACAATGCTATCCTGATAGCCCCTCAACCATACAGATAAGATTTGGGCAATGTTTAGGCAGTGAAGAACCTTTCTAGTAATAAGTATTGTTCGCTTGGTGAAATAATACTATAAAAATAAAAGCTTTTCTGTAGCTAATGCTGGACTTTAGAATTCCCTTTCGTGAGATAAACATCCCTCCTTAATTGAACTTCTGTTGTGATGGAAAGTCTGTCAGTGCATACTTTTATCATGTGTTTTATGGAAATACCTTCTTAAGAGTTTTCATATTTTTATTTGTATTCTGTGGCCTATTATAATTTTAATATTATTAATATTATCAACCATGGAGGCCCAAATCTACCCGAACACAATGGACACAGACAGGATGAAAACCTATGACGAATTGTTGAACACAGAGGGAGATATGAAAACAAGAGAAGAGCTGAGACAACAGGGCACGGATATTGATTGGTGGCCGTATTTACAGATAAAATCAAGATATAAAAGTGATACGGAAAAATTTGGAATCCAAAAAGAAAGAAATGAATTAGATAAAATTATAATGCAATCAGATGATAAATTAATAACTAAAATATATAATTATCTATTAAAATACAAATTGGAAGAAGAAGTGGTGAAGGAAAATATGATTATTTGGGCTAAAAATTTTGGATATAATATTAACCTAGAGAATTGGGAAAAAATATGGAAAGTAAATACTAAGCTGACAATGTCCGTGCCCTACAAAGAAAATACATACAAGATGTTTTATAGGTGGCATCTCCCCCCTGCACGGTTGGCAAGGATGTTTCCCAATACTAATCAGAACTGTTGGAAGTGTAAAATACAGAAGGGGACCTACTACCACATGTGGTGGTCATGCCCTAAAGTCAAAAAATTTTGGAAAACAATTCAAAGTCAGCTGGAAGAAATTACCGCCCAAAAAGTACCCCTCAGACCGGAAACCTACCTACTAGGTATATTGACAAAGGACTATAAAAAAGAGACACAATACTTGATAATACATATCTTAACCGCAGCTAGAATCGTTTTCGCACAAATGTGGAAATTGGAAAACACGCCACCAGAAGAGAAAATAATACAAAAAATTATGGAATGTGCAGAAATGGATAAATTGACCAAAGAAATACAAGGAAAAGAAGATACAGACTTTTACTTAATTTGGCAAGAATGGTACAAATGGTTAGATAAAAAAGACACGAAAAAAGAGAATACCACCCAAGGACACAAAAATAAGCAAATAAAAGGAAATATCGTTATATAAACATTGATACAAGATGAAAGATAATATATATAGATATATTGATATATAATTACCGAAGTAACTCTACTTTCAAAGTGCAAGTTATATGACTTGATTTCATTGTATAGTTTATGTCTAGTTTGTTTTAACGTCTATGTCTATATGTGTATGTTTGTTTACAATAAAAAATTAAAAAATAATAATAATTTTAATATTATTAAATTTAATTTCTTTGTCAACTCTAGATGTTTAAAATTAGAAATGAGATTTAATTATTTTAAGTAAGATATTATAGGTAAATTACTTTAGACTTGTATTATAGCAGACAGAAATCGATTACATTTAAAAGTATGAGATTATTTCTGTTTATTTTCAGAGGAATTCTCCTTCTTTCCTTTCTTATCTTTACACTTCTGTGCCTGAACATACATTTGTCACTTTGTAGGAGTTCTACTGTAGTCCTGCTTTTTAAAATGTATAATAATTTAATGCAAATTTTAGAGTCTTGGAATCTTTGTTTTATTAGAATTCAAGCTGCTAGAACAGAGTTATGCAACTTTTTCTGGGCAGGAAGTTACATTTAACCTTTGAAAGATGTGCAAGTTAGCGGACTCCAGAAAGTAGTGGATGGAGCCACTAGAAAGTACATTTTATTTTATTCCATTTAAACTTTTTTTACACTAAGTGGGAAATACGATTGTACTTTTTTCAAGTATTTTATGTTTTTAAAACTGCTGTTTCATAGCAACTTTTGGAGGTTCCCGAGACTGCATCAAGGATTTCAGAAGTGTCTTTGAGTTTTATAATAATGACCCTATGTTCCAGAATCATTAGAGTCAGATTTATTAGAATAAAACTAAAATCCAATGCAAAACAGTCACTTAAGGTAAATATGCATCTGAAAATAGTGATGAATATTCCTCTGACCAAGCACATAACTAGTAGTTTCCTGCTTTGGATATTTCCAAGATGCTTTCCAACCCTTATAGTCTGTGATTTTTTTGTATCTTTTCTATTATTTCTAGGTTCACAGGCTTTCTCCACACAATCTAGGTCCTATTTTTCTTCAATATTTTTCATGTTGGAACCTAATTTACTACATTTACATGTAATATTAAAACAGTTAGAAACTCTATCATTCAAAGGCCTACTATTAGATATGATTTAACTTCTATACACCTTTGTCATAAATTAAATTCAACCAGAATAAAGCACACATTCTTTTTTAATTATGGAAGATGAATTTATAGCATGTCTTAATTGAGAGCCAGTTTGATGTAGTGGATAAGGCATCAGGCCAGAAACTGAGAGGTGAGTGATGTTGGGCCAGTTACTCTCTTTCAGTCTTAGGAAGAAGGAAATGGTAAACCATTTCTGAAATCTTGCCAAGAAAACTGAAGGGACTTGTCCAGGTAAGTGCCAGGAATCATCTCAGTTTCAAGGCACCCCATGCCATATTATTTAATGTACCTTCTTTGATATTAAGAACTGTAAGTAATTGCAACTATTAAACTTCATACTGATGCTGAAAAATATTTTGTCTTCCTTTAGACTATAGACCAGATCAGTTGCTGCACATCTCTTCAACATCTTGATTTGTCAGATAACAATATACCCCAAATAGGAGATATCTCCAGACTTTCATCTCTAAAGGTAAATATTTTTAAGCTTATATTCTTTGATGGTCTAAATATTCCAAATTAAGGAGTGAGTTCAGAGCAGCATTGTTGGCCTTTAACTGTAATAAAGTTTTGATTTTATTCACAAGAGCATTTTCTTCAGGTAGCTATGAATAAGATGTAGTGCAAAGCTGTCTCAAATAAAAAAAAAACCTTTAAAGGCTTGTAAAACAGTCATGTCCATCCATGTGGCATTGGATAACTAGTAATGCAGCCTCACAAGATACTAAAAATATTTTAAAATAAAGGCATATATATATACATATACATATACATATACATATACATATACATATACATATACATATACATATACATATACATATACATATACATATACATATACATATACATATACATATATATGTAGGTCTTTGGTTATTCGGGTCTTCTCCCACGTAAAATTGGAAGTGTCTTGGCGACGTTTCGACGAAGTCTCATTCGTCATCTTCAGGCTGGTGTTCTCGGCTTCGTGCTTCCAGGAGCATGGAAACACGAAGCCGAGAACATCAGCCTGAAGATGACGAATGAGACTTCGTCGAAACGTCGCCAAGACACTTCCAATTTTACGTGGGAGAAGACCCGAATAACCAAAGACCTACATACAAACACCCGCGAAAACCTGAGAAAATAAATGAATATATATATATATATATACATACATACATATATATACACACACACACACACACACACACATTAACTATATTCTGTATATTTTTATGTGACTTAAAACAATTGCTCTGTGCTCGGTGCAGCCCAACCAAGCCAAAAGCCAAACCAAAATGTTGAACCACCATGCTTTAAAACATAGTTTGGGTACATAGTAATTTATGCTGTAGTTCCACTAAAATGAATGGTCATGATTAACTAGTCAATGATTAATATCATTTAGATCTAACATATTACATTTCTAAATGTAACTAAACTAAAGAGAAAATATAGTTATGAATATTTTTTTACATTCCCTTGAAATATTTTTTAACACACAGCCATGTGTTAAATATAAATGATATTTCAAGTGTGTGTGTGTGTGTGTGTGTGTGTACACCTATGTATTCAGTGTATTAGGAATATTCAGAGCAATTCACATTATTAAAGTATATGTCTACATATTGTTTTCTCCATTTTACTATTCCTGAAGACTCTGCTGCTGCATGGAAATATCATAACTTCACTGCGTTCAGCACCTTCTTGTTTACCTCAAGGCCTGACGATTTTTTCACTAGCAGAAAATGAAATTAGAGATTTGAATGAGGTAAGAATAACATTTTTGAGGAAAATGGAATAACTTTGAGAAAGAGAAATTAAATACAATCTAAATTACTATAGTTACATTTCATTATATTTTCATCTATATTTTTCTTTTTATTGTTACGTTTTGGGCACAGAAGACATGTAGATTTTAAAATTAAATGACAGTAACTAGCAGTTATTTAATTAATGATTGTTTAAGTAATTAAATATGTTAGCAATTAAAGTAATTAAAATACTGTAAAGAGGAAATGACATTCTTTGAGATAGAGTCTTAAAGTAAGTTCTTTGCAACATATTTTTGCAATTTAAATATGTTACTATGAACAAAAATAAATTTTGGATTGCTTACATAATGCTTTACATTTAATAAACAGAAATGAAAACAAAAATAAAATTGATCCTCCGTAAGGGGAGAGAGGAACAAATGTTCCTGGTTCAGATATTTTGTACCTTTTTTTAGTGATGATGGATTAAATAGATTAAGAAATAGAAATATCTTTTGAAAGGCAGTGTGAATTTAACTTTGGTTTAAACACACTTTCAAACGGAGCAGGGAGGAATGATGTTTGAAGCAAATATAATCATGTAATTACAAATATTTTCCTCTTAAAATTGTCAGAAATTATACTTTAGGACATGATGATGAATGGACAGTATTCCATTTTCCATTTCCAGTTTTTTCATAATCTGTCAAAAAGAACTAGTTCAGTCTGCAGCATGATTTTTTAAAAAATGTTAAGACATTGGTAATGATCTTATTTAATCTCTCTTGAGCCATAAAAACTCACCGTGATTTTGAGTCAGGCTCGTTCTCTTACCACAAAGTACTTCCCTAGGTTTGTTTTCTGCAGGTAAAGAGGATCTACGATCATGTGGCTGACTTTTTGTTTTTATATTCTTAATTTCATGCCCAGTTATACCAATAACAAAGAAAAGAAATACTGTACAGATAGTCCTTTGCTTAACAACATTTGTGACCGTTCAAAGTTTCAACAGCACTGAAAAAAAATGACATATAACCAGTTTTCACATGTCCATTACAGTGTAGTTATAGTATCCCACGATGATATGATCACCATTTGTAACTTTCTCATATGGCTTTTGACAAGCAAAGTCAATGGAAGAAGCCAAATTTGCTTAACAACTGCATGTTTCACTTAACAGATGCAGTGATTCGCTTAACCACAGTGACAAAAAGGTTGTAAAATGGGGTGCAACTCATTTAATTGTCTTGCTTAGCAATGGAAATTTTGGGCTCAATTGTGGCTGTAAATCGAGGATTTATAATTGAAATGTCTTCCATATTATAATAAACCTATTGGCAAAAAATATTCTAGTATTCTAATAAAATATATTTAATAAATCTAAGAAATAATAAAATAAAACAATAGTCTGAATAAAATTAAGCAAGTAAAATTATTTTTCCCTCAAACATCTAACATATCTAAGCTATAGGATATATCTATAGTGCTACTCAGCCTATAAATTTTCTTTCCATTTAATCACCAAAATAATTGTTTCCTTTTCTTTTTAGATTTCTTTCTTGACCTCTTTTCCTAAACTAGAACAACTCTCAATTATGAACAATCCTTGTGTGATGGCAACACCTAACATTCCAGGTTTTGATTACCGACCATTTATTGTCAATTGGTGTCTCAGTCTTAAAGTAATTGATGGATATGTGGTTTCTCAGAAAGAAAGGTGAGAACATGATTAAATTGAGTGTTGCCATTAATTAAAGGTAGCAAGAATAAATACAAAAATGTCAAGGGATTAGGAAAGCATGTGCCCAACTGAAAGAATGCATGAGATAACAATGATTAAAATTTGGGAAGTACAGTGGTTGCAAGGAATGAAAGAGAAGAGTGAGAAAGTTGTGATTTTGTAGTAGTGGTTAAAATTGATGACCTCAAAAAGAAAGAGGTGAAATGTTTAAAGAACAAAAAGTAGTACATAAATCAATATACAGGCATGCTTGCAGCAAGGTTTATTTGGAAACTTAAAAGGCTAGATAGGTACTGTACAACAGTTACATTTCTTTCCTTGTATTATCTTCTTTTAATTGTTTACTTATTATTTACTTTTTTTCTGAACTTTGCATAACATAATTTACTCTGAAAGGGAATAATATGAGACCATGTATGGATAATACTGAGTAGAAAAAGTATTTGTTGTTTATGAAATATAGTTTTTTTTATATGAATGCATTTACTGATTTTCATTTATGCATGTTTAAGTCTAACAAATTCTAAGGCAAATTACTGTACTTCCAAGTTCTGGTTTTAATTTATATACTCCTGAAGATAAAAGCAGACACTGGATACTTAGTATGTAGCTGAAATAGTTTATTTTGGAGTTCATGAAAATTACTGCTTTTTCCCAATGTATTATGATATATCAACAATTGATTAATTTTTTTGCTATTGGTCCTGAGTTACATCTATTACTTCTGGATTTCAATTACTGTTCTTTATGCTCTTATGTTTCTAATAGAAAGTGCTTTCAAAATGTTTAGTACAATTAATATTGTTTTTGTGTACAGCTTGAAAGCAGAATGGCTTTACAGTCAAGGAAAGGGAAGATCATTCCGACCAGGCCAGCACCTTCAGTTAGTACAATATTTGGCCAGTGTTTGTCCTCTTACTACTATGTTTGGACTCCAATCAGCAGAGGATGCCAAACTGGAAAAAATACTACATAAGCAAAGGTGTGAATATCATTATTTATAAGTCATTTTTATATAATTTAATATAATCATTTTAACTTGTTCAAGCAGGCCTTAATTCATAAGGTTTTCTTAAGCTGCTTTTTAAGGTCAAAAAAGTTGATTTGCAGATATATATATGTATTTTTCTAACTCTTGCTAACATTTGTGATATTAAAGAAGAGTGGTTCTCTGCTCTAGTATTCTTAAGTCCTGAAATAAAATCATTTAAATTTTTATATTTAGGTTGCATCAGAGGCAATTGATGTATCAGAGCCATGCCAATGAGTCACTTGTATCCTCAACTCTGAATAAAGGACTACCCATTAATAATGAGCCAAACAGTCCTGCCCATGTACAACAAGAAATAACCGAAGGTGGTAAGAATTAATATCCACTGTGTTTTCATCACTCTTGTCACCAACTTGTCTATAGGCTTGAAATCAGTGATTGGGTACACATATACAGGTTCATAATCATAGTGTGCCTTGGTGCTAGATTACTGTACTGAATCATTCAAACTCAAATTCACAAATATATTGTAATATATTTAACAAACTATGGTTCAGTTGTGGCATACTATAGTAGACAAAATGGGATCATGTATTGGTGGAATTCAGAGTAGGACTAGGAATAATGAAAAAATATATTGCAAATGGAGTTTAGTGCTAAGTTGAAATTGATTATGCAGACTGTAAATCCATACAGCAAATTAATTTGTAATAACAAAACTGCACAAGGCAGTCAAAGAGGCATTTTCAAAAGAGGCTTACATTGCTACTTCAGTAACCCCTTATGGATATAGGCACTAACAAAGAAATGGTTGTTCACACTAACACATGTTATAGTGCATATTTTGACTACTTTGTAATATGTAATAGGCTAAGATTATTAGGTGAAATCTTGAAGATTTTGTTCAATATTATAGTTAAAATTTATTTTAAAAAACTGATCCAAAACAAAAATGCCTTTCTTTACTAAATGGATGTGAATTGTAACCATAGTTGGACATAGAAAGCATCACTGTAGAACAAGCTTAAATATTTCTGATATGTTAGAATTGTTTTTCATTCTTCCTTGTCTTTGAAGAAACAAAAGATACTTTGTTTGGTTTCATAAAACAGCTGACACAAACTTCTATGTCATCAACAGCAGTGGCAATAATTGTGTTTGTTTTAAAACTATTTAAAGCCAAGCTTCTGAATCTTTTAACTTTATTAGCAAATCTAAAACTGTAAAAGTTTAAGATTTTGGGATAGTTCATGTAGATCATAAGCTTTAATTTTTGAATGTTGGTTTCATGATGTTTTGGAACGCCTCAGAAGTCTTCAAAAGCTTTCTGAAGCATCATGAAAATGGCAATGACAATTTGGTGAACTGTGGGTGAGGCCACTAAAACTGACGTTTTAGAAGGCCTCAGAGGCAATCATTCATCTATATCAGGGGTGTTAAATTCACATTGTCATGGCGGCATCATGTGATTCATCATGTGATTTTTTCCCCCTCCCCTTAGCTAAAACAGGCGTGGCCTTGGCCAGCGTGTGACATATCAGGCCCGCGGGCCAGGAGTTTGACAGCCCTGATCTGTATGGATGAAAGTAAATACTAGATAACATGGTTACTCCATCTCATTCTCTCTCACTTAAAAGTACCTGGTCATAGAAAATCTTTTCCCCTCACAACAGTGTTTTGCTCTCTCCTCTGCTGTTTTAGTAAGTTTAAAAAAATAAGCATTTGGTGAAAGGCTTTGTTCCTATGATAAGATAGGTAGAAACTATGGAATATATACTTCTTCTTTGCTCTTTATAGAGACATTCAATCTAGATTTATTCTCCTTTTGATCAGCAGATATCCTAATTTCTCACTCAGTCTAGGCTCAGATGCTATTTATATATGAACTTTCATTTATTACAGTGCATTTGGCTACATATTGCACTGCAGCATCTCAAATCTAGATGTATTTTTAGATATTGTCATATTTTATCTAATCTTCGATATTATATTTATAGCTTATATTTAAGAGTACCTTTCTTTGTCTTACGAGTCTTAACCTGCTTTAAAGATATATTTCAATTTTGGTAATAATTTTTTTATCTACTAGATTCTTAACTATATAAGTGGTTATAGACTATACTTCTAATGATTTCAGCCATTTAATAATTTCTGCTTATCTAAATCCACCTTGTATTCTGTCCATTGGTCTTGGTAGAGCCTGATAGAACATTGGAAGGAGGCTCTATATAGCATACTCCGAGCCTGATAAAGGTCTGTAGTTATGAAATCTCATGAAATACTATTTGCAGGGGCCTTGCTGAGGTGAAATTCCCTTTAATCTAAATAAAAGAGGTTTTATCAGGACGAAGAGTCTGCTTCATGATCTTGGAAGGCCTAGGTCAGAACACACGGAACAGGGTTAGGGGATCCCTGCCCTAATCCCTAATTAATCAAAAGACAAATATGAGTACCGTGTTTCCCCAAAAATAAGACCGTCTTGTATTTTTTTGAACCCTGAAATAAGCACTTGGCCTTATTGCCATGCGCTTAAAAGCCTGATTGGGCTTATTATCAGGGGATGTCTGATTTTGGGGGAAACAGGGTAGTAAATGTTTGGCAAAAATACATACATACATACATAAATATTGAATGTCTATGTGTTTTATCTTAATCTCTTTCCCAGAACGTATTATTAAAAAGAATACCTGGGTTGTGACAAAATCCAATGATGACCATTCTTATGCAGTTAAAAATGTTTCTCCAACTTCGGTACAAGCTGAAAGAAATACTTTTAAGGATTTTTATTTGGATGATATACAAACTGACGAGGATAAATTGAATAGTAGTCTCCTATCTTCAGAATCTACTTTTATGCCTGTTGCTTCAGGGCTGTCTCCAATGTCGCCCACTTCAACAGAACTGAAACTTCATGGAATTGGCATTGATATAGAGGATGTGGAAGATGTGGGGGATACATATTTGGAATTTACAAAAGATATTAATATGCAGAACAAAGAAAAGCAGAAAAGTGATTCTGTGCTTTTGGGAAAGTACACCCTCAAGTCAGCAGATGTGGTAGAAACTCAAAATGCATATCAAGAGGAGGATATTTTCCCCATTGCTTCTTCTTCAGTAAACACTGATATTCAACCAGATGACGTTAGCAGTTATCAAGCATCCCTTGATGACAGTGTAAAGTTCAGTAACTTAAAACAGACACACTCACCTGAAGAGAATGTTATCAAATGTGTTTCTGTTGCTAGCTCTCTAGAACTGTCTACTGATGCATCAGTTACTGTAACCCATAAGAAAAATGAACTTCTAGAAATGAATAAAGCTGCCACCAAGCTTCAGGCCTGTTGGAGAGGATTTTATACAAGAACATTCCATCCCAGAGTCAGGGAAGCACACTATGAAATTCGACTCAGCAGAATGCAAGAACATATCATTCATTTAACTGAAGAAGTTCAAAAGTAAGTAGGAAGTAAACTGAAATAATAGGAAAGGAATAAAATTTGCTATAATTTGAGATCCATAAATTTTATCTGAAAAAAATATCATAAGTATAATTCGGGTGGTGGATTTGTTTCATTTCCTTCAGTTGGTAAGGTCCTCTTTGTTCTCCAAATGAAGGCAAAACTCACCAACTTTATAAAATGGAGTATTCTTTCAAAAATAAGTTATTTGTTCGCATAATCAAAGGAGAAAAAATTCTCTTCAGTGTCTCTAGCGAAATTAAGTTGTATTGTTATTAGAACGGATGAAATTGGCCTATTTAATCAATAAACTGATGTAAATATATTTCCTCTCCAAAACTCCATTCTTTGCCAGAATCTATTCTTAATGCAGTACAGGTAGTCCTCGACTTACAACCACTTCCTTAATACCGTTTGAAGTTATAACAGCACTGAAAAAAATTACTTATGACTGTTTTTCACACTTACGATTCTTGTAGTATCCCCATAGTCATGTAATCAAAATTCGGACACTTGGCAACTGACATGTATTTATGACGTTTGCAGTATTCTGGAGTTATATGACCACATTTTATCACCTTCTGACAAGCAAAGTCATTATTACTAACTTTACAACTTCAGTAATTCACTTAACTGTGGCAAGAAAGGTTGTAAAATGGGGCAAAACTCACTTAACAATTGTCTTGCCTAGCAACAGAAATTTGAGGGTAATTATGGTCGTAAGACAAGAATACCTATAAATAATTGTATTGCAGCAAAAGTGGTGATCAAAGTGGCAACACTTTTAAAGCTTGATGTATATATGAAAATCATTTGCAGGTTAAGAAAAGAAAAAAATGAAGAGAAGCTTCAAAGACTTGTGCAAGAGGAAGCTGTCAAATTTCTTTGGGATCAGGTAGGATTAGTTTTCCTAAATATTCATTTCTATGAATAAAAACTAAAATATTCTCCTGAAACCTTGCTGTGTTTTACAGTTGACCCAATTAACTTTCTTGTGTGAAATGAGATATTATAAATATGCAATTACATATAAAATTATATATTATCATCTTTTCTTTTTGTGGTTTATACAGGTTAAATCTATTCAGGAATGGCAGCTTTCAGTAAACCAACACCTAAGTAATATCTGGAAAAAAGATTCCCCTGCGTGTAGCATTCTGGGTCCACATGAATTATTCATACAGTCATCTAGACCAAATCAAGAACCTTCTCCTATTGATAGTTCAACTTGGTTAGGTTCATCTTCTGAAATGTCTCATCAGAAATGTTTACAGGAATATCCTGATTCAGGTTTCCATTCCTGTGTATCAGACCAAAATATCCTTAATGAATTGCAGAACTCTGAAAAACATTTGACAAAAACAAATGAAGGCTTTCTAGGAAATTCTCTGCAAACAGTTAAGCCCTATGAAGATTTTCTTTCGGGAAGCCTTTCTGATGCTGTGATCCCAGTTGACCACAAGGAATATTGTAAAGAGAATTTGAACAATGATCAGAACAATACTCTTCTCCAAGAATATTTAAAAACAGTTGAGGAACTAGATGATTCTGATGAAAAGACAAATTGCAGCAATGGAATAGAAAGTTGTCAGACCAATACAGCTGTTTCGTCAGAAGAAAAGGATATTTTATGCAGTGCTGTTTTAGTCTCTCAGGATGTGCTTCCATTAGCAGAAGAAGGAATTGATACATTCAATCTAAATGATAAAATGGCAGAAAAAAAGACAAACTGTGATTCTTCATTGCAGACACTTTCTGTTAGGCTATCTGTATAGCAAGCATAGACTGACAGAAAAAAATTTAAAAGCCACATTAACATTTTATGTTATTAGACCAATTTCTATACATTTTGGGAGATATCGGTCTCCTTGCTTTTAAAAATCGCTTGTTAGAGGATTAACGCTTGTTAGAGGATTAACAAACAGGTTTGTTAATCCTCTAACATTAGATTTACACTCTATTAAATTATATCAAGATAGGTTCAAATAGACATGGTAACATAACATTTTATGTGGTTTCGTTATCACAGATTTTTATGACATATAACGTACTCTTAAGTACTTTCCATATTGCTGTTATCATAGCTGAGCTAAACAACTGTTTTCTCCAAGGAAACAAAGCATGCATCCTTATTGTAATATTCAAAGAAAGAAATATAAATATTTAATTTGACGAATAAGGGCAGTATGCAGAAGTTTATATTTGAAGGCACAAACATAGCATCTATCTGCAACCCTTTAAGGCAGATTTCAGGTTAAGGCATTGATAGAAAGTGTTATTTTTGCATCCCTACATGATCTGAAACATTTTTGCCTGCAAATCTGAAATGCTATTTCTCCCAATGGTCACTCAACATACAGTTAATAATGTAAGAGAGAGAGTGTTTAATTAATAGTCTGAAAATGTATGCGGACACACAGGTACTAAATTATAAGCTTGGAAATTTTGGAAATCTTGTTCCATTACAGATCTTTCTTTTAAAAAAACAGTGCCAGTCAGTTGACTCACCAGTACTACAAACATTTTTCTACAAACGTGACTATTGAATTCCACACAGCTGAGTCCAGCCTGTTATCACAGAGGACTGTTTTTATGAAGTCACATTTCTTTGTTTCATTTGCTGGGACAGTGGGAATTTTTTAAAAAAATGCAATGCAACAAAACAAACCAGTTTGAAAGTGTGTGCGGGGGGGGGGAGGAGGGGGGGTTGAGAAGAGGCAACTTCTCACACTATATTCTCATAATGATATGAACAATTTGCCTATTTTGCCAAGGTCAGAATGTGTATAAAGACAGTACATATTCAATTTTATACCTAAGAAACAAAAAAATGAGAGGGTTTTCTTAAAAATAGATCAGCATTATATGGCCATGGCTGCTAAAACTATACAGAATAATTGTTTAATACCATTAGCTGCTTAGTAGATTGCTAAGACAAAGAAGCAAGTGGCCATGTTTTCTAGTTGCTTAGGGAGGATTGACTGCTAAACATATTGCCACACGTTAATATGAATTAACAATATTCATTCTGGTATTCATGGAGAATGCCTACATCCTACTGCTTCACCATATAATGATAAAGAAAGCAACAATTCTTCTTTACAGACTCCACTGTTTCTATCAGTAAATGCTTTGTATTTTTTCATTACTAATAATTAATAGTTATTGTCAATAATAAATTTTTTTCTATTCATAAATTCCGGAATATTTAAAAGTTGTAACTTTGTTCCCAGTATTAAGTATATAATCAAGTATACATTGTTCTTGGCTTAATGAGTCAATTGCAAATATTGCCTTGAGAAATTGTTATGCCAAATACAGGAATAGGTTTATTATGTCAAATTTAATTTCAACTTGGTATTCTTTTTCGGAATTCAAGAGTTTATGCTGCCAATCTTAAAATTAGAAAAGCTGGAAAAAAAGCATTGCTTAAGAGACCTTGAATTTTACCACAACTACCTTTATTCAGAATGACCCATTGCATTTAAATATTTTGGTCATTTGCATCTCTTTTTTAAAAAAATCTACTGTAAAGTGTTATAGAATGCATGTACTGTATGTATACAATATATACATGCTCAATATGTACATGTTCTAGTATATATTGGCCATAATGCTATAAAATTAATCTCTATACTAAAGCAGCATAAAACCAATGCACTGTTTAAACTTGTTATAGAGATTAGTTAAAAGCTTATTCTTTTTGTAGGAAGAAATCTAAAAATATCATTTTTAGAGAATTGCAGATATATTCTTTAGAAAATACTACTTCAAGGGAAAAGTTAAACGTGCTTAAATGGAGTTTAAAATATACTTGTTTCATCTCGTTTTTCTTGAACTTCATATCTGTCTTTGTAAGGCTCAGTATTTGTATCTCTTAGTTATAAACAGTATGTTTGTGTACATTTACATTGTAGCTGACTTAATATTATTTGTCTTCTGTCCTATAAAAATGAGTAGGGCTCCAAAGTTGGAGTTTGGGACAGAGCAAAAAATATTTTTTGTTCACTTAAGCAAAATTGTTCATTCTGTATTGGAATAAATACAGGATAATTTTTTTCTGCTGTGAGTAAAACATTGTGAAGTTAAGAGGAATGCATTGTGATTGTAAGGAAATTGCTTTCTGTGTTTTGATGTAGGTATTGATACTTTTAGGTATATATTGCTGCAATATATTTGGAAAAAATAATGAAAAAACCATCTTTTGCAAGGGCTAAAAGAGTTAATGAGTCCAGTTTTCAAAGAAGTTTCCAAATGATCATATTGTGATTATAACTGGAGTTTCAAAACCCACATTCACAAAGCTTTTATTCATTATCAATATGCAAAATCAAAAATTTAACACTGATAATTTGATAATGTGCAAGTGTGTGAACTTTCTCAGTTTTACATATTTACATATTTTGATTATTTTCTATGGTTAGGTGTGATATTTTTGTTATCAGAAAAAGTTACAGCTTTATAGAGAGGAAAAATATATTTGCTTTTATCTTGGGAAATAATATATATGAATATTTAAATTAAACAATGCAATTTTATTTGATTAAAATTGTCATTGGATTCTTATTGGATACATAAGAGAGAAAGTTGATGCATTACTTTAAAAAACTTAAATTTATATACAAAACTCATCCTGAGATAAATGAGTTAACATTATCTTGATTTATACATAACATTAGTTTGTTTTTTTAATTTCAGATTTTCCTATTTTGGAATTCATTGTTGTTTGTACACCTTTTAGGACTTGGCATTACAAGTGAATAAAACAAATTAAGCTTTTTAAAAGACTTTTTTGACTAGCATGATCCATGAACCCTTTTACTGAAATAAGCAATGGGAAAGAAATAAGGAATAAATGGAGAAGAGGAACACATTTTTCTTCCTTCCTGTTTTTCTTATACCTCCTACGTGTCTAAATACTCAGTTCTGCTTTTTCTGGTTCATAATACAGCTTGGGAATGGAAACCTTTCTTCCTTCCAACTAGCAATATAGCAAATATATTGTCTAGACAATATATTGTTCTATAAGTAGTATAACACATGGTATGTAATGTATTCTGAGGCAGATGCTTTTTCCAAGTATATCCTCTCTTTAGGAAAATCTTTAAGCGGAGTCCAATGCTGGTCTTGATCTGCTGATTTAAGAGAAGTCAATTCTCTCTTTCTCTCTTGTAACTATCCCAAATCTGTTACAAATTTGGGAACAGTCTACAACAATTTTTAGGAAGGGTATAAATGGACCCTTACATTTTTTTAATTAATTGTACATTAAATTATGTTTTTTAATGTTATTTTCCTCTAAGTAAAACTTTGTGACTACTGTAATATGAAGAAGCTGGTTTTTATTGTTTGCGTTTGTGTGTGGTCTGTGTAAATATAAATCTTTATAGATTTAATATTTTGGCTGTAATCTTTAACGAGATTTTTTTACTGAGATCAGTGAATTCTACTTTTACATAAGCACAATTTTATTATCTTTAATGTAAGTGTAGTTAAAACTGAAAATAAAAATATGGCCTTATTAATTTCATATCAATCAGTATTGATAAAGTGATCACTGTTCCTAAACTGGGTAAATTCCATATGACTTCTTCAAAGCCATATAATCTAATGCTTCTGTTACCGAATTTAAAAGCTTCCAGGTCATTGTCAAAAAGAGAAGAGGAGTAATACTAAGGGAAAGAAAAACACTCTTAAAAAGATTTTATTTTAAAAAATGTCCATGTAAAGTTCTCTCTAGAATGCAAATAGGCAACATGATTGCATACTTGACCGTGGTAATTTGCTCAGCCAAAAACTGTTATTTACAGAAAACTAATTTGACTGTAATATAGCTTTTATAATTTGAATTTAAAATATAATCGGCATGTTTCGATTTTTGAAAATTTGCATTTGGGAATAATTTATTTTGATGTAATAAAGAATTCTGAATTAAGATATGCTTGTAAGTCTGAAATGATTTATTTGCTGCCTGATTAATATGTTCATTTTTTTGTGAGCCATAGCAATTGGAATTGGAAAGCTTCAACTGATAGTTGAAGGGTTAAAACTGCATTTTTTAAACACCCAGCAGTGAAGAAAGCATTGCTCCTGGTTATCTTTTTTTTTTTAAAAAAATTAATAAATAAAATATTTGGTGGATCTTAGTCAAGCTTTTATTTTACCATACTTCTGAGATTACGTACAACACAGCTGGGCTTTTGCAAGTTATCTGCATTACAATATAGGAAACTGAACACAGCCATTACCGTGTAACTCTTGGTTTATGGCTTAGGCTGTTATGCAAGTTGTGGCAGTTGTGGTTTAATGCCATATGTCAATTTACTCAATACGTTTTTAATCCTTAAATCCAGAGGGCCCGTTATGAAGCAGTGTGTTACAAAAAAGAGGGACAGACCCTGACTAGGCATCAAAATCATGACGTTTGAATGTTACCTTCTATCCAGCTTGAACTCAGGACTGTTTCCCCGCAAATCTTAAAAGCTATTTTATACACTGCCGGTTTACAGTGTTTTAGCGGTGCATTTTTCAGCATCTGCTCCTTGGCTTTCCATACATAGCCTGTTTGTAAGAGCCAGAAAGAGTACGTTTAACTTTACCACAAATACCCCTTTTATAAAGAGTTAGTGAGGGGACCAGAAATATATTTAATGAAACCGCTCCATTCCAATTTAGACAAACCGACCCCCCAAATGAAGCATGCAACGAAAGAAGAAGGCGGACAGCCACCTGCCGAATACAATTACCGCACAGCAGCAGCGATTCAAGTCCGAAGAAGCTAGAATTGCTTCTGCTTTAAAATTCCAAAGCCGCCGATCGACCAGGCGGGCCTGTGCTTGCGCAATAAAAGCGAACCGGCCGGCGGAAGGCGGAGCGTTTGGCGTCGGTAGCTTCGAGGGTCTTTGCCTTTTCAAGCCCTTCGGCCGGAAGATACACAACTATCAAACCACATCGGAGAAAGAGGAAGTGGGCGAGGCGAGCCTGCGGATTTCGGCTCAGTCGTCTGGAATTGCTGCACAAGTCGGTTGCTTCGCATCTTGGCTCTCCTTCCAATGACCTGGTGAGTGCGGCACAGGATCGTAGCTGTTAGTGAGCCGTTTTCTGTTATCGGGGGAGGGGGCCTAGCAGATCCCATCGGATGAACGAGAAGGCCTCCCCGAACGATCGACCCACAATGAACCAAGCAGTGCGGGGAGCGACGGATGCAGCAGCTGCAGAGGAGCGACTTGCGATGTCTGCTAACGGTGCTTTTATTGAAAACGTTCTTGGCTTGCAAATTCGGTAGAGCACCTTTCTGGTTTAACGCTGTTTTTTTCCCCCCCTCCTTCAATCATCAGCAAGGTGACGATCTCCTCTCCTTTGAGGCTCGTTGAAATGGTTCGATTCGTGTTAGCTGGGGTGAATTCAAAATGATGCGATGAAATGGATGGATCTAATAGGGGAATTTGGTATTGCTAGTTGATCATCATTGTTATAAGGCAAGAAAGACAAAACTCAATAAAACATAAGAACCATATTACATCAGAGAAAAGACCATCTCTTCCATGTCATGTTTATCACATTAGCTTGACCAAGCTAAGCTTTAACCTGCTTTACCTTTTGCTGCAGTGACCACCTTAGGATTTCTCTGAACTCTTTGTGATGGATTTCCACAGAAAGGAGAACAGTTGGTGCAGCCAGCAACCCATGTTATATTGATTCTTTTGTCCTCAAATAGATCAGACATCCAAATTCCACTTTTAGTGGACAGTGAATGGACTTAACACGAAATGGATTTCAGGAACATCTGAAATTAATGGTGCAGGAGGAAGGGGGAATGCTAGCCCTGTTCTAACTTGGGTTCCTTCCCCCCATTATTTCTCCTTCTCCACATAGTGTTAGATTTAGAGAGGGACAAATAATTTCCAACTGTCCACAGGAAAATATAAAAGGATACTTATAGAGGAATCTAAAATGGTGAGAACCGGTTCCATCCTAGTTGTATTTCATTTTTCTTTTGCAGTTAACTTCTGGTCAAGAAAGACAAAACTCATAAAAACATAAGAGCCATATTATATCAGAGCAAAGACCTATCTCTTCCCACCTATCTGTTTCCCATAGTAGCTTGCCCCCAACCACATGCAGAACATGAGAATGTTGCCTTGAAATTCAAGCACCCCAAATTTGGGTTGGAGCTGATAAGAACGTAATCCAAGAATTTGAAAGAAATGTTTTTACCTTCTTTGCCGATCCAAAAAGTATACAGATAAAGAAAAGCATCATTTATTATGGATTGCATTACTCTTTCCTAGCTGGGTTAGTATCAAGGGTTAAATCCAGCAGGTTCTGACAGGTTCTGGAGAACCGGCAAATACCACCTCTGGGTGGCCCCAGAATAGAGATTGTGCAGTATCTTTCCCCTGGAGTTGGGTGGGAATGGAGATTTTGCAATATCCTTCCCGGGAGTGGTATGGGAATGGAGATTTTGCAGTATCCTCCCCCCAGGAGTGGGGTGAGAATGGAGATTTTTGCAATATCCTCCCCCCAGGAGTGGGGTGAGAATGGAGATTTTGTAGTATCTTTCCCCTGGAGTGGGGTGAGAATGGAGATTTTTCAGTATCCTTCCCTGCCACGCCCACCAAGCCATGCCCACAGAACCTGTAGTAAAAAATAATTGATTTCACCACTGGTTAGTATCTTACGTTTTCCCGAAGTTAGAAAAGAGACTTAGGTTAAGGATGGTATTGTTACCATTTAAAATGCTAATAATAACACGAGGTAACAATTTTAGCAGCCATGGCTGTCTGCCTGGGGTAGAAAGTGAGCAGTCTTTCTCCAGATGAGCAATAATGTATATATTCTCTCAATGGAAAGGTATTCACCAACCTACCTAAAAAGTAAGTTCTATATACTTGTTGTTTGATCATATAGTTGATCTGAAGTTGAGGCATTTATCTGATAAGAGATGATTGATTTCTAAAATGATTTGGAAAAGATATTGAAGAAACTATTGTATATTATTTCCATATTTTGTTTTTGTATTGATATAGAATGTAAGGCTTGGAAAATATTGAAATATGAATTTCAGAATTCATATGCAACTAGATAAGAAATGTAGTGAATTACCTTTTTCCTACATTTTCCTTAAATTTTTGAAAGGCATATTTAAATGATAGAACGATGCATGGGGCTTTAGATTTGAACTAATGCGTGTTGTTACGAACTTTGGACTGCCAAATAGGGAATTTGGTATTGCTAGTTGATCATCATTGTTATAAGGCAAGAGACATATTTTGAGATACAGATAAGGGCTCTATAAGAGCCAATTGTCTGCCAAGTTTACCACATTCAAAATGATGTGATAAGAACGTAATCCAAGAATTTGAAAGAAATGTTTTTACCTTCTTTGCCGATCCAAAAAGTATACAGATTTCATTTTTCTTTTGCAGTTAACTTCTGGTCAAGAAAGACAAAACTCATAAAAACATAAGAGCCATATTATATCAGAGCAAAGACCATCTCTTCCATGTCTTGTTTCCCACAGTAGTTTGCCCCCAACCACATGCAGAACATGAGAATGTTGCATTGAAATTTAAGCACCCCAAATTTAGTGTGGAGCTGATAAGAATGTAATCCAAGAATTTGAAAGAACTGTTTTTACCTTTTTTGCCCATCCAAGAACACAAGTCACCAAGTATACAGATATAGAAAAGCATCATTTATGAACAGGGGCTCAAGTGTTTTTATAGAGTATAGAAACAAATGATACATTTGATATATGTGATATGTCAGAAATCAAGTAATCAAATAGTAAAAGATATTGATTACATATGAGATGTCACCAATGGTAAACGTTGATTTTAGGTTACATTCCACAAGTGGCTGATTTATGGATTGCATTACTCTTTTGCAGCTGGGTTAGTATCGGGGGTGAAATCCAACAGGTTCTGACAGGTTCTGGAAAACCAGTAGTGGAAATTTTGAGCAGTTCAGAGAACTGGCAAATACTACCTCTGGCTGGCCCCAGAATAGGGTGGGAATGGAAATTTTGCAATTTCCTTCCCCCAGGAGGGGGGAGGGAATGGGGATTTTGCAGTATCCTTCCCCTGGAGTGAGGAGGGAATGGGGATTTTGTAGTATCCTTCCCCTGGAGTGGGGTGGGAATGGAGATTTTGCAGTATATTTTCCCTGGAGCGGGGTGGGACTGGGGATTTTGCAGTATCCTTCCCCCTGGAGCGGGGTAGAAATGAAGATTTTGCAGTATCCTTTCCAGGAGTGGGGTGGGAATAGAGATTTTGCAGTATCTTTCCCCTGGAGTTGGGTGGGAATGGAGATTTTGCAGTAACCTTCCCTGCCATACCCACTGAGCCATGCCCACAGAACCGGTAGTAAAAAAAATTATTTTACTACTGGTTAGTATCTTACGTTTTCCCGAAGTTAGAAAAGAGGCTTAGGTTAACTTTTAAACTTTTAAAATGCTAATAATAACACTAGGTAACAATTATAGCAGCCATGGCTGTCTGCCTGGGGTAGAAAATGGCCAGTCTTTCTCCAGATGAGCAATAATGTTAGTCTCTCAATGGAAAGGTATTCACCATCCTATCTAGAAAGTACCGTATTTTTCGGTGTATAAGACGCACCTTTTTACCCCCCAAAAGGGGGTGAAAATCTGGGTGCGTCTTGTAGACCCGCGATCCCCTTCCCGATTCCAAACATGGGGTGTGTGCAGAGACAAAAAATAGTGTACCATGTTTCAGGCGGCGGATCTGGCCAGGAAGAAAGAGAAGAGTCTGCTGAGAAGAGGACGGGGGCGCGCGGCTCTGCAATGTGCAGAAAAACACTCTCAGGGGGCAGCACTACAATCTCCTCCCCGAATCCAAAGCACTTCCCAGTTCTCTGCTGCACATTGCAGGGGAACTGGCCACTACCTGAAGCGCGACTCTTGAGGTTTGCATTTTAGAATCCGGGCAGCGATGGCTGGAAAGGAGAAACGTTTCCCTTTAGGGGCTCCCATTCAGCTCGGCTTGGCTCCTGGGCGCAGAGAGGGTTAGGCGGCGGCGGCTCCTCACATTGCTGGGGAGTGAAGTCAGCGCGGCCAGAGGGGTGACCAGCCGCAAATTGTGGCACCCACCTTGTTCCCCAAAGCTGCTGGGCAGATTCCTCCCCCCACACTGTCCCGAAGAGGGAGGGTTGTTCCTCAGGCTGTGTCCCTCCCCCCAGAGCATGCTAGGGGTCTCTTTGGGGAAAAGCAAGTAGTCCCTGCACCTCTCGCTTGCAGGAGGAAGAGGAGAGCGGCGCCACCTTAAATGCTGGTAGGCAGAGGTAAAATACTTTTTTCCTTGTTTTCCTCCCCAAAAATTAAGGTGCATCTTATACTCCGGTGTGACTTATACACCGAAAAATACGGTAAGTTTTATATACTTGTTGTTTGATCATATAGTTGATCTGAAGTTGAGGCATTTATCTGATAAGAGATTATTGATTTCTAAAATACTTTGGAAAAGATATTGAAGACTATTGTATTTTATTTTCATATTGTTTTTGCATTGATATAGAATGTAAGGCTTGGAAAATATTGAAATATGAATTTCAGATAAGAAATGTAATGAATTATCTTTCTCAGCACCCAGTCATCAAAACGTTCCTGAGAGGAGCCAGGCTTTTACGGCCCTCCTCAGTTCATAGATACCCCATTTGGGATTTGCCTAAGGTCCTTAAAGCATTAACCAAGACTCCCTTTGAGCCCCTCCGCACCGTCCACCTTCGTTTCCTCGCTCTTAAAGTAGCCTTCCTAGTGGCCATAACGTCAGCTTGCTGCATATCCGAGCTGGCAGCCCTTTCTGTTAGAGAAGATCCCTGTGTCTTCAGACCTGACACTTGAGTCTTGCGTTTGGACCCCTCCTTAATCCCTCTTTCACAGGGCTCAGGAGGTTATTTTCCCTAACTTTTGTCCATGGGCTTCTCATGACTTGGAACGGAGGTGGCACACCTTAGATGTGTGGAGGGCTCTAAAGATTTACATCAAAAGAACTGCCCCTTTCAGAAAATCTGAGGCCTTATTTGTTTCCTTTTTGCCAAATTCCGTAGGATATAAGGTCTCCTCCGCGACAATTGATCGCTGGATCAGAGCTTGCATTGCCTTGGCATATCAGCCCCAGGCAATTCCTGTTCCCAGTCACATTACTGCTCACTCCACACGGAATGCTGCTACCTCGGCAGCATGGACAACTCAGGCTTCCCTTGAGGAGGTCTGCAGGGCGGCCACCTGGTCCACTCCCTCACCATTTATTCGCCATTATAAGTTATATGTTTTTGCTTCCTCTGAAGCGTCATTTGGCAGGAGGATGTTGCAGCAGGTGCACCAAGCAGGAGTCTCTTCAGGCCCTTCGGCATCCCACCCTTAGGACTGCCAAAACTTTGGTATGTCCCATGTCTGGACAATGCCACAACCAACTATGGAAAATGGGCATTGGTCTTACCTTAAATGCTTGTTTTCATAGGAGTTGTGGCATCGTCCGGCCACTCCCTCTGTCTCAGGGCCTGTACAAAGTTTTCTTTGTTCACGGAGTTGATTTTCCAGTTGTCCTGTTGGACCAGTTTTCTATCTCTGATGGTGTTGGTTCCTGTTGGAGATCTTTCTTGTGGCCCTTCTTTGCCAAAACTGAGCCTGAAAGGGAGAAGCAAGGGGCGTCATCAAAAAACTATAACTCAGCCAGTAGCAGATCCGACTAAAGCAACTTATGTCTGCATGATGCCACAACTCCTATGAAAACAGGCATTTAAGGTAAGACCAATGCCCATTCTAGAAAAGAGGCTTAGGTTAAAGATGGTTTGTTACCATTTAAAATGCTAATAATAACACAAGGTAACAATTATAGCAGCCATGGCTGTCTGCCTGGGGTGGAAAGTGGGCAGTCTTTCTCCAGATGAGCAATAATGTATATATTCTCTCAATGGAAAGGTATTCACCAACCTACCTAGAAAGTAAGTTTTATATACTTGTTGTTTGATCATATAGTTGATCTGAAGTTGAGGCATTTATCTGATAAGAGATGATTGATTTCTAAAATGATTTGGAAAAGATATTGAAGATTATTGTATTTTATTTCCATATTTTGTTTTTGCATTGATATAGAATGTAAGGCTTGGGAAATATTGAAATATGAATTTCAGAATTCATATGCAACTAGATAAGAAATGTAATGAATTACCTTTTCTTGCGTTTTTTCCTTAAATTTTTGAAAGGAATTTTTAAATGATAGAATGATGCATCGGGCTTTAGGACTTGAACTAATGTGTGTTGTTACGAACTTTGGACTGCCAAATAGGGAATTTGGTATTGCTAGTTGATCATCATTGTTATAAGGCAAGAGACATATTTTGAGATACAGATAAGGGCTCTATAAGAGCCAATTGTCTGCCAAGTTTACCACATTCAAAATGGTGTGGAATCTAAAATGGTGTGAACCAGTTCCATCCTAGTTGTATTTCATTTTTCTTTTGCAGTTAACTTCTGGTCAAGAAAGACAAAACTCAATAAAACATAAGAGCCATATTACATCAGAGAAAAGACTATCTCTTCCATGTCTTGTTTACCACAGTACCTTGACCAAGCTGAGCTTTAACCTGCTTTACCTTTTGCTGCAGTGACCACTTTAGGATTTCTCTGAACTCTTTGTGATGGATTTCCACAGAAAGGAGAACAGTTGGTGCAGCCAGCAACCCATGTTATATTGATTCTTTTGTCCTCAAATAGATCAGAACATCACATTCCCCTTTTAGTGGACAGTGAATGGACTTAACACGAAATGGATTTCAGGAACATCTGAAATTAATGGTGCAGGAGGAAGGGGGAATGCTAGCCCTGTTCTAACTTGGGTTCCCTCCCCCCATTATTTCTCCTTCTCCACATAGTGTTAGATTTAGAGAGGGACAAATAATTTCCAACTGTCCACAGGAAAATACAAAAGGATACTTATAGAGGAATCTAAAATGGTGAGAACCGGTTCCATCCTAGTTGTATTTCATTTTTCTTTTGCAGTTAACTTCTAGTCAAGAAAGACAAAACTCATAAAAACATAAGAGCCATATTATATCAGAGCAAAGACCTATCTCTTCCATGTCTTGTTTCCCACAGTAGCTTGCCCCCAACCACATGCAGAACATGAGAATGTTGCCTTGAAATTCAAGCACCCCAAATTTGGGTTGGAGCTGATAAGAACGTAATCCAAGAATTTGAAAGAAATGTTTTTACCTTCTTTGCCGATCCAAAAAGTATACAGATAAAGAAAAGCATCATTTATTAATAGGGGCTCAAGAGTTTTTATACAGTACAGAAACAAATGATACATTTGATATATGTGATATGTCAGAAATCAAGTAATCAAATAGTAAAAGATACTGATTACATCTGAGATGTCACCAATGGAAAACATTGATAGTTGATCATCATTGTTATAAGGCAAGAGACATATTTTGAGATACAGATAAGGGCTCTATAAGAGCCAATTGTTGTCTGCCAAGTTTACCACATTCAAAATGGTGTGGAATCTAAAATGGTGCGAACCGGTTCCATCCTAGTTGTATTTCATTTTTCTTTTGCAGTTAACTTCTGGTCAAGAAAGACAAAACTCATAAAAACATAAGAGCCATATTACATCAGAGAAAAGACCATCTCTTCCATGTCTTGTTTACCACAGTAGCTTGACCGAGCTGAGCTTTAACCTGCTTTACCTTTTGCTGCAGTGACCACCTTAGGATTTCTCTGAACTGTTTGTAATGGATTTCCACAGAAAGGAGAACAGTTGGTGCAGCCAGCAACCCATGTTATATTGATTCTTTTGTCCTCAAATAGTTCAGAACATCACATTCCCCTTTTAGTGGACAGTGAATGGACTTAACACGAAATGGATTTCATTGCAACTTTGGAACATCTGAAATTAATGGTGCAGGAGGAAGGGGGAGTGCTAGCCCTGTTCTAACTTGGGTCCCCTCCCCCCATTATTTCTCCTTCTCCACATAGTGTTAGATTTAGAGAGGGACAAATAATTTCCAACTGTCCACAGGAAAATACAAAAGGATACTTATAGAGGAATCTAAAATGGTGAGAACCGGTTCCATCCTAGTTGTATTTCATTTTTCTTTTGCAGTTAACTTCTAGTCAAGAAAGACAAAACTCATAAAAACATAAGAGCCATATTATATCAGAGCAAAGACCCATCTCTTCCATGTCTTGTTTCCCACAGTAGCTTGCCCCCAACCACATGCAGAACATGAGAATGTTGCCTTGAAATTCAAGCATCCCAAATTTAGTGTGGAGTTGATAAGAATGTAATCCAAGAATTTGAAAGAAATGTTTTTACCTTCTTTGCCCATCCAAGAATACAAGTCACCAAGTATACTGATAAAGCAATAAATAAAAAATAAAAATCATTTATTAATAGGGACTCAAGTGTTTTTATACGGTACAGAAACAAGTGATACAATGAAATATTCCAAAATGTCCAGACAATCTCTAATATTATCTCTTAACTGTCCTCTTTTTTATTTCATTTAGCTAGAATCATCATAAATACCTTGTAGTCATTGTTCAGTTGATAATCTTTTGATAAAGTCAAGTATTGATCTTTAAGAATTAATTCTCTATTTGCATCTATATAGCCATCTAGTATCTTTTGATTGCCTAAAATAGAATTCCTGCTTTTTGCAAAGGTTGTAATAATTCATCATCAAAATATTTATAACAAGATCATGGCAAACTGAAAGAGAAATCAAGAGAACAATTGCAGAAGGATTTAGTTTTCAATGGTTCTCATATATACAATTAAATTTAATCTACATAAGATAAACAATTACACAAAATGATTTATGACTTAATTACAAATAATGAATGTGTTATTGTTAAAATGTTTAAGCTTTTATTGAAATTAGAAACACAAAAAGAACAAGTTAAAGAGTACATGATCAAATGGGCCAAGAATTGTGGTTATAATATACAGATGGACCAACGGGAGAAGATGTGACTAAAAGGACTGAAATTCACGCTTTGTTTTAATTTAAGCGAACATTTTACAAAAGGATGTACAAGGTTACTTCCATATTATGTTGCAAATGCATATACCGTATTTTCCGGTGTATAAGACGACTGGGCGTATAAGACGACCCCCAAATTTTCCTGTTAAAATATAGGGTTTGGGCTATACTCACCATATAAGACTACCCCTCTTCCAACGCACATCAAATAAAAATTAAAAAAACATCAACTGGCTCACCCACAATGTAAAAGCAGCTGTGCTAGACCCAAAATGGCCCCTGCAAAGAGCAGGAACCTCACACAGCCACAAAAAGCCCAAAAAAAACAACTTTCACACTTTACACACACACAACACAACACAACACAACTGGCTTACCCACAATGTAAAAGCAGCTGTGCTAGACCCAAAATGGCCCCTGAAACAAGCAGGGGATACCTGGAGGAAGCTCCGCATAGCAACCAGCTGGTTCCAGCATTGAGTGGCATGCAGGCTTGACGAGATCCGCACAGCTTCCCGAATCTGAGTTGCTGGCGCCAACAACATTGAGGGGAAGCTGTGCCGATCTCGTCAAGCCTGCATGCCACTCAATGCTGGAACCAGCTGGTTGCTGAGCGGAGCTTCCCCCAGGCATCCAGGGGGATATTACTGATGCTCCGACTTCCCCAGCTGACCCCCAGTGATGGCGAGCCCCTTCTGGGGAAGTCGGAGCATCGGTAATATCCCCCTGGATGCCTGGGGGAAGCTCTGCTCAGCAACCAGCTGGTTCCAGCATTGAGTGGCATGCAGCCTTGACGAGATCGGCACAGCTTCCCAAATCTGAGTTGCTGATGCTGACTGATGATGCTACGGGAGCGCCGACAACATTGAGGGGAAGCTGTGCCGATCTCGTCAAGGCTGCATGCCACTCAATGTTGGAACCAGCTGGTTGCTGAGCAGAGCTTCCCCCAGGCATCCAGCGGGATATTACCGATGCTCCGACTTCCCCAGACAGGTGGGGCTCGCCATCACTGGGGGTCAGCTGGGGAAGTCGGAGCGTTGGTAATATCCCCCTGGATGCCTGGGACGGGGGGGGAAGCTCCGCGTAGCAATCAGCTGGGTCCAGCATTCAGCAGCATGCAGCCTTGACGAGATCAGCACAGCTTCCCCTCAATGTTGTCGGCGCTCCCGTAGCGTCATCGGTCAGCGCCAGCAACTCAGATTCGGGTACCCGGCGTATAAGACGACCCCCGACTTTTGAGGTGATTTTCCTGTGTTAAAAAGTCATCTTATACGCCGGAAAATACGGTAACTATACCAAGAGTTTTGTAGACTAATATTAAATTGAAACTAGATTGTTGTTGATGTTGGAACTTATGGATAGTCAATTAAAAAGACTTACAGAAGGTTGTTTTTTATATGCACATAGATAGAAAGTTGCAATCTCCATTTTAGTAAAACAAACAAAATAATTCCTAATAGATTATTTTAATTAATAATCATACTTTTTGTGAGAAAAATCAAAATATAGATTTTTAAAATTTATTTTTTCTTAAAATGGTCCCAGACTTCAAAATGTGTGGATTTCTAAGATGTTCTTGCTTCTGTGTTTTTTATATTCAGGTTTTGTTATTTTGTTTTATTCTTTATGGTAAAAAATTGAAACAAAACATTATTCCTCTAATTGGCTAAACTTAGTCTCATGATAAAGGAAGAAGCTCTCTGAAAAGTAAAAATTACCAATCAGGATCTATTTACATCTGTTTAAATTGATTCTTATAAGAACATAAGCAGTGCCTTGCTGGATTGGTTCCCTGGCCATCTATAATATAGCAATCTGCTTTTACAGTGGCTGACAACTGCAACTATGGAAGCATACCAGTTTCCCTACAGATGGGTTTTAGTGGCAGTTAAACTGCCATCAAGGCTAATAGTAATTGATCCCCATCACTTCCATCAATTGGCCCTATACTTTTTTGTAGCCAGCTAAGCTGGTAACCAGCACCACATCTGATAGAAAATTTCAAAATTTGATTCCATGTTGTGTGAAAACCAGGGTGGATTTGATTTAAATTGAGTCGATTTAAATCATGATTTAAATCATGATTTAAATCACTAGTAAAAAGACTTGATTTAAATCAACGCGATTTAAATCATAATTTTTAAAGAGCAACTGTCATCTCTGCTACTCCTTTGACCCGCCGTTGACTCACCGATAGTCCCAGTGTTGCAGAATATACAGCCTTGTGCTACATAACTAAGCTCCATTTCATGCTGAATAAACTAAATTATTTATGTATCTTAAATAGAAAACTATCTTACGATAGATTTTTACCCCAAAAGTTTTTTATTAAAATAAATTCAATAAAAATAAAAAAAAATCTGATTTAAATAAAAAAATCTGATTTAAATAAAAAAAACCATTTTTTTTATTTTTTTAAAAGAAATCATTGATTTTTATCTACCCTGGTGAAAACAGAATTCCTTTTGTTTGTCCTGATTTTTCCAAGGTTGGTTGGTTATTTATTTATTTCCTGCCTTTATTATTTTTACAAATAATTCAAGGTGATGAACGTATCCAATACACCTTCCTCCTCTTATTTTCCCCACAACAACCCTGTGAGGGGGGGTTGGGCTGAGAGAGAGAGTGACTAGTCCAAAATCACCCAGCTGGCTTTTAAGGCTAAGATAGGACATAGACAAGCTGGTAAGATCCTTGGGCAGGCCCAGCAAAGAATGGGGACAGGTGCTAGGAAGTACGGGTAGGCCAGCACAGACAGACACTGGGGTGGGCGGGGGGGGACGATGCAGATCAGCAAGGGGACATGGGCAGGCACTGGAGAGGGTGAACTGGCAGGAAATGTGAGCAAGCAGGTGCTGTGAATGAGTATGCTACAGAAGATAGGTGGGTAGGTGGTGCAGTGGATTATAGATTTTATATTCTGCAGTGGCCTCTTTGGGAGAAAAAGCAGCACAAGAGAGACTAACTGAGTGACTTGTGACCTTCCCTCCCAGATTCTCCATTGTCTTTGCTTGTGGGAAAGCAGCAGGGAAGTTCACAAATGGCAATTATGCAGCATGCTGCAGCAATGTAATTGAAAGCCGAACACACAGGTCACAACCACATGAATGTGGGGATGCTGTCAGTTAGAACTTCAAGAACTGGTATATGTCACTGGTTCAGTGCCATTGTAAGTTTGAAAGTTCTCTGAAAGAATGGTAACAGCTTGAGGGCTACTTGTACATCTTTCTAATATTGTTGATTCTCAGATGTACACATATTTCTATTAACTGTATTCAAGGTCTAATCAAAAATTTAAAATTCTTTACAGAAAATGGTGATGTTACAGAAGCCTCTTGATGATACAGTATTTATGTGATGCTGGATAACAATGAAATTGACACCGGTGGAATATGGGCAATTTGGCAGCATCTTATGTGGGTGAGAAAGAGATGAGGGGATCATGTGGTCTCATTGCTCCAAAACCCATATTTTGTGCTTCTTTCTGGCACTGTTGGCTATTTTGGCATTAGTCCACAACTTTTATCAACTAGAGGTAAGTTATTTATCTCCCAAGAACTAGCCAAATAATTTGAAAGTTCTTCCTTATCATCCAGGTCTTCCCATGATAAGTAACATAGTTTTCAGTGACTTTGAATGTTTTGCTCTGGAGTACTTCTTGGTAAAATGCCATGTCTTAATACATAAATTAAAAATATTTAACTGTAATCTATTTTTTCTCTCTTTTGATGAATAGAATAGAATAGAATAGAATTCTTTATTGGCCAAATGTGATTGGACACACAAGGAATTTGTCTTGGTGCATATGCTCCAAGTGCATTACAAAATCTTGAATGTTATGATTGGTTTGTCAATACTTTATAATGCTATGCTGTTTGCATACTAAATACCCACCTCTAAGCCCAGGCCACTTACAAAGGAAAAAAAGGCAAAGGTATGAAATTGATTAAAATCTTATCAATTACAAGTAGCAGCTGCCAGCTGGCTAATTATATTCACATAAATGAGTCTATTGGTATCCTAACGTGAGCAAATTGGACTTTTTTGGGGACCTGCACTGTATAGAAAAGCAGCTCAGGAATAAATAGCTTGTTTAGTCCATCTCTCCAGTTTGATGCTTCTATCTTTACTTCTTCTCTATTTCCCTCATCTGAAGATATGTCCCCTAGCAAGTCAACTATAATCAGTTTTGTTGACTGCATTTTCTATTTAATTTAGACTAATAACTTAATTTATTTTATGGAAGATATCAGCAGCTTGCTCCATTATATTTTCACTGCAACTCTTAATAACATTACATTCAAGAAGAGCCATCAGAATCTCCTTTGTATGTGCCCCTTGCATGAAATTCTTCCAACTAATGTGCAATTCGGCATGCATTCTCTCTACTATAAAAATCAGTTAACACTTTATTAAGACCCTAAAACAGAGGAGTGGGTGGGTGGCTGGCTGGGCATTCAGAATATAAAGAAACATTACATAAAAAACCTACCATGCACACATTTTTGTCAAATCACCAAGCACCATTTGCTGCTAAAATATTGCTTTATGTTATCTAACTTTGGTGAAGAACAAAACCAAGTTATGTGATGTTTGTAATGGAATCCATGAAGAGTTGGCTAAGATTGGTGAGTAAGGCCCTGCAGGATCCTAAGCCCTTCCCCTCCCCAACAAATTATATTGCATTCTTTCACAGTTCTAGGGACAGCTTATTCAGTAAACTTCATCATCAACTACTCATGTCTGTGCTAAATTACTAGGAAATAAACTGATGATTTCCTTCATTGCTTTTCTTCCTTTAGGTAGAGTAAGTAAACAGGAAATCTTGTACTAAGCCTAAACACTTTTCAGAATAAAAGTGTGAGTTCAGCAAGAACTCAAGTCTTTTATAGACAATAAGGTTAAGGAATTAAAGAAAAGCTGAAAGAAGAATAGGCAGTGGCAGGGATAGAAGAAAATAACAATTCTGAGATTGTTTCAGTGGCTCTTTCCTAATCAGATATACAAACATAACAGATATAGACAAAGAACAATAATAACTAAGCATTTCTGCTCTGAAAGTAGATGACGCTAATTCTCCCTTAATATAATAAGAGTATTAGAATTGAGTGGTGTAATGATATATTAAATACTATGGATAAAGTATTTACATAACTAATGGCAGCCTGTAATCCCACATACATATAACATTATTTTATAACTAATGGAATAGATTAAAACTATTTGGGTTGCATGGTATTACTTATATAGACCATTTGATTTGATGCTGCTGAAAAGTGCTAATAAAATAAATATAGTAGATATGATTCCCTTGTACAAGTTTTGTTTGAAAGAGTTTCTTTCTTTTGTAGAATCTCAATACCGCAGGTTTTAAGTGGTTGGTAGAAGAGGATGAATCACAACCCTCGTTGCATACAACTGGAACACACAGAAAGCTGTACTGTGGTTATGAGCATCAGGTTTTGTCCAAGATTGAACAAAAGGAAGAAGAATCTTTATTTGCTGCTGTACAGTGGCCCAAACCTCCTGAGAACAAAGTCCCCTTTGTAAGGAGTACTGACCCTTTCCATAGTAACTTTTTGATACTAAATAGTAATGCAAATTACAGAGTTGGTGATCAGCTGGAAGTACTTGTCCATATGAAGGATTATGACGGAAATCCAAAGCAATATGGTGGCGATTATCTTCAGTCAAGAATTCATTCTGCAGATCTGAAAGCAGGAGCCATTGGAAGAACTGTAGATTATCAGAATGGCTCATACAGAATCTTTTTCAAATTACTTTGGCCAGGGGAGGTCACAGTATCTGTGTCCTTGGTTCATCCTAGTGAAGGAATCCAACTCCTTTACCGTTTACAAGAAGAAAGACCAGACAGGGCCTATTTTAAAAGCTTATTCAAATCAGGAAGGATTTCAGAAATTACTATATGCAATGTGTGTTTGCCTGGAGACATGCCAGTCTGTAACTTTACAGATAGCTATACTGGAGAACCATGGTTTTGTTACAAGCCAAGAAGACTCTCCTGTGATACTAGGATCAACCATTTTAAAGGGGGACTTAAAAAGGGCCTTTTAACTTCAGAAGAGAGTAACTTTTTCCAAAGGTACTTGTTTTCTTAGACTGGATGTGTAATGTTTGTTTTGTATAGATTAATGTTACTTTGGCTCTTTTCTTTTTAAAATGTGCGATGGTGAAAGACTGTTCTTGAATTCCTTTTACTACACCGAAATTGGCCTTTTAAATAAATGCCAAACAAGTAAAACATCAGTGTGGTTCTGCTACAATCTTTCTAATTTGCTGAATAGTATAAAAGAGGGCATTTTAGAGCCAAATTTATGGCTCATAATTTTCATCAACTCTATTATTTTAGGGCTTTATTGCTGTCACTATATATAAGGTAAAGGTAAAGGTTCCCCTCGCACATATGTGCTAGTCATTCCTGACTCTAGGGGGCAGTGCTCATCTCTGTTTCAAAGCCGAAGAGCCAGCACTGTCCGAAGATGTTTCCGTGGTCATGTGGCTGGCATGACTAAATGCCAAAGGCGCACGGAACGCTGTTACCTTCTCACCAAAGTTGGTCCCTATTTTTCTACTTGCATATTTTACATGATTTTGAACTGCTAGGTTGGCAGAAGCTGGGACAAGTAACAGGAGCTCACCCCATGATGCGGCATTAGGGATTCGAACCGCTAAACTGCTGACCTTTTGATCGACAAGCTCAGCGTTTTAGCCACTGAGCCACCGCATCCCTACATCACTATATATACTCTACCTTTAGTTTTAATAATGGCAGCAATAAAACTTGGCTCTTCAGATAACAGCCCTATATTCAGGAACTTCTTTATAGTAGGAACTTCACAGACACGGCGCAGCTAAATAAATTGTTTCAGTGTAAATAATAAATTAGATATGCTCAGACGACCATATGCTTATGACGACCATACTGCAAAACACAAGAGATTGTGCCACATAATCCCTAGGGGGAAAGATTTAAATTTTAAACCTTTTCCTTTCATGTTTTGATTCAGAAGTCTTTGGGCCATTCTTTTCTTATCCCTGACAGTCAGAAAAATCTGCTTAGTATTTCACTAATAGTACTGTTGGGCCTAAGCACCTCTGGTTTCATTTTGCATGTGCGGTCTTTTTACTTTGTATTACTAGGAAATTATTGGCTTTTCTCCCCAAATAGATAAAAATAATCAATTTCTAAAAATCCAAATATTTTTGTATTTGAAACTTTTCCTAAACACTATCACTAATTTTAAACAAATTTGCCCAAGATGCACATATTTTTCTGCAGACATTTCTTTATAATATAAATTTCGTTAGTGTACGTGCTTTAGAAAAACAGCAAACATTTTTTGTTCCTTTGAGGAACATGTATTTTAAAATATATTTCATGACTTTTTTTGCATTTTTAATGCAAAGCAATTAATGAAAAGCAATTATTAGCTGATGATGTTGATAAGTCTCACAGTAATACGAGCAATACATCATATTGTTAATAAATGCATTTAGCAATTAAAAATACAATGGAATGTTATTAAGATAGATAAGTCCTCTTTTAACTCAGTTTGCTTTGATATAATTTGTTCAACGTGAATCTTGAATATGGAGTTTTCCAATTATGATTAGTGACAGCATTTCATATAACTATTAGCATCAGAGGGAAATATCCATGGCTGGGAAGGAATCTCTGTAGTCCTATTCATATTCATGAATATATTAGAAGAAGACTTAACTGTGTCAGTGACACAATAATTCAAGTTAAAATGCCATCTGTTTCTAAACATTTAGCAGTAAACATTTGTGACTTCGTATTTAGATTTTTTTAATATATATACATACATATATATATATATTTCCCTTCCTTTAGTGGTGTGAATATAAAAATGCCAATACCTTCCATTGGGCCTGATACTGTGATTGTAAGACCTTTGGGGCATGGAGGTAAAGTAACTATTCAAAAGTTTTGCTTTATACTATTTAAACTTGTTCTTACGAACTGCAACCATCAACAGTGTTTCAGTATTGTATGAGAAACTGTTGAAGAGCTATGGTTAAGAGTTCAATTATTGTATTTAATGTCAGGCTTCCAAGTAACAGATCCAAAGCAGACATTTAAATTATTTAAAAATATTACTTAACCATTATGTATTTAAGGATGAAAAATTCTTCATGTTGTCTATCTTGCTTATTCTGTTGAAGCAACAATCCTTTTGAAAAGGACTTGGCATTTGCTGGCATGCATGTGGAATCGCTCAGAGACAATTTAAACAAAACATTTATTTTCATTCACAGCAGCCATGTAGCAGCTGTGTGAATCCAGAAGATTCCAACAGTGCCAACTATGCAGCCTTGTGTTGGATAATATATCTGAATCATATTTATCCCTTTGAATTCAGATCTCCGGACCTTCCCATTAATGTAATATTGCAGGGTGCTATTATAATACTTTTACTACAAATGATTGAGAATGTAGTATATTTATGGATAAAATTGTTAGAATGTTAGAAGCAGCCCAGAGTCATTTTGTTATGAGATGGGCAGCAAATAAAATAAATAAATATGGATAGATGGATGGATAGATAGATAAGTGCATTCTTAAAAATTCTATTATATCATCTTTAAACATATCAAAGATGGCCAACTTAAAGTAATATAATTGTAAATAGCAATTAGATTAAATGTAAATAGTGTTACATTTATCATCTATCTTTCTTTCTTTCTTTCTTTCTTTCTTTCTTTCTTTCTTTCTTTCTTTCTTTCTTTCTTTCTTTCTTTCTCTTTCTTTCCTTCCTTCCTTCCTTCCTTCCTTCCTTCCTTCCTTCCTTCCTTTCTTTCTTTCTTTCTTTCTTTGCTAAAGGCAAAAAAAGGAAAACAGTTGTCAGCCCTGGAGGCCATCTTTGTTTTTGGTTCTTCAGGGCTGCCACATTTAGTGTATAGGCCTGCTGTGGGAAACTGGGAGTGGGGTTGCATGGAGTGGGTAGAGATGTATAGCCACAACAACATTCTTTTCTCTGGGAGTCAAGGATGTTCAGCCTGCACCTGGAGAGGCATGACTGGGGAACATCTCCAGTTGGGACAGTGGATTGATTAGACCATGTGATGGACATGTGGATGCAGGGGAAGGGACTTTGACTTTCCTTTGGGTGGGGAAAACCCGGGGTCTTTCAGATTCGGGTTTTCCCAGATGTGCCAATATGACATCTCTAATAAAATTGAACTTCGAGGAATTGCCTGCCTTGTAGTCTTACTTAGTTGGGAGTGTTACTTGGAATCCTGACAACAATTGCATCTGGCATGTTGCTTTGAAAATGTATATTTATAATATGTGTCTGTCAACTTGCTCTCTGTCTTGCTTATTTGTTTGTTTCTTTGTTTATGCTGCAATAATAAGATCCAGTTGAGTTTTCCATACAGATGAATATGTATACAATGACTCAAAATTTTCCATGCTTGTCCAAAAATTCACCTGCCAGTGCAGTTTTCCAATATATTAAAGGTAAAATTTGTTAATAGCTTTTTGGAACATGGATGTTGTAGTATTTTTGTTACAATGGAGTTAGTAAATTTTGCAGACATGATACTTAAAATTATAAAACTGCTTTTGCAAGACTCGTATGTGATCTCTTATTTTGTTTCAAGCTACAATTTTAATGCACGCCTCCCCATTTGTATTCATTAATTCAAAATGTTCTCTTTCAGAACTGAACAGTCTAGAAAGTTCTCACAACTCTGATGTATTTCCTTCTGGTTATTATTATCAAGATGAATGGCAACCAAGGACACGGTTGATTCGGCATTTTAATAAGTCATCAGATATTACTGAATGTTTACAGGGAAAACTTATTTACTTGTTTGGAGACTCTACAATCAGACAGTGGTTTGAATACCTGACAAAATTTGTTCCAGGTATGTTCAAATTGATTCCTTCTATAAGAAATTCTGCCATAAATAATTGATACGCATGTTATTTTTTAAAATTTTGAGAGAAAAATTGAAAAGAAATCCTAAACTTGATTCCCCCCCCAAGAATATCCCATTATTAGGCTATCTGGCACTATCTGGAAGTTAGTGATAACAGGAAACCTAAGTCAAAAGCTTTTGTGGTTAATTTTTTGCTTAATTTCAGACGCCCTTGACAAGAAAGTAGACGTGTATCAAGCGTGCCCTGCAGTTTGTTACTGTATGTGTGTGGAGCTGGGTGGGAAGGAAAGAAGTTGTGGTATTTGTGGCCTATCAATTTTTTTTTAATATATATATATATATATTAAATTTATATACCGCCCTACTCCCGAAGGACTCAGGGCGGTGAACAGGCACAAAATAAAATACATAGATACAAAAGTTAGAAACATAATTAAAACCAGATTAAATAATTTAGCCCGAGACAATTAAAAATCCCAATAATTTAAAACAGATTAAAATTTCGATTTAAAAGAATTTTAAAACAGGGGAGAAAATTAGGCCAGGCCAGCTTGCTGGAATAGGAGGGTATTAAGAGCACAGCGGAAAGTGCGCAGATCCGGGATTCTCCGTATCTCTGGGGGGAGCTCGTTCCAGATAGTGGGTGCCCCCACAGAGAAGGCCTTCCCCCTGGGGGCCGCCAGTCAACATTGTTTGGCTGACAGCACCCGGAGGAGCCCCTCTCTATGAGAGCGTACCGGCCGGTGGGAGGCTGTTTGTGGTAGTAGGCGGTCCCGTAAATAACCAGGTCCTAAACCATGGAGTGCTCTAAAGGTGGTGACCAAAACCTTGAAGTGCACCCGGAAGACCACCGGGAGCCAGTGCAGCTCGTGCAGGAGAGGTGTCACATGGGAGCGCCATGTTGCTCCCATAACCACCCGCGCGGCCGCACTCTGCGCCAGTTGGAGACTCCAGGTGCTCCTCAAGGGGAGCCCCATGTAGAGAGCTGCCATTTAGCATGCAATCCCAAGTCTCACCCATGAGATGAAAAACTATCCCATTTGTGGGCTCCAATGAAGAGAGCAGCTGTCCTACTGAACAAAAATGAAGGAGTCTCCACTGAATTATATCTGAATTATATCTGACAGCAGATATAATAGGCACATTTACAGTTCTTTGTAAAGAATCTATTAGATCCCAGCTGCAAAACTCTAGATGCCTATTAAATGGTTGCAGGAAACAAGTCTGTAGACCTGAGGTCGGTAACCTCAAACCTTCAGAGCCACAAAGGTCCTAACCGGAAGGCCCCTCCCTTCAATTCTGGAACCAACCGGAAGTCCGGTTCCCCCACCATAGTCTCCTAGTGCGGTGTCCTTTTTCCTCTACTTATCCTAACCAAAATCCCTATCAATTGTGGAGCCGACTGGAAAACCTGCCCCTTGCCATAGAGTCTCTTCCTGGCACGCCATGCTTTTCCCTCCCTGACCGAAAGCTCCTCTCAAAATTGTGGTGCTGACCAGTGACAGGGAGCCACAGCAGAGGGATGAAAGAGATGTGGCTCCAGAGCCGCAGGTTGCTAACCCTTGCTGTAGACCCTAGAAGGAAATTCTGCTGGCTGACTTCTCTATACTAGAGCAGAACAGACAGCGAAGGGGTAGACTGCAGCAAGTGTGTTCAGCAAAAGTGCAGTGCATTTGAAGCAAAGAGGAGCTGAAGGGGAACAGCTTGAAATTGAGAAGGAAATAGAGAAAGGGCCTATTCAGGTGATTAAAACATTGACATTTTTTCTCCCAAAGAAATGTAGTCATGTTTGAGGTTATATATTATTATTTTTCATTCCTTTAAAATGGTTAGTTGAATAGGCATTTATTTGTTCTTTGGATGATTTTTCAGAAGGCATAATGCTAAGCTTAAATTAGTTTTATCTTACTAACACTTCTAGGTAGTGATAAGAGTTATGGCATACAATGATATACTAATTTTCTTTTTTTAAACAGATCTTGTGGAATTAAACCTTGGAAGTTCTAAGAAAGTTGGTCCTCTCATGGCTGTGGATCCAAAGCACAACATCTTACTAAATTTTCATTGCCATGGCCCTCCCCTTCGTTTTTTCACAGTTTTTACCAGTCAACTGCATTATATTGCCAATGAACTGAATCGTATTGTTGGTGGGAAGAACACTGTGATAGCCATAACTATTTGGTCTCACCTTAGCACTTTTCCTATAGAAGTGTACATCAGGAGATTGAGAAATATTCGCAGGGCAGTTGTTCGGCTATTGGAACGGAGCCCAAAAACTTATATAGTCATCAAAACTGCCAATGTTCAAGAACATGGCCCAGAAGTTAGCCTTTTCAACAGTGACTGGTATGCCTATCAGCGTGACACAATAATGAGGAAGATGTTCTCAAAAATTGGGGTGTACTTTGTGGATGCTTGGGAGATGACACTGGCTCACCGTTTGCCACATAAATTACATCCAGAAAATATTATTCTCAAAAATCAGTTAGATGTTTTGTTGTCTTTTATATGCCCACTGGAAACACACTACAGGTTCTTAACTGGTATACATAATCAAATGTGGTCTATATTTGTATAATTCAGCATTCTGCACTATTAAATGAAGCATTGCTGATTTGTTGTGGTCAGAATTTGCATCACATCTAGCACAACTTGCACAAAAGCAAGCACATTTATATTTACTGGGGGCAGGGAGAATTCTGTATGTGCATTACGTTTTTACACTGGCCCATGTTCCTCCCCAACCTCCTCACTGTCCGGCTCCGCTGACAGCTCTGCAGGCTGCTGGCAGACCACAACATCCAACCTTCCCCTTTTATGATGCATGTATTGGTGTATTCAGGTTCTACACCTCACTTGTATAAAATATTTTTTTTAACTAGGGCTAAGCACACTTCAGACATTATCGAGAAAAAGTGATTTGGAACTTAGGTAAACACTAAGCCTTTTTTGTGTTCATTAAAACAGCCATGCCTGAAAAAAATACAGCAGTGATAATTAATCACCTCCAAAATAAAAGGGAATATTCTTCTGTTTTTCCTATTGGCCTCAGCTTCTTGTCTGATTACTAAAGAGTTAGAGCTAGAACAAGAACAAAAAATAATAGGCAAGTTTTTGGAAGAATTTTGGTAAGGATAGATGCAATTAAGGCAGACATTACAGTTATTTTTCATCACTGTTTTAACTGTGAATAGTCTTTATGCAAAACAATCGTTAAAGGAGGATTACCTGTATTAAAATCACAATAAATAATTAAGAGAAGTGATAATGATATCAAAAGATTAATAAACACTGCATTCTTTTGTCCAATACTTTTGCCTTTAAAGGTACCTTTAATTCTTGACATAAGCTATTACATGCTTCTTTCTTGGAGGGCGAGAATGATTGACCATTGTTTTTGTGTAAGTTTTCATAAATAGGAACCTTAGCAGCCAAAAAGGAACAATCATATTTGACCCATGCTATGTGACCTTGATCCTATTTTCATGCCAAAAAGTAAGCCTAGAAATTAATTTCTGTTCTGTCCACAAAAGTATCTAAATCTAAAAGAAATGGCACAGAATTAAATATTCCTTATCTTAAATGCTCTAAAAATTCCATATAGCCAATTCATAATTGTTTATTTTCAAGTCAGAGAAGTACTAAAAAGATCTTCATGAATCAGACTAAAGCTTGCATATTGCAATGTTATAGGTAGTCGTCCTCTTACAACCATTCATATAAATCGAACCAATAAATAAATAAATAAATAAATTGTGGTTGTAAATTGAGGACTACCTGTACAAGATCTTAACTTCCATGTCTGAATCTGTCACATCCCATGCAATGGCCTCTTGATTTCCTGCCTTAGTTTCACCATCTACAAGTTCATTTCTCTTGAATTGTTAAATGGGAATAAATTTTAATTAACTGAAACGTTTCCTCAGTTTCTTCAAAAGACAGATATTCCGGGGCATAATATCTTTATAAGGAGTTCACCTGACATGGGATTATTTTTCAGTTTTCAATACAAGATATATTTCATCATTTTTAATCACTGTACTTTTAATCACTCAGATAAATTACGTTTACTGGTATATTTTCTCATGTATATTTTCTCTTGTTGCTTGCCCTTCATCCTCTTTGTAAAAGGCATTTTTTCATGGTAATTCTTGAAATTCTGCTTTATCCGCAGTGTTGGCAGATTATAGTAATGCAAGGGCATTTCTGCTACATCAGGTAAGAAGCAGACTCTTCCCCAGGTTTGAAGGTCATGTTCCTTCCTGTTTGGTGGCCATGTATGTCTGCATGAAGAATACCAATGTTAAAAATAATGGAAGTGATTTTGAAGTGAGATTTTAGGCTTCCTCATCTACTGCTACTTTGCAAAACGGAGATCTACATGTCAAACTTGAGAATTGAAAGTTTCTATGATTCATTGTTGCATGATAACAGTTTTAAAAATACACTTCTCAGTGGTGAATGTCTGCAATGTTTGATAGATATATGGAAACATTTAATATTTTACCAGTAATAACACAAAAAAATCTGAGTTTATAACCATTGTGATTATTACTATTAACATGCAGAAAATACTTAATTTTCCTGTAAACAATGGATTTTATGAGCTAACAGTTGGCTATCTGATGACTTTACAGCAATCATTAATCGCACATTTGTGTAAAAATTTTATCAATCAAAATGTGTATTATTTTTAATTTATTAAATAAATATTAAATTTGTACTTTACCCTGCCCCATGCTTTCTTCTCTTATTGCCACACACAGCACTGAGATACAATAGGACACAAATGACAATTGGCCAATGATCACTTTGTCATTACAGAAGTGAGCAGGCCAATGAAATGGCATATTCTGCACTATCTGACATTGGAGCCATGAAATTATATTACTTTTAATAGTGAATATTTCCACTAATTGTGTCTTCAAAGCCACACAAATACACACAAATTGGTGTTTTCTCATCAAAACCAATATATTTCAACATGCATTTTAGATTTTTGCATGAATGCCATTTCGCATGGCTGCTTCTGAATTCATCTGATGGACAGTGGTGGCCTCCAAATCTTTTAACATAACAACCAATTCTCTGTCCTAATGACTGGCTGGGTGAGCATGGCTGGGTGAGTGGGGGGTGTCGTGACTGAGTGGGCGTGGCCAACTCTACGTCACTTGTGTGGGTGGTACCTGTGTGGCACAGGCAGGGTTGGGGAGGGAATCAAGGGGTCCCCGGTGGTGCGGGTGGGAGGAAAGAAAGATCCAACCTGTTTGTGTGTGTGTGTGTGTGTGTGTGTGAGAGAGAGAGAGAGAGAGAGACTGCGTCAAGCTACACTGGGAAAGCTGGCTGTGAGAGAAAGAGAAGCTGGATAAGCTGGACCCAGACGCTTCCCGGGTCCCCTCATCCAGACGTGGGCTGCTGCCAGTTTGGACTGGTTCGCCCAAAGCAGTTCTGATTCTGCGCGGTTCAGAGAACTGGCAAATTGGACCATCGGCTGGCCCCACCCCGCCCATTTTTCAGGTCGTTTTTCCAACCAAAATCGGAAGGGAGATGCGGAAAAACAGTCTGAAAACAGGCAGGGTCAGAGCCAGCCGGTGGTCCGATTTGCCGGTTCTCCGAACCACACAGGATCGGAACAACCAGTTTGGGTGAACCGGTCTGAAACAGCAGCAGCCCACCTCTGGTGATGAAATACAAGTAACACTATATTCAAATTAAAGTCTGATGTATCAAAATTTCATGATTCTTCACACATTATTTTACATATGACAAGTATAAAAAATGGCAACTCCAGGACTCTATAAATGGGAATGTAAACTGGAATCCTAGGGAACAGGACTGTCACAGATTACAAATCACGATAGTGAATTCTGGTATTTGGCATATGCTTTTAGTATGAGTGAATGAACATTCTTCTATTATTGATGGCTCTCTATAATCTAATACAGCTTGATTTTATGTATGTATACAAGTCTTAAAAAAAACGGGGGGTACTTGAGAAAACTAATTTTCTACAAAGTCAAAAAAAAAAAAGTTGGGCTATGGTGGATGGCTAATCAGTGAGGTGCCATCACTGGAAAAGGAGCTCACCTGGCCATATCTTTTGACCCAGCTTTCCTCATGGACATGTGCATGGAACAGCATGTGGTTATGGGTTACATAATACTGTCCTGCTGCTATTGTCCCAAGAAAGAAAATATTTTGGCCAGTCTTCTCTTTAATAATTTGTGAGAAAGATGGGGATTCCAGAGGCTGAGCAGCTTCTCCATAAATTGGAAGACATCCTTTTCATCCTCAATCAGCATCAACATGAGGATGAGGGAAAGGTAACCTTAGGTTATAGTGTCAATTAGCCCCAGCTGCTTTGGGCTTGTCAGAGAACAGCAGTTCCAACTTCTTTTGCAGAGATGAAAATGAAAGTATCAATCTTACAATCTAAAACCCAATTTTATTAAAAATAAGGAAAAGGAAAATGTTGACTTTCCATGGACAAATGCCCAAACAATCACAATTCTATAGACTGATAAAAATACAGTGTCTAAAACAAGTTTCCCATAAAATAATGCGAGGAGACCAATTGGATGGGATCTGAGGTTCAAATAATTTACTGTAGATGCGATAAAACAAGAATTGAGTTTGTATGAAAGCAATAAAGCTCTAATACAAAGATCAGAGGCAAATTCATTGCACAATTAACAGATACTTTCCAAATATCAGAATCCAGTTGTTAGAGATGTTTTACAGTAAAGACACATTATAAGCCGAAGGGCAAGTTAAATAATTGCTTTCTCATTTTGTAATCAAGGGTTTGGCCCTGCAAATACTTGATCACTCTGCTCTCATCCTGTGCAGTACACGAACATTTGAACAATCATAATTATTTTAAGTGGCATTTATCATATTTCATCATTCTTGTGCTCCATTTTGCTCATGCTTTACTTCCCAACAAAAAATATTATTATCATACTCCAATATGGGTATGTCAATTTTTTTCAATCAGGTAAAATCTTTATAGTCATACCATTGATTGAAGGTAGCAATAGCAATAGCAGACTTATATACTACTTCATAGTGCTTCACAGTCCTCTCTAAGCAGTTTACAGAGTCAGCACATTGCACCCAACAATCTGGGTCCTCATTTTATTGACCTTGGAAGGATTGAAGGCTGAGTCAACCTTGAGCCGGTCAGAACCGAACACCTGGCAGTGGGCAGAGTTAGTCTGCAATACTGCATTCTAACAACTGCACCACTATGACTCAGTGGTCAAATAACAACTAAAGATCAACTAAACTAAAGGTCAAATAAAAACTAAAATAAAATGCATTAAAAAAAATAAACCCCAACTAAGCAACGCATCACTTTGTATGGCAAACTGTCCTGAACAAAAAATTGTGGCGAAAGCATATGGAAGATAGCTGTTGCATATCATCCAGAGCCTGTGAGCAGTAAGATTTCCTATGTTCCTATGAAATGTGGCTCCTACTGGAAAAAGGAAAAGATAACTCCTAGCACCCAGATTTAGGCAGATTTAGATGGGAGAACTGGATCTTTCAAATAGCTTTGTTACAAGTAGCTTTGTTACAAATCACATAGAACGTCTACAGAAAATATTTTAAATTATCAGAAAAACTGAGATAGCTGAGCCAATCAGTTATGAATTCCTTTTCAGATATGTGACCAATGAGAGTACAGAGTAGAAAGAAGTTGAGTCCCTTCATCAGTTAAGGATTCCCATAGCAATTCACTACCTTGTTGTGGAGAAGGGGCTTGCGCAGCGCAATGAAGCTATTAGCTATGCCATGCAGGGTCACCCACTCCAGTATCTTGCCATAAAACCCCCATGGACAGTACCAAAAGGCAAAAAGATATGATGCTGGAAGATGAGCCCCTCAGGTCGGAAGGTGTCCAATATGCTACTGGGGAAGAGCAGAGGGCTAGTACTAGTAGCACCAGAAAGAGTGAAGCGACTGGGCCAAAGCCGAAAGAACGCTCAGCTGTGGATGCATCTGGTGGTGAAAGGAAAGTCTGATGCTGTAAAGACCTACACTCCATAGGAACGTGGAATGTAAGATCCATGAATCAAGGCAAGCTGGACGTGGTCAAACAAGAGATGACAAGACTGAACATCGACATCTTAGGAATCGGTGAACTAAAATGGACAGGAATGGGTGAATTTAATTTAAATGAACATTAGATATACTACTGCAGGCAAGAATCCCTCAGAAGAAATGGAATAGCCATCATAGTCAATAAAAGAATAGGAAAAGTAATACTGGGATACAATCCCCAAAATGACAGAATGATCTCAGTTTGAATCCAAAGCAAACCATTCAACATCACAGTAGTCCAAGTCTATGCTCCAACCATTGGTGCTGAAGAGGCTGAAGTTGGCCAGTTCTATGAAGACCTACAACACCTTCTAGAATTAACACCAAAAAATTATGTCCTTATCATCATGGGGAATTGTAGTGCTGAATTAGGAAGTCAAAAGATAACCGGAATAACAGGCAAGTTTGGTCTTGGGAGTACAAAATGAGGCAGGACATAGGCTGGTAGAATTTTATCAAGAGAATACGATGGTCATAGCAAACACTCTTTTCCAATAACCTAAGAGACATCTCTACACATGGACATCACCAGATGGTCAACACAGAAATCAGATTGACTATGTGCTCTGCAGTCAAAGATGGAGAAATTCTATCTAGTCAGTAAAAACAAGACCAGGAGCTGACAGTGGCTCAGATCATGAGCTTCTCGTTGCAAAATTTAGACTTAAATTGAAGAAGGAAAAGCACTAGGCTATTCAGGTATGAACTAAATCATATCCCTGATGAATATACAGTAGAGGTGACAAATAGATTTAAGGAATTAGATCTGATAGACAGAGTGCCTGAAGAACTATGGACGGAGGTTCACAACATTGTACAAGAGGTAGCAACTAAAACCATCCCAAAACTAAAGAAATGCAAGAAAGCAAAATGGCTATCTGAGGAAGCCTTACAAATAGCTGAGGAAAGAAGGGAAGTGAAAGGCAAGGGAGAAAGATACACCCAATTAAATGCAGAATTCCAGAGAATAGCTAGAAGAGATAAGAATGCCTTCTTAAATGAACAGTGCAAAGAAACAGAAGAAAACAGTAGAATAGGGAGAACCAGAGATCTCTTCAAGAAAATTGGAGATTTGAAGGGAATGTTTCATGCAAAGATGGGCATGATAAAGGACTAAAATGGCAGGGACCTAACAGAGGCAGAAGAGATTAAGAAGAGGTGGCAAAATTACACAGAATTATACAAAATGGAGCTTAAAGTCCCTGATAACTATGATAGGGTGGCCATTGACCTCAAGGGTGGCCACTGACTGAAATGGAAAGTCAAATGGACCTTAGGAAGTCAGAACAACAACAAAGCTAGTGGAGGTGACAGTATTCCAGCTAAGCTATTCAAAATCTTAAAAGATGATGCAATAAAAGTGCTTTTAATAGGCTGTACACCGCCCTGAGTCCTTCGGGAGAAGGGCGGTATAGAAATAAAATTATTCTTATTCTTACACTGTATATGCCAGCAAATTTGGAAAACTCAAAAGTGGCCACAGGATTGCAAAAGGTCAGTTTACATTCCAATTCCAAAGAAGGGCAATGCCAAAGAGTGCTCAAACTACCAAACCATTGCACTCATTTCACATGCTAGCAAAGTTATGCTCAAAATCCTACAAGCTAGGCTCCAGCAGTATGTGGAACGAGAACTACCAGAAGTGCAGGCAGGATTTTGAAGAGGCAGAAGAACTAGAGATCAAATTGCCATCATATGCTGGATCATGGAGAAAGCTAGGGAGTTCCAGAAAAACATTTACTTCTGCTTCATTGACTATGTTAAAGCCTTTGATTGTGTGGATCACAACAAATTGTGGCAAGTTCTCAAAGAGATGTGAGTACCAGACCATCTTATTTGTCTCTTGATAAACCTATATGCGGGTCAAGAAGCAACAGTGAGAACTGAACACGGAATCACTGATTGGTTCAAAATTGCAAAATTGAGAAAGGAGTTCGGCAAGGCTGTATAGTGTTGCCCTGCCTATTTAACTTATATGCAGAGCACATCATGAGAAAGGTGGGGCTGGATGAATCACAAGTTGGAATTTAGATTGCCAAGAGAAATATCAACAACCTCAGATATGCAGATACCACTCTAATGGCAGAAAATGAAGAAGAACTAAAGAGCCTCTTGATGTGGGTGAAGGAGGAGAGTGCAAAAGTTCTCTTGAAACTCAACAAGAGTTGAGTTTCAAATCATGGCTCCCAGCCCTCTCAATTCCTGGCAAATAGATGGGGAAGAAATGGAGGTAGTGACAGATTTTATTTTCCTGGGCTCCAAGATCACCGCACATGGGGACTACAGCCAAGAAATTAAAAGACGCTTGCTATGGCAAAGTTAGACAGCATACTAAAAAGCAGAGACATCACCCTGCCAACAAAAGTGCGTAAAGTCAAGGCTATGGTTTTCCCAGTTACAATGTATGGTTGTAAAAGTTGGACTATAGGGAAGGCTGAGCGTCAAAGAATTGAGGCCTTTGAACTATGGTGCTGGAGAAGACTCCTGTGAGTCCCTTGGACTGCAAGGCAATCAAACCAGGAGATCAACCCTGATGCTCTTTAGAAGGCCAGATCCTGAAGATGAAACTGAAATATTTTGGCCACTTAATGAGAAGGAAGGAGTCACTGGAAAAGAGCCTAATGCTGTGAACTATTGAAGGGAAAAGAAGAACGGGATGGCAGAGAATGAGGTGTCTGGATGGAGTCACTGAAGCAATCAGCATAAACTTAAATGGTCGGACATGACTTTGCAAATAACAACAATAATAGCAACCAGATATTAAAGAAAAAGTTGTTGAAAATGAAGTGCAAATAGTTCAGCTTCAACTCTCATGGATTATCTGTCTGGATGATGACTTGTCACAGTGACAGACATCTATATCTATTTGCAGTTTCAGGAGGCAATCCCCTTTAATACACATAGTAGAAGAAGCAGCATACTCTACTAGATACTGTCATGAATCTTTTGTATGCCACTGCAATTATTCTCTTTCTTTAGCACTCCAACAGTCTCATGCAATAATTAAAGATTTGGCTTGTGTTGGGAAGCTGCTTTTATTGTACATACAAAGATGCCCTCATCATAACACAGACTGGTATCTAAAGGATCTAAGTGTCTGCCCATATCTTTGTTTGTCTCAATGTTTCTTGTCCTGCCCTTTCGTTGCAATGGACCTTGTACATCCTAGTTCTGAAGCTACACTGTCAATGGAAACTGCATTCTGTTTACATAACAATCTATTTCAGGCATTTTATCCCTTGCCATGACAGCCCCTGCCCCCATGATGAACTCTCTGCAGCCATATGGGATACTATTCTTCTTGCAAGGCTATTTCTGACTTCCTCGAACAAAATAATTGAACTGGGGTGTTATGGTAATGCCAGCAGAAATATAGATGCCTCCTGTATATGAAAGACAACAATAATTTCATTAGTCTCAACTTCCATAAAAGCTTGTTATTTGGCTCTAGTCAGTAGAGGTCAACTCTCTGTGTGTGCATGTGTCTGTCTCAAATGTTGAGGCATTCCAGAGACGTCCACAGGAAGGGCTAAAGGGGAAGCAAATAATGAAAATACTATTGTGTTGATGTGATTCAAGCTTTGACCTTTTTTATGTGCGGTGAACACCTGAAATGTGAGATGCTTGTGTCATAATGTGACAATTTAGCTTTGTTGATGAATGTGCTGCATTCTATAGATACCATTAAGCCCTGCTATGAGCCACTTTTATGTCTAGAGGTCAAAGAAGACATTCTCAGATCTGTCTCTCAACATGAGAGGAATCGCCTGAAAAATCAAACGAATCTTTGTTCCTTCTAGGTGTGGAACTGAACCTCCTCAAAAGTGCGTTTATTGCTGTTTTATGGTCTGCTTTTGTAGGATAACTTTTACATTCAGCACTTTTTGGGAGTTAAGAATGTTTAAAACTGTCCAGATATACAGTATATTCTGTATGGAGAAGGAAGATGACCACTGGGTGGCAGCAAAGAAGTAAATATTGAGGAAGGAAAGATAGCATAATTACAATAGAAGAAAATCAGCACTAAACTTTTAAAAAGAACTGATATGGAGTGATTGGGGTTGGAGTTCTTTTTAAGTATTAGATTTCTGATCAATATCTCCTAGCTTTGTACAACCTTGCAGTAATACTTTGTAGACAGACTCATTTCTTCCCTAGAATTCCTGGGAATTATATTGCAATGTTGCAATGATAGTCATAGTGCTAAGTGGGAGGGATGACTTAAACCAGACCGAGCAACTAGCAACCAACTAAAAATCTGTTAATTCTCAGGAGTTATTGCATTAACCCGGTTACTGTTTTCTTTATGCTACATCCTCATGTTTCCTTCATCTGATCCCCAGCTGAAGAAGATTGTCACCTTTATTTTTCCAATGTTTTAGTGTTATTCTCCTAATACACTTCTTCAGTGGTGGAATTCAAATTTTTTTACTACCGGTTCTGTGGGCATGGCTTGGTGGACATGGCAGGGGAAGGATACTGCAAAATCTCCATTCCCACCCCACTCCAGGGGAAGGATATTGCAAAATCTCCATTCCCACCCCACTCTGGGGCCAGCCAGAGGTAATATTTGCCAGTTCTCCAAACTACTCAAACTTTTTGCTACCGGTTCTCCAGAACCTGTCAGAACCTGCTGAATAGCACCCCTGCACCTCTTGCCATAAGCATGATCAAGTATTCTCGACAGTGTAGTTGATGATGTAGTTAAAGGGTGCAATCTGTCTAGCTCATGGGTGTCAAACTCAATCACGTCATGTGACGTATCACATTTTTTGCCTTTGTAGAGCCGGGGTGGGTGTGGCCTGAGTGTGATGGCCCACAGGCCACCAGTTTGACAGGCCTGGTCTAGCTCATATTAGTCACTTTATTTTTTTTTATAGTTTTATTTATAGTTTTTTCTTTAACATCCATAAATGGTGTATTGTCTGAACAGTGTTGTCTGTGTATTATATTGTATTGTATTGTATTGTATTGTATTGTATTGTATTGTATTGTATTGTATTGTATTGTATTGTATTTTAAACACAGTACTACTGCTAATATTATTTAGATATACATAATCATAATCTTTCAACTTCTAAGATTTCTGTATACATGGTAATTATAATGCATTCTATTATATATCAGTATACATGATACTATTTTCTCAGTTTCTACTTTCTATCTCTTTTTTCTAACTCTTAATAAGCCACCCTATTAAGAAGTATTCTACATCTATCCATCATCTCTTGCCCTTTTTAGAATTTCAACTTTTATTTACTTTTTGGTAAATCTTTCATGCTTCTCCCTTGGGACCTTGTAACTCCTTACAACACATTTATTTAATCAAAGTATTTTATCTGCCACAACATCTATGTCTTGCTGTTGGATCTCTAGAGTACCCATCCATAGTTCTTTCATCATTTTAAAGAGAACTCTCTCTTTATTCTCTTCTATGTTTTGGAACTCTTAGAGCATAAGCTGTCTGTTCCATTTTAGAAATTATTACTCTCTCTTCCATATCTTTATCCGCTTGTATCATTTTTGGATTTATCTCCTCTATTCTTTCCTCAGCTTCTTCTGGCTTCTCCTCCATTTTCTGAATTTTTTGTTCATCTTTTATTATTGCTTGCTGTGGGGTTTATAATCTCACATTTGTATCCTGCATCAATTCCATCATCTCCCTATGATTCCTTGTCATATCTTCCTGAATACATTGAAACCTCAATATTTCTATTGTGGTCCGCTGACGGCCTGCGGAGCTGGCAGCAGAGTCCAACAGTGAGGATGCTGAGGAGGAACATGGGCCAGTCCTGGAGTCTGGGGAAGGCTCAGACGAGGGCTCTGCATCGGAGACAGAGATGGGGCCATGGCCATCTGGGAGTTATGTGCTGATTCTGGAGCCTCCACAGTCTGACATCAGCGAGGCAGAGGAACAGGGGGGGCGTGTTGTCCCAAAACACCAAAAATGCCAATATTAATAAAATTTACATAGCCCCAGAACTGTTTCTCAAAATCCCCTAAATTTATAGTCCTTAAAATTTTCCAATTTGCACCCTCTAAATTTTCCAAAATTTTAAGTCTTGTTTAATTTTTCTTCTCTTCTTTCTTTTTTGCCTTGTAGAGCAGGGATATCAAACTCAAGGCCTGTGGGCCACATCCCGCCTGCAGGTTGTTTAGATCTGACCCTTAGGGCCACCTTGCAAACAGCAAAGGACCGGCCTGTGCTGCCTCTGCCAACGAAAACGGAGCTTGGGAGGGCCGCATGCGGCTCTCCCGAGCTCCATTTCACTGGCACAGGATTGCAGGAAGCCATTGCATCCAGAAACAGAATGCAAGAACCCATTTTTGCTGGCAGAGCACTTGGGCCACCACACAGGAGTGACACCGAACTGGCAACAGCCACCCTGGCCAACCCACCCCAACCCTCCGAGGTTCAACACAACCCTGATGCAGCCCTCAATGAAATAGAGTTTGATACCCCTGTTGTAGAATGTTCTATCAAATAGTTTTAATAATCCAGATTGGCCCACCAAGTTTCTCCAAATGTCTCTAATCCACAGAATCAAATGTTCAATTTCAAGAATGTTTTTTGTTACTCATAATCCACCTTGCCTTAAAACTCTTCAAAAGGCTCACTCAATACTTCCAAGTCACCAAAAAACCAGTACATATGGAACCAAAATAGAAAGGCTTTCCAGGTGTTGTTTGCCTTTTACTATTTCCTTTGTTCTCCTCCTTGTTTTTCTTGTGTTATCAATTAATCAATTAACCCTCACTTGCCAAGGTTGTTTCCCACTGTGTAGTAGTATAATATCTTCTTTCACCAGTAGATGGCACTCCCGCTCAAGGTCCAGTATTAATAAAGCAAAGTTAGAACAGCTGACTGTCAGAAAAAAATTAAGGAAAAAAATAGGGGAAAAAACCAAGATTCCTTTTTCTTTATACGCGCTCTTTCAATAATCATACAATGTTATCCACAAATTAAGTCACTTTTCACACTACTACAAGTACCAGTCCGGGTATTCTATGTTTTAAAACTTCATAGTCTTCCATTAAAAGCTTGTTTCACTTTGGGGTCTATAATCTTTCTCCATGTGTTAATTCGCCACTTTCTTAGCGTTTTGGAGTCTTTTTTTTTTTAAAAAAAAATTTGTTTGAGTTTAGATCTCTAGTATAGAAGTTGAAGATGAAACTGAAATACTTTGGCCACTTAATGAGAAGGAAGGGCTCACTGGAGAAGCGCCTAATGCTGGGAAAGATTGAGGGCAAAAGAAGAATGGGATGACAGAGAATGAGGCGGCTGGATGGAGTCACTGAAGCAGTAGGCCTGAGCTTAAATGGACTCGAGGATGGTAGAGGACAGGAAGGCCTGTGTTGTGGCCTGTCAGCGGCCTGTGCAGCTAGTAGCTGATTCCGACAGCGAGGAGGCTGGTGTGGTGCTGCACCAGCAGCCTGTGCAGCTGGCATTCAAGTCAGACAATGAGGAGGCTGGAGAAGATGTGGTGTCAGAGGCGGGGATTCAACCAGGGCCTTCAGAACCTCCAGAAGCTTCCTTAAGTGAAGAGGATGAAGAGGAGGAGCCTCTTCTCGAAGCACGGGCACAGAGCTGCCAAAAGGCAGGAGTGGCTCCTCAGGAGAGGTCTCCTCGAGAGTAAAGCTTGGGGCTAATTGGCCATTCCCTTAGCCTATTTAAGGAGGAACGCCGACTGGAGCAATTTGCAGGGAACAACTTCGTTCACATACCTTCATGTCTTGTCTTGCTTATCTTATCAGCTTCCTGCAAATTGCTTCTGGGCATTCTGCCAACCACAGTAAGCTTTCAGTTATTATTCTTTCAACTCTTGGTGGCTGTTAAGGCAGTTAATTAACAGCCGTTATTGTAAAAGACTGGTTTATTTAGTAAACTAAGGTTTGAACGGACTTTGTGTGTACTGCGTTCTTTGGGGTCCGTAGCTGGGGCAGAACAGCCTGGAGGAATGTTGTCCATGGGGTTGTGATGGGTCGGACACGACTTCGCAACTAACAATAATAGAAGTTGAAAGTAGTCTCACCCAGTTTCAATCCTCTGTCCATGAACCACTCCAGTTCATAATCTTCTTGTCTCATATTGGTCACTTTAGGCCATTGCAGACATGCCTATTCATCTCTGACCTCTAGCCACTCTAGAGATGACCATTTTGGTTTGGGTTACAAAAAAGCTCCAGACTTGGACACTTGAATTCTGCAAAGGTATCTGCCTGTGTGATGCTTGACAGCCACCTTCCACTAAGTATCATGCTTTACATGAGCTCTTTACATACAAGGATTTGGCATTATCTTGAAAGAATGTTAGATTTTTTTAAAAAAAAAACTGGTTTTCTCTCTATTTTGAAAGAGCATGACACCTGTGTTCACAAAACAAAACAACATTATCCTTGTGCTACATAAAAGTATGATTAGACTAGGAAAAAGAACCTGATATTGCCGTTTGGTTTTCAATACTCACAGGTATTCCACTGCTTCTGCCAATTTCAGGTTTCACATCCCTTTTGCTCTATGGCTTCTTCTACATACTTCCATGGTCTCTTGCCATTCCTTTGAAGCAGTAGTTGAGGGCAGAGCTACCTCCTGCTTCATCAGCCTTCTAAAGCAGCTGCTTACTTTTCCCCATCTATATCCAGCCACGTATTCAGGGAGCAATTGGTAGTTGCTTTTCATGATGGGAAGTGATGCTCAGGGGGAGTGAAATGAAATGAGAATTGTCCAATGACAATCTTTAAATTGTCCAACATTAAAACAGCAGGAACAGCACTACAGGTAGTCCTCAGTTTATGACAGCAATGGTGTCCAAAATTTCTGTTGTTAAGCAAGACCGTTATTAGATGAATTTTGCCCCATTTTGCGACCTTTCTTGTCACAGTTGTTAAGTGAATCACTGCAAATGTTAAGTTAGTACCAGGGTTGTTAAGTGAATCTGGCTTCCCCATTCATTTTGCTTGTCAAATGGTCACAAAAGGTGATCATGACCCCGGGATTCTCCAACCGTCATAAATCTGAGTCAGTTGCCAAGAGTCTGAATTTTGATCATGTGACCATGGGGATGGTCAACTGTTGTAATACACTTTTCCCAATGCCATTGTAACTTTGGACAGTCATTACACAATTGAGCCCAAAATTTCTGTTGTTAAGTGAGATATTTGTTAAGGGAATTTTGCCCCATTTTACAACTTTTCTTGCCTTAGTTGTTAGGTGAATCACTGCAGCTGATAAGTTGTTAAGTTGATAAGCAGGTTGTTAAGTGAATCTGGCCCCCATTGCCTTTGCTTGTCAGAAGGTCACAAAAGTGATCTTGTGACCCTAGGACACAGCAAGTCATAAATATGAACCAGTTGCCAAGCATCTGAATTCTTTCAGGGGGATGCTTCAAAGGTCATAACTATGAAAAACAGTCATAAGTCACTTTTTTCAGTGCCATTGTAAATTTGATCACTAAATGAACTGTTGTAAGTCGAGGATTACCTGTACTTTTCTGAATGAATGAACTTTAAATGCAATGTGTGGCTCTGCCATATTTGCGCTGCAAAACTCCAGGCAACCACTAGATGGCAACAGTGAGTTATAGTTTTCTTTATCTCCTTGAAGCTATCTAATAGGTGTTCAGTTTTTTGAAGTTCAGACATAATAGCGGGTTCAAAAGTTTGCCCTCAAACATATGAATAAAAAGATGGTAGCCTGAGATCTACTTGAAAACAGTTATGCCAGAGAAACTTTGGCATGGTTGAATTAGGCTTAATCTTGCCCTCTCGGTCACTCCCACCTATTTCTATTTTAGTTTTCTTTGTCAGCATGAATAATTTTTTCCTTTCTTTTAGGCCTTCTTTGTTGCTCAGATCAATTTCAGCTATAGAAACTTGCACTACTTTTCTTTTTCCTAACTTCTGCAACTATTTCCTGGCTGATTCTTTCTGTCGTAACTTGGAGACATTTGGGGTTTTTCCTCCCTTGCCGGTTTAAAATGCTGAAAGAAATATATGAAAGTTCAAGTGGTTCTAAAGCATGAAATGATTGAAGTGTTTGAATTTGTCGTTAAGAGGCAAACATTAATAATGCTTATGCGTGCAAGCAGATTAACTGAGCTTCACCACTCTTGCAGATTTTGCAATTGATTATAAAGGCACCTTTGTCTTCTGAATCAGATAGTCTGTTCTACTTACCTGAGAAAGAGAACATTGTTTCAATGCTGTAAACAGGCTAAAACAGATTTTCCCCAAATCTGGTGTTGAAGTACATCTCCCATCACCCCATGGCTACTCCATGGCCTGCACATCAATGGTGGGCGAATCGGGGTGAATCGGGGTGAACTGGTAGCAACCCACCACTGCTGCACATGATAAAAGGTGTAATTATACAGATCGGGAATCTATTATCACTTAGACCAATGTTGCTCAATCGCAGCAATTTTAAGATGGATGGATTTCAACTTCCAGGATTCCTTAGCCAACAGGCCTGGCTGGGGGAATTCTGGGAATTGAAGTCCATACGCCCTAGAGTTGCCGAGATGGAGAAACACTGAGTTAAGACTGTAATTTATAACTCACACTGGATGCCAGAGAGCTGCTATTTTAATTTGACACTGTGCTGCTTTTCTGACTTAGACTTGTTACAATAGTCATCTCTGTACTTTCTCAGTTATTGAAATAACCTGCTTTGTTTTAGAAAGCACGCATCTTCATCCCATTCCTTTTACTGCAGGTTTTGCAACAGAGAAAGATTTTTAAAGGTTGCAGCCATATGTACTTGACCATAAACGTATTGTAACTGCCAAACCTTAAACTGGATAAATCTGCAGTTGCTTTGCAGTAATCACATTAGTCAATCTAGTGCAGTATTTATAATTTGCCCTCCAGGAACTCCATGTAGACCTCCAAAATTTCAGGTACAGCCCCTAGAGCTGTTCCAGAAATAGTTGCTATTACATTAAATTCACAACTACATTTTTAATGTAGTAGGAGAAAATTATGAAGTGTAAGAGAGATAATACTAGTTGTAATTAATTTTTAAATTAATTTTATTTAATTATTTAAATAAATGTTTTGTTTATACCCATTTTACTAGGTGTTATTTAAAGTGTAGCCCATTAGCCTAAAGGTCAAAAGCAGAGCTAATGTCTAATTCAGACACAGATCTGTCCAAACTAATGAAATACTTTCTATTACTTGCAACAAGTAGCTAAAGCCATTAAGACAATTGTAAAGCTGTATCCAGTTATACCAGTGATATAATTATATAATCTTTCTTGTGAGAACAGGAAAGCTTCACCCACTTACCACTTCCTGACTCCAAGGCAGGTTTCAAAACGATCAGTGTTGAGAAGGGGTAGCAATTTTGTATATCTTTCCGCTTACTCAGACAAGACTGGGCAGAGATTTACTCAGGTTTGTTTTATGCCCATAGTATCTTAGTAGGCAGCACCGAGAAAGGAGGTGGAGGGAAGTCCCAAAAAAGAGGTGCTGCAGTGATTTTTTTTTTTTTTTTGCAATTGCCTTTGGCAGATGGTATCACTACTGGCACTGCAAAACAAACTCATATCAGAAGTGGGAGGTTGTGGATGCAAGTGAACATTAATAATTCTTGTCTGTTGTTTGAAGTTGCTATGGTAAGTCCCGGCATTTATCCAGATGATATAAAGTTTTATTTGTATTATTTTTTAATTAGCCTCTTTTTAAAATTATGTTGCTGGAACTTCTGATGTTTTGCCTCTCTAATAAAGCTCTTTCAGTGTAAGTTGGTTGTAGATTTCGGTCATTCTCTTAATTTAGGAAGTCTGATACATTTGTTTTTCTCCATCTCTATTTTGTTTCTTACATATGTCCAGAACATGATATAAATACTTTAAATTAGCACTGATTATTTCTTCAACTTCTTTAAATGCTAATTATAATTTTTTTTATTAAGTCAAAGCCACTGGGCTAATCACTGCACAACTTCCCAGAAGTATGGAGCTGCTGTGAAACTATACTCCCTCATGCAACTTGGCTTGTTCGTCACTGTTCTGGAATCTAGCAAATGAAATTTAAGACATATTGGCGTTATCATCAGCTCAAAAATGAGTCAGTTCCTTAAAAACTATGCAGAATGCCTTTTAAAAGTTCACTTTTTAAGAAAAGTTTGAGTTTCTTGTTGCTTATCTTGTAGAGAGGACGTGAATATTTTATGATGGTCAGTGATGACTAAAACGCTCTGGGCCCCAGGCTATTGTGGCATGTTGTGGTCAGAGACAAATATCACCTGGGGAAGCTTGGCCTAGATCTTGTAGGACAAGATTTGGGTTCCTCTGCATCCGCCACTTATCCTTCAGCAGTGCCAAGCTTCTCCCTGCTGTCATCTGTCGGGAAGGGAGTCAGAGTTAAACTTTTCTCCCCCAGCTCAGGCCAAGCTTGCCAACATATTTCATCCCTAAAGAGAGTGAGAAAGATTTTTTCAGAAGCCCAGTAGAACCAAGCGATGAATTTAATACACCAGATAAAGAAGCTACACATCATTATAAGGTATGGCTAGAATAGAGCTCACATAGGGCAGGGATATATATATAGGGCATAGGGCAGGAATATATATCTCACCATAACTAGCTGGTATGTATGTATACATACTTTTATTAGTTTTTTTTTATTTTTTTATTTAATGCTAGTATAACTTGAATGTTATATTGTACATTTTTTATATTTTACTTTTTAGCTTTTTTTCTATTGTCCCCCCCAGAAAATGGATCATGAATTTATGCTAGAAAAAGGCTGTCAATAGATAATTTCAATTAGTTCTGCCTCTAATGCCCAGGTTCTGTCATTGCTAAAATGGATTTTGCCTGCATCTCCTTTCTGCAAATATTGTATGTTCTTCAGATCAGGATACAAATCCCTTCCTTGGTTTTTCTTGCTACTGTTCGACCGTAAATACTTCTACCCTGAAACTCTTTGTGATCCAAAAACTGCTCGATTAAAACAAACCTTCCCGCTCTCAGACGAAAATCCCATTCAGCACAGAAAGTGAAAAAGCGGCAACTTTGATAAGGCGAGATATGCCTTGTGCGAATCTTCTAAGGACATCTTTTACTAGTCTGAGTTATAATCTTTTAGAAACGATAAAGAAAAGGGAAAAAAATCAATTAATGAAGATCCAATTAGGAAGGTCACAATCCTGTCTTCAGGCACGGAACCAGGCCGGGTTTTCCAGTTATTCAGCCGAGTGGGGAAGGTCCCTGGGACTAGGTTCACCCAGCTTGGGAATTTCCACCCTGCCGGAAAACTCCAAATTGCATCTCTCATCCCTCCGCCTCAACTTCCTCTTGCGTGTCACAACATCCCCCCTTCACCCCTCCCACTTTTAACCCATTGCGAAACCGAAAAGACGAGTCAGCTTTGAATCACTGAAATAATACTTTTAAAAGAACCCCCGAAGACGTAATTTTTGTGGGAAACTTTCGCTTTGGGCTAGAAAGTGTGTGGAGCTCTCAAGGTGGGGTTGGGTGAGGGGAAGATTTCCCATGGCTTTTGCTTTAGGTAATTGTAAATGATAGATTATTTCTCCCTCCCTCTCCCTCCCTCTCTCTCTCTCTCTTTCTCTCGCTTTGTCATTTAATCGGATCAGTTGCTGAGGACCATTCATCTGCTGGGAAAACTGTTGGCACGTTTCCTCAGATCTACTTTCACTCCAGAGATATGGAGGTATATCTATATTCCCATTCTTAATTGTTAAGGATACCGGATAGTGGCTGAGATATATTTTCGTGCTTATTATTTAAGAGACACCCCTTCCCAGCAACAATTGTTTTGTGAAAAGGCTGCTTACAAATGAATGATAGAAAATCATTGTAGCCTTTCTCCTGGCATGGAAAAAATGTCATAAATTGAATTTCTTCTCATTGTGATCTATTATACAAATACCGGAACCAAAACAAAGTGGTGATTTTAGGTTAACTTTGCAAACTGTTTATTGATTTATGAATGCCAAATCTGAATGGGAGGGGCGGGGAGGATAAACCTTGCTGTCTATCCAGTTATTAAAAGGCAGCCTTTACAAGAATTGTTGGGAAGCTGTTCATTTTGTGTGTGATGCTACTGTTAAAAAACCTTAATATCTAAAGGAAATTTAAGTATAACTCAAATCAAGGATGCTAGGTAATCATGGAAGCTTATAGTATAGCATACATTTTAAAAAATTTAATTACACTGCACTTTCACAACTCATGTCAGTTTACAGGATATGTAGAGGAAAGATTTAAATATCTACAATATGAATTGATCTCAATAACATAAAATAAAGCAACATATTGCATAAATAGTTAAATTATAAAGATACATAATATGGACAATATAGCCAGGATTTAAGAATCTGAAAGACTACAAGCAAGATATTTTTGAGCATTATCTCAAAATATACAACCAAAATGTCCTTTTTTTCTTGTCTTGTTTTGTTGGCTATCGGTGTCAGAAAGCTAGAATTTTGGGAGGCATCCCAAACAATTAAGTCTTAACATTATTATTAAACAAATTGATTTCTTTGGAAATGAAAGTGTATCGATACAACACATTACTTAAAATGTTGAAGCATACTTTGGATGGGGCTGATTCCCATGTGGTTCCTTAGGAACTGCTCTTCTTAAAAAAAGGTCCTAACTGAATCACTAATCTAACCCCTCTCCTCCCAGCCTTTGATTTAACTACTTTTGATATAACAAAAAGAAGAAAGGGAAATGTGATATTATAAAGCTTTGAAAAACATTTTATAGTATTTAAAGAAGGGACATCCAGAGTTGGCTGATAGAAAGCATGAAACATTGGAAGATCATCATACCCTCTTGTCAATTGGCTAGCTTCAAGCTATGTCCTCATCAGCTCAAGGTTGACTTAGCCTTCCATCTTTTCGAGGTTGGTAAAATGAGAACCCAGATTGTTGGGGGCAATATGCTGACTCTGTAAATCACTTAGAGAGCGCTGTAAAGCACTATGAAGCGGTATAAAAGTCTAAGTGCTATTGCTATTGCTATGTTGTTACAACTGCTTGCTGCATAACAGCTACATTTCTTAGGGTCAGATATCATCAGTTAAACAGTGTTGGAAGAAATGTCCATTTGGCTTCAGTTTCAAGTGGGGAGAAAGACACTGGAAACATGGAGGCTATTTGGAAAGATGGTTTAATGGTGGACAGGACCCCATGGTTTGAGGTCCTGGGCAAAATGAGCACATGAGAGAGAGAGAGGGAGGGAGGGAGGGAGAGAGAGAGAGAGAGAGAGAGAGATTTATACCATGTCTTGGGCCCCGCCTTGGAGTTTCCTGTTCCTGTGTAAGAAAGGTATTCTGATTGGTTGTCAGATTCCCATGGGGCCATGCAGGGGTAACTTTGTAGATTGTCTTGAGTCCCAGGCTTGGTTGAATCTTGCTGATGATGCAATCTCCCCAGGTGCCATGTGGTGATTTCTGTTGCTAGATGGGTAGAGGGCTAATCCTATCATGTCCTGAGGGCCATGTCTTAATCCCATCACCCTGGAGTTGAAGGGGGGAGGGGGCAGGGAGCTGCTTTATCTTTAAAACATGTTTCTCCTTTTCTCATCCAGGGAAATATAATATTCTGCCTTTTGAATATTTCCTAAAATATTTAATTCTTCTAGGAGAGCGGTGGGTGCTAACTTTCTTCAATAGGTTGTTGGAAGTAAAGACAACAAGGACTGCTGAGAATGCTTGATATGAGCTGATTTTAGTCAAGGGTCACCTCCAATATGCCTATCATCCTTCTTTGCAAATTCAGTGAGCTTAATCCTTAGATCTGCACAGTTATTAAGTATTTATGATTTTAAAAATCATCTATTACTTTACATACTTTGTAATGAGAATAATTTATTTAAAAGATTATTCTTAAATTAAAAATCAAAAACTCACAGCTACAGTGTTTATATCAGAATCTTCCTTGGCTGGATAATCCTAATAATTCTATTTCAAGAAATTAATTGTTTGTTTTGTTTTACTCAAAACATATTTAATACCAAATTTAGAATTAATGAGTTAAAGTGAACTATAATGTTTGTTCAGGTTTTCAAATATTGTGACTTTTTTGGTATTAAATAAGTAACCTTCTTTCCATCATGATTAAATATTTGGCCGAAAAAATGCTTTTAAAAGTAAAAAAAAAAAAAAAAAAAGGCCACGCCCACCGAGTCACATTTCCCCCCACCAAGCCACAGCCACAGAACCGGTAGTAACAGATTTTACATTTCACCACTGCTTCAATAGCACGGCAAATAGTTTGTCAGATACATCTATTTATCAATAGATCCTTGCATGCAAATGTCTCTATATAACAGGATCAGTGTGGGTTGCTCCTGGTTTGCAAGAACCAGTAATAAAAATTTGTAGTAGTTCGGAGAACCGGTAATAACATTGGCTGGCCACGCCCCCAAACCGGTCCCCGGCCCGGTTGCCGCTCGCTTACCCTGCCCACCTCATCAGAGGCTTTTTTTTTTAACTTTTAAAAGCATTATTTCTACAACCTCTTCAGCCGAAAAAATGCTTTTAAAAATAATAAAAAAAAAAGCCTCTGATGATCGGGCGGCTAAGCTGGGATCGTCAGAGCCTTCTGAAAGCAAAAAAAAAAGGGCTTTAAAAGCCTCTGGCGATCCCCGCTGAGTTGCCTGATTGTCAGAGGCTCCTAAAAGCCTTTTTTTCTGCAACCTCTTCGACTGAAGAGGTTGTAGAGAAAAAAATGCCTTTAAAAGCCTCTGGCGATCCCAGCTGAGTTGCCTGATCGTCAGAGGCTCCTGAAAGCATTTTTTTCTGCAATCTCTTAAATTGTAAAGTTTTTTAAAAAAAAAGGCCACGCCCACTCAGTCATATTACCCCCACCAAGTCACGCCCACAAAATAAGCCACACCCACAGAACCAGTAGTAAAAAAATTTAGAACCCACCCCTGAACAGGATCATTTAATATATGAGCTGGTAAACTTGTTCCCTCTATGGTTGAGTTTTTTCAGTGCTAGAAGGATTAAAGAAACAATACAATAGCAATGTCTTTATTAGCAATCAAAATGAGGTTTTGTATTAATTAGACCTGTTTCCTGTCTAGTGTCTGTCCCAGGATATCCTGGTTTTTCAGAGAAACAGTTATTCCATTGCTGATCTTATCACTGAATTATTTCTTGAATTAGGTGCCAAGGATATACAGGATTCTCTACAATAGTTTAAAAGATGTTAGTTTAAATACATTTATTTGGTGTATACACCAGATTGATTTATTATTACAATTGATTTTCATTTGATATATAGTTTGCATGTCCCCAGTTTTCTAAGCCTTAATAAAGCCTTAAAAGGCTAACATCTCATTGTGAAGTTGTTTATTTATCAGGATTTTTAGAAGAGTCCATTTTAATCTCGCAGATATGTACAGGTAGTCTTCGATTTACAACAGTTTGCTTAGTGACCGTTCAAAGTTACAATGGCACTGAAAAAAGTGAATTGTGTCTGTTTTTCACACTTACGACTGTTGCAGCTATCGCCATGGTCATGATTTAAATTTGGATGCTTGACAACTGGTTCATATTTATGACGGTTGCAGTGCCCCAGGGTCATGTGATTACCTTTTGTGACCTTCTGACAAGCAAAGTCAATGGGGAAGCCAGATTCACTTAATAACCATGTTACTAATTTAACAACTGTGGTGATTCTCTTAACAGTGGCAAGAAAAGTTGTAAAATGGGGCAAAACTCTCTTAATAAATATCTCACTTAGCAACATAAATTTTGGGCTCAAATGTGGTGGTAAGTTGAGGACTACCTGTATTATGCAAGAGAGGATGTTTATTAAAAAGTAAAATAGTCCTTCGATTGAGTTGAATTCCTATGATTACCCGGGCATTTCTGTGTTGTTTGCTTGATTTATTTTGTTTGTATATTTCCTTAGTTGTTAGAAAAGGGGATAAAATATTTAGATAAATAAGAACTTAGTATCGTGTATTCCACATTTGACTGACTTTGAATCACTGAATTTATAATATTTGTCTTTACTCAAATATACTGGTGAACAAAGATTTAAACATTTCAACAGGTATCTCCAGAATTCACTCCTCCCTTGTCAGCTTTCTCAAGTAAAGTAATTAGCTTTCTAAAGTTGTACTTTTCAATTGTGATGTGCTGTTTAGGTACTGTGTCAATCCGACTGCATCTGCAAAATTACAGGCTCTTGAACTGCAACATTCTTTATGGGGGAGAGGCAACTTATTCAGATATGTTGTGCCCAGTAAGAAAGTCAGTTTATGGTTGAATTCCCATGGAAACCTATTGTCTCTATTTATTTATTTTATTTTATTTATTTATTTAGTTTGTCATACATGTACAATATAACAGGTATAAGTATAAATATGGACATGAACACAAGAAATGTGTACAAATAAATGGGGACAGTAGGACAGGGACGGTAGGCACACTGGTGCGCTTATGCATACCCCCTTTACGGACCTCTTAGGAATGGAGTGAGGTCCACAGTAGACAGTTTAAGGTTGAAGCTGTGGGGGTTTGAGGATGTAACAATGGAGTCAGGTAGAGCATTCCAGGCGTTGACCACTCTGTTGCTGAAGTCATATTTTCTGCAATCGAGTTTGGAGCGGTTTACCTTGAGTTTGTATCTATTGTTTGCCCATGTATTATTAAGGTTGAAGCTGAAGTAGTCATTAACAGGTAGGACATTGTAGCAATTAATTTTGTGTACTATGCTTAGGTCAGACAGTAGCGGCGTAGTTCCAGGTTGTCCAAGCCCAAAATTTCGAGCCTGGTGGCATAAGGGATTCTATTGTGAGCAGAGGAGTGGAGTACTCTTCTCGTGAAATACCTCTGGATTTAACTAACAGTAGAATGTTTCATGTTTGTGTCAAACATTTCTTGCCCATAGAGTCTCTTAGAGAACCAAGAATTGCCAGGATGGAAGGGAACTCAATTCACTTCCCAATCTCATAACACTATGTTTTTTCCTAAAGTCCTCAGACTGAAAGCAGACTTATGTTTTAAAACCAAAAATGAACAGTGGAGTCATTGGGACTTTCTGAGCTTGGATGTTTGCTTGCACATGTTTCATTACCCGACTAGGTGTTATCAAGTTAAGTTCTGAGCTACATATATTTTCTTTTGGAACCAAAATGAACAGGTTACTCATGACAGTAACTCGGTTAATTGAAAATGCATGTTCATTACCCAGTTACATTTCCTTTCACTGATTAGGTTTTAAAGAAACAGTTTTCTTTGTTTCAAAGGCCAGTTTCGGAAACAAATATTGAAACTGGTCTTTGAAATAATGAAAATATTGATAATTTCTAGATGCATTGAGACTGCAAGTCTCAGAATTCAACAAACTTGAATACTTAGGTGGATTCCAGTTGTGGCCAAAGATCTGGAAAGCAGCAGATTAATGACTATGTGTATTCCTTTGACAGTTTTCCCATTTCCTTAAAGCTTATTAAGAAGATTGTGCACAAAAAAGCCATTTACCATTTAATCCAGATAAACAATCCATTTATTACTGACTGAAGTGCTGGAGATTCTTTGTTTAGGCAAAACAAGTTGCTGTGTCACAGATGTCTAGAGTCAAGCTCCAGATCTTGATCTTGGAAATTATTGAGGTCAAATACCAGAGTCATAATAGTTATCCAAAAGAGAAATAGAAAGAAGAAAATAAATTCCCTACTTACGGCTAATAAACATGGGCTGCAAAAATATGGTAACACTATAGTTAATAATAGCATTTTGCTGCCTGTTTTTTTGCAGCCCCAGATCTGGTATTTACAATTACAAGAGTTGGGAGTAGTAATCTAAGAACATTGTAGTACATTGTACCAAGGTTTATTTTTAGATGCAATAAAATAAAAGATGTTGTGTACTTTGAAAAGATTTGGTATTCGCCATGATATCTTATATAACCTATGTTATCTGGGAAACGCCCCTTTAAGCCATCATTCTCTTGATTTTCTTGTTACTGTGAAATTGATACGTTGTTGATCAGGAATTCAGAATGAATGGAGGCTATATGATACATCCTTAATTGCCAGCTAGTTCCAGATAGGGCCTAGTCTTGGCTTAGAATATAACTTTTCATATAACAACTGGGAAACTTTATGTATTGTGTTCTCTATCAGCACAATGCTAAGAATGAAAGAATACTCATTTTTATTCACCTCTCTTGAGAAGTAAAAAGTTCAGAATTACCCAAATTTGATTTCTTTGGAATAAATCATTAGAGGTTGATAATGTTTGCATTCATGGACTTGCATAGCTTGAACATAGCCGAAGAAGCCAATAAAATTCAGTATACAATGTAAAACTTCTGAAGGGGATAGCCAATTCCACAAGGCATTAATGGTATATAAAGTATGCCATAAACATATTCTATATGTATCTTTCCATGTTATACTTGGAAAATAGTATTTTTCTATTTTATCACCTCAATTTTTCCTTTTCTCATGATGATGCATGATGGAACAAAAGTATAATAAATGGTTTGCAGGTCTATGAATCAAAGCATCGTTATCTAGAAATAACAAATAAAAAACCCACAGTAAAATACAAAAATACACAATAAAATACATTAACAAGTACCCATCAATTATCCAAGGGTAACATCATCTCCAGAGGAACTTAAAAAGTAGGAAAATTTTCATGGTACTGGTAGACTTTTTAAAAACTTTGTAAGTGGTGGGTTGAGTTGCATTTGTTTTAGAAACTTAATTTTTAAATAAACAGTCATGGTGCTCTGCCATATTCTTAGAACAGCAGTACTTCTTTAATTTTTTTCCCCTAATACTTTTGCTTTGTTAGTTCAGATATTTAAAAACACCATTTGAAATCTGAGAAGGAAAAAAGGACATAAATGTAATGAATACATAATAGCTTAGGACACTGTTGGCTAGCCTTTTTTTCCTCGGGTGCCAAAAGCACGTGTTCACACAATAATGCGCGCCCATGCCCACACCCATAATGCAATGCCCCGACGCCCGCCCCGCCCTCCTGCATATGTGCATGCAACCCCCTGTGCCCCACCCCTTGCACAAGTGTATGTGACCCCCCCATGCTCCCCAACTCCCACGCATGCACGCACGACCCCCACGCCCATTTTGGGCCTAGTGGGACTCCCTGAAGCCTCCGGAGGCCAGTAGGCCTGTTTTCCGCCCTCCCCAGGCTCCGGAGGCTTTCCTGGAGCCTCCAGGAGGGCGAAAATAGCCTCCCCCGGCCCTCCAGAGGTCCTCCAGAGGCCGGAAATGGCCTGCTTCTGGACTTCCGGTATGCCCGTTTTTCGCCCTCCCAGAGCCTCATGGAGACTCCTGGGAGGGGAGGGGCGGCATGGGTATGCACGTACGTCTCCCGCATGCATGGCAGAGACCCAAAAATCAGCTGGCCGGCGGGAGGCACGCATGCATGTGCGGTGGAGCTGACCTAGGGCATGGCTCGCATGCCCGCAGAAATGGCTCCATGTGCCACCTGTGGCACATGTGCCATAGGTTCGCGATCATGGGCTTAGGATATGGCAAGGACAAAATCTGAGGGGAATAAAAATTCAGTCTTTTTGAAAGCCACAGAAGTACAAGAAACCCCCCAAAGAAGAAAAAAAAAAAAGTCAAAATCTAAGAAAACAGTTCTAATCTCTATCAATGTTTTGTCCACTACAAGATAAATGGAATGTACAACAAGAAATGGAAGTCATTCCCAGATGTCAGATTTTCTCAGACATTTTCCTATTTAATGTGAGGAAGGATTTTGCTGATACACTTCTTTTTCCTTCTACAATGTAATTTCTATTGTTAGGGGGAAAAAACCAGATGGGGAAAACAAGGTAAGTTAACAATGATGCTGTCTAGTTCCTCTTTGAAATTCCACAAATGAAGAAAGGCTCTTTTACTATAAATTCCTTATCTACAAGGGTACTATCTACAATAATACTTCAATAACTCACATTCTGTATATATGCTAAATCTTAAAAGCATTGGGTGTTAGCCATTTTTTAAAGGCACTTTGTTTGTGGCCTGCTGGCTGCCAGCCTCTCTAGCAGCCAAATCAGAGCAGGAAGCGGAGTGGGAGTCAGGGCCAGCATCAAGGCAATCGGAGAGCTCCAAGGAGGAAGAGGGAAGGAAGCTGTCAGAGATAGAGACAGAAGTGGAGCCTGGGCCATCCATCAGTCCCCAGATGGAGAGGCAACAGCCCCCAGATCCAGAGGTGGCTGATGAGGAAAAGGAGGAACAGCTGGGTCCCGTGCCTGATGTACAGATGTGCAGAAGGCAGAGGAGAGGGGAGCAGCAAGATGCTATGAGCTGGTCATCAGGATGGAAGAGCCACCACTGCTAGCTAAGCCCCACCTTAGCTCTGGGAATAAAAGGCAGGGGAAGAGATGAATAGGTGTAGCAGACAACTACTTGTCTCCCTGACGGTCAGCCACTGATAGTCCAAACTTCTGAATCCTGTCTGGAACTTTATCAGAATTCTTTCGTGGAGTCTGTGGCGCTGAGAGTCGGCGCGCCTTCTGATCGTGTGTGTGTGTCTGATGCTGGAAATGAGCGACTTCCTTTATAAGTGTGGGGAGAGAGAGACTCCTAGTGTGTTGGGCCCATTTCTGGGGGAAAGGAAGCAAGCTTCACTTTCCACAGCCACTTAGAGACTTAATCAGTCTGCTGTGTCCATGAGAGATAGAGAGACTCTGGGCCGGGGCTGCTAATGCTCCTAATAAAGGAACATTTAGTTACGAACAGCGTGCTTGTCATGTTTTGGAGCCGGGTCAGAACATACTCCAGTGATTCTATCTCACCATTTTTTTTATTGGTTTTACCACAACACAACACAACACAACACACAAAACACAAACATACAAAACACATGATATGTGTTTCTTTTTACATATCAGTTTCGTTCCTCCTACTTTCTACTATATACATTCCCCATTTTTCCCATCCTTTATCATTATCTTTATCGTCCTTTTATTTTTAATTTTCTTCCTTTACAATATTTTGCACATTTGTCACCTTCTTCTCTCCATCGTTTATTCACATTTACTTTCCCTAATCTCGAGTCAATCATACCATTTAGTCCATACTTGATATTCTGTATCTTCCTTTTATTTCTCTTGTTAATTTATCCATCTATCTCACCATCTGAACTTTGTCACATATCAATCTACCATAACATTAAAAGAAACTTTCTAGATTTAGACCAAAGATCTATGACAAAAGATCAGAGATCTTTTGTCTCAGTCCCATCAAGATGAAAAAAAGGAAGACAAGTTTTTTCTTGTAAGCTTGTCGCTTTTTTAATCACCTACGGTTGGGTGATATTTTGTTGTTGTTGTTCCAGGACTCCCATTTCTTTCATAATTAAATGATCAGCTGAAATACAGCCCATAAAGTTTTCATGGCATGCAAGTGCGATTATGTGGAAAACTTCACATTATTGGAGATTGACTCATAAAGATAGTAGAAGACAGTAAGAAAGAAACCCTTTCAGATTAGAACCACATAACAAGGCATTAGTTATTCCAATTGGTTCTTGATTCTCAGAAATACCTTATTGCATTAAGGAGGAATGCTGACACTCAAAATTAATACTGTGAACATAGGATTGGCAAATAAAAGTTTGTTCTGAGTACTAACTGGTAAACAATATATATATGCCTAGAAACCTTTTGGTGTAGCATTATATCTCCTAGGACTGAGCCTGGAGCTTGAAAATGTCTCAAGCCAAAAACAGAGGCTCCAATTAAGTACTATTTTCAAATGTAAATACCACCATGAACATTTCTTAGACTACTTTGGACTCTTGTACAAAAGTAGCTACGTAATGACTTAATAGATACCACGAACACATTTTTTATGGAGGAGGTCATCTCTGTGAAATCATATTCTCTTCCTGGACATTATTGGAATCGTGTTGGTTCAATTCTTTCAATTTCCTCCTTCCAATCGAGAAACTTGTTATCAGTATAAATTTGTTTGAATTTTTATTACAGCTTCAGCTACCTAAGATAACTGTTCTAAAGCAGCCGCAAAATGTATTATTGGCTTTCCAGAAGTTGGATTTATTATTTAAAAAATCAATTCTCTGCTTTTCCAGAATACCTGAAGTATATTCATCCAAATAATATGCTTCAAAGAACAGAATTAACAGAGATCTTTTTTCCCCCAATCTAATTCTCCCCTTCCCTTGGCTCCAAGAGAAGGATGGACTTAAATTCAGGCTTGCGTTCCCTTATAAATAGAAATGGCAATATCAAAGCAATGAATTTTACCTGGTACCTGAATCTTATGATGGGAATTACTTAAAGGCAATTCCAGAAGATTTCCAGAGTCACTGATTGCACTTGTTACTATGCGTTTGACCTGGAAGCAGCTCTTGACCTCTAGAGTAGCCATGTACATAATGTCACTATGAGAAATGGACCTTATTGAAACATGGTAAAATGAAGAAGCATCAGTCTTTATGCAGTTTAAAATTACATTTAAAAAAGCTACGCTACTTTATTGTAGCAACAAAATGAAATAAAAATAGTGATTGTGACCATTTTGTTGATAATGATGGTATGTGGCTCAACCAAACATGCAATACAACAAATGTTACTCTTTATGGCTCAGTATGAATTGATAATTTTAAAAATGGGAGTTATGAATTTTGATATAAAAAATTTATACTTTCATCTAATTTATTTCTTTTGTTTTAATAGTGCCTTTAATAGTGCCTTCTAACTTTGCTCTGTACAAGTGGTACTTGTGATGTTGGGAATAGTCTAGTCCTTTGATGGTGAATAGTCTAGTCCTATGATGGTGAACCTATGGCACGCATGCCGGAAATGGCACACCGAGCCATCTCTCTGGGCATGCCAGCTGTCACACGTTGCTCTTCTGGGTTCCATCACACAAATGCGCACCAGCCGGCTGGTCTTCAAGCAATCATACACGCAAGAAACTGGAAGACCAGGTGGCCGGCGCACTTATGCATGCCGGATAACTGCTCTTCCCATTTCCGGTGCTCCCCCCCACGTGTGCTCCCGTTTTGGCAAAAGGTTTGCCAACACTGGTCTAGTCACTAAAATATAAATAATGCCCTTTTAGTATTTAAATATTTTGGACTTTGAAAAACAATAGCTGCACCTCTGCTTCTATAATCCATAATTGGTGGCACAGCAGACTAAAGTGCTGTTAAGTAGCACCAGCTGCCTGCAATTACTGCAAGTTCAAATCTCACCAGGCTCAAGGTTGACTCAGCCTTCTATCCTTTCGAGGTAGGTAAAATGAGGACCCGGATTGTGGGGGCAATAAGCTGACTTTGTATAAAAAAGAACACCGCTTGGGGGGGCCGAAAGCCCTACTAAGCAAGTATATACAAAAGTATGAAGGCTATTGCTTAATGCATTGTAAGCCGCCCTGAGTCTCCGGAGAAGAGCGGCATATAAATCGAACCAATAAATAAATAAATAAATTCAACAGTACAGGTAGTCCTCCAATTAACACTAGAATTGAGCCCAAAATTTATGTTGCTAAGTGAAGCATTTGTTAAGTGAATTTGCCCCATTTGACAACTTGTCTTGCCACAGTTTTTAAGTGAATCATTGCATTTGTTAAGTTAGTAACATGGTTGTTAAGTGAATCTGGCTTCCCCATTGATTTTGCTTGTCAGAAGGTCACAAAAGATGATCACATGACCCTGGGACACTGCAACCGTCATAAATATGAATCAGTCGCCAAGCATTTGAATTTTGATCATGTTACCATGGGGATGCTGCAACAGTCATAAGTGTGAAAAACAGTCATAATTCACTTTTTTCAGTGCCATTGTAACTTTGAATGGTCACTAAATGAACTGTTGTAAGTCGAGGACTACCTGTATTGGCTGTATTATGCTTCATTACTGAAGACTAATAAGGTTATCATCTTCAGTGATAAGGTTATAGCAGTTGCTTTTGTGTAATTTAGCTTGTTATGTTAGCTTGGAAAAAACGCTGACATCAGTGACAATTGCTTTGGTCTAGCAAATATTTGTGTTGATAATGTAATATTTGCAAATTGTAAAGCATCTACTTTGGAACATTGTTGTGACACATTTCCTGCATGGTGTCAATAAAAAAAATGTTATCAGTTGATTTACCTCATATACCATTAGTTCATTGATAAAAGTGGCACATGCTGTTCAAAGTCATAATAAGCAAAGTTGTTTGTGCTGTTTTTCCAACATGAAGACTTCAGTGTCATGCAAGTACTAGCTACTTTTTGTGAGTTAGTGGGAGTTACTGCTACTTTGGAAATGGAAATACTATAACAACTTAGTAAAAGGGAGAATAAACAAATGTGGTTTTGAATTCGTCACTGGACAAGATGTACTTAGGTTGGCTTTACACAAGGTAGGGTAGTGTCTATAGAGATTCTCAATCATCCAGGTCATGGTTGTCCCAAAGGTACTTTTTCCAAAAGGCAACAGACTTTTTTGGTATTTTCTTTGAAAATGTTTTACTTCTCATCCAAGAACCTTCTTGCATGAGAAACAAAATGTTTTTTAAAAAAACAGCAGCAACAACAAGAAAGTCCAGTCTTGGAAAAATCACTTTTGGGACAAGGTAGCAGAGGTGGGTTTCAGCAGGTTCTGACCAGTTCTGGAGTACCGGTAGCGGAAATTTTGAGTAGTTCGGAGAACCGGTAAATACCACCTCTGACTGGCCCTGCCCCCATCTATTCTCTGCCTACTGAGTCCCAGCTGATCGGGAGGAAATGGGGATTTCACAGTAACCTTTCCCTGGAGTGGGAAGGGAATGGAGATTTTACAGTATGCTTTTCCTGCCATGCCCACCAAGCCACGCCCACCAAGCCATGCCATGCCCACTAAGACATGCCCACAGAACCTGTGGTAAAAAAATTTGAATCCCACCACTGCAAGGTAAGGTAATATGTGCAAGATTAATCATGATAAGCCATACTTTAGTTTCATCATACCATTGGAAGCTTACACTGATCAAAAATATAAATGCTAAATTGGTACTTGAAAGTACTTTTTGAAAGAATGAGAGTGCAATTTTCTTATTATGCAACTGTAACAGTCCTTTCAGTGTGGGTACCCATTTAGGAATCTGAACTCTAGTTGCTACATAGCACTGATATTGGAGGACAAATCTCTCTTCGAAAGTATTCGATTCTTGAAAGACTGCTTAGTTCAAGATCAGGTTTAAAACAAAGATACATCATGCCTTCATAGGACTCCCATTTAATGAAGCTTCGTGTTCTAAGAACACTTTCTGGTGAATTGTAGCCTTGATTAATGATTAATGATTTGCGCAAACAACTGCCACCTTTGATTCCTTGTTGGTATTAATGAATCTTGGTCCATAGTGCAAACTCATTTCACCCACGTCTCCACATGCATTGAGTTTCTTATGGACTGTCAACTCTAACAAAACCTGTTAATTAGTGATAATCAAAAATCATGACTGGTATTTTTTCCTAAACTTAATGTTACTTTGAAATGTAGGAAATAAATGTAAAATTTCTAACATACACTGACTTCACCGTAGTGTTTAGTTGTTCCTTTTCTACACAGATTTATTTTTTCCTAACCCTAACCTGTTTTATGTAGACAAGGGTAGATTACAGTACTCTGGCTTTGGAAGTGTTCTTTAGCATTGGTTCTTTTATTTCACAATAATGCTGCTATTGTTCATGAAATGGTAACCTGCAGTGAGAGTACTTGTCAAAAAGTCAAGTCACGAATAAAATTTACTGCCAAATGCAGATTGCAAACAAATGGAAAGAAGGTGTGGAAGCAACTGATTTGTGTGATCGAGAATGAGGGAATAAACTGGAACAACAGCCAACAAGTTTCAGTGAGAACAGTTGATGAGCTATTTAAGTGATCAACTGATCAAGCTGCTGTCAAACTTGGCACTTCACAGGGACATGTGGGTCATATTATTGATATTCATTAATATTAGATTTGTGAAAGCTGTATTGCCCGCATACTGATGGCAGACATCAGCTGAAATTTGCCAGCATTTTTTTTTTGTTATACTGCAAGAAATTCAAACTCAAAACCCAGGCTTTAGTATGCAAACACAGAGTTTTGAAGACTACTGATTCACTACTTTGCAACAGTAAAAAAAATTGAAACCACATTTAAACCAATTTTGGAAGCATAAGAAGGGCATAGCAATGCTAGGCCTCACACCTCATGAACTACCCAAGAGACAATTGCATAGCTGGATCTGCCCATCCTACCCCATCTGCCATTCAGCCCAGATACGGTGCCATGGGACTTCCACCTTTTCCCAAGTTTGAAGAATACTTTTGTAAGCATCTATCTGACACAAATGAAGAAGTATAAAAGATGAGCAGGGTCTTGCTGAAGAGATAAAGTGTGGAGTTCTTTCACAATGTCTTAAGAAGAAATGTGTAGCAAACGGTAGTGATTCTGTTAAGTAATGAAGGCCATTTCAAGAATTAGTTTCTTGTTGGTTAAAATATCACCATTTAAACTAAAGTTATAGATGGAGGTAGAGGCATTATTTTTCATTCAGTTCTTATACTGTATTTCAGTAAGCTAAGCAATAGATATAGGTGTATTGTTTACCATGTGATTTCACAACTCAAAAATAATTAATTTTTTTTCATGTGAGCATGCATAGAGCTGGATGAAGGGCTGTTAAAAATCTGTTAACCTAGGAAGCCCTCATTATATACAAAAAAAGGTCAAATAGCAGATAATACCAGATGATCAAAGTCCCAGCCCTTTTTAAAATATGTCCTGCATATCACATGCACACAAAACAGGGGACCATTGACTACACGGTTGCATCAAAGGTGGGTTTCAGCAGGTTCTCACCAGTTCTGGAGAATCGGTAGCGGAAATTTTGGGTAGTTCGGAGAACCGGTAAATGCCACCTGTGACCTCTGGCCCCGCCCCCATCTATTCTCTGCCTACCGAGTCCCAGCTGATTGGGAGGAAATGGGGGTTTTTCAGTATCCTTCTCCTGGAGTGAGATGGGAATGGATATTTTACAGTATCCTTCCCTTGCCATGCACAAGCCACGCCCAACAAGCCATGCCATGTCCAAAAAGCCACGCCCACAGAACCAGTAGTAAAAAATTTTGAAACCCACCCCTAGTTCCATATACCATCTCAGCTCCCCAAAGTTTAATTAAAATGTAAAGAAAAATATGTCAGAGTATATTCATGAACTGGAATAGGACATGGCAACTGGGTCAACCAATGGGGACTGCTTGGAAATGGAAACATATTATTTGTTTGTATGGGGCCATAAGAGATAGTTTGGAGTCTGGGCGTGGCTTAGACTTGCTGAACTGTATTTAAGAGTTGGTCTGGCCTCTAATGTGTGCCTCTGTACAATATATTAGCCCAGTGGTGAAATGTAAAATTTGTTACTACCGGTTCTGTGGGCGTGGCTTGGTGGGGGGGGAGGCTAATGTGACTGAGTGGGCATGGCCAACTTTTTTTCTTTCTAACTTTTAAAACCATTTTTTCTACCTCTTCGGCCAAAAATGCTTTTAAAAGTCTCTGACGATCCCAGCTGTGCTGTGCAATCATCAGAGGCTTTTTATTTTACTTTTAAAAGCATTATTTTGGCCAAAGAGGTTGTAGAAAAAAATGCTTTTAAAAATAAAAAAAAAAGCCTCTGATGATTGTGCGGCTCAGCTGGGCAGGGGGAGGGGGCAGGGATTTTTGCTACCAGTTCTCCGAACCATCCGCTGCCATTGCTACCGGATCAGGTGATCTGGTCCGAACTGGGAGCATTTCACCCCTGTATTAGCGTCTGTATCTTTCTACTCTGTAATGACTTGCTTCTGTGAATATTGCTTGTGTGTTCCTGATATTGCATGCTGAATTCTCCTGTATGGTATTGTGTATAAAGAAGTTTCTTATGTAATTTGAATCCTGCTGAAGTTCATTTAATTGTGTCTGATTGTGTGTGCTGCAACAAACTCTGATAAAATATTATATGGAAAATTTTTCCATTTTTTTAAGGCCAGGCAGCCTGGAAAACCAATGAGATTCTAAATGAAAAAATTTCCACCCCTCAAATTTTAAAGCATCATAAAAACGATACAAGAGAAATGTTTTCAGCATGGAACTATTATTTAATACATAACAATTTTTCCAGGTTGTTTCAAGTATTTTCTGTATATTATTTTAGCTATCCACACAACGCTACAGTACTGGCTGGTATTCTGCATCATAAGATATGGAAGTAAGAAATAAAGTATTAGGACCAAGAAATTCTACCTTGCCTAATGTTGCTGAATTAAGCTATAATCTGATGATACTGAAAGATAAGCCATGACATGCTCTGTTGAATTGATTAAGTCCTTTTTTTAAAATTAATACCTAAAGTAAGATCTAAGCAATAAAGTATTGTTCATAGTTTATAAAAATGAATGCCAAAGTAGCTACAGTTAAATAAATTGTGACTATAATTATGACAATCAAGTGTTTAGTGATTTAACTCAATACTAAAAATTCTATTATTTTGATTTATTAATTTGTTTGCTGTCCATGTTGCCCCAAGGCAACTCTGGGCAGTTTACAACATTAAAAACAAACCATAAAAAAACAAATATTTCTAACAACAATAAAATGTAGATGGGTGGGAGGGAGCAGAATAGGTGTGGGAGGGAGGGAGATCTTCTATTGGTCCATCAACCATATCCAGTATGATACTCCTTCATTGGGCCCCCAAGCCAGCTGGCAGAACCAGGTCTTCAGGCCCTTACAGAAGGTCAGAGGGATGGGGGAGAGATGTTCCAAAGGACAACAGCCCTGGCAGAAAAGGTTGTCTTCCTGGACCTTGCCAGCCAGAATTCCTTGACTGATGTGGTCTGCAGCATGTTTCTTCTGCTGGCATGACTGGGGTGGGGCAGTTCCATTGAGGTGAGATGATTCCTCAGGTAATCTGGACCCATGCCATGCAAGGCTTTAAAGGTGATAACCAATACTTTGAATTGCACCTGGAAACAAACCAGGAGCCAGTGCAACTTGCAGAACAACGGTGAACATGGGCTATTCTACGGCACCCAAGGACTGCTTGCACCTCCGCACTCTGCACCAATTGTAGCTTCTGAATGCTCTTCAAGGATAATCCTACGCAGGGCACATTACAGTAGTCCAGGTGTCACATGATCATGGTTTGAATGACTGAGCGCAGGGACTCCTGATCCAGAAGGATCATAACTGGTACACAACACGAAGTTATCATTTTCAAATTTGCTTATTACAAGTTATTTAAAATTAATAGTTTGGGATGGGGCAAGGGATGGGGCTTTGATGATGGTTACCAGGAGAACACATAATGCATATGAAATGGGTCAGGATTTCTGCTTTATTAGTGGTGGAGGATTGGATTTTCTAGTTTAAGACATTTGTGTTTAGAGATCTCTTCAATTGTTTGAAGAATTTGCATTCACTTTTCCATCTAGGGCAGGGCTGTCAAACTCCTGGCCCGCGGACCGGATGCATTACGCACTGGCCATGCCCCGTTTAGCGAAGGGGGAAAAAGTCCCGATACGTCACATGACGCCACCGTGATGTGAGTTTGACACTCCTGATTTAGGATCTCAAACACCCACGCTTATATTGTTTAGGGCCATGCCATGAAATGTACTAACAGGTACAAAGCTTTGGAAACCTGTTCAAAAATTACATAAATTCACAAATTGTGTTATAAATTAAGTCTTTATTATTTATTTTTCTTACACTTTCAAGTTTTGATAGTTCAGCTTATAATCAAGTGGAATGATGGAAAAGATAACTCAAAGCCAAGAGTTGGTTCCATACATGTGAATTGTGAAGTAAATATGAATCATACTAGTGATGCATTGAGCAATTTATGCTGTAATACTAACAGTGACATTAAAAGTACAATTTTTTGTTTTATTCTGGCTTCAGATTTCCAAATCATCATCAGTTTTGCTAATTTCATGCCATTTTCATATGAGGGCTGTGTATTACATTGAAACTGTTATGATTTGCCTCATAACATTACTTGATTTTGTCACCTGATTAATTTTCATTCTCAGTTGTCTGCATGAAACTGGAGCAAAATTTGAGTTTGTTGCATAGTAAGGTTGCTATTTTCATTGGTGGGAATTCTTGACTCACTTCAATTCATTCTTGTGTTCCTTTGGAACAATCTGCCCCTGAAAAGACCAATGTCTACCCTTGTGGCCTTCTAAAAAAATGTTTCTCAACCTTGGCAACTTTGATGTGTAGATTTCAAATCCCAAAATTCCCAGCCGACATAAGTAGGGAATTCTGGGAGTTGATGTCTATATATTTTAAAGTTAGGTTGAGAAACACTGTTTTATAGAACGCTGTAGTTAAAATCTTGTTTTTCTCGAAAGCTTTAGGTGATTAAGCAGGTAAAGGAAGTTCCATATCTTTATTGCCTCCTGTGTTTACAGCTTGTTTTTTTATCACTGTTTGATTTTGGACACTGCCTAAACCCTGGCATGACGTCATTTATAAATCTTGTAAATACATTTTTTCCTGGTGTATGTCTGAAGACTGTAAGGAATATAGCTTTTTCTTTCCTTGCAACACTATACAACTATTCAATTATAGCTACTGGGAAGAGTGTGTAGTTGCTGAAATGTTGACACGCAATCTTTTCACATAATCATTATCTAATATATATATACGGGGTCAGGATTTCTACTTTTCCCCTGTTTATTTGGAGGACTTTTACGTTTTGAGGGTTTTTTATATAAAGTGTTAGACTTGTTTTTGAATATTTACTGCTTCAAAATTATAGGAAATCATGCTGACAAGTTTCTAGTTACCATTGATGGTTCCCGGGATAGCAATAAACGGCTCTGCCATATGATACACTGCTCTAATTTAAATAATGATCATACTGTACCTTTCTGGAGAAGAACCATCTTGGTTGCACTGTTCATCCCCTGCCTTCTTTTTGATTAGTACATAAGTACATTTTTAAAAAAATATTGTATGAGCTAAATCTAATTATATAGGCTGCCTTTCCAATTTGACAGAGTACACACTGGGGATTTACATCTTTGAAAATCATCCTGTTATCTTAGCAATGGAATCACATTTATTTCTTACTCTGTATCAGGAAGGACAAATCCAATTTCTAAAAGAAAATACCGGAGTGAGTATTTGGAAAACTTGGTTAGACATCTGAAATCGTAACTGAAATTATAATAGTTGATTATAACTTTATTTATAACTAAATAGGGAGGCACAGATCCTGCCCAAGCAAAGGAATACCAAGGCCTGAAAGCATGCCTTTGCTAGCACATGCCCACTGAATCATGATCTTTATCCCAATTTCAACTTCTTGAAAATATAGGAAGCCTGCCCCTCATGGTTCAGTCAACTGTAGTTTAACATTATACAGGAACTCAAGACTCGAGGCAAGGTGGGGCTCAGAAAGAGGCCCACAGGAAACCAGGAATTTCTGATTAGTAATTTATGGCAGAAAGCTAAAAAGCCACTACAAAAGAATGAGAGCAATTCCCGTTTCAAGCGGGAGTCTTGTTTCGAAGCGTCTACTGCTGTTCCTCCCGGTCTGAACAAGACTAGAGGTTGTCGTCCCTTTGGGACAGAGGGCGGGCGGAGGGTCCGTTTTCAGCCAATTCCGTTTCGGTTAACAGCCAGATCTGCCAACAGATCGTTTTATTCTGTCCGCTGTTACTACAATCCAGAAGGTCAAAGTTAGGGCTCTTTCTCCTGGCTTTAAAAAAAAACCAAAAAAAAAAACCTCTTAGTTTAAGAAGTAGCAAGTCCGAGCTACCGCTCGTTTATTTAGGAGCCGAGAGAGAGAAGAGAAGACAAGCGCTGGCCAATTTAATGCCGAAGAAAATCAAGGCTGAGGCCTTGGCTAACTGGCTCCGCAGCCGGAAGCGTTTTTCCCGCCCGCCCGTCCGTCCGCGGACTTCGCTTCGGGCCAAGCTCATCCCAGGTTTCCTAAGTTACCAGGTCACGAGAGAACCAAAGGCTGTTGACAAAACCTACGCAATACATTTACTGGAACTGCCGCTTCTCCAGGCAGCCGCGCCCAACTTGCCCTTCGGGCGGTCAGACAGCTTTGCTTTGCCCTGCCTTCCTCTCCTCTCCCTCCTCCCCCTGGCACCTCCACTTTTGCAGAACGCTATAAGAGCTGCCGCGCCCGCCTCCGCCTCCTCGACGTTTCACTCGGTCTGCTGAGGCCAAGGCGTCGGCTCTGGGCTCAGTTGCTGGCGCCAGTTTCTGTCTCCTGCTCTCCTGGCAGCTCCTGCGCGACCCCGGCCATGATTGTGGATAACAGCCGGGACGTGGGGTTAGATGGCGATTCCGGCTCTCTGAACAGCCCGTTCAATTTGGCCTTTTTCTATGGAACCTCCCCTCGCTCCAGCGAGGGCAGCTGCTCGCCCACTCCCTCCGCTCCGGGATCCCCCGACTCTGACTCGGATCCCTCGGCCAATGGCGGTAGCGGCGGCGGCGGCGGCATCTACTTGAGGAAGAGGCGCTATTCCCGGAACGCCGCGCGCCCGACTGGAGAAGGTAGAGACACAGCTGGCGGCCGATCCGGCGTAGCCCCTGAAATAAGTTTTGGGCGGAGGGCGTTTACTCCGGCTTTCCCAAAAGCGACGCCCGCTGCTTCGGCTGGGTTAGGCTCGTCCTCCTAAGGCGTTCGGTCTGGTTGATGGATGGCTGTCCCAGCAATCTCGGTGTAGCCGTTCAGTTACGTTGGACTACAGTTCCTAATCTCCTTGGGAGTCATGGGAGTTGTAGTGCAATGGCATTCTAACCGGTTAGGGGAAGACCGTTCGTATAATGATCTGCCCCCTTTGTCGTGGTGAGTGTGTGTGCACGTTTGCATCGATGTGTCTATGGAGATTCTCAGGCATCCTCGGTTGTCCCAGAGGTGCTTTTTCAACAGGCAACTGGACTTTGTTTTCAGCTGAGCTGAAGAAGCTTCTTGGATGAGAAGCGAAACGTCTTCAAAGGAAAAAAAAACAAAGTCCAGTTGCCTCTTGAAAAAGCACCTTTGGGATTTGCATCGGGATATCTCTCTCTCTCTCTCTGTGTGTGTGTGTGTATGTGTATGTATATGTATACTGCCAGAAAAAAAAAGCCTAGAAACTAGTAGATTGTGATTTCACTGAACTAGGGCTGCATAAAAATCTTGGTTAACCTAGGAAGAACCTGGCTTAAAGAGAAATACACATAAAGCCTACGAAAAGGAAAGAAAACAAATACATACACATACACACACACATGCATATACATACATATACATACAAACACACACACACTTCATCAAACACTTGTTCTAGTTATCTGAATGAGCTCTAAGAATGAAGAATTTGTGGTTAATCGGTATGTCAGAGCAGGTTCCTACTTCCTGTGGAAAATATGTCTGATATCTTTGATTATCACATACAAGCAGCTTTTATAAGCTAGTTAAAAAGAGTCGCCTTGGACAAACTATTTAGTGGGATGTTCAGAATGAAGGCTGTCTTGTTTTTTTGATATTGCCCATGACCATCTATGCAGCTGCCCATCTAAAAAGTGCCTGTTTCCCCTGTCCATGGTGCATCCACCTATATTTCAGTGGAGTAAGCCTGCTTTGCCTAAGGTTTTGGATATAAGTCAAATTATATATAGGTCAGGTCACTAGTTATGAACACGTTAGAAAATAGTTGGATTGAATAATAATTGAATAATGTACCAAATAGTTAATTTTTAAGCACCAAAATACTTTAATGGATAACGCGATATATACTAAATGCTCTGGATTCCCTGTGTTGGTAAGTGCATTCAAAGATTAGCTTTAGCCTCTAACATTGCTTGGCTTCTTTCACAGGACATTTGTGAAAGGTGTTTTTAAAGTTATGGAATTCACTTTGTCTCCTTTCCCAGCTGTATGCCATTCGTGGCTGCTGTCAGAATTAGCAGAAAGGTGTCTGTTGCAAAAATACATTTTTTTAAAAAAATGTTGATATTGAGCTAAATTTGTGGATTTAAATTTACCAGCAATTTCAAATATTCATTATCTGGTATTGGATAGTATCTTCATATTATATTGAAAATGGAAATCATTTATTGGATAATATGCCCTGCAGTGAATTAATTTTCTGTAAATTGTTTATTGATTTACGTTTGCTAAATGTAGAGTTTGAAATATACTTACTCATATCAGTTTTAGCATATCTTGATAATTAATTTTTTACTTATGAAGGCAAAAGGAGCAAGAAAATAAGATGATATGCTATTTTTTTTTAAAAAAAGTTTATTGGCATTTTACCATAAAAAGGGATTATAAATTTCGTACAATTAACAATACAGTTAGAAAAAAAATGATAAGAAATTATATTCTTACTTTGAGATACAATATCTCTTTGTGAAGAGTGAAAGCTTTGCTTTCAGCAGAAACATTTCACTTTTATCTATTTGTTCTATAGAGCTCAATATGGCTAGAACTGCGTGCCAAATATATAGAGAGACATAGACAGCTTTTTAAACAATGCTAGCATTTCCTATTTCAAGACTAAAACTTCAAATTAGGAGATTCTGTTGCTGATGTTATTTCTAATGTGGTATGCAACTGAGAACATTTATGGTTAATTTGTACAATGACAAATGAAATCTGATTCTACATGGTTTTTAAGCAAAGCTTTCCTTCTTTTAAAATGGGAAATAGTGAAATTTTGTAGACTTTCAATGCAGTCACATTTTTTTAACCTTTTGTACAAGAGTTATATTAAAGCTAGTCTACCTGCTTTATCTTTACAAAGATATATTAATTTGAAGTCCTCTACCAATTAATTTTTATAAATTTTGCTGCTTGTCATTTGATATTGTATTTCATATTACCTTACATTTTTATGAAGTTTCCTTTGTGTAATCTTATTGACTGAAGTATTTCATCTGCCTTGATTCTTGATTTTTTCCTTTCTGTTCTGAAACTGAATCCTTATAGACATGCTCACGTACTTCTGGTTTACTTTTGATGGGATGTGGGAAATTCTGTTAAAACTTCTAAAGGGGAAATTATTCTTAAATTGGGGTTACTTTTCTTATCCAGAAATTTCAAATCTGTGGGAATTTAGTTTTTTTTAAAAAAAATTTAAATAATAGGTAGACTATGTAGAAAATCTGATTTGTACTTTTTAAAATTAGATCACTGCTTCTCTCTTGGGTTGATGTGGATCATTGTTCCTCATTTCACTTCTGTTTTTTATGCTTCAAAATACATTGTGTTTAAAGGGTTGATGTCATTAAGAGGGTGAATAAAATATTTGCAGCTAATCTTATGGAAGAACATATTTTTGACAAGCGGTTTAACTATGGAGGGGACTTATGCAAGTAATATTGAACATCTATTTTATACAAAGTCATTTTAATGCTTAATGGTTTTGAGTAGGAATTTCTCCATTCTTATTAAAATATTAGGTAGGGATTCTCCGTCTTTTTTTTTTCTTTCTTTCTTTCTTTCTATGTAATTGTGTCTGTTTCTCGGAGACTCTGCTTAAGTCCCTGCCGTTTGCTTGCAAGAGTTTTCAAAAGTAGTTTTTTACTAGGGCTGAGAGAAAATGAGTGGCCCAAGTTCACCCTGCTAGCTTTGTGCCTAAGGCAGGACTAGAACTCACAGCTTTCTGATTTCTCCATCTTTGCAATACTACTAATCCCTAAAATTATAAATGATTTTGTATAACATCCCCATGAATATGGCTAAACGCATGGGTTTATCTCTCAAAAGTTGCTCTAGGCTTTTCTCCCTGTGTTGCTTGTATAAGCTCACTGAAAGCTTGCCCAGGCAAAGTGATGTGAATTTTGACATTCCTCCCTTCCCTGCAGAAGCCTGAAAAGCTTTGGGGGAAAAATGGATTCTCTAAGTTGCTCATGAAACTTTTGATAATCATAACCCAGAATTTTAGAATATCTGGATTTAGGAGAAAGATAATTTGGGGGGGAGATTACTATTTTGATGCATGTTTAGGGAGGGAATGTAATTTAAATATTAATTAGTAATTAGTTTCTTGTTTAGAATGAATTTATATGAATTTTCCTTTTCTTTTAAATCTTCTGTTTGTGTCATGCTTTTGTTTTAATTTTGTGTCTTAACAGCTGACCAACATATGGGGGGAGGAAAGCAACAAAGAGGACCTTTCCAAGGTGTTCGTGTAAAAAACTCTGTGAAAGAATTGTTGTTGCATCTTAGAAATAGCAAGCAGATGTCCACAGATTATGGAACTGAGGAATTAAAGGTCTGTGTTGTATATTTTCATAAGTGCTGTTCAGAATCAAAACAAGTATTTTATTTGTGAATACAATATTTGCAGCAATTTTATATAGAAGATAATTAACATCTTCATTATAGTGAAATGTAATAGCTTGCATGGCCTTTAAAAAACAAATATATATTTTTAAAAAATATCTTGTCAGTGGATGAGAATTACAAATGATACCTAAATGATACTGAGTCATTCTTTTTTTTTAATGGGAAAATGCAAAGCATGCATTTGCTCAAGTCACACTATCTGAAGTTTATAGTGAGAAGATTTCTCACTAGTCTAATTCAATATTCTTTATTGGTAATTTTCAATGTTGGTAAATATCACCCATTCCTTATTCTGCCTAAAAGTGGGAGTGATCACTTTTAGAGTTTTAATATAGTTTAGACTAGGTGGCACTTGCAACACAATAATCTTACTCTAGATTCCAAATAGATTCTTCTTCCAGATCTTTCCATTCTTCCCAACAACTGTTCAGCATTCTGTGGTATTGAATATTTTAAACTTTATTAGAATATTTTGGGGGTTTTTTTATTCAAAGTTTTCTTTTTTCTGCATATATTGCGCTCTTTTTCAAATAGGAGGACCAGCAATTTTGAACAATATATTAAAATGAGAGTTAAAAGGAAGTACCTTCTTAGCCATGTCTTAGTCTTCTATAACAGAACATTTTCAGCCTCTTGGGATCTCTGTTATCCGAAGCATTTCCTTTATAATTCCACAAATGCACCATGTTGGGCATTGGTTCAAGTGTTAGAATTAATGAATTGTACAAAAAAATTAATTATATTCATTTATTATTCTTCCATTAATTTGAAAAGTGATAGCTGTAGGTTTAAACAGAGACAGTTTAATTACATTCATTGTTAACATACCTCAATTTTATATTGAAAAGTTTTCTGTTCATTAAATGAAATTAATAAGGATCTGAAAAACTAAATATGTAGCCCAGTGATGATTATGAATGTTTTGTAAGATATCTGCATATGCAAACTTTCTAAGCTAGTTCTCCTGTTTATGCTTTTATATAATACTGAAATGCATGGACTCTTTGATTACATTTTTATCTTCTTTTGATATTCATAAATTGTAATGTTTTTTGGTTGAAATAAATACAGTAGAATGAGAAAAACGTTTGAAGATAGTAGAATATAATTATTGGAAAAACTATTTTTTTTTTGCTTTTTCTAAAAAAATATTAAAAGTTCATAAGATATACTTATATTTATGTAAATGTTATTCTCATGATAAAATAAGAATATTTTAATTATGTAAAAACTTTTTCATTTTTTTAACATAGGCACAAGGAACATTGATGAAATATGATCCATACACAGGTACAGTTTTTTGTCTCATTTGTTCCTTCAGTTTGTCTTTGAGTATTAGAAAAGTGGGCTGTGCCATAGACTTACAAATTCTGCTTATTTTTCAGTAGAACTGAAAAATATATTGACTCATAATCGGAAAAGAAAAGCTCCAGACTGTCTTTCTGATGGAGTGTATTACAAACGAACAGCTATTCTGCAACCTCAGTTCTTGGTAAGTATTTTTAAGGGAGCTTTTCATACTCATTCTCACATTGCTATACAGCATCCGTCTTCTAAGGCAAGATGCAATCAGATCAGTTTAAAATCTGTACCCCTTATCTTGCAGACCCCTCCGCAGACACCAACTTCCATGGATAATAATATGGAGGATCCCCATAATAATGAGCCTAAGCAAGATAGCAGCTGTGATATGCTGCAGAATATTATCAATATTAAGAATGAATCCAGCCCAGTGTCTTTGAACACTGTACAAGTTAGCTGGCTTCACAACATGGTCAATCCCAATTCTCCAGGGGAACACCAATATCAAGAGATGGCTGGAGCACCAGGTTTTTCACCTGTTCAAAAATACCAAGCTTTCCAAACAAGCAGCTCTTCTCCAATGCTGGAACTATCCCAGAATTATCAGTTTTCTCCTACACAACAACAACAGGATATGTCCCAGCATTGTATTCCGTTGCTGGAATACAGGCCTCACTCTGCAGGCAGCCATTCTTCTGAATATCAACAAAACATTTATGACAGCCAAGAAGTGCCATATTGTACCACAGAAAGTTTTGCTTCACTTTTAAATGACTCTGAAGGATCAGACAACATCTCTGCTCCACTCCCTCAAGCAATTCCTAGTGGCCTCCAGCAAACTGAAGTCAGCAGCTGCTCTCAGCATTTCAACCAAGTCTCAGATAACACATCCAGGGGTCTTGAGGAACATGGTTTATCTCTGTCTTCTTCAGATATATCTTTGCAACTTCAGAGCAGTACAGGCAGCACAAGTCAGTTGGGCAAATCATTTTTCCAGTGGCAAGTGGAACAGGAAGAAAACAAAATGGCCAACATCTCTCAAGACCAGATTCTTGCTAAAGATTCTGATGGTGACACGTGAGTATTATCCAAATATCACTTACTGCAGAAATGGTGTATCAGCATTATTTGTTTAGACACCTTTAGGTTGCCATTCATTTGACTGAACAAAAAGCTCCATAGTACATTAATGATACTGACATTTGCAGAGAAGAGCCACAAGGGTGATTAGGAGACTGGAGGCTAAAACATATGAAGAACGATTGCAGGAATTGGGTATGTCTAGTTTAGTAAAAGGAAGGACTAGGGGTGACATGATAGCACTGTTCCAATATCTCAGGAGTTGTCACAAACCCTAACTTTTGTCTAAAGCACCTGATGGCAGCACAAAAGCAATGGATGGAAACTAATCAAGGGGAGAGAACCAGGGGTGAAATCCAGCAGGTTCTGACAGGTTCTGTATAACCCGTAGCAGAAATTTTTAGCAATTTGGAGAATCGGCAGCGGAAATTTTGAGTAGTTCGGAGAACTGGCAAATACCACCTCTGGCTGGCCCCAGAGTGGGGTGGGAATGGAGATTTTGCAATATCCTTCCCCTGCCACGCCCACCAAGCCACACCACACCCACCAAGGCATGCCCACAGAACCGGTAGTAAAAAAATCTGGATTTCACCACTGCAAAGAACCAACTTAGAGATAAGGAGTAATTTCTTGGCAGATGGCATAATTTATATGTGGAACAGCTTGCCTTCAAAAGTTGTGGGTGCTCCCTCACTGAAGAGGTTTTTAAGAAGAGATTGGGCAACCATTTGTCTGAAATGATATCAAATCTCTTGCTTGAGTAGGGGGTTAGACTAGAAGACCTCCAAGATCCCTTCCAATGATGTTAGTCTGTTACATCTGGCACCATGCCTAAATATGATGAAAGAATACATTAGATGATACTACTACCTTAATACGTCTCAGCAATTTCCCTAGGAGTTTTCTCAATGGCGTTTTAGAGTGAAGCATATTTTTAAAACATCTGAAATGAAAATGATTATTCAGCTTTAAATATTGTGTTAATTTCTATTTTTTCCCACAGATTTCTCCACATTGCGGTTGCCCAGGGACGACGGGCAGTTTCCTATGTACTGGCAAGGAAGATGGCAGCCCTGCATATGTTGGATATTAAAGAACACAATGGCCAGGTGATTCTCTCAGCATAGCAAATTCCCACCTTATGTCCATGATTATTTCCTTTATTTTCTTATCAAACCCTATTTGGATTGTCTTTTAATATGAAATTGGAAACGTAATATGCAATCTATATGTAACAGAATTATTTGCTAAACTATAGCGACCAAGCTGATTTCATTAAGGAGGCGTTCTCTGAAATGGGTTAGAAAAGACTTTTATGTGATTTGTTTTCTTAATTGCCATTCCTTGTTAAGATTACAGTGTCTAATACATCTGCTTTTTGTTATTCTAGAGTGCCCTGCAAGTAGCTGTGGCTGCAAATCAACACCTTATTGTCCAGGATCTGGTCAGTCTTGGGGCACAAGTGAATACTACAGATTGCTGGGGTAGAACTCCACTACATGTGTGTGCTGAGAAGGGTCATGCACAAGTCCTTCAGGTGGGACATCTGAATTATAAATTGAAACATTGCATTTATCCTTTTCTCTTTATTAGTATGTATAATACATCTCAACACCTATAATTATACATTGAGGATTTAATATAGTATATTTTCTGTTAAGTTTGTTTACATTATTTAGAAGTATAGTTTTAAGTGAACTTTTACCATCCAGTTTGATCCTAATTGCTCAGGAGCTCAAAGTCTATAAAGTATTATAATATTATGTATAACCTTTCCAACCCCATGTTAAAACACAAGAAAAATTAAATTTTGCATTTTCTTGACTGAATGATAATGCAGTGGCTCCCATAAATTAATTCTGTTCTCCATTTCATACCTTCTTCTGCTACAGACAATAAAAAAATGGCAAACAAGAACATTGCAGCAATTATCTCTGCAATTCTGAGGAGACATTTGGTTATTTTATAATCATTTATTTCAAGTGATAGTCAGGTTTTTGTTCCTGTGAATTGTAATTCTAATCCACTGAAGGACAATGGGCCACAAACACCAATTGTCTAGTTTGAAAGTGCTGGTTTTTAAACAAATTGTTTTACAGATAGTGACATATTTGTAATGGCATAAACTTTTCTGAATTATATAAATTTGATCTCATGCCTTCAGATTTCAGTTACTGTTACATATATAGTTAATGTAGGTTCTCATTTCATTTTCAGGCAATCCAAAAAGGAGCCATTGTAAGCAATCAATATGTTGATTTGGAAGGAACGAATTATGAGGGTGAGAAACTAATACTCCTATGTTATGTGTTAAGTGGGTAAACTACCCAATTAAAAATGTTCAGATTTCAGTGTTGATGCTTAGGACTTGTACTTGGCATGTTGTATAACACACATGTTTGTTCTTGCTAATGACATTCACTTTTAAATAAAATAAATTATGGAAAAAGCTTCAAATGTAATCCCACACTAAAGCCCTCCTACTAAATCCCTTCTAATGCATTGTTAATTAATTGAGCTTAATAATGCTATGTTGATAATGCTACATTAACCTTGATAACCTGGTTAAATAATATCTGTAGAAGAGGCCTGTATTTTGAGAATTGAAGTTTACATATTTGAAGAGTACCCAAGTTGGGGAAGGCTGATGGAGAGATTGTAAAAGAAGGCATATCACTGTCAGGGTCAAATAACAAAAAGAGAAATACTATTCAAACATTTATTTATTTTTTGTTTAAAAGTAAACCTGTAACCTTTCTCTTCCATCTAGATATAGGTCATAACTATATTTTTAATTATAGTTCTGTACTTAGACAAACTTATCAAACAGTGTGAAGTTAAATGAATAAAAATACATGCGTTTCTTCAATTGCCATTTCTTAATTCTATCTCTATTGCATGTCACTAACTAGAGAATAGATTAAAATTCCTTTAAAGTTATGCATTGCAAATAAAATGAAAATGAAAACTAGATACTGGAATGACTATTGTTTTTTTAATACATTATTGATCAGAACAAGTTGATTTGGTTTTACTAACTGATGTGTTTCATATTAAGGTTTGACAGCATTACACTGTGCAGTTGTGGTTCATAATGCCGTGGTACATGACCTACAGGGACAGCAGTCACCTCATACTCCTGAAGTTCAGGAATTAAGGTTGAAAAGCAAGAAGTTGGCAGATACAATCAAATATCTAATTCAGATGGGGGCCTCTGTTGAAGCCAGAGTAAGTCACATAAGGAAACATTAGAACAGACTTAGATATTTACCTGAGAAATGATTCACATACTGTTGTTTTGCATCTGTTTGAAGATTCAGATGTTTAGAATGTCCCATGTGATGTGATACATTCATAGGCAAATAATATTAACTCTCTATATGTGAGAGTTCAGTTTGGTCTTTTATGTTTCTGGGTAGATATTCTGTAGATTTTTAAATGTATATGTGCTGCACATAAAATGACCGGTATTAAGCCAAAAGAATAGTTTATATTTTTACATTATTGAAATAATACACTGATTTTAAATTTCAGTTTGCTTTTTCTCTTCTAGCACATTAGCATATAAAAATAAAAAAGTCTCACTTTAATCAGTATTCATAAATCGGATTACTGTCCAAGCTTGGAATAGAGCAATACTGAATAATAAGCAAGGCACATGAATGAGTTAATGGTTGACTAATATTGCAGGAATCATATTATTTCTACAAATATTTGTCTTGATTTCTGAAACAAATAATGATCATCAAAATACTTTCCTAACTCCTTAATTCCTATATAATTTCTTATCTAGAGCTTAGACAATAACACTTAAGATTTATATACTGCTTCACAGGGCTTTACAGAACTCTCTAAGAGGTTTACAGAGTCAGCATATTGTCCCCAATAATCTGGGTCCTCATTTTGCTGAGCTTGGAAGGATAGAAGGCTGAATCAACCATGAGCCGGTCAGGATAGAACTCCTGGCAGTGAGCAAGCATTAACTTAATACTGCATTCTAACCACTGCACCATCGGAGCTCATCTAGTTTAATCACTTGGCTCATCTTCAGTCTGTAACATTTCAAAGATAATGTCACTATTTAAGAAGACCAAGAAACTGGTCCGCAAAGTATATTTTATGTTTTCATTTATAGTGATTAATTGTGTGTGTTTTTACATTTTACAGTGACTAAATGTGCAGTGTGTAACATTATTTGGACATTTTCTTTTGTGTGTGGACAGGACCGTAAAAGTGGCCGTTCAGCCCTTCACCTAGCAGCTGAAGAAGCAAATGTGGAACTCCTTCGACTGTTTTTAGAGCTTCCAAATTGTCTGTCTTTCATCAATGCCAAGGTATATAAACAACAAACCATGTGTCTAGTTTCGGGAATTCCCATTTGCAGAAATAATCTGCCTGCTTCTCATCTCCTTTCAAATAATGATTTTTCTCTCTTGCAACTAGGCTTACAATGGCAATACTGCACTCCATGTAGCCGCTAGTTTGCAGCATCGAATGACTCAGCTGGATGCAGTTCGTTTGTTGATGCGCAAAGGAGCTGATCCAAGTGCCAGGAATTTGGAAAATGAGCAGCCAGTTCACTTGGTTCCTGATAGCTCTGTTGGAGTTGAGGTAAGAGATAAAAGATATCTGAAATCTTGTTTTTATGTGAAGTAAATTTCACACTTCATGGTTTTTTCTTTTTTTCCTATGATAGTCCTGTTAGGGAATGAAGAGACGTGCACCTAGAATTTTTTAAAATATATATATATTTGTAATAAACCGGGTTGAAAATGTTGCTTTCTTTGATGACTTATTTTGCTTTCTTCTGAAATGAACTTAAACTACAAAAGTAGAGAGACATCCCTTATGTTGAGTTTATTAATACTTTTTATAAAAATAGAAACATTTTTCAAGGCTTGAAATCTAAAGTGCTTTGCAAACATATGTTTCTTTTAGAGTGTCCTTTATCATTACAGAAGGGTTTATTTTTATTATTCCATTAAATGGCTAGTTTGCATATTTAGGGGGAAGCTTTTTCAAATTACAGAGCATGTATAAATCAATGAGCTGCAATATTTTAGCTTCGGTAACTTTAAAAAAAGGAAATGGATGGTCCTCATTGTGCACCTAGAAAGTATGTATTATAGTGACATATGTACATCAACCCTCTCTGTTTTTCATGGATAGTTCTTTTGGGAATTAAGATCTGATGTCTTACAAAAGCCATTCAGTGAGCAATTCAATAAGCAGTCTATTGATGTTATCTTCAGGTTAATACAATACAGGGTAGTCCTTGTTTAGCAACCACAATTGGGACTGGCAACTAGGTCATTAAGCCAAGAGGTTGCTAAGTGAAGCTATAATTGTGCTTACAATTTTGCAGTTAGTCTTTAGGTTATAATATCACATGGGATCAGAATTTATGTCACTAAGCAATGTAGTCATAAATGCACTGCATACTGCATATTGTCAGGCTTAAATAATGTTGTGTTAACTGCTGTTCAATAATTGGGCTTTTTCCCTTCTATTTCCTCTTTCTCAGATAAGACGAATCTTAAAAGGAAAGACGAGTCAGCAGAGATCATCAGTCTATTAAGCTCCATGAGTAAAAATGACCCATACTCGCTGTCAGTTAGGCAGCCCCCATATGTAAATAGACCATTTGTCTCCAGTGGAGGCAAATGTTTGTTGTTTCTATGAAACAAGAATATTTTGTTCACTATTATATAGTGGGTTAATAATAATTCTTCACAGATGAGAATATTTCAAACGAAACATTCTGTAATCATTTGAATTACTCCATTAAGCAATTTAACATATCAACAATTAAACTGACAATTATAGTCCTTCATATTTCTACCCAAAAGTAATTTCTGTTCAGTGTACTGTATTGTTTACTGGATTATCTTGATTTTGCATCAAGGTATAGCAAATATTAAGAATAATATATAACAAGAGCAGACATTTTTGCTGTGGCTTATGATATAGAATAAGTATTCTTAAGAATACTAAAAATTTACTAATAGTCATTTATATTTTAGTTTTTTTTCTTTTTATGTAGTTCTTTATAGTTATTTTTGAGTAGATATAGTTAATTAAGTGTAATGAAAGTTCTAATAATTTAAATCTTTTACAGTGGGAAATTCTGTGTAGTATTCAGTAAAGTTTAATTTTTTTTAACAATTGTTAAATTGTGAGACACTTTTGAAATCAATTTATAAAGAAACATTGTCTATATGGTGTTTTCATTGGTCACAGCAATAATTTATGAAGATTTAGAAAAATAAAGCTGGCCTTGGGTTCATTCCTTTTCAAATTAATTCTTTCCAATTAATACTGCCTGATGGTAACTGAGTTTATAGATTACATAAAATTATTCATGTTTGTAACAAAAAAAATCAAGAGGTCAATTAGAATAAATAAGTAGTTTGACACAGATTCAATTAGAGTCTAAAAATGAACTTCATTTGATCAAAATAATTACATGTCATATATAAACTTTTTGTCATTTGTAAAAAAAATTCTAAGAAATAAATTAGAACTACCTATTATATTCTAAGAGCAATACTTTTAAAGACAGTACTTTATTTTCATTATGTAGCAACATGCAACAATTAGTTATTTCCACTGTAGATACTGATGGCTACTGGCTTTTATGACTTTGTAGATGATAGAATTATCAGTAGCTATTGAGCGTGATACCTCTATCATGCTCAAGAGGAATTGAAGAGGAATTTGAATTTCAAGAGGCAGTATAATTTGAAATACTGGTTGTTTTAAAAGTTATTGTATACATATTTGCATGATAGGAGTGCAAAAACTGATTTTTGTGACTCAGTGGTCCCAAAGATTTCAGTTCTTTTGCTTCTAAAAGGCAAACTATTTCACCATTTAAAACCCGAAACACTATAAAATCCATCCACTCTGACTCTGGAGAGTGGTCAATACACCACATAAAATGTGGTGTCATCCTCATTTGGATAGAAGTCACATCTCTCTATGGTAGTCACAAAGGCATTTGGCTAATGACAGAAACCTGAACTGATTTTTAGTCTGAATAGGATTCTTCTACACTGACTTTGATTCTCTCATTTTGAATCAATAGATGTATGTCTCAGGGCTTTGCAACAAATTAATTGCATTATATTTACCTTATAGGTATAGTAGGTAGCCAGATGTTAATATATCAAAGAATGTAAATAAAACATATTAAAATATTTCATTGTATTAAATACTTTCAGAATTGCATTGCTTTTTAAAAATTCTGTACATACCATTCTTGAATCACTATCCTGAATCATAAATTTTCCATAATTAATCAGATCATATTGTTTGATCAAGTATGTCTTGTAGACAAATAATAGGGAAATTTATATTTGATATTTAGAGGTACAAATATATCTTTTGAAATAAACTTGTTTTAATCAATGTAAGTGGTGTCGTATACTTTGATATTAATACTGCTGTAAGAGTTAAGACTTCTGGCATTGGTTTTTCTTATTGCAGTTGCAGTAAGAAATACAATGAGATTCTGGCTTTCTTCCTTGCTTTCTCTTTAAACCTAATGTTGCCTTTCAAGGTGTAAAAGAACAATTTTAAAACACAATAAATCCAAAGTTTTTAAATCTGCATAGGTCATAGGTCATGTAGGATTATTTTTTTTCCATAAAGTATTGTTGAAAATTTTATTTATTTAGAAAATTTATATGGCCTTCCAACCCACAGTGACATTGGGTGGCTTGCAGAATTAAAACCACAATAAAAAATAAATACTGCCACATTCGGCCTGCTCGACGACAACAGTCAGACCAATCTCTTGATTGGCTCTGTATTATTTGGGGTCCCTAAGCCCAATGGATGTCTTTGGGGCCTTTTGAAAGAGTATCAAAGTGGGACCAATCTTACTTCCACAGGGATGATGTTCCACAGGAAGGCCCTTTTTGGTACCACCAGATAAACCTCCTTAGAAGAGAAAACCCATAAAAGTCCTGCCTCCTACTCTGGTGGGTTGGCCACTTAGAATTGGAAAAGGACACCCTTCAAAAAACTTGGCTCCAGGCTATGTAGGGCTTTAAAGCTAATAATCAGTACCTTAAACAGGACCAAGAAGCAAATCATCAGCCAATGCATTTCCCACAAGAGAGGTGACATGCAAATGTAGACTCTTGTCATCATTTGAACCAACTGAAGTTTCCAGATACTTTTCAAGGGTAGCCCCATATAGACCACATTGCAGTTATCAAGATGGGAGGTGAATTGGCATGGGTGACTGTGAACAGGGACTGTCATGGCTGGAAGGGTCCAGGAAACGGTGTAATTGACACACAATCTTCAGTTACGCAAAGACCCTTCCAGCCATGACTGCCACATGCTCCCAGATAACGCACTAGGTCTGTTTGGAGCAGCGCAATTCTCCATGGAGCAAAGAGCCAACGTTTTAGCCTGTTGCTCTCTATGCAGATCTTAAGAGCCTCCAGGCACTGTGGAGGGAGTTCGTAGCATTGCTTAACTCACCTTAGGCTCAGACATATACAGTAGATGGGTGTCATAAGTATCAAAGGGGAATATTTGTAGCTCAAATCTATGCCATTTTATTCAACAGTAATACTGAGAGGAAGTAAAGGAATTTTAAACAAAGGGGTCAGGTCTGTATATGGTGAGGAAGGTAAGGGTCTACATTTAGGCAAGTAAAACCAAATGCAGAGGTGTGGAATTGTTGGAACCTGCCTCAATAGTAATAATTGAGAGGAATCTCAGGAGTTCTAGTGGACAATCACTTAAATATGAGCCAGCAGCGTGCTGCAGCTGCCAAAAAAGTCAATGCAATCCTATGCTGCATTAACAGAGGGATAGAATCAAGTTCACACAAAGTGTTAGTATCACTTTATAATGCGTTGATAAAACTACCCTTGGAATATTGCATCCAGTTTTGGTCACCACAATATTTAATGGAGAAAAAAAAGGACTAGGAGTGACAGACTTCCAGTATCTAAAGGGCTGCCACAAAGAAGAAGGGTTCAACCTATTCTCCAAAGCAGGGATTGGGTCCCCAACCCCAAGGCTGTAGCCTACTACCAGGACTTGAGTCATTTAGACTGGGTTGTGAAAGGAGTGGGTGAGCACCCATGAGCATGCATCCCCACTTGTGCAATCAGCAGGTAAGCACTTGCACACATGCTCCATTTGTACGAGCAATTGGTGTGCATGCCCTCAACTTGCACAAATGGAGCTGTGCGCTGTGTGTGCTTCCCCGCCGCTCATGCAGAACCATCTCTTCCTCCCCTGCCAGTCTGCAAAGCCAGAAAGGTTGGGGAACTCTGGTCCAGAATTGGATTTCATGGCTTAAATGTCCTTTTCATTAGATCATCTGACACGATCTGCTTCAATGAGCAATGGGTTTTGGGGGTAGAGGTCAAACAAGTCATGGAAACTGCAACATGGAAAAATAAGCTGTTCAATTAATTTAGAAGGAATTGATTTAATCCCAAAGAAGTCTAGTACTCCCTAGTCAAAAAGCTACTTATTAAGAAATGATTTGATTCTTCTCACTCTCCTGGTTGAGTTTCATTCCATATTGCCTTGCAGTTTCTGAAACATCAGGTAGCAAGATAATGTGATTATCTCCAGGAGCAATTTAACAAGCACCTCTCTCTCTATCCAAATAATCAGATGCAATCAAGAAAGAAGCACAGTGAGGTGATTGATGGAATGCTGATTTTTCAGTTTCATTTATGATCAGCTGAATCCCCTTTCTTATCTATCCTAGTCCCACAGAAAACTAACGAAGATAACATGCATTTGTGCACAACAGCAGTACCAGAAATTGACCTTGCTTTCAGCAAAGTTAGTGATAGGAATCCATAGTACATTCTTATTGACAAGCTGTTAAAGCAACTAATAGAAGAGGCAAAGAACCTTCAAAAAACCATGGACATTTCACAGCAAATATTCTATCAACTCTTTACTACAGTGTCTCTAGAAAATAAAAGCTCTAAAAATCAAAGAAGATAAAATTATTATTTTGTTTAATGCCACAGAACAAAACTAGCAAAAGAATCCATGTGCAGGAGAAGACCAGGCAGTACTAGAGGACAGAGTTAAATAGTCATCAGTTGAGAGTCCTTGTGTTCCCACAACCACTCCAAGTCCACCTGAATTCTGTTGACTTTTATCTGGCACCAATTTAGTTTTCAATGGAGAAGATGACCAGGCTGAGTCCGAGAGAGTTGTCAAATACATCATCAATCTTAAGTCCCTTTGTGCCCAAAAGAGATCTAAGTCCTGCCCACCTTGAATTCCATTGACTCTTATCTACTGCCAATTTGCTTTGACTTTAGTAGTTCTGATTCTTATAGCAAACATAAGCTTTCAATAAACCTTTATATTCATTTAAACTACATGGACTTCTGATTTCCCATGCTTGACATTGAACGTTTATTGATCAGATTCTTGTGTATAGGCTTGAATAAATCTTCTATGCTGCAATCTTATGAATGGTCTTGATTCTTTGTGCCTGACATGATGGCAGCAGTACTAAGCAAGGCAGCCAACCTAGTTAAATACACTAAGATGAAAATACCTAGAACTATAGACTGCATCAACTTCTGCCTCACTACTTATTTTCAGTTTGATGTACAAATGTAGCAACAAATCATAGGAACGTTGATGGAATCACTACAGGGTTGAACAGGGTTGACACTTCTGCTATCTTGCAACTTTACAGTTTTAGGCTTCTATGATTCTTTGTTGTGGAAAAACCAAAACAATTGTCACCACTAGTGAAAGTATTTGTTGTGTACTGCTGCCATAGTAAGGTAAATCTAGATTTTTATATTGTGTGAACATAGCCTCTGATTCTCTGATTCTTTCATACTCTTTATTTTATATTTACTCTTTACCATGTGCTAAAACTCCCACATTTGGTTGAGGGTTGCACATTCCTTAAAAAAAAACCTGATGGAATCCTCTTTTTAGTTAATAGAGAAACCATCACAGGTTGGAAATAAATACTTGCATGTATTTTCTGAATAGTGAAATTATTTTATTTCCCTCTTCTTTTTTTCAGTCCTCAATTAATTCACTGTGCAGTGTATTACTCTAGTAGTGTGCATAATGAGTATCAAATATTTCTATCCTTAAACAAGAGTCTTCTCAATCCCTGTTACTCATAGAAGATATATTTAACTGCCACTCAACCTAATTCTTTGTTCAAGTTATAAACTGGAAATTATTGCTGCATGATTCAGTCCCTTATTCTGAATTCAGGGTATTCACTTTCAAACTAGAATATATATTGTCTCATTTTTCTTCTAGAATTCTTTGTTTAAATGACGTCCTCCCCTACTACACTGCACCCATGAACTACATATTGTCTACTTGTTTTTTAGTACAAAAAGAATGTAGCATGCATTTTACCTTTACTATCATAAAAAAAGAAATATATTTATTATTTCTGACAACAAAGGCTTTTCATCTTTTGGAAAGCACAATTTCAATATTAATTTAATATTAATATTAATTTATAGTAATACTAATACTTAATAATTTCTATTAATAATGTTTATTAATTAGATTATTAATTAATTATTAAGCCAAAACACTTGGAATGAAGGCCATTTAATTCAATTTTCATACATCCATTATATTAAAATTCCATTTGATGGATATTCATATTGGATTTGTTAAAAAAATCAATAGTCTAAAAATATTTGACTCTTGATGTTTACTCTTGTGGACTATTTTTTTTTATCTGATTCTCACTGGATTTTTCTTCCTTGTCTTATTGACAAGACAGCAACACCAAAATGAAATAGCATGACCTTTGGCTGCAACATTAAACTTTTATTTTATGTTTGAAAAGCCTGCAGTCTACCCCACAATAACTAATTTAATTGCAATTTCTACAATTGGCATCAGTTTGTTATCATTCCAATGCCACCAGCTTCTTGTAGCAAGTTATAAGTGATAATTTATTACACAACAGATGTGTAGATTTCTCATAAATACCATTACCATCCACTACTGTGTTTTATTTTTAGTGGGGTTTTTTAAATTCAAGAAGTAGATAAATTATTTTATTCCTGTGATTATGATTTAAAGTAATGTCCCCTATGAAAAGAACTATTTGGTGGTTTATGAATTATGAACATAATTAACATTCTTATCACTTGTTCTTATACCTGCATTAGTTGTTATTAGTTTTCCTCTTTTCTTCTTAATCGTCTTATTGCTGTTCAGCTATCTCTTATATAAGGCCATCTGCAGTGTGCAGATAGCTGTCTTTAGCTCCTCCATCTCTAGGCCAGGAATTGTTCAAAAATATATATTTAAAAAAATAATTTAAAGGTTTTGGGTGGCTGGCTATCTTAACACACATCACATCACTGGGTGGCTCAGAACAGTAATGAAATGACCAACCAAAAATTCATAAAGATGAAACTAAAACTAAGAACTAAAAAATTCAGTACCTCAGCCCCAACAGCACAATTGGTGCACAAAATAAATCTGTGCAAAACTTCCCCAGTCATGGCTTCTACCTGCTACTTGATTAAGAACTGTGAATCAAGGAGGATGCCCAAATAGTGTACCAGCTCATTCTGGGGAAGCACAGCTCCATAATATGTCAACGGTGACATATTATGAGACCTTGAAGGACCAAAAACTCAGTCACTCCATTTACTGACTGACTGACTGACTGACTGACTGACTAAGCTGAAGTCAGTCAGTTGCTTTCCATCCAGATCCTCACAGCCTTCAGGCATTTGGTCAGCATTGCAACAGCATTCCCTGTCCAGCAAAGGGTGGAGATGTATAACTGGGTATCATCAAAGTAATGATACTGCACTCCATGCCACTGAATGATCTGCCCAGGGTTTTCATGTAAATATTAAAAAGGAGGGACCCATATATCTTAGTTAGAAAAAGTTGTTTTGTATGAATTTCCAAAGTAGCATTTGGAAGAAATGTTTAACTTCCAGCATACCACTTTTCTTTTAAATTTAGTTTGAAACTAAAATTGTCTTTTTAAAATGTAAAGTAGAATAGAGGTGTCATAGGAGTTATTGTGTTATTTGGAGTTTAGGAGCCCATATTGGAGATCACTGTTGTAGAATGATACCTAGCAGCTTGCAAGGAAGATAATGTAGACTTAACTTAGTTCATGTAGTCATGTTAACCCTGTAAAAACTCATTGGAAAGAGAAGAAGCAAAAGAGAGCATATATTGAAAAAGTGACTGAGTGGGAAGACAAACAGCAACAGGGGGATTTGTGGCAGAGTTTAGTAGAGGAGATAAGAAGGCAGAGAAGCCAATTGACCTTCTCTTTTCAGAGTCAAAGTGAGTTTAGCAAGTATGAAAGAAAGCCAGGGCTCCAAACTCTGTAAAAGTATAATAGTTAAACTACATTTTACATCAAATATTTATTTATTTATTTATTTATTTATTTATTTATTTATTTATTTATTTATTTATTTATTTATTTATTTATTTATTTATTTATTTATTTATTTATTCAATTTATATGCCACCCCTCTCCGAAGACCCAGGGTGGCTCACAATACATTCAAAAAATCACTATAAAAACACTTAAAAATTAAAAACATTAAAGACATTAAAACCCATTCACACAATTCATGGCCGGATCTCGTCAGATCGCAAAGTGAGATCAACGGCCCCAGGCCTGCCGGAAAGGTCTTCACCACTTTTCGGAAGGCCAATAGGGTGGGGATGGTCTGGACCTCAGGAGGTAACTGGTTCCAGAGAGCTGGGGCAGTCACAGAGAAAGCCCTTCCCTGCGGGCCCGCCAGCTGGTATTGTTTAGCTGACAGGACCTGGAGGAGACCAACTCTGTGGGTCTCTTACCGGTCGCTGGGAGCTATGCGGTAGAAGGCGGTCTCGAAGATAGTTCTTAAAGAGGAAGAATGCCTAATTATTCATATTAAAAAGCCAAAAGAAGAGAGGATGTGTTCCAGTTTATTGCACAGGGTGTCAAATATGTGAGTATCTGCTTGTTAATAGTGATATATTGACTGTATATTGAAATCAGAGTGGCTGAACTTGAAATGCTTAGAAAGCCAATCAAGGAATAAAACCAAGATGCCTGAAATGGAGATGTTAGAGAGCCAGATGAGATCTTTCAAGATGTGATAGGTTCATTCCATTGCTAGAATGATAGCTTCCATCATTTCAAAATTAAGGAGGAGATCCTCATAGAAGGACTTAGTTCTCAAATAATGAATCATACAATGAAATATTCCATCGAGTAAGAAGAGTTTACATTTCTCATGACTTAGTCCTCAGAAAAATACTGTAGCAGACAAGTTGTGACAGCAATCCTATGCCCAGATCTTGCTTACAGCAGAACCTCAGATTCAATTTAAGTACTTGTCACTTTGCTAATACCAATAGGAAATGATATATTGGTATATCCATCTTTCTTTCTTTCTCTTTCTTTCTTTCTTTCTTTCTTTCTTTCTTTCTTTCTTTCTTTCTTTCTTTCTCTCTCTCTCTCTCTCTCCTTCCTTCCTTCCTTCCTTCCTTCCTTCCTTCCTTCCTTCCTTCCTTCCTTCCTTCCTTTTTTCCTTTTTCAAGTTTTTATTCAATATGTAGCATCAGTGTACAAAACAGTGATCTGAAACAGTGTACAAAAATAATTAACGTGCATTGCAATTCCTAGGAAAGATGCTTTCTTACTAGGAATCCTGGATTAAGTTATCAGATAGATGGTATGAAATGGATGATATCAATTTGAATTGATCAAATCTATTTCTTGATTTTATCCCTCTCAATTTCTTCTTCCACCCTCCTTTTGAGATTTCTTACATTGTTTTACTGGTATTTCAAACCTGTTTTGTTATGTAAATAGGTTTGTTTGGCGGGAAGTTCGAATTAACTGACCATCAGCTGATTGGCTGACCACCACAGCTGCAAGGTATATAAAGGGAGCTGGCTCCCTGGGTCAGTTGCTGGAGTCTCACCATATAATAAAGAGCTGTTGTCACTAACTACTCTGGCTTGCTGCATCCTCATTCACCCAACTTAACATTGGCGATAAAGGTGGGATCTTGAGGCCAGAAGCAGAGGAGAGCTGAAGCCACACTCGAGGAAAAAAGAGCTGAAGCCACGTTCGGAGAAGGGGACCGGAGACCGCAACCGAATCCAGCCAGGCGAGCGAGTGGAGCACAGGAGAATCCCGAAACGATGTCTGCCTATATCCCGCCAGCGCCTTTCGACCCCAAGGAAGAGAAGTGGGGATCCTACATGTCTCGGTTCGAGTGCTTCATGGTGGCAAACGACATGCAAGGGCTACCGGACGTTCGAAAGAAAGCCCTGTTCCTGAGCCACTGCGGGCCTAGGGTCTTCGACACAGCCGAAGCATTGTCGGAGCCAAATTCGGTCCACAACATTTCCTGGTCGATGCTACAGACCCTGCTAAAAGACCACTATGCACCAACGCCATCGAAGTACGTCCAGCGCTATGATTTCCGGCAACGGCTCCAGCAGGAGGGCGAATTGATCAGCGAATACGTCGCGGCCCTGCGTAAGGCCGCAACCCAATGTGAGTACCGAGACCTGGATGAGATGCTCCTAGAGCAACTAATTTGCGGAGTGAGAGATAGCTGGCTCCAGAGAAGGCTGCTTGTGAGGTCAAACCTGACCCTACTCATCGCGCTAGACGAGGCCAGGGTGCAAGAGTCGTCAGTAAAGGCTGCAGAGAGACTAAAGAGCTCCCACCTAACCAGAACAACGCAAAAGACAGCGCCAGTGCACCGAGAGGCCATGAGCACTGCGAGCGAGAGGGAGTCTGAAGAAGAGGTCTACCGCACCAAGCAGTCCCACACAGGCCACAGGGAGCCCAGAGATGGATGCGCCAGCTGCGGAGGGTCCCACTCACGACAAAGCTGTAAGTTCAGGGACGCCGTTTGCCGTTCCTGCGAGAAGAGGGGCCACATCGCTCGGGTCTGCAGATCTAAGACACACCAGAGCTACAAACCACGTGGCCAACCCTTCCAATCAGAGCCGGCGCCACACCGAAGGCCCAACAGAGATGGCGGAAACCGGAAGGGCGCGAAATTTGAAGATGCTGGGGCCTACACCATATGCATCGAACAGACTTGCACCTCGCCCGGAGAAAAGACCTACACCACGGTCGAGATCGAGGGACGGGAGTGCCAGATGGAGATCGACACGGGATCACCGATATCCATCATGTCTTGGGAGAACCTAAAGAAAGTCATCCCCAGCGCACGCAAGCGACAGCTCCAGCCACAGCAATGCAGATTGAAGGACTACCAATGGAACCGCATACCCGTCGAAGGAAGAGGCGAGTTCCAAGTACAGTACGGGGAGTTTACCAAGAAACTGCCCCTCACCATCGTCAGCGACAACCTCCCAAGCCTCCTGGGCATGGACTGGTTTAGAGCCCTAGGCATGGGGTTCACCGGAGTAAGGAACGTTCGAAGCACCCTGAAGGAGGACCTGATGCAAGAGTTCCAGGACGTGTTCGACGAAAGGCTTGGCAAGTATGTGGGGACCCCAATTTTGTTTAATCTCAACCCCAATATTGCACCCATCCGTTTAAAGCCTAGGCGGGTACCGTTCGCCCTGAAGCCCAAAATTGACATTGAACTGGACAAATTAATCAAACAAGGGGTGCTCGTTCCAGTCGACCACGCCAAATGGGAGACCCCAATTGTGACACCGGTAAAGCCGGACGGATCAGTGCGCATATGCGCTGATTATAAATGCACAATTAATAAGGCCCTGCAGCAGAGCGCCTATCCAGTGCCCATTGTCCACCATTTGTTGCATTCCCTGGGCCCCGGCAAGATCTTTGCAAAACTTGATCTTGCGCAGGCGTACCAGCAGCTGCCGGTAGATGGCGCTACCGCAGAGGCACAGACTATCGTAACCCACAGAGGGGCCTTCAAGTGCACCCGCTTGCAATTCGGAGTAAGCGTAGCCCCCGGACTTTTCCAAAGTACCATGGAGCGGCTATTACAGGGTATCCCCGGGGTGGTGCCCTATTTTGATGACGTGCTCATTACCGCCGACAATGAGCAACAACTAAGAGAAAGGCTGAGGGAAGTCCTAAGGAAATTCAGGGACGCAGGACTCAGAGTGAAACGAAATAAATGCATGATCGCAGTCCCTTCAGTCGAATTCCTAGGATACAGGGTAGATGGCACCGGCATACACCCAACAGAGAGCAAGATCAGGGCAATCAGAGAAGCACCCACCCCCAAAGACAAGGCAGAGTTACAGGCCTTCCTGGGACTATTAAACTTTTACGCCATTTTCCTAAAAGACAAGGCAACAGTGGCAGAACCCCTACATAGACTGTTAACCAAGAAAGCCACTTGGAAATGGGGGAAGGCAGAAGACAGGGCATTCGCCGGTGTTAAAAAACTGTTATCAGCTGAAAGCTTTCTAATACAGTACAACGCAACGCTTCCCCTTGTTTTAGCATGTGACGCGTCCCCGTTCGGGGTGGGAGCCGTCCTGAGCCATAGACTCCCGAATGGCCTAGAAGCACCCATCGCATACTACTCCCGAACTCTATCAAGCGCCGAGCGAAATTATAGCCAGCTCGACAAGGAGGCCCTTGCCGCCGTTTCGGGAGTAAAGAAATTCCACGAGTACTTGTTCAGGAGGGATTTTGAACTAATCACCGACCATTGACCGCTCCTGGGTCTCCTCGCGGGATATCGACCAACACCGGCAGCACTATCGCCCAGGATGACACGCTGGGCCATTTTCCTCGCAGCGTACTCCTATTGCCTGGTACATCGACCAGGGGCGGACTTGGGCAACGCGGACGCACTCAGCCGATGCCCACTACCCGACAGCCTAGAAGACCCCACACCCGGCATCCCCATCTTGCTGATAGACGTCTTGGACTCTGGGCCCATAACATCAGCCGAAGTTGCAAGAGCCTCAACCAAAGACCACGTGATCCGAACAGTCGCAAGTTGGGTCATGAGGGGGTGGCCGGAAAAGATTGGGAGCGGGGAATTTAAACCGTTTGCGGGAAAACGGGATGAATTGACAATGCAAGGGGGTTGTTTGCTATGGGGCGATCGGGTTGTTATTCCTTTACGTTTACAGGAAAAAGTCTTAATATTGTTGCATGAGGGGCACCCGGGAATTGTAAGAATGAAGGGGCTAGCCAGGAGCTACATATGGTGGCCCAGCATGGATACAGACATTACCGAGTGGGTGGGGAGATGCCAACCCTGCCAAGAGTCCAGATCAGATCCACCAACAGCACCCGTGAGGGAGTGGGAAAAGCCCCAGGGACCCTGGTCCAGGATACACATTGACTTTGCAGGCCCATTTCACAGACAGACCTTCATGGTCGTAGTAGACGCATTCTCCAAATGGTTGGAGATCAAGCTAATGAAGGCCACTACCACCGACGCAACCATCAGGGAGCTAAGACAGTTATTCGCCACCCATGGGTTACTGGACATCCTAGTGTCAGATAACGGGCCACAATTCACCGCAACACAGTTCGAGGGTTACTTAGCGGGGCTTGGGATCAGACATGTCCTTTCGGCCCCGTTTCATCCGGCTAGTAACGGACAGGCTGAGAGAATTGTGAGGTCAGCAAAGGAAGCCCTTTCACGTTTAAGTCCCGGAGACTGGCAGGAAAGGATAGACAAGTTTCTAATAGCTCAGCACTTCACACCCTGTACAGCCACAGGCCGAAGTCCGGCAGAACTATTAATGGGGCGGAAACTCCGAGGAATACTAGATAGGCTCAACCCCAATTACTCCCCAGAGGTCTTCAAGGGGGGGAGAGGAAGCTTAGAGAGTTCACCATAGGGACACCGGTACACGCTAGGAACTATGGACAGGGCCCGCTCTGGGAGGCCGGGACAATCACAGAAATCACGGGGCCCAAATCATACAGGGTAGACATGGGGGACGGGAGAGTTTGGCGCAGACATATTGACCAATTAAGAAAACGAATCACCACAGACACCGACGACAAATTAGACGACCCCATCTCTGACCACAACTACCAACCAGAAACACAAACTACAAGCCTGAGTGGAGCGGAGGACTTAGCTGAGGAATCTGGTATCCAGCGCCGCCCCATTGAGGTAGTCCAAACAGCCGGAGAAGTCGCCGCCCATGAGGAGGTCCCGGAGGCCTCATTGACGGAGCAGGGAGAAACAGAAAGTCCCTCCGACCTGCTCGACGCCGCCCCTCCGACTGAACTGCGCAGGTCAACTAGGACTCGAACACGCCCTAGTCACCTGAGAGACTTTGTATGTAAATAACACCCCAAGTGACTTCTGGGAGGGGAAGAGTGTTATGTAAATAGGTTTGTTTGGCGGGAAGTTCGAATTAACTGACCATCAGCTGATTGGCTGACCACCACAGCTGCAAGGTATATAAAGGGAGCTGGCTCCCTGGGTCAGTTGCTGGAGTCTCACCATATAATAAAGAGCTGTTGTCACTAACTACTCTGGCTTGCTGCGTCCTCATTCACCCAACTTAACATGTTTATTAGCTGTTACATTTATTCTTTTTTAAACAATAATTTTATTAAAGTTTATAAGTAAAAGACTAAGGCAAGCTAAGAAAATATATAAAGTGAAGAAAAAGGGGAAATACAAAAAGATAGAAAAAAGAAAAAAACAAGACTATATTCTCAATCTCAGTCAGAAAATCACAGCACTGAGAAATAGTGAAAGGTTATCTCAGTATTTCCATAAAAAGTTAAAGATTCTTAGCACATTCTGAGTACCTTAAGGCTTTGTTCAGAAGTTTATTACCTTGCCAGGTAATGATTACCATAAGTTTCCGATATCAAAACTGGTATCGGAAAAACTGTTCAAACTGGCCCAAAACACACTAGATTGCAAGATCTTAAGTAATCTTTTGCATTCTTGCTTGAGATTGAACATTATTTCATTGTAACAACCTTGTGAAATTTGGATAATTGTAAAATGTATTTTTTTATATATTATTTTATTTAAATGTTCCATGAATGCCATTTGAAAGATCATACATATTTCATACTTTTTCTAATATGTTGAATCTCCATTAAATTTTACTTGTTTTTAGTATTCCAGGACTCCAGAACGCTAAGGCTTAGACTTGGTATATTACATTGGACTTTCTATTTAGTTTATGGCAGCATCCAGAATTAAAATTTCAGAACACTTCTGAGCTATATGATAATCTTACTGCCTGTTTTGATTCCTTTCTTGCTTAATTGTTAATGGAAAAAATCCTGTATACATTATTGGCCAGTAGTTTCTATCATGGATTACAGATTATTATGGATCCATTAAAAAAAGGACAGAGAAAACATTTTTTCTTTCTTGATGAAGAGCAGCTTGCTGAATTAGAGAAGGACCATATCTCATCTTCAGATGATTTAGCCCAGACCTAAAAGAAAAAAAAAACCAAACTGAATCTCATGATGTGCAAATTTTAGAATGATTGAAATTATGCATATAAAAATAGTTGCTATGTTTGAATAATAAATTTAAGAATTTCAATCAGAAATATATGTGTTAGATTAAGCAGAAAAATCTGTGACCAATTCAGATGAAATAGGGATTACTTGAAAACACTGTAAATAATTAGTAAGAGATATGAGAAACATTTCAAAAGTAAACTAAGATTTTTGGGATCAGCTTATCTGCTTACAGGGTGTTTATCTACGAATGAATTTCTTAGAATGAATACGTCTTACAATTCTGAACAAGACCAATATATACAAATTTTCATATTAGAAATTTATCACTGCAGCTGACATATAAACTTGAAATTGAAGCTGGGTTTCCATTCTGATTCAGCTGAAAAGCCTGTTCTATTGCTGGGACTTCCGTGAGATCTACAGTAATTCTGCTACACCATATGCAAAATGTACTATCAACGGATCAATACACCTAGGTAATTTTACAGTTTGGCCCTATATATGTATATGTCTGTTTGTGTGTGTGTGTCTTTTCTTTTATACTTTTATACTATTGGGTTTTATTATATATTACCAGTAGTTTTTGACTGTAATAAAGATATTTTCTTATTAGTACAGAACCATATTTTGCAATTATCACAGAAAGTAACTAAATAAAAAAAGAACATTTTTTCAAGAATTTATTTTATTTTTTCTTCCATAGATTGTTCAGAAGCAGAAGCTATTCAGCAAACTTATGTGGGAGTTAAAGGGATTATTTTTTTTCACAGTATTTTGATGTTATTTTTGAATCGTGTTTCATGATCTATCAGCTATGAAACTTGTTATAATGGGATCATCTGAATTAAAAGAGTAATAGTTTTTAAATGCTTTTAATAACTTCATTTCCTTAGTTATTAAAAAGAATTAGGCTGACATGGTTTGGGGATAGGGAATAAATATGGTAAATGGAAGATTTAAAAAAAATACACATGTGCACACGACATATAAACACACATAGGAAAAAAGAATTTTGTATTTTTGTCCAACAAAAATAGAAAAGGAAAAAGGGAATTGCAAAAAAGAGTAGCAACAATATGGATGATCATCTTTATTATAATCATGATCTGAAGTCATAATCTCGATCAGTAAGCAATTACAGTTAAACTACAGATAATGCCAGGCCTTTATTGATTGAATAGTTGGGTTCATCCACTGAATAGTTGGGTTCATCAATCAACATTTATTTATGGTCCCATACCAAATACAATAAAGAACAACTGTAATGGCATGTGGGAATAGCCTTGGGAGAAGGAGGAAGCCTAAACAATATGAAACCTGAATTTGGGTAGGGTGGAGAAAGCTTCTCAGAAGGGACCCACCATAGTTTTCAGGAGATAAAACTAAGGGAAGGGAGATATGTTTTCATACTTGCAAGATTCTGTAGAGATATAATCCAATTGTTATAATAAAGGTAACATCAGTGCTCAAGGTGCTTCTTCTTCTCTGGACTATCTGAAAGTCTGAAACCAGCATACTATTGTATTGATAAAAATACTGCAACCTTTTTGGAGGTTTCTGAAGAGGAACCATAAATTTATCTTTCTACCTATGAAGGACAAATCTCCAAGTAATAGCATAGAAGATCCATTTCTGTTATTCTGCTCTCTTATTTCCACAAAATAGGTATGCAATTCAAAAGAATATGGGCATCCAAAGTATTAAACCTTGTCTCAATGTCAAATTAATATGTATGACAATATCTATGATGTAATTTTTCCAGAATATAATGATTTTAGGACATTGTAAAAATATGTTTAATGAAGTGTTATTTTTAACCACCCAGATTTGCTGGGAGTTGGAGCTTGGACGGTATATACATTTAATAAATTATTATAATTATTACATCTTTAACAACAAGATAATCTAATTCCTTTTATCTATAAATGTAATGGGATATAACATACTACATGTCTACTAAAAAGAAGGAAATTCATTATCAAATTGATCAACTTAAAATCTGAATATCCTTTCCTTTTTCTTCCACAATATAATTAACTCTTTTAATCTTGGTCAAATAAAAAGAATCTCAGAATCTGTTGGTGGATGGAGTAATTTTGATCAACAAGTTTTGAAAATGTGTGTTGAAACATGGAATTAATGACCCAAAAGAATTTTTAAATATTCCTTTAAAAATTATTTACTATGGTCCTACTAAGGATTTTCTGGATATATTATATAGGTATTTTAATATCTTTTTATTTGGCTATGTCTTCTATAATTATGACTGGAGATGTAGATTGAATATTATATCATTGAAAATACTTTTTACCTAAGCTTAATTCGTATTCATGGAATATATTTGTAAGATTATATGTTTCATTTAATTTAAGTCTTAAAAACTTGTACGAGCCTTTTTTCAAATGTCTATGGAGATTCTCAGTCATCCAGGTCATGGTTGTCCCAAAGCTGCTTTTTCAAGAGGCAACTAGACTTTTTGGTTTTTCTTTGAAGACGTTTCACTTCTCATCCAAGAAGCTTTTTCAACTCTTCAGAGAAGAAGCTTCTTGGATGTTCTTCAAAGAAAAATCAGAAAGTCTAGTTGCCTCTTGAAAAAACACGTTTGGGATAAGCTTTTTTCAGTTCAACATTAGAATTTTCAACTAGTTATTTTCTAATTTTGGAATCCTTAATTGGATGGATTAATTTTATCAGTATTAAACTGGAGTTTAATATGATAAAAGTATTAAGGAGTTTAAGGAGTTAAGTGTGACTAAGGGAAGACTGTGTGTATGTGTGCAGAGCCATAGATATGATTTTGAAAAAAACATATATAGAAACAGTTATGAAATCAAAAGTTTGGGATAAGCTTGGGAAATGGAAAAAATGTGAGAAAGAAGGTCAAGCAGGTTTCATCTTATACCATCTTGTGATTTAAGAGGAGGAGAGAGCAAACACTGCCAGGCTTTCAAGATTATGTTATTATAATCCATCTCAGTAAAGCAGAGATCCAGTTAAAATTGTGGAATCTTTTTTCTCATCTGTCAGAGGCTGACTGTGAAGAGTTTCAGAATTGGGTGCCTGTACTGCTGTCTTCTCTTTCATGGACTTTAGTCAGTTCACAATAAAATTAAGGCAAACCATCATGACAGAACATTAAAAGCAACATTATTCCCTTCCCCACAAACACATAATGTACCTAGAGAAGTGATGGTGAACCTTTTTTCCCTTGGGTGCCAAAAGTGTGGAGGCGCGCGTGATAGCGTGCATGTGTGTGCTCATAATGCAATGCCCCCCACGCATGCCCTGCCCCTGCACATGCACACACAATCCCCCTGGACTGTCCCACCCCCTGCATAGGAATGTGCAACCCCCCATGCTCCCCATCCCCCTGTGCATGCATGCGACCCCCCTACATCCCGTTTTGGGCCTAGCAGGCCTCCCTGAAGCCTCCAGAGGCTGGAAACGGCTCATTTCCAGACTTCCGGTAGGCCCGTTTTTTGCCCTCCACAAGCTCCGGAGGCTCCAGAGGCTTTATGGAGCTTCCAGAAGAGCGAAAACAGCTTTCCTAGGCCCTCTGGAGGCCCTAGGAGGTCGGAATTGACCTGTTTCCGGACTTCCAGTAGGCCTGTTTTTTGCCCTCCCAGAGCCTCTGTGTGAGCCCTGTACTTAGCTGGCATCCAAAACGGGCCGTGTGGAGACTCCTGGGAGGGAAGGGGCGGCATGGGGATGTGTGTGCGTCTCCCGTATGCGCAGCAGAGACCCAAAAATAAACTGGCTGGTGGGAGGCACGTGCGTATGCGCGGTGGAGCTGATCTACGGTGACAGCTCACGTGCCCGCAGAAATGGCTCTGCATGCCTCCTATGGCAAGCGTGCCATAGGTTTGCCATCACGGGCCTAGAGAGTTTTCATTATTTGAAAGTAAAGTAAAATTGTGAAGAAAATATTTTCTGTGCCTCTGTCTTTAAATTACATTAATATGGGGAGATTACTGATGATGATTTTGGGTTTCTTGAAAGACCTGCAGATACAATAAATAGACAAAAGGCTTAAATCCTTTACAATGTTATACAGAGCAAGGTATTTTGCTCTTAATGCTACTGGAGAAATAAGTGACAATTAAATATTAATTTACTTTAAACATTATCCCATCAAATAAAAATACCAAAGGCCTTTTGCATATGCTCAGGATACCTATGAATCATACGTATCTCTGGTGTAGCATGTGTAGGTGTACGAGTACAGCCTGTGAAGCAGTAGAAACTGGTATATTAGTCACTAAGGTGGAGTGCTGGAGAGAGAACACAAGAGATGAGTAAACTATATAAATAATCTGATCTTGGGTTCAGCCCAATGCTTCTCTCTGCCATGGCTTGCTGTGCGTGCAAGAGCAAGGGGCTGTGGGATGTGAAGAGGGGAACGAGAAAGGTGTCTCTGCTTTGGATCTGTTTTTGCACAGCTGCAGGCTAGTATTTTGAGGTGCTGCTCTGCCAACAGTGCTTTGCAGAAAGCAAAGTAATCCCAGAGCATTCTTCGCAACAAGGCTTGGCTTGTTTTTTTGTCTTCAAGGTGTGTGCTTTGTGCATTCCCAAATTTTAGCTTGCTCTTTTGCAACATTTGTTTAATTGAAAATAATTTAATTTAAATAATTTAAGTTACAAATTTTAAACCCAGTGTGGATTATAGTGACTCTTACAACACGGGACTTCTTTTTATATGCAGGAGGAGGATATCATAAAGTACCCTTGTTGAATTCAGACCTATCTAAAAAGGAATTAAGTTCATTTTTTCTTAATATAATTTTATTAAAAAAAATTAAGACATGAGTTTTTAAACTAAAATAAGTAGGATGGAAAAAAGGAAGAAATAAAAGAGAAAGCTGAAGTGCAAAAAGAAAGAGAATGAAAAAGAAAGAAGAGAAATAGAATACAAAAAATAATAATATGAGCAATGGCTTCCAATCTTTTTTACAGCAATTATAAAAACTATAGTAGATTTACTTCTTTCATATCTCTTCTTTCTGTACTATATGCTATCTAATAATCAAAACCATAAATCATAAGTGTTAAATTTATATTTACTGATAAAGAAATAAAGGAAGACTAGTACAGAGCTATTTCAAGCTATTTAGCTTTTGTCAGCTAGCCATTCCCTTCTGGGATTCGAACCTGGGCTACTTACATATTAGATAGATTAGATCATAATTTATGCTCGCCACAGGTGTGTAAAATCAGCACTTGTCCCATCGCAATTTACAGACAGGTTCCCACTGTGGATGTATAGCGCTGCGGTTGTGAGGAAATGTGATGGTAAGGACACAGGGAATTTATTTTATTTTATTATTTTATTTTATTAATCAAATTTCTATACCGCCCTACTCCTGAAGGACTCAGGGCGGTGAACAGCCAAGATAAAATACAGACAATACAAATATTAAAAATCCCTTAAAATTATTAAATATTTCGGCCGAAACACAGATTAAAACACCCAATTTATAAAATCACAAATTAAAAAATTTAAAATTTAAGAATTTAAAAGAGGGGAGTTAGGCCAGGCCAGCTTGCTGAAATAGAAAAGTTTTGAGAGCACGGCGAAACGTGCGCAGGTCCGGGATCTTCCGTATCTCTGGGGGGAGCTCGTTCCAGATGGTAGGTGCCCCCACAGAGAAGGCTCTCCCCCTGGGGGCCGCCAGTCGACACTGTTTGGCCGACGGCACCCTGAGGAGCCCCTCTCTATGGGAGCGTACTGGTCGGTGGGAGGCTATTGGTAGCAGAAGGCGGTCTCGTAGATACCCCGGTCCGATGCCATGGAGCGCTCTAAAGGTGGTAACCAAAACCTTGAAGCGCACCCGGAAGACCACCGGGAGCCAGTGCAGCTCGCGCAGGAGGGGGCTCACATGGGAGCGCCACGTCGCTCCCATAACCACCCGCGCGGCCGCATTCTGGACCAGCTGGAGCCTCCGGGTGCTCCTCAAGGGGAGCCCCATGTAGAGAGCATTGCAGTAGTCCAAGCGGGAAGTGACAAGAGCATGAGTGACCGTATTTAACGAGTCCCGATCCAGAAAGGGACGCAACTGGCGAATCAGGCGGACCTGATAAAAAGTCCCCCTGGCCACGGCCGTCATATGCTCTTCTAAAGACAGCCGTGAGTCCAGGAGGACACCCAAGTTGCGAGCCCTCTCCGTGGGGGGCAATGACTCGCCCCCAATAGTCAGTGATGGCGCCAACTGACTATATCGGGATGTCGGAAACCACAGCCACTCGGTCTTGGATGGGTTGAGCCTGAGTCGGTTTCTCCCCATCCAGATCCGCACGGCCTCCAGGCACCGGGACATCACTTCAAGGGCATCATTGGGGTGGTCCGGGGTGGGAAAATCTATAGCTTTATTATTAATAAATGAACACACAAATCAAAACAACAACAATAATTGTATGCATAAGATAACTTAAAAGGAAGCCTAGAATAAGGGGGAAACTACACTGAATGTATGGGAACATTTTGGAAGCTAGAAGATAACTTGTATTCAGTGACAGATGTCTGGAAAAAGAGGACTCTCTTTTTGTGTGAGTCAAGTCAACAAGAAAGTGCCTGTTATTTCTTAAAACAGACCATTGTCTTCCTCAGAAAACACTTGCTTGATGTGTGGAATAGGTCACAAGAAACTTAACACTAATGCTCATGTATAGGAAATAACTATGCAAACCAGACTAATCATCTTGATAAGTAATTTATGTTTCTGTTATTATTGTCTAAAAGCCATCAGACAAAGCTACACGTTCTGGGCAACTGTACATATGCAAATAATATTTTGTCTTATCCATGCATAAAAGGATGATAATGTGAGATGGGAAGTCTATGTTATTTGCTTTAACAGGTTGGGCATATTAGCAAATGGCAGTGTCCAGGTGATCTTCGAATTTAGAAATTATGTAGGGTCAGGTCTGGTTATTAGGTGGATGGGAAAAATCTGGGGAATTTCAGTGCTGTTGGCTAGCTAAAAAGAAAAGACAACATCTAGATGTAGCCCTGAAATCATAAGGAAGTGATTTTGCTGTGCAAATTTTAACTGAAATGGAGAATTGAAGAATTGAAAATTATTTTATAACTTAAAGTGTTTTTATTTTATGGAGCTGTACATCTCCACCCCGGACCACCTCAACGATGACCTTGAAGTGATGTGCCGGTGCCTGGAGGCCGTACAGATCTGGATGGGGAGAAACAGGCTCAGGCTCAACCCATCCAAGACTGAGTGGCTGTGGTTTCCAACGTCCCAATATAGTCAGCTGGTGCCATCGCTGACTATTGGGGGCGAATCATTGGCCCCCACGGAAAGGGCTCGCAACTTGGGCGTCCTCCTGGATTCACGGCTGTCTTTAGAAGAGCACTTGACCGGGATAATTTTTTATCAGGTTCACCTGATCCGTCAGTTGCGTCCCTTTCTAGGTTGGGACTCTCTACATATAGTCACTCATGCCCTCGTCACCTCTCGTCTGGATTATTGTAACGCTCTCTACATGGGGCTCTCCTTGAGGTGCACTCGGAGGCTCCAACTGGCGCAGAGTGCGGCTGCGCGGGTGGTTATGGGAGCGACGTGGAGTTCCCATGTAACACCTCTCCTGCGCGAGCTGCACTGGCTCCCGGTGGTCTTCCGAGTGCGCTTCAAGGTTCTGGTTATCACCTTTAAAGCGCTCCATGGCTTAGGACCTGGTTATCTACGGGACCGCCTGCTACCACCAATAGCCTCCCACCGGCCAGTACGCTCCCATAGAGAGGGGCTCCTCTGGGTGCCGTCGGTCAAACAATGTCGACTGGCGGCCCCTAGGGGGAAAGCCTTCTCTCTGGGGGCACCTATGATCTGGAACGAGCTCCCCCTGGAGATATGGAGGATCCCGGATCTGCACACCTTCCGTCGCGCGCTTAAGACTTTTTTATTTCATCAAGCTGGCCTGGCCTAAATCTTCTCCCCTTTTTGAATGTAAATTTTAATTTGTTTTTAAATTATGGGGTATTTTAAATTCAGCCAAATTATTTAATTTGTTTTTAATTTATTTTAAATTTTTGTATTTATGTGTTTTATCTTGTGGCTGTTCAATGCCCTGAGTCCTTCGGGAGAAGGGCGGTATAGAAATTTAATAAAATAAAAATAAATAAATAAAATAAATATTTTCCATATATGTTACTCAGTGGTGGGTTTCAAATTTTTTTTACTACCGGTTCTGTGGTTGTGGCTTGGTGGGTGTGGCATGGCTTGGTGGGCATGGCAGGGGAAGGATACTGTAAAATCTCCATTCCCACCCCACTCCAGGGGAAGGTTACTATAAAATCTCCATTCCCACCCCACTCCAGGGGAAGGTTACTGCAAAATCCCCATTTCCTCCCAATCAGCTGGGAATTGTGAGGCAGAGAATAGATGGGGGCGGGGCCAGTCAGAATTTTTACTACCGGTTCTCCGAACTACTCAAAATTTCTGCTACCGGTTCTCCAGAACAGGTCAGAAAGTGCTGGAACCCACCTCTGATGTTACTTCTTATATTGAAGCTATGTGGGTGGATCTTTTCATTAAGGTTTGGTCTGGGGTGGTGGCTGTCCAGAGTGAGTAAGACTCCAGTAGGACTATGGAGAAGATGGTGTACTCCATATCTATTCTCTGTGTGAATGATGAGTAATTGGCAGTATAATCATGAGGCACTTGATAAGATAACAATAGCCATGGCTGAAATTAATTGGAAAAAGATTGCTTAAAAGCAATTTAATACAGCAAATAAATCACGAGTCAGGAATGTGTCTGGCATTGCTTTTCCTCCTGCAACTGCTGTCAATGTTCTGATTTTCCCTGACTGAATTGGTAAATCTTTCTTTCAGTTTTTTACTTAGAATACAACTGGAGACATAACCGAATACATCTCTTTTCTATTTATTAAAATTATTTAGATTTTTTATTGTTGTTCTACAAATTTTATTTGGTTTATTATATAAAATATAAAGAAAAAAATATAAATAGGAATAGATTTTTTTAATTCTGTCTTTATTATTTTATAAGTAATTCAAGGCATGAACATGCATAATACTCCTTCTATCTCCTTCATTATTATAACAATAATCCTGTGAGGTGGATTGGGCTGACAGAGGGTGATTAGTCCAAAGTCGCCCAGCTGGATTCCATGCCTAAGAAGGGATTTTTAAAACAGATGCCTATGATATAGTAGAGGATAAAGAGGAAGACCTGGTTAAGGTTATGACGGATCTGCTGTTGGCTATAGTCAGGTGTGGATTCTAAATTTTTTTACTACCGGTTCTGTGGGCGTGGCTTATTTTGTGGGTGTGGTTCGATGGTCATGTGACAAACAATTCTTTAGGATTTAGCAGAGGTACTGGGCTTCCAGGCTTTTAACTGTTTGCAAAGCCGTACCGGTCTACCCATTTGTTTTTGGAGCATTCCAGTCTATCTATTTGTTTTGGGAGCACACCAGTCTACCACCACACTACCTTTTATGGCAAATCAGCTGTAGGTTGGCCCTTTGAAGCACCGCGGCAAGAGTTTAAACAGTTTTTTTCCTTCTAGCCGATCAGCTGGGACTCAGGAGGCAGCCAATAGATTGGGGGCAGGGACAGGCAGAGGTAGTATTTACCAGTTCTCTGAACTACTCAAAATTTCCACTACCGGTTTGCAAGAACCGGGGAGAACCTGTAGCAACCCACACTGGTGTGGATTGCATATGCACAGTGCATATTCACAGACTGTGAATGCATGTGCACAGTGCATCCTTGGTGCGCAGCGCACATGCACAGCCAGTGAACCGGTAGCAAACTGTTTCAGATTTCACCACTGCTAAAAAGTCTTAAAACTGTTCTGAAGACGCCCTAAAAAATTCTATAGGAGTTTTTTTTCCCTAACCACATCCTCTGTATCTTTAAAATGCATTTATGGCAAAAGTATTTAAGTTTGATCACACAAAATTCTACTACTTGTTACAATAGAAGCAGTAAACAAGAACTCTAATATTTATAAGAACAAATGTGGCAAATAAAAGTGCCTTGTCTTAAAATCATAATTAATTATAAGGCAAACAACAAATTTAAACTATGCTACTGGGAGTTTGCAGATATCCGGTGCAAGAAATACATCTGTTAAGAGATGCTGTACTGGGGAAAAACACACACAGGCATAATTACACCCACATAGTTCACAGCCTAATAGCAGTTTTAATCAATAATGTTACAACTGTTTACGTACTAGAAATTGCTGATTCCCAAACGGAATAGCAACATATGCAACATTTCTGGGTTTCTCTTCGTTGCTCTTTGTGTCATTTGTATTCTGGTCTTTTTCGGAGAATTGTGAGAAGATAGCAATTCTATGAAAAGATTTTGCATATTTTCACATAATGAAAATTTGTACATGTGCTTCTCAGGGGTGAAATTCAAAATTTTCGCTACTGGTTCTGTGGGCATGGCTTGGTGGTGGTGGGGTTTCCTGTGACTGAGTGGGTGTGACCAACTCGACATCACTCATGGCCATGGCCATGTCAGTCACATTGCAGCAAAAATTACCCAAGTCGCTCCACTTCTTGAATGCACTTCTGCCACCCACTTCCATGTGGTGGCTGCGCACAAGCACATCATTGCCTGCTGCCACTGCGCCAGAAGGACTTGCCTGGGCAAGTCTGAGCAGAGCAGCGCAGCAGGCAACGGTGTGCATGTGCGCAGTCGGCGCATGGAATAGGGTGGCGGTGCGAAGTGGCTCTGGTAATTTTTGCTGCAAGAAGCCTGCAGTGTAGCCGCCATCTCTTTTTTGGCGCAAGAAGCATCCAGCCACACTGAAAAAAGAGGCGGTGGTTGCAGGCTTGCCTTCCCTGGCAGCCAGCTGCAGAAGAAAGGTAAGGACACATCGCGTGGCGAAGGAAAGCGGGCAGTAATTGAGCGGGCAGGGTGGGCAGGGCCAACCAGGGGTGATTTTTACTGATTCAGCAAACCATTTAAAATCGCTGATATTGGTATTGATATCGCATATATCAACTGGTATACGTGATTCGGTCCGAACTGGTCAAATTTCACCTCTGGTGCTTCTCCAACTATTGATTAATTACAACACTTAGCAACTTTCACAATCATGATAAATGGTTACCAGAAGCTCTATTTCATTTGAAGGACCCAGTTTCTTCATCTCAAATATAGACACAATATTGCAGAGTTACCTATCTACTTTCAGCATTTAGTACATCTTGTGAAATTTAATAAGTGTGTACATCACTTATTAATTACAGTATGAAATGGTGATAAAGCAATCATCATAAACCCAATGCCACCAAGATAATTTTAATAACAGGTAAGAACTCAATCACTGGATTGCTCAGTGGAGGCGATTCAGTTGTGAATCTTCTTCTGTAACAATGTCCTTACGCTTGAAATCATCTGATGAATTACCCCTGCTGAATGAGGAAGATGTTTAGTAATTACAGTATATTAATTACTCTTTCACTTAATTTCTCAATTACCTGACCACAATCATTTTGGTTTTGTTTTACACTGATTTCTACATTTGGGGAAAAAAAGTTTGCACAAATATTTAGATGCATTTTTGTGCACATTTGTGCTAATATACATTTTTTGTATAGGTAGATGTTAGTTAGGTTTTATTTTTGTTTTGTTTTATCTTTGTCATATTTTGTAAGAAATGTCCCGAAAGCACTGTGAACATATTTGTTTAGTACAAGTTTACATCCATCCTCAACCACAGAAACTCTTTGGGCCAGTCATTTTCTTTTAGTCCAGTCGTCATCATCATCATCATCATCATCATCATCATCATCATCATCACCATCACCATCACCATCACCATCACCATCACCATCTTAGCCATTGTATGGGTGAAGCCATCTTCATCCACTGCAAGATGAAGGCCTCTTCTGCATGTTTTCAACCAATATGATCCTGAGCTTTCTTTTGCCAATTGGATCCACAATACTTGCTGATGTTGTCAGTCCATCTTGTTTTAGATCTCTTTCATGGATGCTTTTTATCAAGTGGGATCCATTCTATGACGGCCTTGGTCCATCTGCCATCAGTTCTTCTTGCTATGTGACCTGTGTGACTAGTTCAATCATCTCACAGGTTATTGTAAGCAAAAATTATATAAAACTATCTATACTACTTTAAATTCCTGGAGCAAAGACATAAATCTAAAAAATAAATATATTTTGAGATGTCAACTGTATACCAAATTTTTGACAAATATGGATTACAATATGTATAAGTTTACAATATAGATAAGATTCAGATAATATTATTATTTATTAAATTTGTTTGCTGCCCATCTTGCCCCAAGGCAATATGTGCAATAATCTTGAAAAACCAATATCTCAACCATCATTATTGCTGAGATAGGGTAATTGGAAATAGGTTTTCTTGTTTGTGGAATTTCAGCTGCTCTATCTGGCACCTACTCTACTATTCAGGATTTTAAATTGATTTGTTGCTTTAGTCTTAAACTGTTTAATGAGTTTGTTGGGGTTGTTTTCCATTTTTTATGATTCAGTTTTTATCTGCAACCAATTTATTTCTTCCTCCTTACAATGCTCATGGAAGTTATGGGAATCTTTGTTAATCCAAGATCTGTCAGAGATCAGCAGAAGCAGCAATGACCAATAATCTCTGCATTCTCCTATTATTTAGTTATTTATTGTTTCGATTTATATGCCGCCCTTCTCCATAGACTCAGGGCGGCTTACAATGCGTTAAGCAAAGCCTTCATACTTTTGTATATACCTGCTTAGTAGGGCTTTCGGGGGGCCCCTAAGCGGTGTTCTTTTTTATACAAAGTCAGCTTATTGCCCCCACAAACCGAGTTCTCATTTTACCTACCTCGAAAGGATGGAAGGCTGAGTCAACCTTGAGCCTGGTGAGATTTGAACTTGCAGTAATTGCAGGCAGCTGGTGCTATTTAACAGCACTTTAGTCTGCTGCGCCACCAAGGCTCTTGATTAGCTGCCAGAGAGAAGCACTGATTGGTTCATAGTGTTCCTATTCTACTCCAAGAAAGTTCTAAAATTAATAGGAATGAAGAGGATTACTTGGCTACATTCAAAACACTGGATGGACTACAAATGTGAAAGTACTCATAGTTTCTACACGGACCTATATCAATAACTTTACCAATCTAGATGTACAACCACAGATAATTAATTTATTAATTTTATTTATTTATTAACTTTTTATGCCATCCTAGATCCCCTACAGGGTGAATCGGGGCAGCTTACAGGTAAAACAACAAATAAAAAAGAGTTAGAAGATTAAAGCAACACAGAGTTAAAATAGTGACATAGTTATTGACATAATGACATAGTTCTGGTCTTCCCAAATAATAGAAAGGAAGACAAGATTCAAGCATTCTATGAGGCTTTCTGCAATAGAAATTATAAATGATCTTTGGAATAGTTGGCTGCCCAAGTTTTATTAACCTGGTTTTATTTTTATCCTATCCCCAGTTTTATCCTGCTCTTTCCAATGCTACAAATGAAGGAAGGTACAAAACATATGAAATAAGAGACCCAGGATAATACATCACTATCAGTGGTGGGTTTCAAAATATTTTACTACCGGTAATTTGGGTGTGGCTTGGTGGGTGTGGCATGGTGGGTGTGGCAGGGAAAGGATACTGTAAAATCTCAATTCCCACCCCACTCCAGGGGAAGGTTACTGCAAAATCCCCATTTCCTCCCAATCAGCTGCGAATTGTGAAGCAGAGAATAGATGGGGCGGGACCAGTCAGAATTTTTACTACCGGTTCTCCGAACTACTCAAAATTTCTGCTACCGGTTCTCCAGAACTGGTCAGAACCTGCTGGAACCCAACTCTGATCACTATGCTAGCAGCTCTTGCTATCACCACTGCAATGGCTGATTTATACTAATGAGTGTTATGCTTTTAAGTTTCTAAGAGATCTACATATATCAAATAGGTATCACAATCAAGTGTCACTGTCAGTCAATTTCCTGAAGAGAGTTACTTGCTTTAAATTAATAGATTTTATGACTGGCAGCTTTTATGATATTATTTCTTTTCTTAGCTTCTTATCTATTAGGCACAGATTAGTGATATTATAAATTAAAGTTCTTTTATAGGTATCACTTGCAATGTTGTACAAAAAAGAAGAGTTATTGCAGATACTTGTTTAATAGCAATTGTTATTACAGATAGCAATAGAGCAGGGGTGAAATGCTCCTGTTTTGGACCAGATCACCCGATCCAGTAGCAATGGCAGTGGGTGGTTTGGAGAACCAGTAGCAAAAATCCCTGCCCCCCCCCAATGCCCAGCTGAGCCACACAATCATCAGAGGCTTTTTTTAAATTATTTTTAAAAGCATTTTTTCTACAACCTCTTCGGCCGAAAAAATACTTTTAAAAATAATTTTAAAAAAAGTCTCTGATGATCGCGTGGCTCAGCTAGGATCGTCAGAGGCTTTAAGAGAAAAAAAGCCTCTTCCGATGAGGCAACTTAATTGGGATCGTTAGAGGCTTTTAAAAGAAAAAAAGCCTCTGCTGATCAGGCAACTCAGCTGGGATTGTCAGAGGCTTTTAAAAGCATTTTTTTACAACCTCTTCGGCCGAAGAGGTTGTAGAAAAAATGGTTTTAAAAGTTTTTTTTAAAAAAAAGTTGGCCACGTCCACCCAGTCACATTACCCCTCCCCCACCAAGCCACGCCCACAGAATCGGTAGTAACAAATTTTACATTTGACCACTGTAATAGAGCCTTTCTGCAAATAATATAATCACTTTGAATGTCAAAGAAAAGCCAGATACTGTTCTGTAAGTACAATTGTAACATTCCCTCAATGATACCCCCCCTTCCCACCATGCCCTGATATAGCTTGAGAAAGAAAGAGTGTGTTATTCTGACGTTATTGTGGTTTGGTCGACTGCCTAGAGTTCAGTCTTTTAGAATATTTGAGCATTGACATGCAAATACTCCTCATCTTCTGAAAAAGATCAAACATTAGTGATTTCTTTGATACTAACAACTACTTGGGTAAAGGACTGCGTAACTGTTTTTTATCCTACTTATTTTCATTTATAGCTAGGTTTTCCTGTCTTGCTATAAATGAACTCTCTCACCTAATTCTACAATTTGCATTGGCGCATATTGCTACAGCTGCCTGTTTCGATGACTCAAATAAAAAGTATAGGTACTGCAAATCTACTCTCAATTTATCAAGGCCATGACTTGTTTTTACTTGCCACACCCGTAAAGAAACAATGCCAAAAAAAAGTTGCATTAACTTTCATGGTCACACACCTTGCTATGTAGGTAAATTATAAAACGGGCTTTGACCAATTGTAAGCAAAAGAAAGAAACAAAAGAACCGTAGCAGGCTTTTCAAAAGCAATTTAATTTATTTCTAGTTCCTGTCTTAATGTCACCAAAGAGGATTAAGTGAGAAGACCTTTGTACTTATGCAACAGTATGAATCATATTCCTGAGAATCAATCCTGCAAAATACTTGTTGTAGTATGAGCGGTAAACCTTAGGAAAGGGGGAAAATATAGTCCCATTGCACCAGGATTTTGTCTTATTGAAAGAAAAAGAAATTTAGAGGAACAGAAGCGATGATGAAAGTATACTTTGCTAAACGAAAAAGAGCCAAAATCAGGATTTCTGTACCTGGGTGCTCATCAGTTAAAAAACTTCAACATACAAAAAATTCTTAGCAATGGATAAGTTTGCTTGTGGCAGGGATGGCTAACCTTTTAGGACCAAGTGCCCAAAGCATGCACATGAACCCCCCAAATGCAATGTGTGTACGGCCCTGTACATGCACATCTGCGCATGCGTGCAGCCCTGCCGCATGTGCCCTGCCCTTGCATGCCCCCCTTGCATGCATACCCCCTGCATTAGGGGTGGGTTCTACTTATCTTTACTACCAGTTCATAATGGGGCCGCGTGTGCTTGCTTTTCTCGTGTGCGCGCACTCTTCTACGCAAGCGCAGAAGCATCTGAGCATGCACAGAAGCATTTTGATGATGTCAGGATCAGTGGGTGGAGCCTCCCGCTGGTTTTACTACTGGTTCTATAGAACGGTGAGAACCGGGGGCAACCCACCACTGCCCTGCATGTGCCTCACCCCCTGCATGCATGTGTGGGCCCGCACATGCTCCCCACCCCCATGCATACGCAGCAAAAACTTAAAGACCTGGTGGCCGGTGGGAGGCATATGCACATGTGCGGCGGAGCTGAGCTGGGGTGACAGTTCGTGTGCCCACAGAGTGGGCTCTACGTGCCATCTCTGGCACATGTGCCATAGGTTCGCCACCACAGATATATGGTATGATCAGAAAAAAAATCACACTGAAGTTCTAGAATTGTGGGAATGCTTCTTGCACTTTAACTACTGCCCTCATGATTCAGCTACTATTAGTAAATCAAAATATATTCTTTACAGTTCATAAGTCATAGCCAGTTTTAAAAAAACATGCAAAATTAATGCCCTATGAAATCTTAGCTGGAATTCATTATATGATTCCAGACATTTCAATTGATCCAATGATTGGGAGTCATTTCTTTTATACTAGATGACTTTCCACTTAGCCTGAAAATATCTAACTCTCCAGCACATAGTTTAAGGATGTCTGGACAACTTCAGTGGAAGAAGATGAAAAAGCCCCACTATGGTAATAAAAATCTGCTTGCCCAATGACAGATGATTCTCTTAATATCTCCATGGATGTGAATAAGGATAAACAGTTATATTTAAGTCAATGAAATATGGAAATATTTTCAATTTAGTTTGGTTGCTGGATTTTGGGCAAAGAAGTAAATATATTAAAAGAGTGTTTTTTAAAAATAGTATTGTACCAATTATATACACTCAGAATTTCATGCACAGATCACATTAAACTGGCAATTTTAAATGGTACTTAAATTGATTCATAATCTGACTCAGGAGTGTAAGCTCAATTTCAGTGATGGCTGCATCAGGATTGGGTTTGACCTCGGAGAGCCGGGTCGTGTGTGGCTTGATGGGGGGCATGACCATGGTGGGTGTGGCTGGGGTGGGTGTGGACATGATGAGCATGACACAGGAATCGTTTTGGGGCACCTGTGGTGGCCAAGTGCTAAGACAGAACTTTCCTGAGACTGTCCCTCACTTTCACTATAATCTCCTTCCTTCCTTCCTTCCTTCCTTCCTTCCTTCCTTCCTTCCTTCCTTCCTTCCTTCCTTCCTTCCTTCCTTCCTTCCTTCTTTTTCCTTCCCTCTCCATTCTCCTTTCTTCTTCCTTCCCCTTTTTCCTTATTTTTCCTTCCTTACTCTCTTTCCAACTTTCCTTCTTTTTCTTTTTCTTTTCTCTTTCCCTTTCTCCTTTCCTGTCCCTTCTTGCATGCTCAAATACAAAAGGGGAAACATTTCTCCTTTTGTTTTGTTTTTAGTTTGTTTTGATAGCCCTCAAAACAAGGGGCTATCCCCCTGGGGGTGGGGGGTGGATGCGCACGTGGGCCCCTGAGCTCCATTTTCACTGGCAGATGCAGGACGGGCTGGTCCTTTGCTGTTTCCAGTTTGACACCCCTGATCTAACTGGTAAATTGTTTAGTTTGTGGAGTCCAGTGATAGCATTTTGAGAAGGGCGAAAACTAAGACCACTTTAAGAGGTAGAGGAACAACCCATTCACTCAAGGAAGAATTGCAGGAATGATCTCTGTGTGATTATAAAGAAGAGTCCAACCCTGTTCCTGATTTGCCTATTCTCTTCACTCTGTCTATACTGAACAGAGACACTGTTCCCTTTTGCAGTGAGCAAAGTCAACTTTTAGGTGAGTTAGAAAAGAAAAAAATTCTTTCTTCTTGAGATCTTTAGTGCTCCTGAAGTGCAGGAAGACAGACTTTATAATTCCTGTTCAGCAGCCAGGTTGCTTTAAGTATAAGAGCTAAAAAAAAACCCTGATCATTTCAAACAAAGCTTCTTATTGAATTCTTTTGTATTTTTTAAAAATAACTATTGTATGTATATATAACTGCTAAGACAATTTAAATGCTAGAACAAGATAGTTTTGATACATATGGCCAGTTTAGAAACAAGCAAAGAGGCAAAAATTCTCTAGATCAGTGAAAATCAAGATATGTTCAAGATGAACTATTTGAATCTCCTTTGTGATGAATCTAAGTCCTAGTGCAGTGATGGCTAACCTTTTTGCCATTGTGTGCCAAAAGCACGGGGGAGGTGGGGGGTCGAGCGTGCATGTGCCAACACCCATAATTCAATGTGCCCTGCCCCCCATGCATGCATGTGTGAACCTTGATGGTAGAGCCTTGATGGTACAGTGGTCTAAGCACCCTGTTATTAACACAGCTGCCTGCAATTACTGCTGGTTCGAATCTCTCCAAGGCTCAAGGTTGACTCAGCCTTCCATCCTTTCTAAGGTAGGTGAAATGAGGACCCAGTTTGTGGGGGCAATAAGCTGACTTTGTATAAATATACAAAAGTACGAAGGCTATTGCTTAACACACTGTAAGCCGCCCTGAGTCTCCGGAGAAGGGCAGCATATAAATCAAATTAAAAAAAAAAAAAACCGCGCTCCCCCTGCTTTTGGCACGCGATAGCACAGTGGGCCCGGTAGGCCTTTTTTTTTTGCCCTCCCCAGGCTCCAGAGACTTTCTAGGAGCCTGGGCAGAATGAAAATGGACTCCCCCCCCGAGGCCAGTGGTGGCTAACCTTTTTGCCATTGTGTGCCAAAAGCACGGGGGAGCTGGGGGGGTCGAGTGTGCGTGTGCCAATACCCATAATTCAATGTGCCCTGCCCCCCATGCATGCACGTGTGAACCCCCCACGCTCCCCCTGCTTTTGGCACGCGATGGCACAGTGGGCCCGGTAGGCCTGTTTTTTGCCCTCCCCAGGCTCCAGAGGCTTGCTAGGTGGCTGGAGAGAGTGAAAATTGTCTTCCCCCCCAAGGCCAAAAACAGCCCGTTCCCCAATTTCTGGTGGGCCCAAAAGGCCCGAAAATCAGCTGGCTGGAGTACACATGCACACTGGATCTGAGTTAGGGCAACTCTCGCCTGCCCACAGATATGGCTACGCGTGCCATCTGTGGCACGCGTGCCATAGGTTTGCCATCATGGTCCTAGTGTCTTCATGCCCATATGCATGATGTCATTTTAGCAACATTATGGAAGTGCTTAGCAATACATTCTTCTGGAATGTTTCTCTGTTTTCCTGTCTAGCTTATAGACTTTTCATTTTCTGGTGGTTTCTCGCCCAAGTTCTATTTGTTTGTATTTTTGAACTCACTCAAGATTGATAAAGTATTATTACCTTGCTGAGCCTCTTAATCTCTGTGGGTAATAATAATTGGCACCACCAACATTCACACCTTTAAAAAAAAACCACAACAAACCTAAATATTTCAGTGTCCTTATGACTGTAAATTCAGCAAAAAAAATGTTCTAATTACTTTCTAGAATTGTTATTTATATTTTCTTCTTAATTTTTAAAACTACATCAAATTTCTCACATATACATACTCTCTCTGTGTGTGTGTGTGTGTGTGTGTGTGTGTGTGTGTGTGTGTGTGTGTAATGCAGGGGTGAAATTCAGCAGGTTCTGACAAGGTCTGGAGAACTGGTAGCGGAAATTTTGGGTAGTTCAGAGAACCGGCAAATATCACCTCTGGCTGGTCCAGAGTGGGGTGGGAATGGACATTTTGCAATATCCTTCTCCCAGGAGTGGGGTGGGAATGGACATTTTGCAGTATCCTTCCCTTGGAGTGGGTTGGAATGGAGATTTTGCAGTATCCTTCCCATGCCACGCCCACCAAGCCACACCACGCCCACCAAGCCACGCCCACAGAACTGGTATTAAAAAAAATTGAATTCTACCACTGATGTAATATATGTATATAAAACAAATTCTTATTGAAATTCTCAGTCATTCTTGGTGGAATTTGTTGCAATTCTTTTTCTGTAACATCCTCTTCTGATACAGACATTAGACTTTAAAATCATAAGCATTCTTATTTCAATCTACTTGTCAATTTCACTAATCAGGTGTAGCACTCTTAGTTCTTCCAGGTAAACCAGACAGGAAACATAACTAGAGAAACTAAGTCTACTTTATTATAAGGCCGCATTAACAGACTCTTACAAGTATGGAAGTAAAAACAACTTCTCGCTACCACATTTAAACAACTCCCAGAGTCTATGTTAGTAGAAATTGAAGATGAAATTGATTTCTTTTTTTTACTATATTCCCATAATCTCTAAATAACTCTACTGCCTGCTTTTTCAGAAGTGATTTCTTCACTTGCTAGACTACTGGTATTTTAGAAGCTAAGAATTAAGTGAAAAATCTGAGTTTTAAAATTTACCATAAGGCAGATCCTTATATTTGATATATAATTTCAGCCTTATCAAATTAATTATATGAAGAGATTAATCATTTTAAAATAATGGTGTATCTGCATGCGTTTCTTAAGTGTTATTGTATAGAGAGATGCTATAACTCTTTACTGTTAAATAAATCAGTAAAGATTTCAAGAAGTCTAAATACATTGTGTAATGTTGTGCAGTGTTTAGAAAACACACAGATATACTTATCAAAATGAATAAAATACGGGAAATATTTATCCATATTTTTCAAAGAGAACATTTCCCTTCTATTATAATTTATCGAACAAATATCCTGATTAATGTTTTTTCTGAGAATGTTTGCAATCCCTAAATTAGTTATTAATTCAATTATGTGTGCAATGTACAGTGTGCAATCTTTTTAATTTTTTAGTGTCAGTAGAATGCCTGAAAATCTGAGATCAACACTTAAGGTTAATCATGTTAAAGATATTTAATTTTAATTAACTCAAACTACATATAATAAAATCACTTTAACTCATTGTTTTATTTTAATATTTTACATTTTAATAATGGTTTTTTGAAAATTAAAAAACAACAACAACATTGTCATATTTACTGTTGGTTAAATTGTAGCCCATTGGCATAAAGGCCTACAAGCCAATTGGAAGATGTCAATCTGGTAAAAGTTGTATGGCTCGATATACAGGCTAACTGAGACAAATCAGTTGCACAAAAGTACACTTGCAAAAGCAAAAACAACTTCACTACTGCAGCATAGAAACAAAGAACTTCTTCAATGACTATTAGAGGCCCCAATCTTTTCCCGTGTGATCTGAAACAGTATTGAGTAATGATATGATATTTGATAATGTTCTGCTATTTAAAAGGGACGTTCAATTTAATTATAAGATTGTTAAAACACTTTACACAAGATGACTATACAACATGACTAATTTGCATGCACTATTTAGCTTTTCTTGCTTTTAGGGAAAATCAACCTCTAAACTGTACTTATTTTTTTTAATCAGATAAGGACTGCTTAAAAAAATATATAAATAGGTATGTTTTTATTTTACAGTTTTTATAAGCTTCTTCACTCAGAGCATATTCTGGATGGTATACCGTTACCTTCTGTAATTCAAATTAAGACCAAACAAAATACAACCAACCTATCAAAACTATAAAATGACAAGAGAACTGTTGGAATGGTTGCAATCTGTAACCTCTGATTAAAATATTCCTTTTAGTGGCAAGACAAATGTCTCATTCAACTTCCCAAAGGTTATTTGGATAGTCATATAACTTTGTAAATACAAATTGAGAAGGGTTCATTTGAATGTAATAACATTTTTTTTAGATATACATTCAGCTAATATTTGGATTAGATGTTAAAAAACAATAATATTTTTAAAAGGATTATTTTTTATTTGCCTTCTGTTTTTGATGTTTTAAAAACAAGTTCCTAAGTGGAAATTGAAATGAGAATCATATTCAAAAAATGAACAGTATAGCATGTTTAGGATTGACATCTAAAATTACACGTGAAGCCAAAATAAATACAATTTTCCATGGAAGTGTTCCAAGTATTCCATGGAACCCATACAATCATTACTCATAGCTAGTAAAATAGCTAGCACAGAATATTATAATTAAAATAATATGCCCACAGCACATGCTAATATTTATGTGCAGAGAAGAGTTTACAATTTTATGAATCAATAAGATTCTAGTCAATTTGACAATTTCCTACCCTTGCAAATTAAACAGGACTAAGGAATTTGGAATCTTACATTTTTGGTAATGTTCACTGGTTAAAATGGAAACTTTGAAATAATACTTTATGCATTCACAAAACTTGACTGCTGTTTTATTTTGTAGTGGAAAAGCTTAGCATTTACAACGTCGGTGTCTATACAGTTCTGTTAAACAAAGAAATTTTAAGAAAAGGAACTCAACCTATGCAATCTAGCAACCATCTTACATCGTATCTTGCAACCAAAGAGTTATATTTTAAAAAAGGTGTTGTATTATAAATATTGTCTTGAATATATCATTTTAAAGACTATGGCTCTTAAAAGGATCTATAAAGATATACATGCATAAACTAATTTTTTAAATTAATAATTCAGGCATCACTGCTATAAAAGTAATGTTTATTATATTGAATAATTTAACTTTGAATGACTTTGCACTTATATTTTATGCATGGCTACTCAGATGCAAATCATTCTGGCTTTAGTAAATAGTGATCCAATGTAAATATGCTAGCTTGAATGCACATCTTTCTTTTCTTCTTTAGTTTCACCAACTAGGCGGACCTGGCGGGCATTACGGAGACCTGGTTGGGCCAGGAGGGGGGAGTCCCCCTCGTGGATATTTGCCCACCAGGCTTCCGTGCATTTCATCAGCCGAGGGCTCAGGGCAGGGGCGGGGGGGGTAGCGGTTATTATAAAGGAAGGTCTGGATCCAAGGGAGACCACTGTTCCACAGATAGCCGGATGTGAGTCCCTCTTTGTGAAGTGGGGTCGTGGAGTACAGATGGGCTTGTTGGTCACGTACCTGGCTCCCTGCCACGTGGCAACGGCCCTGCCCGAGCTGCTTAACGTTATAGCCGAGGTGGCGGTGGACACCCCCAGACTTGTCATCATGGGGGATTTCAACCTGCCATCTATCGGTGAAACGTCTGAAGTGGCTCGAGAGTTCATGGCTTTCATGACGGCCATGGACCTTACTCAGTTAATTCATGGCCCCACTCACACAGGGGGACACACTCTGGACTTAGTTTTTGTCTCTGGTCAGTGGTTGAGTGGCCTTGATATAGGGGATATAGCCATCAAACCCTTGTCATGGTCTGACCACTCGCTCCTTCGACTGGACCTTCTAACCGCTGCACCCCGCCGCAGGGAGGCGGGACCGATCAGGTGGTTCCACCCCAGGCGCCTGATAGACGCTGATAGGTTCCAGACGGAGCTTGGGCCATTTCCTGAGACTCTGGCTCATGACTCGGCTGAAGACCTGGTGGCCGCCTGGGATACTGTGGCTGCTGGGGCCTTGGACCGTGTCGTGCCTTTGCGGCCTCTGACCCGGCACCGAACTCACCTAGCTCCTTGGTTCTCCGAGGAGCTTAGGGAGATGAAGCGCCGGAAAAGACGCCTGGAGAGTAGTTGGAGGACCAGCCGCTCCGAATCTGACCGAACACTGGTGAGGTCTCATATTAAGACCTACCTAGTGGCGATAAAAGTGGCGAAAACTAGCTATTTTGCCGCTCTTATCGCATCATCAGATAATCGCCCGGCCGCCCTGTTTAGGGTGACCCGCTCCCTCCTCCATCTGGAAGTGCGGGATGACCCCTTGCAGGGCCGAGCTGAGGATTTTGTGCAATATCTGCATGACAAAATCGCTCAGATTCGGGAAGGGCTGGCCTCTGACTGGGTATGTCCAGACGGGATGACTGAGGTAGGTCTTGAGAGTGTTATCTGGGGGGAGTTCGATCCTGTGGCTCCTGAGGACATGGACAGGGTCCTTGGACGGCTGAACGCGACCACATGTTTATTGGACCCGTGCCCCTCCTGGTTGGTACTGGCTTCCCGGGAGGTGACACGAGGCTGGCTCCAGAAGATTGTTAACGCTTCTTTGAGTGAGGGGGTCCTACCGGCTGCTTTGAAAGAAGCGGTTGTGAGGCCCCTCCTCAAGAAGCCCTCTCTGGATCCGGCTGTTTTTGCTAACTATCGTCCAGTCTCCAACCTTCGCTTTGTTGTGAAGGTTGTTGAGAGTGTGGTAGCGCAACAGCTCCCCCGGTACCTGGATGAAGCTGTCTATCTAGACCCGCTCCAGTCCGGCTTCCAGCCTGGGCACAGCATGGAAACGGCATTGGTCGCGTTGGTGGATGATCTCTGGAGGGCTTGGGATAGGGGTTGCTCCTCTATCCTGGTCCTGTTAGACCTCTCAGCGGCTTTTGATACCATCGACCATGGTATCATGTTGCACCGGTTGGCGGGGTTGGGGGTGGGGGACACCGTTCTGCGGTGGTTCTCCTCCTACCTCTCTGACCGGTCGCAATCTGTGTTGACAGGGGGGCAGCGGTCGACCCTGAGGCACCTTGCTTGTGGGGTGCCACAAGGGTCGGTCCTCTTGCCCCTTCTGTTCAACATTTATGTAAAGCCGCTGGCCGAGTGGCTGTGGCGTCCGGCGTCCCGATATATCCAGCTGATGCCATCGCTGGCTATTGGGGGTGAATCACTCACCCCCACGGAGAGGGCTCGTAACTTGGGCATCCTCCTGGATGCACGGCTGTCTTTAAAAGATCATTTGACAGGCGTGGCCAGGGGGGCTTTTTATCAGGTTCGCCTGATACGCCAGTTGCGCCCCTTTCTAGATCGGGACTCCCTACGCACAGTCACTCAGGCACTCGTCACTTCCCGCCTGGACTACTGCAACACTCTCTACATGGGGCTCCCCCTGGGGTGCACCCGGAGGCTCCAGCTGGTCCAGAACGCGGCCACGTGGGGGATTATGGGGGCGACGAGGCGCTCCCATGTGACACCTCTCCTGCGTGAGCTGCACTGGCTCCCGGTGGTCTTCCGGGTGCGCTTCAAGGTGTTGGTGACCACCTTTAAAGCATTCCATGGCTTAGCGCCGGGGTATCTACGAGACCGCCTTCTGCCACCAATAGCCTCTCACCGGCCAGTACGCTCGCACAGAGTGGGCCTCCTCCGGGTGCCGTCCGCCAGACAATGTCGGCTGGCGACCCCCAGGGGGAGAGCCTTCTCTGTGGCGGCGCCCACCCTCTGGAACAACCTCCCCCCAGAGATACGTACAATAACAGACCTCTGGATTTTCCGTCGGGCCCTAAAAACCTATTTATTTCAACTAGCTGGGCTGGCTTGAGTTAAATTTTAAATTGATTTTAAATCGGATTGTTTTAATTTACGGCCAAAATATTTAATTATTTTAACCTGTTTTTTTAAATTTTGTATGTTCTGTTTTTTACTTTGGCTGTTCACCGCCCTGAGTCCTAATTGGAGAAGGGCGGGAAACAATGAACAAGAAATGGAAACAAATAAATAAATAAACTACATTTGTTAATGGAATAATATTCCAGGTAGAAATATGTTCCACAAGCCGGTAAAACTAAATGGATGAATAAAACTAAAATTGATTTATGTTAATTTAAATTTAAGATTAATCAGAGTTAAATTCATTTGGTCAGTTTAAATCATTTCTCTTCATCGTAAATGAAGGCTTTGAAAGGCTATTTTGTGCATCTTAAATATGTAGAAGTGACAATTAAAGCATGTGAAGAGAAAATTAATCTAAAACATCCACCCATTTTTCATGGTGATGTTTTTCTATTGCTTATTTTCAATGCAAGGTTTTCTTTTTTTTAACATATCCTATGATTTAAGGTTATTGTTTTTTTTAAAAAAAAAAAAACTACCAGGAAGGCATGCTATACCATGCAAGAATCAAGAATGCAGTATACTAGTAAGTCCAGGACTAACATTTGCCCTTTGCATGCCAGGTTTGCAATCTCTAAGGGCTACAGTACATGTTACAATAGAGACCTGAGTTTCTCATATTTAAAGGCTTACGCAGAACCAATACAAGCTGTCAATTTATTTTGGAACAGTGGTCTCCCTCCCTCCCCTCTCTCTTTCTCATCCTTATTTTCTGTACACTCCTCAGTGCAATGTTTGGCTCAAAATTATCTTTTGTTTACACTTTTGTGAGGCAAATACAGCCCCCTCCCTTCCTCCCTCCCTTCTTTCCTTCCAATTTGTAGTTGCTTTCTTCTGTTTTTGAAATTTTGGGAAAATACGAAGATTGCTTAACTTTTCTAAAACATTCTTTAAAGACTTTACCTTTAAAGACTATTTTCCTATTTTTAACCCTTGGAAGCCTATGTTAAATATAATTAATGACATGTTTGCTGTTTCAATAATCTAAGCTGCTTCCTTTTGTAAAGTTTTAAATATACAACTACTTTGCTAGCTTAAACTAATGGTCAAATTCCGTGGTAGCAAACAATGTATAGTGTCATTTTCATTATTTTATTACTTTTTATGCTGTTTTTCTATGGAGACTATGGAGTCAAGGCAGCATATACGGGAAAGGAGACTCTTACTTCATTCAACATCAGTAGGCCTTTGAGGCAGATTAGCTGTGAAATACTAACTGGCTAAAAGTGAGCCAGTGGACTAGAAGGGTGGACTTGAATTTGGCTCTACTCAGTTCTTGTCCAACATCTTCACCATTACATTAGATTGGCTCAGGGCAGCAGAGAAATGTAGAAGTTACTCTGTTAATTGTGCACTGCCCAAAAAAAGAGAAGAGAAATGATTATCCATTTGCATGTAATTCACCATAGCTAATGTGTATTTATAATGAAAACTTAGAAATGTCTAGAACATTCATGCATAAAAGAATGTGACCAGTTGACTTGAATTAGTACACATAGCAACTTTTAAGGAGTAATTTTAAGGTTCTTTTTCTCTCATTATGGTTCATTGAACTAACCTTGAATTAAACAGCCTATGAAACAGAGCTAAGATGGATAATGGGTGATTGTGTGATCAATTTTGTTGATTGCCAAATCCTCTGGTTTTAATCATTTTGGTCAATGACAAGAGATGGCTGGAATTGGAACAAAACCACATCAGGAGATCATGTTGACAACTTTTAAAACAAAGGAAGACTTTAAAGATTAGGTTACTTGGCTGTTCTAATTACCATTGATTTAGTTGATTCACAATTGATGATCAAAACTAGATACAGCTTTTGAACATTCCAGTTTTGGATATTAGAACTATTGGTATATTTTTATTCTGCAAATATGCCCAATCTTTCAAAAAGTCACGTTTTAGGTTTTGATATTTGACAATTCGCAGTCTTATAATCAAATTAGAATAGTGTAACAAATTCTCATAATGTCATCTCTGATTGTTAAATAGCAGTCAACATGCCTGCAGTAATGTAGCATTTTTTTGGCTGTCCTGTTGGGTAGTCAATGAGGAATTGAAAAGGATAACTAGCCATCTCTATGCCATTTTGATCTATTGTCTTGGTGTTTATGTACTTCCTTTTTGTCTGCTTTTTGGTATCTTTCTTAGTTTTACAATATAAATTTTGAGGCAATTGTATAGTAATTGCATCAGTTTTATTCCAATTTACTTCCGCTACAATTAAATGTAAACTATTGTTATACTATTATAACTAGTATTATATTATTATGGTTCATTGCACAGTCAGCCAGATGTTCAAGCCGGATTTCGCATTTTTATTAATCTCTCAAGTCCTTCCCAAGGAGCTGGGATAGGCAGATGTGGATGTTTGATGGTATTAGAGATATCATTGCAGGATGAAAGCTATTCCGAGTAAACCTGCCTTTTGCAACTGCCTGATTGCAAATTTGTCAATGTCAACATTGTTCAAGTAGTGCTCCAGTTGTTTTGGGATTGCACCTATTACTATTGGTACTACCATTGCTTTCTTTTGCAATTCATTGTATTTCTATTTGTAAGTTTTTATATTTTGTTATTTTTTTTTTCAGTTCTTCTGTCTTCAGGTAATGCCACATCCACTCTAGAATCTGGCCTGGGCAAATGTGTCACACTCACCATCAAATGGAGGAAAATATTTGTGAAAACCAAAGGAATCAAGATGTCCTATGGAAAAAACATCAAGAGTCTGGATGAAGATAATCACTACCTGAGCAGCCTTCAAGCTGACCCCTTTAAGCACACTGAGGCCAAGAAAAATGGTTAGAAGTGAATACATAAGAAGAGTGAAGAGGATCTTAAAGTCCAAACTCAGTGGAAGAAATACCATCAAGGCAATTAACATCTGGGAAATTCCAGTCATTGGATATACAGCTAGAATTAAAAGCTGGAATGGGAAAACCAGAAAAACAATGACAATGAATCATGTCCTTCATCCTCACAGCAACATTGACGGATTCTACCAAGGAAAATAGGTGGGCATGCAATGTTGCAAGTACATCAGATGGTTGTAGAAGTAAAAAGGGCCTTAGAAATATATATCTTCAGGACACTGAAGAAGATACATTGAAGCTAATACACCAGAAGGCTTACTCTGTACTGATAGATGAAACTGGCCTACAAGAAAGAACAAATAAAGATCAGAAAAAAGACGCCGGAAGACAAAGTATCACATGGTAAGTGCATTAAAAAAATAGCAGCACAGCAGATAATAACAAGACCTGGCAATAACAAAGACCAAGAAGTTGAAGAAAGAAACAGAGAGCTAATTCTGGCTGCATGACCAAGTATTATTAGTAATTATCCCATAATTCCGTATTAGTAATAATAGATGTAGGCAGTCTCGACTTACAACCATTTATTTTGTGAGCATTTGGAGTTACAAAGGCACTGAAAAAAATGATTTATGACCATTTTTCACACTTATGAATGTTGCAGGATCTCCATGGTCACATGATCAAACTTTGGATGCTTAGTAACAGGTCCATATTTATGATGGTTGCAGTGTCCTGGGATCATGCTCACCTTTTGTGACCTTCTTACAAGCAAAGTCAATGGAGAAGCCAGATTCACTTAACAACCCTGTTTCTAACTTAATAACTACAGTGACTCACTTAACAACTGTGGCAAGAAAGGTTGTAAAATGGGGCAAGCATACTTAGCAGCCGAAATTTTGGGCTCAATTGTGGTCGTAAATCGAGGACTACTTGTAGTATTAATAATTAGAACTATATTATTATACTGATACTATAAAAGTTTTTTCTCCCATCTTTTAGGAATTCTAGCATCATCTTTACTCTGTGTGTGTGTGTGTATGTGTGTGTGTGTGTGTGGGTGTGTGAGTGAGTGAATGTGCACACATATGCAATGCACTACTTTGATTTTTCATGGAGCTTCTATCCAAAAATCAATTTTACTATCCAGAACTCAATTTCATTTCTTGTTCAGTAATCTAATGAGAATTGATTTTATTCTATCTGTAAAACAAATATGCGATTTGTTGAAAACACATTCTATGCAATGTCAGCTGTTAAACTTGTCAACCTTTACAAAAAATGGAATGTTGACATTATCTATAATATTAAAATTCTGTCTCTAAAATTGGTTATGACTATTAACAAAGATGTATTTTTTAAAAAAACAGCAGGCTAAAGGACATTCTGTAGTGCTTGATCAACTTGGAGATAAATGGAGCACACAAACAGTGATATCATGGTTTGGTTTTTACAAAAACAAGAAATGGAAACCTTTTACCTTGAAAGCATCAACATAAGATCAGCTTCTGCCAGCTTTTTACTTACTTCCCAATTATGCTGCATTATATCAGCATAATTATTGACATCATTAATAATAAGCATCATTAATAATAAGAAAATAAGCATTATTTTCCCAGGGCTATTCCAGTAGAAGAACAAACTAATGACCAACTGTGATTTCATTTTGATTCATTTTGAAAAATTGTGGTTAGACCCTAGGGATTAAACTCTGAGCCAAAATGTTAGGAAAATGTTAAGTTCCTCTTTCGGTGTGCAGACTGAACTACAACGTTATCGGGAGATTCAGGTACATGACATTTTTTTAATCTATGCAGATGGTGGTAAACTGAGATGGTCCCAAAGGACTGTACTCCATTTCTATTGTAGAATCATACGGCTGGAGGGGACCTCGGAGAGCTTCTAGTCCAATTTCCTGATTATGACAGGAGTCTTATAACATCCCATTCAAATGGTTGTTCAATCTATTTTTGAAAATCTCCAGTGATGGATCACCCAAACCCCAGGAGGCAAGCTATGGATTGATTGATTGATTGATTGATTGATTGATTGTTCTTACTGTCAGGAAATTTCTCCTTATTTTTATGCTGGATCTTCCTTTAACATTATTTCTTGTCCTGTCCTCTGGTGACTTAGAGAGTAAGTCAATCCCCTCTTTTTTGTGACAGACTGTTAAGTACTGGAAAGTAATTATCATGTCCCTCTAATCCTTCTCTTCAATAGGGTAGACATACCTAGCTCTTTCAATCACTCATCATATGATTTAGCCTCCAAATCCTTTGTCAACTTTGTTGCTCTTTTCTGCACACTATCCAGGATCTCAACATCTTATTTTGTATCATGGTGACAAGTATTGTATGCAGTATTCCAAGTGTGGTCTTACCAGCATGGTGGAAAGTGGTATTATTGCTTCTCATTGTCTTGATGCAATCCCTCTGTTGATGCAACCTAGGCCTGCATTGGCTTTTTTTGGCAGCTGCAGCACATTGCTGGCTTCTACTTAAGTGGTGGTCCACTAGGATACTTATATCCCTTTCACAGTTACTACTGTTGAGCGAGTTACCTATTCTATACCTGTGCATTTGGTTTTTCTTGCCAAAGTGTAAAACTTTACTTTTCTCATCACTGAACTGCCTTTTATTGAATAGGGTCCAATGCTCAAGTCTGTCAAGATTCTTCTGAATCTTGAGTCTATCTTCCAAAGTGTTAAAAATTCTCCCCCCAGAATGCTAACTTCTGCAAATTTGATGACTTCCCCTTCTATCATCTCATCTAGATCATCTAAGGGTAAAGGTAAAGGTTCCTCTCGCACATATGTGCTAGTCGTTCATGACTCTAGGGGGCGGTGCTCATCTCTGTTTCAAAGCCAAAGAGCCAGCGCTGTCCAAAGACGTCTCCGTGGCCATGTGGCCGGCATGACTAAATGCCAAAGGCATTTACTTGCATTTTTTATGTGCTTTCAAACTGTTAGGTTGGCAGAAGCTGGGACAAGTAACGGGAGCTCACCCCATTATGCGGCACTAGGGATTCGAACAGCTGAACTGCTGACCTTTCGATCGACAAGCTCAGCATCTTAGCCACTGAGCCACCACATCCCTCTCAGATCATCTAGATATATATTTTTAATAATAAACCATAAAACTGTATACAGTGATACAAATAAAAAGTCATTAAATTAAAAGTTATAAAAATGCAATAAGTGAAAGAGAAGAATTATGAACTCTGTTTAAAAATATCTCTCTTGGACTGTGTCTTGAATTCCTGACATTGGGGAAGATCATTTTTTCAGCAAGTGGAAATAATATTGCTGGAAGTTCCTGATGTAGCTGGAGAGAAAAAAAATCATTTGAGGTTTGCTTTGCATCATTAAGCAGATGTCCCCACACAGAGGAAGCTGAGAGAGATCCCCCTTACTAGTCTGTTGTGGGGAATCCAGTTACCTCATTCTATTCAAATCATGAAATCAGGATGGAATGTGACAACCCAAGACAACCAGCCCTAGGTCTTCTGGACCGCTTGTTTTGCATTTTATTGGGTTTTCCTTTTAAGAGTTTTCCTTTTAAGATTTTAAGGGTTAAACTGGGTTTCTGTCCCTGATTTATGAATGATGGGGAAATATATTTTCTGTGCAACATAAGACAAGATTATAATAGCCCGACTTGTTTATAAGTCTAGATATATCTCCAAAGTGTAAATTTATTAGATTTGGGGGATGAATTTACAAATGGTATTATTAATGAATAATAATTAATGAATTAATGAGCCTATGCAAATTATTCATATAGAGACATCATAAAGTTCATAAAATCAAAATTATACCATTTAGGTATAATTTTGGTCCCTTTATTCCTCTTATTTTTAATAAGTTATTGACACCACTGGAGGGTCTTATTAGATAGAAGTAGTTTTTGTGTTAGCATTTTTAGCTGATATGCACATATCTCAGGAGAAGACATATTTTTGCTGCATAATAATTCCCTGTAAAAGGGGGGAGACTCGGGATATAATTTTGTCTAGAATTGAAAATAATGGTTGTTGTATGTTGTTATTTTATGTCTGAAAGATAATTATTTTCTGTCAAAACTTATTGAAGGAGTTTGGTAATTTACAGTGCTATTTATTTTAAAGCAAATCTATATATTAAATTGGACTCTGATGTTTCTTTAGAAATGGTAGGGTATTATTTATTATTATTTCTATGTAAATTATAGTAATAGTAATAATATCTGTTTGTTAAATCCTTTTAAATATGCCAGCATAATTTCAAAGAAACTTCCCTGACGAGTAGTAAATATATCATTTTTAAACATGCTAGATAAAAATATACCATATATGAGCTGGTGTGTTATGATGTGGTTATAGGAGACTTTTCCGTTAATTCATTGACATGAACTGGTCACTTCCTTATATTGATGTGGTTCATTAGAGCTCCCTTGGTCAGTAGGGAGGCTGTCAAGACGTCTGCACAAGATGTTTGATGGATTCAACAGGTTTCCTGGCAGTGCTTGAGCAGTTTCCCAGTGATCTAGAGCAGGGGTGTCAAACTCAATTTCATTGAGGGCTGCATTACGGTTGTGTTTGACCTTGGGGAGTCGGGTGGATGTAGCCAGGGTGAGTATGGCCAGCTCAACATCACTCCTGTCAGGGGAGCCCGAGTGCTCTGCCAGCGAAAACAGGCTCCTGAGCTTCATTTTCGGCTGCCACGTTCTCCTACCAGTAAAAATGGAGCTGTGTTTTCACTGGCAGAGGGATGCAGGAGGCTGTGGCAGCCGAAAACGGAACTTGGGATCTTGTTTTTGCTGGCAGAAGCACTGCAGGCTGGTCCGTCACTGTTTCTAGGGTGGTCCCGTGAGTCAGATCTAAGTACCCTGGGTGCCGGATTCGGCTTCTGGGCCTTGAGTTTGATACCCCTGCTCTAGAGGGTGACTCTGTTAGTAAATTCTTAACTTCTGAAATACAAAGGTGACCAGGGAATTTAAGATGCCACTGACACACATATACTCGCTTGCCAATCCCATGTAGCTATTTTGTTCACTGACAAACTCATAGAAATTATCATAGAAGTGAATATGATCAGAGATATGAATAAGAGCTTAGCTATTATGAGCCTATTCTGAAGCTATAGAGGTTATGAAACACTACTCCATCCTCTTTGCATTTGGAAAATGTTGGTCAGTTGTCCTGCTCAAAGTGTTCTGACTATAAGACTTCTCCCAACCAGCATTATGTCTCAGGAATTCTGGTAGTTGAAGTCCATACATATTAAAGTTGCCATGTTTTTTAAAAAATTGGTCCAAATCATAGACCAGAGACAGTTTGGTTAGTGGTTAAGACATTAGGTTGAAAACTGGGAAACTGCGAATTCTAGTGCCACCTTAGCACAAAAGCAGCTGGGTGACTTTGATCCAGTCACTTTCTCACAGCTCTAGGAAGGAGACAATAGCAAGCCATTTATGAAAAATCTTGCCAAGAAAACTACAGTCACCAGGAGTCAAAACTGACTAAGGCAAAATAAAATAAAATAATAAAATAAATAACTCATTCAAGCACCAGTTTCCTCTCAGATGATGACAAGATATAGACACTTAATTTCAGTTGTGAATGTTGTTTTAAATGCATTCATCCTGTGACCTATCATATCAGTGAAAGCTGCAGGTAAATATTTTCCATCTAATATGTATGGTTTCTGCATATGAAAAAAAAATTGACAGGGGAAAACCCTTAGTTGTGACTCTCCACCTGCATGTTGAACTGATAAAATGCCACAAGGACACATGGTTCATTTCATTTCCTCCCCGTATATTTTCACATTAGGTTTTGAGAAATGGTTCTCATGTTTTTATGGTCAGTGTTTTCCTAGTTCATTTTGTAGAAGTTATTTGATTAAACTATATACATTTCTAGCATATTTTCTGAATATATATTTGTTTACACCATTCCCTGAAACATTTGAAGAATTTTTAGGATGCTAGTTCTGGAGCTGAGACTTCAGTACTAAAATTGGTAACATAAGAAGATGATTTGGGAATGGTATTTGTGAAATAAAATTTAAGTTGTAATCTCAACTTGTTTCAAGACAACAAAATTAGGGCAAAGTTGGCTTAGTTCTTATACAATCTGCATAATTAGACCTAGCTAAATTCAGTTTTAAAATGGAACAAGAAACCATTTAAATTTAAATAGCAAGCTCTTGGCTCAAGCCAGGAAGGAAAAATAAGGTATACAGTACAAGAAACCATGCTGATTTGTAATCTTGGAAGCAGAGATGAAGAAAGGGATCTCCATTCAAAATAAAGATGATATTTATAAAGGTAAAAGTGCCTTTAAGTCACTTAATTCACATTTATTTTTAAAAAATAAATATATTTTTAAATACCACCTTTATTATGTTTATAAACAACTTAAGGTGGTGAAAACATCTAATCAGTGGTGGGATTCAAGTAATTTAACAACCGGTTCTCTGCCCTAATGATTTCTTCCAACAACCAGTTTGCCAAACTGCTTAGAAAGTTAACAACCGGTCTCCCGAAGTGGTGCGAACTGGCTGAATCCCACCACTGCATCTAATGTTTCTTCTTGCTCCTGTTTTGAAAACAATAATAACCTTGTGAGTTGAGTTGGGCTGACAGAGGGTGACTGGTCCAAGGTCACCTAAGCTGGCTTTCATGTTGAAGGCAGGAGTTGAACTCACAGTTTTCTCTTTTTTAGCCTAGTGCTTTAGCTACTAGACCAAACTGCTTCTCAAATTCTCAAATGGATGAAACAGCCCATATCACTGCCCATGCTCTTTGTAGCATGGAAGGAAGGAAGGCCTCAAATCAAAACTAAATGGTTCACCACGCAAATTAACTTTTCTATAATTTGTATCGATTCATGTGATTCTCTGGGTTTATCCACACAACCCAGTTGGCCCATTTTTGAAGTGCAACAACAGACAACATCATACCCTTCCATGACAAAATGTGATCTTTGCACACGTTTTCCTTCTGCATTTTTGAAATACTCCTTTATCTCTATTTTAACCAGTAGGCTTACTTCATTACAGACTAACCTCTAGTAGTACATTGGCTGCTTTGCGTAAGTTAGTCATTTTTACCATGATCTCTAATTTTTTTAAACAATAGCATCCTGATAATAAAACTTGCTTTCTAAGTAAAAGACTACTGACACAAAATCTGTCTATTTTTAATTACTATTTTTCTTTCCCCGAACTAACTATTTTTCTTTATACTTTTAAAAAAAATAAATAAATCCAATGGTACACTATTTTATCATTTTTCTAGTCTCTCAAGGAAAAAAAGTTTTACAAAAACTCCAGGGTTCTGCCAGGGTTTTGAACTATCAGCCTTCTCTTTACAAGGCAAATATTAGAAGAATTGCATCTTTACAACATTTTGGTTAAGACAATTTTAAATAGATACTAGAATAGCAACAGGGCAGTACTGTAACAAATGGGTTTTTTTTAATATTAAAGGCGTATCTGCATTTTGATACTTTAATTTTTGTGTGTCTATGTAAACACACACACACACACACACACACACACACACACACACACATGCACACTTTTCCACAATACTTTCCTACTAGAAAGAACAATTTGCTACTGTTTTCCTGGAAGATGGGAGAGTAGGAAAACAGGAATTGTCCAATGAAAGGATGTGATATTCTGCACTGCATACTGGTGAACTGTTACCAAAGTCTCAATCCACACAAGATTTCTTAAATTGCCCTCTGAATCATAAAGGAAATGCTGAAGGCTTTCACCAGCATGCATTATTTTAGCACCAACTCTCTTCTACATTTAAATATCTGTTTTAAAGCCGCATTTTGTATCTTGTTTATTCCCCAGCAGAACTTTTTTTTTTTTGCCGGAAATCTTTTTATCTTGGGTATTTGCTACAAAAACAGAAGGGGGTGGAAAAGGAAGTAAAAAAAGCAAGAGGAAGCTGGCGAAGAAAAGAATAAATAAATCAGCAGTTTTGTATATCATTTGTATCTAAAATTAGTTCTTAAATTGCTGACAGTCCTTAATGTAATATTTAAAAAAGGATATGTTCTAAAATAAAGTGGAGAAATATGACAGAATGTGGCTATTTTACAGTAAATCATCAACAGTAATTTCTTTTAAAATGTTTGCATAAAACAGAAATGTTTAATTTGTATGCTATGGCTAAACATCCCTCAGCAGAATTTCAGAAATAATTCAGTGAATATTGAGAATGGTCCCATAAAAATAAGCTGCAAACTGCAAACAATTATAAAAATAAGTTTAATGAACTTGGCAAATAATTTGCATATTGTGGATGCCATTCTTCTGTTAAGGATTTATCTGTGAACATGGAATTCCCATTTGTACTTGTAACAATATGCTGTGCCAGCATCATCCAGATTTTTTATATAAGGCAAACCAGTTCTCTTTGTGCCTAATCTCCACAAGTTTGTAAAGCTTGAGAACATCCATAATATATATTGGGCTGATATTGATTATGATTTATTGCATTTCTCTCTTGCCTTCCCTCTAGGAGTTCCAGACAATATTGTTGTAGCACGGGAATAACGAGAGGCACAAGCAAGCTAGTGACAACAGCTCTTTAATTCAGGGTAAGACTTCAGCAAAGAACCACAGGCAACAGCCCTCCTTATATACAGTACTGAAACACCAGTTAACCAATCACAAAGCATTGTTGCATTTGAATTTCCCGCTATGTAGATACATACATAACACCCCTCCATTCCCAGAAGGCACTTATCCTATCTATTTACATATTTACATACAAAATCACACAGGTGACCAGGGTGTGACTTTACTCTGGTTGACCTGCGCAGTTCAGTTGCTGGAGAGGCGTCGAGCCGGTCAGAGGGACCTCCTGTCTCTCCTGGCTCCGCTAATGGAACCTCCTGGATTTCTCCAGAGGTGTGGCCATCCCCAGCTGGGAGTGTCGACTTGCTGGGGCGGCGCTGGAACTCAGGCTTGCCCGATAAGTATTCCGGTTTACTCGGGCTTGAGATAGCTGTTTCGGGGAAACTTTGGAAGTTAGGTTTTACAGTGTTGGGGTTTTCACAGGCTTCACAATGCAAACGTTTATGCAATTGATCTATGTGCCTTCTCCAAATTTTACCATGCCCTACGTCCACTGTGTATGATTTTGGACCGGTGATCCCTACAATAACTCCCTCGATCCACAGTGGGCCATTGGCATAATTCCTAGCGAAGACTGGGGTTCCGATTTGGAATTGTCTTAATCCTCCCTCTTCCCCCTTGTAATTGTCTGTGGAGTAATTTGGGTGTAAGCGATCGAGAATGCACCTGAGTTTACGGCCCATTAAAAGCTCGGCTGGGCTGTGCCCCGTGGAAGCGCACGGGGTTGTGTGTTGTATTGCTAAGAATTGATCAATCCTAGCTTGCCAGTCTCCCGATCGAGCCGGGACAGTGCTTCCTTGGCCGTTTGTACAAATCTCTCTGCAAGGCCATTCGAAGCCGGATAAAAAGGAGCAGATAATGCGTGTCATATGCCTAACTTGGCCAGATAGCCTTCGAATTGGGTTGCTGTGAATTGGGGCCCATTATCCGAGACCAGGGTGTCTGGCAATCCGTAAGTTGTGAAAAGTTTCCTGAGGACTTTAATTACGGCCTCAGAAGTGGTCGAGGGCATCAAAGCAATTTCTAGCCACTTTGAAAAAGCATCTACAATTATGAGAAAATTCTGGCCGTGGAAGGGGCCTGCAAAATCGATATGGATCCTCCCCCATGGTCCCTTTGGCTTTTCCCACTCTCTAACAGGAGCTACAGGGGGATCCGGGCGGGACTCCTGGCAGGGCCTGCATTTCCCCACCCACTCAATGACATCTTGGTCAAGATGTGGCCACCACACCTAGCTTCTAGTTAGACTTTTCATTCTAACAATACCAGGGTGTCCTTCGTGTAGCAACTCTAACACTCTATGCCTTAAACGAGAAGGAATAACCACCCTGTTTCCCCACAGCAAGCAACCCCCAACATTGACAGTTCATTCTTTTTGTTGAAGAACAATTGAAAATCCCCATTGTCCACCTTTGTAGGACAACCCCGCATTACCCATCCCATCCCAGTACGTAACACAGAGTCCTTGGCAGAAGCCTTTGCCACTTTGCCAGAAGAAAGAGGCCCCAGGGACACAACATCAATCAGTAAGACAGGGGCTTCCGGAGTCGGGTTCTCTAATAGCTCGGGCAAGGGGCATTGGCTGAGGACATCAGCATGGCCCAGGGTTCGGCCCAGTTGGTGGAGTAGTCTGTACGAATAAGCAGCCAGGAAAATAGACCATCTGGTCATCCGCGGGGAGAGAGCTGCCGGGGTCGGCTTGTCACCAGCCAAAAGTCCCAATAATGGTCCGTGATAAGTTCAAAAGTCCGCCCAAACAAATATTTGTGAATTTTTTTGACCCCTGCTACAGCCGCTAATGCTCCCTGTCCAGCTGGCTGTAATTTCATTCTGCACTAAACAAAGTGCGAGAGTAATAAGCAATGGGTGCCTCTAACCCATTCGGTAGTCTATGGCTTAACACAGCGCCCACACCAAAAGGAGCCACATCGCAAACAAGTACTATCGGCAGTTCGGAGTTGTATTGTATGAGAAAACTGTCCTCGGATAAAAGTTTCTTTACTGCCCTAAATGCAGCCGCTTCTGATTTGCCCCACGCCCAGGGAACGTTTTTTCCTAGAAGTCTATGCAATGGTTCCACAATGGTGGCTTTGTCTTTTAGAAACATGGTGTAGAAATTAAGAAGTCCCAAGAAAGCCTGCAGTTCGGGCTTTGATTTGGGCATGGGTGCATTCTGAATGGCCCTTACTTTGCTTTCCATGGGGTGAATGCCCGTGCCGTCGATTCGGTAGCCCAAAAATTCTACGGAGGGTACAGCTATTTTACATTTGGACTTTTTAAGTTTAAGTCCCGCTTCTCTAAACCTGGTTAGGACTTGTCTAACCCTATCCCCAAACTGCACCTCATTTTGGCCACTAATGAGGACATCGTCAAAATAGGGTACGACCCCCGGGAGTCCTTGTAGAAGGTGCTCCATGGTGCTCTGGAAGAGCCCTGGGGCGATGCTAACCCCAAACTGTAGTCTAGTGCACTTGAATGCACCTCTGTGCGTTACTATAGTCTGTGATTCTGCCGTAATGTCATCTACTGGCAGTTGCTGGTACGCCTGTGCAAGGTCTAACTTGGCGAATAACTTGCCAGGGCCCAGTGAGTGAAGTAGATGGTGGACGATCGGAACGGGACAGGCGCTCTGCTGCAACGCCTTAATATTCGTGCATTTATAGTCAGCGCAGATTCTATTGATCCGTCTGATTTTACTGGCGTGACTATTGGGGTTTCCCACTTAGCATGATCTATGGGAACTAGCACCCCCTGTTTGATTAACTTATTAAGTTCTGCGTCTATTTTTGGTTTTAAGGCAAATGGTACCCGTCTTGCTTTCAGTCTAATTTGGGCTACATTAGGATCTAAATTAAAAGAGATAGGGGTCCCAACCTACTTGCCTAGTGTCTCTTCAAAAACGTCCCGAAATTCATGTAGGAGGTTTTCTCTAAGTGATGGCCCGCCGATGCTGTGGACACCCGTGAAGCCTATGCTGAGGGCTTGAAACCATGCTAGGCCCAGGAGACTTGGTAGCAGCTTGCTGAGGATGGTCAGGGGAAGCTCTTTCTGGAACTCGCCGTAGGTGACCCGGAACATGCCCATGCCTTCCACAGGAACTCGGTTTCCTTGGTAGTCGAGGAGGCGAACTCTTTGTCGTGACAGCTGGGTTTTCTGGATCTTCGCTAGAAGCGATTTGAGCATAGCCCAGGACATGATGGACAGGGTAAACCCTGTGTTGATTTCCATGTTGCATGGTCTCCCTTCGATTTCTACTTTCGTGTAGACCTTTTCTTCTGCAGACGTGCTGGCTTGGCTGATTCTCGTGCTGTAGGTCTCCCGCTTTTGAATCTCGCACCGTTTCTCGCGCCGCGAGAAAGTCAAGTCATGTGACTTGTGACTACGCAGAAATTGAACTCTACATATTCTCGCCAGATGGCCCTTCTTTTCACAGTGCCTGCAAATGGCGTCTCTGTATTTGCAGGACTGTCTCTCGTGATCTCCGACGCAACTTGGACAGTTCTCGCGGCGGCGGCGGCTTTGCTCACTTTTTTTCTTGTCCGTGTGGAAGACGTCCTCGTCTGACTCTTCCTCCGTGCTGGTTCACGCCTCTTCTCTGTGAACGGGGGCTGTCTTTGGGCCATCTTTGCTTGGCTGTGGCCGTTGTAGCGCTTCAGAAGTCTTCATGGACGCTTCGTGTGCTCTGGCTTCATTGAGCGTGCCGGCTAACATTAGATATGGCTTCGCCAGAAGGTGCCTCTGTAAACGAGTGTCTCTCACGCCACAAATCAACTGCTCGAGTAGCACATCGTCTAGAGCCTGGAAGTCGCAATGCATTGCGGCTTTTTGAAGGGCAGCCACATATGCGCTGACCGGTTCTCATCCTCTTTGTACACGTTGCCGGAGCTCGTAGTGCTGTACAAATTTCGAAGGAACTGGAGCGTAGTGGGCTCTCAGGTTTGCTTGAAGGATGTCCCAGGGAACCGTCTGGACTGGGGTTGGCTCGCAGAGGGACTCGGCCATCTCGAATACGTCTGGCCCGCAGTGGGTCAAGAATAGGGCTCTTTTTCAGTTCGCAGAGAGTCCTTGCATTTCACTTGCTTCCAGGGAACACTCGAACCTGGTCAGATACGATCCCCACTTCTCTCGGGTCGGGTCGAAGGGTTTTGGCGGAATGTAGGCAGACATTGCCGTGTGTCTCCGTGTTCGCTCGTCACTCTGGCTGAAACTCAGAGCTCTTTTTGATTTGCTTCTTGTGGCCTCAATCCCACCTTCATCGCCAATGTTGTAGCACGGGAATAACGAGAGGCACAAGCAAGCTAGTGACAACAGCTCTTTAATTCAGGGTGAGACTTCAGCAAAGAACCACAGGCAATAGCCCTCCTTATATACAGTACTGAAACACCAGTTAACCAATCACAAAGCATTGTTGCATTTGAATTTCCCGCACAAAATAGATACATACATAACAAATATAGCAAATTTCGTTATTTTACTCCCAGATTTTTTTTTTTAGAAAAAAGCCACATAAATTGAGAAGAAGAAAATGCCTGGCTCAAAGTGACTTTGTGAATGGATTAGTTGAGCAGAATTTGAAACTATGTGTCCTAGATTTGGGTCCAACACCCAGCCACTTTGCTCCTACATTAAGAATAAATAAATAAATAAAGTAGGATTAATCTACCTATGTAAGTAGTGTGGCAGTGTAGTGATTCATTTAAAGATCTCAGATCACGAATTAGTGGCAAATTTACCAAATGTTGCCATAGGAGACTTCTCTATTTATAAAATGGCTGCCATTGTGGATGCAGCCAGTCTCAAAAATTTATTACCCTATAGACAGTGGTGGGATTCTGCCAATTCTAGGCAGTTCGGCCGAACTGTTTGTCAAATTGCTGGCTCGCCTCGCCCCTTGCCCTGCCCCTCCGCACCACTGGGTGAGGGGTGGGCAAGCCAGCAATTTAACAAATAGTTCAGTGTTTTTTTATAATTTTATTGGCCTCGCAGCTGCCGCGGGGCTTCAAAGGGCCGCCCTACAGCTTATCAGTGTTAAAAGAAAACAAATGAGTAGATCGGTGCCTGCAAATATAAATGGGTAGACCTAGTGGTGGGATTCTACTTTGGTAGAACCGGTTGTTAAGTAGTTAAGCCAGTGGTTGCCAAAGTGGACGGTACCATCTCCTGGGGGGGCGATGGGATGCCTTAGTGGGACGGTAAGCGGCAAGGGAGGTGGCAGAGGGATGCTAGAGGCAAAGGGGGGCGACAGGGGGGCTAAGTGGCAAGGAAGGAGGCCCCCCCCTTTGACCTGTGCCTCGCATCACTTACCTCCTTGCAAGCAAACAGCAAGAAAAAAACAGCCTCTTTCAGCTTCAGCATAGGTTAATTAGCATGATTAGATCGGCCTCCGACTCTCAGCTGATTTGCTCTCAGCTGTTTTGCAGGCTCGTTTGCAAGCTCTTGTCTTGCAAGCTCTTTGCTTGGTGCAAAGAGTGCTGGAGCAGATTTTTTTTCCCTAGCTAAAAGGAAACTGAAAGTAAAGCAGGCTCTGCTGCAACGTGACAAAATGAGGCAGGGAAAGAGATTTCTTTTTCTTTTTCTTTTTCCTCACCAATAAAGGTAGGTGCAAACAATGGGAAATTTAGGGCAAAAGAGGAGAGTTCAAAATTTTAAAACACAAAAGAAAAAAAGCTCTCTTTAACTAGGGAATTGTAATAATTGAGATACTATTAATTGTATATTGTGTTGAAAGCAGAAATGGTTAAGTTGTGGTTTATATATGGAGGAATATATGGGGATAATTATTTGGTTTATTATTATTGGTAAATATAATTAATTGATTTGTAAGAAATTGGATTGCATGGAAATAATTGGAATATTCATGTTCATATTGATTAATATACAAAAAAGGTAGTTATATAACTAATTGATCTATATTAAAATGTTGAATTTGTATTAAACAACTGTATTACATAATTATATAATTAACCAATGTGAGGATGGATATAAAAATAGATGACAATGGGAAGGGGTATAATATACAATAGAAGGGAAAAATTGAATTTGATTAAGATTAGAGATGAGGATGAAGGGTAATATTGGTTTTAAAAAAAAATAGATGAGGAATAAATATGGCAAAAAGGAAATATAGAAATTGTAAATTTAATTGAAATGACTAAACACTGTTTAAATTTGTGAACCGGCCAAATACTCTGTTCAAAGAAAATACATTGTATGTTTGTATGTGTGTGTATATTTCTAACGATTGTTATTTATTCATATTTGTTCTTTTTTATTCTTTAAAGTTTAACAATTCATTCTTTATCTTAATATCTTTATATTTGTTTGGGGTTGGCTTTCTTCCCATTCATCTTTTTTATTGTACAGCAATCTTTCTCCTCAAACCTACCATCTCTCTCTTTTCTTTCCTTCTTATTTTCTCTTCCCCCCCTCTTCTTCTCCTCCCTATTTCCTCTTCCTTTCTCCTTCTCCTCCTCTTTTCCTCCCTCTCTTACCCTCACTCCTATTCTAATTTCCCTTCCCTTCCTTCATCCCTCTCTATTGCTGTATCCTTTTATGCATATGGACTACTCAGAGGGCTGAAAAAGTTATTTTTGACTGGTCCTCGCACTTTTGACCAGTCCTCGAACTTACGACTATCCTCACATTTTACGTTTTTGCCCTATCTTGTCACCATGGTGAAGAGAAGCAGTTGTGAAATGAGTGACACGGTTGTTAAGAATGCCGCAACGGGCATAAATGTGAAGATGGTCATAAGTGGGAGGACAGGTCAAAAGTGTGAGGACCAGTCAGAAATGACTTTTTTCAGCCTTCTGAGTAGTCCCTATGCACATAACCACGCCCACCCAGTCACATGACCGGCTAGCTATGCCCACCCTGTCACATGACCACCAAGCCACATCCCCAACTAAGCCACATCCACAGAACTGGTTGTTAAAAAAATTGAATCCCACCACTGCCTATAGATGAACTAGTTCTGCTATCCTGAATGTTCTCTACTATTGGACTTTTGTTATTGTTTATAAATAGTAAAGAAATATAAGTTCAAAACCAATAATATTAAGCATCTGTATTTAGCTGTTCTAAAATAGAATGCATAACCAACATGATATCTATAGATATTTTGTAATCACTATTCAACCCAATTGCCATTTGTCCTTCATTTATGTTATTGAATTTCTCATCTCTTTCAAATACGGTGAAATTATGGTCCTTAGATTTGGCAGTTGAGACCTACTATTCCTTCCCATCATCAACTTTTAATTTCTTTCAATATTTGCTTTAATTTATTTCAAGGTAACTTTTCATCCCTGAATATTTTCTAATGCTTCATTTAGAATCTATGTGACATATAATAATCATTTTTTTAAAAAAATTCTGACTGGGTGAAAAACTATTCTGAGACAATTAAAATGAAATACGTGCTCAGAGTTAAGATTCTGAATCTTTTTGAAATTACTATGCTAATTTGAACTTCAGCTGCGGCTTCCTGCAGAAAAGCGATAAAGATTGAAGTGCCATCTTTATTTCTATCAAGGAGAGTGATAACATCACTAAATGAGCATAGAACAGCACTGCTATGTGCCTGCCTACACTGTTCGGACAATGCAATCCTGTTTTAATTAAATCCTGTTTAATTAAATTATTGACCATGAGGTTTTGATACATCTAAAGATACAAGTGATCCGACAACAAATACTTGTACTTCTAAAGATTGCTCATAATTCCATTCTAGTTATATGTTAAATTCAGTGGTGAAATCGAAATATTTTTACTAATGATTCTGTGGGTGTGGCTTGGTGGGTGTGGTGTGACTTGGTGGGCATGGCTTGACTGGCGTGGCAGGGGAAGGATACTGCAAAATCCCCATTCCCTGTCCACTCTGGGGCCAGCCAGAGTGGTATTTGCTGGTTCTCCGAACTGCTCAAAATTTCTGCTGCTGGTTCTCCAGAACCTGTCAGAACCTGCTGAATTTCACCCCTGGTTAAATTGCTTGCTTAAAATCAATAGTTGTACATATGAGTGAGGCCTTGTTTTTACTGTATGTTTCTTCACCAGATATTGCAGCAGAAACCCCTGATTTATTGCAGTTTGCCAGGATTAAAGCCTTCCAGTACATGTGCAGGAATTTTTGAAAATTTAATCAAGCTACGAGCTTCCATTATAAGCACATCACATACACTCCATGTTGCATAATTTATCAGAGGTATGCAGTATTTGGATTTAAAGTAGGAAAGCTGCTTCAGGTCTAACACAGCTCTTCTGGCTGTCCCTTTCAGCAGAACTTTAAAGAAGTTGTTCTCCTTCTTGGTCTTTCAATTAGTGTATAGTCCAAAGAAAACAGTGTTTGAGTTCAAGATGCATAAAAGATGACAGGAAGATTGTACTGTGAGAAGGAAAAGGTATAGGTTGTATAAGAGAATTACAGAGTGTGTGGCAGATTTGAAGCATCTTTCCTACTTTGAATTTAAATTCAATTAATGGTCTAATTATCAGATAAAATGTCAGAAAGCTTTTCTTCTCTTTTTAATGTTCAAATAATTATTGCTTTAATATTTTTTTTTACCTATGTATGTAAATAATGAGAATTCAATATGCAAATAGAGAGATACAAGTCTCTAGAAAATACAGATATCATTTAAAACAAGATTCTATTTGGACTGAACTAAGATAGATCAAAATAAAGTTAAGGATGTTAAAGAAACAAAACATTTAAATAAACTGGAAAAATTCAGTCACATTTATGAAAAAAAATGTTTCTCTTTCTATTTTGTGTCATAGCCCCATTCCCTATAGCTCTTAGAGAGCTATCGATCATCTGTTAAACAAAACTGAAGATATCCAAAAGTTGCCTTTTCCTGTCCTACACCACACCAAGTATACAAATTATAGACATGAATAATTGTGTCTAATTCTTAAACCACTTCATGCATTGCTTTTCCTTCCAACAATTATTTTCCCATTAGGCATTCAAGAGCAAGAAAAGAGCAAATCTGCGCCAAGGAAAATGGAAGAAAAGCTATTTTGAAGAAGAGGAGGAAGAGAAGGAGGAAGAGCAGGAGGAACAAACAAAGTAAAAATGAGAAGTAAAGGATAGTCAACAGCACTTTTTGATGTGGAAAGGTAATTTCACATGATATATTAATTGCATGTGTGTGGTTAGCTAAGCGTGAACACCTACCCAACCAACCACTATTTCATCTTTTTTTTCTAGAAAGAATTTTAAGATAACTGTTCTAAGAGTTGTCTATTGTTTATGAGCCCAGTTTAATTCTGTGATTTAAAAGTAACTTGGAGAAACCATCTAAAGGGTCAACCACACCAAGCTGATTTCAAAATATGTGGTAATTATTCATGTGTATTCTCCTTTGGTTTCAGAGTAGTTTCAATTTTATATCTCCTTGATCTTGAGGAGAGCTTTGGTAGGAATATCTGAAAAGACAGCTTCTAGGCTTTGAATACCCAGTCCCAGCAAATTCAGGCTACTTTCTATTTTCTTTACTGTTTTCTTTCTACTAGCAGGAGAAAAAGCTTTTATTAAGGAAATTACTTATACATAAGTTGGATTGTTTTCGAGTCAGCCATCAAAACTATTAAAATGTGTTTAATAACATTTTATTCTGGTCTTACTCCCTTTTATTTTTTAATTATTAGTCAACTTGTCTGTGTTTCATTGGTAGAATAAGTATAAATAAATAAATAAATCACATCCCTTTCATTTGGCAAAATGCTAAACTTCTGTTAACAGGAATAAAACAAACTGACAGTGCCATAGTGATGTATCGAGAGTAAACATTACATCAATCAAGGAAAAAAACCCTAATTGTACTTTCCCATCACTCCTAATTCTTCTGCTCAGTTTCATCATAGTTTATGTTGCACAAGAAGGCAGTGATTTCTTGACAGATGACATTGCAAGTAGCAAGGTCAAGTCATTTTTTTTGCTTTTGCATGAATAAAATCTCAGTGTTTCATATTATTTTATATGTATACAGTGCCTAGGGCATATTCATGTGACATATCAATAAAGTATAAATTATTCTCATCCCTATAGACGGGCACCATGCCTTGATTGATTCAAGTATTATGGTACAGTTTTAAAAAGCTTTACATATCAAAGCTATAGATAATATGGCCTAGCAATCTGCCTACTCAGTTCATTGATCTTTAAAGGCTTTGATGCTGGGTGGGGTTATAGTCAAATCAGAAAGTACTTACAGATAATTAAGGTTAATTGGGAAAGTTCAGTCATGCCCATAGGATGACTGCATTTGAAAGCATTATGCATTCTAAAATATTATCTGCTGTTACCAATAGAACTTGTAAGATATGAGCATTGAATCCAGAAAGCTAAACATTTCCACAATCTTACTCAACTGGATGTGTTGAACATTTCTCTTCAAAATTTCCATCCAGTATTATAAAATCTGAAATTAAAATTTGGGAAAGATCAGGTATATTTTGACTTTATGTCTGCTATTACCAGTGAGACATTTTTGTTTATACTTTTCATTTACAGCGATATATTTTTTTAATCCATGAGCAAAGGAATTTGATAATTCCTTCAGAGCTTTTTTAAAAAAAATTTTTTTAGTAAAAATAATAGAACTTCAGCAAAGAATTGGTGGTCCATCTCTACTTATCAGTATGTCCTGCAAGTATAGAAGAGATTTGATTGTATTCTAGAGCAGACTGACTGGTGCTTCAAGAAAACAGATATACCAATCTTGTGCCACAGGTTCTTTTACGAGTTCCAGCAGAGATGCCAAAAAAAGAAAATATTTGCTGTGGGTGGGAGAATGAAACCTCTGCAATAGAACTCACATGTCAATAAGCAGATTATATTTCTTATTAAATATTTCTTTTATCACTGAGATTCAAAATGTTTACACATAGTGAGTCTTGCAATTTATGAGAGTAGGTTACTTAGTCTGATAAAGCAAAACAATAATAATATTAGTAGTAATAATGTTTTTATGGCAGTTTCAAAATGAAAACATATTGTGGGAAATCGGAAGCAACTAATAAAATGGGTTTAAAGGTAATTGTGATTACAGTATTTACAATATTGTATACAATTAATATAGGTAATACAGTAAACCTGGATTTAATGCTTTTATTATTGTTAACTTCACTTCCCCCAAGTATATTGAATTCAACCCCAATAACATTTATGACATATCTGCTTGTACAAGGGCATATTGTCATTTACTTTTTCTAATAATGTTTAGTAGTATAACTATTTTTAACATGTCAGTTATTGCAAAATGCTAATTTTAATATTTTCATGCATCACCTTAAAAACTATTAGATTTACTGTGGAATTATCCACCACAAGACTTTTGGTCTTAATGGACACATAAACGTTTGCTTTTCTAAATCAAGAGTATTATAATTGTGTTCCAATATCTAAGGGCTGCCACAAAGAAGAGGGGGTCAACCTATTATCCAAAGCACCTGAAGGCAGCACAAGAAGCAATGGATGAAAACTAATCAAGGAGAGAAGCAACCTAGAACTAAGGAGAAATTTCCTGACAGGTAGAGCAATTAATCAATGGAACAGCTTGCCTTCAGAAGTTGTGGATGTTCCAACACTGGAAGTTTTAAAGAAGAGATTGGACAACCATGTGTTTGAAATGGTATAGGGCTTCCTGCCTGAGCAGGGGATTGAAGATCTCCAATGTCCTTTTCAACTCTGTTATTCAGTTAAGAATAATTTTGTCTGTTGTTATTAAGGTTACACAGGAATTATGACACAGAGTTGTGTGCTGCCAATTCATCCCCCATAACCACAAGATCCTTGTTCCTTTCCTCTTGATCATTTTTAACCTGATGTCATTTCCTAATACGTGTCAAAAACTTGTGAATAATGCTGCAACTTACTCATTTTTTTTTCAGGACAATTACTAAAAATGATCTCCAAAAAAAAAAAAAAAGAATTTTGGCTGTAAGGTAAGAAGCTGAAAAAGCCTCTTTTATGACAATGATGAAAGGGCAGAAAATGACCTAATTTTTTTGAGGATGGGTATAAGGAATCTGGAGAAAATAATAATTTCATTACCATTTTTGCGTGTATCCGGAATTTCATAATTCAGAGAAAATCTAGCTGTGCTGTACCTCATCATTTTTCAAAAATCTCACAAAATACAAGGGACGAGTTGAGAATACTGGCATACTTACTGTATATTTGAATATCTATTTTTTCTCACACTGTTAAAAATTATTGACACTGAAAAGCATGGGAAGCCCTCTTGTAAATACCTAGAAATTCTGAATTCCTACAACTTGATAGAATTTGATTCTTTTAAAATATATGTGTTTGGAATCTGTTGTATTATTAAATCAATACAATCAGAATTAAATTGCACTGTTTTGCTTCCCAGATTTTTTTTGTGGGGTGGAGGGAATCATAGAGTGGCATGATGGTGAAGAGGAAAGAAAGAAAAATCCTATTGTCTGAGAAATCTGCTATATAATATTTGATATGGCCTAGTGACAGAAAGTATATTAGGCTACTGGCTCAAGGGCTAAGCCTCCAAGCAAACAGATATCTGGCTTTTCAATAAACATGATGTCTACTGCAAAAGAGAAAATATTATGCAATTTAAATATTATTTTATGACGATAATGTCTTGCTCAATATTTTCCTATTTACATTCTACTGTATTCTAATCCCTGTAGTGTTCTATTCTTATTAAAGACTGTTCATTTCCCATTATTGTAATCTTAACCATTGAAATTCCTTAGTTACTGAATTCTTTACATATAGCTCTCAAAGAAGCTATATCTATGTAATTTTATGGATATTGTTTGTAATTTTGGGAATTCTGGATCTGTTTAAAAATTTAATCTCATTCAATGATTTATTTGAAATCATATTTAAATATACAAATAATCTTTTGTGCCTTTGGTGAACTGACAATATAGTTTACTTTTTAAAAATTAATTATTAAGAACTGGGACTTCAGAAGAATTAACTTGACTGCCATTTTAAAGTATGTGCACCTACTAGGTCAAAGGTAATAATAAATATCTCAGTGAAGAAGTCAAAGCACTAAAAAGAAGAAAAAGTTAAGAGGAGTGGCAGAATCTGGGAGCAAAGAGGAATCAGCTATATCCACAAAGAGACTAAGTCCAACCTGTCTTGAACTCCATCAATTCTTATCTAATGCCAAGATAGTGCTAACTGTTAGTTGAGTAGATTTATTTATTACTAATACCTCATAGGAGCAATTAGTAATAAATCAGTTTAACTGGAACTTTCATGCCTGATGAAAAAGAACAAAAGGCAAGTTGGGACAGAATGGGAAGCAACTACCTATGAAGCTGCTCAGCTGAAACAACGTATATTTGGATTGGATTCTCTACTAGACAATTTTCCTGCTGTTTTGTATTAAATCAAACTTTACTGACTACTCCACATTGCTGCTAATAAATGAAGAGAAGGATTTGCGTTCCATGAGATTTCCATAAACATCACTTCAATCTTAGATGGATAGCTGATATAATTGCCAAGACTATTTAATGGTTTCCATCTTGCAGTATTCTAGGCAGTCCCTCAAACTGATCTGAAATTATCTTTGATCCACCTAGTGAATTCATAGTTGGCTACTGAAGCTGTTGTTGGCTTCTGAAGCTGTTGTAAACGAGGGACCACTTATATTACTATGGGAGTATAATGTGAGATTCAATCAGCTACGTTCTCACATCTGGTGATATGGGCATTCCTTTTTTGTTAAGTACCAGGAGAAATAACAAGAAAGGAGAAGGAAAACTTATACTAGGTTATTAAACTAAACCTAAACTGAGTTTATTGTGAGGGAGACTTCAGGCAATTTGCAATATATGCCAAGTTATTTCTTTTCTTTTCTTTTTTAAAAATGATTTTTATTATGTAAATTTCTTCATTTTATATCACAATTTTCATCTTTACAGCACTTCGGTATCAGTGTACCTCATATGTACATACAGGTTATTTTCATTTTTCTTATATACATACCTATTCCTTTTATAACTACTTACTAAAGATTAGCAACATACATTAATCTATACACTGCGCTTGTTATAGTTATATATATATATATATATATATATATATATATATATATATATATATATATATATATATATATTGCATTTTTATCACATCTTATCTTACTTTAGCATCCTTAATTAAAGTTATTTCTTTATGAACTAAGCTACAACTATATAATCTATCTTGATTGCCAATGTACTACAGTGGTGAGTTCTACTTACCTTTATTACTGGTTCACAACAGGATCACACACGAGTGCTCACTTCGCTCATGTGCGTGCCTTGCTTCTGCACATGTGCAGATCATCGATGATGACATCTGAGGTGATAGACAGGGCCTCCCGCCAGTTTTACTACCGGTTCTTGCGAACTGGTCCAAACTGGGGGCAACCCACCACTGTCAGTACTGTATACTGACATGACAGTCAGTTGGTTAAGTTGGTTACAGTACAGTACTGTATACTGACATGACAGCCAGTTGGTTAAGGCATTAAACTAGAAACCAGGAGACCACGAGTTCCCCTACTGCCTTACGCAGAAAGCCAGTGGATGTTGGGCAAGTCACTTTCTCTCAGTCCTGGGAAAGAGGCAATGGCAAACTGCCTCTGGCAAACATTGCCAAGAAAACTGCAGGGACCTGTTCAGGCAATTTCCAAGACTTGGACATAATTGAACCAAATATACATGTCTATGTAAAGGTAAAGGTTTTTTTCCTGTCCAGTCCTGTCCAACTCTAGGGATGGTGCTCATCTTTGTTTTCTAGTGTTATCCAAAGGTGCTTCTGTGGTCATGTGGCCACCATGGCGAACAGAATGCTGTTACTTTCCTATTGAACTGGTACCTATTTATCTACTTGTACTTGCATGCTTTTGAAATGCTAGGTTGGGAGGAGACATACATACATACGCACATACACATTTTCTTAGTAAAGAAAGTGGTTGTTATTACTGTGACATATTTGGATTTGCCAGTAGAAGAATTAATAAGAAAAATTTCAATAAACCTTCTCCCTCTCTCATCTTATTATTAAGCAATACTGATATATGAATTTCCTGAAGATTAATACAAACTGATAGGTTATTTAGAAATAAGATCACAGCAAGGAAGTGAAAAACTACATCAGCAGAAAATACCCACTGTGTTTGACGAGAATTATTGAACAGATGAAACCTTATCTGCACTCTTGTTAAAAGTCTGAAACAAATGTTAAGTATTTGTAACTTCCATTAAACTTTGAATTATTTTAATTTAATTTATACAAAACTTCACTGATACAATTTCACAAGCAAAAGCACAACAAGCAATTTGCTGGCGTTTTGATTCCTTCTTGAGCCTTTCTCAATATGGGATGCTCAATATATATTGGGACCTCAGAATCCAAAGTAGCAGGATTGTTGATATGATAGGGCAACCTTGTTATGTTTATTCTGTTAAATGACACTCTAAACCTCTAAACCTGTAACTCTTATTATATAGATTCATTGCTTATATGAGTTATATTCATTTACTCAGCAGCATTAGGCACTGAGATTCATGCTCAGAAATTGAACTAAGGAAATATTTTATAGCACTCACATTGTATATTAATTAGAGTATGCTTCAAAGACCAAATAGCTGTTTGTAATAAAGTAATCTATGATTTCTTAAGTGGAGTTTTCCCTAAGGAGTGAGTGGGCAAAAATCCATAACAAGAGCTACACCTGAAAAAGAAATGATATTATATAGAGAAATGCAGTATGTAACATTGCATTAAATTATACTGAAAATATATTTGTTCATGTCCTTTGCCTCAAAAAAATTAAAAATTTGTAGATTTCATGCCCTTTTATTGTTTTTTTTTTGTTTTTTTGTTAAAGCAGACTTAGTGACACAGACAAGACATAATTATTTTAGGTCTGGGTCTGGGATATTAAGAAACATTTTCTCCTGCAAAAAATTAAAGAGCTTTATATTAGCTTTTCCAACCCCAGATGAATGAAATTCAATACCCACCAAGTCATAAGTCAAATGACAATTGTTGATAATGTTGGGGGTTAAAGTCAGCACATCTAATAAATGCTAAACTTAAAGCTGTTTTATGTGAAAGCTATTCTATAATTCAACTCAGACTGTAAAAAAATCCCTTCTGAAAAGTTATTATCCCAATTTGACTTTGCTTTAGTAAATATTGATTGATACTAACATGATGTGATGGCAGTGATATAAATTTAAAGCTTAATTTTAAGAAACTCTTTGAAACTGTTACATGGCAACCAAAGAAGTAGTATTATATAATGGCATCTGTTTTTAAACCTTTGATTTAAAATCCTGGCACAAACACCATTCTGAATAAACACTAATTAACTTCTGTCCATCACTGAGTAAAAGTTTCCTTGAAGAGAAACATGAGTGGCAGAACCAGCTGTGTAACAAAATATAGTATAAAAATCCTTCAATATAATTTATATTAGTGATTCAAATATCTAGAAGCTGGCCTTCTTAATTTTATAATCCTGAAGGAGGAAAAATGGAATGAATGGTAGCAAACCATGTTAGGGATAATGATTATAATCTAGCCAACTCATTTTTAGAAAGATGAATACTATTCTAAAAAGATGCTAACTGTTGCTAAACTATAAGAAGAAAAAATATACTGTATATATATATATAGATTTGACATTCTTACCCACATGGTCTCAATTGCTATACTTTTTGATACACATCAAACAAGTAAACACATGGAAAGTGAAAAGGTCCATTTTGAAAATTCAATATTTGATTTTTGTCACAAAACACACATACACATCCATCCATCCATCCATCCATTCCAGGAGGCTGCCATTAAGCATGAAGAACAACTGATTATAATCTTATTTATTCTATGCAAAATTAACCCTTGCAAGATATTTTTACTGGCTACTGTTAAATTTAGACATTTCTTTATGAAAATGTTACTATACATTTAGTAACACTTTGTTTAGTAACATTATACACTTTGTTTATTAAGACTGTCTTCTCAAATTGAGGATTGCAAACTATTTACAAACTATGTTTTAAAACAGACATCTAAAGTTTGCTAACATCTGATAGAAAAGTATAATGGTGAAAAACAACTATTGGAAAAACATGCACTTCACTTTTAACCTGAACTAGTTGCTATAGAAGGTCTTTTCTTCATTTTAACAGTATTTATTATTGTGAATTGTAAAAATACAATTCACAACTTTCAGGCAAAAAATAAGGGAAGGAAGAAATAGAAAAGAATCTTTGCATAAAGATGTCCATCCTAGCATGTGGCATGTGAACATGTGGCCTCACCATGAGACAAACCTCTATGCAACTCTTCTGAAACTGATTCTGAATTAGATCGGGGCCAGGGATAAAGGTCTGATAGACCAGCCATATAAGATATAAGACTGCTGATTGACTGATTTTTTCCCCTTCTAGTTGTGATAACCTGTATGGCTTGAAACTACTAAATGAAGATATAAAGAAAAGCAACATCTAGAAGCTATATAGAGGTTGCAGGTTGGTGGTTTCTAAAGATTATAGCACAAAATATCTAAATCCGATTTAGAACTCTTATATTAAAATCTTGTTAAGGAGGAATGTAAAGAATACCCAAGAAGTTATGTTTCTTTTTATTTACATTTATTAGCTTGAGTTATTATTACTTTATTAGTCTTCCCAGTTCCTCTGAATTGTAATCACAATATAGTGATGTCCAAATAATCATCAAACCTACTAGGAACTAAGCAACTTCTTGATATAAAAAATTACAATGTACAACTCTTTTATGTAATTCTAAAATATAGCAGGATTGGAAAATCTAGTAAATCTTTTCAAATTTCATTGGTTTCAGTGAATTTTTTAAAACACATTTTTGTATTTATCAAATCCGTCATTGGAATTAATATAGTGTTTAGAATTCATCCAACATGTACTCATTTCGATTAATTCCACGGAAGTCAGAGCTGAGGTCTTAATTTCAAATCATATACAAAACACACAGTATCAAAAATGCTTACAAAAAATGCTTAGCTTGCTAACAATTTCTTCATGCTCCTTTTCTACTTACCCATGTTACACTTCAAAGGATAGCTAGTCAGTTCTGTGTACAATTGCTTTACTATGCATCTTAATTTATTTTTAGATTTACTGCTTTTTATGTTATTTATGTTATGTTATTTTTTATGTTATTATTAATGTGTTATGGCTGTGTTTATCAACCTTGGTGGCTTTAAGATGTGTGGACTTCAAAGTTGACTAGGCAATTTTGAGAGTTGAAGTCCACACCTCTTAAAGTTGCCAAGGTTGTGAAACACTGGGATTTGTGTATCTGTTTAAGCTAAATGCCTCTTACATGATTGGCTTTTCATGGCAAAAAAGGAAAAGAGTATTTTATATCTTGCAATGTTATGAATAAAGAAACATTCATCTACTAAGCATTTTGCAATCTTCTTAGAGGTTTCAGAAGACAAACTGCTAATTTCTTAGGCTAATAATGTTATTACACCATGGCATAATCACTCTGGTTAAAGATGATATATGTGGAGATTTAACTGAACTGATCTTCACTAGAAAGGAGTTAAGCAAGGCTCTATCCTAACCATATTATTATTCATCTTTATATAAACAATATTGTGAAAATGTTTGCTAAACCAAAATTCCATCCACTTCCTTTGCTCACCACCCCATTTCTGTTGTCCATTATATTGACAGTGTCTGTAATCCAAGGAGTAAATCCACTTCAAAATAAAATTCATTAAAAATATTGCTATTTTCCAGGTAATGATTTAAGATCCCAGTTTTATGGACAATCAATTGTAAACTCACTGAACAGGTTAAGTCCATCAAATATCTAGATGTCTATGTTCAGTCTTATACCTGACAATCTAGTCAAACAGGAAAGCTTCTAATAAGAGCTCCTAAGCATCTCTTGCATCTGCTAAATTTGCATTTTAATTTGTTACTATTAGCATGTAAAACATATATTAAACTATTTTAAAGACAAAGTTCTGGAATTGATTCTATATGATAGTCAGCTATGTATTCTGAGGTAGTTTGGGGCAGAAGACCATGAATTCTAATTGCATCTTAGGTACAATGCCAACTGGTCACTTTCGCTAGGCCCTATGAAGAAGGCAACTGCAGATCACGTCCAAAAAAACTTGTTAAGAAAAAAAAATGTAGGAACTTGTTCAGGCAATCTCTAGGAATCAAATACTGACCTTGAAGTACCACTACCCCCACCACAAAAAGTATTTATAAGGAGTCTTCTGGCTTAGAATAATTAGACCAAATTCCTGAACATCCTACTGCAAGTATTATTCAATTTCCAATGTTCTAACATCACTGGAATTAGACTGCATTTTCCATGTGATTACGTCTTTGTCATCTTAGATTTTGGCTGAATGAAGTCTTTTGGAGAACTTCCTTAACCCATCTCACCTTACTAGACAGTTGCCTTCTACCCTAAGAAGGTAAATGATGATTTGGCATATTGCAGTATACCAGCTTCATAAACTAAATTATATAATTGTGTATAGCTAAGGCCCGTGCTCATGAAATCCTGGAATTAAAGGTCACCAAGTATTTGAATAATGAACAGAAATAGCTATTATGCAGTTATAAAAATATTTAAATATGTTTGATAAGAAAACCTGTAGTGACAGTAGTAGTTTTATGACAGTTCATTCCAATCTGTTCTGTAAAACAAATCAAAATTATTATTTTGCAGTTGAGTTTGCAGTATGGCATTTGAACCAAATTTTATTGTATGCAGTTGCTTTAGATGCAAAGTTGCAATTGCTAGCCAAGGATTGCAACATCCATGGTTGGACTGTTAGCTGAAGCATATTATACATCACCTGCATGTGCCGTGGAATTTTATGTCACAGAGATGACCCTTAGTCCAGAGCAACCAGATAAACAAGTTACACAGGGATGGTGCAATGGTCACATTTTGCATTATAAAGATACTTTGTACTGTTATAAGTTGTCTGGCAAGAAAGCAACACTTAGATAGCCAACCATAAGAAGCAATTATAGATGTCTTCATAGCTGGCATCTAAATGCTTGACAAATAAAACATACCCACTAAAACGTCTAATGTGTTTTTCTTGAAGAAAACAGAATAAATATTTAGTATTTTACTCAACCTCACAATAACCTTAATTTTTACAAGCCGTGGTAGTGCACTGGTTAGAATGCAGTACTGCAGGCTACTTCTGCTAACTGCTGGCTGCCAGCAGTTTGGCAGTTCAAGTCTCATTGGCTCAAGATTGACTCAGCCTTCCATCATTCTAAGGTGGGTAAAATGAGGACCCATATAGTGGGGGGCAATGTGCTGACTCTGTAAACCTCTTAGAGAGGGCTGTAAAGCACTGTGAAGTGGTATATAAGTGCTATTGCTATTGCTGTTTTATTTTATTTATTTTAGTTCATTTATCACTTTTTCCAAAGGTGGTGCTATAGAAATCACTTCCTTTTTTTATTATAGCATCAAACTTGTAAGCTGGCTGCAAAACAATGACCATATCAAAGACATTCAATAAGTTTCTATGACTGCAGTTGAATTCAAACCCAAGTCTCTCTTGATACTTGATAAAACCACTATACCATACCGATATGGCTAATAATAAACATATTACATATCTCTGTTTCTCTGTCTTTTGTTACATTAAGCAAAGAGAATTTTGAAAAATGACATTCAGGCTCTGGCATGTTTCTGGACTACAGGTTTTAGCCCTATACTTTCCACTGGGTTGAGCAATCTTTTGATGGCTAAGAACTGCACTTAATATTGGGAGATATCGGAAGGTCTAGGGTGAAGTATAGGGTGAAGAATAAAAAGAGCAAGACTTTGATATGCACAAAATTGGAAATAGGAACAGACGAAGAAGTGATAGAAAAAGTTTTAGAATGTGCCGAGATGGACAAATTAACAAAAGAAATTAAAGAAAAAGAAGAGACAATTACTATATAATTTGGAACAAATGGTATGAATGGCTTGAGTCCAGAAATAAAGAATAATAACTACAGGGAAGAAGTTAAAAGTATAAAATATGTATATAACAAATATATAGAAATGTATAAAATTAAGCTTATAATTAAAAGTATAAAATATGTATTTAACAGGTCTTTAGAAATGTATAAAATTAAGATTATCAGTGTTGGAAAATACAATGTAACCAAAGGAAAAAAGACAATAGGAAAAAAAATGAAATAGTAAGAGAGAGATGGGAGGAAAAATATAAAACAGAAAAAAGACCACAAAGAAACACTGTTTAAAAAAGAGGAGATAGTTATATGTTGTATGTTATGTGATTGTCATATTGTGTAATAATAAAATATTATTTTTTAAAAAAGAGCAAGACTTTGGGGAGGAGTTGGAGGTATATTTTTTAAAACAGTGTGTTAGTATCTATATTAGTGCTTGCAGTGAACTGTTTGGGTGTTCACAGCTTCATATGGTAGAAGGGAAAACAAATCACCATGTTTTTTTTTTAAATTTGATTTATATACCGCCCTTCTCCGGAGACTCAAGGCGGCTTACAATGTGCTCAGCAATAGCCTTCATCCTTTTGTATATTTATACAAAGTCAGCTTATTGCCCCCACAACTGGGTCCTCAATTTACTTACCTTAGAAAGGATGGAAGGCTGAGTCAACCTTGAGCCTTGGCGAGATTCAAACCTGCAGTAATTGCAGACAGCTGGTCTTAATAACCAGCTTAATAACAGGGTGCCTTAGACCTTGTACTACCAAGGCTCTTTGTTATAGCAATTATGGAAAAAATGGTATAGGGATACAGATCCCAGTTCCCAATCTGATGCCCTAAGTTCTAGAAACAAAACCAGTAGACAATATCAGATTAAAGAAGGATGAATTATACATATGCAGAAGATAGAATCCTAAGAGATCTAGAAAAGATTAGAAACTAGAAACATATCTAGCAAAAGAACAGCTAAGTAGTCCTCTATACTTTAATGAGAAACATTTATTTTAGAATTATTCGTACTCTGAGTTAACAAAACCTGCAGCACTGATTTTAGACAAGAATGCATGAATATTTTCCCAAACAAATTTGTCTGGCATGCATGATTGTTCCTTTAAGGGATATTTTTTCTCAGTTCTTATGGTTGGGTAAATAGCCCTTAAACTTTACAAAGATCATGTTAAAGGACTATCCACAAGTTCATATTGACTTCATTAATATTACTGAGATAAGGTGTCCGGGAAGATTTTCAGTCATCTAGGTCATAGTTGCCTCAAAGATATTTTTTTCAAAAGGCAGCTGGAAGAAGCTTTTGGAAGAAGAAAACATTTTGCTTCTTATCCAAGAAGCTTCATCAGTTGTGATGGAGGGGAGGGGAAACGGAAGGATAGGTATTGAGCGATAAGCACAACTACTGCAAGTTGCTTGAAGTGAACCACTTGCTGAGAGCAGCCATGTTGCCATTGTGATGGTGAACAACTTGTTATTGTGAAAGGAGAGTTCACACTTCTTGCATTCCCCAAGCTAGAAGAGAAACCAGGAAGGTGCCTCCATGTCACAGCTCTTCTTAATTATGTGTGCCTATCTTTCTGGACTTCTGGTGGGGGCTCTGTCACAGGTCAGGCACAAGACATCTGAGCATAGACTGGCCTGAGCACCATTTGAAGTCATCCTCAATGGTAAAGGGGCATGCATAAGATGGTTCTTTATTTTTAGTTTTAGAACACTGTCAATGCAAATATACAGACCTACATGTGAAACAATAATAATAATTTTGTAGCTTCTTGCTTATATTTGATCCTGATTACACAAGTGTTTCCTAAGGCCTGAAAATACTGTATTTCAAGGTTTTTCCAGGCTCAAAAGGTTTATGGACTTTTTGCTGATTCCAGGACTGAGGAGTTGATTTGTGGTTTTGCATGAGTTATGGGAAGAATAAATGTTTGTGTGTACGGGGGTGATTACTTATCAAATATCCTTTTACTTGTGATGAAGACTGGAAGAAATTTCTTTACACATTTTTTTCTTTTTCTTTATTCTACTTCTTTCCTTTTTCTCCTTTTTCCTTTACTTTCTTTGCACTTTTTATTTTTCTATCTTTTCTTCTTTTTATGACTTTAATTTTGTATTTACTTTTACTATTGCATTCAGAATCTTTAATAAAAATAAAAATTAAAAATAATAAAGACTTCATTAATTGGAATTTACATTCATAATCACTAAATGACGCTTTATTTCAAATGCTTTTTTGGATTCTTTGATCTAGGCCCCTTTTCATGTGAGATGATCCTAGTATTCACTCCCTTATAGAAATCAAGTGAGTGAGCCATTTCAATTAAGTCTTAAGCAAAAGGGAGTATAAGCAGATAAAGATATGAGTATGTTAAGTCATGACCTTTTCTGCAAGAAATGTGTGGTCTTCCAGTCTTTTGCAAGCTTCATGCTATCAGTTCACGACAACACAGATCTACTTCACTGATAGCATCAGAAGTCAAAAGGGTATGCATTTTTGGTTTATTGATATACACTCAGAATAGTTATTATCTGTACTGATAGATGATCATGAGTATATTTCCTCTGATCTTTGATGATCTCCAGCAGTTCAAGGCAGAATATAAAAGATTTTCTCCTCCAAGTTTTGTCCCAAATTTATGAACAATTTGGATTGAGTGGATAGCTCAAAATCACCAGTCAGTTAGACATGAATCTAAATTTCCTCAATTCCAGGTTAACATCTTAATCATTATGTCACAATGGCTGTCTTTCTGTAGACATACCAACATCAGTTATGTATAATGAAGCATCATAGAAATCGCGAGAAAGAAATCTTAAAGGAAATCTACTTTTAATTTAACAAAACATAGGCAAAATGTCTGGAGAACACTTGTCTAGCTATATTAATTTCTTCAAATGTATTATTTATATCGCCTTGCTGTTTTAATTTTAGATTTTTTAAAAAATTGAAAACATGATTGGTTCCTTAAATTAATTGAAACTAGAAAAAATTCTGAACTATTGAGCAGTCAGAAAGTCATCTTTATACAGTATATATCTAGAAAACACTGTCATGTTATCTTTCTGAATTCTCTTTTTCAATAATGGGATGTTTCCAGCAATAAAGTTTCTTCCCAACAGTTCTACTTTCATCTGTGAAAGTGAGAGAAAATTAAATGGGTATAGGTTTGCTATTGCCATTATCAAGGTCAGTGGCGTCTATCTTGTTGCTGGACAAGTCCCCATGCAGGAAAGGTTTTTCTTTCATCCCACTACCTGGTGGGAAAACCATCAATCAATTATACCACTGCTGTGATTCAAGTTAGTTTTAACAGATGTTTAGATCTATGTTTTGTCAACTCTTAGACCCCTGCCCCATCTTTACCTGTCATCTCTTTCAGTCTAGGGAACAGCCAGCAAAAGTTTGTGGACGAGAGGGAAGCATAACTCTTTATTCACAAGGTCTCTAAACTGGCCGAAAGACCTGATAAGTATGGGGTAAAGCCCAGTGTGGAAAAATCAGATCTTTTTTATTTATCAAAGTGGAGTGTCCAAAGATTGATTCCTGCCAGGAATCTGATGTGCTATTTATAAAATGATGGAGAAAGCATATTGGGTTATTCTCAAAATTAAACTGTTGGAGTTTGTTGTTTACTTAAAATAATAAAAATACTGCTTTAACACTGGGACAGCTAAGATTATTGTGGTCATTGAGCTGACAATGACTGAATGGCACCTATTCAGTGAGGTAAGGGTTAGGAATGAAAGCAATGCTGTAGGAACAGCAAAAAGGTTGCGAGAGCATATTGTGTAATGCTTACTTCAAAGTGGGGAAATTCTTTAGTATTCCAATAATGCTGAATGATTCTGTCTCTCTATTTAACTTAGTTAAATAGATAACTAAAAAGATACCTTAGTTGCAGTCGATCTAGAACAAACAAGATTTTCTCTCTCTCCTGCCCACCCTCCATCTTTTTTTCCTCCTTCTCTCTCTTATTTCATAATGTTTCGCTAAAATTGGAGAAGAAATGGGAGTCATTTATGATACTTGATAAGTTTAAAATAGGAATATATCTATCCATATATTATATACACAATATGCAATATAATATAAGCATTCAACAAAAATGGTATTAATAAGGAAAATTAATTTGGTAGTTTAGTGGTTAAGGCATCAGACTAGAAACTGGCAGACCATGAGTTCTATTCCTGATTTATATACAAAGCTAGCTTAGTGGCTTTCTCAGCCCTAAGAAGGTGGCAACAGCAAGATACTTCTGAAATTTTGCCAAGAAAACTGCAGTGGTATGTCCAGGCAGTCAACAATGATCCAAAGACATACACACAAGTGAATAATTTAAATACAGAATAATTTAAAAATATTAGATCTTTCTTTCTTTCTTTCTTTCTTTCTTTCTTTCTTTCTTTCTTTCTTTCTTTCTTTCTTTCTTTCTTTCTTTCTTTCTTTCTTTCTTTCTCTCTCTCTCTAATGATGGTTCTGTTCACTCTACCTGAAACACGACTCAGAGAAATATTGGTCAAAAGATAACTTTTAGTGAGTTAAACTGGTTTCACAACTTCATTTTGAAGGTGAAGTAAACTGAACAATGCAGATGGAGATTGAATATATTAAAAACAGTTATGATATAAATAGATAGATAGATAGATAGATAGAAAAATAATATTTAATTAAATGAAATAAATGAAGCACCTTATTACTTACAAGGGTGCCAAAATCTAATGGCATGACTGCTGAATCATAAGCATGCCTTTTTATTATTTCCTTTGCAATGGAAGGCAAGACATAGACAAGGATCTCAACTAGGAGCTCATGAATTAATACATTAAATGACAAATAAGTTTACATTTGTTTTTTTAAAAAAACATTTTTTATTATTCTAGGCAATAATTGCAAGGCTCAAGTTATCTTACATCATGCAAAGACCTAAAATGCTACACTTATATTTAGTATGTTTATTAGAAAAATGCTGTTTTAAAGTTGCTGCTGTGTTTATATTCTTTTGACCTTCTAGTTTTGCTGAAATACAAATATGCTGGAATGCTGTTTCTCTGAATGTAGATATAGAATTTGGAGTCTGGATTATTTCAGCAAGAAACTAATAAGATAATAACTAAGAGCTGAGAGTGACATAGACTTTCACAAACTCTGACTAAATGTCAGGCATTAGATGATGCAGGATTTTCTCTGAAAATCATGAAAGCACAGTTAGCAAGTTGCCTAAAGAGATGTTAAGAAATCTAGAAGCCTTTTTGATATTTATTTTGACTTAAAACCAGAGAATAATCCAAAAACAAAAGAGTATATAAGGCCTGCCTATATAGTGGCAAATTATGTTTCAAGAAAGCATTGCTGATGATGGAAAAATGGGGTAAATAGGATGTTGAGGAAGTGTTAATAATAGCTCTAACCTGCCTGAATATAGTATTGCAAGAATTACTCCTTTTTCAGCTTTCTGTTGTATTGTTTGTTGTACATTGATCTACAATCAGGTTTTCAATAGGTAATACAAATTATATAACTATTTAGCACCGATCAGGCGAAAGGCTAGTTATGAATTAATAAACCTGTTAAAATGAAGTCAATTTTTAAAAAATAAAATAAAATTGGGCAAATCAATAATAAATCATAAGAGATTTATACACAGAAGAAAACTTGTGCATGTGTGTTTGTTATTTCTGCCTGTCTTCTGGAGAGTAGCCTGCCCTTCCTTCCTTCAATCTTCTATCTGGGTGTGGTTATTTCCACAAAGAGTTGGTTCTGTCACCACCCATTCTTGATTAGAAAGATGTGTCCTCCCACATGGAATGGGAAGAACAGAAAATTCCACTTCCTCAGGAATAATCTTTTAAGTCTAGCTCTGCCTTTGTATTTTTTACTGATTTATTAAGTCTTGAAGTTCAGTTGCTATTTTGCAAACTAACCAATTAAATAATCAATATAAAAGATCTTTATTTTAATGAGGATAACGAAGTAGAGATTTGAGAGAATAGTTTCACTCCAACAACTTACATGAGGTTTAAATCTGCATACCACAGCTCCTACTCAGCAACCTGTAAACAGTCAGAAAAAACAAACAAGCTAATTGGAGCAGATGTAAAACTACTGTAAATTGAACAAGCAGAACTTAAAAGAAATAAATAATTCCTTGTGTGACTAACTAAATGTACCGTGCCAATTTCATCTTATTTTTTCTAGTTGCCTAAAAGCTTTTTAGATAAATTATTAGGTCCTGTCACATGAAATCTGTTTCCCAGAATCCTTGTTTCTCACAGGGAGTTCCAACTAAAATTCATGGAGAACAAAGGTACACCTAACTTCTCTCCTTCTCAAGTTCTTCTCCGATTCTTCTTTATTTACAATATAATTTGATTAATTTTATCAAACTATAGACAAATGAAAATGAAAATAGTGAATAAAGGGAAAAAGGGGAAGAGAGAAGTAGAGGCTAAAGGGGAAAAAGTAAGAAAAGCATTAACTTTTGACTCTTTTCAGAGCAGGGGAATAAAAATAATAAAATAATAACTTCTCTGATTCTTACTAGAGGACAGAATAGCAACAGCTAGCCAGCAGGCTTTTCAAAATTAAAAGACTCTTGTTAGTTTGCAGCCCTCCTTAGTCCACTACACTACTGTAGTCCTCTTGAAAATTATTTATGTATATATACCTTACTCACGAAGGGACTCGGTGGCTCAATGGCTAAGATGCTGAGCTTGTCGATCGAAAGGTCGGCATTTCAGCGGTTTGAATCCCTAGCGCCGTGTAATGGGGTGAGCTCCTGTTACTTGTCCCAGCTTCTGCCAACCTAGCAGTTGGAAAGCACATAAAAAATGCAAGTAGAAAAATAGGGACCACCTTTGGTGGGAAGGTAACAGCGTTCTGTGCACCTTTAATGTTTAGTGATGCCGGCCACATGACCATGGAGACGTCTTTGGACAGTGCTGGCTCTTCGGCTTTGAAACGGAGATGAGCACTGTCCCCTAGAGTCGGGAACGACTAGCACATATGTGCGAGGGGAAACTTTATCTTTACCTTACTCACAGCACAGCTTCAATGGCATCAGAATCTGGTTGGATAAATTGAATCATCAGGTACAAGTCTGGGATGTTGTAACTGAGGATCCCCAAACTCAATCTATTCCCATATTTAAACAACAGAATTCCTCTGATGATCTCCCTGCCTTTTCTCCTGTTCTGTGCTCTAAATGGTCTTTGAATCAATAAAGGATTAAACTAAAGATTCTAATGTCTGAATGTATGATATTAAAGAGAGAGAATCAGAGGGATGAAAGAAAGGACAGCGAATGACAAAAAGTAAGAGAATGAATAAATGAATGAGGAGAAAAGGAGCATTCCTGAAAGAGTTATCACGTACGTAACTGAATATGTTTCAAGGGCACTTGATTTTAGACCGGCTTCCAAAATATCTGTATTTTTCGAAATAGCTAAATTATAAACATGTATACTATAAACATATCCAAAATAAAAGGTTCAGCCTGGTGATTTGGTGGGCAAAGGATCAAATCTTGCTATGATATTTAGAGGTGGGAAAGGTGATTCCTTTAATTAGATTGGATTGCACTATTGAAAAGCTGAAAGCTGCCTGACTACTGATTGCAGCAATGTGATAAAACAGCTGCCTATCCATTGATACATATTTGCTTTTGCTTGCACAATGGGAAACAGTGATATTCAAATAATGTTCTGAGTAATTTCTCTAAATCTCAGTGGTTCACAATATTTAAATCTAGTTTCGATCAAGCTGTATTTTATTAGTCCTATTGAGGCATAAAAAATTTGAAGGGTTCTCTGGACATATTTTTTTCTTGTTTTTTTTCTTATTTGGATTTAAATTGGACATCTAAAATATCCAACACAAGAAACCTAATAAAGCAGGTTTCCCAACTTGGACAATTTGAGTATGCGTGGTATTTAGCTGGGAATTTGACACAAAATTGTCAACTGCCTGGACTAGAGTATCCAGGATTCTGTAAAACAAACTACAAAATACCTTGCCTAGCCCCCTGAATCCTAGCAGCATGATCTCTCCCTTCTATGAATTTTTGGTTTGTGAAGAAGGGAGATCCTAATCACAATCTTTGAGTATAGGAATGAGAATGGTTGTTTGTCAAGCATTACAGGTTAGATATTAGTTTGCATCTTATTAATGGCTTAGCCCAGGGGTCTCCAACCTTGGCAACTTTAAGACTTGTGGACTTCAACTCCAGAGTTCCTCAGCCAGCAAAGTTGACTTTGAGTTGAAGTTGAAGTCCACAAGTCTTAAAGTTGCCAAGGTTGGTGTTGTGTATTCGGATGAAGTATACTGAGGCCGGCGTCAGTTAACACTGTTTATTAACATAACACTAGGAACTCGAACTGGGAACATACAACAATATCAGAACAGCGAGCGAGCAAATCTTGTCTTATACAGTTAGCTGTCACTTCGGGCCACCAATCCGTGAGCAGTAATTCCCGCTACTTTTGTTGCTAGTGGTTGAATCAATCATCGCTCGTAGCACCAGTCAGCCCGAGGACTCAACATCCTTCCCACCCGGACCGCGCATGCGTAATCAGCCAAGTCGGCGTGGGCTCCACCCTGAACATTTCAGGTCAGGGGTGGGTATAGAGGGAGACGAGGTCTGAACTTTATTTCCAGGAACCAACGGGTGCCCTGAGCCATCTGGGGGTGGGATGACTGGATCACCGACTCCTCCTGCTGACATTGGTAAGACCGCTTGCGGTTCGGATGTAGAAGGCCAGTGGAAGTCCTATTGGGCTGGTTGCGGACCTTGTGCGGTGACAGGTGGATAACAAAGTGTTTCGGAGACCAGTGGTGGGTCAGGTGCAGCAGCCACGCGCCGCCTTAGTTGATTAATGTGCCGTTTCCACACTCTCCCATCAGTAAACTGGACCCTATAAGAGTAGGGGCCCGTTAATTGGATTATGTGTCCTGGTAGCCACCTCTCGCCCTGATTAACATTGAATGCATAGACCAGATTACCAACAGTGAAGGTCCTTGCGGGCATGTGCCCCCCCCCAGATGCCCCACCTGAATATAGCTAGGGTGTAGGCGGTCCAAAGTGATCCGGAGTCGCCTACCCATTAAAAGTTCGGCGGGGCTGTGCTTAGTCGTGGGAGTAGGAATAGTGTGTTGGGCTAGGAGATATTGGTAGACCCTGTGGTGCCAATCGGAGCCCCCTAATCTGTGTAAAGCCTCTTTCGCTGACCTCATGGCCCTCTCTGCAAGACCATTTGCCGCCAGATGGGATGGGGCTGTGCATGCGTGGCAGATGCCCAATCTAGCTAAAAACATTTGAAAGGGCGCAGATGTGAATTGTGGACCATTATCGGTCACTATAGCGTCCGGCAGGCCGTGGGTTGCAAATAAACTTTCCAAAACCCTCGTTATAGCCTCTGTCGTGGTGTTAGACATAAGGGATAGCTCAACCCACTTAGACTATGCGTCCACCAAAATCAGGAATGTACGGCCCAGGAAGGGGCCTGCGAGATCAAGATGCACCCTTGTCCAGGGGGCCCTGGGTGATTCCCATTCCTGAATAGGGGCTGCGGGCGGCACCGGCCTAGACAGCTGGCACATCTGGCACCTAGCGACACAGTCCTCTATATCCCTATCCAGGCCGGGCCACCAGACGTAGCCCCGGCCCAAAGCTTTCATGTTTCCGACCCCGGGGTGGGCGTCGTGCAGACAAGCCAAGACCCCCTTCCTCAACTCAGGGGGAATAATGACCCTGTGGCCCCAAAGGAGACACCCCGCCTGTACAGACAACTCATGTTGTCTACGGAAATAGGGCAAGACATCGGGACTAGGGTGGCAAAACAGCCAGTCCCGGCGAACCCAGTCTAGGATCTGGGACAGCAAGGGATCAGACGCCGAAAAGACGCTCACCTCACTTGCCGTTACTAAAGAAGGCAGGCCATCAATACTTAGGACAGAAGCAGTGGGAGATGGATCCTGCACAGGCAAGGGGAGGGGGAACGGATAAGGGCATCAGCGTGCCTGATGGCCTTTCCTGGTTTGTACTGCAGCTGGTACGAGTACGCAGCCAAAAATTCCAACCACCGCGACATGCACGGGGATAGAACCGGAGGTGTTTGGCGGTCAACTGCCAGCAAGCCCAACAAAGGCTTGTGATCAGTAACCAGAAAAAAAGAACAATCATACACGTAATCATGGAATCTTTTGATTCCTGCCACAGGTGCCAAAGCCTCTCTTATCAATTTGACTATAATTCCTCTCCGCCGCAGACAGCGTGTGGGAGTAATAAGCGATTGGGGCTTCCACCCCGCTGGGCAATAGATGGCTTAAGACAGCCCCCACTCCATAGGGGGAGGCGTCACACATCAACGATAGGGGCAAACTGTCATCATATTGTACAAGGATGGCATCAGAAGTGAGCACGTCCTCCTCCTCCTGCCTGGAAGGAGACGGCCGCCTCTCTTGTCCAAACCTATGGTGTTTTCTTGTCCAGGAGCCTATGGAGGGGCTCCGCTAGTGATGCCTTGTGCAGCAAGAAAACCGCATAAAAATTGAGGAGGCCTAGAAACGCCTGCAGTTCAGCCCGGGACTTCGGCACAGGGGCATTTTTGATTGTGGACACCTTAGATGGTGCTGGCTGGATACCGGCTACGTCTATAAGAAACCCCAAAAATTCTACCTGTGGCATTCCAATATGGCACTTCTCCGCTTTAAATTTAAGCCCAGCACTTTGGAAATGGGATAGAACTGCCCTCAGCTTGTCCCTTAGATCGGCCTGATCTCAGCTGCGACCTGAATGTCGTCAAAATAGGGTATTACACCCTGTGGCCCATGGAGCAAGCGCTCCATGAGGCTTTGAAAAATTTCTGGAGCCGCACACACCGAGCTGCAGGCATGTACATTTAAACACCCCATGATGCGTCACTATTGTCTGGGTGAGGGCCGTGGGTTCGTCAACAGGAAGCTGCTGGTAGGCTTGTGCCAAATCCTGCTTCGCGAACACTTTTCCTTTGCCCAACGAGTTCAGCAAGTGCTGCACTACTGGAACGGGATAATGATTAGCCTGGAGCGCCCTGTTGAGGGTCGCTTTATAATTGGCACAGATCCTAATGGACCCGTCGGGTTTTAGGGGAATGACAATTGGGGTCTCCCACTTTGAATATTCTACAGGTTGCAAAACCCCCTGCGCTATTAATTTATCCAGCTCCTGATCCACTCTGGCTCGCAGCACAAGTGGCACCCTGCGCGGCTTCAGCCGAATTGGGGGCAGCTGGGGATATAGTGCAAATGAGATGGGCAGTTCTGTGTATTTACCCAACTGGCCATTAAACACTTCAGCGAACTCACAGGTCAGCTTAGTCGAGATGTCCAATACAGTTACGTGAACGCCAGACACCCCCAGATGAAGGGCAGTGAACCAGTCTAAACCCAGCAAACTGGGAAGACTGTCCCTTACAACAATCAGTGGCAGACGACCTGCAAAAGAACCATAGTTAACAGAAAAGGAACCACAACCCAGGGTGGGGATAGTACGACCCTGGTAGTCTTTCAGTTTAACTTGGCAAGGCTGCAGATGCCATTTTGGAAAGGCCGGGAGCAATGCCTTGAGGGTAGACCATGCAATCAGGGACCGGGAAGATCCCATGTCCACCTCCATCTGGCAGGAAACGGATTCCAACAGGATCTTGATGTAGATCTTGGAACGAGAGTGCTTAGCAGAAGCTTGGCTGATGTTCACAGCATCGACCTTGGTATCGCGGATAGGTCAACAGCATTCTTTCGGCGGACAGCTCATTTTGTTTTCCGTTGTTTGGGAACCGGCTCCCCAGAGTCTTCCGGGCATGGCAAAATGGCTCGTCAGACTCGGGACAAGTGACCCCGCTTACCACAACGATGACAAATGACTGTCTTGAATCTGCACTCCACGCGGCTATGCTGACTGCTGCAGCCGAAACAGCTGTTATTGAACGGTTTTGAAGGGGCGATTCCCTTGGGCTTATGCGCGGTTTTGAGTCTGCTCACTTCTCCCTCTGCCATGGTGGTTTCCTCAGAATCCGAGCCCTCATAGTGTATTGCTTGGGAAGGCACTGGTGAAGGAACCCCAGTGGGCTGCGCGCGTTGAATTTCCGCCGATGATTGAGCTGACATCTCTGCAGCCCTGGCCTCGTCCATGGCTATCAGAAGGGTCAGATCTGCACGGGCCAACAACCTCCGCTGCAGCTTAAGATCCCGCACGCCACAAACCAGCTGGTCTAAGAGCATGTCATCAAGTTCACGAAATTCACAATGGAGTGCAGCCATCCGCAGCGAAGCCATATACTCATTCACGGACTCTCCGACCCTCTGCGAGCGCTGATGGAATGCGTGGTGTCGGGCAATCTTGGAGGGGGTGGGAGAATAGTGATTCTTTAACTTGGCCAGCAACGTCTCCCACGGTACCGAGAAAACTGGTTGCGGTGCAGCCAGAGCCTTGGCTGTTCCAAAAATTTCCCGGCCACACGAGCTCAGGAAATAGCCTCTCTTCCTGACACTGGATAAATCTGACAGGTCATTGGCCTGGAGAAAACACTCGAACCGCTCCAGGTACTCGTCCCAAGTTTCCGAGGCTGGCTCGAACTGTGTGAATGTCGGAAGGGCGAAGGCCATTGTAATACAGGAACGGAGCGGCTCTGTGGACGCTGTCTTTCCCCGCACCTAGCGCTTCTTCCGACTTACAGGAATAATGGTTAATGGCCGCCTCAGGCACATCCCACCTTCATCACCAGTTGTTGTGTATTTGGATGAAGTACACTGAGGCCGGCGTCAGTTAACACTGTTTATTAATATAACACTAGGAACTCGAACTGGGAACATACAACAATATCAGAACAGCGAGCGAGCAAATCTCGTCTGACAGGCGCTTATATAGTTAGCTGTCACTTCGGGCCACCAATCCGCAAGCCAGTAATTCCTGCTACTTTTGTTGCTAGCGGTTGAACCAATCATCGCTCGTAGCGCCAGTCAGCCCGAGGACTCCACAGTTGGAGACTCCTGGCTTAGCCAATTCTCACTTAAATCAAAAGAGAGATGAAAAGGTAATCAAAGTCATCAGAAGCACTATCTTAAAATGGTTGCTTATAAAAGAGGGCCTAAAATGCACAAATCTCTGCTTTCCTGTAACCTAATTTCTTTCTCTTTGCAATAAACTTGAATAATGAGTCTAAGTGAAAAATTTAGTTTTTGGAGTTCCTGTTAAGGGATTTGACCTGTATATTAATGACATCAAACCCCAAACTGTCATATGACTTCTGCTAGCAACATTAGATAATTGTTGAACAAACAGAGCATTAAAATTAGACTGCTTGAAGGATCCCTCCCCTCCCTGCACAAATAGAATAAAACTGTTCACTCAGGGTAGAATTGGCATGAAATGCTTCTACTTCCAGGCCTCCTTGGCAAAGGATATCACGGTTGATAGTACTGAAAGACATCAAGAGATCCAGCAGGAGAAAAAGGTCTGTTTTCTTACTCAAGTCCTGCTTTATGGATAAACAAGCCTTGTCCCTGTCCCATTTGGGGGCAGAATTCTGGAAAGAATCCAGACAATCTGTTTTATAGCAGAGTGTCAGATACTTGCTGTTGTAGCGCCTACTGAATAATTTTCCCAAGAAAGGAGTGGTTGAAGGGTGAGCATTAGTTGACCATTATGTTACTGTACAATGATTCATCTTATAAAACAAAACCAGCTTGTCTTTTCAACAAAAATCTGTCAGTTATAAATCTTTTATATCTTTTAAATCTTTTATTTTTAAAAAAGCGTGTGTTCTCTGAAAAAGCCAGGAGTTAAGCAAACATTCTTGAACAAAAAAAAAAAAAAAAGTTTCCTCCACATTTTGAAATAATGATTAAGACAAGGGACATAATTATTATAAAAACTGAAGGAAGTATGTTTAAAAAAAAAAAAAGAATCAGGGATATTTTTCTGACGGATTTCGATTTACACTGAACTCCGTGTTAGTTCATATCGGAGAAAGGTATTGACTAAAAGATTAGAAAAAGAAGAAAGAGAACATAATATTAATATAGGTTGGGTGCATCCTAGCTGAAATTCTCTATAGTGTTTGTAACGTAGATAGGAAGAACATTTGCTGAATAATTAGGAAGACAAGTTCTCAGAAAATACTTATCTGAATTTTTTTTTGCCAAGAACTAACTGTAACATCAAGCATGCTTACCAGGAAATATATGCCACTAAACTTACTATGACGATTTATTCATCTTCCTCCCACAATTTCAGTAGTTATGTTATGCACAACAGTGTTTTTTAAAACTCTTCTTATCAGTTTTAGAAGGAAAGAAACCTTCAATATAAGATACATGGAATTATAATATAATTTTTGCCATATTAAACATGAATAAAATTCACAGAATTAATTAAAAGTAATTCTGAAGTAAATGCACATAGGATTGTGGTATTATAGTCTAATCTTAAATATATCACAATATTTAAATCTGAATATTTTCCATAACTTTACTTTAGAATTGTCAATTTACAGTATTTAACATGCAAACAATCTATGCACTCTGACCAAAGAAAAACTGCAGATCTAGCATTATTGACCTTACCCAGAAGGCATTTAAGAAACATCCAAAATCTCCAATTTTTCTTAGAAATGAGCCAACTTTTATAGTTCAATCATTGCTATTTTCTTTGAAAAATTAAAAGTTAAAAAAAATTCAAAGCAATGGTACTTTCCAGATTTCCATTTATTTATTTATTTATTTATTTATTTATTTATTTATTTATTTATTTATTTATTTATTTATTTATTAGTTCAATTTATATGCCGCTTTCTCTGGAGACTCTTAAGCTTTTGTTTAAGCACCACTCTCTGGTATTTTATTTTTACTTCTGCCCATAATTGAAAACAAATGAACAAACCAAAAAAGCCACTCAAATCTTTCAAAAATAATAAACTCGCCAATAATATAAATAAAACACAGTATCAATATTTGATACATGGGTTGGAATGGTGGCTCAGTGGTAAGATGCTAGGCTTGTTGGCTGGAAAGCTGATAGCCCATATTTATATACCCATATACCATGTGATGGAGTGAGCTCCTGTTCTCATCCCAGTTCCTGCCAATCTAGTAGTTTAAAAGATGCAAATGCAAGTTGATAAATAGGTACTATTTCAATGGTAAGGTAACAGCGCTTCATGATGTCATGCTGGCCACATGACCATGGAAGTATCTTCGGACAGTGCTCTCTCAATGGCCTCAAAACGGAGATGAGCACCACCCCCTAAAGTTGGCAATGACTAGTAGAGTAAAATTTGCAGAGACACCTTTACCTTTTTATCAACATTATATCCTCCTCCTACCAGGTCTCTTTTAAAGTTTGCTGCATGACATTCAGTAAATACAATATAAATGGGAAAATATTTCCTTTTTGTTTCTTGTATTCCAAGAGCTCTTATCAGTGTTCTTTCAGACCAGGGGTGAAATCTAAAATTTGTTGCTACCGGTACTGTGGGCATGGCTTAATTAGTGGGTGTGGCTTGGTAGTAAGGTGACTGAGAGGGCGTGGTTTGTTGGTCAGGTGGGCGTGGCCAAGTCAATGTCACTTCTTTGCCCTTTTTTAACCTACAAAACACAACACAACAAAACTGGCTCAGCCACAATATAAAAGCAGCTGTGCTAGACCCAAAATTTGTGCCCTCCTCATTTGTGAGCTGATTCAGGAGGGAGGAGCGGACCTGGCGGGTATTAAAGAGACCTGATTGGGCCAGGAGGGGGGGTCCCCCTTGTAAAATGTGCCCACCGGGTTTCCGCACATTTCATCAGCCGAGGGCCCAGGGCAGGGGTGGGGGTGGGGGTGGTTATTGTAAAGGAAGGTCTTGATCCTAGGGAGACCACTGTACCTCAGATAGCCGGTTGTGAGTCTGTCTTTGTGAAGTGGGGCCATGGGAGGCAAATGGGCCTGCTGATTGTGTACCTGGCTCCTTGCTGCATGGCAGTGGCCCTGCCCGAGCTCCTCAACGTTATAGCCGGGATGGCGGTTGATAACCCCAGGCTTTTAGTCATGGGGGATTTCAACCTGCCGTCCATCGGTGAAATGTCTGAGGTGGCTCGGGAGTTCATGGCTTCCATGACGGCCATGGACCTGACCCAGTTAATTCAGGGCCCCACTCACACAGGAGGAAACACGCTGGACTTGGTTTTCATCTCTGGTCAGTGGTTGAATGGCCCAGATACAGGGGATATAGTCATTGAACCCTTGTCATGGTCAGACCATTCCCTCCTTAGACTTGGACCTGACCGCTACACCACACCGCAGGGAGGCGGAAATGATTAGATGGTTCCGTCCCAGGCACCTGATGGATCCTGATAGGTTCCAAATGGAACTTGGGCTATTTCCTGAGACTCTGGCTCACGACTCGACGGAAGACCTGGTGGCCGCCTGGGATAGGTGCCTTTGCGGCCTCTGACCCGGTGCCGAATCTGCCCAGCTCCTTGGTTCTCTGAGGCACTGAGGGAGATGAAGTGCCAGAAAAGACGCCTAGAGAGTAGTTGGAGGGCCAGTCGCTCCGAATCTGACTGTACACTAGTGAGGTCTTATATCAAGACCTACTTAGTGGCAATAAAAGCGGCGAAGTGTAACTACTTTTCCGCTCTTATTGCATTGGCAGATAATCGCCCAGCCGCCTTATTTAGGGTCACCCACTCCCTTCTCCATCTGGGAGCACGGGAAGACCCCTTGCAAGGGCGCGCTGAGGATTTTGCGCATTATCTGCACGATAAAGTTGCTCAAATTCGGGAAGGCTTGGACTCTGACTGGGTGGGTTCAGGCGGGTTGTCCGAGGTGTGTCTTAAGAATGTTATCTGGGATAAGTTCGACCCTGTGACCCCGAGGACGTGGACAGGATTCTGGGGAGGTTGAACGCAACCACATGTTTATTGGACCCATGTCCCTCCTGGTTGGTGCTGGCTACTCGGGAGGTTACACGAGGCTGGTTCCAGAGGATTATAAATGCTTCCTTGAGTGAGGGTTTCTTGCCTCCCACCTTGAAAGAGATGGTGGTGAGGCCCCTCCTCAAGAAGCCTTCCCTGGACCCAGCAGTATTGGCTAATTACTGTCCACTCTCCAACCTTCACTTTGTTGCGAAGGTTGTTGAGAATGTGGTAGCACGACAGCTCCCTCAATACCTGGATGAATCGGTTTATCTGGATCCATTCCAGTCGGGCTTCAGGCCTGGGTACAGCACGGAAACGGCATTGGTCGCGTTGGTTGATGATCTCTGGAGGGTTCGGGACAGGGGTTGCTCCTCTGTTCTGGTCCTATTAGACCTCTCAGCGGCTTTTGATACCATTGACCATGGTATCATGCTGCGCCGGCTGGAGGGGTTGGGAGTGGGAGTGTTTTACGGTGGTTCTCCTCCTATCTCTCCGACTGGTCACAGTCCGTGTTGGCTGGGGGGCAGAGGTCGACCTCAAGGCACCTGGTTTGTGGGGTGCCACAAGGGTCAGTCCTCTTGCCTCTCCTGTTCAACATTTATGTGAAGCCGCTGGGTGAGATCATCTGTGGTTTTGGGGTGCAGTGCCATCTGTACGCTGACGACACCCAGCTGTACATCTCCACTCCAGACCACCCCAATGATGCCCTTGAAGTGATGTCCCGGTGCCTGGAGGCCGTGCAGGTCTGGATGGGGAGGAACAGGCTCCGACTCAACCCTTCCAAGACTGAGTGGCTGTGGTTTCTGACGTCCCAATATAGCCAGCTGGTGCCATCCCTGGCTATTGGGGGCGAGACATTGGCCCCCATGGAGAGGGCGCATAACTTGGGTGTCCTCCTGGATGCACGGCTGTGTTTAGAAGAGCATATGACGGCCGTGGCCAGGGGGGCTTTCTATCAGGTTTGCCTGATACACCAGTTGCACCCCTTTCTGGATCGGAACTCCTTATGCACGGTCACTCATGCCCTCGTCACTTCCTGCTTGGACTACTGCAATGCTCTCTACATGGGGCTCCCCTTGAGGAGCACCCGGAGGCTCCAGCTGGTGCAGAATGCAGCCGCACAAATACTTATGGGGGCGACATGGCGCTCCCACGTAACACCTCTCCTGCGTGAGCTGTATTGGCTTCCGGTAGTCTTCCGGGTGCACTTCAAGGTATTGGTTCTCATCTTCAAAGCGCTCCATGGCTTAGGGCCCGGTTATTTACGAGATCACCTTCTGCCACCAATAACCTCCCACCGGCCAATACGCTCCCACAGAGTGGGTCTCCTCAGGGTGCCGTCAGTCAGGCAATGTTGGCTGGCGACCCCCAGGGGAAGAGCCTTCTCTGTGGGGGCACCCGCCCTCTGGAATGAGCTACCCCAGGGATACGACTGATCCCAGACCTTCATACCTTTTGCTGGGCTCTGAAGACTTTTTTAATTTCAGCAAATCGGGCTGGCTTAAAATTTTTAATTGGTTAATTTTATGGGTAAGGGGTTTTAAATTGGGGGAAGCCAATATAGATTTAATTATGTTTTAAAGTATTTTAATGTTTATATTGTATGTTTTTTAATTCTGGCTGTTTACCGCCCCGAGTCCTGCGGGAGAGGGGTGGTATAAAAATTTTATAAATGAAATGAAATGAAAATGGCCCCTGCAACAAGCAGGAACCTCACACAGCCACAAAAAGCCCCAAAAACCAACTTTCACACTTTACACATACAAAATTCCACATACAGCTTTGTGAGATTTTGTGTGTTTGTGTAGTTAGATTTACTAACTACACACTAAATCTCAGAAAGCTGCACAAATACTATTTTATTTTTATTTATTTTTATATAAAAGCAGCTAAATTTAAATTTCCTAAACTTTAAATGGCTAGGTCTAAAAAAAGAGCAACTAAAGAAAACCCCAATTAATTCCCCTCCCAAAGGGGAAAAAAACTTACCCAATAGAACAGGGGTCTCCAACCTTGGCAACTTTAAGACTTGTAGACTTCAACTCCCAGAATTCCTCAGCCAGCTTTGCTTTGCTGGCTGAGGAATTCTAGGAGTTGAAGTCCACAACTCCCTGCCTGCTTGATTGCAGGCAGGGAGATTCAGTTCCTTCCTGATGCAATGGATTGCAGGGATTATAGCAAGGCGTTGTGACCAGCAGCTAAGGTAAGCAAACTGAGGGGGGGAGTGGGAGGGATTTTTGCTACCGATCAGCAGGCAACTTTTTTTCTTTTAAATGGCTCTGGTGATCCAAGCTGAGTTGCCTGATTAGGAGGCAACTCAACTGGGATCGTCAGAGCTTGGCTCATCAGAGCCATTTAAAAGGAAAAAAAGGTTCTGATGGTTGTGCGGCTCACTGGGCATGGGGGGCGGGGGCAGGCATTTTTGCTACCGGTTCTCCGAACTGCCTGCCGCCATCGCTACCTACTCGCCCAAGCCGGTCCGAACCGGGAGCATTTCACCCCTGTTTCAGACTCAGGATGCGCCTTCTTCCAGCAGGAAGCTGAACTTCTCCTTTAGATCTGTCGACCCAAACAAGGTCTTACATCCAACATCTGAAGGAAGGTATCTTGATACCAACAGAGATTCAATAACTAGCTTCCTGCCCTGGTACCAAATCTGAAACTGGGTGTTTTATCTCTGAGAGAGAATATTTCCCTTCATCTTGTCCAGAGTTAAAAATTCCAAATCAGTTCTGTCCTCATATTTACAATTAAAATCCAGGTGAGGATCGCTTTACTACAAATAGGCCTGGTATTGAGTAACATCATCTGAATGCCTAGAGCTTCAAGAATCTGATACCCTGTTCTTATGGGCAGTGATGCCATTTGCCTACTCCATGGGCTACTTCTACCAGAATTGCCAGCTGTTATTCACTTAAATCACTAGTCAAGGATAAAGCCCACTCATCACAGATTGTTCCTTCATGCTTCTTCTTACACTCCTGTTCTGTGCCTGTTAGCATTGGTGATTTAAGATCCAGGCTTAGCATTAATTTAGATGAGTCCTAGACGTGTTTTGTTCAAAAATAGTTATACTGATGGGTCACAGGCATGTACCACTTCATGAATATGACCTCATAAGCAATTTCACAGATTACTAACTAGTTCCAGGCAGGCACCTGCATCATCCCACACTATTACGTGTTAAATGGAGTGACTGATGTTTTATTTCTACAGCAGGTGATACTCAGTGGGAGTGGAAATAAGCCATAGGAACTGAACATTTACTTTCCTTAAACTTGTTTTATGTTAAAATAATAAGTACACCACCACTTTCTGGCTCTGTTACCGCTGAAAAATAGGGATCAGCAATGAGGATGATGCAGTTTATCTTAACATACATTTCTGTTGATTTATAGATTGGAAGATAGCACTTTAATGAAGTCAACTGCTTGGTCCCTTGGGCTGGCCCACAAGAATTTGCTGCTTTGAACTGAGTTACAATCTTTAATCTACTTCAAATAAAGGTCCCTAGTAATCAAAACTGCCAAGGTATTTTTCCCATGTGAGGGGAAAAAAGTCAACATGTTAGGATTGTATAACTCTTCTCAAGGAATAAAAATATAACAATACATTTAATGGCTAATGGTTTATTGTTCTTTCATGACACCTCAGACACTATATAACTTTGGCTTGTGACAGAGTTGTCATCTGAATTTCAGTGATCATTTCTTTGGTAAGTGAATGCAGAGCCATTACTACTTATGAAATCCAAACCAATCACTAATTTACGTTGAATATGGTATTTCCTCAAACTATAAATTTGAGGAAATATCTACTGTATAGCTGAAGTAACATGTATTTAATTTACTAGTGTACGCATCAACAGTTTCATAAGGTAAATTGATATTGTACACTTTAGCCCATTAACAAAAATAAGAGTTAGGAACAAAGTCAGAGACAAGTTAGGTAGACTGATCCAGATAGACAGTGCTTTCTATCTGGATGGGAGCAGCAACATGATATTTCAAAGTATCTAAATATGGTTTTTTGACAGACCTGTTTGTAAATATCATGGCCTGGCTCAGAACCTTGGCATGTGTTCACCTATAGGCCACTCTATAATTATAAGGAGATTTGACATCTGTGAGTTTGAACATCCTTTTATTCACCCTCCTGGCATAGAGGAAGCAGGGCAAACTGAAGCTTAAGATGACACAGAACTCCAACTTCCCGAAACCCTCATTATTGCTACTCAGTGGTGAGTTTCAAATTTTTTTACTACTGGTTCTGTTTGTGTGGCTTGGTGGACGTGGCATGGCTTGGTGGTCATGGCTTGGTGGTCATGGAAGGGGAAAGATACTGTAAAATATCCATTCCCACCCCAATCCAGGAGAAGGTTACTGCAAAATCCCCATTTCCTCCCGATCAGCTGGGACTCGAGAGGCAGAGAATAGATGGGGCAGGGCCAGTCAGAGGTGGTATTTATTGGTTCTCCAAACTACTTAAAATTTTTGCTACTGGTTCTCCAGAACTGGTCAGAACCTGCTGAAACCCACCTCTGTTGCTACTGCTGGCTAGGACATGAAATTAATTACTTTTAGGAAAGTGTTGCTCACCGTATCAAACAACATATGGCAAAAAGGCACAACTCCATAAAATTTCCAAATCCTTATTTTCTTCTAAATACATACCCTTTCATTATTCAATGTAGATTTTGGAAATTATTACTTATTTATTTTTTTAAAAAGGCAGTAAGAGAGTTGTTGAGGTACTACTACAAAGTAATGGGCAAATGTGACAATTTTGTAATACTACATGGTGGTAAGATTATCTCTGAACATGACAATGATAAATTTCAAGTCTACCATATTCCATTTTCCCTTTCTCTGGTATTTCACTTCCACCCACACATTCTTTTTGCATTTTATCACCATATTCCCACTTTCATTTGGCTCTTTTGGGGGATGCCCCTTGTATTGTTTATTTTTGCAGATCTCAGGGGTTACCCCAAGCCTACCGATACTTCCCTCTTTTATGAAGTTGCAGCAGTTTTGGCCACATATATGATGACAGGCAATTTGACCTTGGTATTGAGAGAATTATGCATATAATTCCTAATTTGCATGAAAATACGTCTAAGGAATTAATACATATGGCTAAGGATATAGCTGGCAGCCCCTCCTCTTCCTTCCCTCCTAAAGAAACCCACTCATTTGCACAGCTCTGGCTTTAAGGAGTATACTTTTTTTTTCTTCTTCACCCCTCTTTCTGCCTACCAGTTATCTACTTATAAACATACTGTACATACTCTCTGACTTAGGTTGTTAAAATGCACCTGGTCCTAAATGGATAAAACGAAGACACTGCTGTTTGATTATCTTCCCAAAGACGGATTGTTTATATGATGAGATTTCCCCTCTCTCTATTTCCTTCTCCAACACTTGTAGTTTACATAATTCAACAACATTCTGGGAAAGCTATTATACAGTAGAGAAATCCTTTTTAATAAAAGGGAATCAAGATATGAATACAGTAATAAAGAACATTTTCCCTCTTAACCCTTTATTTCATCTTCATTATTTGTTCTCTTCAAAAGAAGAAAAGGAAAGAAAGGAAAAAGGAAAGGGAAAGGAAAGGAAAGGAAAAAAAAGAAACATAGGTTGTGAGAGTCCTTTCTCTAGCATATGAAGCATCAGGGTTAAGATGAGAGCACCAAGTGAAATGCCCTCTGAAAGATAGGTTATAAGAATAGCAACTTCAAACCACTATCCTCAAAGCTGTGGATGAGGTTAGAAGGTGAAGTCTCAGAGAGTGTCACTCCTAAAGGTAGACCAGATTAAGAAACCAATGCTATATCGACCAGAATCTTGCAAGTCTAAATATGCTTCTCCCCTCTTTCACTTCATCTTCATATGAACTAAGGAGGACTCACTTGTTTTCTCAAGTTATTTTCTTGGCCATGGCTGAAGCCACACTTACCTGATTATTGCCTGGGTGGTGGTTCTTCCTCCTATCCTTGAAGGTCTTTCCCTATTCCCTCTACATCAGATTTATGCACGTATGAGACCTGGAGCTTTGCATGAGTAGAATAGAATCTTTACTCTTATATGAACAGAAAGATTAATTGAAATTATTTCTGAAAGCATAGCATGCTCTCATATACAAAGTCCATATAGGGCCAGATTACTACTCAATCTGCTTCTTGGACTTGTAAAGAATAGCATTAAAAGAAAATATAAATTGATATGTGACTAAGATAATAATCATGCATATAACTGGCCAAATACAAAATCCAATGAACGTTCCTGGCTTTGGATTTTTATTAGATGAACAAATTCTTATTTCTATAGTTCAGTATTGCATTTTAACCATTATTGAAACATATGAATTGCCAGCTAAGATATGGTCTCTTTGTTCAGCTATTTGTGAGTGAAGCATCAGAATCTGTCCTTGGGAGAGTACCATATCATGCTGCCACCTAAAAAGAATCAAGAGAAAGGGTATTAAAGGAGTTAATACCCTTTCTCTTGATTCTTTTTAGGTGGCAGCATGATATATATACTCTTTATTAAGAATTAAGCATATCCAGGAACTCTGGGTATATAAAACTGGGCTTCAAATCCTATCATCATCATCATCATAATAATTTTATTGTCATTGTACATATATACACAGTACACCCATACAACGAAATTCACTTAACACCAGGTCCAATATACATAACAATCCCCAAATCCCCCCCCCAAATTCCCCACCCCTAAACCACCCAAACATCCACAAAACAGACCAAGTAATGCTGTCCAACAGCTCACAGATGGTGGCCCTTTAGTTCATTGTTGAGTGCAATTATAGCTCTGGAATAAAAACTATTCAGAAAACGTCTGAGTTTTAATTGTTTTGTATCTTCTGCCAGAAGGCAACAGTCCAAAAAGATTGTAAGCAGGATGGGAAGAGTCTCTGAGAAATGTTATGCAACTTCCTCAAACAGCGAGATTTGAAGATATCACCCAGGGCTGGTAGCTGGAGCCCCGATGATATTCTGGTCAGTTATAATGATTCTCTGTAGAGCGTTTTTGTCCACTGTAGAGCTGCTCCCATACCATGCAAGATTTCGCTTTGTTGACTGTATTCCTATGATTTCCTATCCCCAGGTTTCTTCTTGCTTTTTGAGCAGACCCCCAGTTTATTGTTGTTTCAAAACTCATGATACCATCTTATGGTACTGGCATAATTTATCAGTTCAAATAGTTTTAGAATTTTTCAATTTTTCCTGTATTTACAAATTTTTAACTCCCTTTCAGTTTCTAGCACTTTTACATCATGTCATTTAAAACTATCAGACTTATAAATATTTCCTGTTTGCATCAATCTATGGCTTATATGTGACATATGAATGTTTTGCAGGTATCAGTTCCATGTGAGAGTTCTATAAACAGTTTTCAAGAGCAAAAATGATATAACATAAAATGTTTATTTATGTTGAATTTATATGTAGAATTCCCATTTTTATGACAAAAGCCAAAGTTGAATAATATTACTGAAAACTGCCAATAAAATAAAACATTAGAACAAAACAATCAATTGTGAATGAGTTCTCAGGCAATATATCAAAATTTAGTTATATTTAGAAAGACATTAAGTTACGACAATAAGTACTGGTACGACAATAAGCACTGAAGATGGAAGAAGTCTAGGCGCCTTGAAAAATTAAGCAATAAAATAAAATAAAAGAGAACTTGAACATGTTTTCATACCATGATAGGCAAACATACTTAATTTGTAAATCATAATATATTTAATATATTTATTGTCCTAATAGCTAAACATTGTTTGTTACCTTCCAAGAAAAACAATTATCTTCAAAGCAGAGATTTCTAAATATTAAAATATATTTGTCTTCAGTCTGGCAGCAGACTGTGCTTACTTTAAGCCACAGAGTCACTTTAATGTGAGATGGCCAGCTATATAAATGTAAGAAATTAATTAATAAAAACTATAAACTAAAAATTTGATGTCATACTTCCTTTTTAATTTTTTTTATTTTTATAGACAAACAAACATACAATACATAATCAATCCATCAGTGCATCATCTGAGTGCATCTTTTGTGATTCCTCCTCCTCAATTATTTCTCATATCTTAATATTTATCATTTCATTTGTTACATTTCTCCCCTCTTTCTTTACAATATTACTCTATATATCTCTCTTCTCCAACCAATAATAAAATTTCCCCCATATCTGAAAATATTCCGATTCCTCTCTTTCTTTAAGTGTCAAGATCAATCTATTCATTTCTGCACAATCCCATATTTTCTTAATTATTTCTTTCTCCATAGAGATTTTCTCTGCTTTCCATCTTTGTGCAAATACTATCCTCACTGCAGTTATCACATGTACAATCAAGTATATATTTTCCTTACTAAATTTCTCTGGTAAAATAGCTCATACTTTCTATGGGCCAGCTAAGTTTATTCAATATCCATTAAATAGACAAAATACTTGTTAAATTTTGTAAGACCATGTAACGTATATTACCCAAGTGTCCAGAGTCTAGTGTAAATTCTGGTCAGTTACTTTTACCTTAGCCAAGCCAATTGGCATATGATCAGTGGTGGGATTCAAGTAATTTAACAATTGGTTCTCTGCCCTAATGATTTATTCCAACATGATTTCTTCTGAGCCAAGCTGCTCAGAAAGTTAACAACCTGTTCTCCTGAAGTGGTGCGAACTGGCTGAATCCCACCACTGCATATGATGTTTAGTTTCATAGTTCTGTCAACTAACCTAAAAAACAACAAGAACAAGCAGCTAAGAAAAGGATGAAATATTAATCCATAGCCTATGGGTAAGGAAGAGAAAAGAAGAGAGAGAGAGGCTGATTAATTCTTGCTTTTCCTGATTAAAAGTTCAAAATTTGCTTTTCTACCTATTTCTGGTCACTCAGAGATGTATGAGTGGTGATTCTAGATGAGCAAATAACTGGGGATTGGATCAGGGACAAGCTGCCAACCTCCACTGCAAATACATGTGCAGAATCTATCCAGGTTGGCAATTGTGTCTTATTTTACTGGCAGTAAAATGGAAACTTTCACTGGACAGCTGGTTAGGAAACCAGAAAAGAGCGCAATCACAGATAACTCTGTCCTTCAAAACTCCTTTAGCTGCTTCCCACCTTCAGCCTGAGGCAGTGACTTTCCTCAGCTTAATTATAAGACTGGTTTTCTACCTATTTTGAAAGGAGAAAATAAGACAGGGCTATCGGCGAAATAGATTTTAATCTAGGACCTTTTCCTTATATAATGTCTGAAGTAATGCTAAAACATCCTCCACATTCTAACATCAATGGGGATGCTGAAGGAAGAAGTGTAATAGTAAAAAAGAAACCTTTTCTTATTTGGAAATGGAAAGGATAATGGTGTAGTTTTGCCTCTGCCAAAAGCTAATCTTGTCTATTGTGACTATGTTTTGGAGAAAAAAAAAGGCCTATCTCCTTAGAAATAGTAATGGCAGACCAGGATTGACAGAGCCCATAGATAGGGTTGTGTTTTTCTCCAGTCATGGTAACAGAGATCAGCCTTCAGTGTTTTTGTTCTTGCATCTGTATCTCATGATACACTTCTAAAATACACATTTATTTGCCCAAGGACATTTGTCTAAATTTGGTTTCTTCTGGAAAAAATTCTAGCCCCAAAGAGTTGAAATCAACAAACCAGCTTTGACAAGTTTTATGCTGCTTTTCTCCGACTCCATAGGTTTCTTTTCACCATGCTGGGGGAGTTTCTTTTGGGTATGCTGATCATTGGTCCATTGGAGAATTTTGTTCCTCTTGTTTCTGAGACCATGAACCAGGCACCTGATAATCATCCTAGCCAATTGCTTCACCTCTGTGTCTTAAATATGACTATTCTCTTTGCATCTTTGTTCTCAGATTTTTATTATTTGCATGGGCTGTAGCTGGGAGCACAGCATGGAGATTTTTAAGTAGGCCTAGGAGTGCAATCTGATTCTGCTTTGGTATTTAATTCTGTTTATGAATAATTTAAGAGCCATTTTAGTGTCCTGTGAAGGCATTAAGCTCACAACTGGGAGACAGTAAGTTCTAGTGCTACCTTGGGCACAAAGTCAACTGGGTGACCTTGAACCATTGGTTTTTTCTCACCCTAAGAATGTGGCAGTGGCAAACTACTTCTGAAAAACCTTGCCAAGAAAACTGGAGAATCTTGTCCAGGCAGTCTCCAAGAAATGGACATGATAGAACAGAAGGTGGGGTGAGGGTGGGGGAATTACTTCAAACCTGCTTGGGAAGAAGCCTTTATTGGATTTGATTTGACTTAGGCATATATAGGATAATGCCATTTAAATAGCAATTTAATGAAATATAGGAAAAAAGTGGCATTTGAAATGGCATTTGTTCTTATGCTATTTGCATGTTGAATGTTAACTCTCTACAAGGAAGCTGTGGTCTTATACATCTTTACCTGGGAATAAGCGACACTGAATCTGTGCTATATATTTTTGAGACAGCAAGTTAGAGTATATCTAAAACCACATTCTTTTAAAAGGAAGAAAAACTGATCAATTTAAAAAATCAGAGACGACTCCTCATTTGAAATCTAATTGTACAAGGACATTCAAGGGTGCGAGGCTGAATAATAAACAAAAATATGGTGGTTAACCCATGCAAAGCCAGGCACCTTTTTACATGTGTCACACATGCATCACAAATAAAAAGGGATGAGGCTTTAATCTTGCAAATGTGGACACCATCTTGACTTTTTTGCCCAATAGACACCCTCAGCATTTGATATCATTAGGTAGATCAATATTTTTCATAAAAATCAATAAGCCTAATCAGTTCAGCTATGATGTTAATATGCTTGGCTAGGTGGTTCAGTGGCTAAGATACTGATATTGTCGATCTGTAGTCTGGCGGTTCAAATCCCTAGTATAGGTCTCCTGACTGAGCAGGGGGTTGGACTAGATGATCTCCAAGGTCCTTTCCAACTCTGTTACTGCTAAAGTATTTCATGTGTCTCTGTATCAACTTGACTAACTGGGCTACTGATTTCAATGCCCCCCCCAAAAAAAGAACGGTGAAAACAATTCATAAGAATGTAGCAAGAAGAATACGAAGTAGGAAAGTGATTATAGAATATTTTGTACCATACCACTGAGGCTTTAAAAAAGCCCTGCATGCAACTAACATTAAGAAATCATTTCTTTGATATTTGGTTGGAGCACTCCAAAGTTTGTGCCTTTAGAAGGTGTAAGACAAATACCGTATATGCCCAGGGGTGGCAGGGAGAAAGAAAGAAAGAAAAAAAAAGCACTTTGTGTAATGCAGAGCATTAAAATAACCAGGCCCCCTATTTCTGATTCTGAAATGTTGATAGGTCTACTTTAAGGCATCTGAAGCATGTATTTACCAGGGGGGGGGGGGTATATTAGCTTGAAGACCAGGACGAACAAGTGCCCTGACACCACCAGTTTCCTGCTTACTCTGGTTTAAAGCTTACTTTTCAGCTGGATTTGCTGAGTTGGAGTTCAGTACCGTTTGGCATTAGGCTCTCCAGAGTGTTGCAATCAACTGCTAGAAACAACACATGTATAATTCCTGTTACAAGGTTTTAAAATTTCCAGTGAGTCATAATAATAGTCTGTTTGAATACCTAATATTTTATCTACCAAGAAGCAAGGCAAAATATTTGAAAGCAAATGTCAAATCAGAGCTTAGTTTGCTGTTCTTTACTATTTTATGAGTAAAATCTTCTTCTAAAGAGATAGGAATCAATGTTTGTTGTTTTTTTTAAGCATACATTTATGGACCAGGAACATTCCACAATGTATCTAAACAAAGAAATAAACATGTAATGATCTGAGATAAGAGCAGAGTTCAGAAATGTTGTACCCTGTCTTAGAGCTAAGTTACTAATTAACTTCTCAGAGCAGAGTTCTGTCTGGTTTATAGTCCACATACTGTATATTTCATTTTCAGGAAAGATATATAACTCTATGAGTTCCCAAGAATGTCAGACAGAAATCTACTTTAACACCTTTAACTGAAAAAGAAATACTAACTTTTGTCAACTAGGCACAAACCAAAAAAAATTGGACTCCATAGAAAACTAATTTGTATGTTTTTCAAATTTTTTAAATCACTCATCTCCCTCAGAGCAGGAATAATTCTATTTCAGGCAGCTTTTCTAACGTATCACCTGCAGCATCTATGAAGTTTTTGGCTGAATGTTATTTTTCAATATTGGTTTTGTGTAATTCCAGTAGCTCAAGGATAAACTCACTACTCTTCCCCCCCCCCCCCACACACACACATTCATCACATACTTTTTGGTTTAAGCAAGATATGTTGGAATCCAAAGTGTTGGGAAATTAAATCAGATTGCTTTTTTTGCTTTGTTTTGTTTGCTATTATTTCATTTATTTGTGAGAGAAGTTCACTTTCTTTCTGTTAGTGCATTCCTTCTCTTCCTGCCTGGGAAGAAAACCACTGCTCTGGCCAAAAGCTGAGATGCTGTATTGCTTGCTTGCTTGCTTGCAGAAAGCATCTGAAACTGCTTGAGGGCTGCATGAAATTAGGGAGCTTCCTCTTCCCCAGGGCTAGTTGGACCTCTTTCGCCATAACTTAAAAGCCAGTTTTTTCATATCTGTCTTGTAGTTTAGTGACTTTTTCACATAACCCCAAAAAACTAAGACAAGTTATACAGATAAGGAACCTAGCCAGTCCTGTGCAGTAAATACCACTCTGATTCTCCTTAGGTATGGAACAAATACCACTGTCAAGTTTGTTTGAGGAAAAACTAATCTGCTTTTTTCATAAGAAACTGTAGCTATAGGAATGACTGTCACTTGAATCATTAACACTTGCTGTTAATGATTATTATCCTTTACCATTTAAGTTGAGCTCAGAAAACTGCCTCATCCAGAATTGGTAGAATTTCTGTTTTTGCTATTAGAGTTTGATTAAGGCAAGGGATTAATTCAAGAGCAGAACACTAAGTTTGAATGAAAGAAGTTCAAAATCAAGCTGTCAGCATCTCCATAAAGGATAAATACAACCAACATATATGCATATATGATATGATTTGACACGTATGACCTGTGAGGGAGAGGAAGGGAGACATTCACCAATCGTTTCTCCTAATATTGGGTTGAGGCTGGGACAAAGGGGAGTATTAAGAAAATGTTGACTTCTATTAAGACAGGTAGTCCTTGACTTATGACCACAATTAAGCCCAAATTTTATGTTGCTAAGTCAGAAATTTGTTAAGTGAGTTTTGCCCCATTTTATGACTTTTCTTGTCACAATTATTAAGTGAATCACTGCAGTTGTTAAATTAGTAATAGCGTTGTTAAGTGAATCTGGCTTCCCCATTGACTTTGCTTGTCAGAAGTTCACAAAAGGTGATCACAAGACCCTGGGACATTACAACCATCATAAACATCAAACCAGTTGTCAAGCATCTGAATCAAAGGTTTCAGCAGGTTCTGACCAGTTCTGGAGAACCGGTAGTGGAGATTTTGAGTAGTTTGGAGAACCGGTAGTAAAAATTCTGACTGGTCCCACCCCCATCTATTCTCTCCCAAGTCCCAGCTAATCAGGAGGAAATGGGAATTTTGCAGTATCCTTCCTGGAGTGGGGTGGAAATGGAGATTTAACAGAATCCTTCCCTTGCCACGCCCACCAAGCCATGTCACGCCCACCAAAACACATCCACAAAACCGGTAGTAAAATTTTTTGAAACCTATCACTGATCTGAATGATAGGGGGATGCTGCAACAGTCAATGTGAAAATAAGTCACTTTTTTTCATTGCTGTAACTTTGAACAGTCACTAAATGAAGTGTTGTAAGTCGAGAATTACCTGTACTTTCTTATTTTTTTCACCTACATTTTTCTCAGATGCTGAATGACTGAAGCAGCCTAAAATAATTCATGAGAACTAGGCACACCCAATCCTTAGCTGAATTATTAGCTAATTGCCAATTAGTACATTCTTATATCAAGGGAAGAGGAAAAACACTAATCTGGATTAGTGAAAAGTAACTTTAGGTTGCTTCTGCAAAAACTTGGGTTGCAATGAAGGTGATAGTGATAGTATGAAGAATGGCTCTTTTAAAGCTGTTTGTAACACATTTTTGTATCATGATTACTAAAACATTCTGACTTCGCCTACAGCAGTTGGCTATATTTTAATCTCTCATAATGAAATATGATCACTAATGTTCTTATATTTGAGGTGTCTAGAAAAACAGCATGGATGAGTTTTTTTTCTTCTTTTGGATGAGAGAACATTGAAATTTAAGGCGACTGTCAGGGTTCCAAGTAACACCCCCAACCAATGAAGACTCCAAGGCCTACAGTTCCTCAAAGTTCCATTTTATTAGAGATGTCATATTGGCACATCTGGGAAAACCCAAATCTGAAAGCTCTCGGGTTTTTCCCACCCAAAAGAAAGTCGAAGTTCCTTCCCCTGCATCCACATGTCCGTCACATGATCCTATCAATCCACTGTCCCAACTGGGGATGCCTCCCAGTCACGTCCCTCCAGGTGCAGGCTGAACATTCTTGACTGTCAGAGAAAAGAATGTTGTTATGGCTAAATACTTCTACCAACTCCATACAACCCCCGCCTCCCATAGACTAAATGTGGCAGCCCTGAAAATCCAAAAGAAAAGATGGCCTCCAGGGCTGATAGCAACTTTTTAATATTTGCCTTAATTTTTTACAATGGTAACAAACTATGTTTAAATCAAATCATACCATAAATTTATTATGTTTAATATTACAGACTCTGAATTCTTTCTACATCTTCACTGGGGATGATATTAAATCTGATATTTTTTGTAGAAAATAAAAATGCATATTTGATTACTGAGCTAAAGTTTATTTTCTATACAAGCACAGGGTTAGTTTTTTTTGGGGGGGAAGCAAGTAAATTTTTAATTAATTTAATTAAATTTTTAATTTAATCAGATAATAAAATTGCTGATTTTGCATTGAGTTTCCAGATAATTATTCCAAGGATGATGGTCTAGTTTTTGCTAACTAATCTAAATTCTTGTCTATTCTAACAAAATCAGCCCTATCTGCAAAAGTGCAGCTGAAAAGTGATTCATCTAGAAGACTCAAGATTGGTTTGTGGCCATAAGGAAAATGGTCCCAATCATAAAGTACATTTCTTTTAATTAAAAAGTGGGATCTCATGTAAATGACTCATTTATTTTCACGTTGATGAGACTTTTTACAGAAAACAAACGAACAAAAATAAACCCAGAATTTTGTAGCATGTTAATATGATAATAAGATCAGATATATATAGTCCTGAGAAAAGAAAAAGAAATCTATAAATCCAACAATTTGGGAGTGGTTGAAGAAAGGCAAAGGATGAAATGACAAGAATATAGATCAGAGGAAGAAATATTTGAGTGACAGGATAATTTTTTTTTGAGATAATACCATAGGTAAACAATTAATTTTTTTTGCAGTAAAAGCAATCAAGAACCACCGATTTCTCAAAGGTAAACATAATATATTGCAAGCCTATACTGAAAGAGAAATAGTATATTTTGAAGAGGATTGGGGAAGGAGATGGGAAAATCCAGACAGATAGACTGTACAATATGACATTTGCTCTTGGGTTCATAATCAGGTTTTCCAGAACCAGTGTAAATATATCATGACATATGAAGTGTGTATTGAAATTAAGATATGGGACATGGGAGACAGAGATTTTCTTTATAAAAAGGTAAACGTTTCCCTCGTACATATGTGCTAGTTGTTCCCGACTCTAGGGGGCGGTGCTCATCTCTGTTTCAAAGCCCAAGAGCCAGCGCTGTCCAAAGACGTTTCCGTGGTCATGTGTCTGGTATGACTAAATGCCAAAGGTGCACGGAATGCTGTTACCTTCCCACCAAGGTGGTCCCTATTTTGCTACTTCCATTTTTTATGTGCTTTCGAAATGCTAGATTGGCAGAAGCTGGGACAAGTAACAGGAGCTCACCCCGTTTCGCAGCACTAGGGATTTGAACTGCTGAACTGCCAACCTTTCAATCAACAAGCTAAGCATCTTAGCCACTGAGCCACCACATCCCCCTATTTTCTTTATAGCAATGCTTTATTAGCTTTTTCTAGGCATTCATTTCAGGTGTGGTGTTGGGAAGCAATAGTACTGCTTTTGATCACAGTTGATCTAAAACTGTCATGGCTAGTTGAATCTTTCATATGTAGAGTTGTAAAGGAATTTGTGACTGCATCTTGTGCAGGAAGTGCCGAGAGAATAGTGGTAGGAATAGCTCAGCAAAGAAGGAACAATATACAGGTAGCATTCCCATTTTTAGAAGGAACCTGTCCCTGTTCCATAAAAGATGATTTCTCAAATAAATAAAATAAAATCTAAACACTGATTTACATGTTACATTATCATTTTTCTAATAGCAATAATTGCAGCAATGGGCAGCTTAAATCTTAGTTCAGTTTATAGTTCCACTATGCCTCAGCAGCAGATGCCTGTTGTATTTGTGTTGCTCGGCCTGGATGGTGGACAAAATTCCTCATTTCTATTTTTGTAATTATGGAAATTGTACTCTGATACTTTATTGCTATGGTACAAAATTAGGGAAGACTGAGTTAGTCTACTGACAGTTACATTAATTATTATGTGATAGTGGCACATAATTCACCATTATGGTGTATTATGGATTCACCATAAGCAATTCTACATAGGATGCTTTCTGCCTGCACATTCTGTCATGGAGACAAGCCAATCTGCATGCCAGCGTCAAACAAACAGGCCTTTCCATCACCATTCTGAGCTACAAAACTAAAGCATAATTTTCTGAAGCCACCCAGTATTGTGTTCACCATACCCTATTGCTAACAAGCAAAGAAAGTTGGCATTTGAATAGAGTGTTGGTTAGTTCTGTTTATCTTTCTGTACTATAATGAATAAAGGTGTATAATTAGTGTGAGGTGAAAATGGATCTTTCTTCATGCCTTGCTTTTAGAGCTTTGATCGAGACAAAGTGCATAATCAGAGCTAGTCTAACAAGTGTGGCAAGTGGCAGTGATTTTATAATTGCTTTGTAGGTGGCTATTCCGGGAAAAACTACCCAAACTGTTGCCAACACATTTACAGTAAGAGCTAATCAGATTACAAGCTTCAAATACCAAGCTATGTTTACTGACATTGCCTGTGTTGTAGTTCTCGAAGTGTTCTATTGTATAAATGGTTTACTTATTCATAGTATGAGTATCTAATGTTCTACTTGAACATATAAATCTCTAATTTTCTTATTGGAAGGTTGAGGATCTAATGTTTTAATTATTACAAAGATTATCTGTGCTGAAGCATGTTGCACTGCCACACAAACAAAGCTATGTAGAAACAGGGAGGAGGAAAGCTCAATGCTTTTGTAAAAAGGGGTGAAGGGTCTATATGAAACTGTGTACTGGTAAATAATTTGTAATTAGCAAAGGAGGACAAGTACAATTATAAAGTACCTTGCTGAACCACTTTAGGAAGTGATTAAAAGAAGTATTCAACTGGCTGGCATAATTTAGGTTTTATTAATGATGTACTAAAGAGCCAAATCTGAAAATCGGTGATGCTTCCTTTCCGGGGTATATAAAAGGGGAAACAAAGTAATCAAACGTCTGTGGTAACACAAATTCTACTGCTTACATAATTGTGGGCAATGCAGGTAGAAAACCACAGATCTTTTGTCATGATATCACAGTTCATGTTTCATCATTTTGATGTCATTGGAGCTCAGTTTGTTTCCTCGAATGTAATTAATAGTGAGGAAAAAAAATCTAAAAATTACCACAAATTCAGATGCTTCATATGGAGAAGTTCTTAGCTCATGTACCTACCAATTGCATTTAGAATGATCACATACAAGTGATGGGAAAAAACAATAATCTGTTTGGTTCTTCTGAGACATTTTAATTGTTTTAATAGTTCCAGGTTTACAGAATGTCACTTTTTAACTTGCTAGAATGATCATATCATTTAGCATATCTTTTACATTTCTATTTGTTGTCTGAATTTAGCTATAATCTGTTTAGTGACTGGATGGCAGGTGAGATGGGTGTTCTCAGCAACAATAATTTATATGGCAATTATTAGGGGAAGTGATGAGCACTTAAGACTCATTAACTGACAGCAATTCTGGATGCTGGATGACATGAACACTACAAGAAGCATGTTGTGTGCCTTGTGTTCCCTTTTTTTTCATAATTGAGGAAGAATGTGACTCTTCTACCGTAGTAGTCCTCAGAGGTATTGATTAGCAAATTTGGCTGTATTTTTATTTTTTATACAGAAAATTGGAAAAAAAAGATGTATTTTAGCAGGATAACTCTAAAAAAATTGAACAGGAAAGAACCTGTCCCAGGAGGAAAAATAAAATCCCAACATATTTCTATCAAAACCAGTAGGGCAATGGTTCTGAACATACGTATTTCTGTTCTCTTGGCATACTGCATTTATGATTGTGTGCACAGTGCATACATGTACATAAACTCAACCACATGCAAAGGATGGAAAAGTGAAACCCATCCAAATACATGCCCACGTGCACATGAACTTCATTACATAGAACAAATTAAAAAATACTTCCTACTATCAGTAATGAGTACGACATAATTTAAAAGCTTGGTTCTGTGTGTTTTCTTTACCTTGTTAAATTCTTCTTGGACACTACTGTTTTTGAATGCCTGGATTTCAAAAGAAATCATTACGTAAGTATGTAAAGTAAACAATACAATGGATATGATTCCCGAGTGAAGTAATTATTTAAATCTTACATTCACAAACAGTTGAATTACCTGGAATATTACAACATCGGTTATTTGGGAAAAGACCGTAGATCAATACTATTAAATTATGCTAGTATTTCACATCTCTTAATATGTCTTGACAACTATGTCTGAAATATTGGAGTGCAATTGTCATTCATACTAGACCAGTTTTTTCCAATTAAATTGCTCCTCTGTGTTGGAATACAACTCTCCTTATACAATATCTAGACGTGAGGTTCTAATGGTTCTAATTTCAGAACCCTTTGAAATTAGCAAGTTTGGTTTGCTTCCATGGGTATTATTTCAATATGACAAACATTTACGGAAAATGACAAAAACACACTGGACAACAAAGATTTTGCTTCCTGAATAATTTGGCTGGTCATCACAAAACAATATTCTGCTTATTGTGTGCCCTTCTACTTAAGTTGTGTGCCCTCCTACTTCTGTATAGTTGTGTGCCCTACTTGTCCTTTTTTTTTTTAATAAATTTTATTGAATAGACAAATATATTACAATTCAACCTTTTCGGTTTGGCAACGTGTAGTCATACTATATGCTTATAAATATGGTAGCTAATAGGTTGTATAGATGATTTACAGTTAGAACATAGGATATTTATGAAATTAATATATTATAAGTCATAATATAATAATACATAAGTTAAGTTGGTAGTTAAGCGTTGTCCCCCTTAGTAGTTAACTTTTGCATTTATTTCCCAACCACCTATACCACAAATCCCATACCGTATAAAACTCTGAATCCTCCTTCTCATTTAGTACATATGTTAATCTACACATTCCAATATTTTGTTAACTATGTGTTCCTCAGTTGGACAACTTTTCTCCTTCCAATGTTGTGCATAAGAGATTCTCACAGCTGTGACGATGTGGATAATTAGATATTTTTTCTTCTTCCCATATGCTCGTTTCAGAACTCCCAGGAGGTAGATTTCTGGTATAAAGGCAATATCCTCCTCTATTATTTCTTGGATCCATTTTTGTATCAATTTCCAGAATTTCCTCGCTTCAGGACACGTCCACCACATATGGTAGAAAGTACCTTGCCAATGACTGCATTTCCAACACTTGGGGTTTGTGTTTGGGTATATCTTTGCAATCCTAGATGGTGCTAGATGCCACCTATACAGCATTTTATACTGATTCTCCTTGTAAGTTACCGCTCTTGTCAGCTTCAGGTTATTGTTCCACACTTCTTCCCAATCATCTAGATTTATTTTTGATCTGATGTTTCTCCCCCAAGCAATCATCTGGTCCTTGAGTATTTCCCCTTCTCTATCATATTCAAGCAGGTATGAATATAATTTAGCTAATAATTTGTCCTCACCACCCATCCATATCTTATCAAAACTATTTGTTCCCATTTCTATACCATCTTCCTGATTGTCCTTCCTATATCGGGATTGAATTTGTAAGTAGGGCCACCAATCGATGTGAATCCCTTGCTCCTTTAAGGTCTCATTTGTTTTAAGATTGTCGCTATTGTCTAGGATATCTTGATAAGTGAACATTTTTTCCTTGCTTAGCGTGTTTGGGTGGATCATTGCCTCCATTATGGAGGTCCATTTTGGGATTTTTGTATAATGTATACGCCTAATTTCTTTCCATGTCCTCATTAACACATCTCTAATTTTATGTTAGTGGAAATATACCCCTGCCCCTTTTCCTTTATCCCAAAGATAGGCGTGTCAGCCTTTATGCAAATTGTACCCTTCCAATTGTAAGATTCTTTTATTTCCTAGTGTGGCCCAATCTCGTAGCCACACTAGGATAGCGGCTTTGTGGTATATCTCCCACACTGGGAGCCCGAATCCACCTCTATTCCTTTTTTCCTGCAATGTTCGGAATGCAATCCTTGGCTTTTTCCCTCCCCAAATAAATTTCCTGACTATCTTGTTTAGTTCTACAAAATATTTTTTTTCTACATTGACTGGCGTAGTTTGGAATAAATATATCAATTTGGGGAGAATACTCATTTTGACGGTGGCTATCCTACCTAACAGTGAAATTTGTAACTTCCCCCATCGTTCCAAATCTTGCTTGATTTTTGCCAGTAGTAGTATATAGTTGTCCTCTTTCAGGGTTGAGCATCTAGCCGTAATCCAAATCCCTAAATATTTTATCTTTTTAACTATTTGGATGCCTAAATTTTCTTCTAAGATTTTCTGATCTCCTGCTGTAATATTTTTAGTTAACATTTTGGTTTTAGTTTTATTTAATTTAAATCCAGATAACCTCCCATACTCATCTATCTCTTCCAATACTCTTTTCCCAGTTGTTAGTGGCTCCTCCATGATCAATACCACATCATCGGCAAATGCTTGAATTTTGAATTTTTCTTTCCTTATTTCCAATCCTCTGATCTCATTATTCTGCCTAATTTTCCTTAACAACACCTCCAAAGCCAGTATGAATAAGAGTGGTGAGAGTGGGCAACCCTGTCTTACTCCTTTGCCGATCTGGAGTGTTTTAGTCATATCTCCATTAAGTATAATGTTTGCTCTCTGCTTATCATAAATTGTGTTTATCACATTCTCAAAGTGCTCCCCAAAATTCATCCTTTTAATTTTCTGGGTCATGAATCTCCAATTTAAATTGTCGAAGGCCTTCTGAGCATCAAGGAAGGCCAATGCCACTTGTTTCTCAGAGTGTACCTCATAATACTCCAAAACGTCTATCACCACCCTCGTATTACTTCTAATCCGTCGTCCCGGGAGGAATCCATTTTGATCAGGATGGATCCAATTACTCAATATTGTCTTCATCCTACCTGCAAGTATACCCATGAATATTTTATAATCTGTGTTAAGTAAGGAAATTGGTCTATAGTTTTTTATTCATTTCGGGTCAGTATCTTCTTTTTCTACCAATGTGATGAACGCCTCCCTTCACGAGTCTGGAATCGTAGAGCTTCGCAGGGCCTCATTACATGTTACCAACAGTTTCAGTACAAGTATCTCTTCCAGTTCTTAGTTTTTGTATAATTCTCCTGGAAGACCGTCAGGGCCAGGTGATTTATTATTTTTTAATTTTAATATTACGCCCTTTAATTCCTCCATTGTGATCTCTCTATTGAGCATTTCTCTTTCTTCCTCCTTTATCTGTGGGAGGTTCTCGTTTGCCAGATATTGCTTGATATTATCCATTGAGGTTTCCTCCTCTCTATACAGGGTCTCGTAATATTGTCTAGCAAAATCGAGTTTCTCCTCCTCTTTATCTAACATCTTTCCTTCCGAATCCTCCAACCAGTCTATAATCCCCTTTTCCTTCTCCTTTTTTAATTTATATGACAGCCACCTCCCTGGTTTGTTTGCATTCTCAAAATAATACTGTTTAGATTGTTTAATTTTATTTGCCAATTCTTCCTGTTCCAGTAGATTTAATTTATGTCTTATTATCATCCATTTTTCTTTTTTTGCCTCATCACCTGGATCTCGTTGTAATCTCTTTTCTGCTTCTCCTAGCTGAGCTGTCAAATCTTTCTGTGCCTTCCTTTTTTCCTTATTACTATAAATATTGTACGATATTACTAGCCCTCTTAAGTAGGCTTTCATTGTGTCCCAGACACATGCTTGAGAGATTTCTTGGGTCTCGTTTTCCAGGAAGAACAATTTTCTCCAGGTTTCCCTGGAGTTTTTTAGTGAACTCTTTATCTCTAAAAATACTTGTCCTTTTTATCCCTCTATTTTTCAGAAAGCATTTTCTGCAACTATGATGGTTTTGTTTGGAGTGTTTTGTTTTTCCTTTTTCTGTGATATTATTTTTGTTTGAGCCATTATTAGCTTGTTTTTCAGAGTTTCCCAGGCATGCTGAACTGTTTTTCCCCCTAGGATTTTTATCCATGGAATCTTTCCTAACCTTAGTTTATTGAAAGTGTCTATCATAATCATCAAAAGTTTTTCAGAAAGCAAGACCTTTGAAAGAATTTGTTATCCAGTGACATTGGAAACATCAATTTTGCACAAAAGAATTTTGATTGATGTTTGAAGAGTATTAAAATATTGTGAATCATAGATAAAAATCTTTTCTTTCTAAGAAAAATTATCTACTAAAGGATCAGAACAAATAGTTAAAAATGAAACAACTATTATCTAAGGAGACAGATTTGGTATTTTATTTATTTCTCACATTTTAATTTTTATTCTTCTAAGAAACTGAATAGCAAGACAGATAATTACAGCAATCCTGTAGCATTGTTTAGCCTGAAGGAAGGCTGATGGTGAATTTCACTTGATTGATTTTTGTTATATTTCTAAATTTGTAATAATCACAGTAGGATGATGTACACAAATATGTTAACTATATAAAGTATAAAACAAATAAACAAAACAAAATCATAAAAGCAACAAATTAAATAACAGCATCAACAACACAACCACTACTATTATAACACCAATAAAAACACAATACAACCAGCAGCAACTACTCAAAGAACTCTAAACTGACCTTTAAATTGAAATGCCTGGAAAAATAAAAACTGTCAGTAAAAAAAATACAATTAGGTGCCCTGTGAGCATCTCTGGGGAAGGCATTCCTCAAATCAAAATATCCTTTCATTTGAGGTTATCTGCCTTGTTCTATTTGGCAAGAACATGGGTGAAGACCTTAGATAAATATCAGAGGAGACATTCCTTCAAGTATCCATTGCTGAACAAGATTCAAACTCCTTTTTTGATGTAAAGATAAGCGCTGTATGACTTATTTACCTCTCCTAGATAAACCTTAAAATAATTTTTAGAAGCATCTTTTGCACCTTGCATATAGCTTACCAGTGTTTCCATCAGGGGAAATATAAACAAGACTGCCAAAAGTATTGGGGCTCAAAATAATCTTCAAATAATGTGTTACTGAATGCACATCCAAACCATTAGTTCTTTCAGAGTTTTATTTCAATTCATCTTACATTACAAATATAAATAAAATGTTCTAAATTAATTTTCTTGACTTTAGAAGGTACTAAAAACCACTGCTATTATTATCTGAGGATTTTCCTTCTTCCACTCAGTCATGTCTGATTCTCAGAGACTGCCTGGAAAAGTCCCTGCAGTTTTCTCGGCATAGTTTTCCAGAAGTGGTTTATCTTTGCTTCCTTCCTAGGGCTGAGACAAAGTGACTAGTCCAAAGTCATACAGCTGGCTTTATGTCTAAGGCAGGAGTAGAATTCACAGTCTCTCAGTTTCTAGCCTAATGTCTTAATTGGTGTCTTAGGATAATATTTCTATATCTAAAAAAAGGAAACTCTTGTCTGGAAGACTATAAAAAAAATCCACCACATTATGGTACAATACAATAAAATACTATTATCATACTAATAAAATTAGTATTTTAGTAGTATTAGAACGTTTCAGTATGCAATAGGCTCACTTGAATCTCAGCAAAAGATCAACGTTATTACATAAACAATGAAAAAAAAAACCCAATGAATTTTTACTGAGATCATGTCAAAGTAGTCTAAATATTTAAAGTGGATAGGTAAAAATTCTACTGAAGAGCAGGAGGTAGATGAAATTTTGAGTGAAATTATTTATGCTGGATGGTTAGGGAATTTGCTCTTCCTTTAAACAAAATGGAGACCTGAGGACAGCTTGAGAGCTGGGCTGCTGGGTGTTTCATCAGTATCTATGTTCAATCTGGACACAACCCTATATACAACTGCATAATTTCCTTTAGGACAGAAAAGATAGGAAAAAGCAGGGGAGGATGTTAGAATATGGGAAAGGTTATGCATACGTGCCAACACCTTACATGAAGTGTAAGAACCAGTAATTCTTTTGTCCAACATAAATTAGCATATTATTGATAGTCATTACACAGTCACTCCTTCTCTGGTTTACCACAGTACTAAGGATGGGGATTAACAACTGATTGTAAAATAACATAATATAATTTCCAAAAATACTACATTTAATTTTTCAAATTTTCCATGCTTCAAAAATACAAATTCAAAACCCATTTTTATCATCAATTTGTGAAATAATAATAATAATAATAATAATAATAATAATAATAATAATAATAATAATAATAATAATAATAATTTTATTTATATACTGCCCTCCTCCCGAAGGACTCAGGGTGGTGTACAGCCAATTAAAAACATAAATATACAATATCATAGTTAAAATTAATTAAAATCATTAAATAGTTTTGGCTGAATTTTAAAACCAAAAGTTAAAACCCAATTTAAAATCATTCAATTAGACAGCCCCGCCTGTCGGAACAGTAGGATCTTGAGGGCACAGTGAAAGACCCGGAGATCAGAGATGTTACGAATATCCGGGGGCAATTCATTCCAAAGGGCAGGAGCTCCGACAGAGAAGGCTCTCCTCCTGGGTGTCGCCAGCCGGCACAACTTGGCTGACGGCACCCTGAGGAGTCCCTCTCTGTGGGAGCGAACTGGTCGGTGGGAGGCTGTTGGTGGAAGAAGGCGGTCCCGTAGATATCCTGGTCCTATGCCATGGAGCGCTTTAAAGGTGGTAACCAACACCTTGAATTGCACTCAGAAGACCACTGGGAGCCAGTGCAGCTCGCGCAGGAGAGGTGTTACATGGGCATAATATTAAGCATTCACTGTAAGGCTCTTCATCCTAATGTCACTGGGTCCTGATTTTTTCCAGACATTCCCAGAATAACTAGATGTTGCATTTACTGAGTTGTAGACAGCTGCAAGATTCTTCTTTTCAAATCATTGCCATTATCAACAAATCAGCCCATGGTTAACCAGTGTAAAAAGTTACATATTCATTGGTTTATAGAACACCAACAACTCCCAGTTCCTAATACATAATGTATTGAAATAATTAGAGTGAACTATATAATCTGCCAGTCTTTTTCCATCTCTGTCCCTTAACTGTTCTTTTAACATACATGAAGTTAATGCAAACTTTCCATTTTAATTTCACCAGTTATTCATTCATTTTCTGTTTTATAACAATAAATGAATTTTCTTTAAGAAATTCAATAAAGTATGTGTCTATTTCTGTTTCAGCCTGGGTCAAGAGGAGAAAAAAAATGTGACAAATGTAAAGGCATAGACATGTAATTGTTCTAGGCACAGTAATAAAGGATTTGCTGATGAATGAGGACCCAGATTGTGGGGGCAAGAAGCTGACTTTGTATAAAATATACAAAAGTATGAAGGCTATTGCTTAACGCATTGTAAGCCGCCCTGAGTCTTTGGAGAAGGGCGGCATATAAATCAAATTTTTAAAAAAATGCTAATCTTTTTCTAAAAATGTACATTCTAAAAATGTATTGTATTACTCTAGAAGAATTCCTCTTCGTAAATGAATATCAACTATTCATGCACATATGTATCCCATGCCAAAGACATCAATCCAATTTATTCATGTATTTATATTTGGTAAAGTCAATATTATTTCTTGTTGAGTCTCCAGCAGGGATTTTTAGAGATTATCGTATTAGGGATCCATTCATACTCCATCAATTCAGTTGCAAAGTCACAACAGTCATCATGGAAATGAATATTAATAAGAAATGTTTATGCCAAATGGATAGGAGTAAAATTATCTTGCAATTGACATGCCCCACTTTAGAGATAGCTGATTGACTAGCTCTAGAATGGAAAGACTAAGCCATATAATTGAGAGAGAAAAGCTGGAGAATTCTACTTCTGGGACTGATATACTTTAGGCTGCTCTACAAGGAAACTTGAAGAATGAAACTTAGCCAATTAGAGAAGACAATTTTAAAGATATTTTAACTCTTCCCATGAAGAATAGAATTTGCATCAATCTATCTCATCTGTCACTAGGACCTTTGCTTGTCTTTTAAACTACAAATAAAGAAGACCAGTTCTACACCTGAAGGCATAGATGTTTGTGATGAGAGGCAAGAGAGCAAGAATGACAAAACTTGTACCACTTCTGGACTTTCATGCAGTGTACAACATGATACAAATACGAAATATTTGGGTTGGCATTCTGATTGCATGATGTGCATTCCATCATTTCTGCATTATTGCAGTTTACGCTGAATGCTAATAACTAAATGCCACCTGAGGGGCATTTTGTCCCTCAGAATCCTTGTTAACTTTCAGCTGAAGGTGGAAGTTAGCAGATTTGTTCTGGAAGATTAAATCTGATCAACGTTCCATGTTTAATGCTGGCCTTTGTGGAGATAACCTACAAGGAGAACCTGTATTGCTAGGCAGCTGCTGATGCAGATTGCTTACATTCAAATTTGCTTCACATTTGCAAAGGCAAATGTAATTTTCCTTTGATACAGTGATTTTCCTGTAATTATAGCTACACATGACTCTTTAGGGCAAAGGTTACTGGAATGAATGTCTTGATCTACTCAAGACAATGCCCAGTTTCTAAAGTATTGTTGAGTCTTAATATCTACTGAATTAAGCTGTACTTGCATGACACACTGGGCCACAAACGAGACAAATCCATTTAGGTGTGTGAACTTGCCCTGAGTTATTTATTATGTTTTCTCAGGAAATTGGATTAGCTGAATGAAATATAGTTAAGCACAGATAAAAAGTTCATGAAAAGCATATTAGGAACTAAAAGTATCAGTGCTTTGTATGGGGAGCATTTATGTTACACCAATGAGACCATACATGAAAAGGAGGACTCACTGGAATTGTCTTTAAGCACCCACATCTGTGTAGCACTTAAACACTTTTTAGACGTATTGTATTAAAATGTGGTGCATTATGTATTTAGCTTATCTACTAGCTATTTTAACTTTTGTAATATTATTTTACTTCCAATAAAATAAACGTGCACTATTCTCATTGCCTGGAGAAACCTCAACCCAGCTCATAGTGTCTGTTCTCTTCCAGAAATGGAACATGCAGTAGAGTAGGTAAATTTTCCATGCTTTCCTGAAATTTAGAAAAACTAAATCTCAAATGACAAAATATTTTCAGATTCTAAAGGGATTAAGTTTGAAGATGAACATTTATTTTAAAATTAGCATAATCAGTTTTGTATTTGGGCCTTTAATTTTATTTCTATCACTCTAATAAGGGAACTAAGAAGGAGTCTGGTTCTGTCCTTTATAGGCATAAGCATACAGTTTGATAATACTGTTCGTGGAAAACTAATATGTTGTTGGTAAAAGTTGACACCAACTTGATGGCACATGATCAGCCAATCAAATCTATGAGATTTTTTTGATGTTTAGTTACCACAGACTAATATGTTTTCCACCTATAAACTTCTAGTAAGGGAGTGGAGTATGTACGCCTCCTGGTGGTGGTCTGATGGAAGTGTGATCAGTGCATACTATTACTACTATAGACCAGTATTTATAAATCTTTAGTTACTATGTTTTTTAAAAAAAAATCAGTATTCTAACAGTAACTGTTCAATTTCATATTTAAAAGAAAAAAATGGAATGACATATATTAATATAATAAAATGGAATTAACAGTATAACTCAGCATATATGATAATGACCTTTTCCCCTAGATGTCTTTTATAAATAGGAGGGCATAAAAATATTATAGGAAGCAAATAAGGGTTCTCACTTTCAGAGATTGTTCACATACTTTAGTTTGTTGCAGGATTTACATAATATAAGAACAGGATATAAGAATAACAGAATGTAGTTCTCATTCCGATCAAGTAATTGAGTTATGCCTGGCCAGAACTGAATTAATTGTCTCAAAGAAATATATCTCTTGTCACCATTGTAAAATATGTGGTAAAACACAATGAATGAAATGATTCAAGAAGTGTATGACTGAAGAGGAATGGAGTAGAAACTGAAAGAAAAAGATCTCTTGTACTTGTACAATACAAAAGGAGTGAAATGTGAATCTGCTAAAAGCCTGAAGACAAAGTAGCCATAATTCTTCTTTCTCTGATTTGTGCAGCACAACTGCACATTCTTTAAAGAGAGATGCTGCAATTTGTCAACAGTGAAGATTTGTTAAATCAACTTGCATACATAAATCACCTTTTCTGTCAGTTTCATAGAAGACAACTCACTTTTATGGCCAAATCTTGTTCTCAATGGCTTGGAGAAAAAAAAAAAAGCCTACTTCCAGATTGGTTCTCCCCTTAGTGGTCTTTTTGCTCCTTTTCCTATCCCTTAGGTGCTTTGGAGAATAAGTCAACCCTCTGTTGACTTATTCTCCCTTAGGTACCATATTGCCCCAATCCTTCATCTTTTTAAAGCTAGATATACCTTGTTCTCTTCATAATTCATAATACGGTTTAGCCTCCAGACCCTTTCTGTATTAGCTTCAACACATCTTTTCCACTGTCCTTCAATATTCCTCTAATGCCCTTTTCTTCTTCTTCAACTGTCTAATGTACTTGCAAGGAGTCTACTGACTTTTATTATTTCTAGGCATTTGATTATCCATGCCTACCTATTTTTCTTGATAAGCAGAATCTGTCAGCATTGCTGTGAAGATGAAGAGCATGATTCATTGTTGTTATTTTTCTGATCTTCCTAACCAAAGCTTTTAGTTCTGCTTGGGTCCAATCCACATTCCAGCTGTGTATCTAATAACTAGAATTGCCCACATGTTAATTGCCTTGAAGGTATTTCCACTATTAATTTTGGACTTTTAGATCTTCTTCACTTCACCTCTATGGTTTTCTTGACTTCAGTATGCTTGATGTTACCAGCCTGAAGGAAATACAGGTGCTTGCAATAGTAATCTTCATCCAGATTCTTGATATTATTTCATAGGGCGTTTTGAATCCTTCATTTTTCACTACTTTTCTTCACTTGATAATAAGCATGGCACATTTGTCCAGTCCAAACTCCATTGTAAACTCTTGACTGTACACACAGGAAGTGTTACGCTGCAATTTTGTTTCAGATGGTGATTTTCCACAGAACTTCAGATAATCCATATAAAGGAGGTGGAAGAGCCTGGCAGATGTTTTTGATGTTTGATAGTCATGGCCTAAGTTATTCTTTATTGTTGACAGTGGAATCAGTTCAATGACAGAGAGTAGTAGTAATAGCAAGTCTCCTTAAAATATTCCTCTCTTGATGTTAACCTCTCCCATTCTATCACCATTGCCCAGCACCACATCTTCTATTATGCCATTGACCTTTCCACAAAGTTTCTAATATTTCTACTGACTCCTATTGTTTTTAGGCATTTGATTATACAATAATGTGGCAGGGGAATTGAATGCCCTCTTGTAATTCTACATTCAGGTTGGTCTTCCTTGCACTTTTCCAAAATTATATTGTCATTTAAGAGTTTTTTTGTTCCTCTGCTATTTGGGTGGTTTCCTTTGCTCAGTTGGAATTTAGCATTTAGCAATTTGAAAGTTGTTGGCAAGCAGATAATTGGCCTGTAGTTGCCTGGTGCTAGTCCCTTTTGATGAAATTTTCATTATTGGATAGGTTCTGTAAGAGCCACTCTTCAATTTCACCTCCTTGCAGGATATTAGCAACAAGTGGGGGTAGATCACTCAGATGTTTCCATGAAAAACCATGCAATTCATCTTCACCTGGTGCTTACTAATACTTGATTTTTCTTTTCTCCACCATTTCTGCTGTTATTACAAGTCACTTCATTTTAGCATCTTTTTTATTCTTATCCACCTCTTTTAGCCAAGCCACATTCTTGATGTATTTCTTTCAGTTAATCCCATATCTGTGCCCAGAACTGCAGTGTTTCTTCCTTGTCATGTGTTGAATGATTCAATGTAGTCTCTCTACTGATGGATGGATAAAACATTTCTGATTGGATTGAAATTGGAGATTCTGGCTGTGGATGGGTTGAAAAAAACCCACACTCTTTCCTGTATTCAGAAATGATGAACTGTTCATGCCATCCAGCATGCACTTCTGTCTATTGTATTGTAATTCATGGACATTTCAAAGCTACTGTTAGCTACTGTTAGCTTACTATTGCTGAGGCTGTTAGATAGTCAACAGATAATTCAGTTATCTGTTGAATTTCTGTGCTCAAGATTTGTGCTGGCAAAATGGGATACATTTTTTTTCAGTAATCTGATTTATGAACTATTTAATATAAACTCATTCTTGTGGAATCGTTTGTGCTCTCTGAACTTGGTTGTTTGCTTACAGACATTTTATTACCTGATAAAGTAATATCATAATCATTTTACCAGGTTGGATAATGAAATATCTGCAATCAATCAATCAAACTTCACAGTTCAACCCTGAACTACAAATACAGTACTCTCTTCTTTTGAAACTTATTGCCATTGTGTAATTAAACCCTATTTCAAAATGTTTTGAAAATAGGCAGAATATTTGTCAAAATACAATAACAAAAAGCATTATGTCTTTCATTGCTGATTTATCCACAACCCTCAATATTTGCAGTGGCTGCAAATGACAATTCACCCACTGGATGGCAGCTAAACCTCATTTACTAATTCTTGCATGGTTAAACCAGAGTATTTAACAGAGTAGTTATAGATTATACATTGCTCATATTTTGAACTCAATCACTGTTAGCATCTTTTATTAATTGTATGATATTGTTACCATGTTTTCCCGAAAACAAGACCCTGTTTTTTATTTTTTTGAAATAAGCGCTTGGCCTTATAATAAACTCGTTTGGGCTTATTTTATTTTATTTTTATTTTATTTTGAATTTGTATACCGCCCTTCTCCCTGAGGACTCAGGGCGGTGAACAGCCAAGTAAAAACATCAAGTACAAATATTAAAATACAGTTAAAATATACATATATAAATTTGGCCCCATTAATTAAAAACAATAAACAAAACACTTAAAAACACTTAAAAAATTAGGCCAGCCTGGCTTGCTGGAAAAGGAAGGTTTTAAGGGCACGGCGGAAGGCACCGAGGTCTTGGATTCTCCTTATCTCTGGAGGCAGTTGATTCCAGAGGGTAGGTGCCCCCACAGAGAAGGCCCTCCCCCTGGGGGTCACCAGCCTGCACTGTTTGGCTGATGGCACCCCGAGGAGGCCCTCTCTGTGGGAGCGCACAGGTCGATGGGAGATCGTCGGTGGCAGCAGGCGGTCTCGAAGATAGCTAGGCCCTATGCCATGGAGCGCTTTAAAGGTGATAACCAACACCTTGAAGCGCACCCGGAAGACCACTGGGAGCCAGTGCAGCTCGCGCAGGAGCGGTGTTACATGGGAGCGCCAGGCTGCTCCCGTCACTACCCGCGCTGCTGCATTCTGGACCAGTTGGAGCCTCCGGGTGCTCCTCAAGGGGAGCCCCATGTAGAGAGCGTTGCAGTAGTCAAGGCGAGAGGTGACGAGGGCATGAGTGACTGTGCACAGGGAATCCCGATCAAGAAAGGGCCGCAACTGGCGGATCAGGCGAACCTGACAAAAGGTCCCCCTGGTTACAGCCGTCAGATGTTCCTCCAAGGACAGCTGCCTATCCAGGAGGACTCCCAGATTGCGAGCCCTCTCTGTGGGGGCCAACGACTCGCCCCCAATAGTCAGTGATGGAGTCAACTGACTATATCGGGATGCCGGGAGCCACAGCCACTCAGTCTTGGAAGGGTTGAGCCTGAGCCTGTTCCTCCCCATCCAGATCCGCACAGCCTCCAGGCACTGGGACATCACTTCAAGGGCATCGTTGGGGTGGCCTGGGGTGGAGATGTACAGCTGGGTGTCATCAGCGTACTGATGGTATCTCACCCCAAAGCCACGGATGATCTCGCCCAGCGGCTTCACATAAATGTTGAACAGGAGGGGCGAGAGGACCGACCCCTGAGGCACTCCACATATAAGAGGCCTTGAGGTCGACCTCTGCCCCCCTGCCAACACGAACTGCGACCGGTCGGAGAGAAAGGAGGAGAACCACCGTAATACGGTGCCCCCCATCCCCAACTCTTCCAACCGGTGCAGCATGATACCATGGTCGATGGTATCAAAAGCTGAGAGGTCTAACAGGACCAGAACAGAGGAACAACCCCTGTCCCGAGCCCTCCAGAGATCATCAACCAACGTGACCAATGCCGTTTCCGTGCTGTGTCCAGGCCTGAAACCCGACTGGAACGGATCTAGATAGGATGTTTCCTCCAAGAATTGTGGAAACTGTCGCGCGACCACACTCTCAACAACCTTCGCCAGGAAGCGAAGGTTGGAGACAGGACGATAGTTGGCCAATATTGCCGGATCCAGGGACGGCTTCTTGAGGAGAGGCCTCACCACCGCTTCTTTCAAGGCGGCGGGGAAGTGACCCTCACTCAATGAAGCGTTGATAACACCCTGGAGCCAGCCTCGTGTAACCTCCCGGGAGGCCAGTACCAACCAGGAGGGACACGGGTCCAGTAAACATGTGGCCGCACTAAGTCTCCCCAAAATCCTGTCCACATCATCCGGAGTCACAGCATCAAACTCCTCCCAGGTAACATTCTCAAGACTATTCCTCGTCACCCTGCCCTGATCTACCCAGTCAGAGTCCAAATCCCCCCGGATCTGAGCGATTTTGTCATACAGGTATTGTCCGAAATCCTCCGCCCTGCCTTCCAAGGGATCCTCCCGCGCTCCCGGATGGAGCAGGGAGCGGGTTACCCTGAACAGGGCGGCCGGACGATTCCCTGATGATGCAATAGAGGCGGAAAAGTAGTTAAACTTTGCCGTCTTTATCGCCACTAGGTAGGTCTTAATATGCGACCTTACCAGTGTTCGGTCAGATTCAGCGAGACTGGCCCTCCAACCGCTCTCTAGGCGTCTTTTCCGGCGTTTCATCTCCCTCAGCTCCTCGGTGAACCAAGGAGCCGCGAGGGATCGACACCGGGTCAGAGGCTGCAAAGGCACGACTCGATCCAAGGCCCCACCAGCCGCCCGATCCCAGGCAGCTACCAGGTCCTCGGCCGAGTCGTGTGCCAGATCTTCAGGAATTGGCCCAAGCTCCGTCTGGAACCTATCAGGATCCATCAGGCACCTGGGGTGGATCCATCTAATTGAGTCCGCCTCCCTGCAGCGGGGTGTAGCGGTTCGAAGGTCCAGACGAAGGAGTGAGTGGTCTGACCATGACAAGGGTTTCATGTCTATATCCCCTATAATAAGACCACTCAACCACTGGCCAGAGACAAAAATCAGGTCCAGCGTGTGTCCCCCCCTGTGAGTGGGGCCATGAACTAACTGGGTCAGGTCCATGGCCGTCATGGAAGCCATGAACTCCCGAGCCATCTCTGACGTTTCACCAACGGACGGCAGATTGAAATCACCCATGACCATAAGCCTGGGTGTATCAACTGCCACCGTGGCTATCACGTCGAGTAGCTCGGGCAGGGCCGTTGCCACGCGGCAGGGAGCCAGGTACGTAAGCAGCAAGCCCATCTGAACCCCATGACCCCATCTCACAAAGAGGGACTCACACCCGGCAATCTGTGGCACAGTGGTCTCCCTCGGACCCAGACCTTCGTTAATAATAACCGCCACCCCCTGCCCCTCCCCTGGGCCCTCAGCTGATGGAATGCTCTGAAGCCTGGTGGACACATCTCAACCAGAGGGACCCCTCCCTCCGGGCCCAACCAGGTCTCTGTAATACCCGCCAGGTCCGCTCCCCCCTCTTGAATAAGATCATAAATGAGGGGGGCCTTATTGACCACGGACCTGGCGTTGCACAGCATCAGCCGGAGGCCCAGGTCCTGAGTATCTGAGCCACCTAGTATCCGAGGGGAGCCTTGAGGACCGGGGCGTGCAATCGCTCTCAAGTAGCGAGTGCGCACCCCCGGCACAAGATAAGGTCCTCTGCTCCCGCCATATCTGCCCCTCCCATCCACCGTGCTGATGACATCCCCAATCCCTCGTCCTGCGCCCTCCAGACCGTTACCCTGTGCCAGGCTGGGCCCTGACCTAGGTGGATTACCCCCCCATCCCCTTTGGTCGCCCTCCCAGTTCCCCTTAAAAGATTATTAAAAACCCTAATTAAAAAACCCCTCAATCCCCGCTTTAAAACATGCCACCTCTCGGGGCTCCAAAGCCCGTCCTTAAGGTAGGCCTTCGATAGAGTGGAAGGCCATCGCCGCGAGAGGGGGGCATCTCGCAGCGCAAGCAAATCTGCCGAGGTATAAGCCATACAAGTATGATGAGATGGAAAAGGGGAACCTTGGATGTCAGCAAAATTTAAAGATAGTCATTGAGGTGAGAGATGGCAAAAGAGGCTGGCCAGGATGAAGCTGGGGCCCCTTCACTCTCTCACAGTGATGGGGCGACCAGATCAGATGGTTGCAGTGCAGGCGGATGGCCACAGCCGTTCTCTCACCGCGGCTGGATGTAAAAGGCCAACAATAGTCACTCTCTCCCTGCAGATGGAGCAGCAGTCCTTGACCTGGACTCTCAGCTTCTCCCTCCAGCCTGCAATCTCTCCTCCCCCGAGCCAAGGCCTAAAGGTGGAAATCGGGTGGCAGGAATAAACTAGCCAGCAGCAGAAGGAGATAGAGAACAAACATAAAAATCCAGGAGGGTGATAATAAAGTCCCAGAGTCAGTAGTGATGGAAAAATGGGCCGACCTAATAGAGAGTCCAGGTAGCAACGGGGGGGAGGCCATTTTCATAGGGGGGGGGCGAATCCAAGGGGGAAACCAGATGGTAATTGGAAATCCCCCTCTATCACTCCCCAACTCCCTTCGATGTTCTGGGCCAAATCCCCCCAATAGTCCTGCCCGTTTTCTCCGAGCAAATTCTGCCACGAATTATTATCAGGGGATGTCTTATTTTGGGGGGAATAGGGTAGTTAAATAGATGCTATGGAAGCAAGGATGTACAGAAAGATCCTTGCAAGTACAGAAAGATATTGAGAGATATAGTAAATGGTATTGACATAATGTGGATGATGATATTTTCCCCAAAAAGGAATAATAGCATGAGTATAGGTATATTTTTTGCAGAAGTGTTCCCATAGTGACGATCATTACACATTCCAGTATTTGCATAGATTTGCATTCATAAATCTCATTAAATTTAAAAAAAGAAATTTTGATTCCACTTTTTTTTGTGCATTTCTTATTTCTATTGTGCTTACCTAACTGTTTCAGTTACCTTGGGTTGAATTTAAAAATGGATTTCATTAACACAAAACATTATTCAATCTCTTTAAATTCATTGACAAAAACTTCAGTGTTTGTGTCTTCTGTCCAGAATAAAAGAAAGTAGATTAATCACCAAGTCCTGACTATTCTCAAAAGTACCCTAGTGCCACCCATTATGTTTTTCTTTTAAAAAAAAATTCTGTCAATGGCTTTCCTGGAAAAAGTCAAAATAAAACCTTTTACACGTATGGAGATGTGATAACACATTAAGATAAATTCAAACTTTTAATTCTGTCCATGAAATACAATTATTATTATAATTAATAATGTCCAATTCTGTTGTTGTTATAGTTCATTTACTTGAATATAATTGCAATTCTAATAAGTTTGACTCTGAGTTAATTGACTTTGCAGGGACTTCTATAACTAGCACATGATTGCCATAGCTGAACCAATTTAGTATTTGGATCAAGAAAAACAAAAAACAGGGTCTCTAGCTTGAATCAAATTTAAAAACAAAAATCCCAAAATAAATAATCCCAACTACTTCTGTGTTATTGCTAAGAAACTCTCTGGGTATATATTTACCCCCAAGAATATAGAATAAGTCAAGATTGACTCAGCCTTCCATCCTTCTGAGGTGGGAAAATGAGGACTAATGCAATCTGCTAATATGCTATATGCTAACTTTGTAAACCGCTTAGAGAGAGCTGTAAAGCACTATGAAGTGGTATAGAAGTCTATATAAAAAAAAAATAACAAGGTTACAAAGGACCTTGGATGTCTTTTAGTGCACCCCTCTTTTCAAGCAGGATACCCCTATACCAAGCTTGATTCCTGAGAGACTTAAATAAACAAAAAGTAAATGATTTTTGGGTCTGTTTGCTTTACTTGAGTGAACACATAGCAATGCTACCATATGCCTATAGCTTGGATACAGAAGACAAATGTTGCTATTTGAAGAAGTTGGAGAGTGAGTTGTCATCACACATGATAAATCACCACAATATATATATTTTTTTTGCACTGATCAGCTTTTATGCTGGATGAGTCCTGCAAATCATAATAAAATTACTGAGTACAAAAGCAATCACATTTGCAAAGCAACTGTTTTCAGCAGGATTTTAAGAATAATATATACAAATGGGTTCTGTGATCATATATACTACATTAAAAAGGAGAGTCCTTTATTTTGGAAAGCTGTCTTTTAGATTTATTTATTTTTCAAACAATAAATAAAATAAAGTAAAGTAATTATTTTGATAATTTAACTTTTATTGTACAAATGGTACCACTTAATGCTCACTCTTTCACATCCATGTCAGAAATATGGAAAACAAATTGTCTTTTTAAAATAAGTTTACATACACTGTTTGATTTTAGATATTTTTATTAGAATATGCATTTTAAAAAAAGTTTTTCTTGGTTTTGAACTTAAATTTTTCTTTGTAAAGAAAAGTCAGCAATGATTTTTAAAAAAATCTTATGGACCTCTTCTTAAAAAAACCAAACTTTCAGTGTTGGAGCATTTACAACTTCTGGAGACAAGTTTTTCCATTGATTGATTGTTCTGTTAGGAAATTTCTCCTTTCTTCTAAATTGCTTCTTTCCTTGATTAGTTTTCACCCACTGCTTCTTGTCCTGCCCTCAGGTGCTTTGGAGAATAGCTTGACTCCCTCTTTCTTTGTGGCGACCCCTGAGATATTGGAACACTGCTATCATTTCACCTCTAGTCCTTCTTTTCATCAAACTAGACATACTCAGGCCTCTTTCTTATTTGCCCTCTTTTCCAGATTTATTTTTATCTTTTTCAAGAAAATATGGTCACTGTATATGGATAACATACTACAATCTCTTGAATAGGAACAGTTGAACAAAACAAAATGGTGACCCTTCCAGTAAGGGTTAAAATTTCCTTTTTTGAAGGGGAAGACCAATGCATTTTGTTTTATGTCTTCAGCAGTTGCTGTACAAATTAAGTAAAGAAATTGAGACTGTATTTTCTATATTTGACAATGCAAGTGGTTATCTGTTACTATAGTTATTTTTATTCTTTATTACCACTAGAGGACAGTCTATTCTCACAAATTAGACATTGCTCTGAAATTGCAGTCAGAGCTTATGTGAGTAATGTAAAAAAAAATGGCAAACTTCTAGATGTGTCCAGATCTTGTATTGCCCCATGATTTGAAAGATTCATATACATTCACTGGTGCATTACAATACAAGGTTAATGATGATGGTCCATAATGAGGAAAAAAATTGAAAATCTCATAAGGGATAACATTATCAAGATAAGCAAAACGTTCAGAATTGGAAAGGACAGGGTAAGTTATTATTTTTTTTTGTCATTATGATGCCTACAGATTTACAAATGAATCATTACTTTCTATTGCAGCCTCTGTCTTTAGTATGAATCAAATATTGAATGAAGCATCAAACCTAATTTTTAGATTTGTAATAGTCTGATTTAATATTGGATAGCATACTTTCGTAATAGTTAAAATAAATCATTGTATCCACATTTTCACTTACAAACAGATTCCTAAAAAAACCCAAAACCTTTTTGGAGGTTATAGCATTAAATATATCAAATTAAATCAGCTTATTGCAGTTGTAAAGTTAGTTATAGGAAAATATCAATATAAGAACGGTTGCATATATCTCTTTGTATAAAACAAAAAATAAGTATAAGCTTTAAAATAAAAAATAAAATATTATTATAAAAAGTGCTGAATAAATGAGTATCCAGACTTAATTATGGTACAGTATGATGAGGTGTATGAATAGTAACACAAAATTGGGTTTCTTAGAAGGATATTTTAAAGTTCTTACCTGAAAAAATTAAGAATACAGTAAGCAGAAATCATGTTCCCTGCCTGGCAGTTTTTTTCAAGATTGAGTGAATGGTATATCTAGACTCTTATGTAAGGAGAAGCATAGCATCATATGACTTAAAGTTTCCCCTGAGACATTATCAAATGGACATAACCAGGGAGACATAGAACTACCTTTAAAAGGTCCAAAAAACGACTGCAGGGGTCAATGCATCCACTCTGGCTAAGGTGGAAGCAGGGATGAAATCCAGCAGATTTTGACAGGTTCTGGAGAACCGGTAGCGGAAATTTTGAGTAGTTCGGAGAACCGGCAAATTGGGGAGGAAATTGATATTTTGCAGTATCCTTCTCCTGCCACGCCCACCAAGCCACGCCCACCAAGCCACATCCACATAACTGGCAGGAAAAAAATTTGGATTTTACCACTGGTGGAAGCCTTATAAAATTTCAGAATCATGCTTCTGAATAATAAAAAGTAAGAGGAGCGAACCCTTCAGCAGAATATGATAAATAATGGAGTGTTTGATTAAATTTAATTGGAAGTCTATATCTCAGATATGGTTTTTTGAGGCAATTCTAACATTGTCAAAAACTAAAGAAGGCAGACTTTCCATTAGAGTATTAACATTAATTAAACAACTCATTGCTTGAATATTCTACTGCAGCTTCTCCCAGTATACTATCAAGCTCTATTTTCAACTCATTAAATGTTTTCAACCAAATTATCCCAAAATTTACAGTGAACTTTAGTATACTGGACTTGTGATAAGTGTCCATTTTTTTAAATAAAAACCCCTATACTCTTTTAAAACCAACCTCTGTTTTTGCTGTCTCCGTGCTTGTTGAAAAAAAAAAGATGCCCTTATCATCTTCAACCAAAAATGGCACCTTGCATTCTTTTCATTCGCTCACCTGGGAAAAAGTTGTGGTATTTCTCTCTTGACATTGTGTGCTCTAGATTGCTATCACAGCAGAACCTCTATAATTTACTGCAGGACAGAAACAAGTAGATGTTCTGAATAAAAATCACTAAGTTTGATCAGAGATTATCTGTTTCATTTATACCTACCACTTTTTATTATCTTTGAATTCAAAGATTCCATTCATATAATATTTATTCCATTAAAATTGGCCAACATTATTATATTTATAAATTTCAATTGTATTTATTTGTATAATTTGTATAATTATTTGCTTCTTCTCACTTTGTTCTATTAAAGTGAGGCTTGGGTACGTACATAAGAGAAAAATAAGTCCATTGAATTCAGAGGGATTATTTATTTATTTATTTATTTATTTATTTGTCAACAAATACAAGGAAACAGTATAGACATAGACATAGACACATAAAAAAAATTGTCACAAATAGGAAAGGATATAAATAAGCAACACATAGCTATAAACACATAAAATGAGTATATATAAATGGGAATAGTAGGACAGGGACGGTAGGCACACTGGTGCGCTTATGCACACCCCCTTAGGAACCTCTTAAGAAATGTGAAAGGTCCATGGTAGACAGTTTAAGGTAAAAGGTATGGAGGTTAGAGAGACTAACAACAGGATCATTCCTGTTCCAGACATTTACTACTCTATTGCTGAAGTCGTATTTTCTGCAATCTAGGTTAGAGCAGATTACATTTAGTTTGTATCTATTGATAGCCCTTGTGTTATTATGGTTGAAGTTAAAGTATTCATTAACAGGTAGGACATTATGGTAAATAATCTTGTGTACTAAGCTTAGATTGGAACATAGACGGCATAGTTCAAGGCTATCCAGGCCTAAAATTTCAAGCCTGGCGGTATAGGGACTATACCAGTTGTGGGTTCTAATTTTTTTTACTACTGGTTCTGTGGGCATGGCTTACTTTGTGGGCGTGGTTTGATGGTCATGTGATAATTCTTTAGGATTTAGCAGAGGTACTGGTCTACCAGGCTTTTAACTGCTTGCAGAGCTGTACCGGTCTATCCATTTGTTCTTGGAGCATTCTGGTCTACTCATTTGTTTTTGGAGGCACTGTTCTACTCATTTGTTTTTGGAGGCACTGGTCTACCCATTTGTTTTTGGAGGCACTGTTCTACTCATTTGTTTTTGGAGGCACCGGTCTACCCATTTGTTTTTCGAGCACACTGGTCTACCACCACACTGCCTTTTAACACTGATCAGCTGTAGGGCGGCCCTTTGAAGCCCCGTGGCAAGAGTTTAAACAGTTTTTTTCCTTTTAGCTGATCAGCTGGGACTCGGGAGGCAGCGAATAGATTGGGGGCGGGACCAAATAAAAGGTAAGAATAACGCGGGGGGAGAGGGCCCAGCTCCCAAACAAAGAGAACCGGTTCGGTGACGTCATATCATCACCGCTACTGGCTCAGCCGAACCGGGCCGAACCGGGAGGACCCCACCACTGGACTATACCATACTATACTATACTTAAGGTGACCAGACGTCCCGCTTTTGGCGGGACAGTCCCGCTTTTGAGCAATTTGTCCCGCGTCCCGCGGCGTTTTAAAAAAGTCCCGATTTTTCATTCTGCCTCCTGGTTCCCAGCTGCCTCCTGAATCCCCGCTGATGGCTAGAGGGAAAAAACCTGTTTAAACTCTTGCCGCGGGGCTTCAAAGGGCCGCCCTACGTTAATTAGCTTGGCTTCCCCCTCTCATCTGATTTGCGCAGGGCTCTGCTCTTGCTAAATTGCTCAGCAGTTTTTTTTTTCTCTTTGTGCAAACCAAGCTCAAAACGAAAGCAAAAGTAAAACAGGCTGTTGGCTTTGCGGTTTGCTTGCAACGTTGGAAAATTAGGCAGCACATTTATTTTCCTTTTCCTCACCAAAAAAGGTAAGTGCAAACAATGGAAAATTATTTAGGGCAAAAGAGGAGAGTTCAAGATTTTAAAACACAAAAGAAAAAAAAGCTCTTTTTAACTAGGGAATTGTAATAATTGAGATATTATTAACTGTATACTGTGTTGAAAGCAGAAATGGTTAAGTTGTGGTTCGGAGGAATATATGGGGGAAATTATTTGGTTTATTATTATTGGTAAGTATAATTAATTGATTTGTAAGAAATTGGATTGCATGGAAATAATTGGAATATTCATGTTCATATTGATTAATATACAAAAAAGATAGTTATATAACTAATTGATTTATATTAAAATGTTGAATTTGTATTAAACAACTGTATTACATAATTACATAATTAACCAATGTGAGGATGGATATAAAAATAGATGACAATGGGAAGGGGTATAAAATAGAATAGAAGGGAAAAATTGAATTTGATTAAGATTAGAGATGAGGATGAAGGGTAATATTGTTTTTTTAAAAAAATAGATGAGGAATAAATATGGCAAAAAGGAAATATAGAAATTGTAAATTTAATTGAAATGACTAAACACTGTTTAAATTTGTGAACCAGCCAAATATTCTGTTCAAAGAAAATACATTGTATGTATGTGTGTTTCTAATTATTGCTATTTATTCATATTTGTTCTCTTTTATTCTTTAAAGTTTAACAATTCATTCTTTATCTTAATATCTTTATATTTGTTTGGGGTTGGCTTTCTTCCCTTTCATCTTTTTTATTGTACAGCAATCTTTCTCCTCAAACCTACCACCTCTCTTTTCTTTCCTTCTTACTTTCTCTTCCCCCCCTCTTCTTCTCCTCCCTACTTCCTCTTCCTTTCTCCTTCTCCTCCTCTCTTCCTCCCTCTCTTAACCATCACTCCTACTCTAATTTCCCTTCCCTTCCTTCATCCCTCTCAATTACTGTATCCTTTTATGCATATGGACTACTCAGAGGGCTGAAAAAGTTATTTTTGACTGGTCCTCGCACTTTTGACCAGTCCTCGAACTTACGACTGTCCTCACATTTTACATTTTTGCCCTATCTTGTCACCATGGTGAAGAGAAGCAGTTGTGAAATGAGTGACATGGTTGTTAAGAATGCTGCACGGGCATAAATGTGAGGATGGTCATAAGTGTGAGGACCAGTCAAAAGTGCGAGGACCTGTCAGAAATGACTTTTTTCAGCCCTCTGGTTAGTCCTTTTGTGCATATGGACTACTCAGACGGCTGAAAAAGTTATTTTTGACTGGTCCTTGCACTTTTGACCAGTCCTCGAACTTACGACTGTCCTCACATTTTACGTTTTTTGCCCTATCTTGTCACCATGGTGAAGAGAAGCAGTTGTGAAATGAGTGACATGGTTGTTAAGAATACTGCACGGGCATAAATGTGAGGATGGTCATAAGTGTGAGGACCAGTCAAAAGTGCGAGGACCTGTCAGAAATGACTTTTTTCAGCCCTCTGGTTAGTCCTTTTGTGCATATGGACTACTCAGAGGGCTGAAAAAGTTATTTTTGACTGGTCCTCGCACTTTTGACCAGTCCTCGAACTTACGACTGTCTTCACATTTTACGTTTTTTTCCCTATCTTATCACCATGGTGAAGAGAAGCAGTTGTGAAATGAGTGACATGGTTGTTAAGAATGCTGCATGGGCATAAATGTGAGGATGGTCATAAGTGTGAGGACCAGTCAAAAGTGCGAGGACCTGTCAGAAATGACTTTTTTCAGCCCTCTGGTTAGTCCTTTTGTGCATATGGACTACTCAGAGGGCTGAAAAAGTTATTTTTGACTGGTCCTCGCACTTTTGACCAGTCCTCGAACTTACGACTGTCCTCACATTTTACATTTTTGCCCTATCTTGTCATCATGGTGAAGAGAAGCAGTTGTGAAATGAGTGACATGGTTGTTAAGAATGCTGCATGGGCATAAATATGAGGATGGTCATAAGTGTGAGGCCCAGTCAAAAGTGCGAGGACCTGTCAGAAATGACTTTTTTCAGCCCTCTGGTTAGTCCTTTTGTGCATATGGACTACTCAGACGGCTGAAAAAGTTATTTTTGACTGGTCCTCGCACTTTTGACCAGTCCTCGAACTTACGACTGTCCTCACATTTTACATTTTTGCCCTATCTTGTCATCATGGTGAAGAGAAGCAGTTGTGAAATGAGTGACATGGTTGTTAAGAATGCTGCACGGGCATAAATGTGAGGATGGTCATAAGTGTGAGGACCAGTCAAAAGTGTGAGGACCTGTCAGAAATGACTTTCCAGCCCTCTGAGTAGTCCCTATACACATAGCCATGGCCACCCGGTCACATGACCAGCTAGCCACGCCCACCCAGTCACATGGCCTCCAAGCCACGCCCACACAATAAGCCACGCCCACAATGGTGTCCCTCTTACCAATGTTAAAATCTGTTCACCTTACCCTATACACATAGCCATGGCCACCCGGTCACATGACCAGCTAGCCACGCCCACCCAGTCACATGACCAGCTAGCCACGCCCACCCAGTCACATGGCCTCCAAGCCACGCCCACACAATAAGCCACGCCCACAATGGTGTCCCTCTTACCAATGTTAAAATCTGTTCACCTTACCCTATACACATAGCCATGGCCACCCGGTCACATGACCAGCTAGCCACGCCCACCCAGTCACATGACCAGCTAGCCACGCCCACAAAATAAGCCACGCCCACAATGTCCCTCTTTACCAATGTTAAAATCTGGTCACCTTAACTATACTATGCTAGTTAAGACATGTGTATGGCTAAGCAAAGATCAAGAATGAATTGATAATGAAGGAATGTGAAGGAAATATGAAAATGAGTGACCGGTATGAAATTAGTATATCAAAATAGTTTCACTATTAAAACAGAATGTGTAAAGATGGAATTTTGCCACTGATTATAAAAAAAGAATGATTCAGTCAACAGGAAGGAGGGAATGAGAAAGTAACGGTTTCATGGAAGTTTTATGATTTTCAGAAATAAAAAAATGAGAAATTTTAATATGAAAAGGCAACGCATGAAATGGTGCAAAAACCCATAAAATAGGAGTTTATCTTACTTATTTCTTGTTTAAATTTATATGCCATCCATATCGTTTGTAAATATAAAAAAAGTATGAAAAGTAATACTGAATGATGTGACAGACTATCTTCTGTTTTTTAAGTTCTTTTGCTTGATATTTCTCATTTTCTGTGTTTTGTGTAATTGTGCGTATCCCTACGCAAGGGAATAGCATGTATGCAGGCCAGCTACTTAAACACCATTTATTGAAAATATTATTTTGAGAACTGCATTTCAGATGTTGAGCTGTTGCTTTTTCAGAATGTGGTAGTATATGCCACTTCATTGATATTTTTACTGCATTCTTTTCTTTAAATTCTCTACTAGACCTAAGGTACCCTGAGCCAGAGCAGCTCGGGGTGGTATAATTAAGAGCCTATTGAGAAAAAGTAAGGATTAAGAGATTTAGTGCAACCAAGATTGCTTCTTAACATCTCCTGCAAAGTCCTGATTAGTCCTTTACCATTGGCAAGAGCACTGTTGGTGGTGATTCTGGGCATTAATAATTCTTTAGCTTTTTCTCATATTAGCAATTTTCAAAACTAGCTCATGCTGGTCATGTAATATAGAAAGATAGTCCTTTAATTCTCTTTAACTCATTTTATTTATTTATTTAGAAATTTTATATTGCCACCTACTCATACATGGCGAAACAAGGCGGCTAACAAGGATATTAAAACAGTGTATAAAAGAAATAAAAATAGTAAAATAATAAAATAACTCCCTCCCCACCCCCGGCGACAACACACATTCATACTAACCATTTAATGGGCTTCATCCCGCTCTGGGCTCCCCAGGCCCGCTGACAGAACCACGTCTTTAGGGCCTTCAATATTACATTATTCTTCAATTTTAAATTCTTTTATTGGTTATATAATTTGCTAAAATCAAATAGCACCTCAACATTTTTTCAAACATCATTCATTTCTCTTTCAGGTAGTCCTCAACTTACAACAGTTCATTTAGTAACCGTTTGAAGTTATATAGCACTGAAAAAAGTGACTTATGACCATTTTTCATACTTACGACCATTACAGACTTAGAATAATTTTATTATCACTTTGAATGTACACCGATTGGCATAAATTAAAATGAAATTCAAATGCTGATCATTTGAACATCATCAATAAGATAGCCTCTTTCACCCAATTCTTTTCTCAGTCCTTTCATTTTAGTTAAATGTTCTCCAATATATTCGCCAGGTTTTAATCTCAAACCATGGAACTCAGAAAAGAGCAAACATGTAGATTCAATTGAAATGGGCCAGTAGCATCTTTCTAATTGGGCCCAAATTTGTTGGGCATTTGCATCAGGTGGAAAAGTAACCTGCGGTTCAGTATCCATGGACATCAATAATGTTGTGCGTGCTTTAGTATCTAAATCACTTATTTCAGGAGCCCATGGCTGGTCAGGAGGATTAAACACCATGCAATGGAGCAAAAATCCAACCTCACTGACCCATGCCTTATAATTTTGTCCTGACCGCTTTAATTTCGAATCACCAGCCAGTGGAACAATAGAAGATGCCTGTTGAGGAACATGCATTTGAGGTGCTAGCTGTGCAAGCTGTCCTGGCTGTGCAGGTAAAAATGCTTGTGGTACTTGTGATGCTTATACTTGAACCTGAGGCTGCTGTATTGGAACGTGCGGCTGCTGTATTGGAACATACAGCTGCTGTGCCCCATCTGGAATGGGGATTAGGACAAAAACATCACCAGCACCACCAGGGGGTGCTAAAAATTGAGCGTGTGGAAGTACAGGTGGCGATGCAGCCTGAAGAAATGATTGATTTATAGACATCGTTGAAAATGTTCGCTGTAATTCCTGTAAATGCTCTTGCAGCTGATAAGAGTAATTCAGTTTTATCTTGTAAATTGCTTCCATCAGCAGATGGTGCTGCAACTTTAGTTTTAGGCATCGCAGAAGACTCTGCTGCTTTTGCAGTGTCATGTGTAATCTGAGAAGGTACAACATCATGAGTCAATTGTGATGTAGACACAGCTTTCTGTTCTGATTCGCCTGACGCGAAACACTCCTGTGGGAGTGGTTTTGGCTTCGAAGAAGAAGGCAAAATGGAGGACTCAGCGATTTGAAAAACACTAGAGTCCTTCTTATCTGGCTTAAGCAAGGAGGCAAAAGCTTTCGCATGATGCAGCCCATGTTCTAGAATCTCTATTTGATTGAGATAGCTTTGCACAGGAGAATAATGAGTTTTGCCTATCTCTTTGGGAAAGGAATGCCCAGCCGCTTGTGGAGCTGTAGGTTTGGCACCAAGCCTTTCAAATTCCTGGGCTTCTTTAGGAAATTTTTAAGGAATTGATTGAAGGCATGTAAAATCAGAAAAGGGCATCATTGACCTCGGTAGCATGTCGTTGTCTTCAAGAACAGCTCCCCCAACAGCACCTTCCTTAAGCCTGGTTGCTGAAGCAAGTGGAATTTGAAAAGTTGAATGCCTCTGTAAGATTCTTTTCACTGCTTCATCAGAGAGCTTTATGTCTTCAGCAGACTCTGCCCTGCATCTGGTTTTGTTCTTTCTTGGCATATTTTCAGTAATTAATCAGTGTTTCTCGGTCACTGGACTAACTATCTACCTAATAGCCTATACACTTATCAGCATAGCAACAGCAAAGAAAAGCATCATAAATCAAACCATCCTCTGCTACCATTGTCGAAGCGTAAATCAGCCCTGTTCCCCCCCTGGGGTAATTGCACCTAATTAGAGACGGATGGATCTTGTTTTCCATGCTGTATACTTTAAAGAAAGAAAACCAAAATATATTCTAATAAGGATTTTATTATAAAAATAGAGAAACTAGTTAACTACATCTTTACTGGCAGTCTATCACACAGACGAACAAAGGAAGTATAAATCAGGAAGTTAGAAAAGAAAGAATGGAGACATGCGCAGTAGCCCAAAGTTTCACAAGGCTAGTCTTATCTCTGTTGCTATAGATACATGATAAAGTTCTCTGGCAGGCTACCATAACGCTCAGAGTGGACGCTCGGCTGACAAACACATAACGCAGTGACAATTTCATTGCATACAGCTCTCAAAGGGTAACCACCTCCAATATACACTACATAAACATGACAAAATTAATAAATAAATACAAAATTATGCATATACTACATATATTATATGACACGGAGAAACAACACAGTCTAGCTTGGATGTATACACTCTGATTTTTTTCTCTCTACAGGTAGTCCTTGAGTTATGACCACAACTGAGACCAAAATTTTTGTTGCTAAGTGAGACAGTTATTAAGTATGAAATAGTAGAAAAGTTATTAAGTGTATTTAATAACAGCATCACCATGTGCAGGTGATTTACATTCGGATGCTTGACAACTGCATGTTCTTTGCATATTTATGAGAGTTGCAGCATCACGTGATAATTTTTTGCGTTCTTTGCTCATTTTTCTGATGAGCAAAGTCAATGGGAAAACCAGATTCCCTTAACAACCGTGTTACTAATTTAACAACTGCAGGGATTCACTTAACAAATGTGGCAAGAAAAGTAAAATAGGTCAAAACTCACTTAACAAATTTGTCACTTAGCAACCTTAATTTTTGGGCTCAGTTGTGATCGTAAATTGAGGACTACCTCTATTTTATTTTCTCTTAATCTAATTCCAGATATCTCAAATGCCTTTAAAACAATCTTTGTATATCCCTTTTATTACAGCAGGGTTTTTTTTTGTACAAACATTACAGAAGGCACAAGCATGTTTGACTTGAAGAAGTGAACTGAAGAAGCTTCTTGGATGAGAAGCGAAACATTTTCAAGGAAAAAAACCCAAGAAAATCCAGTTGCCTTTTGAAAATGCACTTTTGGGATTCCCAGTCTAGCCTGCTATCCTGAAACAAGGTAGAGGCCAACATTTCTTTGTAATATAGAACAATGTATAGAAAACACCCTCAAAACATTAAAAACTCTATGAGGAAAGTTTGATTGACAAGACAGGCAGGTTCCCTCTTGAAAACAATAGATGCTTGGGAATGGGGGAAGAGGGAGATTTCTGGTGGAACTTCAGTGCAAGGTGAAAGGATTAAATGTCTCTTCACACATGATACAGTTTTAATGATGTTTTTCCAACTATAGCTGGTCTATAAGGAAATAAAATACTGCATTTAGCAAGTACATGTTTTCTGCGGAATAATGCTTTCTATAATTGGTGGTATGTCCTTCTCCTGTCCACTGAAAACGGCAGATAGTTTTTTGTTTGCTGATAACCTCATACATAAACGACAAAGCTTTTAATCACATTCAGATATTTTTTCTTCTTCACCTTTGCCCTGGCATTCTGAAAATGAAGCAAAAACATTTTGCTATTAATGCATTTTCAACAGTAATGGTCTCATTAAGATTTGACAATATCTTTTTTTAATACAGGGACTCTTGAATTTCCATAGATAAATTGAAATGTTAGTCTTTGAGTAAGTACTAATTTGTAGATAATTAAAATCACTATTAGCCAAAAATAATAATGTGAAAAAATACTGTCAGTCACAAACCATTTTGAGCCATATAACTTTTGACCTTGTGCTTCTGCTGGACGAACAACTAGCTAATTTAGCATGTTGGTCTGATAAATACAAGCAGGGGTGACAGTTTGCTTCCTCTCATCAAAAAGTACTCAGTAACTTAGAAGAAGCAGGAAACAGCTCCCCTGAAGGAAAGATCAAGGATCACCTCAAAGTGTGAGGTGTTGGAACTGTCTACAAATAAGTAATAATCCAAATACTTTCCAGGATTTCCAAAGAGTTAAATAAAAGTGCACCCAGAAAAGATAAATTCTGAAATCCTTTGTTAGAAGCAGTAACAATTAGTGCGGAAAATTAAATCTATATTTCCTAACAGGCAATTGCAATGTGAGTAGTAAAATTCTTGTCAGAAACAATATATTTAAGAACATATAAATTCATTTGAAATAATGTGGAGCAAGGAAAGTAGAAAGATCTTTTAAAAATAAGTCAACCTCATTGTTATATTCATTTTAGTCTCATGGAAACAGATTGTAGATCTCAGTCAGATACTGTAGAATTAGAATCATAAAGATGTCCATAGATGGCCCTTTGTGGCAAAACAGAGGACAAGTAAACATTTTGCATTTGACATAACTTCTTGAGAATAATAAATAAAAGAATCAGAATACAACCTACAATCCAAATGCTAAAGCATCTCACAATATTAATATCCAATATATATTGAACAGAGTATATTTTTCTTTAGAGCAGGGCTGTCAAGCTCACTGCCTGTAGGCCACGCCCACACCTGGGCGTATAGCAAGGGTATAGCAAAGGGGGAAAAAGTCCCATGTGACAATACGAGTTTGACACCCCTACTTTAGAGAAACTTTAAAGCAAATTTGAGAAACACTGAAGAATAAAATTCCTTTTCTATATCCAGAAATAATGGCTGCTCAATTTTGTCCATTTTGAATTAAGGCATTACTTCAATTAAAATCTGCTATAGTATCAGAACATTTATTGTCCCATATAAATAGTGGTTCATCTGAATGCATAAATATCAGAAAAATTAACTATAATCTATGGACCAATTAGTTCATACATGAAATTAGTTCATTTCAGCATACACATTTATCTAGCAAGTAGAAGCCAGAGTGGTATCATTGCTTGACTTTGAGAGAACTAGAATCTTCACTTTATTGAAAGTTTAGAAGAACCTGAAAAAGTTTTAGAACTTATTTTTAAAAAGATATAAGAACCAGGGCCTTATGATTTTCTCAACAAATTGTAGTTTAAAAATTGTGATTCTGAATGAAATCATTTCTTTGTAAGTATGATAAGATCAGATCAAATCAATTATCGTTCGATTAAGTGAAAATGAAATTATGTCTTACTTAAGGCAATACATTTATTTGTCATAGCTTTTCTGGCATTCTTAAACATTGTCTATGATGAGGTGGGTTGTTGTTTTATTTTGGACAAATGCATTCTTTTGGTTTACAACAAGGTAATTTGAAACAAAAAATTTCCTGAAGATGATAAGGAATTGTTACAACAAAGAATTACAGTTCAGACCTTTGAATGTACTTTTTATTTTTTGAAACTTGCTGTTAAAAATGTATATGCAAATCCTTAGAAATCAAAATGGGAATGTTAGTCATTTATTTCTTGGGGTAATCCAATAGAAGAAAAAGAAATTATGAAACTAAAGACAGAAATATGGATATGATCATAAATAACATGGGCCCAAAAGAATCACATAAGAAACAAAAGGCCAAGTGAAGTACATTTATTAAAAATAAACATAAAGTATCTAAAAATAGAAAATAAAGACTGAAAATTCAAATGTAAAGGAATTATAAAAAGCTGGACAATATAAGCAATATATAAATTAAATTAAAATATAAATTTTATTTAGTTGAGGATACTCTATATCTGTTAAAAGGGGAGGTTTGCATTTTAATATATAAAATTAAAAAACTGTAAAGTGGCAGATTATCTTTTTGAAAAAAAGTTTTATTTTGCTTCTCTCTAATGAGATTGTTCTATGTCCTACAAAGGAAGGAAAGGCACATCTTAGCCACATGACTCTACACTACATAGCCAGGAGATTGTACTCCCTCCTCTTTTAATGTTTTTTTTTACCTTTTAAAAAGCAGCATAGGTTGTAAAGGCCTTATTTCTTATATACTTATAAACAACAGCTGAGCTATCCCCTGAGATTGATAGTGGCAATGGGTAGTAGAAAGCTGCTAACCCAAAATGAAAGGTAGGACCAATGTATAAGGTAAGGTGACCAGATTTTAACATTGGTAAAGAGGGACATTGTGGGCGTGGCTTATTTTGTGGGCGTGGCTAGCTGGTCATGTGACTGGGTGGGCGTGGCTAGCTGGTCATGTGACCGGGTGGCCATGGCTATGTGTATAGGGTAAGGTGAACAGATTTTAACATTGGTAAGAGGGACACCATTGTGGGCGCGGCTTATTGTGTGGGCGTGGCTTGGAGGCCATGTGACTGGGTGGGTGTGGCTAGCTGGTCATGTGACCGGGTGGCCATGGCTATGTGTATAGGGACTACTCAGAGGGCTGGAAAGTCATTTCTGACAGGTCCTCACACTTTTGACTGGTCCTCATACTTATGACCATCCTCACATTTATGCCCGTGCAGCATTCTTAACAACCATGTCACTCATTTCACAACTGCTTCTCTTCACCATGATGACAAGATAGGGCAAAAATGTAAAATGTGAGGACAGTCGTAAGTTCGAGGACTGGTCAAAAGTGCGAGGACCAGTCAAAAATAACTTTTTCAGCCCTCTGAGTAGTCCATATGCACAAAAGGACTAACCAGAGGGCTGAAAAAAGTCATTTCTGACAGGTCCTCGCACTTTTGACTGGTCCTCACACTTATGACCATCCTCACATTTATGCCCGTGCAGTATTCTTAACAACCATGTCACTCATTTCACAACTGCTTCTCTTCACCATGGTGATAAGATAGGGAAAAAAACGTAAAATGTGAAGACAGTCGTAAGTTCGAGGACTGGTCAAAAGTGCGAGGACCAGTCAAAAATAACTTTTTCAGCCCTCTGAGTAGTCCATATGCACAAAAGGACTAACCAGAGGGCTGAAAAAAGTCATTTCTGACAGGTCCTCGCACTTTTGACTGGTCCTCACACTTATGACCATCCTCACATTTATGCCCGTGCAGTATTCTTAACAACCACGTCACTCATTTCACAACTGCTTCTCTTCACCATGATGACAAGATAGGGCAAAAATGTAAAATGTGAGGGCAGTCGTAAGTTCGAGGACTGGTCAAAAGTGCGAGGACCAGTCAAAAATAACTTTTTCAGCCCTCTGAGTAGTCCATATGCACAAAAGGACTAACCAGAGGGCTGAAAAAAGTCATTTCTGACAGGTCCTCGCACTTTTGACTGGTCCTCACACTTATGACCATCCTCACATTTATGCCCGTGCAGCATTCTTAACAACCATGTCACTCATTTCACAACTGCTTCTCTTCACCATGGTGATAAGATAGGGAAAAAATGTAAAATGTGAAGACAGTCGTAAGTTCGAGGACTGGTCAAAAGTGTGAGGACCAGTCAAAAATAACTTTTTCAGCCCTCTGAGTAGTCCATATGCATTAAAGGATTACAGCAATAGAGAGGGATGAAGGAATGGAAATTAGAGTAGGAGTGAGGGTAAGAGAGGGAGGAAGAGAGGAGGAGAAGGAGAAAGAAAGAGGAAGTAGGGAGGAGAAAAAGAGGGTGGGGGGAAGAGAAAGTAAGAAGGAAAGAAAAGAGAGAGGTGGTAGGTTTGAGGAGAAAGATTGCTGTACAATAAAAAAGATGAAAGGGAAGAAAGCCAACCCCAAGCAAATATAAAGATATTAAGATAAAGAATGAATTGTTAAACTTTAAAGAATAAAAGAGAACAAATATGAATAAATAGCAATAATTAGAAACACACATACAAACATACAATGTATTTTCTTTGAACAGAATATTTGGCTGGTTCACAAATTTAAACAGCGTTTAGTCATTTCAATTAAATTTACAATTTCTATATTTCCTTTTTGCCATATTTATTCATCTATTTTTTTAAAAAACCAATATTACCCTTCATCCTCATCTCTAATCTTAATCAAATTCAATTTTTCCCTTCTATTCTATATTATACCCCTTCCCATTATCATCTATTTTTATATCCATCCTCACATTGGTTAATTATGTAATTATGTAATACAGTTGTTTAATACAAATTCAACATTTTAATATAAATCAATTAGTTATAAAACTATCTTTTTTGTATATTAATCAATATGAACATGAATATTCCAATTATTTCCATGCAATCCAATTTCTTACAAATCAATTAATTATATTTACCAATAATAATAAACCAAATAATTTCTCCCATATATTCCTCCGAACCACAACTTAACCATTTCTGCTTTCAACACAATATACAATTAATAGTATCTCAATTATTACAATTCCCTAGTTAAATACAGCTTTTTTTCCTTTGTGTTTTAAAATCTTGAAGTCTCCTCCTAAATTTCCCATTGTTTGCAGTTTTTCACCTACCTTTTTTGGGGAGGAAAAATAAAAATAAAAATAAATCTCTCTCTGCCTCATTTTGTCACGCTGCACCAAAGACCCTGGTTTCGGTTTCGGTTTCGGTTTCGTTTCTGAAGCTTAGCTAGGGGAAAAAAAAACTGCTTTACACTGATTGCCTGTAGGGCGGCCCTTTGAAGCCCCGGGCAAGAGTTTAAACAGTTTTTTTTTCTTCTAGCCATCAGCTGGGGCTCAAGAAAAATCGGGACTTTTTTGAAACGCCGCGGGACGCGGGACAAATTGCTCAAAAGCGGGACTGTTCCGCCAAAAGCGGGACGTCTGGTCACCTTAGTATAAGGGCCGAACAGCTTTTGGGAAAAGAGATTTGAGACATTCAACTCTCTATTCTTTGGACTTAGCTGTTATAGTATATCAACTTACATATTTAAAAATTTGGATGCTTATAATTTCCTTTTTTTCCAAAATGTTACATTTATTGTACAATACTTCTTTAAAAAAGGTGTGAATTCCTTATATAATATCAAGACTTTAAGGGGAGTAGTAGGCAGTAAATTCAGTAAGATTGCATCTAAACTGGCATACATTTGTGGCATTTATTATAAAGATGCAAGTCATTTAGTATCCATAGATTACCTCCAAGTAAATTTGCTTATAATTGGGATTTGGATCTATGGAATTTATGATCCTATAATTATAAGGGAAGGGGTTAAGGATTCATTGTTACTAATGTTTCAGCTTGACATTCACCACATTTCTTGATTGGATCCAATCAATGTTTTTTGCCCAAACAGATCTGTATTATGAAATAGGAGCTTGTAATTTGTCAATATTCTTAGTAGCAGACTGCTTCTAGTCCCTTCATTTCTACACATTTTTTATGGATAGCTTTGTAAAAGCACCAGCTGTGCCATCTGCCACCAGTATTATTTTGGTTCTTTCTATTTTGGGGATAAATTTCATAAACTGTATTGCTTATACATAGACTTAATGGAACACATGTGAAACCTCTCTATTAAAAAGAAAACCGCTTTCCAACTGACAAGCAGTGTCCAATTTCCATTCAGATAGTTACTCTGGGCTTTAAAAATATGTGTGAATTCATCAAATGCAGGCAGATAGTATATCTGAACCAGATGGTGTATTTTTCAAAGGAAAAGGAAGTTAAGTGGTTTTTGCTATCAATTTTACTTTCTGTTTTCTCCCAAAGGGCTAACATAATAAAGATGTGTGTATCACCAATATGCTCTTTAATATGGTGAATGGATCAGGAAAATCGATTTAGAAGGGTTTGTTTTTAATGTTTAAGTATAGGAAGCCATTCAGAAATTTTGTGACTACAGTAGCTGTTGTGAAATTATCTTCACTTCATTGATGAACTTTTAAAAACTTTGGGATAAATTATGATATATTGGGATTCTCTAATGATAGTCTTCAGAATCACATGTGCATTTGGTTCAGACCACTCTGTGGAAGTCAATTATTCACCAATGCTGTATGTCAGTGGTGAAAGCCAATTTTTTTTACTACCGGTTCTGTGGGTGTGGCTTGGTGGGCATGGCAGGGGAAGGATATTGCAAAATCTCCACACCCCCCACTCTGGGGCCATCCAGAGGTGGTATTTGTTGGTTCTCCGAACTACTCAAAATTTCCACTACAAGTTCTCCAGAACCTGACCTGTCAGAACCTGCTGGATTTCACCCCTGCTGTATGTCCATTTTTCTCCAGATCACATAGTCCTTGTGTTTTTCCTTACCACAAAAAGAGAAAAAATAAGGAACAAGATTAGATTCAGAATTTAAGCAATTAAATCAAATTTTGAATCAAATCCAATTTTCAAAGTGGATTATTGGTTTGAATTAAAGTGTTTAATATATTTAATGTATTTATGCAGGGTGTTATAAAATACACTGTTTACTTTTTAGAACTTAAAATTGTTTATAATGCCAAAGACATAAATCACAAATGAATCCTTTAAAAATCTAACCATAAAGGAAGGCCTTTCATCATCAGTGTCCATGTATCCTGAGAATAATATGATCTTGGTGTCTTCCTTCCCTCCCCCCATCTTTATTTAATAAATCAAAGCAAAAAGGAGAAGCCATACAAGCAACTCAGTGATCCTTGAAGATTACAGAGCTCAGGACTAAATTTTACTGGGAGGAACTTTACTGGGAGTGATGCATCATGTACCTGCTATCGTACAGTGTTGATAATCTAGCACATATATTGGACTCGGAAGCAAAGCAGCTGCTAATACAGCAACCATAACTTTGGTGTCACATTCCTAAATCTGCCACCTTCATTTAGTAGATGGATTGCCGTATGTTGTAGCTTCTAAGTTATTTTCAAAAGCAGCCCCACATGCAGTGCATCTAAGACAAGGTAATAAAAATGTGAGTCGCTGTATTTCCTTGTCCAAAACGGACTGCAATTAATACATCAGTCAAGCCTAGGTGAAGGTCCTCCATGGCCATGGTCTCTAAAATCTGTTATAGCAAATTTTGTGAGTTAAGGAAGACTCCCAATCACAGATCTATTCTTTTAGGCAAAGGGCAATCCTATTGAGAATCAAAGTTGGATCTAAAATTGAATCAGTAATTCACTACATAGAAGAATTTGCTGGTATTTAATCTGAGTGTATTTAATCTCTTGTACCGTCCAGCACTGGGGCAAGACTACAATGACTTCTTTGAACCAATCTACAGTGTTAATGTACCACTGACAATCATCAATATAGTCATGATATCTAATCCAACAGTTTAATGTAGATCACATGGAAAGACAGTTACTTTTCCATTCATTCATTCCTATAATCATGATTACTTCCTATTTATCCACAGCATCCTCCACTCAGGATGGAACAGAACCAACCATTGCAAAACCATGTAACCAATTCCTATATAGTAAGTGATCAGAAGGATATTGTAATCAATTATACATTGAAGTCATGACAAAAATCATTCACCACCACAATCAGTTTTATTCAATCAATATGTCATTGTTTTTGTTGTGCTATTGTTAGCTGAATGATCATTATCTGAATGATATTGAATATATATATATTCGGGTCTTCTCCCACGTAAAATTGGAAGTGTCTTGGCGACGTTTCGACGAAGTCTCATTCGTCATCTTCAGGCTGGTGTTCTCGGCTTCGTGCTCCTGGAAGCATATATATATATCACTTCCTTCTATTCAAACTGGCAAATCTATCTACCTCTTTTATAGTCTACTCTCTATCAAATATACCCTTTCAAAGTACGTGTTCTCTTGGCCCAATCTTCCTCATCTTACCTGCTTTATACAATAGGTTTTGTGCATAGTTTTGCATATCATTTTCCTCCTACTTCTGGTACATGTCCTATATTGGTGCCATTTCAATAAAATTTTATATATGTTGACATAATAGTAAATCTTTCAGACTTCCGTGGTATCAAGTTAATTGCATATCAAATTACACATCCATCTCTATCTAGTCTTCCTATTTTCCATTTTAAATAACCAAGTGAAGTCACACTTACTTACTGTATTTATAATGTAATTAATAGCCAATGTTGTCTGGATAAATTACAAAATGCCTTCAAATGATAAAGGATTAAAATCCATCATATGTAATGGAAATCATAAAAAGGACCATCTTATTTTAATGAGATACATATTTATTTATTTAACCTATATGCCACCCATCTCGTCAGAGATGAATCTAGGTGGCTTACAGACATACAATTAAAATACACTGTAAAACATTAAACCAATGAATAGGCTTCTTACATTTAAAATTCAGTTAAAATAAAACTGACCCAGATGTAGAGGGAAGAAAAAAAATACATACAGGTAGAAGGTGGGAGTGTTAGCTACTCCATTAGCCCGCTCCAAAATGCCACACTCCATTGAGTCATGCTCAGGTTCAGTTTAATCCAGGGGTGAAATCCAGCAGGTTCTGAAAGGTTCTGCAGAACCGGTAGTGGAAATTTTGAGTAGTTCAGAGAACTGGCAAATACCACCTCTGGCTGGCCCCAGAGTGGGGTGGGAATGGAGATTTTGCACTATCCTTCCCCTGGAGTGGGGTGGGAATGGAGATTTTGCAGTATCCTTCCCCTGCCACACCCACCAAGCCATGCCCACAGAACCGATAGTAAAAAATTTTTGATTTCACCATTGGTTTAATCTACATTGAAACATTTTCAGGTAATAAAAAGACCAGAGGAAACAACAACAGTATAGCATATGTTAGTGATATTTGAATGGACACACAACATTGGTTTCTATGCAAAAGGCTTATTCTACGATCTTCTCTGCCCATAGGAAGAGTTTTCCAATATTTAACAAACACCACTGTCTATAACAATTTTTCTTATGTAGTTTGTCTTCAGCTCTGTTATGACTACACATTGCAGAATCCCCAGTGAAGTGGCTGGGAGTTCTAACAGCTCTCTCTCGTGACATTTGGCAGTAAGGAACTAAGATAGGAAAATATGGCCTAGATTTCATAAGAGGGTTAAATAATTTTTGGTTCCACAAAAAAAGTGATACTCAACAACAGAAGATAAAAATACCAGAGAAATACAGAAGGAAAGCAGAACCTTAATGGTAGATTTTGTGCCTATATACAACATAATCTTGATAACCAATTGGCATGAAAGATAATATCATTTAGAAATCTCCTTGTTACTACAGGTTTCATATCAGAGCGTCCCCATTCCCATAGACCTTTCCCACCTATTTTTGCTTGCTTGAATTGAATTATAATACCTTATGCTTCAGAGGCTGTGTTGATATGAAAACCCTAGTAAGAATGTCTAATCCATAAATAAAACTGACGCATGTCAAAATAGGCTACATTTCTTTTCAGGGGAATAATTGACACAACCAAGCAGTCTATGACTACATTTGCTTATATTTTTTGACAGATGAAGCCTTAGTTGTGTAAATCCGTTGAATACAGATGGGAATGTGAATACAGCATTTACAAAAGGAGAGTCTGAATACCAATTTGGGAGGGATAGAAAGTGTTTAATATCTTTTATTGTTTTCATCAGAATTTCAAACCTCATTCAAGCAGATGACTCTGATCTTTATAGCCATATACAAAAGGAACAGAAGAATGATACAGAAAAGCTCTTTGACTGAAAAACTGATTTTGTTATCATATTACAAGTAAAAGTCCATTTGGAAACCTATTCAGAAAAATGATCAGTGGCTTCTTTATTTTGTAAAATACTTTACATGGTTGGAATAGATGTGCTTTTGTTGTGTGTATGTGTGTGAGGGTGTGTTGGAGGGGATGTGTATGAGTGCATGCTTCAATCTTTTGGAGTAAAGAAATATGTGAAAATTAAATCAGAAGATAGATAAGTTCAAAAGAAGTTAGCCAGTAGTTTTCTAAGTATAGATATTTAACATACCGGTAGTTGTTTTCCAAGATCTGGTTTTGCTTCTGAAAAAAACTGGTAACTTTTACACAAGTTAATTTATTTTCAGCAAAAACACTCCCCTTGCCTTGATTGAGCTTGATACTGAGTTTTGTATTAGGATCCTGAATAAATTGAGTTTGTAGATAATTTTCAATACGTATTCAGTTGTATGAGGCTAATCGTAATGCTACTTCATCATAAAGTATATTGCTGTCATAACAGTTAAATAAACCAAATTCACCTAAATATAGATATTTTATTTCATAATGTTTTCCAATGCTCATGTTGTTTTTGTAGAATCTCTAGTGAATGGCTATTTAGAATTTTGTATTATATATACAAATATAATTTTTTTGTTTATATCAATGTGTAATTAATTTTGTTTATATCAATGTGTAATTAAAGATTAAATTAGAATAATCCTTAGTAACAGAAAGAAAATCTAGAAATCTTCGAATGGCATTTCAGCATAGAACATCTTTTCTCATGTTAATAAGAGAGGGAGGTTTGCGTATTAGGGAGGTAGAAAGTTAATATTGTTGATAGGTAAACTGTAAAAAATGGACAGCATATTTTAATCTATTAATTGGGACTATTTTCTTTTTTAGATATCGTATCATTGCTTTATTATATGCTCAGGGCAAATAGAAAGACATCTTCTTTAAGAAAGATATTTGTGTGTAGTCTTTGTTCATTCTGTTCAGATTGAGCAAGACTGTAATGCAGATTGAAGGATGATAATATGTGGTATACATTGTATACAACTTTCATTCCATTCAAAAGACAACCAGAAACATAACATGGAGGAGCAAATAGCCCATAAGTCATACTTTTGTATACTGAGCTGTTGTGGCATCAGCTCATGTGTAGGCCCATAGTTATGCATGCTGTTACACTTCCAGCCATCTTTTTTTTTTTTTTTTGTCTTGAAGTATAGTACATTGGCAAGTTTAGTCCTAGCTTATTTGGAGATTTTAAAAAAAGTTGCTTGCTCTCTCCCCTCCCCATGCTAATGGTATAGCAAATATATACTGTATATCTATAATTATGGCTTTTTAAAGAATACATGATGCTTCAGAACTTACAGCACATTGTATTTGAAAAATAAAAGCAACGATCAAATTGTTAAAAGACCATTGCCTTGCTAAACTGAGAAGATTTCAGAACAGAATTCCAGTGATAACTCCCCAGCACCTGGAAAGAGCTTTATATTCTTGTGTTTTTCTAAATAATCTAAATGTCAACAAGACTAGCAAAACAAGCATTGAATATTTCTGGTTGATAGTTAATATCTTCCAAGATTTGTATGACTAACCCTGGAAGCCTTCAGAAAAGCCCTTGTTTTTTTTCCTGACAATGGGAAGATGCTTTGAAGATTGCTTTAATTTGTGGTATGTGAGTTATTATTTCTGGCAACATTATGCTTTTTGATGATTTATAGGTTTGTTATAACACCTGTAAACTTCCCAGAATTTCTTGGCAAGTGGGGAGTCATATAAATTGATGAGAACGAAAGAAGGAAAGAGATAGATGACTGGACAGATAGGTAGATAGATGGATATAGAGATAAATAGATAGGTAGATGACAGATGCCTTCTTATTTATTTATTTATTTATTTGTTTATTTGTTTATTTGTTTATTTATTTATTGGAATTTGTCAGACAAAAATGAGAACAAGAATAAGAGCTTGTGAGCTTCATTTCAAGAATGTTTTCAATTGCTTGTTCTTATAATCCTGTCTCAGCTAAATTACATCTTTCATAATACATATTTTGACACTAAAAGGTGGTACTGATGCTAGGATGCCAGATATTTCATTTATCCTTCCAGGGAAGAACACTTTCTAAATATTCTGTCATTCTGGTGACATCATTCTGAATCAAGAGAAGAGCAATTTGAAATAAGAGGCAGTGCTAACATTACATATTATTTTTTCCTCATTCATCATAAATGCCAAAAAGTAGGAATATGCTAACATCCACTGATTTTTTCCCCCATGCAATGTTTTAAATTTTCTTTTTCAAAGCTTAAATAGCAATCTTCCTCAATGTAAGCATAAACAAGTGAATTGTCATTATACACCACTGCAAAGAAATCCACTCTAAACTTAGATTGTTAGTTTATGTTTCCATCAATACTTAATGCATCTGAAGTGAGCACTTTAGCTTAGGTCATCCGTTTTAACAGTCAGGGGGAAATTGTTGTCTGTCTAAGTTTCTCATTAATAATGCAAAATTTGTAGAAAAACTTCCTACAGCCATAGGAGAGGGGTTTTTTTCTCTCTCCTGAAATGAGACATGGTATCCCAGGCAAATGACATAGCAAATAATATTTTATATTTATCCTAAAGGAAACATATCTGAATGACTTCAACAGTAACAACAACAACAACAACAAAACAAACCATCTGTTTATCACAAATCTAGTCCCTCTCATATTCTAAATATCAAGTAGCTGGAGAAAATATCTACTCTCTTCCTGTCAGGTAAACGTGTCTTCAGGTTATACATAGCAACTGCCATTCATTTTTTTTTCATTTTTCTTTGCAAGAAATAAGACTTATATTCCTTCTCCATATTTCTAGGTTTCAATCTTGTGCTTTCCAATGGCTTGGATTCAATCTGGTAATCCTAATAATGCTTGACTTTTTCCTTTAAGGAAAAAATCTTTGCACATGGATGGGAAGATCCAATCTTGGGACCCATCTTCAGAGTTCATGGAAGTTCACTTCTTCCTTGATTTTGGTATTCAAAATCCAAAATTATCTCCTGGGTTGGTGTTGGTAGATCAGAAGACCTTATGGAATTGTGAAGGGAACATCCTAGTAGAAGTAGTGTTTTCTCAGAATCCATAAGCATTGTTGTCCACAGATCCAGCTTCAAACCAGCATCAATCTATTTTAATTCTGGCCTTCTGTACTTTAATTTTTTTTTAATTGCCAGAAAAACAGAATATAAAAATTAGTTTTATGTCTTTCTACCTGATATTCTCTAGTATGAATGCAGCTGAGGATTGTACAAGGAGAATTATTTTCAAAAAATCATTATTAATGTTAATTAATAAAGAAAACAATTTAGATATAAATTCTTACAAACACACACACACACACCTTTCAAGGATAAAATCTTGCAGGACAGTTTAATTTAATATGTTAAAACAATGTAGTGTTAAATTTAATCAAATAATATGTCTACTTGGAAGCTGAAAATGCTCTTAAATATTCAACCAATCAGAGGAATGGCTTTTGTCCCCAGAAGTTGTAGGTACTCCATCACTGGAGGTTTTTAAGCAGAGTTTTGACAGCTATTTGTTCAGAATCATATAAGGTCTCCTATATAAGCAGAAGTTGGACTAGAAAACCTCCAAGGTTCTTTCCAACTCTGTTATTCTTTAATTCTGATCTCTGCAGGAATGAATGATGCAGCCAGAAGAGATCTTAACAGATTATGAGCCTATGACAGCAAAGTGAAGGAACTGAAAGTACAGATAAATAAATCCTTCTAGTTGGGGTCATGGAGGAAGAATGGAAACCAGGATCTTGGAAGTCAACAATTGATTATACAAATGGTGTTACACAAAATAGAGTGTATTCTGTGATAATACTTTTTGAGGAAGTAAACAAAATATTATGTAATATATTATGTGTTTTTAAATTAGCTTTTGTCTGTAACGTTAACACAAATAGAGAAAAATGGTGGCAACTGTATGCTCAGTTCACCTACCTGCTAAATCAGACCAGAAAGTATTTGTGATCCGTCTAATTTATAGGGATTCTTTGAACTCTTTTATGTTTCTTATGAGACATGTATTAAACATATTTTAAGGTTAAAAGAACATTCATAAGCAATGTAACAACAGAATGCTCCAGATAAGTTACACATGAAAGAAAACTTAACAGAGAGCTGAAGAAGGTGCAAGCAAAGATTTGAATTATATTTATTCTGTGGCTAGCTGAGTTGATAAAAAGAATGAATAATTACATGCATATTTATCTTTATGGGAGAAGAGACAACAACATTTAATAGCCTTCATATTGAGAAGGAAACTGATAAGAGAAACTATTTTATAAACTTGAAACTATTCTGGACTTAGTAAAGAGTATTTTGTACAGTTTAATTAAAGACTGTGTATGCTGCAGTAAAATCAGAGAGAGTACGAGCAAGAATAAAGATAGAAAAAGAATTCAACCAAATTGAACAGTAGAGACTTAGAATAAAAGCAAGCAAATTTACTGACTGAGAAAAACCAGGAACAAGAAAGATTAATATTTGTCTAGATCCCAGGAATTGGAATAACCTCATTTTCAGAAAACATTTTTCAAATGAATGAAATTACACATAATTCAGTTTCAACCATTTTTAATGTGTTGGAAGTTAATAATTTCTTCCGGCAAATCCAATTCAAGTTATATACTTTTAATAATCTACTTATGAACTTTCAAGTTACAAACTTTAATCAATACTAAAAAACCTGTTCAGAACTCCAACCTGGATGGTGCCAGAATCTGGGAAAAGGCATGCAGCAAGCTAACCTTTTCATACCTTCTCCCACTTTCTGCTTTATTTTTTTTTTGTCTTTTAATGACCCCGTAATCCCTTGCATCGGGATGATGTCGGGCCAACTCAATGGAGCTGAATGTTTACTGGCTGGATGCCCTTGCTGTTGCCAATGCAGAGTTCACAGCAGATATTTACTCATGGTGCCCAAAGAGAGAAATATCTGCTGCTACCTAGGATTGAACTCACAGCCTCCAGATTGTGAGGTGAGAGCTCCACCTCTAGGCCACTGACCACTCCCCCTTTCTGCTTCAATACCATTCACAAATCGTCATGCATACTGTTTGCTGTTTATTTGTATAGTCACTATATGTGGTGTATACTATAGTGATTGTGAATGTCTGGAATGGAATACAAGAGTGATTTTTATCCTTATTTGGATTTGTGAGCAAGACAGATTTATAAACAGCTGTCAGAACTTAGCATGTTCATAAGTAGAGGATATCTGTGTACTTTTTGGAAGATATAGATTTAAACAATTCCTTTTTAGTATTTCATTTGCTCTAAAGTTTACAAAAATAGTGAAGGTTTCAAATAATTTTTATATTTTATGGAAAATATGCTAATAAGCCAAAAAAGGAAGAGCAAGAAGGGAAGTATGAAATCATTTCATTGAGTTGATATGATATGGAGACAGGGTAGAGAAGAAGACATCTATATTGCTTTGAAGTGTTTAGATAAAGGTTTAATGATAAATAGGCAGATACAGGAGTAGATTAGGGTTAGGGTTAGGGTTAGGGCATTTACTTCATGTCATGCAATTGTTCCAGAAACAAGGTATCAAAGTGTAAGGATAACTGAACTAGGTTCATTATAAGAACAATCTGCCTAAGAGCCATGGTGGTGTAGTAGTTAGAATGCAGTATTGCAGGCTAATTCCACTGACTGCCAACCGCCAGCAGTTCAGCAGTTTGAGTCTCACCACTTCAGGGTTGACTCAGCTTTCCATCCTTCTGAGGTCAGTAAAATGAGGATCCAGGTTGTTGGGGACAATATCCTGACACTGTAAACCACTTAGAGAGGGCTGTAAAGCACTGTGAAGTGGTATATTAATCTAAGTTTTATTGCAATTGCAATCCTTGTAAGTATTGTTTTAGAAACATATTTCATATAGCATAAAAACAACGAAAAAGAGTGGAAGTATTTTTTTTTTACTGTTGTAATCAATCATGAGAGATAAAAAAAAGAGGTATCATCTGTTCCTCAGTTCATATTATGCTAGAAGTGATCTTGCCAGACACAGCCTGTAGAACATTCCTATGGCCATGTAAATTGTTTTTCAACCCCAGCACTTTTTATTGCTTGAATGGCTGGCTTTGCTTCCTAAGAAATGGGAGAAAACAGAGGGAGAGGGAATCCTGCATTACATTTCATTTGTGTGGTTATGCATCACATAACCACATTTTAACATGCTGGAAAAAAGCTCTGATATTGCTGGTTTGCTGCCTGATGTGCATCTAAGCATGGGATATTATGTATGAGAATCTAAACAATCTTATGTGTCACAGTAATGACACTTTCTGGTAGTAGGCAAGATAGCAGGAGAATTACAATGAAGACTGTGTTAGAGGAGACTGGTCATGCTATCCATGTAGAGTGGATTGCAAGTATAGTTGATTGACTGAAATGTGGTTGCAGCCCAATCTTGGTATGCAGTTTCGATAACTATTCCTATCTTTTTCTAGTAGAATGAGTGATTATTTCACATCTAATGTATAGATAAAATTGCCATGACTAGAGGAAACAGTATTAAAAAGATAGTTCTTTTGGAATATTATTGATATATAATTAGTTCAGAAATACTTTATGCTGAAAGACAATATTAAACGTCCCAAAGGGTGTTTTTTCCAAAGGCAACTGGATTTCTTTGTTTTTCCTTGAAGACATTTTGCTTATGTTTGCTCCATAGACAATATGAAATAATAACCCAAACTATCTACAGAAGCTTTGAGATTCTAAATTATAAACACAATTGTTTTCCAATCTGAAATAACATTGGTAGTAACACAATACTGTTAGTAGTTAAAGATGCTGAGTTGTTGGGATTCAGGTCTATAAATTGTATAAGTAAATAAATTAAATCTCCCATTTTTACATAACTTTTTTTCTTAGACATCTCAGCTGTTTCTTACTGGCACTGCTAAAACTTCTCCAATGAGTTTTCCTGAAACAGGGAGTATGCATATTATTGATGCCACTGTAAAAAATGCTGATGCACTATATTAATCTCCTGTGAATCTTCTTTTACTGTCTTAACATAATTTGCATAATTATTTTAATTACATCATTTGTTTATACACATTTAATCACATATTTCCAATTATTTTCTAATTATAAGTCATAAGAAACACAGAAATCATTTTCAGATATAATCATTGGTGATTTAATAGTGTGAATCTAAACCAGCTTTTCACTTAAGTATTTTTTTCCCATATGAGAAAAAAAAATAGAAAATGTAGAGTTTTATAAATGAGGGATTTCCACATTTCTTGATTGATTCATTGTTTGGGTTGACTAAATCGGCAGAAATTTGCATGTGAATAACAATAGTTGTGATGAAACTTGCTGTGTATTTTATTATAACCATATAGTTTGCATTATGCCCAATTCAGAAGAGGGATTTCCCTTTATTTAGGAAAGAAAAGGAAATAACATTCTCAGAGCCTGATTTTCTGATCACAGTTGATTCTAAATATCTACAGGCACATGCATACTTCAGTACATACATACAGACACAATAACTTAATCAGAGAGGGGTTGTTCCTTCCATTGCACATAAAAACTAATTGGAATGGAGTATTTGCCTAGAGTGAAATAAATTCAATCAAAAGAGATAGTACTATTAGTACCAGTGAAAATCAGAAAACAGAAGATTCTGGATGTGTAGCATTAAAGGGAAGTTTCCTTCCTAAAAGGGTGAAAGTGGGTAGAAGACAATGTTAGATGTACTGTCTTTGATGTATGATTGGTCAAAGACCTACATTTATGCTTACTAAGTTGGACATACAATTCAGCCTTTAGTCCATTATGTAAGCCCAGCACTGGATAAATCCACTCAACTGGCTTTAGTCAGTGAAATTTGGATTAGCAACATCTATGAATACAACCCACATTAAAAATAAATAAATGTGTAACATATATAGCCCATAATAATTTGATCAGTTCTTCAAACTTGTGACGGAGAATTCCTTTTCCCATCTCTTTGTCATGGGACAGAAACTTGGAGAATTCTATGGATTTTTTTTTTTTCATTTATCATTTTGAAAAGTAGCTAAGATATTTCTGTATATTACCCATATGAAAATGTCACTTCATTATAGAAGTTGTTCCTGAAGAATCTGGTTAGGAAAATGTATGGTAATTACTGGATAGATATAGTGGTTTTACTTTGGCTTTTCTCTCTTTAGCACAGTTGGAAATATCCTCCTCAAACAAGCTTTAATTTGATTTTTTTTTCATTATAAACTTTAACACTTGTGATGTACAAAGTTAAATAAAAATATAATAAATAATAAAGGATGTATATTGCCATCAGGCTAGAAATGCCTACCAAATATTTTGTGTAGATATATCACTATAGTAAAAACTATTTGACAATAGCACAAAATAGTGAGTTCTGATTCCCTGGAAGCATTTAAGAGAAATTGGACAGCTTATTTATTAAACAAACAAACAAACAAAAAAACAACAAACAAACAAATCAATAAAATATGTCCTGTGGAAATTGTAGTTGCATCTTGCCTTGCAAATCTTGTACTGAACAGATGACTGAATGTGTTTACAGTAAACAGTAAACTCTGACTTCAGGCAAAGCTCCATGATGAAGTGACTTAAATGAAAATGAAACTGTAAAGGTAAGTAGAAATACATCAAGGGGTGGGGCTGCTGGGGTTCAGGAGAACCTCTAGCTAAGATTCTGTGCAGTTCGGAGAACCCTCAAATCCCACTCCTGGCTGGCCTCGCCCACCCCTCCCCTCCCTTCCCAGAAGCAATTATTTCTATGATTAAGAAAAAACAAAGTCCAGTTGCCTCCTGAAAAAGCATCTTTGGGACAAACCGTGACCTGAATGACTGACAATTTCTACAGACCTTTAGCTATACAATTTGGAATGAACACCCTTTGAATGGTTTGGGAGTACAAATGGATTTCCTGAGGGAAAAAATATTGCAGACTACAGGAACCAGAAGCACCATTTAGGTGATCCTGAGGACACAGATAAACCTTCAAGTGCTTCAACGACCTTCTAAAAGGATGCAATTGACTATCTGAAAGAAGTATAAATCCTTCCATTGTCCACTATTCTGTCATAGCTAAAGAAGCTTCTTGTTTGAAACATCTTCAAAGAAAAAACAAAGTTCAGTTGCCTCCTGAAAAAAAACATGGGACAAACCATGACCTGGATAACTCAGAATCTCTACAGATTTATGATTATATACTCTTAGTTTGCCTCAAAAGTATATGAAAATTAGGGAGAGAAATGCTATTATATTAGAAATTCTCAGGGCAGAATCTATGGCATTATCATTGTATAAAAGACGCCAGTCTCTTCTGTGCCTTCAACACATATACATATACTTATGTTGGTTTCTAAGAGGATAAGTACCTGATTTGCCAAAGAATCAACATGTGTAAAGCTGTATGTGGCAAAGTTTTCCTTTTGCAGAGATTCATGCTAAATGTGTGGGTATTTGCAAGATACTGTCACTCAAGTAATGCTGGCAAAAGATGGCCAGGGTTCTCATGTATTCAGTGCTCCTAATTTCATAATCTGTCAAAAGAAATGGAGTTAAACCAGAAAAAGACAAAACAGGAGTGAATGTCCCAAACTGTGTTGAGAGCAAGCCAATCTGGAGAATTGAAGTATTTTTTTTTTAAATTTGATTTATATGCCGCCCTTCTCCGGAGACTCAGGGCGGCTTACAATGCGTTAAGCAATAGCCTTCATTCTTTTGTATATTTTTATACAAAGTCAGCTTATTGCCTCCACAAACTGGGTCCTCATTTCACCTACCTTAGAAAGGATGGAAGGCTGAGTCAACCTTGAGCCTTGGAGAGATTCGAACCAGCAGAAATTGCAGGCAGCTGTGTTAATAACAGGGTGCACTAAACCCCTGTACTATCAAGGCTCTTATCTTATAGTATCAAGCTCTTATCAAGGCTCTTATCTTATAGTATTGAGCCAATGCAAATGAAAGCAAAGAAAAAAAAATCCTTTCCCATCGTTGGATTTGGTTTTCATATAGAACCCTCATCAGAAAGTTATGTTAAATTGTCATAATTAGCTTCTTTATTTGAAAAGGGAAAAATGATAGGCTCTCCTTCTGTTTTTTCTACCATCTTATACTGTATGTCTTATTTTACACTGCAACTTTCATATCTCTGCCAACATAGTTGGCACAAAATATATTAAATATAATCATTTCCTTCTCCCAAATACTTGTTTATCCTGTACCTTCTGCCTGTTAAGAAGAAATATATTTTTTTTATTATCTGTTCCATGCTCAACTTTACAATTCAGATTGTGCCTGCTTCAGAACGTGAGTATAATTGTATAGAAATGTTGCATTGCAAGGAAGCTTCCAAGAGCTGATTTCTCCTACCTGATGAAATTGAACCATCTCAGGGTGATGCTAAATCAGTTTCTGCCTGAAATTACTTTATCTCATGCCTCATAACAATTCCCTTCAGCAATGCAATTTTTATTTGCTTTCGGAGGAGATTAGATTGCAGGCAGAGAGCTCAGCAGGTGTCAAAGAATTTGCCAAGGTCAGAAGATTCTTGGACCCATTTGTAGAGTTTCAACTTTTCATTCACTCCCCACTCACTGTGGCATATGTTGAACAATAGACAAGGGCATATATTATTTCATGTACCCTTGAAAGAGATGAGAGATGAAAATTGACCAAAGAATCCGAATTCTGAATGGATTGCGGACCTAATTTATAGCAAGATTGGTGACAGAAATATCCACAAGCAATCCTTAGCTGCAAATCTAGTCTTTGTATGACTGAGAAACAGGCTGCTGAAAAGCAAAGGGATCATGTGTAGTTCGCTGAAGTATTTCCTTATGCCAATGATTTTCTCCTGTTTTCAGCAGAGAAGAACTCTTCCTGTGGAGATTTGCTGAAGCAGGTGTATAGCCAAGAAGATTGCTATGCTAATTATCGATCATTTAGATGGAATACATAGCATTTTTAAAATCCTGTGCCAAAGGAGCCTGCCAAATACTAGATTGGTCTTCTGCTGAATGAAGACCAACTGCAAAAAACTGCAAAAAACTAGGTGAGGAAATCTCTGGCTGAAAGCAGCAAGTGATCTTAGCCACCTCATTGCCAGGCCAGAAAACCAAGTCTGGTATACCTTAGAGCAGGGGTCCCCAAACTTGGCAGCTTTAAGACTTGTGGACTTCAATTCCCAGAATTCTCCAGTCAGCTATGCTCGCTATGCTGGGAGTTGAAGTCCACAAGTCTTACAGCTGCCAAGTTTGAAGACCTCTGCCTTAGAGGAACAACTTTATAAAGCTAGCTTTCAGAAAGTTACAAATAGCAATTCTGAAGGTTGATTGTGAAAAGGGATGGAGGAAAACATGAACTTTAGTTATGTTAGTCAGAATTCAGATGGATAGTAAGAAGAAAGGCAGAAAATTTAAATTCATCTCTATTTGGTCTGGAATAGTTAAGGTTTCATTCAAGACTGTAGACTACTGAGATAAAATCAAAGAAGTATTCTCTGTATTTCTGTTTTTTTATCTTCCAAGGAACCTGTATTCTAATTTAACAATGGAGATGAATTCAAGTTTTCCTGGATATTATATTTTTTTAAAAAAGAAAGCTTTCAGTATGTAATACATTCACAAAATCTCAGCTACTCTAAAAATTGCCTACTACAGAAAATTTAATATCGGAGGCCTGCTTATTATATAAAGGCTTTTATATTATTAATTTGCTGATACATATGAAACACACTTGCTAGATACAGTATAAATAGTTAAGACAAACTTGAAAGTAAGTGATTGTTGAATTAACACATTTCATGCTTTTATCAATTTTGGATGTATTCAATGTTGCCCATTTCACCTAATTTTTGCATCAGTGTATATTCATTCTTTTAAAAATAGTCCTTTGTTCACATTGATTATCCACAGTAGATATATCTTTGTATACAGTTTGGTTTAGCATGGATGTTTTGAATATTGCTTTCCAGATTTTATAACTTTTTGGATATAGTTGTTTCAAAAGAGTGGATTGATAAAGTTTGCTTCCTGTCATGACAATGAATATCCCTAGGAAGCCTGTTCTCATATTTCAGATATCACCAAAAGCAGGGCAAAAAGTTTCTTTGTTTCAGCCAAGTTGTTGAAAATGCTATCTTGACCTTGACATGACTTTGGATGTTCATGACTCCAAGATTTCATATAAAGTTCATGAGCAACTGAAGTTCTAGAGATGGTGCAGGTAATGCTTTCTCAGAAGCTCTGTCACTGACCCTTTTATTTTGATATGTTATTCTTTATAGTAAATATACAGTAGTTCCTTACTTCCTGAGTAGTCTACAAGGGTGGCAATAATCACCTATAGCTGTTCTAAGCAGATTTAGGAACTGAAGTGACCTTCCTCAGTCCTATAAAAGAGAGCATTATATCTCAACTTTTTACTGCTTGCTGTTCTCCATTCAGTTCATCTAAACAATGAGAATAATGTATCTCAGAAAATTTATTGCAGTTTAAGTAGTAGGATGAGCTATCTCTTTGATGTAAAAAATTCTAAGATTTACTTATGCAGAATCAATCCTCCCAGATGTCTTATATGAAAAGTAATTTTTAAGAGTCTTTCTTGATTAAAGATGTTAATAATATAGCAAGTAGTGAGGGAAAAATTAAATGGAATAAAAATGATTCTTGAAGCTTCCCCTTTCCCCCTTTTAGATTGTAAAGATGTTTAAAGAAGATATTCTAATCATTCTGACTTATAATGTTTTCATTTTGGATAATAGCATTTTCTTTTTATTATTACACTTAGCAAGCTAATATCTCTCACATTATCTGCATTACAAAAAAGAAAAAAGAACTCTAGGCATACTCTCTTTTTTGCTTTTGTGCACTATATTCATAAATCATCATATAAACATTTAATAATTAATTGTACTGTTATTTTCCTCTGATATGCAAAAAGACAGAATTTTGCATATAGGCTTATACTGGCATTATAATGGCCCTTGAGGTAACATTCTTAATAATGGCAAGTTCATAAGCAAATTCTCTGATCAACAAATCTATCTGTTGTCTGTCTATTTCTCTCCCTCTCCCTCCCTTTCTCTCTCTCTCTCTCTCTCTCTCTCTCTCTCTCTCTCATGCTATTGCTCCATTTTTTTTATTTATTTGGAACAGCAAGAGTATTTATGTGAAATGAAAATGAAATTGGCTTCTCAAAATAAGACTAAACCAAGATTAGTATCTTCTCATTACATTGGATTTTTTTTTTATTGCCACAATAAAACCCAGCCAGTAAGCCAGCCAATGGATTTTGTTTATCCTATTTTCCGGACAGGAAGCAACATCTGTTTGTTGTAGCAAAAACAAACAAACAAACAAACAAAAAAACACCAAAAACCAAGAGTCTTCTAGCAGCATAAAGGTTAAAAAATTAAGAGTTGATGGATTAATTCCCAAAAGTTTACTGTAGTATATTTATTAATCTCTGAAATGTACTAAATGACACTTGTCATCTATAAAACTAAGTCAAGAAAATTCTTTGGGTTGATTGAGAGATTGCTCTGTACTCCTTGTATAGTCTTTGAAAAATATTGGAATGGAACATTGCATATAACATATACTTTGTCATCTGTAGATTGATTGGACCCTTAGAGATCTGGAAAAGATTATCTGGAACACTTTTAGTTGGGTTTCACTTACTATATTTCATTCATTATGAGCTACGGTGGCGCAGTTGTTAGAATGCAGTACTGCAGGCTACTTCTGCTGATTACTGGCTGCCAGCAGTTTGGCAAATCGAATCTCACCAGGCTCAAGGTTGATTCAGCCTTCCATCCTTCTGAGGTCGGTAAAATGAGGATCCAGATTGTTGGAGGCAATATGCTGACTCTGTAAAACACTTAGAGACGGCTGTTAAAGCACTATGAAGCGGTATATAAGTCTAAGTTCTATTGCTATTGCTATTATACAGAGATGGCACTCATCATAATTGAGGATTATCTGTAGGAACTGGAATAGTAGTAGTGCAATTGCCCTTATTCTGCTTATCCTGGATTGGGATTGGAGAAATTAAGAATGGTGTGAATGCTGTTGTAGTGATTTCCTTTTTGGTTCTTTTGATTCTTGTCAGTGTTGACAAGTGTTGAGGGAGGAAAGAATTTGAGCCTAAAGTCCTTGATGTTGGAGTGTCATAGGACTCAACCCTGCCATTTTTCCTATTTAACATCTCTGTTAAGCCAGGGGCTGAGATAATCTATGGCATGGGGTCAAATATCTTTAATATGATGAGAATATCCAATTTTTCATCTCAGCTCTGAGTCAAGAAGCCATTGAGGTCTTGTCTCAGTACCTGGAGGCTATTGAGACCTGGATTAGAACAAATTTAAGCTCCAACCTGATAAGACTGAATAGTTCTGTATTTTGGATCATCTCGGTATAAAAAAACTTTCTATCTTTAATTCTGAATGGAGTAACTTCAATAACTAGTATGCAACTTGTGAATTCACAACTGCTGTGATTGGGAGAAACTTTACCTGGTTCATTTGTGCATGAATTATGAATGAACTATGAATCTTTCTCATGGTTAGTCATTCCTTAGGCACATTGTGTCTTATTGAATAAGGAACATTACCTTGATGAAGATTGCTAAGGTAATAAGGGATAAAACATGTTTTAAATTCAGAATGTTGAGATAACATTTGGAACTGCCACAGACAGATACTTCCTTCATTCACTGGATTTGAAGAGGAGAAGGAGGTACAACATAATCAGACTTCAAGATGCTGCTTGTGACCTAGATATTAGCTAGTACATCCTATATGAAGGACTGCCTTTCTCCTAGGATCTAGCCAGAGTGCCTTCAGGGTGGTAAAGCCTGCCCTATGCAATAGTTTTTCTCTGGAGATTTGAGTATCCCAGACATAGTCATTATTTAAATGGGCTTTGAAGTCCTACTTTTTCTCCCCATGTGCTATGATAGGAAATATGACTACTGTGGCAATGTTTTCAGTGTCTTGATATATATCCATATCCATGTTATAGCATCTTCTGTTTGTATTGTATTGGTTTGGTTTGGTTTGCATTGCATTGCATTACATTGTATTGTATTCAGTGTTGGGATTCAAATTTTTTTTACTACCATTTCTGTGGGCGTGGCTTGGTGGGCATGGCATGGTTTGGTGGGCATGGCTTGGTGGGCATGGCTTGGTGGGCATGGCAGGGGAAGGATACTGTAAAATCTCCATTCCCATCCCACTCCAGGGAAAAGTTACTGCAAAATATGCATTTCCTCCTGATCACCTGGGACTCAGGAGGCAGAGAATAGATGGGGGCGGAGCCAGTCAGAGTTGGTATTTACCGGTTCTCTGAACTACTTAAAATTTCCGCTACCAGTTCTCCAGAACTGGTCAGAACCTGCTGAATACCACCTCTGATTGTATTGCACTGCACTGCACTGCACTACATTGTACTGCACTATACTGCACTGCACTTCATTGCATTGTATTTTGTCTAGCTATAAACTGAGCAGCCTCTGAATTTGATTTACAAAAAAATAAATAAAGAAATATACCATTTGGACAACATATAAAAATGTAAAATATAGATTATACATATGCTCATTTTTAAATGTTATGTTTATGGATGGAATAGAATGCCAAAATGTCCAAGGACAGAGTGGATTCTTTGTCTCAATTATCTGAAAAAGACAAATCTATCTGGCTAGTTCCATGAAGGGATTTCTCTATGTGAAACAGTCAAGCCAACTTCAGCTGAAAAGAGCTTTCTGCTTTCTTTTACTGCCAGTTCTAGCTGAATGCTTGATGATTGGAATACTTCCGCTGGTAAACAAAATGAAACACAATTAAATGAAATGCTCCCTTTGCAATGGTTTCTCTTCTTTGCTATGCTGGGCAGCCTGGAGTACTTCTCTGCAGTATGCAAAATTCAGACAAGAGAGTTTTTGCTTTTTTCTCATATTGCTTAAAAGAGGATTGAAGAAAAGCCTTGTGACAGACACAAAGGCAGCACTTCTGCCAACTGAAAGTGTCATCTTTGCAGATACAACAAGATGTAATTCCAACTCTCTCTGTTATTGCTTGCTACAGGACTAAAATTTATGCGTAGTAGACAGGAATCATGCAAAATGAGTAGCATCGACATGCTCATTCCTGCTCTTAGCTCTAAATTATTCCAAATGGCAATAGCTTCCATGAAAATGAAATAAGCTATGGATACTATATGATGAAATTTGCCTGGTTCCTGAAGGTGGGAAGCACATATTCCTTGTTTTTTAATGGAGCAATAGTAGTAAACAATGAAGATACTTCGGTTTATAACTGAAAATAGGTTACAATTATCTTTAGACATCCCAGTTTCAACGTAGTGTTTTTTCCCTGTTTTCCCAAAACATTTTTTTGCCATTGACATGATTTAGTATGCCTCACTGAAGATGTAGCAGATGATCCAGTTAGTGATTTTGATCTGCCCAGCTTCTATTGGTTGCTGTAGGCATGGTCTCTTCTTTCTGGTCATTGGGCACTGCATTTCATGATAAAATTGGCTTGGGCTGCAGGAGCGGCTAGCTACCTGGCTTCTGCAAAAGCATCGTCTGAGTAATGTTTTACCAGTATTTTCCAAAGCACTTCTCAGGTTTCATTCTTTATGTATTCTTATGTATTCTTCTTCTTCTTGTGCCATATCTGTCATCGGTCATTGGCGATCATGTTGGCAATTCTATTTTTATCAACAGTTGCACAAAAAAGTGCTGCTGAGTTTTGTTCAAACCAGTCCCTTAGATTTTGAAGCCATGATGTTCTTCTTCTGCTGGATCTCATTTGCCTTCAATCTTTCCCTGGAGGATTAAGTGAAGTATGCCGTATTTTTTTTGATGTCGCATCACATGTCCAAAATATTCTAACTTTTGCTTTTTAATGGTTTTGATGATTTCCCTTGGCTTTCCAGGCAGCTTATGATTTCCTCATTTCTGATTTTGTCAACCCAGTTTATACGTAACAGATGTCTGTAAATCCACATTTCAAATGCTTCTAGATTCTTCAAGTGGCTTTCTTTCAGAGACCAACTCTCTACTCTGTAGAGCAGGATAGGAAAGATGTAACATCTGACAAGCCTGATTTTCAATCTTAGCCTTATGTTGTGACTGCAGACTTCATTTTGAAGAATGCTGTTCAAGCTTTCTCTATCCTTGTCTTTACTTCAGTGGTCATGTGCCAGCTTTCATGTAAATTAGAACCGAGATACATGATCCTTTCAACTTTTTCTAGTGGTATTCCTTCCAAATTTATCAGTGGTAAATTAATGGGTTGTTTGCTGATGATCTTGGTTTTTGATCTTGGTTTTTGAATTGTTAAGCTTCAAGCCATATTTTTTAGATATTTCTGTGACTCTGTTGTTGAGGAGCTGAAGGTTTTCATGCTTACTGGCAAGCAGAACTGTATCATCAGCATATCTTCCAGTGCTTCATTGAAAATTGACTCAGAGTAGATATTAAACAACAGCGGAGACAGGATACAGCCCTATCTGACCCCTCTTGTGTGAATTATTCTCAGAAATATTTTCAAGGTATGACTCATTAAGCTTATTGTTCTGTATTCGGTACACTTCTTTGCATTTTTTTTTTTTTTGGATTTTCACAAAGGTTGATTTCAGCCAATCATTTGGTATCTTTCTTGTTTCATATATTTGACTGAAGAGCTTCAGTAAAAATGTCTTCCTATTGTCTTCCAGCAACTTTAAAATTTCTAGTGGGATGTCATCAGGTCCTGTGGCTTTTCTTGTTTTCGCTATTTTTATTGCATGTTCAACTTCCTCCACCATGATGTTTGGTCCAGTTGTTATTCTTCCCATATCAATATCATCCCTAGTGACCTCAAAAAGTTCTTCAATATATTCCTTCCATCTTTTTAGTTTTTCATCCTCATCCAAGATAATTTCCCCCTCCTTGTCAACTAAGTTGTTGGGTTTTTTTTTCTAGAGGCCTGCTGCTTCTTTCACTTTTTTTGTGTAAATTGAAATTATCATGCTTACGTTCCATCTCTTCTATTTATTTGCATCTGTTTGCAAACCACTTTTCTTTTGCCAGTTGAATTTTTATTCTAATTGTTTTCTTTCCCTTATGTATACAGACTTATTATTCTGTTGAAAGAGTGCTAGACCTGTTGTTTTAAAGGTGCACTGAGTTTAATGCTGTCTTGGGAGTGTACTAATCCTGAAGGGTTGATTTAATCCAGAAAAGACAACTGAGTTCTGCCAGCTTGCATTGCAGGTTCTGCTGCTTCTCCTAACAGCAGGTTTTGCATGACTCTGCACATATCTGAACTGCATTCACTACCAAACCTATAAGAGGTCTTCTGTAAATATGAACTGTTGAAAATACCTTTGTAAGAACATATTCTTAGTAAGCTGAGTTGACCATGAGTGGCAATGGGAGGACGAATCAGGTGGATAACAGTGACCCAATGAGCGAGAATTTTTATATTATAAATTGTTTATAAACTTGACAAAAAAATATCAAATGACCATATCTCAAAGATTTTATGGCCAACATTCCTAGTAGGAAGGGATAAATAATCATAAGGTAACAAAGATGAATTTATCAAAAGCATCCTAAAATCATACTGTAATTTACATTGTGTCTGCCTTTTTCTTTGTCTTGTTTTTGGAATGTAGTAAATCACAGTATATAATCTGTGTTTCTGCTTTTGCTTAGGGCTGCTCAACATGCTGCAAACGCTTGCTGGGAGTTTGATGTGCACTGTAGACATTTGCTTAATACATTTACGTTGTACTTTCAAAGTAATTTGGTTGCTTTAGGTGAGCCAGATTTGGTCACAGCAATAAACAATTACTTTGTGTTGAACTCTGTTTTCCTTCCTTTCCAGCCACAGGCTATATCTGGATGTTGCCAGCTCTAAGAACAGAAATGGACTTGCTGCCAACACACTCATTCCCTTGCAGCATTAGCAGAGGATGGAACTTTCTTGTTAGCTATAGTTCCCTGTCTTTCCATCTTCTGTGGCTAGCTGGGTTACTTTTAGAAACAGGCTTGGCACGTTTTGTGCTAGAGACATAATCAGATTTAGTGCAGCTGACAGGTGACAGGATGAAGCATCTCTGCGTATTTCCTTAATTTGTGAGTGATGTAAGGACAGCACCACTGCCTCATGACAGACAGAAGAGGACTTAGCATTTTAGGCCATACAGGGTTTTTTTTCCCTGCTAGCTTAAGATCTGGAAGCTAGCATGTTAACCTGGTTGTAAAAAAAGACATTTTACTTATTTTTAAAGATAAGCTGGATATACCCAATCACATTTCAGGAAAAAGCGGACAGAAATACATATTTTCCATTGGAACAACAGATATAAACATAGGGCCAGTGGTGGGATTCTGCCGTTCTAGGTGGTTTGGCTGAATCGTTTGTTAAATTGCTGGCTCGCCCCGCCCCTTGCTCTGCCCCTCCGCACCACCTATTTATTGGCAATAAATAGTCATGGGCGGGACGAGGGACGGACGAGCCAGCAATTTAACAAACGGTTTGGTGTTTTTTGTAATTTATTGGCCTTGCAGCACATCGAACCATTTGTTAAATTGCTGGCTCGCCCGCCCCTCGCCCTGCCCCACCTCCCACCCACGCGGCGCCAGCCTACCCTAGCCCATCCAGTCGCTGGGGGAGATGCACAACTTTTCTCCACCCGGAACACTGGCTGCCCAGGCTGCAGCTGAAGCTCTGCATTGTAATGGGCTCCAGGAGGAGGAGGGGTGCCCTCTGCCCCATTGCAAAGCTCAGTAAGAGCAACCAGAGCTGGCTGCAGGCACAGCTGGGTGGGCGCACGTGCAGTGGGGCGCAGGCTTAAGGTGCCGCCTTCAAGACGAGGAGCGACCCGCTGGTGCTGTAGGTGCTCTGCTGCCCGATGGGAGAGGAGAAAGAGATGGAGAGAAAGAGAGATGAGGCCAGAAAAGGGGGGGGAGGAGAAAGAGAGATGAAGGAGAGAAAGGGGGAGAAAGAGAGATGGAGAGAAAGAGAGATGAAGGAGAGTTTGGGGGAAAGAAAGATGGAGAGAAAGAGATGAAGCAGAGAAAGAGAGGGGGGAGAAAGAGATAGAGAGAAGAGCGATGAAGGAGAGAAAGGGGGAGAGAAGGGGGAGGAAAAAGAGATGGAGTGAAAGAGATGAAGGAGAGAAAGGGGGGGACAGAAAGATGAAGGAGATAAAGAGGGGGGGGAAGACAGATGGAGATAAAGAGAGGGGGAGAAAGAGATGGAGAGAAAGAGATGAAGGAGAGAAAGGGGGAGAAAGAGGAATGGAGAGAAAGAGAGATGAAGGAGAGAAAGAGGGGGGAGGAAGAAAGAGATGAAAGAGATGAAAGAGACACACAGAGATATCTGTTTAACAGAAAATACTGGGAGCCACAAAACCTGGGTGGGAGTAAGTGATATGGAGTTGGCAGTGCCCACCCAGATTTAAGGTTGTGTTTAAGTGTTTACATGTGTTTAAGGTTGAGTGTTTAAAGTTGCAGACCCCTGACCCCATCCGATCACTTCACTCTGCAGCCAACCCTATAGGCCTGTGCCCGTCTCCCACCTGGGCAGCAGCAGCCTGCCTACCCCGGTTGTATCACCTTGCCCTGCAGCTGGCCCGAATGTCCGCCTTGGACTGCTCCAGCAGGTCATTTTTATTTAATTAATTTAATTAAGAATGCTGCAATGAGCATAAATGATGACCGGTAAAAGTGCGAGGACCTGTCAGAAATAACTTTTTTCAGCCCTCTGGGTAGTCCCTATATGCATATGGGCTACTCAGAGGGCTGAAAAAGTTATTTTTGACCGGTTCTCGCACTTTTGACCGGTCCTCGCACTTACAACTGTTCTCACATTTTACATTTTGCGCCCTATCTTCTCACCGTGGTGAAGAGAACTAGTTGTGAAATGACTGACATGGTTGTTAAGAATGCTGCAATGGGCAGAAATGTGAGGATGGTTGTAAGTGTGAGGACCAGTCAAAAGTGTGAGGACCAGTCAGAAATGACTTTTTTCAACCCTCTGAGTAGTCCCTATGCACATAGCCATGCCCACCCTGTCACATGACCAGCTAGCCATGCCCACCTGGTCACATGACCACCAAGCAACACCCCCAACTAAGCCACGCCCACAGAACTGGTTGTTAAAAAAATTGAATCCCATCATTGCATAGGGCATTTATACAAATGTAGTGCGAATCTCAACTTTTATGAAGAGAACAAAAGATGCTTTCTGATACATAGTTTAAATACTGCAGAATTAACAATAAATTGGTCAAGTCCTAGCAAAAGGCTAGGGGAAAAAATCCACTTCACATTTTGAAGATAACACTTAATGTCATTATCTGGATTTCTATGTATGATTCATTTTGGAAATGATTGCCAAGATAGTTCCCAAAGGACTATACTGCTGATGATCCCTAGCTATCAAATTCTGCTTAAATTTAAGCATCAAAACATGCCATTAGTAAAATTTGATGTTTGAAAGTTGTTTCCATTTGAAGTTGCTCCTGAGAGATTTGCCAGAGACCAGACACTAAGCTGCATGACATGCATTTCTTTTACTCACGCTTTGTGTTAAATTACTGTTAAATTAATAATATAAATCCATACAGAGATTGATCACCTGCTGTGGTTTACATCAGATGATGGATAACCTGCACTCTCATGGTGCCCCTTGCAGTATATATATAATATATAATATCAGCTACTCTGTATGAATATATTGCAGAATAGTAAAGACTTTAATATCTGCTTCAGAGATATTATTTTTATATGTATGCAAATATTTAATTATTTTAGTAGTATTTCTTGGTTTCAGACAGTACATAGTTTTCCATTTCTGGACCCCCCCCCCATGCTTTTCAGTGTCTTATGACTGAGCACAGACTAAAGTGAAATTCCCACTACACTTATAATTAAGCTTGCAGTCCAATAAATGCTTGGGGATAAGCTCCCCTAAAAACAGCATGCACCATTTTTAAAATTGCATACAATGCTTCACAGACATAAGAAGCTTTCTTGAGATAATGTATTTAGATTTTTCATAGAAATAATCATTATCAAGCAAAGGCAAATTCCCTTAAGTCCCTACTATAAACTATCTATATACAGTTGATCTGGTTGATAAATCTACTCATACAATTCAATGACAACCTACTTTTTCCACCACTAATTTTTGAACAAGATAGTTAAGTTTGGTTTTCTACTGTTGCCTACTGAGCTAATATACATATCCTAATTTTGATTACCTATTTGTTTATGCTTGAGTTTGTTTAAGAAAAAGGGGGAACTGGAAATTTGAGTAGCTACAATGATAAAAATTTATCATCTAGTTTGCCGCTGTTCTGCCTCCTACTGGCATCCTTTAATGAAGCTTAAAGAAGCATTATTGAGGGTAACTGTTCAAGAATGGGGTTGGGGAGGGAAATCCACCATTCTGTTTGTTTAAAAGAAACATCCTAGAATTTGCTCCCAATACAATGTTTAAAAATGTAGACATCCTCCTTTACAATGTAATATAAACTGCTTATTGCTTTCTGTCTGATCAGTAGTCCATTACAATTCCTCCTGAGTGCCAAATCAAGAGAGGGAAGCTCTTTCAGCAGTTTAACAGTGTACTTCAGAAAATGTGAAACCAGGAAGTCTTTTAGAGAACAATATCTCCTCTGTATGGCTTGCTTTCTTTTTCTTCAGAGAGAGGTTGTTCAGCACCTGCAAGTGTGCTGGGAATCATCTCAATGGGAGAATCTGTCTATGCTCCAAAATAGCTAATGGGCTGTTTGTTTCTTGGCCAAAAGAAAGAGCAGCAATGCCTGAGCAATTTTAGGATTAAGGATACAGATGTGAGACAACAGCGATAATTTTAATATGGCCTTTTAATATTGAAAGGCCATCATTATCTCAAGGTTTGAAAAATCATTAAATTTCAGAAGAGGACAAAAGAAAGTTAACTTTTGAAACAGTTTAAAACGTCCCTGAAAGAAAAACAAAAAAGATTGCTCGGTGTCAGAACTATTTTTTAAAACTAGAACAAGTGAGTTTTGTTCTCTTTTTGTTTTGTTTTTTGGTTCTTTACCAATTAGAGTTCAAGAAAATGTGAATAATTGTTAAAGGATTATGTTGTATTTTAGACAATAATCTAGAAAACCTGATAATCTAGTGAGGGATAATGATTGGGATCCTAGTTAAATAATGGATTATCCTGTTTTAATAGTTTCTTAATTATGTTTATGGAAAGGAATGAGATTGTGGTTTAGATAAATTTCTTTAGTTAAATAAAAAAAAAATAGGATTAAAAATATACAACATATTTAAGATTTGCATTATGAAAAGGCTGTTATTTTTCCAGTTCACTAAAAATATATATTTACATAGAATATGCAGTTTGTATCCTAATAATCTACTCAATACAGCAGGGGTTCCCAAACTGTGGGCTGTGGCCGGAGGTGGGTTTGGCCAGTTCTGGAGAACTGGTAGCGGAAATTTTGAGTAGTTTGGAGAATTGGTAAATACCACCTCTGACTGGTCCTGCCTCCATCTATTCTCTGCCTCCCGAGTCTCAGCTGATCAGGAGGAAATGGGGATTTTGCAGTATCTTTCCCCTGGAGTGGGGAGGTTTTATAATATCCTTTCCCTGGAGTGGGGTGGGAATGGAGATTTTACAGTATCCTTCCCCTGCCATGCCCACCAAGCCACGCCACACCCACCAAACCATACCTATAGAACAGGTAGTAAAAATTTTTTAAACTTACTACTGGCTGTGGCTCACTAGTATTCTCTGATGTGATTGCAACCAGACCACGTGAGCACACGTGTCCACACTCCATTTGTGTGAGTGGCAGGCACCCGTACATGCCACTTATGCAAATGAAGCCATGGACGTACACTTGCTGGCCACTCATGCAGAACCATCCCCTTCCCCCACACCCCACAGATCTGAAAAACTGGAAACATTGGAGAACTCTGCACTACAGGATCTACAATATATAATTTCTTTATTTATTCAATTTATGTAATATAATTCATGAGAGGTGACCATCTGGCTTCTGCTTACATATATCTGAGGGGAAAAAAAGACTTTTGTCTCTTTAGACAAGCTGGCCATTATTGACTAACTCATTAGAATTTTCTTAATATTCTTTTAATATTTAGCTGAATTTGTATTGTGTGCTAGTTGTGCCCTTTCCTCGACTGTGACTCCCTGTGCTCAATTACTCAGGCCTGGTCATCTCACATTTGAACTGTTGCAATGTGCTCCACCTGGGGCTACCCTTGAAGAGTATTTAGAAGCTATAGCTGGCGCAGAGTGCAGCTATGTGGACAGTTCTAGGGGCACCCATGTAACTTCTCTGTTGAGCTACACTGGTTGCCAGTTTGGTTCTGAATCCAATTCAAGGTGTTGGTTATTACCTTTAAAAACCTTCATCACATGGATCCAGGATACTGAGGAGCAACCTCAACTTAATGCGATTGATGGAGGAGGAACATAGTTGTCAATGTTTTTTTTATCTAGTTATCAGAAAGATTTAAAATAAATAAAAGTATATATGGTATTGTATATTCTAAGAATGATTTTGAAACAATTGTATACAAATGCTGAACGTGTGATTGCTAAAATGTATACACTTTTGTTGAGATTTAAAATTTCAAGACAATGAATTATAATAAAATGGGCTAAAATTCTATTTATAATATACAGATGGAACAATGAGAAAATATGTGATAAAGGACTGAAATTTGCACTATATTATAATCCTAAAGAAAATTTTCATGAACTAATGCACCAAAATTATCCATTATATATAAAGGCACTTCAGCTTTATGTTATAAAAACAAATTCCTTGTGTGTCCAATCATACTCGGCCAATAAAGAATTCTATTCTATTCTATTCTATTCTATTCTATTCTATTCTATTCTATTCTATTCTATTCTATTCTATTCTATTCTATTCTATTCTATTCTATTCTATTCTAAATGTGAACAACAAGAAGGGTCATTTATCTCATGCTTGGTGGATATAGAAAAAAGTAGAAAAGTTTGGGTTCATTCACTGATTCAGAGGATTTTAAAGATTAACATGCAATTGAAACCAAAACTTTTCCTCTAATTAGTTAGAAAACAATTGATGGAACCTTGTTTTTATATATGATAGCTGTAGAAAGATTATTGTATAAAAATGGAAAAAATCTGCAATATCTGTGATAGAGAAATGGTTGGTAAAGATGACAAAAGTGACTTCCCTGTTTAGAGAAAAAGACAAAATCTATGTTTATTGATGGTTAGAAACTTATAAATTTATGATTAATGCTTTTAATAGATTATAAAAAGAAAAGTGTCATAATTTAGAGGAAGATAACAATTTAAAACTTTACTTATAGCTGCTGTAAATAATATTTTTTCTTTCTTTTCTTTTTTATTCTTTTCTATTTTTCTATTACTCTTTTTCTTTTTGCATGTTTAGGTTTTCCTTTTCTTTTTTCCTTTTCTGCTTTTTCTCTTTTTACCCTCTATTTTAGCTTGTATTAGTTTTATTCTTTTTTGTGTATGTCCCTCTCTGTGTGTATTCTACTACAATATGAGTGTTTCCCCGATGGTATTGCTAAATATCAGTTATTCCTAATACCCCTAGAGTTAATCAAGGGCTTTAATTAAAAAGATTTGGCAGCTAGCAGAATGTTGAACTTATACCTGAGTCCTCAAATCCTCAAACTAGGGATGTGTGCCAAGTAGATTGATTTCACGCCACATCATGTTCTTCCATGCATAGTGATCTTTGTGACAGCTCCTTATTGAATTATTCAATTTTTGTTAGCAAAACATTTTCTCCTCATTCTCCTTTCCTAAATTTATATAATACAGTATAACTCATTATACATTTATTCTTAAACCTATGTTGATAGGGAATTAATTTTATAACTATGTGAGGATATGTCAATCCTAAAAGGTACACCAGAACAAGTGGTACATATAGCCAGTCTTTAAAATTTTGGGCACTGCAGCATCCTTTCAGTCATATGATTGTAATCTAGGAGTTAAGTAATGGGCTCAGACACATGGTTGACATGTCCTGTGTCATATGATTGTCATTTGTGACCTTCCCTGTTGGCTTCCCATACACAGTCAATGAGGAAGCTAGCTAGGGAATGTTGCAAGTTGCTTTGGCAAGACGTTCATATTCTCACAGCTTTTTCCCTTGATCATCCCAATATGAAATACAGGTAGTCCTTGACTACATTTAGTGACTGTTTAAAGTTACAACATCACTGAACAAAGTGACTTATGACCATTTTTCACTCTCATGATGGTTGCAACATCTCCATGGGATTCAGATGTTTGACAACTGGTTCATATTTATGACGGTTGCAGTGTTGCCTTTTGTAACCTTCTGACAAGCAAAGTCAACAGGCAAGCCAGATTCACTTAACAACAGTATTATTAATTTAACACCTGCAGTGATTCACTTAACAACTGTGGCAAGACAAGTCATAAAATGGGACAAAATTCATTGAACACATATCTCACTTAGCAACATAAATTTTGGGCTCAATTGTGATCATAAGTCGAAGATTGCCTGTATGAGATCTGTGGGATCTTGTATTTCAAAGTGCACACAAGTGTGCCTCCAGCGCCTTCCTGCATATAGTGGCCACCTGCATACTTCATGCACCCAGCAGCAGCCACCCTTACTTCATTATGTTTGCATCCTGTTGGACTTCCATTCACTCTTTTGTACTCTCGTCTACCTGGTAGCAGCCACCTCTGACCCTGCTGCACTCATGATGGCCACCCATGCACCAGTGGTAGGATTCAATTTTTTTTACTTCCGGTTCTGTGGGCGTTGCTTGGTGGGTGTGGCATGGCTTGGTGGCCATGGCTTGGTGGGTGTGGCAGGGGAAGGATACTGTAAAATCTCTATTCCCTCCCCACTCCAGGGAAAGGTTATTACAAAATCCCCATTTCCTCCTGAACAGCTGCGACTTGGGAGGCAGAGAATAGATGGCCCTGGAGGCAGGGCCAGTCAGAGGTGGTATTTACTGGTTTTCTGAACTACTCAAAATTTCTGCTACCAGTTCTCCAGAACTGGTCAGAACCTGTTGTCATGCACCCTCAAGCACCTGTCAGCAGGCACTACTGCCTGCCAGCCTGCTTTCATTGCACCTATGACTTGTAACTTCCTGTAAGCTTCCCTTCTGACTGAAGCTGAAGTTGTGAAGTTGTGAGGGGAACAACCTTGCTTTATGACCCCTGATCCTCCCTGAATAATGACAATGGGGAATGCTGGGATTATTTTATAACTGATCAATTAACAATGGAAATCCCAATCACTATTGTAAGTCAAGGAGTACTTGTACCATGTATCCTTTAATATAATTTTATAAAGCCTTTTGTAATAAAGTAATTCATAACCCTGCTAAGAGTAATCTGCTCCTTTTCTGATAGGAAGATAGAAAGAGGGAACAGAGATACCAGAAAAGCCCTGCCTCCTTTTTACTCTGCAGCACCCATGTCATAAAACTTTAAACAGGAACAAAGATGATATAGGAAATAATGAAATGAATATCAATTCATTCATTTTTTAACAGTAACATTAATTCCAATTAAATTGATTTATTTAGCTGAAGCTAAAAGTTTTTCTTTAAAAAAATAACTATATTAGGCTTATACTCACTGTCCTTTCTATCATGCCATTAACTGAGGTATGTCTGTAGCTCTTTTGAATAATGGCTTATCAAACCACATTTTTTTCAGTAAGCAGGAAATTATGTTTGCAAAAATGTATCTTATTATTGCCTTATGTTTTATGCTTTCTGAAACTTTAATCAGTTCAATAGCTGTGGCTGTTTAGCATTAGCGAAGGAGTGCAAAATTTTCAGCCTTTTATTTGATTAAGAATATTACTTTGTCTCCTTTTTGTCTACTTTAGCAAAATGTTCTGAATATCAGGTTTTTATTTATTTGTTTTTACTATGCTTGACTTTAGGCATTCTCTATGATATGAGAATATGAACAAACACCACTTCAAATTTTTAAGAGAAGTAAGAGAAAAGAAACTAAGTTCCATAAAATTTTCTGGAAAGTTAGAATTAGGTATTAGAATTACTGATAACAAACAAAGTGCAGATGTAAGCATTCAGAGTCCCACATGGACATCTAAAAATAAAGGAAATGTCTGCCAATAATGAGCATAGGGCTTTGTAGCAGTGATATTTCAGGCATACCATAGCTAAGTCTCTCTTTTGCTTTCTAATCTTGTGATATATGAGGTAGTATATGCAGTTTTATTAGTTCTGCTTACGATATCTGTTCACAGTTGCGATGAAAGGGACCAAAATACTCTCTGCTGGTTACATAGCAAAATCTTTCCTTTACAAGTGAAGACCATACAGCAATAAAAAATATAAACAATTTACAAAGTTAAAATTCTTTGGGAATGGAATAGCTGATGCTGTTTTATGTATCTAAAAGAATAAAGGGAATAGGGACTTGATTTCTGTTTCTCTTGACATGTTGAAAACCCAATATTCTGCTAGTGCTAATGAATAAATATAATTCTTTTTTGTTATAAAATATTTATCTCACAAGATCTAAATAGTACAAAATGTTTATTGTTTGGCAATCACAAACAGATCTTACTTATTTATTTATGGGCTGTTGTAAGGGAATATATTTGTTTCTGTTCTGTGTGTCTGATGATGGTGTTAATTTGCTAATTTTATTATTAGTATCTTTATGATCTTCTTTTGTATTATATGCTATACACCATGAGAAATATCTTACTGAAAAAAAGGCTGAAACTTTCAATGAGAAATTGTGTTCTATCTCTTCAGAAGAAATATTCACACATATTCAGCATGGTGCTGCATTCATGTTCAACTGAGATTTAATTGCACCAAAATGGGCTGCTGAGTGCTGCCATTATTATTATCTTTGAATCATAGAGTTGGGAGGTCTATTTGGGGCACCGAATCTAATCTTGTTCAGTAGAAGAACCCAATTAAAGGATCCCAAGAGATGATTCACTTGACTATATCCAATGAAGGGGACATACCACCTCGTTAGGAAATGAGCTGCTGTTATTATTAGGAATCACTCTCCCTATAATATAAAACCATTATTTTTTGGATTTTTATATTTCAAGTTTGGTATCATATATCTCCTTTGTTGGCTATCTTTCCATGGATCTTAATTTCCAGTCCCTGTTCAAATATATTGCTTTTTTTAAACCTTTTCTAATTTCTCTGAATCTAAATAAGTTTCCGCAATTCCTGGATGAAACATCCTATCTGGATCCATTCCAGTCTGGTTTCAGACCTGGACACAGCACGGAAACGGCATTGGTCGCGTTGGTTGATGATCTCTGGAGGGCTCGGGACAGGGGTTGCTCCTCTGTTCTGGTCCTGTTAGACCTCTCAGCGGCTTTTGATACCATCGACCATGGTATCATGCTGCACCGGTTGGAAGAGTTGGGGCACCGTGTTACAGTGGTTCTCCTCCTTTCTCTCCGACCGGTCGCAGTTCGTGTTGGCAGGGGGGCAGAGGTCGATCTCGAGGCCTCTTATATGTGGAGTGCCTCAGGGGTCGGTCCTCTCGCCCCTCCTGTTCAACATTTATGTGAAGCCACTGGGCGAGATCATCCGTGGCTTTGGGGTGAGATACCATCAGTACGCTGATAACACTCAGCTGTACGTCTCCACCCCAGGCCACCCCAACGATGCCCTTGGAGTGATGTCCCAGTGCCTGGAGGCTGTACGGATCTGGATGGGGAGGAACAGGCTCAAGCTCAACCCTTCCAAGACTGAGTGGCTATATCGGCATCCCGATATAGTCAGTTGACTCCATCACTGACTATTGGGGGCGAGTCTTTGGCCCCCACAGAGAGGGCTCGCAATCTGGGAGTCCTCCTGGATACGCAGCTGTCCTTGGAGGAACATCTGATGGCTGTAACCAGGGGGACCTTTTATCAGGTTCGCCTGATCCGCCAGTTGTGGCCCTTTCTTGATCGGGATTCCCTGTGCACAGTCACTCATGCCCTCGTAACCTCTCGCCTGATTACTGCAACGCTCTCTACATGGGGCTCCCCTTGAAGAGCACCCAGAGGCTCCAACTGGTCCAGAACGCAGCAGCGCGGGTAGTGACGGGAGCAGCGTGGCGCTCCCATGTAACACCACTCCTGCATGAACTGCACTGGCTCCCGGTGGTCTTCCGGGTGCACTTCAAGGTGTTGGTTATCACCTTTAAAGCGCTCCATGGCATAGGGCCTAGCTATCTTCGAGACCGCCTACTGCCACCGACGACCTCCCATCGACCCGTGCGCTCCCACAGAGAGGGCCTCCTCGGGGTGCCATCAGCCAAACAATGCAGGCTGGTGACCCCCAGGGGGAGGGCCTTCTCTGTGGGGGCACCTACCCTCTGGAATCAGTTGCCCCCAGAGATAAGGAGAATCCATGACCTCAGTGCCTTCCGCCGAGCCCTTAAAACCTTCTTTTTCCAACAAGCTGGGCTGGCCTAATTCTTTTTAAGTGTTTTTAATTGTTTTGTTTATTGTTTTAATTAATGGGGCCAAATCTATATATATTTTTAACTGTATTTTAATATTTGTATGTGATGTTTTTATTTGGCTGTTCACCGCCCTGAGTCCTCAGGGAGAAGGGCGGTATACAAATTCAAAATAAAAAATAAAATAAATAAAATAAATGGCACCTAGAATGAGGTACAGAATTCAAAATGGGTTCTTTTAGGAAATGTAGGCCTTGCCTTAGGAATGGGGGAAGCTTGAGACAGTTGTTATGAAATAGGTCCTAGCATTACATACTACCTGTCTATCCTCTTCTTTTGTGATCCAAATCTCTTTATTTCTTACATTTATCCTTTTTGTATTTCAGATCTTTACTAAGCTTTGTAGCCATAATACCATCTTCTATTGCCCTGCCTTCAAGGAAAATATTTTCAATTGATGTTTTAAAATCTATTTTAAGAAATCCAACCCATCTTGACCTCCCCCCCATTAGATTTCTACTACCATGAAAATCTACTTATTATGGCTCTCGGGTTACTAAAATATATGTTTTGCATTCTTTAACAGGAAGAATTCTAGTATTACATTGGTTATTTCACCACTGCTTCATCTTGTCTATTTTTTAAAGTATATTTTCTATGTAATTAATACCATTGAGATTGATGATTCTCTTGTAATTTTCTTTATTCCCTAAAGGGCAATATTTTCAGTAATGCAAGAGAGGAATTTTCTGGAAAGACCATGCTTGACAGATTTTGTCTCAGAGCAGGTGTTTGACAAATTCATTAGGATTTCATGATCTTTGAAATGCCTGAAATTTGCTTTTGGAAAATATCCTTCATACCTTTTTGGTTGGGAGTATGCTAGTAGGTACTTAGCATCATTGCCATTATTTTTTTTCTCTTTTATTTTATCCTGGTTGTTTTCTACAGTACTACTAAGTTTATCCATTTTGACTTCTGAAAAGAAATATATATGCTTAACATCTAGTGCAATTTCTGTTTGCTTTCAACTAGTCTGTTCCTTTCAAACAATTTTTTAATTGCTGTATTCCTTTTGTATGAGATGTCTCCCAGCCAGGGGTGGGTTCTACTTACCTTTACTACCAGTTTGCAACTGGGCCGCACACAGAAGCTTCTGCGCATGCGCAGAATCATTTTGATGACATCGGGGTCGGTGGGCGGAGCTTCTCGTCGGTTTTACTACCAGTTCTGTAGAACCGGTGTGAATTGGAGGCAACCCACCACTGCTCCCAGCTCTTTGTTATACCTATTAAATCATATCTGAGCATCTACCCTAAGTATTTAATATTTATTTCCTGTACTTCTATACTAATGATGTATAAACAGTGAAGATGATGAATATTGAAAGCCATGTCATTTCAACCATTTTTAATTGTTTAAAAGGCCTAATTTCAGCACAAGTCTATAGTAAGACCAAAAGTTTATAGGAACTGTAGGCATTGCTTAAATGACGCTGTTTAACTATGCGGCCATTACTGCAGGATTTAATTTTAATAATCCACCACATATAGTTTAAAATTTTATGAATTGTACCAATTGATCAAATACATTTTATCAGTTCTTGTGAAGTACAACCCATCATGCAAAAACATCTGGACCTCTTAACTCGACCAGGGCAAAGCAATAGAAGCAATTTATCTAGAGTTCTGTAAAGCCTTTGATTCAGTAGTGCACGACAAACTACTTCTGAAACTAAAAACTTATGGCATTTCTGGACCCCTGCATAATTGTATAGCTGCATTCCTGTCAAACAGGCAATAAGTGGTCAAAATAGGCAGCGCCCTATCAAATCCTGCACCTGTTAACAGTGGTGTTCCCCACTTTCTAGATCCAACACTCTTTCTGCTTTATATCAATGACCTTTGTGATCAAATTATAAGCAGCTGTGTCCTCTTTGCTGATGAAGTCAAACTATTCAGCACAACAGACAAAATGACCTAAATTATGTATCTGAATGGTTAAACAATTGGCAACTCCAAATATCTGCTAACAAATGCTCAGTCCTGCACATTGGCAATAGAAATAAGAACATCAAATATTTGCTGTCTGGAAATGATCTAAAAGTTGACCCACACTCTGTCAAGGACCTAGGAGTACTCACTTCAAAAGATCTAAGTCCCAGAGCTCACTGTAACATCATTGCAAAAAAGGCATTAAGAGTTGTCAATCTTATTTTATGAAGTTTTTTCTCTGGTAATGCTATACTTAAAACTAGTGCATATAAAATCTTTGCCATACCTATACTTGAATATTGCTCACCTGCCTGGAACCCTCACTGTATTTCAGACATCAATACATTAGAGACAGTCCAGAGATATTTTACTAGAAGAGTACTCAAATCTTCTGCTCGAACCTATGCCACCAGGCTTGAAATTTCAGGTCTGGATAGCCTCGAACTATGCCATCTACGTTCCGACCTATGCTTAGTTCATAAGATTATTTACCAAAATGTCCTACCTGTAAATGAGTATTTTAATTTCAACCATAATAACACAAGGGCCATCAATAGATTCAACCATAATAACACAAGGGCCATCAATAGATTCATGCTGGTGTGCATAAGCACACCAGAATGCCTACGGTCCCTGTCCTACTGTTCCCATTTATATGTAATCATTCTACAGTATGTGTTTGTGGCTATGTTTTGCCTATTTATATCCTTTGTGCCAATTTTTTTCATGTGTCCATGTCTATGTCTACACTGTTACTTGTTTCCTTGTACTTGTTGACAAATAAATAAATAAATAAATAAATGTTACAGCAGTCTACCATCTTAATAACTTAGAAGCTTGCCCCAGAAATAAAATCTATTCTGTCTTCTGTGCCATAGTAATCATTCTGCATTTTTCAAAAAGATCAGTTTCACATAGCACACTATAAAATTAAAACAACCTTTTTTTCCTTTGACTCAATCCCTATGAACAAAGCATACATGATTCCTATTTCCCGGAAAAAGCGATAAATTAAATATTCCAAATAACGAATCTCTGCTGCTGTTTAAATATGAAAAAAGACAAGTATGTAGAGAAGTATGTATTACTCAGAATGGGTAAAAGTGATGGAACCTCTCTAAAGGCAGTTGCCTTTGGAATTCAGAATTTGGTAACAAAGATATATAGCGACTTTTATGCTAGTTAAATCACAGAAATAAGACTTTTCTCAATAAAGAACTCATGTCTCCCCATCATAATTTCTCTAGTGGAACCCGTATAATTAGGGTTGTGAAATCCAAATTAATTTTTGAAAAATTGTAACAGGATTATGAAATTTAATTTAGCTTGCTTTTTGCATATAAGATGTATCTATTAGTTGATGGATTTCTATTCTATTTTTTTTCCATTGGCAACAGGTCCTTTAATCAGGCATCTCTTTGTGTGAAGCCTAAGCTGGAGGAAAAAAAAGGAGAAGGAAAAGAAATCCATGTTTTTACTAATTGCATAATCTGATCTTTGGCTGGAATGAGAAAAGGATTTTGAACTCTCAGCTAGAGTCTCAGAGTAGGAACTATATTATGTATGCCTGCAGAACAATTGCAAAGAACACTCAGTCACTGAAATTGTAAAATAAGAAGATTATTTATTTTTTTATATATCCAACAAAAAATTATTCCCAGAGAAAAATCATCAAAATGCCCAAAACTGTATGGCCTCCCAAAAATACACAAAGATGGAATACCTCTCAGACCCATAGTAAGTTCCATAGGCTCACCTTTACAAAATCTAGCCAGATATTTAGCAAAACATCTTCAACCTTACGCAGAATCTGCTGCTTCATATGTACAGAACTCATACCATTTCATACAAATAATAAAAAAGCAACACATAAAAGAAAATGACCTTCTTGTAAGCTTCGATGTTGTATCACTATTCACACAAATACCTGTCAAAGAAGCCCTGTCATCAATTAAAAACAAATATCAACTACCAAAACATATCACAGACTTAACAGAACATTGTTTATCCAACACATATTTCATACACAGAGGACAGAGATATAAACAAGTAGAAGGTGCACCAATGGGATCACCATTATCACCAGTCATCGCTAATCTTTTCATGGAAGAATTCGAATCCAATGCCTTAGAAAAAACTGTTAACAAACCAAAATTATGGCTCAGATACATTGATGACACTTTTGTGATCTGGCCACATGGAAGAGATAAATTGGAAAACTTCTTAGTATATTTGAACAGCCTCCATCCCAAAATAAAGTTCACCATGGAGATAGAATCAGAAAACCAGTTACCTTTCCTCGACGTATTAATTTATAAAAAATCTGATCGCACCTTAGGACATACCATCTATCAAAAGAAGACACATACGAACCGCTATCTCAACGCCAAATCACACCACCATCCAGCACAAATAAACTCTGTTGCCAAAACATTAACCACAAGAACTAAACGTCTGGCTGATGAAGCACATTTACAAACAGAATTATATACACTAACTAATGTACTGACATCAAATGGGTTCTGTAGAAATAAAGTCATCAATATGATCAAACATACAACACCAAGACAGAATAAAAAACAACAAGAGGAACAAAACAATGGGAAAGCCATCTTGCCCTATATAAGGGGAACAACAGATAAAATTAGCAAAGTACTACATAAACACAACATCAAAACCATATTTTGCACAGATAGAAAGATATCATCCATTCTGAGAAACCCCAAAGACAAAATAGAATTAGAAGATCAAGGCATATACGAAATCCCGTGTGCTTCCTGCCCATCAACATACATTGGACAGACCAACAGAAGAATGAGTGTGCGAATTGAGGAACACAAAAACTCAATACAAAAGCAAGAACACACATCATCATTAGTTCAACACATAAATACAACAGGACACAATATTAATTTTAATAAAACAAAAACAGTTGCAAAAATAGAACATCTCAATGGCAGGATAATCAGAGAAGCAATTGAAATAGAAAAAAGACCATATTGCATGAATAAACGGGATGACACTTCACGTCTGCCTACTATTTGGAAACCTGCTCTCATAGATAGACGAATCTTAACACCAAATATAAAACATAGACCAAACATTAATCAAAAAATAAATCCCAACCAAATCATATTCAAACCAGCCACAAAGATGAAGCCCTGCCACCTAGTGGAGAAAAACCGACCATATACCCGAAGCCAAGCCAATAAACACATACTGGGACTCCCAACCAATCAGAATGAAAAGGTGGAGCCATCCCAGAATACCAGCACCAGATTTGAAATAGCAACGGCAGTTACTGCAAAAGACTGCTGACATAAGCCTGATGATGGCAGATGGGATTCTGTCGAAACGTTGCTTCTACCCTTTTAGGGATATATCCACAATTACACGGGAAGAAACCCGAAATATTAACTATACACACACACACACATACACACACACACATATATGTGTATATATATATATATATATATATATATATATATATATATATATATATATATATATATATATATATATATATATATATATTAAATATAATAAATATATATAATGGAACAACCATTCTCCCATTTACATGAAGAAGTTTTATTCTTATTGGCTCTAACTATAAAAACGAGTACTTGAGGTATTTTTTACCTTCTGACTCATTTTTCTTCTCCCTGCGCAAGATCTATAAAGAGAAGATTGCATAGATTACAAGCATGTAGCTAGGATTTAGCTTATTATTGGCATTTATAAGTAATTCTGTACATTTTTATTTGTCAAGAAGTAGCAATTTTTCTTTTAAAAATGAAATGTTTATAAACTTATATATCATTAAAGAAATGCCCCAAGAAGTATAATCAGAGTAAAAATTAAGACTTAATAAAAAAAATGATAAAGAACAAAACTATTCAATACTGATCATAAAAATATCGATAATATTATAAAAATGCCAAAACAAGGAAGGAAAAGAAATATTATGACCAGGAGAAGGAAAGGAAAGAAGGGAAAAGAAAGGAATATTATAAATAACACAAAATAGTCTATGTGCATTAAAACTAGAAGACAAAATGGCTGAAAAAGTCCATGAGTTTATAGCATGTGTTCAAAAAAGCCTTTCAGTATTAAAGAACTGTACTTCAAAAACCTCGAAATTTTCCTTACTTCATTTCTTCTTAGCAAAACAAAAACAGCTGTTTGTATTTTTAAAATTCGAGGCTATAGAACTCTCTGCTCTTCTTACATCCTGTTCCTACATCTCATTCTTTCAAATTTTGCTTGAGAACCAAGCAATGGAAGTGATTCCTTCTGGACTGACATGCCTAATCAGGATGGACATTTAACTACCCCTAATTAAAATGGCCTTTTCTAACAAGTCTATTTTTGTACATTAAACATTAGTTCATCATGTATTTTCTTTCATTAGAATTGTATAATATCTATCGGCTAGAGGGGCACCTTGGTTTTATTTGGTATGAGGAATCATTTTGAAGAAAGATTCTGAGGGTTTAGGGATGAAATCATTCTTTAAACCTCTCTAAGGCAGAAAGAACCTGTCTGTTAATTCCTTTCATCCCTTCTGTCAATGCATATTGAAAAACCCAGTTTAATTTTATATCATGTTATTATATTTTCAAATACAGATTTTCCTTCTTCCCATTTCCATTCCACAAAAGTGAATTAAAAATCTGCAGGAAATTGTGTTTTAAGCTTTTTTTGTAAGCCAATCTTAGCAATGTATGCTGTTTTGCATACGCATCACTACATTAATAACAATAAAAATTTGGAAACATAAAAAGACAATAATGTCTTAAAGTTGGTTTATTTTGGAAATACAAACTACCTACAAATACAAATCATATTAAATCTGTCCTGGTTTACAATAAATAGTAAATATTACTTCAACGACATTTACAGTACAAATTCTGTCCTATATCTCATTTGATCTCAGTACTGAATGCATTTTCATTCCTTCCCACTCTGTTGTAGACTATGAACACCACTGAAAAGAAGTTAGAAATTTCTCACAAAGCACAACGGTATAGTGATAACCTTGCGAGCTAGTGACCGATATTATCTCTCTGCTCATTTCTTTCCTCTTTTTATCTTTTTTTCCCTACAGATAAGACTTTCTTTCAATGTGCTGATGACAGAATAATATCTCCAGATTGATTGCTTACCCCACACAGACCTGTTGAAATATTTCTACCTTGGAAAGCTGGAGATCAAAAGCATCAGAAAAAAGAATGGGGGATGTGTGGGATACAAAGCAGAAAAAAGCTATCATAAAGAACCTACTCAACTTTCAGTCAGAGCATGAAGACACTTAATTTTTTTTCAGACCTGACAGAGTTTTCAATCTAAAATCCAGACATACCTAAATAATAAATAATTAATTAATAATAATAATAAAAAATCATAATGGGTACCTCTTCTCTTCTGAGGAACTGGTGAATTTTTCTGCAAAAGTTCTGTTAAGCTGTGATATTTAACACTTGATTACATGTAGCAGAACAGGATACATGGAATACTGCTAACTCAGCAGGTACACAGGATTTGGGTAAGTGACTTTTTATAGAAGCCACTTAAAATATTACCTCATTTTTAAAATAAACATCAAAGATTGTTTCTGAACTTTTTTCCCCACTGTCATGCAGTTTATATTCAATGTTGGAAGTTATAATGGGCATTGTGAAATAAATTTCTGTCAAAGTTCCAATGGGCAGAAATTTTTGTTTTTCTTTTCAATTGTTGCTTTTGTTCAGATAAGGGCCTTATTGTGGAAGTCATTTTGAGATGATGATGATGAAGACCTAAACAAAACTTTGTGAATCAGGGAGAACAGACATCTGTATGTCAACTATGCTATCAGTCTAACATGTACCCAAATTAGAAGCGTGAGGGAAGGAACCTTATAATGTGCGATTTTTAATCAAGATTCTACTGTCACTGATGGATATTAATTCAGTAATTGGAAGAGTAATAAACCAATTATCATTGAGTTTCTGATATTTTTAAAGAACATTTTAAGTGACAGAAAGGATGAATTTGAAATAAACCTCATTGTATTCTGGGAAGATTTTCATTTTTCTCAAGAAATAAAGTGTACATACAGATTTTACCATATTCATATTATTTATACAAAACATTTGATGCTAAATTAAGCACTTCTTTTGAAGTAGGAAAAACATGTTTCAACAATTGCTTCCAGGATTAAAGTATCTCTTAAATCCAAAATGAATACTGATCAAGATAAATAAATTCTATAAAAATAGACTTTTTTAAAAAAGTATCACCATAAAATTTGGCTTTTTAGTAATGAAATGTAGAAAATGTTTTTATACAGTTACTTAATGAAATATCAGAAAACACACATGTCAAAGGTATGAATGACTTTTGAGAATTAGATGGCTATGAAATGCTACAGCTAGATTTTATACGAATGAAGGCAAGTTTTTATATTCCCAATCTTGAGATCATGATTGCATGTAAAGCAATAATGGGATACAGCCTTTACATTCAAACCCAGACAGAACATCTTCACTACTTTTATGTTATTTCAGATGTTATAACTCAAAGAAGAAAGGCAATGCAATATCAACAATGCAATATCCATAATTTAATATTAAAATGAATTATAATTGCTATTATTGCTAAACTTTCAGCTGCTAATGAAAGACAGATATTCACATTCTTGTTTACTTCCTCAAAAGTATTCAGAACAATTAAAGGCACCACGACAATTACTTTGATTTATAGACGCATTTGCAATTAGTGAATGTTGACCCTATGAATCTTTGCATGTTCTCTGAATAGTATTTATTATTCTAGTCTGGTATTGACTATTTGAGAGATAGACAACAGCAACAGCTTTTCTTCCACAATACTTTAATCCCAAAAATTGTATCAGTCAGATGAAAGCCATCTGCATGCGTTTGATGTTGATCTATGGGTCATTCCCAAAGGAAACAAAATCTTCAGGGTGCTTCCAATTTAGCAAAGTGGTTTGTTTAGTATGAAATATGCAGAGCATTTAAAAATGTTAATTAATTATGGCAGCTGTGAATACAATGACATTTGCTCCTTGTCAAGAGTCCACAAATGCAGCTGTACCAGTATATGTGCTTATTAGTAATTGCACAAATATTCCCAAAATATACATCTTTGGAAAAGGTTAAAGCAAAAAACCATGAAGAAATGAGAATGGAAATCCTAAACACACCTGAGTGGGAGTAGCACCAACTGAATATACTTGTATTTATTATGAGTATTCAGTATAGTGTCATTATTTTCTATTGCTTCAATACTGATGTGATTTTAATAAATATATATAAATAATGCAATGTTTCATAAATAATATTTTAAAAATTGTTTCTGAATTGAATAATGGAATGATTTTAATGGTCTGAACAGATATTTGTGGCTGTTTTGTGTTGTTGGTGATGTTAATACTTGAAAGACACTTATAAAGTTTTGGTAGTACTGTGATAAAACTTTTTAAAATACTACTGTGATTTTTTTTTTAATAAATAGGAATAAATTATTCATTTTATTATATACTAGTTGTAATACTGACAATATATATGTATTAAAGAGTTAAATATGTTATTTCTACTAATTACTAACTTTTTATTCTATGTTTTTAATTTATATTGACCAAAATGTTTCCTACCAAATGGGACCAGATACACATAAATAAACAAGCAAACAGATCTTAGAATGGATTGGCAAGAAAACATCTCATAAACCAAGCATGTCTCAACCCACTTTGCCCAAATTTAAGAATATTAAAAATTTAAGGATTTTTTTTTCAATATTATGGAAATGGAAATACTATTAACTTCAGGATTGCAACTGGGAATGATTATTTATGGCTGTAGCATTCAGGCTGAATAAATATAAATGTAATGTTGAAATGCTATATATTATAAAGTTAATAAATATAAATACTAATCTGTATATAAAATCTATATATTATTTACAGATTTTTATTTTCATCATATGAATAATATTTCAATCTTGGGTTGAGACTCATGAATTTCTGGGGAAAAAATGAACTAACTGTTTTTCCATTTCTTACAGTAAAAACACTCAGGGTGATTGAGATATATTTTAGACAGTAGACATAAACAATAATTTTGTTTTTAATTGGGATGTTTGAATACAATACACTTTAAGAGTTTGGATAAATATCAAATTACATAATGTTATTGTTCTAGTATATTTTCTAACTGTCCATTGGTACAATAGAATATATTAGATATTTCTTTTCAGTGAAATGAAAACCAACAGATATTAGGAGAAATGTACTCATACCAAATGCAAGATTTTTATTTAATGAATTGTTTGGACTGTCTCATTAGAAGGTAAAATCTATATGAACAGTAGTCTATCATTATAGTTCTGATCTACTATTATTTGATTTTTATTATTATGTCCGTGTGTCAGTATTGTGTCAGTATTTATTCTTGTTGATTGCCTGGACAATTCCCTGCACTTTTCATGACAAGATTTTCAGAAGTGGTTTGCCATTGCCTTTTCCCAGGGCTAAGTGAAAGTGGCTGGCCCATAGTCACACAGGTGCCTTTCTGCTTAAGAGGGACTAGATCTACATTTTCCTGGCTTCTAGCTTAATGCCTTAATCATAACACTAAATAGGTTGTCATTATTTGATTAGTGAAGATAAAAACAGTTAAAAATGAGCATCGAAGCTTATCATAAAAATATAGGATGTGTTCATACTGTATGTTCTACCTTCTGTAAAGTTTACCTAATTTTGCTTAGGCATTTTCCTAACAAACATATTGCTAGTTATCCTTATTAAACAAAACATTAAACAGTTCTAGCTTTTATTGGTAGCCTTTCCTGTATATTAGTTACTATTAATTTATTCTAAATGACCTGAACAATGATAACAATTAAATCAAGTGTCACTACTGACAACAATCCATTCATCCATTCATTTGGAAAAAAAGAATTTTCCAAACATGTGTCAACAGCTCCACATAGAATTAAGTATACAATAAGAAAGAAAGGAATTTAAAAGAAAATATATTTTTTTTAATTTTGAAAGAAAAGCAATTATAAAAGAAAATATTTTGAATGGAAGAATGAAAATAGATTTATCTTAGTTAAAGGATTATAAGCAGAAATTCACATTCTATAAGAACTACTTTACTTATACTGTGGGCTTCTATTCTAAAATCAGACCAAGTATAGCATCCTGTTCTGAAGCCTTCTTTTCCAGCTATGATCTGCCTAATATTTTCCTAGGTTTTGCAATGGAACGAATATGGCTCCTGCTTTTGCTGTCTGTAAAATTGCTGTCTGTGACTGCACAATTCAATGGATATAACTGTGATGCTAACTTACATAGCAGGTTTCCTGGTAAGTATTTACTGCTATATTTTAAATGTAAAGTTTTTATTCCCCTGCTTTGAAAGGATACTTACTCGTAATAAATGCCAACCTTTTTAGTTAAAGCAGCATATGGAGAGTATTCATTAAGTGACTGAATTCCATTCAAGAAACATAAAAATATCATTCAGGTATGGTTCCTGGTAATGAAAATAAAAATAAGGGTTTCATGTTGTCATTAAAACAGTGAGTTTAATACATCAGCACATTATCCCACCAATACTGGAAGATTTTAGACATATAATTAGAAAATTTGTGATTTTTGTTTTTAAAACTCATATATAGTTGCTAGTTCTGTGATAACCATTATTTAAGAATATTATCCTAAAGGGTATCATGAAAAGGTTAAAAACTGCCAGCAATTCTCACTTTAAGTATCTTATTTACTTTCCAATAAATATTACAAAGTTCCAAGTCAGGAGTATGAATAGATTATTTGAGCCTTATGTACATAATAATTAGAGGCAGAAAGTTAAATGACATAAATTTGCATTCTTTTGCCATCTTGAGACTGTTAAATCAAAGGAAGAAATGTTCAATAAATGGTTAGTGGAGTTCTTTCTGCTCCCAAGAAAACTTGCCCGTATTCTAAAAGCTATAGAACTGATCTATTAAAATATCCCTTCAGGATGGTTTGATTAATCCTATCTTTATATATTAAATAGACCATATGATTGACAGCATAGCATATTAAAAATAATTGTCTATAATTAATCTCAGAAAAAAATAAATAAAAAATAAAATAGAAGAATAATTGACCTTTAAAAGAAATTTAAAATTTATTAAATGCTAGTACTTGTGAATCTGAGCAGTTAGTAATGAATAACTGAAAATGATTTATGATTTCTCTTTGACATGATGGGATGCTGACTTTAGGAGTTAGAATTCTGGATTAAATGGTAATCTCTTTACTTCTGGACTGCTTTATTCTTTAATGGGAAACAGAAATCATGACTGGTTTTTTTTCTATCTAAACTGCTGGATTATGGGCTATATATTTTTTGTCCAAAATAGAGATGGCAGAAAAAATAAAGTTTCTACTCGCTGTTCTGATCAATCAACACTTCCAGTTAGAGCTGGTTCCAACCTCCAAAAGAAAAACCAGAAAGTTCACTTGAGCTTCTGATTGCCTTGAAAGTTCTTTCACATTATTTACAAACCTTTAGAATGAATGAATTCATGCAGATAAAGGTTTGTGCTTTGCTGGCTGTGGAATTCTGGGAGTTGAAGTCCTCCAGGCTTAAAGTTGTCAAGGTTGGAGACCCCTGATTTAGATCAAAATATGGCAGAGCTAAAGATTCTAAAGATTAATTTGCATCAAACAAGAAATACTCTGCTTGAATATTGTGATAAATGCTGTGCTACAGATGTGGAAAACCTTTGAAAGAAAACAGATTCAAAATGAAGTATCCATTTATTTAATTATCACTGAGATAATATGATGAGCAAGAAAAGCTTATAGCAGTATTCAGAGAAAAAATAATATGCCGTTTGCTTTTACTGCTGCTCGAGTGAATGCTTGAAATAGAAGTTATTTTTGAAGCTAGTTTCCACTTCTACTTAGATCCAGCCTTCTGTGCTGCTCTTGTGAAATTTCTGCATTTCTCTTGCCAAGTGAAATTTCTCAAATAGAAGGCAAAAATGATAATGATTTTTTTCCAGATGCCTTCCTCCCAACCTCTGGCAATTTAGAATGAAAGTTATTTAGGAAAACTCATCTGATAACTAATAGTAATAATTAAAAAAAAGACTGAATTCTTTTTCTACCAGTTTTTTGTTTAGAGGTAGATTATTGCTTGGAGAAGTATTTGCACCAGATGCTTTGGAGAAGTTTATTGCCAGATGACTGAATTAGAGGAAGGTAAACCTTTGATGATAATGATAATAAAATAGTGAAGTTGATAATTATGGTTTTAATTTCTCACTTAGAAAAAGACTGTCCACCTTGGCTGTGGAATAAGACAAAACCAAATACTTTATTTTCAATATGCCTCGTAAGGAAATCCCAGCAGAAAGTTGGTTTTTAGCTTTCTAGACTTTTTTAAACAATATTTTGATTATTATTCTCTTTTATTCATTAAAAATGAAACTCAGTCAACTGGACATTTAAAAATGTGTCACAAATACCATTGACTGGTGCTAATGGTTGATATTGGTTGCTGCCAGCGTCCTAGGTATCAACCAAGTATTTTCTTAAAATATATGATGTTCCGAGTATTATTATATGATGATGATGATGATGATGATGATGATGATGATGATTTGGGGGAACATTTCTAAGAAATAATGATCAAATTTTAAATAACAGTCTTTCAAAATTACAACTAGTCACATATTTTATATGAACTTTTACCTTTTCAAACAATGATACCATTAAATCTATGAAAGCAGGAAAAGCTATTGGTTTTGAATGGTATAGGATACACATTATAGAATATACATTAATGTCCCAAAGATGCTTTTTCAAAAGGCAACTGGACTTTCTTTGTTTTTCTTTGAAGACATTTCACTTCTCATCCAAGAAGCTTCTTCAGTTGTCTTTAGTCCTTGGATGAGAAGCGAATGTCTTCAAGGAAAAACAAAGAAAGTCCAGTTGCCTTTTGAAAAAGCACCTTGGGACAACCAGGATCTGGTTGACTGAGAATCTCCAGAGACAATATACATTAATGTTTTTGCTGCAGTGCTATCATACTTTTATAAATAGCTGGACACAGTGGTTAGAATGCAGTATTGCAAGCTTATTTTGTTGACTGCCAATAGTTCAATCCTGACTGGCTCAAGGTTGACTGTTTTCCATCCTTCTGAGGTTGGTAAAATGAGGACTCAGATTATTGGAGGCAATATGCTGAGTCTGTAAACCACTTAGAGATGCTGTAAACCACTATGAAGCAATATATAAGTCTAAGTGCTATTGCTATAATGATGTTTTTTGAAACAAAACCTTTTTTTTCAGTATTGATGCCCAATATTAATAGAAATTCGAGGCCATAAATTAGACATTAATATCACTAACCTGCACACTTAAGTTTATAAATTGTTGATAATCATTTGCTAAAAATATTACTCTTCAATGCTAGAAAGATAGTACAGCCCCATGATTACAATCTGTATTCACTTTCCATCTATAAACTGGTGTCTGTCAGTGTAATGGAAAGTCTGATCAATATAGTGCTGTTTATCAAGGTTTAATGATTTGTTTAAAATTTGTAGCAAGTGACTTTTACTATATTTCTGTTTTGTTTCTTTGGTTTGCTTTGTTTTTATTTTCCTTTTTAGTCTTTCACTTTTATGCATCTTAAAGCACAGATGGGTATAAAAAGAATATTCTGATTCAGAGGAACAAATGTTTGGGTTTTTGTTTTTTTTTAAACAGAGGCTCAAGTAAAACAAATTAAATGCAGAGTCTTGGTCTTTGACTGTGGAGAAGCAACAATGGAGTAAGAACAAATTGTAAAAGTGACCTCCCTCTTATGCAGTTATTTTGGAGCTTCTAAGGCTGTGCAAAGTATCCCCTTGTTCATGCTGAGGCAGCCATGGGCAACTTTCAAAGCAGCTGTATGAAGCTTGTAAAGATGAAACCAATGATTCTTTATATGTGCACCTGCCCATTTTGAAGCAGCTCTTTCTAGTACTTTGTACAGCTGTGTTACTACACTCACCATGAAGTTTCTCCTGCTTGAAATTCCCCTTTGTGTTCATTCTTAAGATTCAAAATAGCCTTCCAAGCATGCATAAGAATTTTCAGTACTAAAAAACTTTTAAAATATTTTATTTTGTCAGTTTCTACGGAGCTTTTATCAGATAGTTAATTCTTTTCATTGTGGCAATGAGTTGAAACAGTTGCCTTCGCCCTTGCTTTTAGAATAAATAGGCTGTGTATGTAGCATTATGCTAATGTGCTCCTAGGGCACCTTCCTCAATCTTTGATCATTTCTCCTCTTTGAAACAACGGAAGGCAATACCTCATCATTTCTAGATTTAAATACAGGAAATAGCTCTATGTTTAAGGTGAATATAGAAAAGAAGTCATGGAAATTAAGGCTACATCTTTGTACAGAAAATTATTGCTATTAATAGTTCCGCCGGATTCTTGAATAAAAATAAACATATCACAATAAATAGTTCAAGGTTGACTTTCCATGCTTCTGTAGCATTAATATTATACACATTGAATGTGGAGCGTGTTAATTTTACCCACAGATTTGAAAGCCAATGTAGACTTGTATATGCATGGGTGCTTATTTACTATAAATGGTAACAAAAAAGTATGTGTATGTTAATTATGAAACAGAATTGATTCAATCTTTTCAAATCTTGTTTGAAAATCAATTATAAGTCTTCCCAATACATAGACTCCATTAGAAGGACAATATCTATTCCAGGGGTGGGTTCTAAATTTTTTTACTACCGGTTCTGTGGGTGTGGCTTATTTTGTGGGTGTGGCTTGGAGGTCATGTGACTAGGTGGGCATGGCTAGCTGGTCAGAGTCATTTCTGGAAGGTCCTCGCACTTACGACCAGTTCTCGCACTTACGACCCGACTCATTTGTTTGCTTTTAACACTGATCAGCTATAGGACGGCCCTTTGAAGCCCCGTGGCAAGAGTTTAAACAGTTTTTTTCCCCTCTAGTCATCAGCTGGGACTCAGGAGGAAGCAATAGATTGGGGGTGGGACCAAATAAAAGGTAAGAATAACGTCGGTGGGTGGGGAGGGGAGGGCGGGGGGGAGAACTGGTTCGGTGATGTCATATCGTCACCGCTACCGGCTGGGCCGAACCGGACCAAACCAGGAGGAACCCACCACTGATCTATTCCCATGCTTTATACATATATCATTTCAAAAAATTATTTACCCATGATAAATAACTAAAGTAGGAATACATGAAAAGTTCTTCATAGCTCTGTACGATATAAGTAAATCCCTTGATAGAAGTACTGTTTGTTTTGACATTGATTTATAACCATTTTTTTGAGTCACAGACTTTATATACCTTTTAACCAGATCTATGATTAAATATAGACATTATAAAAAGCATTGTTCAATAATATTATAAGTCATATTTTTCACTTAAATCTACAATGCTGTGAACTATTTTCATTATGTTTCCAGAAATATATAACTGTTTCTCCGTGCTATTTTTATGACTTTAAATTTTGTTTTACTCTTATATATTTTGATAAATCTATGTCTATAGATTGTTCCAGTACTATATTTGAAATGAATGAATGAAAATATGTTAATTACTAGTCACAGCAGTTTTTTGGCTTTTAGATGTTATGCAGAAAAGACTGAGAAAAACAAAACTAAACAATTGCTTCCAAAAGTTCTTCTCCTTAATACAACAAAAAATGAAGTTTAGTGGTACGTCCAAAATGTTACTGATTGAATAAAAAGTGTAATAATACTGGCAATAACTTTTGATAATAAGGATTTTGCACAGTGTCTGCAAGATAAAATCACTCAGACTCGGACCGGGTTGGACTCCGACTGGACAAAGTCCGCTGAGGAGACTGGGGCTAGTCTTGATGGGGACATCTGGGTTGAGTTTGAGCCTGTTTTATTGGATGACGTGGACAGGCTTATGGGTAGGCTGTGGTCCTCCATGTGTTTATTGGACCCTTGTCCCTCCTGGCTAGTTTCTGCAGCCAGAGAGGTGACTAGAGACTGGATCCAGACTGTTGTCAACACTTCGTTAAAGGAAGGGGTCTTTCCCACTGCACTCAAAGAGGCGGTGGTTCGACCCCTCCTTAAGAAGCCTAGCCTGGATCCTGATGTTCTTAACAACTATTATCCAGTCTCCAACCTTTGCTTTTTAGCGAAGGTTGTTGAATCCGTGGTGGCACAGCAATTCCCTCAATTCCTGGAGGAAACAGACTACCTCGATTCTTACCAATCTGGTTTCAGGTGTGGTCACAGCACGGAAATGGCATTGGTCGCCCTAGTAAATGATCTCTGGCGGGCCAGGGATGGGGGTTGTTCCTCCATCCTGGTCCTTCTTGACCTCTCAGTGGCTTTCGATACCATCGACCATGGTATCCTGCTGCAGCGGCTCAGGAGGATAGGGATAGGAGGCACTGTTTTACAGTGGTTCACTTACAGGCTGTTTGGGTGGGGGATCAGGGATCCTCCCAGAGGCCCCTCACTTGTGGGGTGCCTCAGGGATCGGTTCTCTCCCCTCTGCTCTTTAACATCTACATGAAACTGCTGGGTGAGATCATTCGTGGTTTTGGGGTGAGGTATCATCAATATTCTGATGATACCCAGCTTTACATCTCCACCCCTGACCACCCTAGGGATGCCCTTTCCGTGGTGTTCCACTGCCTGGAAGTGGTGCGGGTTTGGATGGGGAGGAACAGACTCAGACTCAACCCTTCCAAGACTGAGTGGCTGTGGATGCCGGCATCCCGGGATCTGGAGGTTCCATCTTTAGTGATCGGGGGAGAGACCCTTACTCCCTCTGATAGGGTCCGCAACTTGGGTGTCCTCCTGGATTCTCAGCTGTCCTTGGATGATCATCTGACGGCCGTAACCAGGGGGGCCTTTGCACAGGTGCATCTTATGCGCCAGTTGCGCCCTTTTCTAGACCAGGATGCCCTCGCCACGGTCACTCATGCCCTCGTTACCTCTAGGTTGGACTACTGTAACACCCTCTACATGGGGCTGCCCTTGGGATGCGTCCAGAGGCTCCAGCTAGTCCAGAATGCAGCCGCGCGGGTAATTATGGGAGCTTCTCGATACTCCCGTGTAACACCTCTCCTGCGTGAGCTGCACTGGCTGCCGGTGGCGTTCCAGATTCGTTTCAAGGTGCTGGTGCTTACCTATAAAGCCCTTCATGGTTAGGCCCGGGGTATTTGTGGGACCATCTCCTGCCGCTCTCCCATCGTCCCATGTGTGTTCTCACAGAGTAGGCCTCCTCAGGGTGCCGTTGGCCAAACAATGTCGGCTGACGGCCCCCAGAAGGAGAGTGTTCTCTGTGGGAGCCCCGACCCTCTGGAATGGATTGCCCACCGAGCTCAGGACAGTCCCCGACCTCCTTTCCTTCCGTCGCAAGCTGAAGACGTGGCTCTTCCATTAACTCAACTGATCCGTTTGGGTATACACTGTTATAATTTTAAACTGTTTTAATTGGGGTATTGATTTTAATTTATTTGTTGTGATTTGTATTGGAAATTGTCATTTTGTAAGCCACCTGGAGTCCCTCGGGAGAAAGGCGGCAAATAAATAAATAAATAAATAAATAAATAAATAAATAAATAAATAAATAAATAAATAAATAAATAAAGATTATTACTGGGTACCTTGGGATTCCCAAATATTTATGAACTCTTCTTGTAACTTTTAAATTATATTGTTAAAAAAATAAAATAAATAATGATAGCAGACATCATTTGAACTATTTATATATAGCAAAAGATCTGAAATCAAAGTTTTGGCTGCTTATTTTGACTTAATCTCTGATATTCAGTCTTTTTTCTTTGATGATGGATAGGCAAGCATTCTTTCCACTCTTATATGACCAACAACTTACTATGGATTAGACATTTGCTATTTATTTCATAACAACCTATCAAATTATAAATACAACACTATAAACACAAACACTAATAGGTATTGATTAATGATGTTTGATTTGTCTGTTGGAACCGGTTTTATTACCAAAGATTGGCTCCTTCCTTCCTTCCTTCCTTCCTTCCTTCCTTCCTTCCTTCCTTCCTTCCTTCCTCCCTCCCTCCCTCCCTCCCTCCCTCCCTCCCTCCATCCTTTCTTCCCCCCTCCCTCCCTCCACATCTCCCTCCCTGCCTATTTACATATGTACCTACCTACCTTTTTAGTTTTTTCCTTCATTCTAGCCCTTTTCTTAGCAAAGCAAATAATTATAATAGTAATGCCAGTAATACCAACTGCACATTCTACAATACATTTATTATAACATGAAATGAAGAGTGCATATATTCACAGTTTATAGATAGCAAAATATAGTGGGGAATTGAGGCCATGCCAATTTATATTAGTCCTCTTCTTAGTTTGTCGGAGCTTCCATCTATCTGCATCATGGCTTCTGGAATGCATGCAAACTTACATATAAACTAACCATAAATACTATTTCATACAAAAATGATGAACAGAATTATATCTGCATGAACCTCTTGCTAAAGGAACCCTAAATGCATGGAGATTGAGAAAATGGGCCCAAGCATGAGTGTATCATTACAGGTGATACTGTATTTACAGTAGATATTTCACATTTGGGAAGCAACAATATTAAAAATACACAAGCTAACATATTTTGTTAGAGTCAGTTATGGGGGCAGGGTTTCTTTAAAAATTCATACATGGTTTTTCCAAATCCTATTCCTTTGCATTGGAAATGCTGATTGAAATCTTATGCAGGAAAAAAAATTCTATTACTAAGTAACTGCCATTCCCTTCACTTATTTTAATAATAGATTCCTGGATTGATAAAATCTCTTCTGCTCCTGTAGAAACTACTATTAAATTGATCTAGAGGCACTGTCACTTCTCGCCATAATTAGAACATGGTATATTTGTGTTCAACATTCCAGTATCATCAGGTAATTGAAAACATAGTGCTATTATTCATTCTGACATACTGATTAATGTCAATATGTAATCCTTTTATTTTAAAAATACTAAATCATAATGATGATCTAATAAATTCCCTGTTTAAATTAATGATCCATATAGTGATATAGCATAAAAAATAATTACAGTATGCAGAAGATTAAATGTTTCTTGTTCAGCAATATTTATCCTAACATGTAAAAGATAAAGATTGTTATAGCATTGCTAAAACTGGTTCTTAAGACAAATTTAGGTTATAAAAGAAATCATAAATAATTCTTCAGATTTTCAATATTTTTGTCCAGTCATCTTTTCCACAGTAATTCTCACTGTTCATTTCTAAAATGTTTTACTCTGTACATCTTTGCAAATAGTTTAAATATTTTGTTTTCCATCAAACATGTACATGTATGAGCACAAAAATGATGCATAGAACTGTGTAAGTAATTAATGGGAGTGGGTGGTGAAGAAGATATCTATTTTTTATTGTTCAGCAGAAGTTGGAAAGGACTTTCCTATAATGTCTATTTAGAACTGTCTCTTCACTCCAGTCAGGATAGTTATTACTGTTATTCTTCTCTTCCCAAATTTGTTGATTTCTCTCTCAAAAGTAGCATGGCACCGTATGCATGCATGGTTTGGATGTTTGATTTTGTGGGTTTTGTTGCAAGTGGGAAATGGGGAATTATTGCACATGAAATAGGAGTCATCTCTAACCCTTTGCTGCTTCCCAGAATCTTTCTGTCTTAGTTCCCCCGCCCCCAAATACATTCCATTCAAATTCTTCCTCACTACTACACCTCTTGAAGATCTCTGCAAAAGGTGGAAATGAAAGAGTCATTGCAACAAACTTCCTTAACCCTGAGATATTCCGTAACATTAAGATATTAAACAATTGATGCCTTGTCTTATAGATTTTTAATACTGACCCCAAGCCTTCTCTCTGATCGGTTCTAAAATCTGGACTGGTTGATTTCTCTAAACAAGTGTTCCTTGGAATTTGTGTTGGATCATAGACCAGGTTAAACAGAATGCCACATCACTTTCTTTTTTTCTAATTATGATAAAAAGTAAACAATAGTCCAATACTAATGTTATGATAGAAATGTTACCTTTTCCACAACTTCTATGATATGAAAACTAAGCACTCACTATACGTATTCTGTAATGTAGTCCTTCAGGTAGCTTGGAGTCTGATGAATGGTGTTCTGGAGATAGGAATAACTTACCTTGTGGTGGTGTAATAGACACCAATGAGTGTAACATGACACACAAGTCTTTTTCTGATAAGGTGGACATCGTCATCATTATTTAGAAATGTATTATGGGATGGCTAGAGTTGTGGAATAATTCTACTGACTTGAAGGCTGCTTCTTTATGCCAGGATCATGATGCGGTGTATCTTTTTATTGTTTTAAGATTGTATAGTTTCTACATTTCTCCAAGTTTGAATGTTTGTCTGAATTTATCTGCATTTCATTTCATTACATACTTTGCCCAATCACCCATTGCTTTAAAACAAGGCTTCTTTGGGGGATGTTCAGCTGGACAGTTTAGTTGTGATTAATCTGCCAAAATTGGACATAACTGTTGCAAACCCTATGTCATATGAGTGTCACGATCTGCTTCATAGTTGACAATGGGTCTAAGCAGTATAACTCAGAAATTTGAACAATTATCGTTGTTAGAGAATACCTTCTGCTGTGAAAGTTTGAATGTTTGTCTGAATTTATCTGCATTTCATTTCATTACACACTTTGCCCAATCAAACTAGTTGGATGAATGGTTGCATTCTTTTTCAATTTCAAGTGACAACTTTATCCTGAAATGTGAAAATATTCTGGAAAATTCTAAGGAGTAGGTTAAAAGTATGTTAATTTCATATGATATAGTTGTTGTCATGGATACAGTGGTGATTTGTGGGGAAGCATGATTTCATTCTGACATACAGTAGTTGCTATATCAAAGTCAAGCACTGTGTTTATTTTGAACCTCTTTTTACAAATATGATGTCATAGTAAACTATTATGAATTGGGGAATGTTGCAAAAGGAAACTAAGACAATAGATGAGGCAATATCATCTGAACATTCAATCTAAAATATTGTATGTGTCATGGCCCTATCGGAACCTGGGTCTGAGGCAGAGGACAAGGCGGAGTAGGGCTGATGGAGGAAGATGGCATGGCCTCTCTGACCTTGGAGGAAGAACCGGAGGAGCAGTACGAGGCAGTCCCAGATCCCTCAGGCCTGGAAAGGATTGACAGCAAAGGAGAGAAGGTGCAGGACAACCAAGTGAGGGGGGAGGAGAGGAAGGCAGTAGAGCAGAGGAGTGACAGAACTCCGGCAACGAGGTCTTCCGGGTGCGATTCAAGGTGCTGGTTACCATCTTTAAAGCGCTCCATGGCTTAGGACCTGGGTACTTACAAGATCGCCTTCTGCCACCGATATCCTCCCCCCGGCCAATACACTCCCACAGAGAGGGACTCCTCAGGGTGCTGTCGGTCAAACAATGTCGACTGGCGACCCCCAGGGAGAGAGCCTTCTCTGTGGGGGCACCTGCCCACTGGAATGAATTGCCCCCGGAGATACGTATGATCCCTGACCTACGTACCTTTCGCCATGGCCTTAAGACTTTACTGTTTCAACAGGCTGGGCTGGTTTAAATAACAAATTTTAATGGGTGTTTTCGTTTTTTAATATAAGGGCCAAATTATTTAATATGTTTTAAACTGTTTTTAAACTTTATGGATATATGTGTTTTATTGTGGCTGTGCACCGCCCTGAGTCCCTCGAGAGAAGGGCGGTATAAAAATTTAAATAAATAAATAAATAAATAAATAAATAAATAAATAAATAACCTGCCCCCCGATTCCCAAACATGGAGAATGGAGAGAAGACGGGATCAGTGCAGAGTGACTTGATGATTCGGGAGGAGAGTGCCCTGCCCGTCTTCACAAGGCTCACCTGGGGAATGAGATTTAAAGAGATACCGTTGGGAGGGGGTGCTTGTCAGGAACAAGTATTGACTTTTTCCAGCATCACATGCTGTTACTGACGTCTGGATACTTTGCTTGCCTTGCCCTGCTTGCCTTATCCTACTTGCCTTGCTTGCCTGGCCTGGGTATGTGTGAGTTCGCAGTGACATAGGTCTGCTCTCAGAACTGTCTGCTCCTCTGGAGTAATAGCAGCTGGGAACTATTAAAGGTGCATGTTTAGAGCTTTGTTCCTGGACTTGCAGTGAATAGTGGGACCTTGGGGGGAAAATTGGAGCAATAGAGGAGAGTTAAAACTTCGTTCAGGCTGTGTTGCTTCCATGCCCAGTCCTGGGTCATCACAGTATGTTTATTTGCTCTTGACATTGTTGAAAACATGTGAAGTGGCTAGGGATGAGCAACAGACTCATTTATAATGATTTAACTTCTCATAGGTATTGCAAACAGTACTACTATTGCAAGAGTAAGACCTCTGTTGGATATTGTACCAAATCTCTTGGGATATTTTACTGGATTGAGCTGAGTATAGAAACTTGGTGACTGGTAGCTGAGATTTGCATAAAATGTATCTTTTAACCTGAGCAAAAAGACTATACATTTATTATTTGCACTTTTATTTCATGGTTTATACCTGCAAAAGCACAGAACAGGTTAATTGATGCAAATATGTATGATAAGCACCCAGACTTTCCCTTTCATTGCATGCAGGTGTAAATTATAGTGTTTAAAACATATTTTGCAGGAAAACATGTATTACTGAGTAAGTACAAGCTTATCTTTTTCATAATCTTTAGCCCTTCTGTGTCAGGCAGAATTTTAAAAAATCTGAGAAATTTGAGTGACTAAGGTCAAAATCTTCAGGGAGGTTATGTGTGACTTGGTGCTGACAGTGGTGAATTCTTCTATGAGAGAAGGACTTGTCTCAGCATCTTTTAAAGATGCAGTGGTTCACCCCACTTTCAAAAAAACCATTGCTAGATCCAGTTATACTGGATAACCTTTGTCCAGTTTCCAAAATTTCCTTCCTAGGGAAGATTGTAGAAAAGGTGGTTGCACAACAGGTTTAGAGAATCCAAGAAGAAGCAGATTATCTGGATAACTTTCAGTCAAAGAAAGTAAATTTACTTTAAGTAAAGTTGCCCCTTTGGTCAATCTCTAGTGGAGCAAGCTAGGGGCAGTATGTCCTTGCTTTTGATGTCTCAGTGGCTTTTGATACCATCAGTCATTGTTTACTTTTGGATTGACTTCAGACTTTTGGATTGGGTGGCACTATGTTGGTTCTGCTTCTTCTTCTGGGGCTGATACCTGTTACTGTTGATTGTGGGAGAAAGGTTTCATCCTCAGTCCTTGCTTTATGGTGTTCCACAGGTTTTGGTACTTTCTAAGCTCTTGCTTAACATCTCCATGAAGCTGCTGTGTTGTGTCATCTGACAGCACAGCATAAGATACCAAAGGACAAAGGCAGTGGTGGGATTCAGCCAGTTCGCACCACTTCAGGAGAACTGGTTGTTAACTTTCTGAGCAGTTTGGTGAACCGGTTGTTGGAAGAAATCATTGGCGCAGACAACCGGTTGTTAAATTATTTGAATCCCACCACTGGACAAAGGTAAAGTTTACAGACTTTCATACAATGCTCCCATAAATCCCAGACTAGAAGGAGAATCATGTAAGGGAATTTAGGAAACAATACTTGATTACAAATTCTAGCTTAATAAATATTGTAGGATAGGAGAAAAAGAAATCAAGACAGAGACTTTCAGCTTCTATGACTTGCAGCATACAACGTGAAGAGCAGTGGTGGGTTGGCTCCGGTTCGGACCAGTTTGCAAGAACCGGAGTAAAACTGGTGGGAGGCCCTGCCCACTGCCCCAGATATCATCATCAGTGACCTGCGCATATGCAGAAGCTTCTGCGCATACTCAGAAGCAAGGCACGCTTGCGATCCTATTGTGAACTGGTAGTAAAGGTAAGTAGAACCCACCCCTTGGAAAGAAATATATGAATAGGTTTCAGTGAAAAACTATTTTACCAACAGTGCCAATATTATATCTTTTGAAGATAATACATATAATGCTGATATGCAGGAGGCAAATGGTAAGATGCAATCTTTGTCCCTTTCAAATGTGTATTGTGATATATGTACTGTAAGTAGACACTGTAATCTTATGGTCCTTGCTTTGGCATTCTTATGTACCTGTCAATTTCTGCAGATATTCATGATTGTTGTCTTCTAGGCTCCTGTTTCTGGTCAGGCCCACTTCTGTAAGCAGGTGGTCCCTGAAAAGTTATTTAAGCTAATGGGACAGATTACAAAGAGCACTGCATTTGTTGGGAAACAAGATATGACTGGCTAGGTGGCTCAATGACTGGCTAGGGGGCTCAGTGGCTAAAACACTGAGCTTGTTGATCAGAAAGGTTGGCTCTGGATTTGGTGGTTCGAATCCCTAGTATAGGTCTCCTGTGTGAGCAGGGGGTTGGACTAGATGACCTCCAAGGTTCCTTTCAACTCTGTTACTGTTATATCTTTGATTTGGTTTCAAACTACAGATAGAATACAAAGGATAGCTCTCTACCAGTAATCTAAATGTTCCAATAAACTTACGGGATACCAATCACCCTTTAAGTCTTCCCTTAAATGCAAGACAACCAGCTGAAATAGGTTTTGCAAAGGAGCAGTTAACCTCACTATACTGTAGAGGCTATAGTGAGCTCTTAACACTTAGTAATGAAATCAACAACAATAGAGGAGCTGTTTCAGTCACAGAAAAAAAGTGAATTGTAACAAGAGTGAAATGCAAAAAAAGAAGACGAAAAAGCAACAAATAGAATCCTGCTGAACACTGGAAAAAAGTTTGAATTTTGATAAACAAGGGGTCTTTTACTTTTTTACCTTCTACTAGTGCTAAAATCTCATGTCCAATTTTTTTCCCTTCACTATGGAAGAAAATTGATTGGTTTAATATCCCTATTATTGCAAAGGTACATAAGTGCATAGAGGTAATTGTCAACCATTGATTGATAATCCTAATCCTAACCCATTTGGCAGGAATAATAGCACGATACAGCACAAGGGTTTTATTCTGAATGAGACAGAATAAAAGCAGGAGAAAATGAAACTCACTGGCAGGCAAAAAAGATTTTGATGGACAAAAAAGGAACAAGAGCCTGAACGCAAAATAGCACTTTCCCTTGCATGTGTGATTAAGTAGTACTTGATAATTTTAATGGCATATGACTATTCATAGAAAGAAAAGAAATTATGAATATCTTGCAAAAATCTGCATTATATTACACTCCAAAACCAAAAATTGAAACTGCCTTTGTAGATCAAGTATATAGCAAAGAATGCAACTGACATGGAAAGCCAGGCATACATACATTTCTCATTCTACAAATCCAAAGATGCAGAAAATGTGGCATTCTTGACAGAAACAGATAATTACTGCATTTGGAAAATAGTGTAATAGTGTAATGTTTTTCATTATAAGGATTGTGAGTATTCGTTATGAGCTCTATGCACTGTCTTTGAGAAGAACTGGACTAATCTCTTTATTGTTGGACTGGAACACAAGTAATTATGTTTCCTACATGTATCGTTGAATAGTTACTGGTATGTCAATAACTAATGGACCCTAAGCAAACATAAATTGAGAACATATAATGGCAATCTTCACTGAAAAATTTAGCTAGTTGGAAGATAACAGATAATTATCATGTTGCTGTTAAGTTCCTCCCTGGCTTGAAGATTTCTTCCATTTGTTCCTTGAATATAACAACAACAACAACAACAACAACAACAACAACAACAACAGTGTTATTAATAGTAACAGTGATAGTTAATCTGTTACTAGTAACTGTTACTAGTTAATAGTAACAGTTACTAGTTACTGTTACCAGTTACTAGTAATTGTTACTAGTTAATTAACACTATTAATAGTAACAATGATACCCATTGTCATCGGGGCATTGGTACCATGTCCAAGAATTTTATAACATACACCAGCAAATTGCAGCTTCCTGCAATAACACCAGCGGAACTGCAAAAAACTGTGCTACTTAATACATCTTAAGAAGGTACTTGGTTGATACCTAGGACGCTGGCAGCAACCCGTATCAACCATTAGCACCAGTCAATAGTATTTGTGATGCATTTTTGAATGTCCAGTTGACTGAGTTTCATGTTTAATGAATAAACTATTAATAATAATAATGTGATAATCAGAGATCCCTGCTTTGCTACCTTAAAGACTCTGTCTTTGCTTATATACCTTGATATAACTAATATTCTGTCTAGACTGATACCATTGATATGTCAATTATATATATATATATTCAGCATAAGGTAGGTCCTTGGCTGGATGATTTAAAGGGTGCTAAACTATTGTTTTCTAATCTTTCCTGTCTGTGTAAGAAATGAAGAACAATAGTTTATGGGATACATTCGCTAAAGATAGCCAAGTAAAGTAGCCATGGTTAATATTCTCTAATGATTTTATTACCCATGTAACTTTCATCTCAACAAAACAAAGCAGGTGTAGCTGTTTTGATCTTCTGCAATATAAGCTATGAATGAGTCCTGAAACAATTGAATTGAACCAGTTTAGCCTCCTACCTCCAATTATGAACTTAAATCAAATAATGCCAAAAACCATTTGAATCAAATCAGCTCTGATTCACATAGGTCTAATGCATCACCTTTTTTTTCGAGTAACTCAAACAACAACATTGTTGTTATGCACTGTAAACAGGGAAGGAAAACAAAATGCATCACATCATAGATATATTTATTGGCAATATATAATAAATGAAAGAAAAAGCCTGCTTGATCCACTTGTAGCCAGCCAATTGCTCTCTGTATGTGGAAGAAATCCTGGAGACATGTACAGTATTTAGTAAGATTGTTTTCATACAGAACATTACAACTATTCTATCTATTCCATGGCTGTAATTCAAATTCAAACACTTCCAGGAAAGCTACACAAACCTGTTCTAAATAAGGAGCAACTGTTTCACACTTGAAAGATTTCGAATTTTAAACATTTTACACAATACTATATTTTTTTTTAATTTTTTTTTATTTTTATATGCCGCCCTTCTCCGGAGAGTCAGGGCGACTTACAATGTGTTAAGCAATAGCCTTCATACTTTTGTATATTTTATACAAAGTCAGCTTATTGCCCCCACAAACCGGGTCCTCATTTTACCCACCTTAGAAAGGATGGAAGGCTGAGTCGACCTTGAGCCTGGTGAGAATTGAACTCGCAGTAATTGCAGGCAGCTGGATGTTAAATGCTGCCTTAGTAGGAGGCATTAGCCTCCTACGCCACTCAGGCTCATTTTGAATATCATTCAATCAACATATTCTATATTTATTGGCCAAAACTGGATGGGTTGTACACATTCATGTGTGCATACATGCCCGTATGCTCACCTGCAACTAACTATTAAAATAGATGTCCTAAACAAATATGACTACGATAAAGGATAAAATATGGAGGTGCGATATGTATGTATGATAAGCTGATGGCACTCATTTATTTTAATTAGATTTTATAATCAATAAATCAGAATAGAGTTCCAAGGGACCTTGGAGGTCTTCTAGTCCAATCCCCTGCTCAAGCAGGAGACCCTATATCATTTCAGACAAGTGACTGTCCAGTCTTTTCTTAAAAATCTCCAGTATTGTTAGAACAATTGTTCATTGTTCTCACTGTTAGCAAGTTTCTCCTTAATTCCATATTGCTTCTCTCGTTGATTAGTTTGCATCCATTGTTTCTTGTCTTGACTTCTGGTGCTTTGGAAAATAAATTGACTCCGTCTTCTTTGTGGCAGCCCCTCAAATACTGGAATACTGCTATCATGTCCCTTCTAGTCCTTCTTTTCTCTAGATTAGCATATCCAGTTCCTGCAACTGTTCCTCATATGTTTTAGTCTCCAGGCCTTTAATCATCCTAGTTGTTCTCTGCACTTTTTCCAAAGTCTCAACATCTGGATGCAGTATTCCAGGTGTGGTCTTACTAAGAATATTTATAAAGCAGTACTAATACTTTATGTGATTTATATTCTATACCTCTGTTGGTTCTATACCTCTATGCAACCAAGGATTGTATTAGCTTTTTTGGCTGCTGCCACAGACTGCTGGATCATATTTAAGTGATTGTCCACTAGGATTCGAAGGTCCATCTCACAGTTACTGTTTTTGAGCCAAGTTTTACCTCATTTGTACTTGTACCTTTGGTTTTTCATGCCTAAGTGTAAAATCTTGCTTTTCTCCACATCTGGAGTGTTGGCTATTCCTGCTAGTTTAGTGTTATCTGCAAATTTCATGAGTTCTATTCCCTCATCCAAGTCATCTAATGTTTTATAATACAGCAGATACATTTGTTATTGTGCTAAAATGCTTTTAGAAAACTTTCTCTTATCTCAGCCTCCTTGATTGTGTTGAATAAAATTATAACCTGTAAATTTTTATAACTATTTACTAAAAATAAATAAACTAGTACTATGAATCATTATTTATCTGACTATATTTTATAAAGCTGTTTCATCAATTATTGCTTGCAGATCATTTGTGTGTATATAAATGTTTTGGTGCTGTTTAAAACTGAAATCTAGTATTTTATTCTAATTATTTATTGCTAACATATTTGCTTCTGATTACATTAAATGATTGCTATTTGGCATGGCTATTTAATGGAGTATTATCTGCAAAATACAAATGATACCAATATAATGCTCTGCTGAAACTTTTGGAGATATTTGGGGCTTGTTTTCTATGTATGCTGAGGGAAAACTAATAGGATGTGCAATGAAGAGAAGACTGCTTATTCCTATCATTCAAGGAAGTGCATGAAGGTAAATCACATTAAAGTCATGTTATTAAGTGTAGTATTCCATTTATTATTATTGCTATTATTTTTAGTTTGCTTCTTATATTGTCTGTTTTAAAATTGATTTGAAATTAGGCTTATTTCCTTAATGTAGCATTCAAAAATATAACTTAACATAATCTGAATAGTTCTCTTTTTTATTGTAGCAGAACAAGATATCAATGTCTACTGTGGAGTTCAGGCAATTACTATGAAGATTAATTTTTGCACTGTCCTGTTTTCTGGTTACTCTGAAACTGATTTAGCACTAAATGGGAAACACGGGGACTCTCACTGCAGGGGATTTATAAACAACAACACATTTCCAGCAGTGGTAATTTTCATAATCAATCTCAGCACTTTGGAATCCTGTGGAAGTTCCTTAATGGTAAGACAAGAATCTTCGGAAACTACATACAATTGTTAGGCACTGTTAGGCACCTAAAATTGTGTGAAATGAGGGCATGACATACAAATATGAATGCTTTTAATTTAAAGATCAATAATGTTCTGACTGGTGATAGATTGCCTCATTCATTTCAAAGAAATGTTTATTCCTTTGTGCCCTTGGTTCTAATATTATGGAACGCAATCATGATTTCGCCAATTTCAATTTATGAAACAATAATAATAGACAACTTATTGGAGGGCAGAAATGGAAAATGTCATCTATTAATCGCTCTGTTGCCTTCAAAACCTATCTTATACCATTTTAATAAACAGTTTATATTTGATTTGTATATTAAATTTAAATTCTCACACTTCAAGTTTGCTAGTAAGGAAGAAATTTTCTGGGCAATTAATGTTCTCAATTCCATAATAAGGAGTACATAAGTAAGACCTATGATTTAGATTTAAATGTTTAGACTCTTCCAAGAAGACTCTCTCTCTCTCTCTCCTCTCTTCCTTCCTCCCTCCCTCTTCTCCTCCCTCCCTCCCTCCCTCCCTTCCTCCCTTCCCTTTTCATTATGACAGATCATTGCAATGAAGCTTTTACCTGCATGTAATAATAATCTGTATATTCATCCCTGTCCTATCGTGATATTTTCGCCAGAAGTGCCTAATAATATACTAGTCAACATCATTTGGAAGTGTGAGAGGGCAGTCACAGTGATTGCTATTGTTAGTAGAAGTATGTAGATGAGAAATGAGTGGAGAAATTGAATTAGAAATGCAGTAGAACTTTGGAGATAAATCTGAGGAGTGGAAGGGGAAGATCTTATGCAAAATCAGTGGGATGGTTTGACAGAACTGAAAATTGGAAGAGCTGCAACACAGCTGTATGGTACAGAAGTGACTGATATAAGAAGTTAGTGGAGAAGACATTCCTGCATTCACCCAGAGAATTCTGACAGATGCTGTTGGAAGAACGGTGAATACCAAGAAAGAAGACAAGTATTGCATCAGCAGGAAAAGATAAATGATTGGATAGTAACCATCCTCAGATTAATTTAGGAAAGGAGAGGAAAAGAGAGTCTAAAATAATAAATGCCTCAGAGTTAAGCTTTCATTGATCACAATCAACCAAAAAAAAAAAAATGTTAGAAGTTAATCAGGGGGAAAAAAAGAGATGAAAAACTTACTGTTTGGGTTGGGCCATTGACCAGTACAGAGAGAGATTCAAGATTTAAAGCAAGTCTAACTATAGGAAATTAAGATTGAAATAAATAGAAAAGTAATATCCAGAATGTTTTGTATATAATTAAAATGCCTTTTTGGTAAATCCTATGTTCTACTTGGTTGCCACTAATTTACATAGGAGGGCTTATAGGCATTTCTTTCCCTTATCTCCTTCCTCCACATCCCCAGGCAAGGCTTGACATCACTCTAAACTGTTTTTCAAAATGAAAATATTCTTGTGAGGACAAATAATGACTTCCGAAAAGATTTTTTTTACACAAAAATGCTTCAGGAACAAGTGCAACACGTTACTAGTGTTGTGATTTACCATCATTCACAGCTGTTATTAGGAAATAAGCATACATAGACTTTGCTTGAGATGCTTTTTTCTTGAAGCTGGTAAAATAAGAGGAGGCTTAGCCACAGATAAAGAAATCATAATGATAATATTTTCCCCTAGCAAACTCAATATTAATCCAAACATACATAGCTTATCTGTTGTACTTTCAGAAATAGGTTAACCACCCATAGTGGTAAAGAATGACAATGATAGAATTGATTGGCAATGATAAAATCTCTCTCTACTATTTCAATTGGTATGGGATAGGTGGAGTAGGATAGTAGGCACAAACAATTCTTACAGAATAGAGAGGGTTTTAATTTAAGATATCTTACCTGAAATATTCTTAAATGTTATGAGTTGGACCAATTGCATGAATTTGGAAATGATATTGTCTTGTAACATGGCCATATTATTCCCACTTTTTCCTCTTTCTCTAAATACAAACATTGCAAGTTTGATTGCTTAGCACTTCTGTCAGTTTTGAACTTGAAAGCCATATTAAAAATGTCAGAATGTAATACAATTCCAACAGGCACTTCTGAAGAGATAAAAATAAAAGACAATTGCCTCTTTTGGGCTGTTGAGTAAAGGGAGGAATCACCAGCTATTTTATTCAAATATTTGTGATATTGCTTTTTGTTGTTCTGAGTTGCGAAGTCGTGTCTGACCCATCACGACCCCATGGACAATGTTCCTCCAGGCCTTCCTGCCCTCTACCATCCTCTGGAGTCCATTTAAGCTCATGCCTACTGCTTCAGTGACTCCATCGAGCCACCTCGTTCTCTGTCGTCCCATTCTTCTTTTGCCTTCAATCGTTCCCAGTATTAGGCTCTTCTCCGGTGAGTCCTTCCTTCTCATTAGGTGGCCACAATATTTGAATGTGATGTTGCTTACCTTCTACCAAAAGGCCAAATATGTCCCAATGTTTTCAAGGAGAATTTCACAAAAATGTTTTCAATCAACAAACTTTGATTGGTCCAAGATTCTGTATCGAAACATAACATCCTGCATGTTTGCCAGAGGTGGTTACCTGTAACTTCATTTCTTTCCCTGATGATTGTAAAGAAAAGCAATAGGGTTGGTTGGATAAGTCACCCAAAAATTATTTAAGGTGTACTGAATTGTTGAGTCAGTCATTCAGATGAGATCATAAAGATGGTTTTAAGCACTAAAATACTATCTGTATTATTTTATAGATTCTTCTCTACTATAAGCTTTAACTCTGTAATTTCAATTTTCTTGCTTTATCCTAATAGGTAACCTCAGTTCCAGGTATCAATGTATATGGCAATGCATCCACAGTCCAAATAGGTAATATTTCAGGATATATAGATACCCCAGATCCACCAACAATCATCAGCTATTTACCAGGACTTCTATATAAATTTAGCTGTAGCTATCCTTTGGAATACCTAGTCAACAATACACAACTTGCTTCGTAAGTATGAATATTAGATTTATTTTTAAAGAAATGACTACTGTTTTATAATCAAAAGTTACTATGATTGCTCCATTTTTATTATGAAACTGTTTAGGTTTTAAGGAAGTGGAATTGGTTGTGTTCTGTAAGCATATTATATTCTCAGCACAAGACAGATGTATGAATGTTGGCTCTTTCCCTTTCCATACATAAAATTGTCATCACTCATGAGAATCTAGAGAAGGGAAAAAAGAAAGAAGACATGGAGAAAAACAGTATTAAAAGAATGTGATTGCCAGATTTTAGTTTACTATTTGATTTGAGCTAGGTCTATTGTTTCACAATAAAATTTGCTTCCAAAATATTTATTAATCACAAAGCAGCTATTCAGATGCTTTGCTGAGCATAACTGAACAAAACAGTTGTTGAACTGATTTACTTCAGGTATGATTAGTTTTCACACAACAAAGTTTTAATATACGGCTCAGAAATAAATGCTACCCTATAAATTACTGGATGACTATTTTGTCTTCATTTCCTAATTATTTGCTTCATGAATTCATTGTTCCTTCTGTGAGGAAGATAAGCAGTTGCAAAATTTGATAAATAAATAAAAATTAGCTTATATGTCTTGTGTTAATAAGAAAGAGCATTGAATATGTGACATATTAAATAGTTTTGCTTTCTAATCTATTTATAGGTCATCAGCTGCAATTTCTGTAAGAGAGAACAATGGTACATTTATAAGCACTTTGAATTTGCTCCTTTACAATGTAAGTAGAAATAAATGGCTTAAATATATTTGTTCTGTTATACAAATGTTCTTTTTGTAGACATCTTTTTGCTATTTATTCATTTTTAAAAAGTCTTTAAACTTGCATGAAACTTCTTTCATCTGTTCATGTATCTGGTTTAATGAAACCTTCTGAAAATCCTTAACATCCGAAAGCCATTTACAATCAATTTCCTAAGGTGGTTAAGAGAGGAAGTATGAAAACCGAGTGTACATTTGAAGATGCCAAACCTTGACTTAGACAAGATGACTTTCCCTCAGCTTGCCAAGCTCTAAAACCTGCAAGAGACCAATGTCTTATGATGTTCTCATGGGAAACCTCTGGGTAGGGCTCTTTTAGGCAATCCTGGGTCCTTTCTTGCTCTAGAGAAGAATTTTTAGGAGCTGATTTGTTCAATGACTCATCTTTCTGTTGTGATTCTTGGCTCTGGATTCTGCAGAGCCATCTTCAGTAAACTATTGCTTCCCTGGAAGTCAGAAATTAGAGAGTAGGTTTTCATCATCTCTTTTCAGGACTAAAAAGTGCTATCATATCCTTCTTCTTTTTCCAAAGTAAAACTGGCTGAACCACCTTTTAAGCTTTTTTCATACAATTAGTTTCTAACATTTAATCATTGCTTTTGGACCTCTTTAAATAAAACGAATTCCTTAAATTAGTATAGTTGCTAGAATTTTACTTTGATCAAATGAATAAAATGAAACTCGCTCATCACCATAATTTGAAAATGAAACTAGATAAAATTGCTTCTGTCTCTTTGATAGCTATGTGTCACACTGCTCATACTCAATTTATAACCAATTAATATCCTATGATCTTTTGCACAAACATTGCTACCAACCGAGGTGTTATCTTACACTGGAACATCTGAGTTTTATCTGATAAATGACCAGTTTTGGATCTGTCTCTGATAAATTTCATTCTGTGTAGAATAATATCTCAAACATATCTTAAGTAAGATTATTTTGAGTTTTATTTCTGTCAACTTGTATATTAGCTATGCCGTCAAAATTTGAAAGACCTGAAAATGTGATGAACATTTTCTCAATAAGTTTAACCAAGTCATTAATAAACTTTTGGACTAGTACAGAGCCTAGGATTGTACTTTCTGGCATTGAACTTGATCCAATTTAATATAAAAACTCTTTGATTGTGATTTTCAAGCCAAGGATGTATCCAAAATCATGCCATCCAATCTACATTTAATTAGTTTGCTAATCAGGATGCCATGGCACACTTTGTCAAATGCTCAGTAAAGTAAAAATATTTTATTATTACACTTTATTAAGGAAAGCTGTTATATGAAAAGACGGAGAGAAAGTCAGCCTGGCAATAAAAGTTAGACAATTACACATTGTTACTACATTGATTATTGCCACCTTGTTTTTGAAATACTTACCGATTTACCACTTTATAATCTACTTCTGCATTCTCTGCAATTTCTTTAAAATACATTTGAAAATTCTAGTTTCTTCTGTGTCCTGGAATGCAATTGGAGTGTCTTCAGATGAAATTCATTCAAGGTATATAGAAATTCTATGTCCATGTCTATCAGTCTTCAAGGCAGGCCCTTTGTTCTTCATAAGTTTAACATATACATTCTTGACAAAAAAGATTATATAAAAACAAGAGATGAATTGACTGTTCTCCTGATCTTTTATTGTTCCTCAGCATTTTGCATTCTTCACTCATAATTCACACATAATTTTTTTATTTATTTCCTTTCATTCTAAACATATACAGTATAAGGAAATCCTTATTCAGTTCTTAGCATCTGCTATCATCAGCTTATTCTAAGCTCTAACTTGCTTAACATGTTTTTTACAGTTCTGGACTTTGTGCTTACAATTTTTAAAATGATCTGGCTTTCTTCCTATCTTCAGTGGATTCTTTCTTAATTTCAGTTCCAGGCCAGATTCCACTGAAATCAACAGGATAAGTCAGTTTAAAATTGATTGTTCTTATAGGAGTTGCTTGTGAATACATTCTTGTAAGTAGACATTAGAAGCCTTGTACTTGGCTTGAATTTGTGTTCTTAATATTTTTCATCAACCTTAATTATTGCTAAAATAGTTTCTGGATATACTTTTAAAAGAAAAAAATGTCATGACTACTGTTTCCACAAAAAATAGGAATGACACCAAATTGATGATATCTATATAAGAACACCATCATGTATGCTGTGTAATTTTCCTACCCTCTTTCCATTAATGCTTGCCCAAAAATACAAAGATAGATGTAGGAGGGAAACTTTGGGCTATGAATTCTTGACCCAGTCAATAAACAAAATTATTATTATTATTGGTTATAATAATATAATTTAATATGGAATCATAGTATTGGGTCTATGTTCTGTTCAAATTTTAATTAAAAAAAAAAAAACCAAGATGACAAAACAGTCACATGGATAGAATAAAATATATTGAAAACATAGGTAAGGATTATAATCTGAATAATGATGGTGATAATGAACAACAACAGCAACAATAATAATCCAAATTTTGTTTTCAGTTTACAATGGAAGCATTCTGATTAATCAGCACTAAGATTGGCCCATTTGGCACCAGGCAACAGGAATTCAACTGATTCAGTTATTCAGCTTGGATGTAGGTTCCACAAGGGTTCCACTAGCTCAGTGGTGGGTTTCAAAAATTTTTACTACCGGTTCTGTGGGTGTGGCTTGGTGGGTGTGGCAGGGGAAAGATACTGTAGAATCTCCATTCCCTCCCCACTCAAGGGGAAAGTTATTGCAAAATCCCCATTTCTTCCCTATCAGCTGGGACTTGGGAGGCAGAGAATAGATGAGGGTGGGGCCAGTCAGAATTTTTACTACTGGTTCTCTGAACTGGTCAAAACTCAAAATTTCCACTACCGGTTCTCCAGAACTGGTCAGAACCTGCTGAAACCCACCTCTGTACTAGCTGCTTCAGAAATCCTACTTCCATTGCAAAAGAACACATTTTTCCTGATATCCTAATCATGTTTAAACTAATGACCTGATTTAAAAAAAATCTATGGTCATAAGTACTGATACAGCAAATATAATTAGTTTTTTAAACTTGGGGAAGCAACTAGTGTCATTTCAGAACTTTAACTCTTAGTAATTAGGGATTCTGCAGCTTGTACTTCTTCATCATCAGGAATGTCAAAAAACATTTACCCCTAATATAAATCAATGTTAATTTTATTCTCTTTGCTAGATTTTGTGGCAGGGCATTAGGATAGCTAATATTTTACATGGTTCTTGATGGCAGATAATGCTTTCTATTTATTAGCATGATAATTAAATTTGAATATATGTAATTGAAAAAATTTGTATTGAATAAATAGGGTCATTGACTGGGAAATGTGAAAAATGTAACTGATTTTTATTTATAAGGCCAACGCTAATCATCCAAATCTTATTTTGTGTTGATTAGATTTTTTTCTTTATCCATTCAAATATATAATTTAAAAAATTATCTTTCCATCACTCAGCTGGTATTTTACTAAATTACAATTACATTTTCAATATTATTATTCATCTCATCATGGATTTAGACTATAATTCATGCAGTTGATTTAAAAGTTTGTGCTTTAGATTTCGAGTGTAACAAATGAGCTACAAATATCATAGCAGAATAATAGTAACTGTAGTTAAACAAATGTTTTGTTTTGCTTTCTAGTGACATGCAGTTCTACCGACTACATTAAAAGCTGTTAGATTAACAGCTAACAGCTGTTCCACTCTTAAAATAGTATATGTACACAATCAGAGAGAAAGGAGCAAATTTCTTAAAACTTTGAGAAGAATGAATATTATATTGTGCTGAAAGGATTGAAATAAATTAGTTTCATTAGCTAACCTGCCTTTAGTACTAATAGTAAGCAGTACTATTTTGCCAATAGTACTGATTTTTGGTTTGCTCAACATGCTTTTGCAAGTAAGTTTTATACACTGACCTTGTAAATGAGTACCAATTTAGTATAGTAGTTAAGTGCTGTTCTAGGCATGGTAACTGCCTGGGGGACTTTGGACCAGTCACTTTCTCTCAACCCAATCCAACTCAGAGAGTTTTTGTGATGGATAAAACAGGAGGAGAAAACAATATTATGTATATTCACCACCTTGAGTTATTTATAAATGTAATAAAGGTGAGATAAATCTAATATAAAAATAAAATAAATAAAATCCTGTGGACAAGATGTACCTCTCCCCATAGCAGGTTGCTCTGCCCCAGTAACGTGTAACAACCTTCTTGCGATAAAGCATTTTGGTAAATAGCTTTCTGATGCAAAGAGGTGTGCAAATTATTCATCTTGGGTTTTTTTCTCTGTTACTTGTAGAACAGATGAGCTGCTAACCTCTAAGATGGTAACATCTATTAGATATTGTTCTAACTATAATTAGTTTTTCCCTTAAAAACTAAGAATTGAACAGAATTATTTTACAGCATGTAATATAACAGTTTATTTTTCCAACTGACTCACACCCCAAAACATTAGAGAATCATGTTTCTCACCTGAAAAACTCAAAAATTAACACATTCACTCACCTCCATGTATGAAAAGAACAATAGCACTGTTAAGCCATTTACACTACTTTAAATATATAAAGGCTAACTTCATTCTGAATGGTACATTTCTATTTATAGTTTAAGCATGATATCAAAAATTAGGAAATAGGTTAGATAAATGTAGGGCAGGGGTGTCAAATTCATGTCGTCACGGCAGCATCACGTGATGTATCGCGACTTTTTCCCCTTTGCTAAACCATATGTGGGCCTGGCCAGTGTGTGACGCATCCGGCCTGCAGGTTGGGAGTTTGACAGCCCTGCTGCAGGGGATTACTATTCTGGATTGTATAATTTCTTTTGGATTTTTTTAAAAATAATCTAGCTTCATTTATTTATATATTGGGTTACATTCTCTCATACTGTAGTCTAGCATGAGAAAAACATAAAAGAACAGAGGATCTTTTTGTATTGAATATAATGAATTTAAAGTTTCAAAACAGATAAACTTCTATTTTGTCGAAGAGGGATATCAAATTTGACAAAAAGGAGTATATGCATTTTGAACCTTTAAAATTAGATAGTGTTAATAAAGGGAGTTGTAGCATTACAAGAGCTGAGGTGGCGCAGTGGTTAGACTGCAGCTACTTCAGCTGACTGCTAGTTCAGCAGATCAGCGGATCAAATCTCACCGGCTCAAGGTTGACTCAGCCTTCCATCCTTCCGAGGTGGGTAAAATGAGGACTCAGATTGTTGGGGGCAATATGTTATTTAGTATACTGTCGATTGTTGTAAGCTGCCCAGAGTCCTCGGAGAGTGGGCGGCATAGAAATAATAATAATAATAATAATAATAATAATAATAATAATAATAATAATAATAATAATTACTCTGAGATAAAAAAAATTGAAAGTAGCCTATATGGTAGGAGTGAGTTGTGCCAAATTTTAAATAGATAGTTGAGAAATTTTAAATAAAATGAAAGGATGTTGATAAGAAATTAGTCTGTCCATTCATGAGTGCTTTGGAAATAATGGTTATAGGACTGCAGCAGAAATGCTAGCCCAGATAAGTCCATTTTGGAACCATTTAGTCCTAGAGAGCAAGGTGACAGGAAACTAGTTAAGGAAACAGTAATATAAAGATCTTTCTTCACTTGTCATATTTCTCCACTCCCCAAGTCGTAGTGAATGGCGGAAGGAGGGTTACCAGTAGTGGGTTCCACTTACCTTCGCTACTAGTTCGGAATTGGGAGCACACGTGCGTGCTTGCTTTGCTTGCACACGGCGAGCATCTGTGGTGATGTCCCTCTGGGTGGGCGGAGTCTCCCGTCGCCGCCACTACTGGTTCTCCTGAACCGGGGCGAAGCGGTAGAAACCCACCACTGAGGGTTACCAACCCTTGTCTTATTGCAAGGCTCAGTATAAATGCATTGTTCACTGAATCCAATATCCATTTTCTACTCATTTGCTTTCTGCAGCAAAGTGTCGTTCCATTTTGAGCACACTTCTTTGTTTTGTCATCTTTGGGACATTCCTAATAAATAGATCATGATAGTGATATGATATTTGGAAGGACACAAACTGGAACAGAGTAGATTCAGACCAATTTGCCTGGTGGTATGTGTGTCTATCCCGAACTGACTCATGATCAGAAGTATAGTAACTATAATATAGCTCCATAAGCAGTGGTGGGATTCAAATAATTTAACAACTGGTTCTCTGCCTTAATGATTTCTTCCAACAACCAATTCACCAAACTTCTCAGAAAGTTAACAACCGGTTTTCCCGAAGTGGTGCGAACTGGCTGAATCCCACCACTGTCCATAAACAATAATCTAACTGAAGCACTCTGAAAAAGAATGTGTAGCACTTCGGGCCCTCTTTTATCCTCAGCTTTCACATACTGGAATGAAATGTTTGTAAGGAAAGTAAAGATCATTATGCAGTGCACAGCAGTGAAAAATTGTGGTTGCAGTTTCTTGCAGATCTGCCTTGTTCCACATTGAAAGATTAGGAATGAAGAGCCAGATTTGGGAGGACAGCTTCTCTTTCTTTTCCTAAAGGAAATAAATGCTGATAGTATGTTAAAAGTACCTGAAATTTGTCAAAGCTGATACTTGACATTCAATTTGCGGATTATATTTGCAAAACAAAATTCACATTCTGCTTAAGTAGAGGGTTGCAGCATTGGATTAATTCCTTTTGTGGTGTTGGTGCTCCTAATGAATTCATACATATGTATAAATCTACTATTGGATTTATTAGGATTACTTGGTGAACAAGGGATGCTTTTGAGAAACGACTGTGTTGGGGTCAAGATATTACTCTATGAGGAGCATAATTAATTAAGCATGAATACGAAGGATACTAATTTCCATATATTAAAATGTAATATACTCTAGTGCTGTGCTGTGTTTGCTTAATGAATTAAGGTACAATTATCCACTATTACTTCTGAGTGACTTAAATACTATTTAAGAAGCATGCATTTTCAGATTAATAAAACTAAAAGCTATTGGTATATTCACTTCATTATCCTTACTTTTTTTGACCACAGAATCACTTAATAAATGCAAATACTCCTGCAAACGTACGTAGACATTTTCAAACATGACAATTTAATAAAAAAATATAAAAGGGAACATAGAGATAAAACAGAGTTGAAAGAGGCATCATTACAAGGAGATAATAGTAACACCCTCAGGGCTAAAAAGAACTGGCAATCAGCAATTTGAATTTATGTCAGAATGCAGAAGAACAAGCTGCTTTGGGAAAGCACATGACTTAAAATATAATTTGATCTATATCTTTTATATCAATGTCATAAAATATGGCTTAGTAAATTTATAGGTAGTTCAATCCAAGTGATAATTTAAGTGCTCTGCAGGCTGCTACTCTTCCTCATGTACATACATATTTTTTTTTATCAGCACAGCATTCATATATAACCTTGTAATTTTCCAGTTGTAAAATAAAGTTACTTTATTTTGGTGCCCCACTAAGCGAGAAGGGATTTCATTCAAAGCAGGAACTCCAGATTTTTAACAGATGTTTTCACCATTTAATTGGACATTAAAACTTGGCATCTGATTTTGTTAGCCTTGTATTATCTAAAGGCATTTTTATTTTTAAGAATTTTAAACTAATTAAACTAAAATATACCCTCATGCAATAGAGTTCATGAAACAATAAAATTATAATGTTTATCATCGCAATAATACTTAACAAGGAAGAAAAGAAAAACTGATGACCTTTTGGTAAATTATGCTATAACCATATTTGTTTAAATCATATTTCTCTTCTTTTATCCCTTTGGTGGGAGAAAACTCTTTAACAACTATCAGCTTTCAGTAATCCATTATGGCAAGCAGGCCGATAATGTTTTCCTGTATTGCAGGAGCAAACCCAAATCCTAATCCTAAAATCCACTGTTTTCAATTTTGTTAGACGCCTGATGTTCAGAATATTGTCAAAAATGTCTCTGTAACAAGCAATGGTTGGTCCAACCATATATTAATAATCTTACTGATTTCACCCATCAGTAATAATCTTACTGATTTCACCCATAATGTAATAACAGAACAATTCTTATTAAAAATTATATAAAACAACTACATAATCAAACCTCATTTTAAGAAAATAGAAAATTAATTTCACTTAATTGCTTAAAGCATTTACCAAAGTACATTGTTTTATGAAGACATAACTTTTCAGAGCTTTGTAAATCGTAAAAACATATTACTAAATTTAGAATTCACAGGTTTTTACTCCAAAATTTCTAACTACTATAGAACTTCAAAAGCAAAAAAAAAAAAAAAAAAGAAAGAAAAGAAAAAGAAAAGAAAAAGAAAAGAAAAAGAAAAGAAAAAGAAAAGAAAAAAACATCTGGATCAAGTATACAGAATAACAGTTTTTTAAGATGGACAACTAAGAGATAGTATCTATATCAAATTAATTCTTTAATAGTGCAAATATTTTAAAAAAAAGTTACTTCAGAACTGAGCTTGTCCTGAATAATGTAGCTGTATGATAATCTCAGTTTACTCCCAAATACAGTTTTTGATGTTACTTTATCTGTGATGTTGTTATAATATAAACATTTCATGGGAAACGTATCAAAATTATATCTGTGTCCCAGTATTTTCCATATATAGTATGTCTTGACATATTCAGTAATCCCATTGAAACATTATCTAATACAAGGTTTAAGTGGGGTCAGATATAACTCTTAAATTGAGGCAAAATAATTTTGAAATTCATTATTCCAACTAGTAACTAAAGCTAGTATCTAGAAGGATAAACATAATGTTTACAAAAGAATTGTAATGCATGTAATCAAAGCAAGATATCCTTGCAAAAGAAATTAATTCACAGTCCTCTACTTTTTTTTAAATGCTGTGATAGGATAAATATGAGAAAACATCTCAAACTGTAAATCAAAGCAATTGATTTAAGTATTTGTTCCACGTTCATATATTCAAAGGAATCCTAGAGAGACTACCTAACTAAGCCATCTTTGATTTGAATCAGAATGGGGTAACTTTAAATCTACTAGTTAAGTAGATTTAAATAATAACTAGAAATTATTACACCGAAATAAAGGTCATAGAGTTGTTTTGCAAGATTGGCATAGATCAATATAACAGAACTATGTATTTGGGAATATATATCATTGCAATTTTATGCACACTTATCTGGTAATAACCTATTAAATTAAATATGCCTTTGTTTTGTTTAAGGTCAAACTGCATTATAAGTGTGATTTATTTGCTTATTTACTTGGTTTTTTAAAAATGAGATGCTACCCAATCTTATTTCAAATTCCAATTCAACATCTAGAATTCAATTTAGTTTCTAGTATAAAATTTCAAATTATCAAAACCAAGTATTAAATATGTAGTTGATAAGATGTAAAAATCTAAATGTGCTTTCTCTTGAATGCCAATGAGTTTCAATACAATAGTTTCAACAGAAATTGGTTTGTATATTAGCAAAAAGTAGGGATTATAAAAGTAAAACTGTTCTTACTGTATCAATATCTTTTTGATATTAAGGAAAACTCTAGATAATTATTTGTATGTTGCTGCATTTTATAGTTTGATATATAGATTCAATGTGACACTTTTTAACCATTCACATAGCTTGAGTAATGTTTGATTTAGTTCCTTTACATACTGTCTGATACCATTTGTACTTGCTACAAAATTTTCTGAAGATCTTCTCTTTAAAAATCCTGATAAACTACCCTATAAACTACAACATTAAGTGCATTCATGCAAGTGCATTTGGTCATATTGAATTATGTCAGTGCACTGTTCCAGTTTTATGTGGTGCCCAATACACAATGTAAATCAGTGAAAGCTAAAAGCTATTTGTTTCCACAAGTTTTTATTTTAAAATGATTGCAACAAATAAAGAAATCATCATGGATTTGTGTCTTATGTGAAGGCCAGATTAAATTTTTATTGCAGACATGGACCTACCAATCTGGACTACAACTTTTCCTCTGAAAAATGCCTACAGAACCACTATTTAAAGAAAGAAATATAAGATCAGCCTAGACTTCTTTTAGTATTTTTCTCAATAGTCCCTTTACAGTCATTTGGTTAGTGAGTATGTTTGCTTTTAAGTGGATAAAAAGGTATTGAGGGAGCAATTTTGAGGAAAACTGTATAAACAAATTATAAATTACACTTTGTTCAACACTATTTCCCCTTCCTAGGAGGAGAGAAATTCCTAGGTTTCTTTCCACTGATATTTAAAAGTTCCTTGCCTTGCAGAGAACTAGGAATTATCTTATTTCTTTTCTATTAGAAAAGATTACATTTTACATTTCTGTAATTTCACTGTGACTTCTATGTTATGACATTGCTACAATATTTGCATTTACTATCTTCTTGTAGGACTCCACCTACAGTCAACAGCTGATTATACCTAACACAGGACTACCTTTGAAAACAAAAGTTTTTGCAGCTGTGAGAGCAACAAACCTGGATGGAAGGTACTGCCAATTATAATGATAAATTGGCTTTGCATTTAATACTCCTAGACACATCTCTGCCCAAGATCCTTGGGATATAATGAGTTGTGAACTTATGAAGTTGTTCACACTGGTTGAGTTCACAAATTGTGTCTAACCAGCCTGATTATTGACTAACTTGTTTTCTAAGTTGATCCAGCATTTCTGTTAATGAATCAAATATTTTATTTTATTTACCATATTTGTTGTACTTTGCTTTTATGATTGATTCTGGATTGAGTTAAATAAATAACTAGATGGGCTAGGTTCATCCAACCTGCTAAACTACAAAACACAAATCAAACAAACAAACAAAAAAAACCCCTCCCATGAACTCTCCAAAACAAGCAATGAAGAAATCTAACCAGAATATTCAAGATTATTAGGTTGTCCAAAGCATCTGGTTGGTTTTTAGTTGAATGCTATTTGAATAAAAGCAGATAGCTGGCTTAGCTCACCCAGTATCATTAACTCTAATGTATCATGGATAACATATCAGGATATCAGCCAAAATTTATTTTCCATGATATGCTCTCCAATTCTTTAAATAGGAATTAAATAAGCTTTAAATGTATAAAGAACTTGAGTACATAGTTTAGGCATATGACATATCACATTCAGAACTGAGCTTTTCTTTGGGCTTGTCAAAAATCTGTACTGTCATACTTTAATTGTTTCATAGTTTACATTACTTTAAAGTTGTGGATATTGATTATTGGCTGGGCTTACATATTAACCTAAGCTATAAACTATGCTTTGCCAATTAGAGTGGCTAGTCAATTCACATATCAAATCCAGTCCCATATTATGACTAAGTAGGATATATGAACCCAGACAATCTGCAGGTGTTTTTTCAGTTATTTTCTTGTATGTTCAAAAGCAGAATCTACCTCCATAGAGGAAAGGGGATAAAAATACATATTGTACAGCTAAAACGTAGAATTGTGTGGTTCACATATCTATTAATCTTTCAGCAGGTAGATTCATATCTTAGTAGTAGATAGGATTTTTTTAGCAGAATACTGCTATTTGATACCTGCCATTTCTAGGCTGAATTTTTTTTTTTTTAAAAAAAATCTTGTTCAGAAGGCAGAAGATTTTAATGGGCACATTCACTTAAAACACATAACAGAATACCGTAATAGTTGGAAGGGATATTGGAGGTGTTTTAGTCCAACTCCCTGCTCAAGCAGGCAGTCCTATATCAGTCCAGACAAATGGTTGTTCAATCTCTTCTTAACAACCTCCTGTGATCGAGCACCTACAACTTCTGTAGGCAAGCTGTCCATGATTAATTGTTCTCACTGTCAGGAAATTTTTCTCTATATTTCTAGGTTGCTTCTCTCCTTGATTATTTTCCCTCCACTGCTTCTTGTCCTTCAATTGCTTTTGGAGAACAGCCTGATCTCTTCTGCTTTTTTTTTTTTATTTGATTTATATGCTGCCCTTCTCCAGAGACTCAGGGCGGCTTACAATGCGTTAAGCAATAGCCTTCATACTTTTTGTATATTTATACAAAGTCAGCTTATTGCCCCCACAAACTGGGTCCTCAATTTACCTACCTTAGAAAGAATGGAAGGCTGAGTCAACCTTAAACCTGGTGAGATTCGAACTTACAGTAATTGCAGACAGCTGGTGTTAATCACAATGCTTTCAGTCTGCTGAGCCACCAGGCCCCTGATGCTTTGTGGCATCCCCTTGGATATTGGAACATGATTACTTAACATGATTACTCATTTTCTCACCCAACACATAGAACCATAAACTAACCAATTGGTTTGGCTCATGGAACTTACTAAGTCACAAAAAGTAAACAAACAATAAAGAAAAAAGAAAAAAAAAACTCTACCTAAGTTAACATGTTGTGCAAATCCATTTGTAAGGTTTTACCCAAAAAAGTTACGTATGTTATAAGTTACTAAAAACACAGTATATACACAAAAGATTGTAATGAATGAGAAATAGTGTTTTAACTGTTATTACTTTTTCTTTGGCAGATGGAATGTTTTGATGGATTATTGCTACACTACTCCATCTGGAAATCCAAATGACAATTTGCGATATGATCTTTTTTTTAGGTAAACATTTTTAAACATCATGTTTATATTTTACATGGTTGTGATAGATTACACAAAAATATTGATTGTTTTAAAAGTAAACTCAAAAGTTTTAATTGCTTAGATAAAATATTAGTTTAATAATTATTTACAGTGTTAAAATGTCAGCTAATATAATAAGTAATGCATATAAAAGAACTGAATCTTTGGAATCAGTGCAGAAATATGCATGTAAATAATGGCTATCTGCTAAGTCTAACCTATTCTATTTGCCTTCATCAATAAATATATACTAAGAAAATATTCTCAATTGATGGCTTCCAGTTTGCATTGCATTCAAAGGAAAAATTTATGGAGAATAGTGTGATAACTGGATAGAAGTCACACTGACTATATATTTCTTCCAGTACTGGAGGAAGTGTATATATCAATTCCATTTATGATAGAACATAAGCAAGAATGTAGTTTTATCTGTTTACAATGCCCTTACAACTGTTAGGCCATTAGTTGTACAGGGACAATACTTTGGTCTGTTTTAAGTTGGTCTTACTATCAGCTTTAGTACTATTTGTACAGATGTTAAATGCTTAGCATCAAATACTACAATCATCTCTGTCCAGACCTCTTTGAATGCATAATACCAACACTGAAGAAAAAAGAAATATTTGAAGAAAGACTTTCTGCAGTAATGATTCTTGGAACATCATTTGTTTCATTTTGCATTTTAAAATAGTATTTATATCTCATATTGATGAGTCTGCATGCATGATTTACAGTTCTCACAGATTATTGTGGTTAAAAGCATTCAGAATTATTCTTGCACATTATTGAATGTACTGTACATGTTCAATCAAAAATACACATACCTATAGCCATGTAGATTAAAATTTATAAATGAAAATAAATAGTGCTATTTTTGCTTCAGAGTTAAGTGGACGTTTGAATAGCATTCTGTGATAAGCATTCCTTGCACACAATTTCCTTACAACCCAACATTCTATCTCCTGGCCTGTTCTGATTTGTCAGTAAATCTGGTCATAATTTTTGACATGTACAGTATTACTACAGTTGAAACTGTATGTTATGTTACATTGTTATGTTCAACAAGAATTTGTCTGTATCATGGAAATATTTATGGATAAAAACATCTGTGAAAAACTGAACAAGTGTCTTTCATAAATTGCTGAATCTACCTTTCTTGCTTTCTGAAAAGTCAACACTTTTCCAAACTTTTTTTTAAAAACAACAACAACATGAAAGATGTAAAGAAATCTTATTTAGATATTGGAGTACTATGTTGAAAATTCATTTGTGATTTTGACATAATTTTCTTGATAAAAAGAAATATAGGCATTTTGGGATAAACGTTCCTTTAATATATGTACACGTCTTACAATGGAAATTTTGATTGTAAGATATAGGGAAATGTGAAAAATGTATTCTTATTACTGTACATGTAAGTCCTATAACTATGAATTATGTCAATTAATATTTAAATTATGAAGCAAATTAATTTTGTTCATATTCTGAGTTTATATTTGGCCTAAGGATGAGTTTATTTATTTTTATTTATTTATTTTCAATTTATATACCGCCCTTCTCCCTGAGGACTCAGGGCGGTGCACAGCCAGAATTAAAAACATGAAATACAAATATTAAAAACAATTAAAATCTATATAAATTTGGCCCAAAATTTAAAAAACTACAAACCAATTAAACATTTAAAAAATTTAAAAAATTTCTTCCTAAGCCAGCCCGGCTTGCTGGAAAAAGTGGGTTTTAAGGGCACGGCGGAAGGCACTGAGGTCTTGGATTCTCCTTATCTCTGGGGGCAGCTGATTCCAGAGGGTAGGTGCCCCCATAGAGAAGGCTCTCCCCCTGGGGGTCACCAGCCTACATTGTTTGGCTGATGGCACCCTGAGAAGGCCCTCTCTGTGGGAGCGCACGGGTCGCTGGGAGGTCGTCGGTAGCAGCAGGCGGTCTCGAAGATAGCTAGGCCCTATGCCATGAAGCGCTTTAAAGGTGATAACCAATACCTTGAAGCGCACCCGGAAGACCACCGGGAGCCAGTGCAGTTCGCGCAGGAGCGGTGTTACATGGGAGCGCCATGCTGCTCCCATCACTACCCACGCTGCTGCGTTCTGGACCAGCTGGAGCCTCCGGGTGCCCCTCAAGGGGAGCCCCATGTAGAGAGCATTGCAGTAGTCAAGGCGAGAGGTGACAAGGGCGTGAGTGACTGTGCACAGTTGCTGTAGCAAGACAACTTGTCTCATATGGTACAAACAATTTATATCTGCAATAAGTTTGATGTTAAACTTTTGAAATAGTCATTAAGGCAATACAAATAGGGTATGTTCAAAAGGAAGGTTATTCATTTATTTAAATATGTAATATATGCTTTGTCATGGAAACCAGTGTTCCTTATGTGAAAACTCTAGGTAATATCCAATTCAGGCTTTTTTCAGAGGCAGATATTCTTGCATCTTGCTGTATCTTGTATTCTCCGAAGATATATGGAAAGAAATGACAACAATTTCTAGTACTGTTAATGAAATGCTATTCTTTTTAGATGTATTTCTCAAGCAGTGAAAGTTACTCATTTCATTTATTTCTTTTTCAGTTGTGACAAAGACCCTCAGACAACTATAATTGAAAATGGGAAGAGTCAAATGGGCCGATTTTCTTTTGAGGTGTTCCGCTTTGTGAAACATAAGAATCAGAAAATGTCTGCAGTTTTTCTACATTGTGTGACAAAGTTGTGCAGAACTGATGACTGCCCCTTTCTTGTTCCGGTATGTTTTAGAGTTTGTGTAATAGTGCAACTTGAAGGGCTTAACATTAGCGGGTGATAATAGATGATCTTTTTAGAAAGTAGTTGACTAGTGTGTAATAAAATCCGTAGCCTCAATGATAGATGAATCTCCAATGTGGTGGTTACACTAAGATGAAATAATCAAACTGAGTTCTGTTAGCTTTGGTGAACCTTGTTGTTCCTAGTTGATTCCTTCCACTTTCAGACACATTATTTATTTAACAGAAAGATAGGGCTTGGGAAATTATTAATTATAAACTATCAAAGAGTGATGTGAAGGCCAATATGTAATATGATTACCTAAAAATCTAGATTCATCTTCCAATAAGCTTATGGTGAGCAAAACTGAATCCAAAATAAAATCAACTTAATGTATGGAGGGACTTTATATAAATTCTTGAAGTGCCAAAAAACTAATTTTTCAATGATATCCAAAGGCCATTGAGCAGTGTTCAGAATACAAGGAGTGTTTGAGTTTGTTTGTTTGTTTTTTAGATTTATATAGCCGCCTATTCGTCCATGGTGACTTAAGGCGGCTTACAGAATATTAAAAAAACACATTTAAAAAACAGTAAAACTCATAAAAAAATCAAATAAATTAATGTAATAAAATCACCCTTGACCTCCACCTCCCGCCCCAGTGACAGCTGATCACACAAACCATTTAATGGGCTCTATCCCACTCTGGGTTCCCAAGGCCCACTGGCAGAACCAGGTCTTCAGCGCCTTCCAGAAGAGAATTAGGGTGGGGGCCATTCTAATTTCTGGGGGAATGATGTTCCAGAGAGAGGGAGCCACCATGGAGAAGGCCCTTCTTCTGGGTCCCACCAGGTATCTCCCTCAGGGATGGAGATATACCTGGTGTGACCCGCAGCATTCCCTGCTTTCCCACTCTAATGGGTTGGGTAGATGTGACTGGTAAGAGATGGTCTCTCAGATAACCTGATCTCAAGCCATGAAGGGCTTTAAAGGTGACAACCAGGACCTTGAATTGCACCTGGAAGCAAATCTGCAGCCAATGCAGCTCCCGCAGGAGCGGTGATATATATGCACTCCAGGGTCTGCACAAAACCATGCGGGATGCTGCATTTTGCACCAACTGGAGCTTCCGCATGCTCTTCAAGAGCACCCCCATGTAGAGCGAGTTGCAATAGTCAAGATGGAAGTGACTAAGGCATGAGTGACTGTCAGCAGGGATTGCCAGTCCAGGAAAGGGCGTAACTGGCGCACAATTCGCAGTTGCGTGAAGGCCCTCCTGGCCATGACCATCACCTGCTCTTTGAGCAGGAGTCGTGAGTCCAGAAGAACCCCCAGATTACTCACAGGGTCTGTTCGGGGTAGTGCCACCCCATCCATGATGGGAAAACTTACTCCTCTTTCCTCTTGTGCTCTAGGAGATATATATTCATTTAGAAAGGTATGCAACATCCCTCCTAGTATTATTATTTCAACTTTTTCCCAGATTGAATCTATTCTGTTTAAATTAAACTGTTCTATTTATATGTGGGTTGAATGTCTCCATAGTGAATCAAATAACAAACCTGCTGTTGATAAAATAGTGGGTCAATTTGGATTCAGTATTTCAGTTTTTGAACTATTTTTTGCCCAACAATTGTATAAAAGATATTCAACCTCTGTGAATATTTGTTAAGTCAAATTTACTTAAGTTTACAATTGAAGTTAATTGATTTTTTTTCTCAGCCAAACTAGTATAGGCTTGTAGTAACATTAATACTTTTAGCTATTCTTTTGCACCTAGCTTAGATTTATTTATCTAAATGTGCTTATTACTTAGAATGATCATAGGACTGCCTGGAGTTTATCAGGGCAAAACCCAAGAGATTCCTTTGACTCAGCCTGATATTTCTTTTCCCTTTCTTATGCTTAATTGCTGGAGTCTGTTGGAACCTCATCCCTCTCTGTTTTATATTCTTCCCTTAGTAATCCAGGTAATTAACAACTGTTATAGTAGGGTATATTACAGTTTTATTATAGATGTTGTGCCAGTTTGTTATCCCAACCTTTTGATTCTACTTTTGTATTGTATATTTTCAAATATTCATTGCTGACCTTTTTAAATTTTATTTTGTAAGTATTCAAACTGAGAAAAGTATTCTTTGAATGAAACATTCCATAGCCAAGGAATATTTCTCTAATCTTTTATTTTAAGTTTTCATTTTTCTTCCATGTTCTGCTGAAGTGCTGACCAACTCTTCAAAACAGATTTTCTGAGTATGTAGAAGAATGTAAGTTATAAAGAGGGTAATTGTGTTCTGAAGGGTTTGGTAACAGCTCAGCAAAGCCTGGAACATACAGAGAACATTCAAGTGTAAGATTATGGAAATAATTTCCTACTTAGGTTTTATGGGAGTGTCTGCTGGATGGAGACTCTTCAGTGAAGAATTAGTGAAAGAAGCATTCAGTAGCCTGAATTTCATCTGCTGTTCACCAACCAAACGTGGATTAATTTGAGAAACCTCCTAGATGGATTCCGCAAGCACCATAAGAGAAGACAATGCAATATATAACCATTATACAATAAAATAAGTTCTGAATATGTTAAGGAACAACCAAGAATGAACTAGTATATATTCAGTCGTTTTCAAATTTTTCGGTGCAAGGAAGCTTCTTTTAAGCAGGAGGGTTTTGCTTTTAGTATTTTTTTAAAGATCCAGTTTATATGCAAAGTTAAAATAGAACACCAAAGAAAAATATTATTTCTACCTGTTCTGAATCATAAATACTTTGATTGAAACTTCTAGGCCTGCAGTAATAGAAAAAAAAGAGATGCGGTGAAGCGAACCACTTGGACACCTCAGAGCATTTCTGGAAGTGCAGTAATATCTGCTGGTCCCATAATTACTAGAACTGGTAAGGACAATCACCGTACATAATTTCTAAAATATAAAGTGGAAAATTTCCTGTTCAAAAATAATTTCTTGTTCAAGAGTAGACTCAACACTTGTTTTTGATTGTTTAATTCTCATATGACTAAGTATGTAGTCATATGTAAGGCAGTTTTGACTGACATGCTCCTCATGAAGGAGAAGACTGAAGTGTTTCTTGGGAACAAGTTTATTTATGTAACCTTGTTTGACAATTGTCATAATTAGAAGAGGGTTTTGCAAGACTCAAGCATAACTTGAGTAGAAGCCTCTAAAACCACTAGAGGAATGAAGCACTAGATGTAAAGCAACGTGGGTTCTTTGCTTTTAGAAGTAAGGACTTCATTTTGCTTTGAGGAATAGGTTTAAATTGTGCAGCTTCAGAGATTCATTGGTTTGAGGAAAGAGGAATGGAACACTGTCCATCATTTTTAGTAATAGGCAGTATGAGTTGTCTGTAAATTGGATGTTCCTAACTGGGGACTGCCTACATAGATTCAAAAGATTAAAAAAACAGATTATGCAGATGAGAATCCTGCAGAGAACCTACATAAATCTAGCTGGATCTTCATTGCAGTTATTCAACATCCCTAAAATCATCAACTTATGTATTAAATGGGCTCAGTAAAGCAACTAAAAAGCCCACATTTTTATTTTCCTATTTCATTTTTTATAGTGTACTGTACTTTGAATGCTACAATAGCACAATGGCTATAACTTTTACATTATAGATCGAAAGTTTTCTGGTTGGAAATCTGGTAGAAATGTTTGTTTTGATGAATATCTTTGTAAATGTGAATTTAGACTTGGGGTGTTTGATTAGTTATTCCTATTTAAAGTATCAATGATTTTGTCCAAACATAAAGAAAATGAATACCTTCAAACTAAAATGAATCTATTTTTGTATTTCATACAGAAGAGATCCCAACCAACAATTCACAGCTTGGTAAGTTATAGCAATAGCAATAAATTTGCCATAATTTTAAAAGAAATATTTGAATTTAATCCTAATTACTAGTCAAATACTTTGTATTTAGGCTGATATATCACAACATTTTCTGCTAATTTAAATGACAGAAAATGTTAAACATCCAAATTAAATTTTTCTGGATAGCTTTTAAAAGCTTATTAGATCCCATCTTTTAAAAAGCATATGACATTTAAAAAGCCAATCATAGTTCTGTTGATATTACAGTGATCTGACATAATATATTACGATCAGATATATCTCTGATTGTATTCCATGGGAAATGGTGAGAAAAAAAATTATGTGGAAATGTGGCTATGCCCAAATATTAAGAAAGAAGACACTGAGCTGAAATCAATAAAGCAGAGCCACTGCTCAACCCCGAATTCTGCTGAGCACAAAGCTGAATGGGAAATGGTTGGGTATTTTTTCACTGACTTACCTCCAGAATCTTTAAAAAAATCTATTACACTGAAAACTATGGAAGGGAATAAAGACTGCGAATTCTAGAGAGACAGTGAGATTTATGACTTCTTTGAGAACACACTTTGAGAACACAGTTCCTTTGGGCCTAGAATTTATGGTAATTAATTTTATTTAATTTTAAATTTATATACTGGCTGTCTCACAACATGTATTTTATTTTGAGTCTGACTCTTTTCTCCTGAAATCTCTATAACTGTTCCTGCTTAGGAACAGGTTATTTTTGCCCATTGATTCTTTAATTATAAATATTGAGAAGTCAAATATATGTACCTGGATTGTTCTCAGGGCTTGCAAAATATTTTTAACTCTTTCCTTTCCTTTGTAGGAAGTCCAAATGGATTCTCTTTCCAGCTGAATTCAGTCACCAGTGCATTGATTTCAGGAATAGTAATTCTAGGAATTATCAGCACCATTTCTTGTGTACTATCCCTTCTCCTTTTCTACAGAAAAGGGCACAGCAGTAACCTTATTTTGAGTGGTGTAAGAAATCCAGTTTTCAATTAGAAGGAACAAATAATTTAAACATTCTCCAATTGCCATAAAATGTATTTGCCTTAAAGTGTCACCAAGGTATCACTTCATTGTTATCAGATTCCAGTTATTCTTTCTGTAGTGTTATGCTATTACATATGCTATTACTGTAGCTGTTTTCTGTCATTGATGTACCGTGTATGTGAACGAATAAGTATTTGATGTTTTGCCAACGGATAACTAAATAGAATAGAATAGAATAGAATAGAATAGAATAGAATAGAATAGAATAGAATAGAGTAACAAAGTTGGAAGGGACCTTGAAGGTCTTTTAGTCCAACCGCCTGCCCAGGCAGGAAACCCTACATCACTTCAGACAAATGGTTATCCAACATCTTCTTAAAAATTTCCAGTGTTGCAGCATTGACAACTTCTGCTGGCAAGTTGTTCCACTTATTAATTGTTCTAACTGTCAGGAAATTTCTCCTTAGTTCTAAATTGCTTCTCTCCTTGATTAGTTTCCACCCATTGCTTCTTGTTCTACCCTCAGGTGCTGTGAAGAATAGTTTGACTCCCTCTTCTTTGTGGCAACCCCTGAGATATTGGAACATTGCTATCATGTCTTCCCTAGTCCTTCTCTTCATTAAACTAGACATACCCAGTTCCTACAACAGTTCTTTATGTTTTAGCCTCCAGTCCCCTAATCATCTTTGTTGCTCTTCTCTGCACTCTTTCTAGAGTCTTTTTTACATCGTGGTGACCAAAACTGAATGCAATATTCCAAGTGTGGCCTTACCAAGGCATTAGTAACTGCCAACTGATAATAGAAACTGAATCATAAAGGTTAAATAAAGCAAATCCTTGTCTAAATCTATACATATATAAAAACCAGAATGCTATGAAACTTTCATAGTTAAATTATCCTTTTCAGAAAAGACAATTTCTGTACTTACTTTCTACAAGGTTAAAACTTTTTATGCATATCTCTAGAGGCATATATTTTGATTTTTATATCTTTATAGACATATAATTTTGAATTCATATCAGGCAACACAAAACACTTCAGAACATCCAAAATAAAAAGTGATTATCCTTATAATAGCTTGGGAAATAAAGGCTGAATGTTGTAATGAGGTCTTTTGCTTTGTTTCAGCATAGTATCTATTATAGAACAATGAATATTTTGACTGTACTTTGCCTAAACTAAATAATTTATATTGCAAATTCAAAACTCAATAATATGGATTGAAACTCTTCATTGTTTTGGATATGTGAGGGCACGACAGGGCATCAAGATTCCTCTCTCATTCTTTTTTCTTTAGAATTGTTTGAAAATTGTTTCCCTATTTTTTAAACTGATTCCTTCTGTTCTGTTTCAATGTAATCAGTAAATACAGTTAAACCAAATAGTCAACTGCAGGAAACCAGTAGAAATAGTGTATCCCCATCCCATCCCTTCCCTTCCCTTCCCTCCCTTCCCGTCTCCTGTTAATGGAACCTGTCATGCATAGGCTAATGAAGCATGGAGGTTCTTTCTTTTCCATTCATGGAAATTGCTATTATCATTTATTCCACTCAAAATTAATTAATCCTTGAGAGACTTTTCTGGAGATGTTCCAAGGGCAGGATAATGTGAAACATTAAATAGCTAAGAGAATGATTTTGAACAAGAAAGTGGTATTTCACTTCTTATTTGATGAACATTACTTAGTTGTGTGTTCTCTTGCTCTCTTCTACATCCTATCTCTAGGATGGTGAAAATAGATTTTCACTTAGGCTCAATATTTTCCTGCTTATTAATGGAACAATCTATACCAAAGGCTGTCCAAACTTACTACTACTTAAGGAAAGAAAGCAAAAGTGCCTGTAAGATTTATGATTCTCATTTTGATTTACAGTAAGGTAATTTAAACTTTTGTACTTTTGGTTAGGTATGAAGCTTTGGGTTACAGCTCATCACATTGGTTTATAGCACAGCTTATTGCTCTACAAAACCTTTAATGTATTTTCAAAATTCTTTTGCTTCCTAATTGTGAAGGAATAGCTTGCATACATTTATAAAGGAAACATTTGGATAAACCTTAATTTGTTCAGCAAATTAAGCTTAAAGAAAGCAGCCTGCACATTGCATTAATGGAATGGCCTGCTTTAACTTTTGGCTCTCTACATTAATATACTAAGATTATAGAAAATGTGAAGTTTAGTGAACTTTTACATAAATACTTGTTTTAGAACTATTAATTTATAACCCTAATATCTTCATTAAATTGACTGACAGCAGCTTTATTTACCTTTAACCTTATAGCTGAAACAAAATTGAGGTATGTTATCATCCAGTTCTACTTTGCATCTTTGATAAAAAAAAAATCAGATCTAAATGTAGATCATATCAACCAAAACAGAATTGGAAGGTGTTCTGTTTCTATTTCCTGGATCAGTGGTAAATATCAGTGGAATGTAACTAAATTGGCATCCCTTCCCATTCATGGGCAACTAATGCTAGCAGCAACAAGCTAGGATTTTCCATTTAAAATTCCCACAATGCTGTGGGAAACTAGCAAAACATTACTGTAATTTGCTGCACTGTGAGTATTTTTGCATGGTGGCTTGTGCCACTAGTGTTGCAGGACTAGCACACTGTAAGTCTCAGTGTTGTTGCATTCTGACATTCTACCCATTTCTTAGCAGTTTCTGTTTTTAACACCAATCCTAGAAATTGAAGTCTAGAGGTTATTTCTGAATTATGATCTGAAATATGTGATTTTAATTGCTTAATGTATATGGCTATTTTAGTTCTAAAGCAGTGTTTTTCATACTTGGCAACAAAAAGATGTGTCGACTTCAACTCAGCATGCTGTCTAGAAAATTCTAGAAGTAGAAGTCCAACATATCTTTAAGTTGCTAAGTTTGGAAAACACTGTTCTAAAGTATCTGAAGTGGATTGTGTCTCATGAATAAATTAATTCTTTCACGTTCTATGCTTTCACGTAAAAAATATGTTTTTTACTATGAGCAGATCTCTGACTGAGGAAAAATAATTTGAAAAAAAACAAGCCAAAGCCAAATAACAGGCCAAATATTACTATTTTTGCTTTACACCTAAAACTACTCTGATACACTTTAGGCATGTCTTTCTGAACCTGGTAGTTTTCAAATGTGTTAGGTCTACAATTTCAAGAATTCCCAACCAATTCAAGTTAGAGAAACAGTCTCAAAATGTCTGGAGTTTTGCTGTTTTATTATCCAATGGTTTAGTTTTTAATATCAGACATCAAGAAATGGAAAGTTAGACATAGTCTGTACCGTAAACCAAAATATGTCACAGTGTATGCCAGTCATAGGCAACATCAAGCAGAATGCATGATAGCATATAGGATGAAATTTGACTGTTAATTTTATGCTAACAACTTGGAACTGTGCTCAACATCACAGTGAGCAAACTATATGACTGTATTGTACATACTGCTCTAAACAATGTTGTGTATGGGTGTGTGAATGTACAGAAAATGTCAGGGTCATTTGAATATCATGATATTAAAAAAACCTGTCACGTCATTTAATTCTGAGTTCCAAATACCCATCCAATACCTACCTGCTAAACACTGTATTTTCTTTTTTTTACATGAAACTTGTGCATGGTTTTCTCCAATCTTAATACCTCAGAAACATGTACTTGCAATTCAGGGTATAGGTCTTGATGGCATGTAAAATATGATTAATAAAGTAATTTGGAAAATAATATCAGAAAATGCTGGTGTGTTGTCTTTGTTCAACAGCCATAGGTAAATATCTTCCGGTTTGGTGATCATATGTCTCAGACGCTCCAACAATGTACAGAGATTATCTGTTATTTTAAGATTAGAGGAGTATAAATAAGGATTTTTGCATATTGATTGATTGACTGTGTACCATCAAGTTGGTATTGACTCTTAGCAACAGTGGTGGGTTCTACTTACCTTTACTATCAGTTCGCAATGGGGCCGCATGCATAACAAAAAGAATCGACCCAAAGTACTAGACCTTTATATATCTTTACAGAGATAAAATACAGAGCTTCCCAGAGGATCAAACATTTGTGGACACTTGGGCATTCCCAATAAATGTCCAGAAGAAAAAAAGATGTATATATATATATATACATAGAATATATACAGAAGAATATATATAAGAAAATTGATACTGTGCCTTTACAGGGAGGATATGGGTGTGGCCTACTGATGACAGCTAACGAGCTAGAAATGGATCTATTTAGGTCTCCCACCTAGCAGTGAGAGCTTGCTAGGTGTTAGAAAAGAAAAAAGCCCAGAACCGAGTAGATGAGATTCTACTGAGCTGGAGCTACAAAAAAACCTTGGCTACGTAGGGAAAACCTGGCTAGAAGAAAAACATATATATATATATATATATATGTTTTTCTTCTAGCCAGGTTTTCCCTACGTAGCCAAGGTTTTTTTTTTGTTTTTTTTTTTTTTTTGTAGCTCCAGCTCAGTAGAATCTCATCTACTCGGTTCTGGGCTTTTTTCTTTTCTAACACCTAGCAAGCTCTCACTGCTAGGTGGGAGACCTAAATAGATCCATTTCTAGCTC